>NC_048596.1:169951743-171194243 GCF_003668045.3 Cricetulus griseus
TCAGATGTGCTTGGAAGACAGTCTGCCACACAGCACACACCCAATCAGCAATGATTCCATGAATGTATAAAGTGTGATGCACTGGTGGGTGAAAGTTTCACAAGTCAACATACAAGAAGAAAGGTTTGCCAATCCCATTATGTTGTGATTGCTTGAATGAGGACTTGGTTTTAGTAACGTCTAAGAGATATAACTGGTTATGGGTAAACACAATATGACCTGACCCAGAAACTGGACACTGGTCCCCCTGAGGTTTTTGAGTTCTGGGAGAAGAAAAGGTATCTGGGCTACAGAGAAAGTGGTTTTGCCCCATGTCACGCCAAACAGAGGGATTCTATTTGCACTAAAGTATGACTCAAACTAAATGAACAGAGAAAGTTGGAGAAAAGGCATTTCCCAATTTCCTCAGACCCAGCATGGCTTTGACTCAGCAAGGGGTCCATTGGATTCTGAATTAGTCTGATATGTCAAGGAGTAGCCACAGGCACCCTTGTGTATGCAGTTCTACTGATTGAGTGAGGTACACAGTCATTAGCACTGCTATTCTATAGCTGTCATGTCAAACAACTTTCATGTACAAAATATTAGCACACCATAAAAATCAATCTACCTGGTTATAGCAATATGGATGAGTGGTAGAAAAGCAATAAGAGATCTTTCTCCTGTTTGCAGTTTTTATTCAGTGGGAAAAAATTCAGCTGCTAAGGATTGGACAAATATGTTAAGACTCTCAAGAATTCTCTTTTAAAAACTATGATCCTTAGGAATGTTTTGCAGTTAGCTATGTTCTAGGTATAGAAAACCTAAAAATGAGAATTGGCAACAAAAGATACCGAGTAGAAAGCAGGGAGTGTTGAACACTTTACATTCTTTCTTGGCTCCAACTGAAGAGGACCAGGATGTGCTTGCAATTTTGGATGTGCTAATTATGTTTATCAATTGTAAGTTTTACTTAATTAATTAGCCATGCAAATTCAGTCTGAGAAATTTTTGCACATCTAAACCATTACTATAGCAATTTAAAAGATGCTCTGATTAACTCCTTTCACAGTACATAGCACACTCCTGTCAACTTTTTTTGACAATCTAGCATTTTGGTACTGTTCAGAAAAAAGGCTATTCTATATTATGGAGCAACATATAGAACAAGACAGGAAACAATAAAAGTGGCCAAGGTGGAGATGATAATAAAAGGATGGCCCATATAGTCAGTGAATATAGATGGGAAACAGTCATAACTCATGTTCAGGGAGTTTCCACAATGTACATTTGGGACACTGAATAGACAAGAAGCATGTTTCCTTAGTCAATTAAGGTGTAAAATGAGAAAAGCCAGAGATGTATGCCTGTGGCCTTACATCAATATCAAAATGAAGTTTGTCCATGTCTAGAAGACTCAGCTCAACTCTCACCATCAGTAACAAATACTATGGTTAGAAGCCCTGTGAAGACATCCTCAAGGGTCATTCATACTGACAAGCCCAACTGTCAGGAACATTGCATGGAATTAGGTTGCTATCTCTTAGTTGCTAAATAGGTATTTCAGTCTCCTATGCACTACCCATGGATGCTTATTGCTCAGCCTTCTGAAGTGAGAACCTGACGTATAGTGATATTTAATGTGCTTCTCCCACCCATCACTGGCAATTACTGCAAGTGTAAGAAAGAAATTTTCATCTTTAACACCCCTTCAGAACTACTTCTCATCCCTTTGCCTCAACACCAGTCCTACAGGCAGAATTATAAGACAACAGCATAAGCAAGAGCTAATGGATTATTATATATTCTTGATATTTGTAAAACACAAAATCAGCAGCAATTATTTAGACACCACTCAATGTGACTTTACATATCTGGCTTACCTTAGAGGGTCCCTAGCATCTCTAATAGCATCTGGCTGTGTGAAATCAAAGATCATATTTCATTTAAAATGTGGGTAGAGTCAGAAAATGTGAAGTCACTGGTAAATGCTATGAGGTGCATTTTTATACCCATGAGAGACTCTTGGGCAATTTGACCCTCATGGGAAACTTAGAAGCCAACAAGAATAAAGGTACAAGAGCATGAGGGGAAGGTTTCTTAAGGCATTTCCAGGAGCAAAAATGTGTGCATAGTCTAAGCACTCCAGCACAGGTTATTAAAGTATCAATGAGGTTCAAACTAAACTGGGCTTGATACTCAAAAATTCAAATGACTTTAGAGAGAATTGTAATAGTTACAAAGATATGCATTATGTTCCACAATTCACTTAGCACTACCAATCCTTCAAGTATCTGCAGAAAACTGAAATTAATTTTCAAAATTCAATTTTCCTCCAAAACACCCCAAATACGTAATATGTAATGTGCATACAACTAAATGCTAAGTACATTCCCACTAAGTCCTCAAATATTTCAGGTTCCTCAGTGAAGATTTGTGCTCAAAACTAGTTCCCTCGAATCTCTTCAGCCCTCCTTTAGTATTACACACAAGTAAACACTCTCTCTCTCTCTCTCTCTCTCTCTCTCTCTCTCTCTCTCTCTCTCTCTCTCTCTCACACACACACACACACACACACACACACACACACACACACACACACACACCACTGTTTTCTCCAGTTTTCTGTCCTTCTGGATTCCTCTCTTGCACGCATGATAAACCCATGCCTCCCACTCAAGCATTTTCTCCAGCAATCGTTCTCTCCCTCCTGCCTTCACAACCATCCTTCTCACCATCCCCATTTCCTTGCTACGTACTCGCTTCTCAGCCCACTGCAATCTGGCTGCCACTAAAACTGATCCTATCAGTTCAATTTGCCAAATGATACTAAGACATCTCAATGTGTATTACCAGGCCTCCCTGGATTACCATAAACTACTGGTGTCTGTTTTCATATTACCTTGAAATAACATTCTTTCCTGTTCTTCCTTGCTCATATCCCTTGGCCCACGAGTTTTTCCTCATGACCCTACTCTTCCCTCAGGAGTCCTTGTGGTCAACACATTCATCCACACCAGAAGCCCAAGACTTGCCTAAACACAATGCCATCTTCATTTGCACAGTCAATGCTCCTCAAGTAGTATTGGTTTTACACACTCATCTCTGGCCCACACCCTCTGCTGTTTAATCTGTGTCAAACAGACCAGAGTGACAGTATCACTGATGTTACTTTTCTCCTTGCTACCGTCCAGCTGGAGTGTCTTCAGCACCCGAGGCATGCTTTGTGCAGGCGGTGGAGTGAAGGTGTCAGGCCAGCATTAATATGGGCTCAGTAGACAAGGACTGACTGAAATGAAATCTCACACTAATGCCCAGCTGCACACATGCACAGAGAAGCTGAGGAATCCTCTAAAGTCGTGGTGAAGCAGGACCCTGCCCACACCTCACCAATACCTGGAGAGACCCTTGTGAATCCCATGCAAAATCAGAGAACTTCATGTCAAAGTTACATTTCCTAAATCAGGCTGCAGCCTGTCAAACTGCTTCTATGCATCCTCTAATGCCACTTCCAACTGCTGTCTATCTTTGTCACCAAACTTTGGCTGCTTCTTCCCCCCAAGTATTCCTGTCCCCCTCACCTGCCTAGAAAACTCCATCTTACTCAGGACCAAACTACAAAGAGCTTTCTGATAGGCATGATGGTGCTTAGGGGGAAATGCTGACCATGACCGCTTGAGGGCTGGCACAGGTGATGCTGACCACACATATTTGGGCGTGGTCAGAGTGATGTAGCAAGGCTTTAAAACCAAGACCCGCAGGGAGGGAGGCAGAGGCAGGGGAATCTCTGTGAGTGTGACACTAGTATGGTCTGTTTGGTAAGCCTCAGGCCAACTAGGGCCGCATACTGAGACCCTGCTTCAAAACAACCAACCAAACAAACAAAGAAAAACTTTTCTAATTCCCTAAGCACAATTCACCAACCTCCTGGTGCCATAAATAGTTTTTGTGCATATAATTTATCACACTTCAGTGATTTTTGCTTCTAGATATTTCTCCACTGGGCTATGAGGATATAGATTCTGATTTAGCCCTGCAATTCAGGCCTAGAAGACTGCCTTACAATGAGGTGGCCCACAGCACATCTGTGTAACAAGTGAGATTCTTCTAGAATAAATCATTCTTTTATCTCCTCTTTATAATGATATTTTGCATGGCACAGGATGTCCCATGTTACCTATTGGCCAGTTAATATTCTACTGTCTATATTTCATCAGAAAGGGATTGGTATTAAGCTTCACATAACTAGTTAAGAGCATGTTAATCATATATATGATTTAAAATTTAAAACTGTTTTAACTTTAAATGTATTTGATCATATTCTTCCCCTACCCCAAGTCCTTCCAGAAACCCCCCCTACCCACTTTCTCAAAAAAACAAACAAACAAACAAAACCCCAATACAACAACAAAACCAAGAAAACAAAATAAAGCCACACTGCCAAAAGGCCAAACTGTATCCAAATAAAAGCATACACACACATACAAACTGTGGAGTCCATTATATGTTGGCCAACTACTCCTGGAGTAGTCACCCTATTAGAGAAAACTAATTTTCCCTCTCCCAGCAGGTATAAGTGACAGTTCAGTTGCTAACATTTACCATAGTTGTTAGGTTTTCATTTATTCATTCATTTTTAAGTATGGTAAAATAAAATATAATAAGCTAAAACAAAAAGTTATCACTTAGTAGTTGGATAAGACCATCCAAGAGAAGGAAATGAGCCCAAGAGAAGGTACTTGTTTAACAAAAATTTCAATGTCTGATCTCTAATGGGTTATTACAATTGCTTTCATCCTTGGCATAGCTAAAATAATGTCTTGCATTTTAGACATCTTTATATAATGAGATAAGATAGGGAAAACATATTTCTCCAATGTGGATGAGAGCAACAGAGCGCAAGAATTTAATCCCTTAAAAGATTCAGATGGGGGCCATCTCTCTAATGATATAAAAGCTGAAATGGAAAACAGATGCAGATTAAAGAAAATTTAAATAACTTTACTCACACTATGTAGATGACACTTTTCCTAGACAACTAAAAATATCCTGCTGCTCTCCGGAGTCAGTGCTCCACCAGGATCCTCACACTTCTGAGGAGTATGTGATCCAAATGCATACCACAATTAAAGCTTAATGTGTTGGTGTCCTGGTAGATGAATTTTTGCCTCCCACTTTGGGGGCAGTTTTGCAAATTATGTGTGAGAGAATGGTATTAATCTTTGATATGAATCTCTCAATCATGTTACAGTAACATAGTTTACCTACTTTCCTATTAACCAAAAATATGTGAAATGACTCAAGACCTGTGCACATATTATCAAATGTACTGGGTGTTGACATTGTAGGACCCTGAAGTTCTCTCTGAATCCTGGAGAGAGATGAAATGAATGTTTTTATACCTTGTTTGAAATTCGAGTATTTCATGGTATTTTAATTCCCTGGAAAATCATGATTCACACAGGGTATGCTCCATGGAGTGTGTGAGTTGGGGGAGTGTGTACATGCAGCATTAGCTTGTAACACCCAATTTAAGAGGAAACCTACACACTTACACAGAGCAGTTCTCAAGAGAGTGATCTAGGGTTCCTTGAGGAAGCCAGGAAATGTTTCAGGAATTCCACAAGGTCAAACTGTATTTATAGCAATACACGATGTTCTTTCTCATTCTCATTCTCTTGGAAGATAGTTTTTCCAGAACCTACATGGCATGTGATTGAAAGCAGATATGAGAATCCAGCTGTATCCTATTAAGTCCGGAATTAACGAGACTTTCACTTATGTGAAACAATACCACTCTTCTTACTGATTTTTTTGTTGTTGTTTTGTTCCATTTCACTAACATGTCATGTGTGCTAAAATGCAGTAATTCCGGAATCTAAAGATTTACATCTTTATTTTGGAAAACCTTACAAACTATCTCATCATACATTTCCCACATCTTCCAATTCCCCCTTTTCCATCTACAATGTATGTCTGTCCTTCCTGTGCCCATTATACTCCATGACATTCATACTTCCTCTCCTTGTAGCTTCATGCTGTACCTTGGGACTTCTTTTAGTTCTAATCCATGTCTTCCTTCATAATGCTATTTTGGATTTTGAATTTATGTCCAATCAAATCTTATATTTATAGTCATCTGTAGCCTGCATTGCAGATATGACTTTTGGAAAATTAAGTACCCAGTCATCTCAAGATAGTTTCTGTTAGAACTTCTAATCCACTTTAAGGCAGGCTTGAGGCCATGAGTTCTCAGGAGATATTTTTCCACACCCAATTTTTAAGCCAAAGCTTACTGTCTCGATCATTTGTTTTAGGTTTTTCTAACACATCTCTTTGTGACAGACAATATGCTTGAAAGTTACTATTTTGTCTTGCTTCTATTGTTCACCTTGCAGAGCCTAAGACCTTATCCTCATGTGCCTATTAAACACTCAAATCTTGACTACATGCAACCACAAATGCTCCACTGGGATCTGTGAGCTCAATGTCTGCTTCTCCTCTTGGTTTGTAGCTGCTTCTCTTTTTGATCCTGAAATATTGCCTTATTTTCCATCAGTTTAACTTTACATATGAAATACTTATTGTATATTTCTTAAATATTTTAGATATCTTTGAGGGAAGCATTTTCCAATTATCTAGTCAGCCCTATTGCCAGGAATATAAATTGGTATAACATTTCTATAAGATGAAATACATTATCCCCTTGACTAAGAAATTCTACTCTGATGAATTTGTCTAAGTAGAAATGCAGCAATATCTATCAAATTTTAATGTGTTTAAACTTAAAGTCAAAATTCCATTATGAATTTATTCTTATATGGCTCATACATGTATCAAATTCCATATGAAGAGTATTCTTTTAAAATTGAGTTTATAAAATATAGAAAGCTGTAAACAACCTCAATGTCCATCCATAGAAAACCAGATGAAAATATTCTGCCAATCATTTGAAAAGAATGATAAATGTTCCAAGTAACCTGATAAGAAAGATATTCTTGGTACAAGTTGTATGACCTTTGTATGTATCCAAAACATTCAAGATCTCCTTGAATGCATTTATATATGCCTTACAAACTTCTGAAAAGATACAGTTAACTATTGGCAGCATTGTGCTCTAGGGATTGAGATAAAACCATTGTTATATACACATTGATTCAAAGGACAAATCTAATGATTTGAATTTCTATTCTAACTATTTGTCAATACCATTTGTACTACTGAATGTATTGGAAAATAAAGTCATTCTTCCTAGCCTATTCTACAGCTCTTGTCAAGGTAAGGAATTCTAAGCTATGAACATTCCATAGCCTATGATGTTAAGAAACCTGGCTGTCTGTCCTCTGTTAACTTTACTGAGACACTTATTATCCGATTCTCTAAATAGAATTTTACAGACCAAAATAGGTAAATTTCTAATTCCTATCTACTCAAAGAAAGAATCACATAAAGAAGTTAGATTTTAAGTGCCATGCCATTGCAAAGGGAAAAGAAGAGTTTACTGATAATTTAGCTAGGGCCAGGTCTATTCCTTTGGCTGCACCACAGCTTGATCAGCAGTAGACACCAATTTCAACATCTGAGTCCAGATGTAACTACTGGTCCGAGCTTGAATTTTCAATGGGCTTCTTAATTTCTAAGGACTAGTAGTAGAGTTAGACATTTATACAGCTGGGAACATCTTCTGGCCTGAGTCTGGCAGTTTTCCTTTAAACATCTTCATGCCTTCATATGATGAATTCCTGGGGATGACAGTATGCAGCTGGAGTTGCCTAATATTCCATTAGGCTTGGATGTGTAAATATGACAGGGTTTGTGTGAGCTTACCTTGCCTTTCACACACTGAATTACAGCTTTCATTGCTTAACTCTTTGAAATGGGCTTCAAATAGATGTTGTGATGAAAGCTGGACCAGAAACTCTTCTATATTTGGAACACAACTTTCACCATATTGTGATACCAGAGCATACGGTAGTTATTTAAGGTATTTTTGTGATAACTGGTTGTTCTCTGTGGTGTGTGTGTGTGTGTGTGTTGTCTATGTGTGTGTACTGTCTGTATGTGTGTTTGTGTATGTATGTCTCTCTCTCTCTCTCTCTCTCTCTCTCTCTCTCTGTGTGTGTGTGTGTGTGTGTGTGTGTCTGGATGTGTCTGTGTGTGCAAAATGAAAAGGGTCAGAAGAAGAAAGAAGGCTTAATTTCAGGAAAATGATCATTTCCCCATATTTTTTGCATTTTGCCTTTGAGATTTTATGCTCCTCAGGGTCTTTAAGAGTCAACATTGAATTCTCTGTAGGGAACAGATATATATTTAAATGGAAATAACAAAGATAGTAGCTTCTAGGATGATGTGATCTATGACACCAGATAATTGGTCGCTGCTGCAGTGGGACCTTGACTGTCTCCCAAAGGCCTATCTGTTAAAGGACTGATCCTTAGAATGGGCTATTGGGAAGAGTAAGACCTTTAAGAAATGGTTCCCAGTAGTGTCTCCCCCACACACACTCTGGGGTGAGGGCTTAAAAAGAACTGTGGGCTAAGCCCCTGTCATTCTCCTTGCTTCCAAACTGAATTTACTGATTTTTCTCTGCTGTGTACTCTTGCAATGATGTGTGGCCTCCCCACAGGCCCAAAAATAAAGAGCTAATTGGATATGGGCTGAAACTTCCAAAACTATGAGTCAAAATAAGCCTCGCTATAAGTTAATTTTCTCCAGTATTTATGATAAGTGGCAGAAAACTGACTAACAGAACACCAAAATACATTTTATATGAACTTCTTTAATGCCATGAAAGGAAATTGCATTTCCCAATACACTGTTAGAATACAGCTACTTCAGAAAGAATGATCTTCGGGTGCCATGCTCAGTCATTAAATTCTGTGTGTATGATATCACTGGACACAGTGAGAAGATGAAAAGTACTAAATACAAGATAGGAAATCAGAAAGTATGGGAAAAGATGAGCCATGAGCAAAAGTGGATCAATACATACTCAAAAGGTGTTTCACTTGCAAAACAGAGAAAATACAGTTGCAAAATAGCATCCAACCCTTCAATTTCTTGTTTCCAAGGATAAAATACAACTAGAAATCATGCTAGTAATAAACACAAGTGTGTTTGGAAATGACATTTATAATTCCAATTCTGCAAACACAGTGTTCTAATGCATAGCTAAGCTTAAAGGAAAGTGAGAATTCCTCAGGTAACAAGAACACATTAGAGGGTGGTATCAAACCTAGAAACATTCTAAAGGCAGACAGCTAGGCCACTACACAGATAGAAAGAGGAGAGGAGATGGGACTGAGAATCCCATAGTAAGCCAGCCTTAGTGGACTGATTGGACTATGGCAGCTACTGCTATCAACTAAGAAAAGCCACTTAGCAAAGCACCAAGGTGACTGTTAGAAGACTACAACACTGAACCATGACAGCTTTTTAAGACAGCAAAGCATTCGAATCTCCAACTGAAAGAAATGCCCAGGGATGTAACCCAAAGGAAAGAATGGACTGCAGGAGACAATGAGGAAGTGAGAAACTAAGAAAACATTACCCAATAATAGCAGTCTCATTTTGCATATATGAAAAGAAAAAAGAACTTCAGTATTGAATATATGAGATACTGGGGTTGGACCTCAAAATGAAATCCAGCTACCCATTTGCTGATGCATAATTCAGGCTTCCTGGGTTTCTGTGCTAGGGGTTGAACCTAGGGTCTTGTGCATGCTAGACCAGTGCTCTAGACATTGAGCTATCCCCAACTCCATGACAATTTAATGACAGAAAGTGTGAGAATAAACCTTGGGACTCTGGGTGTGGTAGTGCATACCTGTAATCTTATTGCTCAGAAGGCTGAGACAGGAGGGTCTTACATCCGATGCCAACTGACACTACATCGCAGCAGCCTCTGTCAAAAAACCAGAAGGGGAGGAATGTTGGGAAATATACGTATCAGACAAAACTGAGTGAAGGGAAGCTCACATTAAAATCAAGCAAAAAATTAAGGAAACAAACAGTATCAGTAGGAGTATATAATGGCAAAAAAAGTAATTCATGGGGCTGAAGAGATAGCACCCGCTGCTCTGGCAGAGGACCCAGGTTCAGTTCCCAGCACCCATGTGGTAGCTCACAACCATCTGTAACTCCCATTCCAGGGAATGGGATGCTTCTTTCTGACCTCCAGTAGCACAAGGTACACGAGTGGCGTGCAGACATACATGCAAACAAAACACCACACACAGAAAACAATAGAAGAAATACGGATACTTTAAAAAGAGTAATTTAAATCAGGTGTGGTGGCAGCACTCAGAACGTTGAGGCAGGGGGACTGGTGTAAGTTTGAAGCCAGCCTGGTCTACACAGTGAGTTACGGATGAGCCATAGTGAGGCTCCCTCCCATCTTAAAATAAATAATTCACTGTCAGGCATGATAATTCTGAATTTACCTTAAACAAGCAACATAAGAAAAACAAGATCTTAATACTAAAGTGAAAGGTACACAACCATGAAAAGGTTCCTAACATTATTCTCCCACAATGGGTAGATCAAAAGACCAAAAATAAATGAGGCTATAAATGATTTAATAACACAACAGACTTGATGCAGTGACAACAATTATACAGAGTAATGCACCCAACAATTGGAGATCGCTTATTCTCTTTCAAGCAAAACTGGAACATTTCCCCCAAACCGGCTACATAATCACACATACCAATTTCACGAGCATGCTCATGTCTAGGAGAAAGGAAGAGAACAATTTGGGGGTGTCATTTGGTATTTCAAAGGACAAATATGACTATTTTAATGCCTACTACATTTCTGAATGAATTTGTAGATTTCTGTTATATTGAGGGGACTTTTTGTCATATTCACCTTTATATATAAATTCTTAAGTTTTTAACATCTTTATAATTATTCATATTAAAAATACATTGTTTGCTTGGAAATTCTTTAGGGTTTACAAACCTTCCAGGAAGTTTCCAGAGTCCTTACAAGGCAGAGACTCGGACCATAATCTAACATGAAATACGGAGGCAAAGGACACACTTGAAGTTCATATTCAGCTGATCCCTGGGGCTTCTGGCAATTACCAACTTAATTCCAAACTGTGCATGGTGGCAAATGCCTTGATCCCAGCACTTGGGAGATGGAGTCAGGTGGATCTCTGTGAATTCAAATCCAGCCTGGTCTACAAAGGGAGTCTCAGTCTCAAAAACAAACAAACAAAAGCCCACATAACAGTCCCAAACAAAAATTACAGGAATGCGTTATGCATGTAACATGTATATGCTGACTTTGTCTCCCTTGTTATATTAAATCTAACAGTCCACAAGAAGAAGTCTGGGTAAATCTTTTTGCAAAATAAACTATTGTTTTTAAAACTGTTTGTATGCTCCAGTTTTCAAGTGGGTATGTGTGCTTCCTTCTTCAAATGTTTCATTTTCCTAGAATGAATCTATAAACATGTAAAACAGAGGCCTCCCATTGTTATCCATCTGCAGCACTGACAGAATAACTTAGGAGCACTTTGGGGAAGAAAACCGAGTCTAATACCTCCACTCATTGCTGTGTGGAATGATATGGGAGGGGGTAGTCACGGCTGTGCTGTGGTGCACAGGTGGCCCTCAGGGGACAGCCTCTGTGGTCAGTCCTTGCCTTCCTACCTTGTTTGAAACAGGGTCTCCTTTGTATTGCTGGTTGCTGTGTTCACCCGCTTAGCCAGCCCCCAAACTGCAGGTGATTCTTCCCCTCCCTCCTCTCCTGCAAGGACTGGCATTGCAGATCTGCTACCACACCTGGCTGGCTTTATGTCCATTCTGGAGATTTGAACTCTGGGCTTCAAGCTTGTGCAGTCAGCACTTTGCCCACTGAGGCATCTCCTCACAACCTATATCTAGAATTTTTTCCCATCTGTCTTCTTGATGCTGGGAGAATCGTGAGATATTTTTTGCTTTCTCATTTCAGACTGAGCCAGCATTTGGTACTCAAGAGGAACCCATAACTGTTAATTCATAAATACTCCACTGACAAGCAGGAAGTAACTACTTGGAGGAATTATATCTGTCTCTAGGATTTTATTTACTTAAACTTACAAATAGACTTAGAATTTCGACAAGGTAATAAGAAAATGTATCACCCATATAGGCTTACTACTCAGAGTATTTTCACAAATTTTATGTATCAAAAATTTATGCAGTGTTAATATTTAGCTACCTCCTGAAATATTTAACATTTTAAAGAAAGGCACAATCTGCTAAAATATTAAGAACTCAGAAAAACTATTAGAAAAAATGCTGAAAAGATACCAGAGAAGAGTTCAGAGTAGATTGAAACAGAATTCTGAGGGGAAAGGAAATGTGAAAAAGGAAGAGAAAAGGGAAAGACTCCAGACAGGAAGAGGAAACCACCCAGAGCTTGCCACAGAAGAGCGCTCGCCTGGGGTGTGTGGTCACCCAGTGTGCCGAAAGCCCTAGGTTTGATCCCCAACACTACATCAAACAGGAAGGGTGGCTTTTGAATAACAAGATCTATAAAATACATACATTCAGTTATCTGTGCCACTGATCTCCTGATGTAGCAAAAATCAGAGTGTAAATTCCAACAGAACCATAGCTTAGAGGCAGAAACAAATAAAGTCCACAATGCATGTTTTTGTTTCTGGGACAGGGTCTTAGCATGTAGCCCAGGATTGCCCAAACACATGGCCCTACTTCAACACTTGCTCCACACATACACACTGTGGTAGACTTTTCTTTCCCGCCAGCCAGTTCCCAAATAATACTGAGACTTAATGTTGGGAGGGACAACCAGGCTGACCCTGCCCCCTGATGAAGGGCAGGGCACGCACAGGGACTGCTACACCATCACCACGTCACCAGTCAGGCACTACGGCCTAGTGAGGCCTCTGCACATGCGTGGAACCTCAGTGCGCATGCGCAGTCTTCCTTTTAAAGGTTCCAGCTTCTCCTTTTCTCTGCCACTCCTTGGGTTGGCTGGCAATCCATCCCCATCCCCAGCGCCCCCCTTTTATCAATTAAACTCCACATGGGTTGTTGATCCACAGTTTCGTATTTCTTCACCAATAGCTGCAGCAGAAATCTAACAATATTAATTATAAATCAACCAATAACCCAGGCTTATGATTACTAGCTCTTACAACTTAACTCATTTCTGTTCATCTCTATGCAGCCATGTTGCTCATGTCTTTACCTGTCCTCCAGCATGTCTGGCTCTCTCTACATCTCCTGGCAACTTCATGACTCTCCCCACCCCCCAGCATTCTCTCTACCTGGAGAATCCTGCCTAGCCATCAACCAATCAGCATTTTATTAACAATGAGAGCAACGCATATTTACAGGGTACTAAGATTGTTCCACAGCAACACACAACATTGGAAAGTTGGCACACACCTAGCTTTCCCAAACTCCAAAGAAGAAAGATGAGACTGTCACAAGCTTATAGTATGTATATTAGTAGTTGCTTTTCAGCCCTGAATAGATTACTGTTACATTAACAGAGAGCATTGACCCTGACATAACCTGGTGATTACAACTTTTTACATAGATTTTAAATACTTCATGTCCTTGGTTTTCTTCCAAGATGAGGTAGGAAGCCGGCCAGATGCAAGTTGAAGTATTTTGGTTTTTTTTTTGCTAATTGAAGGCTTTAACACACACACACACACACACACACACACACACACACACACACACACACACGTACACATGTGCAACTTAATGAGATCCAAGGCTCATACCCAGGTTGAGATGCCTGAATGAGCATGTCTGTACTCACAGAGCAATCTCGAAGGCCTTTTGTTTTAAATTATACAATATTCAGAGTTTATATTACCTAGCCAAATAAATATCACACTAATGAGTTGACTATGGCTACTTCACCCTTGTGCAAGTGTGTTACGACTTTTGTTTTCTGTTTTAAATATTTTTTCCTCCTTAGAATTTGCCACATTTACAGTTGTTGCATTGACCCAGTGTTCAGGCCCTACCCTTTAATAACAACCCAGTGGAACTTTTAATATGATGCAACCAGTCAAAAGGTATCTTTTCCCAGAGTCCTCCATCTGTTCCTCCCAGTCTTGGCCAATTTCTCTCTAGACCCAACCCCAATGTACACCTGTCTTCCTTCAACATGATCCTAAAAATTCCTACTCATTCTTCTGCTTCTGGATCCCATGCCACCTGTTTTTGACCAATGCCTCTTTCTGGCAGGGTGCCTCCTCCTGTAGCTTCCTGAGAAAGGGCAAATGGGTAGGAGAGGAAACAAGGATCACCAATCAAAATGCACATTGGAGCTCAACTTTTGTTTTCAGCCCAGCGTCTCACTCCTTGTCTCCCTTTCCCAGTTTTGATTTTCTGTCATCTTAGAAATGCTTGCACAGGCCACCACCCCATATTGGTTCTCAATATGACCATAAAAGCGCTTGTTATTGAAAAAGTCAGTGTGTTTCCTGCATCCACCAAATTATCATTAGTGTCTCACTGACCAAAACATGGAAGGCAGCTTGTAAGATGGGAGATGAGTAAGGGGGTAATGGGCAGTGTCTGCTCTGCTGCTATTGGAGCCTTCCCCTTTGGGGTGGCCCTAATTGTTTTCACTGTTGGATAATTAACCCAGGGCCTCATATATGTTAGGCAAATATTTCACCACTGAACTACATTCCTCTTCCAAGTATCCCTTAATTTAAATCCAGTTCAACTTATACAAAGTCAGATCCATTGAATAAACACATAGTAATATACCTGGACCTCTATTATTCCCAGAAGTAGCCTTGGGTGACACACAACCTTGAAATAGCATAGTTACAAGCATTATATTTTACAGAGGCACAGTTAAGCTGAGCCATGACAGGGGGTGTGCCTGATTTGACAGTCAGCATTTTGGAGGCATGGTGAGCTTTTTCAAGTGGATGACACATTGCTGACATGGCTGAGGCTGTGAAAACCAAGCATGATTGAAGTCTGTCCACAGACAGCCATTTTTCTGTTCAGAGAATCTCTTTCTATGGTAGTCAAACTGTGTTATTGTATGACACGGTATGCCAAGAGAAAAATCTACCAGTAGGACTTGGGTCAACAAATACTCGTATCCCCCAATAAGTCAGATGTCCTTTCCCTTTGTCCTGAACACACAGGAGGAGAGGTCTGTGATTCCAAGTGCAGCCACCAGTGACCATGTGGACACAGAAAGTGCACTTAGGCTGACGTTTGCAGGAGCAGGTTCTAATCTCAGTCAATTACTAGCTCTGTGACCTTGTCCCAGTCACATCTCTTTTCTCAGCTTTAGTTAGCTCATTTGTACTGAGGGAGTTGAACTATGCCTTTGTCTATGGGTCATCTGAGTACTTCAGCAGGAAAAACAGCTGGATATTTTTAGATGGTTGAAATAGATAAGTTAGTTTTTAACCTCACCACTGTTATCATTAAATGGCTACCTAATCAGACCTCTCTTTCATTCCAAATTAATCTACAATGATTTAAATTATAACTTACAGCTTGTATAGTGCTTGCTTCAACATTTCTGTTTCTTTCTCCTGCCTGTGTGCAATAAGCAGGGCAGGCATTATAACTCTCTTTATATTTCCCATACATACAACTCTCACTCCTGGACATCTATGACAGTAGCTCTTAGAACTTGATCATGGATCACCTACTCTAAGGTGGCATACACTCTCTGGACTCTATTCCAGACATACTAAGTCAGAACCTCTGGGGCAAGAGCCCTAGGCTTTCTTTGCATGTGTGAAAAAAATCCAAGTGATTGTTATGCACCCTTGATTTGAAGACTCACTGGTTTACAGAGAAAGGGTAAAGGAAGCTAACATTTGAGGTTGTGTGGTGGTTGGATGAGATGTGACCCATCATCTTTGAATATGTGCTCCTCATTTGATGGTACTGTGGTACATTCAAAGCTATGTCCTTACTGGAGGAAGAACGTCTTTGGGAGCAGGCTTTGAGAGCTTAGGGCCTCACCCTACTTGCAGTGTGCTCTCTCTGCTTTGTGTTTTGCAGTTCAATATGTGAGCCCTCAGCTACCTGCTCCTACCATCATGCCTTCACTCCACCATCATGGACTCTAACTTCCTGCAACAACAGATCCAAATAATCCCTTCTAAAAGTTGTCTTGGCCATGGTGTTTTAGCAACAGAAAAGTAATTAATACAATCCTGTACTAGTGGCTTTATATAAGCCTCCCCCAGTCGAGCCTCATAACAAGTCAGGGAAGTATATGTGGCTTGTAAATGAAGGTTTCATTATTAACTTCTTCCAAATGCATGGAAAAGTTGCAAAAACATTAACATTGCTTCCACAGAGACTCTCTGTTCTTATTATCTTACATTCCTGTTTTTAGTTTGTCAAAACCAACTCAGTACAATATTACTAGTTGAATGCCACATTCTGCTCATACCTCATCAAGTATTTTCATCAATGACTCCTTTTTCCTTTCTGTCTGCATTCTATATTTGGTTGTCATGTCTTCATATTATCTATTAGCCTGTGACAGTTTCTCAGTCTTCTTTTTTTTGAGGAATCTGATCAAATATTGTTATACAATGTTCCTCTATTGGTGTTTGTCTGATTTACCACCACCATAGCTAGACAGTGACTAGGTATCTTTCCCATCATATAACATCAGGGATGTACAGTATCATTTAGAGACATTAACAAAGTATGTTTGTAATTACAGTTAAACCAAATAGAAATACAGTATTCCATAATTGCTAAGCAATAGGACTAGAATAAACTTTAATTGTTCTTCTCTACCATTCTGGTTCCAAGCGGTCATTCTAGGTTTATCCTCCCCCACCATAAAACCATTCATCTCAACCCAACTTTTCATTCTTTTCTGTGTTTTATATTTCACTCTGCTCTCCAGGTTTTCCAAGTTTTTCAATGTTCAACTCAAATCTAGTCTACACTTGGAAATACAGCAGATCCCTAACCCACTCTTATTTCAGACATTTCATAGCATTTATTTTATAGTCTGTCTCTAACTTTTTGTTCCTCTCTGAAAATCTTACAGTAATTTCTGTCTTTCCAAGATACTATGGGATCATAATAGAAAGAGAGAGCAAACTGTATGTGAACCCATTGCTCCTGAGTGAATGACTTTAATAGTTCGTCTTCTATATCGAGGCAGGTCCTTACCCCTCCACCCTCTAGTCAAAGGAATGTCCTAAATTGCCAATTTAACCCTAATATTGATTGACTTTATGCTTCACTCTGGCTTGGGATATGGTACAACATGTAAAAGCACTTGCTGCATAAGCATGAGGACCAGAGTTCAGATCTCCAACACCCATGTAAAAGCCAAGCAGCCAAGACACCTAATCTCACTGTGAGGGGTAGAAACAGGATGGAGCCAGCTGGCTGGCCTAGACTATCTGAACCAGGGATGTCTGGAATCAAGTGAGAGACTCTGCTTCAATACATGAAGTAGAGAGTTCAAAGAACACATTTGACATCAACCTTTTTCCTCCACATGCCATGTGCATGCCCACCTACACACATTAACGCACCCACACATGCCAACACATACACATCCATTCCACATATAGATGCAAAAAAAGCAGGTTTTCTTTTTCCTGTCAGTGACTCTTCATGGCTTAGAGAATAAAGTCCAAACGTCTGACCCTAACAATAAGGTCCCTGTGCTCTGTGCTCTGAGCTCTGCCGGTTTCACTTTATCTCTCTCCAGCCATCACCTCACACTCCATCCCACAGTATCCCACACTTCGGTCATGGTGGATGATTGGTGATTTCTAAGTGCCCTGTGACCTTTTGAGCTCTGTTCTTCTGCACATGCTCTGTTATCAGTGAAGATGCCATTATAGAAGACTCCAGCTCACTCTGTCTGGTACAATGACAATTATAACATCACAGAACAGCAATTTGAAAGGCAGACGGGGCTATGTTGCAACTCAACAATATTCAACAAAGATCCATGGTCTTTTTATCTCTTTGCTTTGCTATCCTTGGAAATTCTGATGTGCCCTGAGGCTGTCTCCCTTCATTGTTGCAGGGTGCCTGTAGTAGTTCTAATAAGCAACCTTTCTAAGTACAGCAATGCTTAGAGGCAAAAGGAAGAAAGGGGAGCTACCCCTTCCAGTCTTTCTTTTTAAAATGAAGAAGCACTTCTTGGAGGCCATATCAGACTTTCTTTTATATCTCATTGGTTAAAACTATTACATATTCTACCCCTAGACTAATCAAACAAAATTAATACTCCTACCAAACCTATTCTTAAGACTTTTGTAGTCAGGGATCAGGGTACTCTCTCTTTGATGAGCAGAACAGGTAACTGAGGAAAATCTTCTCCAGAAAGAAGGAACTTTATGGCTACCGGGTGGGCAGCCAGCAGTACCAGTCACACTGTAATTGGTGCCTGATCCTCCTATCCACCAGGTAAACTTCTTCATAGACTTACAAATTACCTCTTCCTCTTCCCAAGCTACAAGCCATACAACCACAGAAGTTATGTGTAAAGTAAGGAACTTGAGGGTGGGGTGGGCAGATAGATCATCCTAGGAAAGGGTAGTAGAATAGTTAGTTATGGATGGATGGGAGGGCTAGAACAAGAGAATCAAGTGGAAAGGGGAAAAGAGGAGGGAGATGAGAGAAGGAATATGGGGAGAGAAAGATAAAATTAAGGGTCATTTGAGAGGTGATATGAAAACTTAATAGAGTAGAAACTTTGTGTGTGTGTGTGTGTGTGCGCGTGTGTGCGCGCTCGAGCACGCACACACACGCGCGAGTGTGATCTAAATGACATCAATAACTAACTAGAGAGATAGTTCTCATTACCAAACTAAGCTTCCAATACTGGGATTAGGTTACAAATAATTGAGTTGTTGGCCCAAGGAATTTTATGGGAACCACCAAACAACCCAAGCTGTTGCCAAGACTATATGTTGCTCTCCACAAACCAACAGCAAGGCTCCATTGCTGAACATGATACCTATACAACTCGCTGAACATGGAGAAGTCAATCTGGTGCCTCCATAGAACCCTCACCCCTACATGCTGGCATCTTTGGTATACAAGATACTCTGAAAACAACCCAGAAACAAACATAAACACCACACAAGCCACAAACCATTTGATCAACAATTGTGTCTGAAAGATGTGCTAATGCAACGGTGGCACAAAGTTTGTGGGAGTAACCAACCAATATCTGATTTGACTTAAGATCCACTCCATGATATGGAACCTTTACCTAACACTGCTTGGTTTACTAAGAATCTAAGCCCAGAGACATAGGGTAAAACCAATATTACTGTTCTAAAATAGAAAAGTGGCAATAAAATTATTCCTAATGACATTCTGCTATACTCATAGATCATTTCCTTATTCAGCCATCATCAGAAATCTTCCTCCTGCAGCAAATGGTAACAAATGCAGAGTCCCACAGCCAGACATTAAGCAGGGAATAAAAGATCTTGGAACACTCAGCCCTAAATGGAATGTCTCCATCAAAAGCTTCCTCTTAGAACTCAGAAGCCCCCCTGAAGAGGAGGCAGAAAAAGTATAAGCCAGAAAGGAAGGATGGAAGACACCAAGAAAACAAGGCCCTCTAAATCAGCATGATCAATGCACAGATGAACTCCAGACACTGTGGCATCATGCACAGAGCCTGCTTGGGTCTGCACCAGATGGGGTCCTAGAGCTGAAAGTAGACACAAACCCCCATCCCCAACCCAGAAGCTATTTCCAATTGATAACCACTTGCAAATGAAAATTTAGTTTTCTCCAAGAGAGTATCACTTGGGATACTCTCAAAGGTAGTCTGCAGGCATAGCTGTAGATGGCCAACAGAAAATGAATTCAACAGCATTTTTGGAGGTTCTTGTCTCATAATGCCATGTCGGGGATTTTCCTTTTCCTTTTTTTTTCCATTTATTTTTATGTTTAATTTTAGTTTATTAACATTTTTCCCTTTTTACTCTACAGATCCTTAGCATATGTATTATAGCTTTCAGTTTATTGTTTTTATGGGATTCCTGAGTGTGCAAATGAGTCTCGGCGTCTATATCTGTTTCTTGTGCTTTCTCGGGCTCTTTTTCTTGTCTTTGTTTTTTCCCATCCCCATATGTTAGGTTCTGTTTTATCCTATTTTATTTTATCTTATTTTAATTATCCCTTATAGAAGCTTGTTTATTTACTAGTGAGAGACAGAAAGGGGATGGATGGATCCAGACAAGAGGGGAAGTAGAGAGGAACTGGGAAGAGTAGAGGGAGGGGAAACCATAATCAGGTTATATTATGTCAGAAAAAAGTATTTTCAATAAAAGGAAAAGAAAAAGAAAAAACTACCTCTTCCCAGAAGCCTTCTGTGATAGCATCAAGAAGAATCAAATGCTTCTTACTCTGAGCTCCCAGGTCCCTGGGCTCATGTTTCTACCATAGCACTTGTTATGAAGCTGAAATTCTGCTGGCTTTAGAAAATGTGAAACCTTGGAAGGAAGGCAGTGTGTTCTATTAATTCCTCAGCCCAACCTTGAAAGAAAGAAAAGAAAGAAGGGAGGAAAACTGGGAGAGGAGGGGAGGGAAGAAAGGAGGGGGGAGGGGAAGAGGAAGACATCCCACTACTGCTTTGGTTGTTGATCTATAAAAATGAGGGTAATTTTTTTACTTTCTAATGACTGTATTAAACTTTAGGTAGGATAACAGAAAACACCCAGTTCAGTTTCATTATATTTTGGACATCATGTGCCTCACCTTGTATTTTGAAAATGTCATTCTCCCACCCCACCTCCACATGCCTCCTGCACAAGCCTGGAAGAGTTACCACTGCAATTTGTTGCTAATTTATCTGAATTTTAAACTTTTAAAAATACAGATTACAGAACTAATCAAACCAGTTCATCTTGCCCTGTCTTGATTTCTTTTATCCAATTGTCTTGAAGACTTCTTTAATAACACTTCCGAAATTCTCTATTAGCAGGATTTTTAAGAGACTTCCCCGTGGTATAAGACTCAGCTCTGCATTCTCCTGAACATCCTTCACAAACACCCTTTTGCTTTCTCTCCCCTCTCCTCAGCATTCTGGGCTTCATTTCAGATCTGTCCCTCTGAGATATGCCTCCCTCCCCTTCCTAACACTTCTTTGTTGCTAAAAATAGGTGATGTCCCTTCAGAGCAAAAACAGTTGGCAAATCGGCTTTATAGGTACAGCTCTGTGAGATGGGGGAATGGATAGAGTAAATACCAAAAGCTAACCACCATTTCCTTACTCTGTGAGACGGGGGAATGAATAGATAGATTAAACACAAGAAACTAACCACCATTTCCTCTCTTTGGACCCCTGAATTCCTCAAAGGAATTCACAAAGCCCATGTAAAAATAGCAACACCATCCTCATCAAAAATGCACACTGTAAAGGATGAGACTTTGCAGAATGCTAAAGAGTAAATAAAACAGCCATGCTGAAGAACACCAGAAAATGTTCTGAGGAAGCATTTAATGAAAAGGCCCCAGGCACAACACATGAACTGCAGGTTATCATATTTTAACAAACAGAACTTTCCATAGAAAAATGGACATATAATATGGCTAATTTCCTTTAGACAAAAATGAGAATCTTCTGGTACATCACTTAATATGATGTTGTCAGCTTGGATTTGACTTCCATTTGGTTCCCTATATTATCTTGTGGAGCTTTGTGACATTATCCCTGAAAGAAGTGTCATTGTGCTACCTAAAATAATCTTTTCAGCTATTAGATATGCAACTGCTTTCAGACAATATTTCTCTGCAAGTGACGATTTTTCTAGTAGGCACAATTGGATCCCCCTTACACATGACATAAGTGTGAATTAATACATTTGTGTAGGTGGATGAATATCTCCTGGAGTATCAAATCATGAACATGTTGCATAACATAGATATGTATGTATATATTCAGGTACATGTACATGTTTACACTTTTGAAAGTCATGTTTGCAATTGCATCCCCCTAATTTCTTTGTTTGAAGGAAAGTAACAAAATCACAGCTCTAGCTACTGTTGCTCTGAGGTCTAAAGCCCAATTTGGTGCTCAATCAAATCCTGCTGGCAACTGTGCTGACCTCCTCACCACCCACTGTCTTCTGGTTCTTTTCATGTCAACTCAAAAATCATCTCAGTTTTCTCCAGAATTTGTGACAAACTCCCTGATTGCTATTTAGTATTTACACATATCCTTTAGGCGATGGTTCTCATGGCCTGATTTGTGGGTCTTCTGTTATATGTCAAAACAAAACAAAACAAAAAGATAGTTTTGTTTGTTTTTTTGAGACAGGGTTTCTCTGTGTAACAGCCCTAGCTGTCCTGGAACTAGCTCTGTAGACCAAGCCTTGAACTCACAGAGATCTGCCTGTTTCTGCCTCCTGAGGGCTGGGATTAAAGGTGTTCACCACCACTGCCCAGCTTAAAAAAAAAAAAAGATTCTTTAGGAGTATAGATTGTTCAAAGAGTTAATCACACACTAAAGTATGTATGGAGAGAATGGGAAAGATGAGAAGTATTCGCTAATTAATAGCATCATAAAATCATGGGTAAAGGTATACACCATCATCACAGTGATGTTATCATTGATAAACTACCATTTATTAACTTTATACCTCCATGTTAGGAAACTGAGAGTCATAACCAAGCATACCTTCCCATCACAACAGTGCTCTCTCATACATTAAGGCCATTATTTGTTTTTGTTTTTGTTTTTTTGTAGTTCCTATGAGTCACATTACTCATCATTGGCTCATTACAGTGCTTAATCTACATGACTAACCACTGAGGCACTAACCTTCCTACAAATCGAATGAAAACGATATAATAAAATCTTTCTTTGGTGCCTAGTTGTCTTTAGGAATAGCATTTCAATCTACCTCACTATAAAACCTGTAACATTTCTGAACCCAAAACAAAACAAAGCATGTTGAAAATGAGTTAAAACTTTTATTTTAAAGTGTCCAGAGTTATACAAGGCAAACTTTGAACAGAATCCAGGGGCTCTCTCTTCCCAACAGGCCTTAAGAAGGGAACTCTAGTACTTTTGTTTCGATTTCCTAATAATCATATCTTCAAACAATGTAAGTATACATCTTTAAGAAATGATTGGTTTTCTTTGAAATCCAGATGTCACCCTGCCTCTTTGATATGAGGGTGCCTTAGGTAAGGTTTTTATTGCTGTGAAGAGACACCATGACCATGACAACTCTTACAAAGGAAAACATTTCACTGGGGCTGGCACACAGTTTCAGAGGTTTAGTCCATTATCATCATTGTGGGAAATATGGCAGCCTGCAGGCAAACATGGTGCTGGAGAAGGAACTGAGAGTTCTATATCTTGGTCCATATGCAGGAAATTGTGTGTCACACTTGATGTAACTTGAGCATATGAGACCTCAAAGCCCAC
Organism: Cricetulus griseus; assembly: GCF_003668045.3. Classification (NCBI taxonomy): domain Eukaryota; kingdom Metazoa; phylum Chordata; class Mammalia; order Rodentia; family Cricetidae; genus Cricetulus; species Cricetulus griseus. Next base: position 169,975,132 of record NC_048596.1, read on the forward strand.
CCTCACAGTGACACACTTCCTCCAACAAGGCCACACACCTCCTTATAGTGCCATCTCGTTTGGGCCAACCATTCACAAACATGAGTCTATGGGAGCCACTCCTATTTAAACTACCACAGAGGGTGACCTTGAAAGTTCCATAAGAAAATGTCATTAAGTTGAGCAATAGGAAAAAAAAAAACTCATAATCATTTGTTTGCTCTATTAAATTGTTCTTTATGAATACAAAAGACTATCTTCAAATGGAGATTGGTCCCTCATACATATGGTATAGTGCAAGTATTCATGCATTTGGTGTAGGTTCTGCTGAGGTAAAAGGATCTTACTTTTACAAGACAAAATCTTGCAAGAGAATCCAAGGAGTTAACACCTCACCAACTATAAATGAAAATATTAAGCTTCCTTTAACCCAGTGGCTCTCAACCTATGGGTTGTGACCCCTTTGGGGGTCACATATAGGATATTTACATTACAATTCATAACAGTAGCAAAATTTTGGTCATGAAGTAGCAACTAAAATAATTTTATGGTTGGGGAGGTCACCACAACATGAAGAACTGTATGAAAGGGTCACAACATTAGGAAGGTTGAGAACCACTGCTTCACCCCCTCATATTTTAAAAAGTCTTCTTTTCCTAGATAAAGCAAACAATTAACATAATAGAGTGATAGGAACATATAAGTTCACATCCCAACTCTGCCACCCAATAGTTTCATGATCATGATCAAATCACTTAACTTCAATTTTGTCACCAGGAAAAATAGGGTAATAAAACTTGATGTAACTCTTTATGAGTGAAATGAGGTCTAGGTGAGGTTCTGCATATGAATACAGACTTTTTAAGCATTGCATCAACTGGTAAAGCAATACACTTTTGCCAAGAAGAGACACTTACCTGGAATGATATTGAAGTTTGCCTCTGCACCTATCCTATCAAAGCCTTATGGGACAGATTGGAGTAGTGGTACAGAAGCTAAGGCCCCAGTCATTCACACTTCTCTTTGACCTTCTACTGTACCACAGCTCAGCACTGCTAGGATCTTACCCAGGCATCTGAGACATCCCAGTTTCAAAGCTACTGCAGAAAAAGGTAAGGCATAGGGCTGGAGAGACGGTTCAGCAGTTAAGAGCACATGCTTCTTTTGCAAAGGACCTGAGTTTGGTTCCTAGCCCTATATTGGGCAGGTCACAACCACCTGTACCTCTAGCTCCAGGGGGATCTGGCACCCCTGGCCTCTACACCTGCAGTCACATGCACATACCTACAACATAGACACATATACATAATTAAAATAATAACAATAAATCTTTCTTACTTGTCCCAAAGTCTGAGAGCAGTCAGAAAACAAGTAAATTAAGAGAATTCTGAATTCCTAATTTGGTATTTAGTTGCCACTGAAGTTACTAAGGTATACCAGAATATAAATACATCCTCGTGATAGAATTAATAAGTGGACTTGACAAAGGGGGAAAGCAGTCCTTATTTAATTAATGCATACAGAGCAGGGCGAGTTCTACAGAAAGCAACTCACAGGTGCAATGAGGAATAGATGGTTGTGCTCTGCAAGCTATCTTGGAAAAGGATTTTTCCCCTAAGGTAAATAGAAACAAATGTTTTGATGCATTTTGTACCAAAACATAGTTCTCAAAATAAATCATGAAATGAGTTGCTTATGAATCCCATTTTTTTATGGTTAAAAACAAAAACTGGTTTGTCAGCTAGTTTAAGGCCAGTTTAAGTTACTGAGACCCTGCAACTAAATTACTCTTAGTTGCCAGTGTACTTAGTTCTGAGCTTTTCAGATCTTGTTTTGTGTTTATTATGGGGACATCTGTAGTTACTTCTAAGATATTTAAGACATTTCATTTTTTAATGTGCCCGTCTTCCCCTTACCCCACTCATTCCTGCTTAGTAGTTCTTCTCATTAAGACATAATAACCACTCTCTCGTTTTACCTTTTGAAATAGGGTCTCATTGTATATAGCCCATGCTGGCCTCAGTTTTGTGGTCTTCCTGCCTCAGCTTCCCATATGCTGAGATATAGCTTTGCACCGCTGGCTTTTTTACTGTCCTTTTAAGGTAAAGTTTATGCATGTAAAGGCAGGATTTAAACACAAATGTACCAACACAGGACAGTATGGTGTCTTCTGTAATACAAGTTTTCTCAAAATATGGCATGTAGTCCACCATGAAATAATTAGAGATAGATAGTACCTGGGTAATTTTTCTTAATGGGTCTAAGTTTATTTTAAAGTGTCAGGAAAAAAAAATGTGTCCAACACATCAAAGTCATTGATAATTCACTGATACTTGCAGTGAGTGGATGAGGCATATTAAGAGCCACTGTCATATGTAGCCCATGTGAATTACCAAGGCAGAGCTTAGATGTGCCCACGGTGTTCTGAAGTCTCCACTTACAGTTTAAGAGACATAGGAAGCTTGAATTCTGATCATACAAGGATTCCAGCAATATAATCTCAGATCCTGAATTCCTGTGTGTCCTGTTGTAATCTTGTTTGAAATAGGCCATACTGTCCCTGGAAATAGCAACAGAAAGGGATAGCTGGCTCGGTGTGGATTATTTGAACTATTACAACAAGCAGTATGCTCTGTGGAACTAGATTTCTTTTAAATTATTTTGTGTTTTTATTTATGTGTGTGTGTGCCTGTGTGAACGCACGTCACAGATGTATGCCACATGTATATAGTTGCTCTAGAGGGTAGAAGAGGGCATTGGATCTCCTGGAACTGGACTTAGGAGCAGTTGGAAGCTGCCTGACTCTGGGTGTTGGGAATTGAACTGGGGTCCTCTGGAAGAGCCCAAATAGCCTTAACTGCAGAACCATCTCTCCAGCCCCTAGGATGAAAACTTTAAATTGAGAAAATTTTAGTTTGACAGCTACATCTAGAATCTAGGGCTAAAGACAGCACTGACTAAATCATAAAGATAGACAAGAGGAGAGATAACAGTTCTGCACAAAAAAAGCTGAGGAACTGTCTCTCATTTGCATAATGAGGACAAAAGCTCATACAGTACTGTCATGAGGATTAAATACAATAAAGAATGTGTATTATCTGATGGATCCAGAAAATGGATAAACTAGTGGCAAATATGGCTTTTATTTTTGCTATTGATATGATGGTTTTTTTGTGAGAGGAGTGGTTTTCTAAAAACAGTATTAGGGTCACATTTGTTATCTTCATTATTTTATCAACCTACAAATGAAGGATAATTATTTGAATGTAACCTTTGCAGGGCCATTAAGGGAAGCTGTTTCTTCCTGCAATTATGTCCTTAATTTGTTTATCATCCCCATGATAATTGAGGTACTCTGAATTACCTCAGTGAAATGTTCGGTATCTCACCACGGAGCATTTTGCTTCAGTCTTGAATGTTTACCATGATATCATCTTATCTAAATGATTGCTGGGACCAATAATGTTAAGAATGCTATATTAAAAAATAAATTATGAGGTTATTTTCAGGGCATTTAAATGACTTGGTAACTTAATGTAACAATTTATATAAGTTGCAAAGTTAAAAGTGCTAACAAAATAAAGTGACGGTATTATCAAGAACCTAGAGGTTCTGCAGAATCTTTTCCTTTTTAAACTTATGTTTTGGAGTCAGGGAGGAGAGCGAAAGCAAAACATAAAGACTAAAATATAAAACAAAGCTGAGGATCAAGGATACTACTAATGTAACCTTTGAATTTTGTTTGTTCAATTTCGAGACAGGATCTCACTATGTGGCCCCAGCTAGCCTGGAACTCTCTAGATAAATAAGGCTGGCCTTGAACTTGCAGTTATTCTCCTGCCTCTGCATCTTGTGTACTGGGACTATAGGTATTTACCACCACTCCCAGTAAATAACAAACCTTGAAGCTATATAGTTGAATAGTTATAATAAACAAGCATAAATTTAAAAAGCTATCCAAATTATTTGTACCAAAACAATGCATGTGGTTCATTGTCCTGTGAGCAAAGATTATCATCTATTAGGATTATCATAAAAATACATAGCAAATTAAAGCATTAAGCTTCTTTGGTATATCAGGTTGTCAACAAAATACAAAGATAAGTCAAATCAAGTTTTTTTAAATATAGCTACAGTGTGTTTATTTAGTCTTTATTTATGTAAACATCAACAATGTTCAAGAGAAACAAGACAAGAATAGTCAAACTATTATCTAAATTTCATAAATAAAAAATATTGCAGATTAAATAATAGAAGGAATTTTAAAAGTGTGGAACTAAATATAGTGGTAACCTGGGATTTTAGAACATGTAAAAATGTTTGCCAAAGGAAATACAAAATGGAGTTGATCCTAAAATTAAATCCTATCCAGTCCATAAAATTAAATGATATATAAACAGAGATGGCCCTCTCCTATATTCACACAGTGGAGACAGCTGTAAAGCTCTCAGGGCATAGCCATTTCTGTTTGTAGCTGTTTTAGGCTCTAAGTTTCCTTGTAATTTATTAGTGCCTGAGGAATAACATGGAACATTTCAGTAGATATATAAATACAATATTTACTTTAGTAGCAATATAAATGCATGTGGCTTTCTAAAAGACTCACTCAAAAAAGGCACTTGAGCTTTTACTTTTATAAAAGGGCTACGAATTTTTCCTTAGGATGTTTGACTTTGTGTACATGAAGGATGCTGGCCTGCCATTTTCTTCTGTTAGAGCATCTTTGTCTGGTTCTGGTACAAAGCTAAGGTTGGCCTCATGGAATGAGCTGGGAACTGTCCCTCGCTCTTTAGGGTTTGAAAGCATTTCTGATAAATTATTTTTTTCTTAAAACAGAAATCCCAAAGAAGCCACTTGTGCCTTCTATTATTGTCACTGGAAGATTTTAAACTAAAATCAGCTTTTTAAAGCAGATAATAGGATTATTCGGGTTACCTATTTCTTCTTGAGCAAGCTCTTGGTGCTTTGTGTCTTTTAAAATGAGCCTGTCCTATCATTTGAGTGCTGAATTTATTGGCATAGAGCAGTTCATATTATCCCCACACTGTCATTAATAATTGAGTATCCCATAGTGATGCTTTCATTTAAATGGTAATTGTGTTCTACATCATTTTTTATCAGTTTTGATAGAGGTTTATTCATTTTATTTACCTTTTTATTGCACAAACCTTCTGCTATTGAAGAACGTGTGTCATTAATTTTTGCCTATTATTTTTCTTTTATATCTCATTGACATCTGTTCAGCTGCTATGATTTCCTTTCTTCTACAGATGTTGGGCTTAGTTCCCTCTTCTAGTTCTTTCAGGTGAAAAGTAGCTGTTAATCTGGGACCTCTTCTCTAACTAGGTATACAATGCTCTCTAATTTCCATCTAAGAGATACTATTATTAGTATCCCACAATTTTCTGTATAATATATTTCTGCTTTTATTCAAGCCCAAATATTTTCTAAATTTCTTTTTGGTTTCTTATTTGCCTAGTGGTAATTTAGAAATGTTATTTAATTTCCAATTATTAGTAGATTTTTTCCAGAAATCCTTCTGTTACTTGTTTCTAATTAACTATTATAGGTAAGGATTATACTTTGTATGGTGCAAATATTTTAAGTGTATCAAATATGTCTTAAGGACCACAATACATACTTTAAAAATGTATATTCTGTACCTGGTGAGCAAAGGGTCCTGTAAGTGTCATTTAAGAAAATCTATTAGTAGCAGTCTTCAAGACCTTTATGTATTTGTGTGTATGTATGCATGAGTGTGTGAAAGTGTGTGTGTATCTGTGTGTGTGTGTGTGTGTGTGAGAGAGAGAGAGAGAGAGAGAGAGAGAGAGAGAGAGAGAGAGAGAGAGAGAGAGAGAGAGAGAGAGAGAGAGAGAGAGAGAGAGAGAGAGAGAGAGATGTGTGAACATGGAGGCCAGAAGCCAATGTCAAGTGGCTTCCTGCATTGTTCTCTTATATTTTGAGGCAGGGTCTCTACTCCCAACCCCTATTCCCCTCCACCCTTGTGTCTAAGCTGGGGTGACAGATGCATCCTGCTGTGCCTGCAGAGTGATCCAAGCCTCGGGTCCCCCTGCTTGGCAATCAGTGCATTACCCACTGAGCTATCTCCCCAGTCCCACTATGTGTTTACTGATTTTCTTTTTACAGTCTGGAGTCACTGAGAAAGGAATGCTGAGAGCTAGAATTTCTGTCAGTTTAGTTTCATGTATCTTGATGTCATATTTTGAGATGTATAAATGGTTAAACTTATTTTTATTAATCCATTTATCACTGTGAAATGACTCTCGTTATTCCTGATGCTATTCTTTGCTCTAAAATCTACTTTCATATTAGTCACTCCAACTTTCTTCTGAGTAGTGCTTATATAGATATCTTTTCCCATTTTTATTTTGTTTTTAAATAAATATTTAAAACTATTTGTACACTTATATTTCAATTGTTTCTTGTAATAAGTATATAGTTTTGGTCAAATTTTAATATAATTTAATAATCTCTGCATTTTATTTGGAGTGTCTGGCTTAAACTTGGGAAAGGTTTTCTATTTTTAAGGATTCATGTGATTGGATACTCAAGTACAAACTTCTTCTATCTCAATCACTCTAAAAGTCCTTTCTATAGTGTAAGTTAACATATTCACAGGGTGTAAGGCTTAAATGTAGACGTATTTGGGACCACTGTTCTGCCTATTCCAACAATGACTGCTCTACCCTCCTGGGCTAACTGTTAACCCATGTTCTGTTTCGTTTCTTCAGAAAAAGTTATTTCTCTTTTGCCTGTATTTCTTTGTTTGCTGCTGATCTTTATGAGTCCTCCAGATAAGATTGATATTAACATCATTTTCAGATTGTCAAATATTTTCTTCATTCTGTGGGTTATTTTACCCTTTTTTGCTAAAGCCCTTTGATGCCCAATATTTTAAATTTTTCACGAAGTCAAATTTTTCATTTTTCTTTTGTTGCCTGTGGCTTTGGAGTTAAAGCCAGGAAGTTATTGCTAAATACAATATCATGAAGAATTTTCTTATATCTGGTTAAGAATTGTATAGCTCCAAATCTTATGTTTAAGTCTTTATCCATTCTGAATTAGCTTTCTCTTTTGTGATAGATAAGGTTCAAAATTCATTCTTTCACATCTAAATACCACTTTTCAGCCCCATTTGTTAAAGAATGCCCTTACTGAGTGCCAACTTGTACAGCCACTGTGGAAATCGGTATGGCGACTCCTCAAGAAAATGGGAATCAGTCTACCACAAGATCCAGCAATTCCACTCCTAGGCATATACCCAAAAGAAGCACATTCATACAACAAGGACATCTGTTCAACGATGTTCATAGCAGCACTATTTGTAATAGCCAGAAACTGGAAGCAGCCTAGATGCCCCTCAACCAAAGAATGGATAGAGAAGTTGTGGTACATTTACACAATGGAGTACTACTCAGCGGAAAAAAAATAATGGAATCTTGAAATTTACAGGAAAATGATGGAACTAGAAGAAACCATTCTGAGTGAGGTAACCCAATCACAAAAAGACAAATGTGATATGTACTCACTCATATGTGGACTTTAGACATAGAGTAAAGGATTATCAGCCTACAATCCACACTGCCAGAGAAGCTGGTAAACGAGGACCCTAAGAGAGACAAACATGATCCCCTGGAGAAGGGGAAAGGGTCAAGATCCCCTGAGCAAATTGAGAGCATGGGAAAGGGGGTAGCTACGAGAATGAGAAGGGAAGAAGAGGAAGGATGCAAAGGTCATGTGGGAGCAGAAAGGTTGAGTCAGGGAAAGAATAGAAGAAAGGGTATGTGATAGGTAGGGTTTTAGTTGGGAGGGTGGTAGGGGAGGATGGGAGGGAGAAGGGAACTGAGATTGTCATGTAAAACAAACTTGTTTCTAATTCAAATAAAAAAATCTGAAAAAAAAAGAATGCCCTTACTTCCTAAAATTATCTTAGCATTGGAGTATAAGAATTTACAAGACTATCTATTCTGATACGTTGGTCTAAGTGTTTGTATAACACTGTTTTGACTGCTGTAAAGTTATATAGCAAGTTTTGAAATCAGAAATGTTGAATACATCAGCTTTGTTATTTTCCAAGATCATTTGGACTAGTTGGAGACTCTTGGAAATCCCAGAATTTTCTGAAGAGGTTTTCTGTTTCTGCAAAAGTTCCCATTGAGTTTTGGACAGAGATAGCATTAAACCTGTAGGTGATTTTAATATCTTAACAATATTAAGCCTAGAAATGATTACTTATCTACTCAGTGGAATATATATATATGTCCTGACCTGCAGGACATCAACCTGGGGCAAGAGAGTCAGGGATAGGGAATGGGGCCAAGAGACGCAGAAAGAATGACCATAAGACAGGATTCTGATCAAGTGGCAAACTTTACTTTTCTCAGGCTAGCTTATATAGTCAGGATATGGGGAGGGGCAAAATGAGTTGTTTGTGCACCAGGTGTTGGTATAGGCAGGATATTAGGAAGCCACAAAGAGGATGTTTGGCAGGGTAAAGAGTTTATGACTAAGAGGTCCAGGGAGGGTTGCTTAGGTGACTGAGCCTGTGGGTGGAGGACTGGGTTAAGTTGTTTCTTTTCTTGAGCTGAGGTTCTAAGGAGCTGCTATGTAAAGGTTAACTATGTGGCCTGCCAAGGATGGCCTAGGATCTCATGCCCAGCCCTGAGATTTGGCTCCCAACATATATCCATATATCTATATATCTATATATAGATATAGATATAGATATATTCATATATATACTTATATATATATATATATATATGAAATTATAATTACATCATCTTCCTCCATTTCTTTTCTTCCCTGTTTCCCCTCCCATGCACCCTGCCTTGCTCTCTCTCAAATTCTTGGCATCTTTTTCTTCAGTTGTTATTACGTGTGTGTGTGTGTGTGTGTGTGTGTGTGTATGAATTCCTAAATACATATACTGTTACTTTTATGGACATGATCACAGGGTTGATCAGTTAGTTCAACTGGGGAGGCTCTTCTCTGGGAAGCCCATTTCTCTCTCTCTCTCTCAGAATTCCCCAGCTGCCCACAGTTCTTTGTCTGCAGTCCAGGCCCAGTGATTTTTTTTTCCTTTCCTTATTAGCTTGTCCATTGGTGTCTTGGTTGCTCAGGTCTCCTTTAGGCAGCCATGTTGATGAGACTTTATGACTGGAGCCTCTCTGACATTTCTAGAGACAAAAATTCACAGGAAACTTCCTATTTCCCTGACTCTTCCAATCTTTCCAGCTCTTCTGCCATGATCCCTGAGCCTTGGGTGCAAGAATTGAGTTGCAGATGTATAAGCTGGATATGGATACCACACAGTCTCCCCTTCACTGCACTTTTATTGGTTGTGGTTTTCTGTAATGGTCTTCTTGGTAGAATGTATTGGTGAAGCTGCCTGGATTATTGGCTGGATGATTTTAAATTACTAATTCTATCTCTTTGTTATAAATTGAGTCAGATCTTTTGAATTTTTTTGAGCACATTAGTTTATCGAGTTACCTAGTTACCCAACTCCATGAGTCTGTTTAGTTTTATATCATATCATATATAAATTGTCGACATACAGTTGCCCATTGTATTCATTTATAATATCTTTTACTTCCCTATGGTTGGCAGTATTATTTTCTCTTCAATTTCTGATTTTAGTAATTTATTTATCCTAGACCAGTATAACTAAATTTTGTTAATTTAGTAGACCTTTTCAAAAAAGCAATCTATTGTTTACTAATTTTTTTCAACAAGTTTTCCACTTTTTTGTTTGTTTTGTTTTTGATTTTTGAGACAGTGTTTCTCTATGTAGCCTTAGCTGTACTAAAATTAACTCTATAGACCAGGCTGGCCTCAAATCACAGAGATTCACTTGCCCCTGCCTCCTGAGTGCTAGGATTAAAGGCATACACTACCACTGCCTGACTTTTTGTTTTAATTTATTTTTATTTGTATGTATGTGTATGTGGGTGTCCGAGGAAACCAGAAGAGGGCATTGGGTCCTCTGGAGTAGGAGTTACATGCTAACTGAATTCATGACATGAGGGCTGGCAACTGAACTTGGGTCTTCTGCAAGAGCAGAAAATGTTCCTAACCCCTGAGCCATCTCGCCAGGACCCCTTTTAATTTTTAATTTTTTTATTTTTAATTAATTATTTATTTTTATTTAGGTCTGTCTGAGGGTGCCAGATCCCCTGGAGTTACAGATAGTTATGAGCTGTCGTGTGCGTGCTGGGAATTGAACCCAGGTTCTCTGGAAGAGCAGACAGTGCTCCTAACCACTATGTCATCACTCCAGTCCCTGTTGTTCACTTTCTATTTCATATATTTCTTCTTTAATCTTATTTTCCTCATCTTCTTGCTTTGTATTTACTTTGCTCTTCTCCTAGGTTTCTTTTTTTTTAACATACTAATCCTAGTTTCCCCTCCCTCCCCTCCTCCCGCTTGCCCACCTCACCCTCACCCCACTCCCCATTTGCTCTTCAGAGATGGTAAGGCCTCCCATGAAGTCTGTACCATCACCATGCTGAAGCGTGGCAAAAGCCCTCCCCCCATGTCCAGGCTGAGCAAGATATCTCTCCATAGGAAAAGGGCTCCAAAAAGCCAGTTCATGCACTAGAGATAGATCCTGGTCCCACTGCCAGTGGCTCCACAAACTGCCCAAACCACCCACTGTCACCTGCATTTAGGGAGTCTAGTTTGGTCCTATGCAGGTTCCACAGTTCTCAGTCAGGAGTGGTGAGCTCTTCAGTAGCTCAGGTAAGTTGCTTCTGTGGGCTTCCTTATCCTGGTCTTGACCCCTTTGCTCATATTTTCACTCCTCCCTCTCTTTGACTGAACTCCGGAGCTCATCCCAGTGCTTAGCTGTGGATCTCTGCATCTGCTTCCATCAGTTACTTGATGAAGGTTCTATGATGACAATTGCTGTATTCATCAATCTGATTACATGGAAAGGCCAGTTCAGGCATCCTCTCCACTATTGCTTAGAGTTTTGTCTAGGGTCATCCTTGTGTATTCCTGGGAATTTCCCAGGTGCCAGGTTTCTTGCTAATCCTATAATGGCTCCCTCTATCAAGATATTTCTTTCCTTTCCCCAACTCTGTCTCTGTCCTTTCCCCAACTCATACCATCCTGTTCCCTCATGTTCTCCTCCCCGCTCCCCTTCGTTTTTCCCCTTCCACCTCCTCCCTCCCTTCCATGTTCCCAATTTACTCAGGGGATCTTGTTTATTTCCCCTTCCTAGGTGGATCCATGTATGCCTCTCTTAGGGTCCTCTTTATTACCTAGGTTGTCTGGGTTTGTGAACTGTAGGCTGGTTATCCTTTGCTTTCTCCTTAAGCTTCTTAAAGGAGAAAATCAGGATAGTAACTTTAGATTTTTTCCATCTTTTTTAAATGCTGGAATTTATAATGATCACTTTCCCACAATGCAGCATATTAGCTGAATGTTGAAGACTAGAGCATACTGCACTTTTACTGTCATTTATTTTGAAATATTTTTTTAGTTTTCTTTGTCATTTCTTTTTTGGCTCATTTTTGAATTGTTTTGTTTGTTTGTTTGTTTAAGCAGGATCTCATTATAGAGCCCAAGCTGGCTTCTAATTTATGGCCATCATCCTGTATCAGCTGCAGATTGCTAGGATACTAGGTATATGCCACGGTGTCTATCTTGGCTTGCTGTTCATTTAGAAGCTTGTTATTGGGGACTCTGATCTCTAGTCTTGTTCCTAGGTATTTTTAGGGTTACTTCTTCACAGAAGGAAATGATGAGAACAAGTGACAGTAACTAGCCAGGTAGGGCAGGGCCCCAGAAGAACAGCTCCAAGAAGTCCTCGCTGAAGGCTAGGAATGCTAGAAAACAGCCATCTCCTACGTGTACATCTCTGCCTAAAGAGTCAGTGACTGAAACTGAGGGGATCCCGTGTGGATCCCAGGTGGGCCAACTGAACTGACAAGCCTGGTTCTCTCCCCACACCTCCTCCTAGTTTCTGACACAAGTCTCTGAAAGGTTCCCAAACCAAAGGCTTTCTGGTACTCTCTCGATTCCTACTATAAATGAACTCTGTTCTCTTGTCCTCTGTGCCATCTTTCTCTTAACGAACTCCCTACAATTAAATTCTTCTGAAAGTCACACAAAATAGAAGCCTGTTACTTTTCATATATCTGTGAAATGCTCACATTTCCTTGTTATTTTTGTTTCTGTTGTTCTATTTTGTTAAAACACAGTCTCATATATTCCCAACTGGCCTTAAACTTGCCCTGTAGCCAAGGATGGCCTTGAATGTCTGATCTTCCTGTGTCTAACTCACAAGTGCTGGGATTATGGGTGTGTCCCCCCCACCCCCGAACTTGGTTATCTGATGCTGGGGGTTGAACCCAGAATTTCATGCATGCTAGACAAGTACTCTACCAGCAGAGCTATTTTCCTCAGCTCATTGTATTGCTATGTTTGCCATGTGTTGTGTCACTGAGCTATACCACTGGCCCTTGGTTTTTAATATAAGTCCATTTTTACTACAGGTATACCCTGTTGATGCCAAGCCCTTTCAGTTTAGTGATCTACCATTTGTGATCTAGTCTTGAGGCTATTCCAGGCGAGCTCAAAAAAATAGGATCCCACTGCTGTGGAGTGGGGTGTTCTGTAGCTATCAGTAGGCCTGTATGATTTATATGCTGTTCATATCTTCTGTCCGTGGTGGATCAACTGTGCTCCAGCGGATAGCCCCATACTGAACTTAAATGGGGAGTAGAATTCGGATTCGATGGGTTATAAAAAGAAATAATTTTAAAAGAGGATGTGAAGTTGGGAAGGGGAGGATTAAATGGCCTCAAAATATATTATGTGCATATATTAAATTCTCAAAGGAGCAATAAAAAGAATATTAAGACGTTTTATCTGATATTCCAGTATTTTATCTCTCTTTTGGTTATTGTTTGAATAGTGCATATGTTTTTCATCATCATCTCACTTTCAATATATTTGGACTTTTAAATTTAAAATGTGTTCTTAGCAGGGTGTGGTGGTGCACACCAATAATGCTAGCCCTTGAGAATCTGAGGCAGTAGGCAAGCCTGAGTTATATAGAAAGACCATCTTATTAAAAAATATTTTAAAGTGTTCTTGGAGACAACATATAGTTGGGTCATTTTTAAAATCTATTCTGCAAATATCTGCCTTTTACTTGGAACATTTAGTCTACTTACATTTGAGTGTAATTACTGGTATGTTATAATTTATATCTACCTAATCCCATTTTTTTAATATTTGTGTGTGTATGTGTATGCTATAGCATGTGTGTGGCAGTCAGAGAACAATCTAAGTGTCATCCTTCACCTTCCACCTTGATTAAGGCAAGGTCTCTAACTCATTATTAGACCAGGTTAGCTGGTCATCCCAGAAGTCTCCAGTCTCTGCTTCCCATCTTACCACTGAAGCCCTAGGATTATTATATCTGTCGTATGTGGGTTCTAGGGATCCAAATTCATATCCTCATGCTTGCATGGCACAATTTTACTGGCTGAACCATCTACCCAGTTCTATATCTCCCTACTTTTAATTTTTCCCATTCCCAAATGTGTGCTTCTTTTGAAGTTTCTGCCACCAAATTCATTATTTTCTTTTTAACATTAAATTTGCTATTGATCTTGCATGTTGTATTTTCATTGGAGGCATGGAAGTTTTAATGTCTAGAAGACTGATTTGTGTCTTTAAAAAAAGCACATTTGTGCAGAACATGGTGTCACAAACCTTTAATCTCAGCATTCAGGAGACAGAGGCAGGAGGATCTGAGAGTTCAAGGACATCTTGGTCTCCATATTGATTTTCAGGACAGCTAGAACTAAATAGAGACACCCTTTTACAAAAACACAAAATAAATAAATAAATGAATATAGTAAAAATAAGTTTAAAATAAAAAAACAAACATTGCTAGCTGGGTTGTCATGGCACATGCCTTTGATCCCAACACATGGGAGGCAGAGGCAGTTATATCTCTGTGAGTCAGAGGCCAGTCTGGTCTACAAAGTGAGTTTCAGGACAGCTGGGACTACACAGAGGGACTCTGTCTCAAAAAAACAAAACAAAACAAAACAATAGATAAGTCTAAACTCATGGATAAAGTCAAGTTAGAATAACTTTTAATGTTTTTAACCCTGACTCTAATATTTACATTGGTTCTGATTTGGTTTTGGTTAACAAATATCCAAGATGAGTCAGATTTTCTCCATTTGTTTGGATGCTAGACAGTGCCAATGTTACCTTACTGGGAGCTGGGTATTGTCATATTTATTTTAATGTATTTTAGCTTTGTTCCAGGATACATGTAAGTTCTTGGGAAATAGTTTGGTCACTTGTTTGTGAAGATTGTCTGTTAGGCAGGGTCAACAGAACATTTCATTTTGTGCTGACTATTCCTGCTACAGAGGCAAGCCCCTCAAGTCTTCTGCTAGGCCATGAATATGAGACATTCCAGTCTGACTAGGAAGGACAAGTATCATCACTGGAGTTTAGAGAGCTGGCACTGCTCCTTCTAATCTTTTTTGATGATTGTTTTCCCTTTCTGGTGATAGAAATTAGCCCCAGGATGATGGGGTCTTACAGATGCCAGGAATGCACTCTACTGCCTACTTATATGTTTCCAGTTTAATCAGTTTTCTTGCTTTTGCATGTCGACAAATACTTGTTTTCATGGTATAGCACAACCCAAGGATGCCATAGTTCTTGCTGTAAATAATAGGATATTGTTTACAGCATACAGCAGCCATTCTCTCTGTGCAACTGTCTTCTTTAGTGTTCTTGGGAACTCTAATTCCAGATGCCAACTTGGGAAGTCTGTTACCTTCCATCTAGGTCCCACCGTACTGCACCACAACCTAAAACCTGTCTCAAGATAGTACACTGTGGCCAGCATGGGACCACTCATCCCTTCCCTCAGGAATCCCTGTCACCCATCACCTGGAATCTAAGGTCTTGAGTAGGGTTACTTCATATATTTCCTCTGATTTTTTTCTGGTTGTTCCACACAGAAGAGTGAATAGGCAAGAAGTTGTTAGGAGGCCAGAATGAAGGTCCCACAACATCAACATGTGAAAACCCAAACTTAGAGATGTGTTAGGAATAGGGCATTGACAACAGGCAAAGTACTAGATAAACAGATGATGGACATTGAGATATGGCAGCTTGTAGAGAAGATCTAGTCACACAGAGTTCACTAAGTAGGTTGAAGAGATCAAGGTAAATCTATAATCCCAACGCAGGGTCAGAAGCAGATATAGAGAACCTAAAAGTGGGTGATACTGACGGACCAGCCCAGATTGATTTGATGCCCAGAAACCAAGCAAACATTTGGATTTTCCTCGTTCCTACAGGGCTTGCCTCTGTAGCAGGAATAGTCAGCACAAAATGAAATGTTCTGTTGACCCTGCCTAACAGACAATCTTCACAAACAAGTGACCAAACTATTTCCCAAGAACTTACATGTATCCTGGAACAAAGCTAAAATACATTAAAATAAATATGACAATACCCAGCTCCCAGTAAGGTAACATTGGCACCTGTGTTAATCCAGAATCTGTAACAAGGATTACCTTGCCCTAGGGAGCTAACTTGCCCAGTTGAAAGGACAGGAAACACTCAGTGTGACTTCATTTCCCACCCACTATCTGAATTCTGTTTCAGGTGTGAGCCTCAGCATACTCTCATGATGCTGGTTTATCTCAATGGTTCTGATGATGCTAGCTAGCTGTGAAAAAGCTGATTCCTAAATAGCTCTCTGAGGAGGGCAGAGTGCAGCTGGATCTACATTCAATAGCAGACTGTCTTTGCCCCTAAGGAATTCTGAAATGCCAATGCTTAGTCACCATAGAGTAGAGAACACACATGTTTTCTGTGTGGTTATGCTTTTCTTTACAGTAGCAGATTTCTTTTGTAGTGAAATAAGAACTTTTTCATGTGTACAGTAAACATTGATTCTAACTTAAACCTGTAGATGTATATTCATTTTGATGTGAAGTGAGTTGTTACTGTTGTCATTGTTTGTTTTGTTTGCTTTTTTCTATTTAGAGAATACTTCATTAGTTTTTGTAATCAAACCCAGGTAGATAAGATCTTACATATTTAATACAGTGCATTTTTGTTTTGGGTTTTTTGTTTTGTTTTGTTTTTTAGAGACAGGAACCTCCTATGTAGTGTCTAGGTTGGCCTCAAACTTGGGACCCTTCCGCTTGCAGCTTTCCAAGTGCTGAGATTACAGGGATGCGTCATGGTGCCAAGCTCATTATCATTGTTCACACTAAGTTCTTGGATTGGAGTTCCAGTATTCTAATATAAATTACATGGTACCTAAATATCATATATATTATATTATATCCTATATATTATAGGATTCCTGAAAACTTAAGTTTCTGGCCACCATTTTCAACCCTTAAATCTTTGTTCCTTCATACTCAAAGCACTGGTGTCTCTACTGTGGAAGCATCATGCTGAATCCTTCCATTCCCTTTCAGCAACTAGGGAAGGAACAAGACATAATGGAACAGTGATGGCCAGTGCCAAGGAAAATCTGAGGCTGCTAATGGCAAACCCTTCCTTAAACTTGTTTGCCCTCTTAGTTTCTTGCATATGTGTGCACTTCTGGATCTACAACTCCTTCAGCTATCCTTTCAGCCCCCAAGGATAATACTCACTTACTCACTCATAAGGAAATTCTGTCAGAATCAATTGGGTAGTAATTATTGGCTGTTATCTGCCTACTTCAACAAAAGGGTTACAACTGCAATCTGGAGAAAAATCTTTCATGATAGAAACAAACAAACAAAAAACCCTCAGCATTCTAGAAGTAGCATCACTTCCAAGTCGGAAAATCAAATTCAAACCACAGTCTTCTCACAATATTGGCCTGCCATGTTCACCTAGGTGTTATATTTCTAAAGCAAATGTTATTGATGTAAGAAAGAGTCAGACATGATTTAACGGGAAGAAAGTAAAAGGGTTTGACAGCAGAACAGAAATACCCAGATCAATGACTGAGTAACAGATTTGTAACACTCTTACTTTGCCCTGGAAGGGGCTCCTACTCACTGTAGCTCTGACTGCTGTAGTCTCTTCTCTGGTTCCCAACTGTTTGTCTGCTCAACTCAGATTTAGAAATATAGGTGTAGATGACAGAAATACCTAAAATCCACTTTAGTTGAGGAAATTGAAGCCTGGAGTGTGAATTAAATCTCCCAGTGTTAGCTGCATAAAAACTTTTAGTCCTATCTCTTCATTCTATGCATTCATTTATTTATTCAGACTTATCAGGGATGAAGTTTATCAACCTTTTGCCTAAATTAAACAACATGGACTCCCAATCTCTGTATTCCGGATCTCTGTCCCTCCATCTCTGTACTCTCAATCTCCATACTCCCGAACTCTGTTCTCCTGATTTCTGAACTCCTGCTCTCAGGTTGGTACTTTCAGGGGGAAGGTGCCACAAAATATGTATAATGTTCTAATAAATTCACATTATAAAGGTAATCTAATCTTTTTAAGACCTGGAAATGATTTGGTGTAATAAATACCATAGGACCATTAATTTCTTGGATTTTACTTATGGCAGCTCCAGCTTAAAATCTCAGCTGGAGAGGTGGATGCAAGAGGACTGTCTGGAACATGAGGTTAATCTGGGATAGAAGACTCACTGTCTCAAAAACTAAACAACAAAAAGGTTCATTCATGACATTCAATAACGTCTGACAAAGGAAGGGAAAGATTACTATAAGAACTCACTAAACTGTGAATAAAATAGTCAGTCTTAGTTCTATTCAGAAAACTAATTTAGAAACTGGACATGGTGTCACATGCCAGTAATCACAGTGCTTGAGAAGTAGAGACAGGATGATATTGAGTTCAAGGACAGCCTGGGCAAGAGAGCAAAACATTGCCAAAAATATTTTAAAATAGTAAATTAGAAGTAGCAAATTGATCTAAATAAGTAGCAAATGCTGCAGGAAGTCCACTGTCATGGAGTACAGAAAATAAGGGTGTATATCCCAACCATCTATTGGATAAGCTGGGTGATCTGCGCTAAACCACTTGGACTTCTCCAATCTTAATTTCATTATGCATAAAATGAAAATTCTAAAAAAACAGGTATGAGGATCAAATCAATTAATGCAAAAGATTGTTGCAGTTCAAAACCAGAGGCTACGTGTACCAGGATGTTCCTGGCATCTAACAACGCCTGACACATGGTCTGCTCCAATAAACATTAAATAAATTCATGTATTAAAAAATGAAAATGATTATAGAGGAAATATTTATGAAAGGATAAAACCAACTATATAAGTAGAAAAGATGGGGGCACAAAAGTTGTCTCCTCTTCTGAATGAAAATGATTGGTATTTCTCCCTTCTCAAACAGAGGCAGAGATAATTAGAAGCAAAGAAAGGATGGTCAAATTGGCTGGTCCCTAACGCTTTCCTTTTTGGATCACTGTTCCAATCACTCCCACCTCTCCTACTACTGACTTTTTTAAAGCGTGTCATTGCACATTACCCCACCAACTTCGGAACCACCATTAAGCCATTACATCGGATGCTTTGATTGAGACTTTTATATATATATCAGGTGGTGGTGGTGCACACCTTTAATCCCTGACAGATCCCTGAGTTTGAGGCCAGCCTGGTCTACAAAGAGAGTTCTAGGAGAGTCAGGACTACATAGAGAAACCCTGTCTTGAAAAATAAACAAACAACAACAAAAACAAATGAACAAAAAAAGACTTGTATATGTCCTCTGGTTGGTCATTAAAAACAGTTCTGTCTTTCATTATTTTGCATGTCATTAACTCAGAGTTCTCTCTTCTCTTGTCCCTCTCCAAAGTCTACAGTAACCAGGGAGAAAGTTGGCAGACTGAAAGAATAGCTTACTTAGAAGGTCAGTACAAATTCCTTTTACATCAAGTTCTAAATTACTACAGCCAAACGCCTTGAGGATAGGGGTCTGTTTACAATTGTGTTGATCTGAATTGTCCTCTCTAAGTCTTATATTTGTTTTTCATCGGACGCACAGGAATTTCATAAAAATGTTCTTCTCTGTCATACGGACCAGGATTTTGTAGGCCTTTGGGGAAAGAGACACATGTCTAAATGTCAACTAAGAAATGACTGCCTCAGTGGAACTTGTGTTCTTAGTACTTGACAGACTTACCGAACACCCCAAACCACACATGCTTTGGAGCACCCAAACAAAATTAAACATGCTTAGTCTAGACAATCACCTTCAATCCACTAAGTAAGTTTCAGCTACTTAGCAGCCTCTACTCTCTCCAGTCCCAGATGGTACAGATCAGGCAAACTGGTCAGATAAAAATCCACATACTTTTTGTAGGAACAAACATAAACAGCTCTGTTTGGGCTGGAAAGCTGGCTCTGTGGTTAGGACACTTACTGCTCTTTCAGAGGACCTTGGGTCACTTTCCAGCATCCACACAGTACCTCACAACCATCTGTAACTCCAGTTCCAGGGGAATCTGATACCCTCTTTTGACTTTAGTGGGCACCAGGCACACACATGGTCCCTGTATATACATACAGGCAAACACTTATGCACATAAAAATAACTCTTTAAAAATTATAAAAAGAAGAAAACATTCTTTATAAAACAGTTCTCCTTGCAAAGAACATTGTGGTAATAAATAAGGCTTTGGTCCTTGAAGGTTACAGAAGACTAATGAACTAGTATGTGAAATGTGTTTGAGTTGCATGTGTGCAAAAGGCTCCTTGGAGACAGGAAATATGAGAATGCAAGAAGCCTTTATGTCTGGAGATCCCCTGTCTTCTGAAGAACAGAGTAAGTATTACATAAACTATGTGCGAATGTGTACGTGAAAATTCACTCTGTCAGCCCAGACAAGGTAGGTTGAAGAGTGTTTGTTATTTTCATCACAACAAATAAAAATCTGAGTTTCCGATGAAAGATTTCCCAAGAAATTCCATCACAAAACCAGAGCTATTAGGTAATGCCCTCATATTAGGTCAAACTTCAATGTCAAATTCAGCTCTTGGTCAATCTTGCTTGCAAAAAAGCACTAGTCCTTGCCTCTTCCAACACCCCAGAGGCATCCCTGTGGGATTTCTTTGCTATCCTAATTGACAATTAAAAATTTAAAATCACAAAGCGCATTCTTTTGGGGGCACCTAAACTATCAAAGTATATTCAACAAACAATGTTAACAACTGTGACCATATATTGGATTTTCATAACTTTAGAGTTCAATTCAGTGATATGCAACCATTTATCTGCTTCTTCATGCAAGTCCTTTCCCTTAAAAAGTATACAAAAATCCTATTTCTACTTGTGTCATCTTTTGCACTTAAACAATTATACATTAGAGAATTAATTTTTCATGAACCCTACAAAATAACAACTTGAGACACAGAAGTTAGCCAAGTATTTTTTCTGATGTCTTCTCATAAACACCTGTTGGTCAATAATCTCTCATTTGTTGGTTCAATGTCAGTATCATTTCATGTCATAGAACTTCACTTGATGGTATTACCATCTTTAGCTCACTGAATCTTAAATGTTTTCTAGAATAATCAAGTGGCAAATTTGTCTTAGGAAAAAACCCAAATGTCAGAGGCAGGAAGAGCATACATACATACATACACACATACATAAAACCTGACTAAGCTCTTGCCCCTACATTGGTGACTTTAGCTAACAAATACTATGACAACTGGTGGACAAAGGCTATTCATGACCTTTGGGGATACAAAGGAAACCCTTTTCCTTCAAAGAGCTTACATTCCAGTAGCAAATTTCCCAAAGAATATTAGGAATCACTTGAGGTAGAAAGTGTGATTCTAAAAGTGATCCCTAGACACCGCCTCAGACATACCGAGTTAGGGACTCCAGAAATGGAACTCTAGGAAATGAAATTAAAATATAAATATAAAGCATCTCAGGTAGTTCTATAGATAATAATGTTTAAGGACCATGGCACTGGTGGTCTGAGAGACACACACAAAATATGTCAGAAAAAAATCAATTAGGGGATTGTGTTTTAGAGACAGAAAAAAAAAAGAAAAGAAAACTTGAGATCACCTACCTAAATACTACGCTGGATAAGTGAGAACTGGTAATCTTCTTTATGTTATGAATTCCTATTCTCTAGAAGTAGAAGACTTTGCAGTTATTCCTTTCATGGAGTAAGATATACAAAGTACCTTTAAAGATAAAAATATGATGTGTAATATCTGTGTAGTATGATAAACATTTGACTAAGGGTGGGGTAGGAACTGTTTTCTGATTTAAAAAATCGGAAAAATATAATTCTGAGAATCATATGAAAAAAAAACAAAGCGAATATATGTCGTGGTCTAGGAATCCTAGGTCTTACTATTAGACCTGTAAATTCTTCATTCCCATGGGCAGTAATTGTGGACCAATTTAATATAGTTAGAATTTTCATAACTTATCATTTACAGAAAACTGAGATTTTCTCATCCTTTCTTTCTTTGGGGGAATCAAATATGACTGGGTTTGAGATTCCGGCTTTCTGATCTGAACACGGTTTACATGTGTATATAGCACGCTATTTTCAACAACAGTTCACAAAATTGCAAAGATTTGTTGACTCATTAATGAATTTGCTGACCGTGAACAATTTATTTAAGCCCCCAAGTGAGGGTGCATCTTGTTCATCTGTAAAATGGGGGCACCAGGCTCTATCTTATTAAACCAAAATGCCTAAGGCCTTATAAGAACTCTCTGAAATAAAAGGGTTTATTGGGCCATTACAGATGCTAGCCAGGAAAATAAATGACTAGGTGCTGGGACAAATTCTACAACAACCACTGCCGGGGTAGATGGCTAATTCCCTAGCTCTAAAAAGCTCGAGTACTATACAGTGCAAACATTGCTGCATACATATTATTTACATTGAATCTACATTGGCTACTGGTAACAATGGTAGGATTACCTGAAGCAGCAAAGGCTTTGTGATGGGAGAACATCTAGGGAAGCTGACAGGGCCTCTGGAGTGGTTAGGGCTGCAAGAAGGACACACTGGCACCTAGGCAGCCAGAACAGACTTGAGTGAAGCTTTCAAAGTACATTTGAGAACATAAAAACCATCTTTTGTTCTTTAGGGCCTATAGCTTGCTACTGGTTAACCTCCCCTACCATCTCTCTTTTCTTACATCCCTGGCCCTTTGTAATTAAATGTAGGACATCTCAGAATGTTTCTCTTATCAGTCTGTCTTCCTGGCCTAGGCTCTTGCCACTCATCCATGACGCTTCCCACACTAGTCCTAACTGAGGTTTATGTGGGAGGATCACATGGGATAATTTTTGTAAAAGTGCTCCGTAAGCTGTAAAGCACTATACAGATGAAGTGGATTATTATTAGTCTTTTATGAAACTCAGCCATAAAGACGAAAAGTGACCCAGAAAAAAAAAGAAAGAAAAAGAAAACAGGGTAGGCAAATCTGAAATACATTTATAGTGTTGGAACATAGCCTTACATACACAGTCGGTGGGTTCTTAGTAAGTACTAAGGGAGTGAAGAAAAACTCGAAGCATGGGTTTGTGCCTCTGCCATATAAGGACTGATAGCAAATAGAAAGACACACACCTAGAGTCAAGCATGGCTTCATACACAACCAGAAGGTCCCCAAGGGAATGCAGTCTTCACTTGAAAGTCACTGGATTTGAAAGGACACTAAATAGGTTCAACAGAGCAATGCCATGTTCCCCCAGCCCCCAGCACACAGTGAAATGGCTTCGTATTTACCTTCTGTCCTTCTTGTAGAAATGGCAGAACCTTAGTAAGACTGAAACTTACCTCTATAACTGGTTCACGATGGATCTGCACAACTGCCCAGGCAACCTCTGGAGGAAGTAAGCTCTGCCGAATATTGGGCACCTGAGATCTCTGTTCTGGATCTGGAAGGACATTATAGTGATACTTGATTTGAAGCCAAATCAGAATCACCCTTTAATACTAACCCCACCCAACATAAATAGAAAAGGAGATGGAGGGGAGATTATTTATTTGCTGTATAAAACAACTTTTTGTGTTTCCTAGGATAGATACGCTATGACTCAAATTTAAATATTTCAATTGTATTGCATATAACTTTTGACAGCCATCTGTAGAATGAGGCAAATCCACACTGGGAAACACCAAACTTAAAAAATGAAGGAGAAAAATATTTTTTTCTGGGTGGGCCTTAATTGCCTTTTGTTCCCTCATTGCAAATGTATTTTTATTGGGTGACATTTTCAAAACAGGATTTTTCTCCCCATTGTTGAAGCAAACAAGTTTACTTTCAGAGTCGCAGAAATGCCCAACTGTTTGGGGGGAAAAACATGTTTTCCACTGGCCACTTGCCTGTCTTTTCCTTGGGCAGCCTTGTCTGTTGGCTCCTCTCTCTAGGAAGGCCCTTGAAGCTGCCCGGTGGAACTGGTTATAAAACTATTTTGTGCACTAAGAATGAATGTCTTCAAACTCTCAGAGACCACCCAGAACATGACCGATCTTTGGCAACTCTCTACTGGTTTCCCCAGTGTTGGGTCAGCCTTTTTATTGGTTTCTGCCTTTTTATTTGAGAAGACATGGCCATGGGTGTGTTTCTTCTTGTAGTTTGTTACTTTAAGATGGAAAGAGGAAGAAACCTCTTATCAAACACCTATGAAGAATTCACTGTACCGATTTAGGTTCTTTCTGGGAATACAAAAATTCGAGAGCCAAGCTAGACCGGCCATCATAGAGAAAAAAAAATTAAAGGAAACAATCATTTGCTAGAGGCTTTCACTAACGAGTGTCCCTGGGCCTTGGGCATCAAGCCATCCTAGGATGGTAACCATCTCTAGCCTCCACAGCGGTGATGGGAATCTCGCAGTAAGGTTCATTTTGGCCCGGAGAGGCAAAAACTCCTGCGGATCAGGCCGTGCCTCTTTCCCAGCCTGCTGTGTTACTCTCCACCGAGCTCAGCCTCTCTCTATACACTAGATGCTCAATAAACGCGGACCCGGGAAGCAAAAGACCCGAGTCTGTCCCTGGGCCCCAGCGCTGTATTATGGCGTGCGCGGGTTTATTCGGACCCGCTGCCTCTTCACATCTGCTGAGGCGCTAGAGCTCGGCTAGGGGGCTGTGTCTCCGGCCGCAGGAGAACAATCGGAAAGGCGAGCTGCGGGAGACACGACGCCAGAGCCCGAGAGACCGGGAAGCAGGAGGCACGGGCCACTGGCTGGGGGCCACCTGACCGCCGCGCTCCGGTTGACAGGAGGCGGGCCAGGCGCGCGAGACCGGCTGGGGTGGGGCGGGTGGGGCGCAGCCGCGCGCCCGGCCCAGGCCCCGCCTTCCCCGGCCGGCACGCACCCGGAGCCGCGGGGGAGGGGGGCCCCGAGAGCCGGCCGCGCCTCGCGCGCGCGCGCGCTCTCCGCTGGCTGACGCGGCCCGCGGGCATGCGCTCCGCCCCCGCCCGCGCCGTCCCCCGGGCCCGGCGCGCGGCCCTGCTGACGTCAGCGGGCGGCTGGCGGAGCGCTGCGCAGGAGCTGGCGCACTCCCGCGCTGCGCTCGCCTCGCCCCCTCCCCTCCCGCCCCGGCGCGCGCGCGTGCCCTGCCCTCCCTGCCCGCCTCTTCTCGCGCTCCCCGCTGGCCGCGGCTCCCTCGCGCTCTCCCGGTCTCCTCTCTGCTCCGCCGAGCGATGCGAGCTCTGGGCCCCGGCGACGCCGCCTCCCGCTAGAGATCTGCATCCCCCGGCCCGACCCCCTTCCCAGCCCTGCCCCGCGCGCCGGGGTCGGAGAAGGCGCCGCGGACGCACCGACGGCCGAGGAGCGGCGATGCACATGCACTAGCGGCACCCCCTAACTCACTCCCTCCACACCCCGCGCCGCCGCCGCCTCCACCTTCTCCGCCTCCGCCTCCTCCTCCTCCGCCTCCGGCAGCCGCGGCAGAAGGACCCACCCTGCCCCCCACCCCACCCTCCGCCGGCTCCGGCTGCGGATCCAGCCTCTACTCCTATTTTATTTATTTTGGGTCGTGCACTAGCCTCAGTGCCTGCAGCCCGCGCCTCCAGGGCCCGCGGGCGCCTCCTCCCTCGGCTCCGGAGCCCCAGACCCCGGCCACCCTCACCTCGACACCCCCAGACCCCGGCCAGCCGCCGCTGGTTATCGCCGCTGGAATCTTGATAGAGGCTGTCATTTTTGGGGGGTTCTGGTCTCTCGACAATTTTGTTCCCAGCCCAGGAGAAGATACCGTGATTTTCTCCCCTTTGAGCCCAGGCTCTGCTCTGTGGGGGGGTGGGGGGCGCGCCGACCCGGGGAGTCGTGCCAGCCGAGTCGTGCGGGCTGTGGCAGGGAAGGGGCCACCATGGGATGTACTCTGAGCGCAGAGGAGAGAGCCGCCCTCGAGCGGAGCAAGGCGATTGAGAAAAACCTCAAAGAAGATGGCATCAGCGCCGCCAAAGACGTGAAATTACTCCTGCTGGGTAAGGACCTCGGTAGCCACCCCCACCCCTCGACCCCGGCCGCAGTTCCCCACCCGAGTAGCGCCACGGGAGACCTGGTCCCGGAGTTGGCACCACTGTGTGCCCAGGATCGCCCACCCCTCGCATGCTTTGAAGCCCCCTTCCCATTCCTCTGAGCTGACACTCACCAGTTTTTCCCCCCTCTCTGTGTCCCAACAGGGGCTGGAGAATCAGGAAAAAGCACCATTGTGAAGCAGATGAAGTAAGTCCCTATGGCATTGGGATTTGTACTTTTATTAATAATTTTATACCGTTTTTATTATCTTGCTCACCCACATTGCTCTTCAGGTCTGGTTTTTAATTCGTGCACACACAGAGACCTGGTTTTGCCTCCCCCTCCCCCACTCCCTACGTTGGTTCTGGGTCCCCCACCCCAACTCCTAGGGTGGGTGTTTCGGGGGAGGGAAAGGGAGCGCCTGTAGTTGTATGAATGACAGTGTCCGCCATATTGATCAGAGCATCACACTATTGGCGTGATTATGATCATAACTCTTGCTCGTGGAGTATTTCATGTGTTTCGCTGCCTCCATTTCTGTCTCTGCCTCATTCTATTTCTCCTCCTCCCTCCACCCCACCCCTCAATCCCCCTTCCCCCTGCTTCCCTTGGGGCAGTGATTTTGAACTTGACTAAAAACATGGAGGGGACCCAGCCCTAGCAGATTGGGGTGGAAGATCAAGTGTTTGCTGTTCATGAGTTTGGTGCTGAATTCCTGGAGGCTGTGGCTTCGACCCCCCCCCCCGCCGCCCCTAACGAGAGCAGGGGTTAGGGGAGGGGGGCGTGCATCGGGGTAAAAGGGTGGGTTTCCAAGCGGATGTGACAGACACAGCTTTATCCAAGGCAGAGGTGGAAGGGGAACGCTGTCTGTGGAGCTGAATGAAAGCAGCAAGCCTCATCTGCCCTCCAGCCCCTCTCCTCCCTGGCCCTTCAGCCTTTGCTCTCCTGACACTAGCAGTTTCCTGTCAACTCTGTAGCCTTTATCGTTATATCTGTTTGCACTCTGCTTAGGCCGGGTTCCCTGTAGTCTACCTCCAATGCGGATTTCAGGCCCTACTTGCCACCGCCCCCTTCTGCCTTAGATATCAGTTTCCCCTCCTAATTAACTGGGGGTGGATTTGAGTGATGGTTGAAAATTAAAACAAAATGGGATATTCCTTCCTTTCCACATTTCCCCAATAAGGAGTCTCATCCCTCCTTCCCCCCTCACTGGCTTGCTTCTTGCCCCATCCACTCCACAGCTCCTAGTAAGCCTACAGGCAGCTTTGCCTAGGGAGGGGTGGCCAGCAGGGAATGGGTGCGTGCCTTCCGGGCCTCCTGGCCCTGCTTCCGTTGGCCTGTCAGTTCAGAACAGAGGAGTTCGTTAGGATCGTTTAGCGAGGATTCCATGTCGCTTTGCTGTGACACCTTCATGCACACACAGCTCCTAATTAGAGGTTGCTGTGCAGTAAACAAAAATGATTATTTTTCAACTTGACAGAATAGCCGAAGTAATTGCATCCCGTAGGAAAACAATGGAAAATAAAAACCCCTTTCGAGGGGAGGTGGGTGGGAGACAAATTGTGCTTGCAATTTCAAAACCAAGAAGCAAAAATTCTTGCATGTGTAACAGGCATGACAAGCGAGTTCCAGGCGGCGCCATGATGGTAGGGAGTAGCGACTAGCAGACAGTTTCCCCACGACTGCTTGGCATGTTCTTATTTGCGTTCGAGAGCTCCCGGGGGCTTTCTTCTCACAGGCCCCTTCGGCTAGCCTCACCCTTCTGAGCCACCAGTAATTTGGCCTGGGGTTTCTCTGGGGCTTGTGCAGTCCAAATGGATGGGGAGGCGGGGCCTGGGGAATTGCTCTTTGCAACAAGGTGCATGTTGCATCTGCCTGGAGCACTCGCGGGTCGGGAAATGCAAACCGCGCCACCTCTTTCTCCTTAGGGGCAGGTTTCAAAACTTCACATGTCTGTAATCCCCTGTGGCAGGTTGAGAGCCTGTAGAAGCCTCGGCCTCCAGAGCTGGGGTGAGGTTTCAGGCGTTGCAAGTGGTGGACAGCGCCCAGCCGAGGCTGGAAATGTCGATGGGGTTTGAGCTCGGCGGCGCTCGGCTCTTCTCGGCTTGGTCTGGGCGCGGGGCTCGGAGGATCTCGACAGTGTTCGGAGCCCAGTCGGGGTCTAGACGGAGAGGGCCGAGTGGCTTCGGCTTCGGAGGGGCCCGAAGACATTCGGAAGCCCTCGGCGAGGGGAGGGAAAGTGAGGTGGAGGTAGGGGAGGTGAGAGAGGCTGGCAAAGTAACTTTGCATCCACCAAAGCAGCTTGCTACCTGCTTTTCCTGAATATGCCCCATAAATCAGGTTGATTTAATAAGACGTTTAAAAATATGTACCGAGTCCCCCAAAGGGTAACTTGCCTTTTTTATTCAAAGAAAGCTGAGCTCTCTGAGGAGATCTGTGTGCTACTTTAGAATGGAAATTCCTGATTAAGTCCTAGGGCACGAAATCTTAAAGGAAGGCCATAGAAGATTTTCTGAGGAAAGTCGTACATGTCTTATATTGGGTTGCACTGTGGGGTGGGGGTAGGGTGACGTGTCTTGATGTTTGATTCAATTAAATCAGGAATCAAAGCATTTTTTTTTCCTGCATTTCTTCTCTCCCTTTCGTCACAGCCACAAACACCTTTTCTGTGAAAACTGCCTGTCAAAACTGAGGTTTTTGTTACTGATTTTTGTTTCCTTTTAAGACCAAAATGTACCATAGTAGACTAGGTTTGCTGAGAAAGCCCACCAGAAAGGTGTCTGCCTGTACAAAAGACCCAGTTGACCTGCCCTCCCGAAGCATTCATGAATGGCAGTTTTTTCCTATGAGCTTGGCTTGAAATAAGTCAGATCAGGGCCTTGTGCCAAGCTGGATGCAGGACTTGTTTTATTAACCACAAAATCTGAGATTGGTGTCATTGTATCCCAGTGACAGATTCTTTGGAGCCCTCACTTCCAGAGATTGGTTTTGAGATCACCACTTGAGCGAGAGTCATTTGTAGCCAGGAAGATTGTGCTTTCTGGGTGGGGCCAGGCCAGAAAGCCTTGGTAGCATTTGCAGAAAAGCAATTTCCTGTTTCCCTGTGCAATGTGATTGGTGACAAGCCTATCAGGCCATATGTGTAAGTTAGTTCAGATGCTGTGTTATTCCACCTAGGCAGATGAAAGTAGATGGTTGCAGAGTCCGATGTAGGTGACACCCTGTGAGAAACCAGTGGTTTCTAAAGGGGATGGGGGTCTAGTAGCATAGCCCTTCGACTTGGAAGGAAGAATATTGATATTTGGATGTTATCAGATCCTTTATCACCAGCATTTTCAGAAAAGCTAGGAGCCGATTCCCTCTGCTTGTGTCCTCATCCAGGTTGTAGTATGTTGATTGGGAGGAGGAATAGGAATTTGTGTCCCTAGTAGCTGAGATGTTGCCATTAAGGACTGGCAGCAAATGCAGCTTAGAACAGGGTGTTATTACCCTCATCGGCCAAGAACATTACAGAGACTGACCTTTGGATTTTTTTCTGCTCAATACAAGTCATAAGGGGAAACTTACATCATTTTCAGAAACCTAATTCTCAAGTCTTTAAAATCGTTATAATTTTATTGTGTGTGTGTGTGTGTGTGTGTGTGTGTGTGTGTGTGTGTGTGTGTGTAGAAGGCAACTTTGTAGAGTCCACTGTTTCCTTCTAACTTTATATGGATTTGGAGATCAAACTCAAGTCACCACCTTACATGACGAGTGCCTATATCCACTGAGCTATCCTGCCAACTACTCCTCTCAATTCCATTTTTTTCTCTTTGGTGTGTGAGCTAGTGAGTTAGTGTTTGGAAGGTCTCTGTCATGCAATACAAAACATTACAGTTCTGAGAAATCAACAGTGATGATGGAGATGGTGCAAATATATTTTCACATATCCTGGGAATACCTAGTGCCTCCTTTTGCCACGTGGCAAACAAGCTTTGCTTGTTTTAGGGGTGAGCTTACCTGTGATATAACCTCATCATTTTCCTGATAATCAGTGATGCTTTTACAAAGACTTCTAAAGAGAGTATGAATTTTATTGGATTTCTGAACCCTTATAAAGACTATCTTAGAATTATAGTTTATGAAGCATAGAATCAATATAATACCATTTTAACTGACTTCCCAGTTCAAACATTGAGTGACAAATGCTTGGGACCTGGTAGTGTAAAATGACGCCTGGAGTTGTTCTGAACATTACAGTTTGCTGGGTTGCTTAGTTCACACTCTCTGGTGGATCAGATTTTTGTTTTGTTTTGTTTTTTAGTAAGTAGAGTTTGCAGAAAGACCTGGCTTGCTAGTAGACTTCGAATGCACCTGTATAGACAGAGTAAAATGAAGCATTTCAGATACACATTCATTTCTGGGATACCCGTTCAGTGCAGTTTTTAGACAAGTTTAAGGATTTGCCTATTGAACATATCACTGCTCATACAAATATCCCAACCCTTACAAGTGAGGTTTTAGTATACCACTCTGTCAGGGGAGGTGATGGTTTTGAAAGATCATCTGCTGCCAAAAAAGATGGTGGTTTCCTCCTCCCAGCTGACCTCGACTTTCTAACTGGGTGTCAAGACCATTGGTTGGCAGCATCAAGCTAGTTTGCTTTCAGAATCTAGTAAGTGACAGGCATTAACAGAGGGGGGAGGTAGCAACTTGCAGCCATTACTTTGTGAAAGTACAGACCTCTATTTAAAAGGGTGTTTCCTACCCTTACCCAAAGGCCTCTCGTGCAGGTAGCAGTCCAATGAGAGCTGCTTTCCCAGATCCTTGGCTTGTTGTTTCTGCAATCACTTCATTGGCTGTTTTTGCATCCCTTTCCACTTGTGTCTCCATGTTTATCAAATAGATGCACCTTGCTCTCTGGAGACAGTGTGAGTGCGAACAGAATGTCAGATCAAGTAACAGCAGATGAGTTCTCCTCTGCTGCTGGATGGTACTCTCTCCCTTCTTGCTGTTCACTGAGCTGTAAATACCAGCAGACCTTCTTGCCAGAAGAGCAGCCAGCAGTTCACCTGATCTCATCAAGAATTAGCTGTGCAATTCTTGAACCTCAGTGGATTCTGAAATGGAGCCTGTGTGCTTGTGGAAAGGGCTGCCGTCATTAGATTAAGTAGGTGAAGCTTTATGCAGACTGACATGGCTAAATAGGAATCCAGAATTTCTTTTCTGTGCATGGGAAGCTGGATGAGTGCTCAGTGCTGGCTTGTTTCTTTTAAACCTGGAGCTCCTAGATTCTTTTGTGCATCTGAAGAGACCACATCTGTTAAAGTTAGCCCAAGATCATTCATGATTTTCAGCTGCTTGTGCTATACTATGTCAATTAACTCTAGTGATTTCAGCAGAATAGGCCCTACTTCTCTGACATGTGTTCATGTGAATGCATGGTCTTGATTTCCCGTGTGCCAGGATATGTTCAGTTAGACCAGTGGTTCCCAACCTTCCTAATGTTGTGACTCTTAATACAGTTCCTCATGTTGTTGTGACCCCCAGTCACAAAATTATTTTCATAACACTTAATAACTGTAATTTTGCTACTGTTATTAATTGTAATGCAAACATTTTTTTGGAGATAGAGGTTTGCCAAGGGGTTCATGACCCACAGGTTGAGAGTCACTGAGTTAGACTGTTATTGCAGGAGCCCACCTTAATTTGGAAGACACCTGGCAAGCCAATAACAGGGATGATTCCAGGTTGGAAAAAAAATGGGAAGGGTTACCCTCAAAACTGACACTAATAAAGAACAGCATTTAATTATGAAAAAGGAAAGGGGTATATATATGTATGTGTGTTCATGCATATAACTCCATGGGTTTGAAATCAGGTGCTATGAGGAGATTGCTTCACATTTATTGACTGCCTAAAGGCCTAAAAGTGCTCTGATGAACTCAGTTCCAAGAATTTGTATTTTGTCCCACCTCCCTCATCCTGCCACCTGGTCCTGGTAGAAAGGACATTGTTCAACCATCAGCAATTATCAGATGGAGCAAGAGAGAGAAAGAGTCATGGCCTCACTGGTCCAGGGGAATAGAAAGTCTCTTATTTACAGAAGCAGGTTGGCATGCCTGTCTGGAATGGAGAGGGGTTAAGAACATTCTGCAGCCAGACCGCTGGATATTGACTCTACTACCAGTCAGATGTGTGAGCTTAGCTTATTTACCTCTTGACATCTCAGTTTTCTTGCCTACAAAATGGGGTTGGTAGATAATAAAAGCAACTATTTAAAGTTGGTGCAAGAATGAAATGAGTTAAGATAGGAAATAGACTTACAACAGTGCCAGGGGTGTAAAAATCATTATACAAAGGTTAGTTCAGTTTTCATTCCTTTGATTGATTAGTAGGTGTTTCCTCCCCCTATGTAGTTCTCTTGTAAGTATGGGACATAGCTGACTTGTGAACAGTAGAAGAGGGGCACTGTGGTTCACACTGTGCTCATAGCCTTGCCTACTCTGCAGCACCACTTATATAACAAATCATGTTGTCATAACTGATGTGACATTTTTGATGGTGCAGCTGCTTCAGCCCAAGAGACTGGGGTAGTGTTACAGAGCGGGAAAGAGCATTGAACCAGGAGTCCAGACCAGCCGCTCTGCCTCTGCTCCGCTGAGAGCAGTTTCCTGGAAGAGTTGGACCAAGTGTACACAAGTTCCTTAATGGTTTATGAAATCAAGAGCATAGCATGATCTTTCCTTTCCTCTCTCTCTTTCTCTCTGCCTCTCCTTTCCCTCTTTCCTTTTCCTACCTCCCCTTTCCTCTCTCTTTCTCCCACTCCCCAGCATTTTGCGATACTACACATAAAAGCATCAATTATGGTTCTATCCTGAAAGGGTATGGGATACTATGAAAGTTCTTTTAAGGGTCATATAATTGTACTACAGAACCTAGACCACAAAGCTTTGCCAGCCTACTAAGTCATAGTTCTGAGAAGCATTTTGACAAAGCTATGGCCAACCAAACTTTTCATGGAGTTAGGGTTCCCAAACCAAAGAGGTCAATCAGAAGAGTCCTGGTAGTATGAAACTGGATTTCACTGGGAGAAAGAGAGAACCAGAGAAAAGTGATTTGTAGCTTCTAGGATGCTCACAAGTGGAAACAGCCTTGTCTTTCACCATGAAGGGCTACAAGTAAAAGAACATGTCTGGGTTCAGGTGCCAAAGGGCCAGGGAATTGGGATGGGGAAATGTGTTGTAACTTTTACTCATTCACTGGTTGACTCTGGGAAGATCATTTAGCCCTTCTGGACCCCCAGTTGGTTTATCTCTTAACTGGTGTGCTGGCTTTCACTGTGAAATTCCTCTAGTGTATTTTCTAATTCTAAGATAACAGTTGATGCATAGGGAAACCTAGAAGCCTTAAATGCAGTGGGGGATAGTGGGAGTATTTGCCACCCACAGCTTTGATCTGCTGAGCTGACTTTAGTTCTAATATTCTTCACAAAGAAGAGGAAAAATATTGTGCTTTTCATAGGATCCTGCAAGAATAATAGAATTTGCCCCTTGGTTTGTTAACTGTCTGAGAGGCAAGCAAAATGGAGAATGGAGGATAATATACAAGAATAAAGCTCCATGGACAAGGGTTTACCCCAAATACTAGGTATGTCTTAGATCAGGATAGGTTTTCTGTAGAAGCTTGTTACCTGTAAGCTAGGAGGTATGGCATGCACTTGTAAGCTCAGCAGAAGTCACCAGTGTCACTTCTGGGGGTCAGCTGGGTTCCCACAGGGATTTTGAGGCTTGTACAGTAAAACTCTGTCTCAAAAGAAGAAAGGAGATGGGGGAAAGGTGGGAAAACGCTACAGATAAGAGTACCTTCCCTGTGCTTTAAAAGTTAACCTGGGTCATCTTCAACACTCTCCCTGACCCACCCCCTCCCGTGCATCACGGGTTGTAAGTGAATTAGATGTTAATGTGCTTATTCCTTAGTAGTCTGGGTGTTCCTTCTCCACCAAGACTCCCGAAGAGTAAAGATGATGGCTTCTTTTCACATGTACTGTAACACTGAGCCTAGCACCTGGTATAAAGGAACTGCTCACAGAATACTGACCAAAGAAAAGAGCAAAAAGAAATAAGGTGCACAGGAATATCCCCTGTTGTTTTGGGTAAGTCAGGTTGATATTGAAAACTTTTAGTGGCTGTAGGTTTTCAATCTGTTAGCTTCATTTGTAGTTTCTCATCAATCCATGAGGAAATAGAATTTCAGTCTTACATGTATGAGGCAGAGGTCAGAGGCTTGTTATTAAATGGCTTGTTCAATGTTGTACAAGTTAATAAGGTAGTGATAGGGTCATTGAAACAATGCTTTGTCTAATTCCAAACCTCTCTTTACCATTGTAACTCCACAGTAGTTCTCTGACCACCACTGGTATAGGCAATGGGAACTGAAATCTAGAGTCTGAAACCCAGGATAAATGGGATGGCATCAGTTTTACCTGAGGTTGGCAACTGGGAGACTAGCATGGGCCCAGTGGTTTTGATATGCTTGTGAGAGTAGTAGTGCTGGTGATCCCCGTGCATCACATTAATTGGGACACTAGTATTAGTATTCCCTAGCAACCACCCAGAGAGTTCCTGAAATCATTTTCCATCCCTGTCTTTGAAGTGTGAGCCATGCTCCTGTGGCAGCAAAGTGAAGCTGCTTCTGAAAGTGCTGGCTTTGGCTCTTGAAGGTGGCTTAGAGAAGACTGGGAAGACAGGAAGGAGATCCACCCATGCACTCTTGCACAAGCATGAGGACAGAGAGGAACCAGAGAGGAAGGTCTTTCTTAGTCCCCATCCTTGAGGACCCCAGAGCTTCCTGGTAAGAGGCTCTTATACTTGAGATCAAGAAGTCCACGATGTCTCTGTGTGCAGTATGCTACATGAAGACAGAAGGTGCCCTCTCAGGCAGAAAGTTCAATGGGGATAAACTGAGAGGAAAATGGCATGTGGGGTGAAACCTGGTGGAAAAGGAAAGCCAGTAGAGGAGCAGAATGTCCAAAGGCTGGATATGTCTCCACTGAGAAGATGCTAGGAATGTGACTAGGGCAGTGTGTGAAAAGAATGTTACAAAACGATGGAGGAAAAGTGAGACAGACACCAGATCATGGAAGGTCTAATGTACTTTGCTAATGACCACATTTTATTGTGAAGATAAATTGTCACCAAAAAGAAATCGGTGGCAGAATCTGAGGCTGGGAGAGCAGATGGAAAATTACTTGTGCAATCCAGTGGGAAAATGTTAAAGCAGTAGGAGTGGGTGGGCCGGGTGGAGGGAAGACAAGAAGAAGGCATATTTGGGCAATGAGGTGATTGAACTTGCCTGAAGATTGGTTGAAAGATTGATTGAGGAGGAGATCAGTTTTTTGAGAGTAATGACAAGAATGTGTCCAAGATTCCTGGTTGGGGCCTCTGGCGGAACATTTGTCCATACCTTTAGATAAGAGGAAGAAAAGAGGGGAATATATAGGGAGAAAAATTATGTCCATGTTGGCAGTGAGTGGTATGGAAGTCAGTTACCTCAGCAGGCCAAGTGAGATAGGCAAAAAGGCATGCATGCATGCATACACACAGAGAGCTCCAGAAATGATCATTGCAAAAGAAGGGCCAGAGAGTTTGAAAGGAAAAGGGACCCCAAGGCAGAGCAACATCGTGAAAATAAAGACAGGGGGCACTGAAGATGAAAAAGTGGTTGTGGTTGAGTCAGATATTGTCATTGTCAGAGAAGGAGAAGACTGGCAAATGTCCATAGAATGGCAAGTTGATGATTTGAGCAAGAACAGTTTCAATGGAGTGATGGGAGAAAAGCCAAATTATAGTAGGAGTTAAGTGTATGAGTTTGAGGAAGTTGATGGGGTCATGAATGGAGACCCTACCTGTCCCACACACCAGCCTTGGAAGGAAGAAGACTAAGGTAAGGAGTGATGGGTGGGGTACAGGAGCAGAGGGGGTTTACTTTTACTGTTCTCTTGGCTAACACAGAAAGGCTTGGATTCCTTGGAAATCTGGGGGTGCAGAGGCTCAATGGAGGCAGAAATTGAAGGCACAAGAAAGGAAATGAAGGCAAGAGCAGATCCCCCTCCCCAGATCCCAAGGATGAGCCACTTGAACTGGACATGGCCATGCATCACCTTCCCTGATTCTGATGGGGGTCCATCAAAATGGGAGTGAGTGGAGAAGCTCAGGAGCATGGGAGGCATCTACCTTCACATTGCCTTTTCTCTCTGAAGTGCAAAGAAAAACCATGCTCATTTACTGGAACTCCAAGGGCTCATCACATTTGTTCTATTCAGACCCTTTATCCATTCACATATCCAGTATTTACCTACTTCCTGTTATGTGCTTGTCCAGCTTTTTGTGCTTAGATATTCGTTGGTGAACAGGGCAAGTCTCCAGGAGATCAGGCTGTCTCCTCATAAACAAGCAACTGGCCATGGTAATAACAGACTGATTTTTTTTTGAGTCACAGCTTTGTGACAGACCTTAGGCTGATCAAAGAGAGTTCCAGTCCTTGCTCTCTCAGAGAGCTGGGATCCATCAGAGAGACATGAGGGTGATGAGCAGGCAGTAGTGGCAGGTTTGATTTGGGAAGGACTTGGGTTGAATTGGGGCTGGTTGGAGAAATGAAAGCCTGATAGATTGCTCTTTACTGGCTTCAGGCCAATAGTGGGTACTGTCTGCCACTGCTGCTCAGATATAGAAGTGGGCATGTGATTCAGGCCTTTCCAAAGTGATTGACACCCCACCCCCAGGAGGGCATGTGACTTAAGCCAAGCCTTTCTCTGGGATTTTATGAAAAAGAAGCTGTTCAGTTGTACCCAGTGGGGAGCTAAGAGGGTGAAAACCTGGAGCTGTCTGAGACCAGGTTTTCACATCTCCATTGTCTCCTGCAGAGAGAAACTTGCTTATAGTGAATTTGACTGAGGCTGTGAGAGACCCAGAGAAAGGGATGGTGTCACTGCAATTTCTGAAGTTTAGAGAACAAAGCAGACCCTAACCTACCTGACAACTCGTTTTTGTTGTGGTCATGAGGGTTAGACCCAGGGCCTTGCACACACTACCATACAAGTACTCCTCCCGCTGAACTGTGCCCCCAGCCCTGTCAGGGCTTGTCTGAGTTGGGGCTCTGTCTCTTACAATCGTAGTCACCCTGACAGAAGGGTGAGAGCTTGCATGGAGACCTAAAGGAATTAGGTAAAGCACAAAATCAGAGCTTCAACCACAGGGCCCTCAGAGGGAGTGCTGGGCAGTTTTGTATCTGAAGAGTTGGAGGCTTCGGGGAGTCTGAGAAGTGACTGGAAAGGAGGGCTAAAAGTGGCTTTGTAGGTTCTCCTGACCATTTAGGTGCAGAGGTGGAGGAGGGAAAATCATGAAGGCAGACCAGATGAGACATAATGTCTGACTGAAGATAGGGATGGGCGTGCCCTTCCAGTTTCAATCTGTATGCAGTCCACTGGAGTCCAAGCCAGTAGGCTGGAAATGAGAATAGCAGGAAAAGCCATGGCTAAGGAGAAACCAGGTCAGACCATGAGCAGGAAGTTTATGCTCTCCAGAGTCATTTTCTGGAAATGCTGATTGGTTTGTTTGGAAGGAACTTCTTGAGCTTAGAGGAGGGGTCTAGTCTAGGTGACCTGGGCTCAGCTTCTTTTCTGGTAGGATCTTAGGAGTAGATGTCATTCTCTGGGGTGCATATCCAGATGGGCAGGAGAAACTCACCTGGTGGAAGTGAGCTAGGGTGCCTACCTGCATGGACCCTATGGGAAGCTCCACCTAGCAAAAGGGACCAGAGGGCAGAAGAGCTGGAGGAAGCTGAGGGTGCTAGAGGGGGAATGAGCATCAGAAGACAGTGAGGACTGAGTCAAGGCACTGGTATTTTGTGATTCAAACTATTGACCTTTGAAAAAGAAGTTTCAGTGGAGGAAAAGGACAGGAGCCAAACTCAAGAAAATTTTAGTAGTAGGAAGAAATCTGGACTAGGAGTCAAGAAACTCAAGTCCATGTGGCCTTGGCAACTTCCCTAACTTCTCAAGGACTCAGCATTCTACATGTAACGTTTGGAACCTGGTCTGATCTCTTTTCTGGTTCAGTCTTGAGGTCATAATTTAAATCCTGCTCTTCTAGCAAGGAATTCCCTCTTCGCCCATGGCCATCACCAGCTGATATAATAGATATAACAAAATTAACCTTTCAAGACTCTAGTGCTACCTAAGAAAGAAACTGGGGCATTAGGGAGTTGTGGACACTCACACCTGTTGACCCATGTGCTCTCTCTCCCCTGAGGATGTGGAGCCCACCAGGTTGAAATGAGTTTCACACTGTCAGGGTTACAGGAAGGACTAGGTGCTGCTGTCCCACAAGAGGCATGCTGATGATAACTCTAGAACATGAAGGCAAGGCAGCTTATGGGGTCCCTGAATGAATTTACATGAAAAAGGAAGGCTTGTGAGCCTGACATGGCTATGTGAGGAACTCCAGTTAGGGCAGGTGAAAAGGAGCCCAGGAACCCATGCCCTAGGAGATAGAGTATCCTGAGGACACCAGTGGGCAGGGATAAGAGGCTCCTGCCATATCTCCTCATTCCTACACAGCCCCACCAGTGAGGGGCACTAGGGAGAGGTGGTAGAATAACAGAGGGGAGAACCTAATTCTGAGTACCCCCTCGTTCTCCTGTACCCCTCATTCTCCTGGACCCCCATGTGAGGTTATATGCTATTTCTTCTTTGGATGCTTCCTTAAAATTGTAACCATCAAGGACCTCACTACTGTCTAATGTTGGCATGTGTGTGTTTATTTTACAAATACCAATGAAGGACCAGCTGCTTTTTGGCACTTTCTACTCTTCCAAGAATAGAGCTCAAAAGGCTAGACAAACTTCTGTCCTCAGGACATGACAGTGCTAGGGAAGGAAGACAGTGAATAAGCAAGGAAAATGAGGCTATTTCATAGAGTGATGTGTATCCCCTTGGAGGAAATTGGGGTTAAATAATGGAGAATAGTTAGGGAGAGAAGGGATAAGAAAGCAAGCCAGAATGCAAAGGCCCTTAGGCAGAAATCAGCAGAAGCGAAGCTAATGAGGCTGGACCACCAGGATGGAAAAGTGAGGCCCAATAGAGCGAAATAGGCGACAGGGCAGCATGTGGGCCTGGTGGCTGTTCAGTAGCACTTGGGTTTCATTGTGAATGCTGTGAAAGATGTGACTGTATTTAAAAGATCCCTGTAGGACTGGTGAGGTGGCTCGGTGGCTCAGTGCTTGCAGCCAAGTCTGACAACTTGAGTTCCATCTCAGAATCCACATGGTGGAAGGAGAGAACTAACCACACCAGTACTACAGATACACATGCACACACACACATACACACACTCAAAGAGGGGCGTATAAATGTAAAAGTCTAAAAGATTCCTTTATGTTCAGGGAAAGACAAAACCAAAAGACAGAAATTATATCAGTGGTTTCTAAGAACTGGGATGAGAGTTGAAGGGAGGGGCGGATTATAAAGGTACAGAGGAGCTTTTGTGGGAGGTGAAAATATTCTATGCCTTCATTGTGCTTGTATATTTTTTCAAAAGGGTGAATTCACTCTGGGTAAACTATACTTCAATAAACTTGTCTAGTAAAATACACAGGGTGAGGTGTGTGATAGGACATACCTGTTATCACTGCACTCAGGAAACTGAGGCAGGAAGATGGCCAATTCAAGGCCTGCCTGGGTTATAGAGAGAAACTGTCTAAGAAAGGGGGAAGAAGAGAGTTGAGGGCAAATAAGATTAGGATGTATTATGTACATTTATGAAACTGTCAAGGATAGTTTTAAATTAAATTTAAAAGGAACCACAGTAAGCCTTAGCAAAACTGTCATGTCAACTGTGTGGAGGATGGTGACAAGGAAGCCTGGAGGGAGAGGTCATCGTACAGGCCGGGGCAGTTCCTTCATCCACCCCTTCCTTACAGTTTAGACTGTATTGCATGCTGTTCCTGGAGACTTCCTCGCATCAGTTTATTGATGTGTGTTCCTAGTTTTCCTGTTTACACAGCTTTCCTTTACAACTGGTTTATAAGCTCAGAGTGGATAGAAGCCATCTGTTTCATGGTGCAGGCCCCACAGGACATGCTTATTACATTGTTTCCTTACATCCAAGTGGTGCTTTCAAGTTCCTGTGCAGCATCTAGCTGCACAGATGTCACCATGTCCCCATTTTATAGATGAAACAACCAAGGCAAAAAGAAACAGCTCAGAAGCTTGAGCTGTGGAGATTTAGGGTTTACCCTTTGCTTAGCTGGCAGCGTAGAGTGTGGGGGAATTACTCAGTTTCCTGAATCTCAATTTAATCACTGACAAGAGACAAAAAATTAACACATTGCAAATACACTGTGAGGACTAAATGAGGTGGCACAGCTGAGAGCATTTAGCACATATCTCAAATTCCTCAAATGGTAGCTATTGGTATTTTAGTATCAAAATTGTTTATTTGAGTCAGCGTGGCCAGCACTGCACAGTCAGATCCAGTATTCTGGGTCCCAGGATGTCTCCTGCCATGGCAGAGCTAACTCAGTTCAGTGTGTTCTTGTTACCAGTGGCTTTCTTCAGAGCTAACTACTTTTTAACCACAACATGGCTATTGATTATTTATGGAGCACCCATCGTGGCAGGACACCATAGAAAGCTTACAATAGTGAGTCAAAAGGAATTCCACCTCTACCCTTCATAGAAGAGCTGTTTCTACAGTTAGTGAGCTCTGCAGCCACAGGAAGTAGAAGCTGCTCTGGGAGCTCCTACCAATGTGGAGGTCTGGGAAGACTCCCTGAAAAGAGTTACATTGAAACTGCCATTAGGGCTGGAGAGACGGCTCAGTGGTTAAGAGCACTGGTTGTTCTTAGAGGACCCAGGTTCAATTCCCAGCACCCACATGGCAGCTCACAACTGTCTGCAATTCCAGTTCCAGAGGATCTGGCCTCCAGGCACTGCATGCACATGCTGAAGACATACATGCAGGCAAAACACCCATACATACAAAATAAAAATTAGTTAATTAAAAACCAAAAGTAATTAGGGGGCTGGAGAGTTGCCCAGCAATTAAGACCCCTGGCTGCTTTAAATGTGTCTCTTGAGCCCCATATATGTAATTGTTATATAAAACAAAATATACAGAAAATGCATTTTACATTTCTTTTGGATGTTTTTAAAAGGCAGTGCTTAAGTAATTATCAGTAGGTGAAATGGCAGGATATTGCTAGTACTCAGGACTATCTCTAAATATCCCTTCCTGGTGGTAGATCCTTTATCACCCCCATGTCCTTGACTTTTTTGACAGGTGTTTCTGTTCTTTTTATAGTTTACCATCAGTGTATGAAGCCCTTAATGTCACTGTCTAGTTTTTGCCCGAGTTTAACATAATTGGAACTCTAACACTAGTTACCAAGTCTTGTGATCTTCCTTTCAATGTTATGTTTATAGTATTTGTCCAAATTGGGGTGTATATATAGCTGGAATTTGTTCATTTTCATTGTTATAGAATATTATATAACATTCTATATGTTTGTTGTGGATTTTTAATGTTTTTATGGAGCATCTAGAATATTTGTGAATATTCATGAAAATATACTATAAATTACATATCTCCATGGGGAAGGGCCCAGGACCAGCACAGGAAGATTTGGTGGACTTTGCAGAGCCCCCTTTGAGGGCTCTACCCTGCCTGGGGAGTGGTGGGTGGATGGGGTGTGGGCTGGAGGTGGGGGAGGAGGGTTGGGGGTGAGGGGAGGGAGAGGGAGAAGGGACTTGAAACAAGCTTGTTCCCTAACTAGAACTAATAAATAAATTTTTTAAAAAAATTACATATCTCTTTGTTGTGTAGCACTTATTGTTACACATCAGCAATGACTATGTCATTTTAAGTTTAGGCCAATTACAAAGAATGCTGCTTTAAGTGTGTGTGTGTGTGTGTGTGTGTGTGTGTGTGTGTGTGTGTGTGTGTGTTCTGGGGCATGTGTATCTGTAAAGGGTTCTGAAGAGGAATTAGTAGGGATTTAAACCACATTAGAAACTCTGCAGCACTTTCCACACGCTGTGTCAGTCACACTTTGTCTCACTAATGGAGAAGATCCCTATTGTCAGACCTTTTCTGTTCTGCAGCTTATGGGGTAGTGGGTTTTCACTGGGTGTCTGCCTCCTGTCTTCTAGATGAGTCTAGAAGCAGAATAGTTTTCCATGTACTTGTTGAGCAGTTGTTTCCCTTGTTGCTGACCACCTTGTTCTTGTACTTCCTTTTGTTAGATTCTGGTTTTCTCTTTTGTTTGCAGGAGCTCTTCATGGTTCTGCATACTGGTCCTCTTCTGTTTCAGTTTGCAAATGCTGTTTGGTACCTTGTCTTCTGACTTTGTTGATGGTGCATCTGTGATTAAGAGATGTCCTTATTTTTAATACAGCCATTTTTTCTTTGTCTTACAACTAGTGGTTTTTTTGTGTGTGTGTCCTAATTAAGGAGCCTTTCTTTCAAGGTGACAAAAAACTGTCTTCCTTTTTGTGACTATCTTCAAAAGACTTTGAGATCTTTTCCCCCCTTCCTATGTAGGTGTTTAATTTACCTGTAATTAATTCTTGTATGTGCTCTATGATAGGGGTCCAGTTTTGTTTTCTCCATAAATGGATGCTCACTTATTCCAGCATCATGTGTGAAAAGGCCATTCTTTATGTACCCGTTTTGTGAGTTCTCTGTGCCATAAATGATGTATTTAAATACCCAGGGAGTCTCTTGGCTGATTTTATTCTTAATCCATCTCCACACTGTCTTAATTACTATGTCTTTATAAAGTGTCATCATATTTGAATTAGCAAATCTCCTTTTCCTTTTCATTTTTGCATGTCTCAGCTTTTGGCCCTATGAGTACAAATGCTAGAATTAATTTTTATATACATATAATTTTATATACATATATATATACATACATATGTACACGCACACACATACACACAAACACACACACACACACACACACACACACACACACACACACACACACACACACACCTTAAGAGATATTGTAATTTTCCCATTGCCATCTTGACTATGTTTTGTTAATTCATAAGTAGATTCTCAGTTCCTACACAATCTAGTATTTGTTCCTTTCAAGGCTAGCTTTAGAAAAGTTCCTGACCACCCCACCATTGTCTATATTCCCTTACCAGAGGGCACATCTCTTCCAGTGATGAGCATCACAGCACACCATAGTCACCCAGAGTCGTAGTTCACCTGAGGGTTTGCACTTGGTATGTGTCCTCGGGTTTAGACAAACGTGTAATGGCATGTATCCCTCATCCTTTGCTCCCTCTATTACTAATCCTTCCTCCTCTAAGCTCTGGCAACCATTGGTCTGTAACTGTGTTCATAGC
Source organism: Cricetulus griseus (assembly GCF_003668045.3). Taxonomy (NCBI): domain Eukaryota; kingdom Metazoa; phylum Chordata; class Mammalia; order Rodentia; family Cricetidae; genus Cricetulus; species Cricetulus griseus. Next base: position 170,018,027 of record NC_048596.1, read on the forward strand.
TTGCTCTCCTAACTGTCATAGAGTTGTAAGCACGTGGGATTGCGGCCTTTTCAGACTGGCTTCTTTCAAGTTTCCTATATCTGTTTTCATGGCTTTAAATGTCCATTTACTTTTGGTGTTGAATAAGATTTTATTATCTGAATTACCATAGATTTCTGGCTTTTTATCCCTTTAAATCAATGTTTGTACTTGGTTGAAAGTCTTCATTGCTTCCAGATTTTGGTGATTATTTTTGTAGAGCAGTTACTAGCTGCTATACACTTCTGTGTGCAGGTTTTGAGGGAGAAGTGATTTGATTTTTTTTTTTTTGTAAATACCAAAGAACATAATTGCTGGATTTCATAAAAGAATATGAAGTTGTTTTTTGTTTTGTTTTGTTTTGGCTTTTCAAGACAGGGTTTCTCTGTATAACATCTCTGGCTGTCCTGTAACTAGCTCTGTAGATCAGACTGGCCTCAAACTCACAGAGATCTGCCTGTTTCTGCATCCCAAGTGCTAGAATTAAAGGTGTGAAGACACCATGCCCTGCTAGAACACGAAGTTTTGAAAAGACAAACAAAACAATTACCACTAAATTGTTCCATAGTGACTAACTATACTCCATGTCCTTTCCAGCATTTGGTGTTGTCAGTGTTGTAGATTTTCAGATATGTGTGTAGTGGTTTCTCATTAATGTTAACTTCTTAATGAATGTGATGCTGGACACCTTTTCATTGGCTCATTTACCATCTCTGTGACTCCTTCAGCAAGGTGTCTATTGTCTTTTGCTCATTTTTTAAAGGGAGTTATTATTGTTTAGTCCTCAGGATTAGTATTGTTGGTGCCAGAAAGACGGCTCAGCAGTTAAGAGTGCATGCAGAAGAACACAGCTTGTTTTCCAGTACTGCCTTTATGTAGCTCTGGTTCTGGGCGTTCTGATGCCCTCTTCTGGCCTCCATGGGCACCTGCAACTCATGTGCACATACCACCCCCCCCACACACACACACTCATTCACATAATTTAAAAATAAAATAATCAATATGATTTAACTAACAGTCGTCAGATATGTTTTGTTTTGTAAGTATTCTCTCTTAGCCTATGCCTTATTATTCTCTCTTAGCCCGTGCCTTGTTTTCATTCTTTTGATACTGCTTTATAGAAAATTTCTTTTTGTTTTGCTCCTAGTATGTAAGTATAATCCATTTTGTGGATTTATTTTGTATTCATCAACCTTAATTCTGGTAGTTAGTTCCTGTGACTGGAAGCAGAACAAGAATGAATCTGGTCTTATTTTTCCTGATTACCAAAGAAATAATATTGAGGAGGGACTGGAGAAAACCAGCTTGGAGGAAGAAAATAACATTTCTTTGACACCTGTTGTTTGAAATGAATAATAGACATGACCAGTTTGACTCTCACTAGAGAAAGGTCCTGATATCTCCACTTCATACACTGGCAAAGTGTGACTCAGAGTAGTTATCTGAAACTTTAGTCAGAATCACACGTTGGCTCATGATTGAAGAACTAAGTTAGAGACCTGTTGCCCTGACTTGTGTGTCAGACTGCTTGTCACCGATATTAGAATTTAGCTGCTCATTGAGACCCCTGGAGCTCCTGTTTTCTCCTTTTGTCTCACAAGGCCTTGCTTGGCCACTGGGCAGATCTTCCATTGCCTCTTGTAAAACTCTCTGCAGCTCCAGGCTCTTGCAGCTTGGTTATTGTCAGCTCTTGTTGAGTTTCTGTCCTGAGTTCCAACCCTCTCTACAGTATTCCCTCCTCACAGAGCAAGTCAGTTCCCAACTTGTTGGATTCTAGGAATCAAATTAGGAGTTACCTGGAGTATGCTAGTTCAGTCTTGATTCCAGAATAATGTGCAGAGTTTTGCCACCCTGTTTTGTTATACAGTGGACTAGAGAATTTATGGGTGTACCAATCCCAGCTCCTTCCTCCCAGCTGGTGGATGTTGGAGCTACCTGCACACAGGACAGGGGATGCTGAAGGATCCTGGGGTGCTCTGTTTGTGACCACAGCCCAGAGGTGCTCTATTCAGTGTGATAGCTTCCTACTCTGCAACACATGGCCCTTCACAGGGTGACAATAAATTATGCAACTGCAGAATTAAATGATGGAGGAAAGGCAGGGACTAACTGGATGTCAGCCTGTCTCTGAAATGTGAGCATGCAGACCTTAGCTCCTTGGCAGAGGAAGGTCTTTAGCAACTGAGAACGGAAGTCCCACACAGTGCTGCTTGGGAGAGCAGGCCTGACTGCTTAAAGAGTGTAAACGTTCTTTTTCCTCTGTTTATCAATTCCTGGAGAGTTTTAGAAACTAGGAGGGACATTTACAAAAGAAATTAGTCCTGTGGTATCTGGAAAGTAACTTGAATGCTAAATACAGTAGCAGTATTTAACCTTTGCTCTAATGGCCTTAAGTCATCATTTTTTATTATTGCCTTGTGCTAAAAACCAGATCCCCGAGGACAATTGATATGCAACTGTTTGTCCTTCCCCACCCCTAAATGGTCCTGGAGTACAGTTAACTCCCAGTTGATAGGCATTGTGTAATTTCCCTGTCCCTTCTCCTGCCGTCATCTGTCATAGCTGGCTGCTTCCAGTGTTTCTCCAGCTCCACCATTCTTCCTCTTCTCTTTTCTACTCTGAATCTGTAATGGCCCAGAAAACTAAACTACCAGGCTTTTCACACCAGTGTGTAGGACAAAAAGAAATAGTGTGGAACTATGAGCATAGTTAAAGGTGGGTGCTTGTGCTGCAGTGCATGAACTTTTTTTCTTCCATTTCTGCCTGTTTGTGACACAAGACTGCATAAAAATGAGCTAGCAACAGTGAGATGCTACACGAATGATAGCTGCTGCCACTGTGTTATTCATTGTCTCTCCTCAAGCCCAGCAATTTCACTTCACAAGAATTGCTGGACAAATAGCTTTCAAAAAGAGATGTATTGTCATTTTGTTGTTGTTACAAAAGATATAAGCAACAAGAAGGTAAGCATGAAGACTCTCGAGCACAGGTATTATGTTGGTACTTTTTGTAAAAATGGTATGGGCACACCTGGGTGCACCGTGGGCAGGGCTGCTTGACAGAAGTCATTTCCAGGTCCCTACCCATGTTTGGCTCCATGGCATCTGCCCACAGCCACTTCTGGGTGCAGACTCACATTAGTCATTCTAGGGAAGAAAGCATAAGAATTTGGCTGTTTCCAGCTGTTTTAACCATCACATGAAACTGGTTGGAAAAACACTTTACACCCACATTCCTGGTAATTCATCTCTTCCGTTCTGTAGATACATTCTGAGCCCTGACTTTGTACCAAACATAGACTTAGGTATTGAAACTGAGCAAGGTAGAGAAATCTCTGCCTTTATGGAGAATGTCTTACATTTTAATGAGGGGAGACAAGCAATAAAAAAGCAAAATACATGAGGCAGTAGTTGTTGATAGATGCTGTGATGGGGATAGTAAATAGAGAGGTGTTATTAGTGTTTAACAGCAGTCAAGGAAGTCCGCACCGTGATGAGAATGGAGCACAGACTTGGTGGAGAGAAGGGATCTTCTGGAATACATGGGGGAAGGGTATTCTTCCAGCAGGAATAGGAAGCACATGGACTCTGAGTCAGAGGTGGGCTTTATATGTGATAAACTAAACAAATTTACATGGCTAGAGTTACAGATGAACTACAACAAACAAAACCTCTTGTCATGGTTATCTGTGATGTGTCTCGCCTACAGAGAGGGGGTTGGAAAAGAAACTTTATCACAAACTTACGTATTTTGAACATTCAGACTGTTACCCCCTTGCAAGGCCTGCTGGGGTAGGGGGTGGGGAGAGAGAGAGAGAGAGAGAGAGAGAGAGAGAGAGAGAGAGAGAGAGAGAGAGAGAGAGAGAGAGAGAAACACTGAAGGAAGAATTCTTGCTATAAATGGACTGGGTTGAATCAACACAATCTAGGCAGGGCCAGGCTTTTCTGGGTGATATGGCATATGCCTTTGATCCCAGCACTCAGGACAGAAGCAAGCATATCTCTGTGAGTTTGAGGCCAGCCTAGTCTACAAAGCTAAACAGAGAAACCCTATCTTGAAAAACCACACACACACAAAAAAAAAAAAAAGAAAGAAAGAAAGAAAGAAAAAAGAAGTAAGTACCAAAGTGGGTGGGCTCCTGGTACAGGAGGTTCCCATCATTGGCAGCCCCTGCCCCCAGCTCTGCCCTTGCTTTCCATGTTACCATCATCAGACCATGAATACTGAGACTTACGTAAGAGTAAGTAGACTGGACCCCAGACCTCATTCAGGATGCTGACACAGCTTGGCCTTGGGCATGCTTAGCAAGCAAGCTTGTAACCTAGTTGTAGATCCTGGTGAGCCAGAGCCATAGGATAAGCCTCCCTGGTGTAGACAGATGGTTGAGTAGGATGTGAGTGAACACATATGTTACTGAGTCCCTTACACAACAAAATCATGGCTTTATAGGTAATTCATGCTTAGGAGAAGTGAAAGGTAAAGAGATAAAAAGAGATGATATTTGGGCAGTACTAACCTCAAGCCTGCTCTTAAAGGGTTTCCTACTCTCTTAGAGATGAAAGAGTGATTTGGAATCCTCTGCAATCCTATATGGGTGCTGTCTTAATCCTACCTCCAGGACCAGGAGCTACCCCACACTTATCATTTCATCCTCCTAGCACTTGCCTATCGGTTATCTGTCCCATTACCTGTTCTGAACCCCAACTCCTCACTGACATCTCTTGCCCATTCTCCTCAGCTGTCTTCCAGCAAGGCTGTTTCTGCCTCTTGCTGCCCTGCGTAGCCACATTAGATGCTTTCCTTTCCCCACTCCTAAACTGACTCAAGCCTGGGGCTCCCTTGCTTGTGAGGATGCGCCACAGTCTAGCCCACCACACTGATCCCAGGCTGTCTTCTCTGCAGCATGCCTTTCCCCAGGCATTTGCCAACACCCCTGCATCTGCAGGCAGCTGCTAATGCTGAGGCATGCATGCTCCCTGCCTCCTCCTCTGCAGATCCGGCCTGCAAAGACCAGCTCAAGTCTCCTCTGCTCCATGGGCAGCCCTCTGCACACTAACCTACACTGGTATCACTGTTCTTGAAGTAGTTTACTATCTGATGTTTGTGCCACATGATTAGAGGGTTTTACATGCTGTCACTGTATACACATAATATGCACAAGCACAGTGAACAGTACCAAATGGCCCTGCTCACTAGGAACCCAGCAGTAAGCTCCGCGTAGAAGCTATTTACAGAGAAGCAGTTTCAGCACATGGTGAAATGCCAGCTCCAATGTCAGCCCTGCTTGGGTTGATCCTGTCTATGCTACCCTCTAGCATTGTGACCTTGAGCAAGTAAGTTTGAAGATGATGTGAAATAATGGAGAAAGAAGCAAAAAAGCTTATGATCCCAGAACTGATGAGTCTGAGGCAGGCGGATTGCCATAAGTTCCAGGACAACATGGACAACAGTGTAAGACCCTGTCTCAGTAAAGTACATTTTAACCCAGTACTAGGAACATAAGAATGAATAACTATGGCTATTGTTGCTTGCTAATTGACAAACATTTGGTATGTGCAGAACTAGCTTCCCTATGTAGGCTGTAAATCTTCTGTGGTAGAAATCCCAATTCTTATTTCTCAACTCCTTTGCCAAATAGGTCTGTGGCATACAGTGACTATTTGTGGTGATTTATATATGTAGAGTAGCCCTTGTTCACACTGCCATGGATTTTCTCATGTAGTCATTATTAAAATGTAAGCTGGTGTGCAATTTCAGCTTGTTTACATGACATATAATTTGTGCATTTGAGTCCCTAGAGGGCTAAGAATTATTGAACCCATCAGAGCACAGCTTTTTATTGTGTGTTTACTATATGCAGGGAGAGGAAAGGGCATCCTCCCTCTTCCTCTTGAGGATACTCCCATTGTTGACTGCACCCCTCTTCTCTCCACAGTCTAACTGCACCTCTGTTCCCTTTCTCTGCAGAGCTTAGACCTTTCAGCCCTTTCAGCAGGTACTAGAGCAATTCTACATAATAAGAGGAGTCTGTGGTGGGTTTGCAAGTCTAATTCTGGTCTTCCTTGGGGAATAAAGTCTGTACAAAATGCCATCTTGAGTGAGGTAATGAATACACTGGCTAGGCATCAGTTACAACCATTAAACTGTACATGCAAGATTTGGGTGTATAAATTATATGTAAAGAATCAAATTGTTGTTGTTCAACAAAGGAAAGCCTAGAAAATTAAGAAATGCCTCCCTAAGCCCAACAATCTCAAAAGAGCCCAGTTCTCCAGGAATAGGGGGATCAGTAGGGGGAGGTTTTGTGCCCTCAGAAAGGAAGAGCAGCCATCCTAGTTTTCCCTACTCAACTGCTTGGCAGTGGCTACCATTGAACTTTTTCAGCCTTCACACTGTCCCCTGAGAAGAGTTTCCCCAGAACTGCCTAGCATAGGAGTTCGTAGCACATCCTGCTCTTCAGCACAGACTCTCCTGGCATTGCAAGTCTGAGGTTCAGATTCTAACTCTGCTGCCTTGATTGTGCTCTTTGACCCCTGCCTATCATGGTTGCTGAGAGTACCAAATGATGAATAAGTTTTACAAAGACTCTGAACATAAGCAATCAAAATATATGCACTTGCATTTCTGCTCAGTTCCTGGTGTGTGAGAGCACCAAGGCATAGAGGGCTTTGGAGCCCAGTGGTCTGTGCACAGGTTCTAGAAGGTAGCCTGGTATATTGGTTCTGGCCCTCCTACTTACTTGCTGGTAACCTGGGCCAGCTACTTATCTCCTTGCATCCATTTCCAAAACATAAGATGGGAATAATGGCAGTGCCTACCCCATGGAATTGTACTCAGAGAAAGGAAGTCATCCAGGTGAAACATTTGGCGCAGGGTTCAGCCATGCAGTTAATGTCACCACAGGCAAGGCTCCCTCCTGGGCCTGGAAAGGGCATCTTTTCTAGGCAGAAGCAGAGGAAAACAGAGCAGGTCTTGTTTGAACAGAGCTGTTTCATGTGTTGGCTCTATTTTCTATGACTTGGGACTGGAAATTGATTATTTACTGAATTTGATAAGTTTTCCCATGTCAAAATATTTTTAGTGAATTGTTACTGCATTTGTTTAGTGGTGGAGAATGGTGTGCATGCACGGCACACATGCACAGAAGACAGCCTGTGGGAGTCCTCACTCTCCTTCTACCATGTGAATCCTAGAGGCTAGAACTCTGGTCGTCAGGCTTGGCAGCAAACCCCTTCCCTCTGAGCCATTTTACTGACTCCTATGCCAAAATCTTTAAAATTCTGAGTTTACCTAATAAAGAGAAAGACCTCTGTGACATGTCCTTACTTTCAGAGTTTTGCTGCTGCGCCAACTGTGAGCTCTCTGATTGACAATTAAAAAAAAAAAAAAAAAAAAAAAAAAAACAGATTTGGATATTCTCATTCAATTCAGAGTGATTGCTGCATAGCCATTTTTAACGGACACCAACTTCACTAAACACTTGCAATAAGGTAGTGTATATGTTAAATTGAAAATGCTGGTTATGGTGGTTGAGTCTTGATTCCAAAATAGAGTGAGAAGTCATATGCAGCTGCTGTGGCTTCAGTGCTAAGGTAATGACAGACCCTTGTCGTTAGAATGGAATGCTGATTCCTCATCTGGCTCTTTGAATCATCTGAAATACACTCAAGACCAGTTCTCTTGGACTTTTTATGATCAACTTAGTGCATGTTTCTGATATTCTAGGAACTACCAAAAATAATTTTGAAGCTCTGCTTAGTTCCATCTGGTCCAGGAAATCCTCTCAAATGTCCCACCATAGTGTCCCTCTCACTCTCCTTCCTGCTCTTTCCTGGAGATGAACATGTGTTTCTTTGTGTGAAGCTTGGGGCACTGCTTTGCCCCCTAAGATTGATGCCCAGCTGGCTTATACCTTCCAGAATGAGTGAACTGATCTTCCTGGTAGGTGAAGATGGACCCGTGTTTTGGTTCTTGCCCATGTGTTAGTGACAGGGAGGAAGCAGGAGATGAGGTGACAGTGTAGAGAACATTAGTGCTTTCCCACAGTAGGCTTAGCAAGAGATGTTTCCAATAAGTTCCGTCAGGAAAGTTGATGAGAACCAGGGCCCCATAAAACTGTCTACCATGACATCTGTCTGTAGACCAGAGCTTAAGAAGGGCATTTTCTCTGCTTTCACTAGAGTCCAGCAGCAGCTTATTGCCCTATTGCCTGAAAAAGGCCCTGTGTGTTCTGGTTGCCTTGCTAGCCTCATGCCTTCCTAGTTGCTAGGCCTCCTTCTGTGAACCTGTTGGACTCTCTTCAGTGTTTATGACAGACTCCCATTGTCCCCAAGCTTTTGTTCATTCTGTGCCCTGATCATGGAGCCCCCTCCACCTTCTGTTTGGTCATGTCCTGTCACTGTCCATACCTCTTTATAAATGTCACTTCACAGGTGACCCCTTGGAACCTGAGAGTCACTGACATTCTAGATACAGGTAGAACTGACCAGCCCTGGCTTTACACTCCTTCGATTGTCTTTTCATCTGTGGGTTATGTGCCCACATGATATTTAAAACATGGACGAAAGCACTGGGGAAGTATGCACAGCAGTTTACACCCTCATGTCTGCCTCTACACAGACTCACTGCGCCCCAATAACAACACATGTGTGTATACCTTGTGTCACAAACTCATTTACTGTAGAGATGTTGATCTCATCAGTAAGTTAATGTCCAAGGTGTCCCTAGGCCATTGTCCTTTCTTTTCTGTTGCATTGGGCCTTGGGTTAAAACTACCTTATGGCGTTTTAATCTTCCATCTCTACTCCTTCCTATCCCCTTGCCTTCCAGGTATTCCAGAGTCCCTTTGGCAGTGAATACTCCATCCTGTGCCCTCTTTGGCAAGCCTGTCTCAGGGAAAATAATCTCTAAATGGTTGAAATCCTTCAGGGCAAGGGCTTGTTCAGGATCCTCAGTTTGTCAGATCATTATTACATGAAAACCAGGCTTCGAAGACTTAAAAATAAAATCAGATTTTAGAAGATCAGCTTTTCTATCATATGCCCCAATCCCAGATAAAGACACTAATAAACAAAGAGGAAGCCGCCCGCCCACCCACACACACATCAAGCAAAGGTGAAGACTCAAATCAATCTCAGCCCTGGTACAGGGTCCTTCCCATTGCACAGCTGCCATATGTGGCTTTTCAGGGTTCTGACCTCTGAATCTCTGTGCACAGAACATTCCTAAAAAGAGAAGCCTCTGGAGGTGTGTGTGAATCTCTGGGGAGTGGGAATTCATCACCTACCACCCATGCCTCCTGTCCTGTGTCTCATTGGAAGGATAAGGTCCAGCCTGGAGTTCCACGGGGACAGAGAACTTCCAATCAGTAAGAAACAAAAGGAGTGAGTGGGACAGGGTGACAGAAGAGAAGTGCAGGGTGTGATAAAGCCCTACACCTGTATGTTTGTGCACCTTCCCCTTGGCTCTTTGGACAGCCAGCCATGCAGGACAGATGTTTGCCCTCTTTTTCTAGGTAAAGAAGCAGGTTGAAAACAGACCTAGGACAGGGACCCAAGCCTCCCAGATCCCAGCTTGGGGTAGAGAGGTCTGAATATGCCTGTAAAAAAAAGAAAAAAAGAAAGAAAGAAATATTTCCCCACCTCCTCTAAACATTCTTTTTTTCCTCCATGGGAGGAAACACAGAAACCACCTTGGAAGATGCTTCTGGTACCTTTCTTGGAAAAACAGTTTACAAAAGGCTTCTTGGGCAGAATGACATCTTAGTAAACCACTTCCTGGGGAAGTTTGGGGCTAGAATGTTGGTTCTTACTGATTTGGGATGACAGACTCCTTCAGGAAGATGGCAGAAACTATAGTCTCTTTTGAAAAGAATGTTCCTGTTTCTTTTTTCTTATTTTAATTTAAAAAATGAATGCTAGCATATGGGGTCTGGTATGGTTTAATGTGGTGACCCCTCAAAATTCAGGCCAAAACTTAATCCTGAATGCAGTATTAAGAGCTGTGGTTTTTAGGAAATGAACAAGTCCTAAAGGCTCCATCCTCCCCAAAGGAATTAAAGCTTCAATAAAAAGACCTGCAGGGACTGACATGACCTCTTGTGTCAATTTTGGCCTTTCTCCCTTTTCCCCATGAGAGTGCAGCATGAAGGCCCTCAATGTCTTGTTACTCCCAGTCCCCAACACTTTGGGAAAATAAATCTCTGTTCTCTATAAGTCACCCAGTATCCAGTATTTTGTTATTACATCACAAACATCTCCTAAGGCAATCTAGAGATAGACCTGCCATAGCCCACACCTAGAAATTCATCTGCTACAGATTAAGAATCCTTGGACCAGATGACATTTATACTCTTTGAGAAGAGTCCCCCGTGGCAGCTTGTCACAGCAGAGGATGAGAACACAGGTATGGTTCTCGTGATCATTGGCATCCCTTGGTAGACATAGACATGCACATGCCAGTGTGCTATGGTCTTTGAATTTCCAGGCTGTGGTAGAGAGATAAACAAGGCAAAAGGGCTGACTAGTGCCAAAGCCAGCCACAGTGCTTGGCAGGATGTGCTCATTGGAGCCCGGGCCTCTGCTTCTATGGGGGATAGCAGGACAGGTAGGATGCTGGAGAAACTTAGGGAAAGAACTGAGAGTCTAGCACAGAGGTTTTGCAAGGGGTTTAATGGAGTGCTTAAGAGAGCTCAACTTGAGATGAAGGGAAGGTTCAGAGAGCCTTTATAAGGTCTTCCTAGATGATGCTGACAGCTAAGAGTGGCATGCCCCTGAGAGTCTATGATTATCTCGAAGGAAAGATCTTTATGGGAGCCTTATTAAGCACAGAGTATGTCAGTGGGAGGGAGGGAGAGCACAGCAGCATGCTCGCAGCTCTGGAGGGCAAGTGAGGCAGCTCCTCAGTTTGCAGAGTGCTTTGCAGGCCCTTTCTTTCATTTCTGCAACGACCCAGGATGTTGGTGGAAAACCTCCCTGTTCTAATTGTGGCATTCTAAGGTCAGAACCAAGGGTAGTGGGCCGCTGTCTAAAAGTATCCTAAGCATAAATATGCTGATGGGCCTGGAGTATGTCCCTCTGCAGCCAAGGTGACACCACAATCTAGATTAAAACACTTCCCCTCTCCCCAAACTCTTAAGTCCCATGACCCCACCACCACTACCAAGCCAGTAGCTTCCTCAAGCAACCATGTACATTTTTCCATGACACATCCCACCATGAGATCTCTCCCCTCCTATATGCTCACCAAGTATAGGGAATCCCAACAGCCCCACTGAAGGTTGGAGACTTGCTTTGTGGCATGAATTTCCATCCTACATATATGTGAGTAAAAGCATGCATAAATGGAACAGACCAAAGAAAGCCCAGGAGAGAGATGCTCCAGAGAACATTTAGTCTATTGCCATTGCCTGGCACTTGGGGAACCATGTGACACCACTTTGCTGCTAGATAATGAGAACTGCTGATGAGGGCATCAGTAATGTTTTGAGTGCTGCCTGTCCCAAGCATGGTGAATTGGTGTCATTTTGTGCACTCTTGAAGCTGAGCATCACAGGGTGGCTGAGAACCTACATCTGTGAGTAAAGGTCCTGCATACCATAAGGCTGGTATCCTCCAGCTCCAATGCCTTTTGGGTGTCCAGTTTCCTTTTCAGTTATTCCAAATTATCATGGACTTTGTGACTTAAGACAACATGTGTGTTTTTCTCACAGTTCTCAGAGCCTGCTTCAGGGTTCAGCAGGGTAGAATCAAGGTGCCCGCTGACTTCCCTTCTGGGGCTTGTAGAGTGGGATCCCATTTACTGTTGAGAATGTTGGCAGAATTCAATCTTTTGCCTCTGAGTTCAGAATCCCCCTTTCTGGGAACTGTTCCCCACTTCTAGAGGCAGCTGTTTCATTCCTGGGCTCAGGTCACACCCTTCTCTTTCCACCCAGCAGAAAAGTTCCCTGCTTTTAGGGACTCATGTGATTAGACAGGCTGACCCGGATGATGCAGACTGATCCCCACATCCACAGCCTTAATGACATAAAATCCCTGTTACATGTGAGGTTTGAGGTCAAGGTGCAGACACCACTGGGAGGCCATTGGTCCACTCATCACAGTCACCTGGAGACATTTGCTTGACTCCTTGGATTTATTAAGTGAGACTATGGACCTCATGTTGGGGACTGAGTATGAAGTTTAATTTGTGGCACATTGGTAACTTGCTGTTGCCTGTGTGACTTATTCTCTGGGTAAACCTGTTTTACAGCTGAGGAAACAGATGTTAATGAACTGCCTAAGAAGCAAGATCAAAACTCCTTGAGAAGAAACAACTGCATTATATTCATCTCTGTAGGCCTGCTGTAACCCTACCTCTGTACCATCTTACAAGTACTGGTCCAGGCATGAGGCTCAGGGAATATATGTTGAATGAATGACCAGGAACTCAAATGAGTAAGGGACTTGTATAAGTGCCACAGGGATGCAGAGAACTGACTAGAGGAGGGGCTCCAAGTCTCAAGCATCTCATTTTATCCCCTGAGAGCCTGAGGTGCAGTGGGGAGGGAACTGCCTACATGACAGGTAATGGCAGAGTGCCAGCATGCCGCCTTTGTCTGGCTGGCCTGTACGTCTTCTTTGGCACCACGCTAACAGCTTTGTAGAGGTCTCTATACCCTGTGGCATAAGCCAAACCAGGGTACAGTTACAGAAGAAAGAGGAACTAACATGAGGTGGGAAAGGATGGAGGGGGGAGCCAGCAGGGGGAGAACCAATCCCACTCTTCTTCTCTGACTGGCTTTTTCTCAGCCTTCTTCAGGCTCCCTAGGCAGCTTCCCAACAGGACATTAGCCAGATGCCTGTTATATGCCTGTTTCATGACTGCATTAACCTCCCTCTGCTCTGACAGAAGCCGACCACATAGCAGTCATGAAACTTGGAATTTATCCTGCCAGTTTATTTGTATTTAAGATACATTTTGTGCCTCAGCTCTCAGTTTCCCCGTGTGTACCTCAGTATCACAAATGATGACCCTGAGTTTCAGTTCCTCTGAGAAGAATAATTGGAGAGCATTCACTTCTGCCGACAAGTCCGGTTATACCAAGGGCTCCTTGGCTTTACTGAGGCCAAAGATCCTGACAGCCTATGAGATCTTAGACAGCTGGTGGTGCTCTCCCATGGAATCCAGCTAAGGTGGGGCCAACTGGTGCCCAACATCTCTGGACCCTGATGTGGTGTCAGGCCACCCCTGACAGGAGTCCTATAGGAAGCTGTCCTGTTACCACAAAGCAGGTTATGGCATTTAGGGTATGGCACTGGAACTGTGTCTGTTTGGTGAGGATTAATGAAAACCTGACATGTGGGAACTGATGTGTGATACGCAGCCCTCTTGTGGCATTGCTGTTGGCTGCTTGCTCTGATATTTGAAGCACTTATGATTTGCCAGTATTGCAGATGAGGAAGTATAGACTGGGAAGTAGTAATTCTGACTGCTCAGAGAGCTAGCAGAAATTTCCTGGGCTCTCACAGTGTGAGCTGGGTCTGTCTCAGGTCAGTATCCACAGGTATGTACCCGGTTGGGAGCTGGTGGGGCTCAGTCCATCCCCTCTGCCATAATGAGAGGACGGTGGAGGTCATTGTAGTAGGTGAGAGTGAGTGAAACACTAGGATAACAGTTCTCTCCATCAGCAGGATAGAGGGTAGTCAGTGTTTGCTATGTGTACTGTCCTGGACACAGTGTGTACAGCTGCCTTAGGGAGCTGTGTTAAAGAGAGGCTGTGGAGGCACAAGGGCAAGTGGAAGACTAAGGAGGAAACCATCATGGCCTAGTCACTGGGCAAGGAAAGGAAATAGTGGTAACTGGGAGAGCTATTGTGGCAGTAGATGGTGAGAAATTTCTAGTTTCAGGCAGTGTAGTTGGAGTCTATAGGATCTACTTCCGATGGGATCATCGTATGCTGAGAAGTCGACAGTGATGGCAGAGAAACTCTTGTTTGTAGAGTTCCCTCTATTCCTACCAAGGCTTCATTCAAACTCCTGTAGGACAAAGAACAGCATGCACTTGGCTCTTACAAGTCAGTTGAAGCTTGCTGGAGCCAACTCAGCATAGCACTGGATCAGGCTGTGGAGCATGAGAAAGCAAAGACTGAAGAAAAGTACCAGGTCTTTGGCCTTAGCACTGGGATGGATGGATGGATGGATGGATGGATGGATGGATGGATGGTGAGCCATCTATGGAGGTGCAAACAGTTAGATGTAGTGAGAAGGAGGAGACATATTGGGAAATGATTCTGTGTGACTATGTGCATCTTCTGATGTCTAAGTATATATTTAGTTAAGTACCTGGCACCTGCATATTCTGTGTCATAAATGGTATTTTCTTTAGTAACTAAAATTTTAGTGGTTTCTTCTGCTATAGAATGATAAGCTGAGGAAGAAAGGGTTAAGAAATTTAACTAAGTTTGTACAACCACAAATGGCAGAGCTGAGTTTGGACTTGACTGTCCCAAACACTGACCCTTGGAACCCATCTTCTCTTACCCCAGGGGGCAAGTGAGTCTTTAAGAAGCTTTGAGAGCACCCTGAGACTAGAGCAGAAATGAAGAAGGGGCTCCAATGCCATATCCCACTCTCAGATGTGTAGAGGTTTTGTTGGCAAGGAGGGGTTGTACAAGAGAGGGAAATAGGAGGAAAGAACTTCTTCATTTGTTTCATTGGCCTGCTTGGTAGTTTAAAAAAGACGATGACGATGAAGAAAAGGTCAATGTAATTTCTTCAAATATGTGTTCCCCACTGCTCCTCAGTTTACCACTGTCATGCCTCCTGGTCACTGGAATAGATTTGCTTGGCCCAGGAGGCAACACAGAATCCCTTGTTCTAGAGGAGCCAAGGTTTAGTGGACTCTGAGGGCCACCTCTTGACTCATTCCCTGCAGTACCTCAGGGCATAAGCACCCGCCTCAACGCACCTCTGGCCTGACCTGTCTTTGGGCCATGGTGTATGTCGTCACTGATTACCACACTCAGCGGCCCTCCTGACCAATGCCAGCTACCAAAGTCATCCCCAACTTCAGTGGTAACAACTGACCCAGTGATGCTAAAACCATCTCAGTTCTTTCCCTGGATGAATCCTTACTATGTTTGCTTATAAGTGAGGCTTGAAGGTGTTGGTTTTCTGTTGGCAGCTTTTTGACCTTCTTTCTGGTAAAAGTAATGATTTTAATGACCCACTTCAGAATCACCAGGCGTGGCTGGTGATAAGTGAATGTTGCTGTCTAGTAATCTGAAGGAGCCTACAGCTTGCAGTTTGGCTCTCTGGGCACCAGAGGCCTGTATTCTCTACTGGGGCAGTGCCCAGCTCCCTTACCACAAGTGGCAAAGCGGAACGACAGGTAGGTCTTTTCCCTGAAAGTGGCATGACCAGAAGGCCAAGGCTGATGGCACTTCCCAGAGGCAGGGAGAAAAGCCAGCTTGATCACATAGACAGTTCATGGGTTCCAGGTGAAGCCATAGAGGAAGGTGTCCCCAGATGGAATAAGGAGCCATAGGATAGACAGAGATAAACCTAGAGTGCAGCAGGCCTTGCCAGGCATCACCCCCTAGGGGCCTCTTTAGTAAAAGATGTCTAAACCTCTGCCAGTCTGTGTCTTTAGGTTATGCACATTAAAATGCATGAGACAAGTAGAAAAATAGATGTTAACTGAAAATTACTATAATTAGAAATGTGATGTTTTTCCCTGACTCTGGGGCTAAAGCAGTTTGTTTATCTTGCACTGTCCCCACTCTTCTGGACTTAAAGCACCTATGCAGCAGGGAGAGTAGAACACAACATGGCCAGGAAATCGAGCTTTGAGTCCCAGTCTGCTAGCTAGTTTGCAGCTTGCTTCAGGCTCTCTCTCTCTCTCTCTCTCTCTCTCTCTCTCTCTCTCTCTCTCTCTCTCTCTCTCTCTCTCTCTCACACACACACACACTACTCTTTCCTAGCTGTCTTACTCCATGTATACCCCTTAAGAGAGAGGATTGTCTGTTCCTGATCCCTGGCACACAGTGGGAGCTTAGTAAGTATTTGTTGATTGGATTAACTTTCTCCTTACTAATGCTACTTAGTAAACTTGTATAATAGAGGATTCAGAAGGTGGAGGCAGGATCCGTGGGGGGAAATCGGCTTTGTTGGAAACACCCGTTGTTATCTTTACCTGTGGTTGGGGGCAGGTGGATGTAGTAATTAGCTATCTGCAGACTAGTAGGCACTATTCTAGGGGAGATGAATGGGTGGAACTTTCAGAATAACAAAACAAAATCAGTTCTGTTTATCTGCATTTTACAGCTTCAAAACAAAAAATTGTATGGCCTAGAAACTCAACTTTATCTAACTCTGGAGTACATAAAGCCGTGGCTGGCAGGCAGCAAGTACCCATGAGTGCCTGTGGAGTTGGAGAAAGCCAGCTTCTTTGCCCTCCTAGAGCTATTCCACTCTCCCTCCAAGGAGCCTTCCTGAAAGGGGAAGGCTGGGGCCACTGGAACTCATCACTGGGAATGGCCCATCAGCTTGAGTTTCTTGGGCATCTGTTTGCCTTTTTGTTTTAAAATTTCATGTTACCTAGTGTATTTTCACTATATAGTAAAACAAATCCCTCCTGTCTTATCATAAAAGTGATGCTTTTGATTACTTGGCAACTTGGGATAAATAACTTCAAAAACAAGCAACAACAAAAGAAAACAGAAAACTTCATTAGTGCTGCTGTCTTCTATTTGCCCCTTGGAAAGCTTCCTCCTGCTGTGAGCTCTACAAAGGCCAATGCAGGCTGGTAGGAGACCTGGATTCTTCCATTGCTCACAGTAGGATCTCATGCCATTTGTCCCCTGTGCAAACACAGCTTGTCTGGAGGAAGCAGGACATTCACCTCGCGAGCCTGACCATCTGTTATTTCAGACCTGATTGATGGCAGCACCTGGATGAATGGAGACTTCAGCAAACAGTGCCTGGCCTGACCCTGTGATAAGGGGTTACCTCTAAGCAGGTTTTATGGCTTGGGCCTTTATCCTCAATCTGAGAATGGGCAAGGATACTTGATATTGTTGAAATAAGCCTTATGGTCTGTTTCCTATCACCAGAGTTCTGGTGTGGTATGCAAAATGGACTGCTGAGACTTAGTCCAAAAGACCATGGTGCGGAGAGCCAAGGTACCTAGGTTGATGCTTCAGTGCTGGGTTTCCAAGCATCCTCTCTAACATGAGAATGAGATTCTAAGACTTTAACTGACAATTTATGTGCCCTCCCCCAATCTATTCTAGAGTCATGTAGTGGTGTAAAACTAGGGTTCCTTCAAAAGAACCAGGCCTAATGTCCCCCAGATGGAAAACTGAGGCCCAGAGACAGATAGGAAAGCGTAACCGTAACCAGACCATGACATAACAAATTCTGTCAACAGCTAAGGCTTTTCTCAACTTCCCTTACCTGGTTAATTCCCACCCATGATTGTATCATGAAACTAGAATTCAGAGACACAGGAAAAGGTAAGGAGACCGAAGATGCACAATTCAATCCAACTGCCTGGGCAGTTGGATTGCTTTCATGAAAGTTTCCTAATCCAGTTTCAGGTCCAGCCTGGTCTGCTGTGCAGCCAGGCACAGCCTGCTGCTGTCAGCATAAGGCCAAGTCATCTGAAAACCTAAGATGGGAAGTGGGCCCCAAAGACTTTCTCACCCAAGAGATAGACTCCCTTTGTTTGGGTCTCTGATCCAAATGTTCCTGTGGCATCTTGTCTAAAACATCAGCTCGTCACTATTGTTCCCATATTTGCTGACTTCTTCTCCAGGTACTCCCTCCTCCCATATATGTCTCTTTAATAAATTCCCAAGTGCCCTGCTAAGTTCTGCTAGGAGAGTACCTGGCATGTCCCCTACAAGTGGACTGGATAGAAGGGACATCTGGGAGCAACTTGGAGGGACTTGAACCCAGGGGAGTGAGGGATGAGGACAGGAAGAGCGGGCACCTTCTCTGAGCCATGTAAAGACACTTGAACAGAGACACTTCAGGGCTCATCTTTGAGTCTTTCAAAGGTCACCAAACTGACTCCTAAAATCAAGGGGACTTCTGCTCCTTTTAGGGTCCTGTCTTCCCTTTCCTGTGCTGCAGGGATCAGCAAAGGTGGTGCAAGGTTCAGGCAAAGGTGGTGCTAGGTTCAGGCAAAGGTGTATCTTAATTACAATGTAACTAACTAGTAGGCCTTCTCCTAGCCAGTTGGCAGATCATAGACCAGAGGGAAATGTGGAAGCTGAAGAGCCAAACACCCCCATCACACACACACACACACACACACACACCTACACCTGGTTCCTTCTTGTCTTATTAGGTGAGTAGGAAGCATGCTCACTGAGGGTAAGACCCTACACAAGGACTTATAACAGCAAGGAATTGACAACTAGCTTTATTTTTTTCTTTATTTTTTGCTAACCTTTTAAAATTATTTTCTCCCTCTGATCACCTCCCCTACCAGAGAGAACAGAGAGGGTCAGGATCAGGGGAGGAGTAACGGGGGGGGGGGGGGGCGGGATTTTAAAGCCTTTTAGCTCTACAGTAGCATCTGATGGTGGTTGTGCGTCTTCAGTTCCCAGTGAGACAGATGGTGTTTCTGACTAGAAACAATGGCTTTGGTGAGTCAGGCACTTCCCAGGTTTATATTCCTTGGAATTCTGATTCTGTTATTTTTGAACATGTATAACACACCTCTCCCAAGAGTTGTAAGACCTGGTAGAGAATCTTCTTACATATATGAGACACCATGTGCTTTAGTGTGTTAAAGGCTCGGAGAAATTCTGCAGTCAAGAAAAGTCCCTGCAGCTCCTTTTGTACAATTACTGTTTCCTTCACTGGTTTGATCTCAGTTCTCTTTTTGTGTGAGATGCTATTGGCCAGTGGTCTATCTCCACCCACAGGCAAGCTGGACTGTGTACACAGGATGTCCTGATGTTTACCTTTTACTGTATATGAGCCCACTGTTTCTTTATCGAAACAGCAAACTACACTGGTGGAAAAAATGATATCCAGGCCCTCTCAAAAGTAATGGAGGTCACATGCCCTCCAAACAGATTTTTGTTTCTTGTACTGAAAAGACAAAGGAAAGGCAGCTCTGTAAAGACAGCTCCTCCTTTATAGTCTCTGGTTGTTTGTGTTGTCCTTAGTAAGCCTACAGGCTCTTTCCATCCTGTGCGTACAACAAAACACAGCCTCTGCACAAATGGCTTTCACGTGCCAGAAAGAACTCACCATTAGGAAATGGCTTCAGTGATGCCCCTGTGGCTAAAGAAACTGCCATAGCATTAAGTAGATTTGTATCCAGTTGTCATCAGAGAAAAGGGCTTAATCTAGCCATAAGCATACATAGGATCAGCCTGCCTCCCAGGGTTTGAGGACATTTAGAAGGTGTTAGTTGCAGAGCCGGTCCTGATGAGTACTTGTCTGGTAGTGTTACTATGCTTCTCTCACTCAATATGTGGACAACACCTTGATTTGTTTCTTTGAGACAGGGTCTCCACATAACCCAGTCTACCTTCAAACTTGGCTAGGTAGCTGAGGATGGCCTTGGACCCTTGATATTCCTGCCTCCGTCTCCCAAGTGGTGGGATTGCAGCCATGAACAAGCATGTCCAACAGCACCTTGATTTGATTACTCTTAGGCCCCAGCATTTCCTGATGTAGAAGAGTAGATGCTAAATAAAGACTGACAAATGAATGTGTGAGGAAAATGGGGGGGGGTGGGGTCTTCTCTATCTGGAGAGCAAGGTGCATGTCTGAATCAGCAGAACCAGAATCGAAGGAATTGCTCTCTACAGAGCAAGCCTTGTGATTCCTCCACCCCCCACCCCTCTGTGTGTGTGTTAATGAGAAGCCAGCACCTAGCTGCTGTATATCACCATGTGGAACTCAGAAACAGAGCGTGAGATGATTTCCTGGAAGGTGACAGTGTCATCTCAATGCTTTGGTCCTTGAGGTTTCAAGCTGTGTATATTTCTATTCCTGGCTACTACATATAGTTCTGCCCCAGCCAGAGTTGCCAGCTTAAGGAATATCACAGGAAATGTGCTGTCTGTGGGCTGGCTCCTTTTGAAGAGAGAAGTACCCATAGCTCACAAAGGGAGGATAGAACACCTCAACCACCATGACATAATTGGCCCCTAAGGGCCCTACATTCCCCTTTCTGTGGGCTGGAACAGTGGACCAGCATGCGAACTCTTGGTCTTTCTGATGTTGATTTTACCCTCTCTTGAGGAAACATAATCAAGGCACTGGACGAAAGTAAGCAGCCCAAACACTGAGCTGCCCATCTCTGCTGGGAAGTGTGGTGTTGATCTGCCCCAGGCCCTCACTCTCCCTCAGCAATCTAAGCTCTGCTAAGGCAAGAGGCTGACTCTGCTTCATTCCATTCCATGGTGGCATGTTCATCCAAACACTTGGTTGTTTATGCTCCAGAAGGAGCCAGTATCGGTGATCCTTAAGGACTAAGTTGTCCTAGTAGCCAGGACTTCTGGTGTGAGTGAGGACAGGAGGTGGCACTCTACTCTGAGAAGAGTCTTACTCTCTCAGTACCTCTAGCTGGAAAATACAATAACAAGCAGTCTAGGGAGATGAGAGGCAAAGACCTGAGCTACCAGGCAGGAGCATTGCCTGGACCCCCTAACCCAAATGTCAGGAGGCTGGGAACATTCATGGCTGAGGGGCAGGCCAGACCAGCACTAATCTCTGAAGAGAAGTGCAGCTGGAAGTTAGCTGCAGCTGGGCCAGACCTACGTTCACTGGGCTCTGCTTTAAGAGTCTAATTGTCAGGATGGGGGTTGTTCTGTGAAGGCCTGGATCAGCCTGGGAACTCTCTTGAAGCTGCTCTGGCATCTTCATTCTGAAGCATCCATTTACCCATACACTGAATAGTTTGCCTCTTTATCTAGATGGATAATTGAGGGAGCAGTTCAGAATAGGGCCAGTCTTCGCTTCCACAGACTTCCTGTTCCATGCACAGGACAATTTTCACCCTCAGCCTAGGAAGTGAGGGAACCAGTCCACCTATCTCCCTGGTTGTCTCTCTGGGTCAGAGAGCCCATCTCATGGGTAGTAAAAGGTGTGGATATCTGCAGTGGCACTTCCCCAGGCCAGTTAATGAGTCACCAGCTTCCTGTAACAGTGTCATTTATGTCTCTCATCCCATACCTCACTCAGTTTAAATATGTGCTGGGTGCATGGCTTCTACAGAAGATACCCACTCATGACCAGCACAGTGCACAACTTGGAGGGAGGGAGGCAAATAGAGGTGATGTTCCCTTGAGAGCTGGTGGCCAACACAAGGTTTTATTCTAGTTTTTGTCTCCCTTAAGAAGATCCAGGGATTCTCTATCATTGTAGGTGGCTTGGTTCACATAGACCACTGAGCAACTTGACATAGAATTTAGACTCTTAGACAAGACAGGAGCTGACAAATTATATAATCCAGCCTTTTACAGACAAGGAATCTCATGACCCCAGAGGCTGCGGGAAATAGAGCTATAGGAACCAGTGGCCAAGTAGACATGAGGTAGGCCAGAAGAATGGTACCACATATGTCACCTTGCCCCACCTGCCATGTCTCCTTAGTCCCGGGAAACTAGTGATGTGCTTGCCTCAGTCCTAGAGCATACGTTGATTCCCAAGGGAAAACCTTCCACCTGCAATGGGCTCTCATTGAAAGTGCAGTCCTTAGCCCTCCCTCAACCATCTATCCTGCTATCCAAGATAAAACCTCTCTCTCCTCTCACTAACAGAATCACCTAGCTCCAACCTGAGCCCAAGAGAGTCACCCAGTCTTATAGCCCTTAGCCTACTGTGCTACAATGATTGCACAGTGGGTGTAGCAAAGAATTTCTTTATCCATTTGACTTGTGTGGATGTCGTGGCTCTTTAAAATAGGAAAATGCAATGGAAGAAGTTGCTAAAATATGAGCACTTAACAGGCCATGTTGCCACACACCCATAATCCTAACACTTGGGAGGCAGAGGCAAGTAGATCTCTGTGAGTTTGAGGCCAGTCTGATATACAAGGGAATTCAAGGCCAACTAGGGCTACATAGTGAGAGATTCTGTCTGGGGGGCAGGAGAAGAGCATTTACATATGCAACTGGAGGTTTTTAAAAAGATTTTATTTGTTTATTATGTATACAACATTCTGCTTCCATGTATATCTGCACACCAGAAGAGGGCACCAGATCTCATAACGGATGGTTGTGAGCCACCAGGTGGTTGCTGGGATTTGAATTCAGGACCTCTGGAAGAGCAGCTGGTGCTCTTAACCTCTGAACCATCTCTCCAGTCCCACAACTGGAGTTTTTATTGTTTGAAATTACACTGGGCAATCAGTGTTTCTTTGTTCTCATGAGATGGTTCACACAAGATAGCCTATTTTGGTATCCATCCTAAGGCAAAGTCCCTGTCAGTCCAGCCCTCCCTGACAATCACCACCACCACCACCCCATTTCAGTTCTCACCTAAATAAGAAGCAACATTCTCCCATCATTGCTAATTTCAAGATCTTTCCTGAAGCAGGTAAAATGATTGGTCTTTGCTGGAAAGTCCACTTTGTTCTCCTTTGGGGAGAAATGATGAGTGATATGATTTTGGCTATAGATTAAATTGCAAGTTGAACCCCATATGACTTTGAAAGTAGAGTTTTCCAAGTAGAATGTAATTCTTTATTCCTTTTGTATATATCACACTGACAGATACATGGAAATATTTAGTCCAAGTCTATAACTAACCACCAAAAATGTATTAGAAAATGAGAAGGTAGAGGTGCCCTTCTTAACGCTTTAGGCATTCCCAGTGTGACTTCTTCATAGATCTGAATGACACTGTCCCTGGCCATCCCAGCCACATAATATTGGCCAGACTTAGAGAGGAGAAATGCATTCTCTGGTCACTGTGCAGAAGGCACCTTACTCCATCCAATCTAGCCCACTTTCACTCTCTGATCTTTCTTCTCTCCTGCAGTGACCTTTCTAAGTTCATTCATGCCCAGATGAACTAGAGAAAATTGATCTCATGGCTTTATAGTGACACCAGCAACTTGGTTTCCAAATTCTGTAGTCCACTGAAATCACCAAATACCTTAGGGCTTTGAATGACTTTTGATAGTATAAGGAAGTCAGACTGACCGATAGACAATGAAATGTAACCACCATTAAATTCTTCAGTCCCTGAATATGTCTCAACTGCAGTCTGAAATTCTCTATGCAGTGGCACTGTTGAACATGCAGGGTTATGCATTTAAATACCTGCCACTAATTCTACTACTTACTGCTGGCATCTGTGATATGATTTTGATTTATTGGTACCTTAGTGCCTCCTCTATAATAAGAGAGCAATAATAGGATCTAATTAATAAAATTCTACTCAAAAATAGATGAATAGCTATACACAAAGTATTTATTATATGTAATGTATACTCAAAATTATTTGCTATCATCATTATTTTAAGGTCAGTCTTTCTCATAGATATTTCTCACCAGTACAAATTGATGTAATACAAAGAACACAAATCAAAGAATTGAAGAATGATGACATGAGTTGGCTTATACATACATTAAAAAAAATGTTCATTAAGCACATAGTATATGTTCATAGAGCTACACTCTAGGGTGAACAAGACATGTACCTCAATGAGCTCTTCCCTCTTGCAGGGCAAGCAGGTCCTTCATGTATGATAACCAGTATACAGAGTGTTGTACATGGATGCCCCACCCCAGAGGAGGAACCATGCATGCTGGGGGCCACCCTGCTGCTCCAACCAAAGCACAGCCATCTCCCTGGAAATCAGTCTGTTTAAATTTAACTCGAGGGGGAGAAACACAGCCGTTCCATCTCCAAACTGGAACTCTTCCCCATGTGTTTTTGGGAAGCACAGATGCCTTGGTGTTCTCCCTGTAACAATAACAGAGATTGTTCACAATTATGAATGGTCTTGGTTGACTTCAGCTCCAACAAAAACCATGAATCATTTCATAACTTCTGAAATTGCAAAGAAATAACAACACTGTGGGTTGGGGGGGCACATTGTGAAGCACAAAGCCATCTGAATTAAAATGTGTGTCCTTTTTTGTTTATTGAGAAAGCTGAACATTGTACAGCTGGCAGTGGAAAAAAAAAAAAAAAGACAAAGTTAGTGTCTTGGTACCCGGGACTCTGATTGTATAGTAGAGTTTGTGACTTACCACAATACAACCTTCCCTCCCCATCTTTCTCAGAGCTTTGGGCCAGAAACATCATTTCATGTGTGCTCCTACATTTTATGGAAACAAGAGGAAAAGGAGGCACATATGATAGGCATGAGGTCTTTGTCATGATTCTGTCACACCCTTTTGTAAGACTGCTTTTCCAGCAAGCTGTTATGTCTTCCTGATATCAGGTGGCAAAATGAAGTTTTCAGAAGATGAGAATCAGAGTTAGCTTCTGACCTTTGACAGTCCATAAGGCACCATCAGGGCCTCAGGGTAAAGCAAGGCTGAATGAGTGAGGTTGGAAGCCCTTTTTTCCCCTTATTCCAGAAAAGTATATCCTTCTCTGAAGGCCACAATAATCCACATACCCACAGAGGCCCAGATGGCCACTAGCACTTCAAACTGAGATCATATTGAGGCATGGAAGGCATTTGTGGCAAGTGCTACAGTCTTAGAGACTCCCTTTCCCATCTCATGAGTATTCTTCTTTCCTGTTAGTCATATCGGCATAGCTATAAAAAAATGGCCAGAAGTCTCTTCTTTTGCAAGACAGGCTCAAGGAACAGTGGCTTCCTTCAAGTCAGTTTCTATTTGATCTGCTTCTGCAGGACACAAGATACAGGCAGCTGAAGACAGTGTAACAGGGCCTTCCTACATGGTTTTTGTTATACAATTAATATTTATTTAGTATGGATAACAGATACACAGACCTTACAATGAAAAGGAATAAATATAACCTGTGTTTAAATATAACTCACTGTTATTGTAACATGCCTAGGATAATCGGGAAAAGGAAAGATTTATTTAGGTTTTGGAGACTGTGGTCTCCAGTCAGCACTTGGGCTTTGGGGCCTGTACTGAGGTGGTACGCCATGGCTGGAGCACAGAGTAGAAGAAGCTGACTTACTTCATGATCACGAACAAAAGGGAGGAAAAAGAAGGAGCTGGGGTTCCACTATCCCTTAGGAGAATGCTCCAATGACCAGTCCTCTCACACAGATCCCCTATCAAAGCTTAGATTGCCCCCCCAGTAGTGCCACCAGCTGGGCACTGACTGAGCTTAACTCTTGAGCTTTTCAGAGATAGTCCAGCAACTGTAGTACTCAAAGGAAGCAAGACTTGCTTTTGTAGTAACATATCTAGACTCCTTTTATTGTGTTTGTTCATGTTTTTAAACAAAACATAACATCATACCAAATATATAATTTTGTTGCCTGTTCTTATAATCACCGTATGTTCTGAACACCTCCCCACACCAACACATAATTGCCTGTTACTTTGTAGGCACTTTGAACATGTATATAGGTGTTTTGGAAGGTCTTGCCTTATGTTCCTTTCTCTGCCCTAAGAGACAGAGACAGTAGAAAATACATATGACTATTGCATCTCAGTTTCACATTTAGACATTGCAAAGTTTTGAGCTGGACAATCCCAGATGGTCAGCTCTTGGACCCTTCCTACTTTGAGCTCTGATTGAGATCTAAGTTCATCAACCCAGATGTTGCCAAAGTAGATGCCAGCTCTGTAAAATGCACATTGACACCTTGGAAATCATAGGGAATTGCCCTGATGGCATGCCAGCACTGAACAGGTAGTCTCAGTAGAAAAAAAGAAAGGATCATATTTTAATAGAACTCATTTTGATATTTAGGCATTTTAATAACAAGCAGCCATGGCTGGGTGTGATGGCATACTCCTATAATCTAGCACTCAAGAAGACCGAGGCAAGAGGATGGTGAGTGTAAGGCTAGCCTCAGCTACAGAACAAAGCCTTGTCTCAGAGAGAGAGGGGGAGAGAGGGAGAGGGAGGGAGCATCCAAGTCAGTGGTTCCCTCACCACCCTTGGATTCTGGCAATGGTTAAAAGCCCTGCAAGATAGTCTGAGGGATGTGTGGGACAGGCCTTGTCCCAACTGTTAGGCTCAGGGAAGAGGCCTATCCAGGCACTGACAGATGGAAGTGTTTGTTCCTTTTCGGAAACCATCCCCTAAGGGAGCTGTGGTATCACAATCTTTGGAGTTTAAGGAAAATTGTTTCAGAGATGAGTTCTAGAGATAATGACTGGATGTTTATTATTCTCTTTTCTCAAAGTGGATTGGCAGACATGGTAACCACTGCATCTAACCCAGATGTTAGAACATTACAAATGTCATTGTTAATTACTGCTGGAGGCTGGAGGCTGGAGGCTTCAGCCATGGTCTCTTTCCCAATTCTCAATGCTATTGCCATTTATTCATTAAAAGATAAGTGCTGCACAAAGCTCTGGGGATTCCTAGACCTTCTGAGTGCCGTCATGAACTTTTGGGGTATACAGGTGTCCCAGGTTCAGGGACATATTGAATGTTTACATATAAAGAAAGCAGTGCAATAAGGAAGCAGTACCCCTAATACTTTTTGATGCCCTTCAGAGGTTTGTTGACACCTCTGAAAGTCCTATGGAGTGGTAGTGGCACATGCCTGTAATCCTAGCAGATCTTGGGTTTGAGGCCAGCCTGGTCTCGAGAAAGCAAATAAACAACTAACAAAGTGAGGTCATGCACACCATATCTTAGGGAATTCGGCAGCAGCCCTGGTGATGCCCTGTGGCAGAAGAGGGAGCCGTGGTGGATCTCATCAGCTATCCCTGAACCGTGAAAAATGGAATCTTGGATCCAAAAGGATGCTTATCAGTCAAGCTTCTGAGTCATAAGAACCGCTTGCACTTGCCCTGCAGCAGTAAGCGCATGAAGAGTGAGAGGTCTGGTCAGTGAAGGCAGGAGGTTTCTTATGCCTACCCTGCACTCAGGATGGTGCCTAGCCAGCCCAATGCAACTTTACATAGGTTATTAAAACACTTTCTCAAGTGCATGGAAAATGTCCCTCACTAGCTTCCGGGGAAATGGCCTCTCGAAATTGTCAGCTCAAGGTATGCAGGGATCCAGATCTCTAAGAGGCAGGCTAGAGTGGACTCCATTCCCTGGGCCAGCAACATTTGCATATGGAGGCACTCTGCTACGTCTGAATATCCAAGTCAGGTTAGCAGCCAGGCAGGTATTAGGCACACTGGCAATGCTTCATCCTAAGGAAGGCATTAGAAATGGGGTATTGGTTTTCAGCCACTTCCATAAAATGACTTGAATTTTGTCCCATTAACCCTGTTTGACTGCCATGCTTGGTGGTGTACATCTCAAGTTTGTCATTTGTGTGGCATTTCTTACATTGTCATGAATTTTTTTGAATCTTATGGTCTGTGTTCATTTTGCCAATTCCTCCATGGAATCCCTACAGAGAGCTCTACAAGCTGTGACTCAGTCTTGGTGTACTGGGGTGATCTCGTGGTTCAGGGGAACTCATGAGCAAGCATAGAGTGCTGTGAGCTTCCAAGCAGGCCAGTGTGTTCAGGCCACGGTCATCCCTCTGAGTGGGTATATGGAGGGTAATCAGAGAACTGCAGTAGGACTGTGCTTCAGTTTCCCTCAGCTAAGAAAGACTACCCTGCGTAGAACAGAAAGGAAAAGCATATGGAAGCCAAGAAATGGCTGGTATCTCCAGAACAATGTTTCTTCCACGGGGTGTCTTTGGGGCTCATAGTCTGTACTGGGGACCTCTGTGTGCTTGGTGGCCCAGGCTTTGCTCATTGCTTTGTGGAGTGGGGACAGAATATGAGAACCAAACAATCCTGCTGATAATGGCCCCAAAAGTCATGCCTGGCCCTTCTACAATCCTTATAAGTTGCCACTTAGGGTGGGCAACAGTGCTGAGAGCCTGAGTTACAACTGCCACCACTGTCCAAGGCAGGCCACCATGAATGAGCATCAGAGCAAAGGGGTGAGGATTACCTCCCCCCCTTTTTCTTCTCTTCCTTCTCCCACTTTAGATCTCCCCCCACCCCCGTCTCTCTCTTTGCATTCACATGCATTTATTCGCCTTTGAGGCTGGAGCTTGAAGATAGCCCAGGCTAGCCTCAGACCTGACATCCTCCCTCTTCAGGCTCCTAAGTTTGGGATTACAGACCTGTGTCATCGTGCCAGGTTCAGCCTTACTTCTCAAGGTTTTCTCAGCCTTGGGTACCCTCTGCCAGTCCTTCTGAGCAGGTTGAAGAGTGTCTCCATTTAGTAGTAGCTGTGGATGCTTCTGTGAACCCCACTAGTCTTTATAAGAAAGCCTCCTGTCTGTGGCTTTTGTTTCCACTGTGTTTGCTTTCATCATTCACTACTATTTCAAGTATGAAGTACTGATTTTCCACTTAAGATAGAGATATAAATTTTCTTCTTAGAATAAGGAGGTATTTTTGTTTCTGATAGTATAATGAAATCGAAGCACTGCTAAGCAAGGTTGTGAGAGTTGAAGTTTAAAAGCTGCTGTTCCCTTCCTTACCCTGCAGTCCTCTGTCCTTCTTGCCAAGGCTGCAGAGAGGTGTTTTGATTGAGAGTGTGTGTGTTTACATATACTCATATGGAGCTCCCAGGCCAGGCCTGTGGGAGCTAAACACAAGCAGAGAGAAAGGCTGTCTGCTGGTAGAGAGCCTGGCAGGAGCCTCAGTGGGAGTCCATGCTCAGGGAATGGAAATGCTGTGGACATGGAGGTTCCCTGTATCATGAACAAGAAGCAGGCTACCTGACTTCTGTGAGGGTGAGGGGGCACAATGCTAGTCCCTCAACCCTTCCCAGTGTACGACAGCCCCAGGGCACAGCAACTGCAGCAAATGCACTGATAAAAGGCACCTCCTAACTTGGATCATCTCCTTCACTTCCTGTACTCTTAAGAGGTGATAGTAATTGTGGTAGCAAGACCTGAGGAGAAAGCCATGTTAGTGCATGTCTGTAATTCCATCATTCAGAAGGCTGAGGCAGGACTGCTATATGTTCAAGTCCACCTTGGGCTACGTAATGAACTCCAAGCCAGCCTGAGACCCTGTCTGAAGAAAAAAAGAATTAAAAAGATGTTAATTTTTTAAAAGAACTACCCCCCACCCCACACACATGGTCTAAAACTTGATCATGAACCCTGTGTCAGAATCCCTGAAGCCTTCTTTGTAGATAGAATTTGACAAGCTGATTCTGAAATTCATGAAAGAATAAAGTAAGACTCAAGCTTGACAGTTCAAAGCTTACTACAAAGTGATGGTGACCAAAACAGCATGGTACTGAGATGAAGGTATATGGAACAGTGGAGCTGAATTGAGAATCCAGCAATAAATTCCTCTTTTCCACAATTGGATCTAGAACAACTGGATAACCAGAGATATATGAATGTCGTTGAAAATCTCACATTGTATACAAAAACCGCCTCAAAAGACCTAAATGGAAGGACAGAGTTACAAAACACAGATGTCTTCATGAAATGTGGCTAAGGAATCCAACGAACAACAGAGAAAACCACATAAATCATCCTTCATCAAAATTTAAAGTATTTGTGCTGGGAAGAATACAAAGACATCCAAGGAATGGGAGGAGATATTTAGAATCCAGTTATCTAATCAACAGTTTGGATATAGACTATATGAGAACTCTTATACCTCATTTATAAAAACAAGTAAACCAATTAAAAATAAACCTAGGAGCTTATAATCACTTCTACAAAGAACACACGGCCAGTATGTCCAATGAAAGACAGAGCATCATTAGCCAGCAGGAAAATGAAAATCAAAACCCCAGACACCATGTGACATTAACTAGGATGCTGACAAAAGTGAGATGACTGATGGGTGGAGCTATGGATAAACTAGAACCATCACTAATGGCAATATAAGATGGTAAATCCTAGCAGTTCTTCACATGATTAGCCATACAGTCAGTTATAGTATAAGCCAGAATCCATTCAACTATGCACACAAGAAAAAGATAAGTCCATACATACAGTCTTGTACAAAAATATTAATGGAAACACCATTTTAATAGTCAAAGTGTAGAAACAATCCAAGTGGTCCAAAACAG
Source organism: Cricetulus griseus (assembly GCF_003668045.3). NCBI lineage: Eukaryota > Metazoa > Chordata > Mammalia > Rodentia > Cricetidae > Cricetulus > Cricetulus griseus. The sequence continues at coordinate 170,048,176 of NC_048596.1, forward strand.
AAAAAGAAAATATGTGGATAGTATACTGGTTGACTACTATCCAACCATTAAAAAAAAATTATGTCCTGCATGATAAATGAACCTAGAATACACCATGTAAGAACTTGACCACAAAAGACCATGGTATACTATTTTGCTCACATGAAAACATTGAAATTCACAGAAACAGACAACAGATACTAATAGTAAAGATAGGTGGGAACATGGGGAGGGGGAGTAAAAGATAAAGACTGCAGGGTTTCTTTTTAAGGAGCTGAATATTTCAGAATTGACTATGATGGTGGATGCACATATCTGAATGCCGAAACTAACTAATTATATACTTTAAATTGTAGTAGGTCTTTCTTTAGACAGCCAGCTCCCAAATAATGACACAGAGACTTATTAGTTATGAAAGCTTGACCTTAGCTTAGGCTTGTTCCCAACTAGCTCTTAAATTGAATGTAATTAAATTAAATAACTAACTTAAAATAACCCATTTATATTAATCTTTATTCTGTCATGGGGCTTGTTACCTCTCCAAACTGTGTGCAACTTGCTGCTTTGTGTCTCACTGGCAAATCCCACCCCTCTTCTTCCCAGAGTTACTATCCCTGCCCAGAAGTCCCATCTATCCTCTATTGCCTAATTATTGGCCATCTAGCTCTTTATTAAACCAATCAGAAGGTGCCTTGGCAGAGACACATCTTCACAGTGTAAAAAAGATTATCCCACAACATTAAATAGGTGAATTGTATGGTATATGAGTTATAGTTGAAGCCATAAAAAAACCCAGAGTACCAGGCACAGTTTTAAGCATTTTATTAATATTAACCTATTTTATTGTCACAAATCACCTTTTTTTTTTTTTTTTTTTTTGCTCCTGAGAAAGCTGAGACTGAGTGTCCTGAAGTAGTATTATTCCTCACTAACACACAAGGACACTGAAGCACACAGAACTGGAGCTCTGACTGTAGAGACACAGGTCTGCTTAACAGGCAGGATGGCGGTCTGTCCCCAGACTTCACTCTGGGTGACCTAGTGTGTTGTGCTCCATGGAAAGAAAGGGTTCCTGCTCCCGGGGAGCTTGAGTCCCCTCAGCTGCATATAGGGAAAGAAACTGGTGGATCTAGGCTACTGTCCAGACTAATTCAGACTAAATCAAGCTTCCTGAGCCTCAGTGCCTTCATCTTTTGAACCAAATCTCAGGCTATGTGTAAGAGACTCCATCCTGTAGGCCTTGAAGTAATAAAACTGTGGACAGTGCTTAGCAGTATTGAAAGAAAAGAAGAGAGAGACTTATCCCCTCTGTGATCAGGCCCCACTACCTAACAGGCCCGTGGAGCATCTTTGCTGCTGGCTGGAATTACATCCATCCAGAGCAGTAACTGTGGTTACCTCAAGCTGATGAGAAGCTCTGATTAGCAGTTGTCTCTGGCTTTGCTTAGCCAGGGTTAGAAACCAGATCCCATGTTGTTTGAAAAGCATTGTATGGTAGAACAATCTCTAATACCCTGTTTGCTGGGGCCACCAGGTGGAGAAGGCCACTTTCAGGTCTGGGGGGGGCCTCTGCCATTTTGGCATGTTTTCCAAGATCATTTGACCCCCATGGGACTGACCCTCCCTAGGACTCTGGTTTCCTAGGATCACGCAGGTGGTTATCATTTCTCAGTACATGGGAGTGCTGTTGCAGATCATAGCCATGTGGGCAGAAGGGGGTGGACTGGCCACCAATGCCAAGCTCGTGGGAAGACACATGGGGCCACAATATTCAGTGCTACTCCCAGTTCTTTTTCTATGACTGTGCCTGGGTCCCATCATTAGCTGCAGCTTCAGTCATGCCTGGGAAAGCAGGAAGTAAGCCCACTTGGGAATAATGAGGGGAAGCTTTGCCGATGCCTTTCACCACATCTGCCTCCAGTCTCCCCCACTACTGGATTTCTTCAGCATTGACACATACATGTATTTCTAACATGGTTCCAGTTTAATGCAGTAGCACCTTTCAAATGTGTCTACACAGAAGTCTAATGGCAACTGAGCAAAGAAAAAGCCCATTCATTTATTTATGGGGACTTGGGTCTAAAAGATGCCTCTCCTACCTACCACTATAGACGGGGAAGTGTGGCCTCTTTTACTCAGTCAGGACAGAGCTGTCCATTGAGAACCCTCGAGTGAGTGCTGCCTTGGTTCTGTGCACCTGTTAAATTCTCGCTGTATGGATTTTTCTGCATCATTCATTGTTCCTTTGGTCCAATCCAGTGAGGTAATGCTCAGTTCTTGTGTAGAAAACTTGACAGCCCTTACCAGTTAGAGGCTGGGGCACCTTCAGGCATTTGTGAAATCTTGATCACTGAGTCATCCACTCGCTCACAGACATAGCATAGATGGCCCTGTGTATGCTGAGAATACCAAGGAAAGTAATGCAGATATGGTTCTGACCCCAAAGGAGGTGACAGCTGTGCCTAGAAGGTGGATGCTTTGTACAACAGCAGCAATGTGAGGGGACACACTAATTCAAGAAGTACTTGAGCCAAAGAGAGGCAGGACCCAAGGAAAGTTCTGTGAACAAGTGGCATTTGACCTGGCCTAGGAGGTATCAGTAAGATTTGGGGACTGTCTTCTTATATCAAAGCATGGCCCACAGAAAACAGAGTAATTGGGACAGCCACCATTTTAAGTCTATAGGTCAGTCTTATCCTAACCCCACTGTAATTGTAGGAAGCTCTAGGAAAGAAGATGCAGCTGTCCTAAGGAGGGATTAATGGGCACTTTAGGTTGAACATGATGACTAAGGAGTTCCAGGACTCAAAACTCAGATATTATGTTATGATCCATTCCCACAAGAACTGCCCTGATTCCTCCATGCCAAAGCCTCTGCAGTGTCTGTGGGTGGGTGAGGGAGGAAATCAGCTCCCAGATCCCTGGGTCAGCTTTCTTTCTTTCTTCACAACCTATCTGCTGCTGTCACTACTGCAGGGCACACACCTGTCTGCAGCCCCAGTGGGAAAGCATGGCTTACTGCAGTGCCTTCTTTGACATGATGTCAGAGATGCGTTAACACCCACACCCTTCCTTCCATCCAACTGCTCAGAGCTTGCAAGACTCAGCCCCCTTCTCCCCCCCCAGCAGCTGGTAAGCTTCCTCCAAAAGTCATGTTACAAGCAGTCAATGCTTCTATCTGCCGGCTCTAATCACAGACCATCAGTTGGGAATAAAGAAGGTTCAGGAGCATGTTGGTGAACCAAAGATTCCCTTGCAAAAAGCTCCTGCACTGCTCCCCTCCAGTGCCTGTCAAGGACCTTGTTCTCTATGCTTTTGCGTCCCCTTACATGCGTCTCCTGCCCCTGGAATCTATCACACAGATCTGCTGCTGACCTCTGTCCTCCCTCCCCGCCACCTTTAACCTACTGCAGCTTCTCCTCTCATTCTCTTCCATAAGGTTTTCCAAAGAGCCGAACTTTTGTCTGTTTGATCACTCAGTGAGTTAACCAAGCAGGACTTTTCATTAGGTGATATTTTATATATGTGAAAGGTTTATCAGTATATGGTCCAGAGAGTCAGATACCCACTTTGCCAAGCCAAGCCTTCCCGGATGAGTAACAGCTTCTAGTTGACCACGTTTTCTCCTCTCTGCTCAGTTTTATCCTCTGTTCTGCTGAAGCAGTCTTTGCCGAGCCCAGCTCCCCTTGCTTGCTACCATTTCCATGTCACTCACTGAGCACACAGACTGGGGATGACCACCTGGGAAAGTAGCCTGTACCCTGCTGTCTCCCTGCCTTGAGGCACATGGTTTCCTTTACCTAGAATAACCCCACCCACATACCCCACATCTCTAGCTGTCACACCCACCTTTCCTGCTCGGCCGAAAGTGCCATGGCTTTCCTGGAGCCGCACTTGACTTCTCCCCAGTCATTTTGCTTCCTCCTCCCCTAGACCCATTTAAAACATGAGTGGTTTTCCTTGTCTCTTGTGGCATAGCTGACATTCTGCTACCTTTTGTTAGGATGAATTTTTTTCCAGGTTGTCTCTCCCATGCTTGATAATTAGCTTCTGCCCAGCCTTTTAATTGAACAGCTTAGTCGATCCCTACAATTGTACACAGTGGATGTTCAATAAAGTACAAGGTTAGGATGGGTTGGACTTCTAAAAGCCCAACTCACATCTTCCCTGAAATGCTTCAAAAATGTGCATTCATCCATCTCCCCAGCGAGCTAGTCGCTTTGTAGCAGGAATGTTGTTGGTACTTGACAAATACTGGCCCAATTATAAACATCTGTAAGCAGTCTGCCCAAAACGGAGAATTATATTTAGTTCTTTCTAAGACTGATCATATAGATCAGTCCTTTAACACATACTCCCTACATAACATTTAGACTTACAGACTAGATAAAGGCAAAATAATCATGATATTGACTGTGCATTTTTATATAGGTACACTGAAGGTAAAAGTCCTCAAAAAGTCATGTATCTAAAGGCATGAAGTGTCTCCGTGGTCCTCTTTAAAGCTGTTGGGCCCTGGGAGAGAATTTTATCTGCCTGGTCCTCAGATGGTGGTACCTTTCATAAACACAACCCACTTTTCTTTAGAGGACACTAAAAAACGTTCACAACTCTGAAACAGTTTTTAACAGTAAAGCATATTTATATCCCTTACTCGAGCTATGTACAAGATACATTTAGGATAATTAATATGCAGAAACCTCTTTCCACTCATAGCTGTCATTTCTAGTTTTCTATGTGCCCTTCTGATCCTTGTCAATATGTGTCAGAAGAAACTTTCACTTCTACCAGAAATAAAGTGCGGTGCTGATATCATTGCGCTTGGTAGGCAGGCTTGGGAGCAGCTGCTGGGTGAAGGACTGTGCCAAGAGTAGCAGGGGACAGGAGGAGAGTTGGTGTTAACCCTGGGTGTTTACCATGCCTGCTCCAGCCCAGAGACTGGGTTTCCTGGGGATGACAGTGGTAGAGCTCTGCCATGTGGGGTAGGGAAGCAAGCAGTACACACACAGAAAACTAGCAGGGCACAGAGAGGTAGGCTGTGAGCCAAGTGTCAGTGGAGTCAGAACAGTAGACAGAACTGTGATTTGCCAAGAATGATTAGAGATACCGGTCTCTGAGGTAACAGAGTATCTCCAGGGTGGGCAGAAATGAAGGAAGTTCTCCAGGCAAAGACTCTGAGATGGGAGTGGTTTGGATATGTGTACAAAAAGAAGCTAAGCCAGCAAGGTGGTACATGCAGAGGCAGGCAGATCTCTGTGAGTTCCAGGACAGCTACAACTACATAGTGAAACCGTATCTCAAAATAATAAAATAGGGGGCTGGAGAGATGGCTCAGAGGTTAAGAGCACTGGCTGCTCTTCCAGAGGTCCTGAGTTCAATTCCCAGCAACCACATGGTGGCTCACAACCATCCATTATGAGATCTGGTGCCCTCTTCTGGTGTGCAGATATACACAGAAGCACAAAATGTTGCATACATAATAAATAAATAAATAAATAAATAAATAAATAAATAAATAAATAAAATCTTTAAAAAAATAATAATAATAAAGTAACCTGACAAGCTAGGTTTGCTGGTGTACTCCCTATATTCTCAGCTACTTAGAAGGCTGAGGCAGGAGGATCACAAGTTTCAGGCCAGCCTGAGGAAGACAGCAGTACTGCCATCTAAAAATCTCAAAATAGTTTGGGGGTGGAGAGGAAAGTGGGGAGAGGAGAGGGGGGTCTTTGTGGCTAGAGTACAGTTGGGGTGGGGGTGGGAGATACAGTCAAGTGGGGAGCAAGAGGCTTGGCTTGGGCCATATTGAAAGCAGTGGCAAGGATTTGAGCTTCTCTGTGTGGTTAAGAGCCTTTGGGGATACTGATCTCCTATAGACCCAGGGATGGGAATGGAAGCAGAGAGATCATTGGGGGACTGGTGAAGCCATCTCAGGAGGGGCCATGGGAGCCCAGAACAGAGAAGGAAGATTGGAGAAGTGGGAGAACAGGCAGACTCTGCATGTGTTCTGAGGTAAAGCAGACAGGACTTCCTTTCATGTTCAATGTGAGTGAGAGAAAGAAGTCAAGGGTGAATGGAAGGTTCGGGGCTAAGTAGCTGAATACACAGAGATGGTGCTTACAAAGATGTGGAGGAAGGTGAAAACCAAACAAAGGCAGGAGCTTGTTTGGGCTCTGGAAGCTGTGTGCTCCTCAACTTCATAGTAGATGCCACATGCTCTTTGCCAATGAGTCCAAAGGTAGCCTCAACATGTCAAGACTGAGCTTCAGAAATCCATTCATAGAGTGACAGGAACTTCGCTGTCGTTGGCCAAACGTGTATGGAGTGGGTTAGAGAGGGCTGGGGTGAGGGAGTTAGCCCCTGAACCACACTTCCAGGGGGAACAAGCCAGAACTAAGCTTTGGTGTTGGGGAACTCCTGGCTGCATATAGCAGAAAAGCCAACTCCAAATGGCTCAGGTAAACTGTGTGAAATTGCAACTCTCGTATCAAGAAATATGAAAACTCAGCAGTCCTGAGGCTATCCAGTTAAGCTTGTCAGGGACCTGTATCTTCTGTTTGTCATCTTCAAAGCTAGCTCTTCACTTTGACAACTCCAGGTTTTGAACATGAAAATCCAGGGCCATGTGAAGACCTAGCCCCCTTGTTTTAGACACCCCACAAATATAGTTACTTTTATATCTCATTGTATAGACTCAGGTCCCATAGCTCTTCCAAAGCCATCATTGGTTAGGGCAAATACAGCTGCGTGATGAATTGAAACCAGTCAGGTATTGTAGATACCAGATCACAAGTGGGACTTGGCCAGCAAAGAAGAGAAACATGGTAGATGGCTGGGCCACCAACAGTATTTGCCCCATCTTGACCAGTCAAAGGGAATTGCCACTGAGAAGAAGGACGTGGTATATAGGTGGGGTGGATGGCTTGAGCTGGTGCACAGAAGCGTGGATGAAAGTTGGAGGCTGATGAGCTGCCCACACTGTGGCAGGGAATGAAAGCCTCAAGATGGAACCATCGCCTCATGCCTTGATAGTGACCTTGGATGACTGGGAGTCTTCAGAGATTCCTTCTAGGCCAGTCCATTTCCAGGAAGGAATTTGTTAAGAACTTGGGGTCCTGTTAGACGAGACATACTACTTGTGAGGACAATGGGATGTCCAGTTTAGCTCTATGTGTCCAGTACCAGGTTTAGTGCTTTGACTCTGGGTAAAATGCAGTAGGGCAGAGCTCTGTTTTGGAAAACCTACCCAGAAACTGAGACCTATTGCTGGTCATGGCTGTTTTCCTTCAGATCCTGTATCACACCCTTTCAGTTGCAAATGACAGAAACCCTGCCCACACTGGCTTAGATAAAGAAGCTTAGCACATGCATCCCAAGGGCTCCTAAGATATCATCAGCAACTGGTGTCTTCCTTCCTCTGCCCCGCCTTCCTCCAGGCACCCTCACACTCAGAGGGCTAAGTCCACAGGATGGCCGCCTCAAATTCTCAAGTGTGCCAAGAGAAGTCTTCTGCTTTTCAGGGTTACTTGCTCTCCACTCCCACCTGTGCAGCAGCTTCTGTGGTGGCTGTAGATGATGGCCTAGGCCTCACCTCAATGGCATTCCCAAGAGTTGGGGAACAGTGGCCTCCAAACCCCTGGGGCTGGCAAGTGGTGAAAGAATAGATCCTAAATAATACAAGCTCCAAATATTCAGGCCAGGATACCACCCCAAAATCTAAATAATACTCAAGAATTTGTCTCTTTAATTTGTGTTACAGACTGCAATGGACAAGCACACACTTATAGTATTCCTGGAAAGGAGAGGGTGGGAATCATCTTTGTAAAATGGGGAAACTGGGGGTCCTCTTGATAGAAATTCTCACATGTGTCTTATGACCCCTCTCAAGTCTAGAGTTCCTACCCCCTGCATCCATGGCTGTAAGACCACATACATATTTAATGAAAGTTCTTAAATAGCACAAATAAAGTCCAGTTGGAGAGTCAGCTTGGGAGCTGCCATCACTAGAAGCCTCGTGATATGTAAATGGTAAAATAAAGAGATTCATTAAAGCTCAAGGACATGTTTTAATAACAGTTAATTAACTTTTACAAGACAGTCAGCAAATATTTTCCCTTTTCTGCTAAGATGGGTTCTAAGGAGGTTTGTAATACAGAGTCTCAGGTGGTCATGCACAGGCAGGATTCCCCCACAGCCTCCCTCGGGAAGAAAGATCTGCTCCCCCTTGGCCCCAGCCCAAGTCTGCTCCCCTGCCAGCACTCAAACTACTGTTAGCTAGTGGTCCTGCCTGCCAGGTAGCAGGAATCAGTCAGCTCTGAAGACCCGAGTACTTAGCCTTTCCCTGTGAGAGTCACCCCAGACAGGCTCTTCGCCACATGCCCGTCAGCCTGTGGTGCTTAGCTTCCTGAGCTCTACCTCCAGATGATCAAACTGGCTGCCATTGTCTTGGATGAGCAGGTGGCTCCAGATCAGCCTCGCTATACTTCCAGGTGTTTTTATTTTTGTTTTTTGTTAAGAACCTTTTCTGGGGCCCAGACAAAAGGAGAGCTTTCTGGCTGCTGTCTCCAACCCCTGGAAGATTTGTATAGGCTTGGTCCCTCCAGGAAAATGAACAGTGGAGAAACTGATAGAAAGTCTAAGAAAACATTCTCCTGTCCTCATAACAGAGTCCTTCAGAGGGGGCTGGAGGGAACTGTACTTCAGATGAGCTGATGGAACTGGACTGTGTGCCTAGGATACCTTGAGAACACACATGCTGTACTGTGCCCATAAGTTACTAGTCTTGAGTGACAGAGCACTCAGCACAGAGTGGGACAGCCTCTATGAGTAGGGTTTTCTAACTTCAGTCTTTGATGCTGGCCCCCAGATGCCCAGGCCGTGCAAGACTTTTTCAGACAGCACTATGAAATTCAGTAAGTGAATTTACTAGCCAGTCTCATCAGTGAGCAGGGCCATTCCTATATTCCAGATAAGGGGTACACAAAAGTGCCCCAGTTAGAGCACAGCTGTTACAATAAATCTTTCTGTCAAATGCCACCTGAGCCCCACCGCCACATGTACGCTTTACGCCAGCCGCCTGCCCGAGTTAGGCCCAAATGAATACACAGAAACTTGTATTAGGTTTAAAGCTGCTTGGCCAATGACTAGCACTTCCCATCTGTTAGCTCAGTCTAAACTATCATAAACCAATATATTTTATAAGACTTATCATAAATACGCTGCATCTCATCAGACAGCTCTGTCTTTAGCGTATTGGACACAGAGCCAAGCTTATCATCCAATTTCTGTTCCACTTGCTGCACAATTGTGGTCTGACCTAATCTGTTCTCCAAAATCTCACTGCGTTAAGCTGTTATTTCCTGTAAGTAGGTGGTGAGGTTATCCTTATCCCTATTCCTGAGTTCTCTGGCTAGTAATATTATTTGTGCCAGCAAGCTAAATGCCATTATGGTATGTAGGACAGTAATTGGCAGATTAGCATCCTCCTCAAACAGTGAATTCACATAATAAGCAAAAATATTACCAATTTTAGCAAATGATAAATATTCCGCCATAATTTTACCTGATTTCTACTCCAGATGCAGTAATTATATTTGACCAGCAGGTAGCACAGGCGTGTTTGGCAGCAGTCGGTCAGCGGTGGAGAGAGGTCACAAAAGCGGCTGCACTTATCTTAGAGAGTATACGGCCTTGCGGCTGCAACCACTGAAACAGATGCAGCTTTACTGCAGCAGTGGCCAGGGGAAGCCTCTGCTGAAAGCCGAGGCCTACGTGACTCTAGGCAGCTAGAAACTGTCTCTGAGCTGGGTGGATGGTTCTGAGCAGCTCAGCTGCAGCGGGTCGGCTGCTAGCCGGGAGCACCTGTGGAGAGAGGGCGCTTTCCGGGCCTAGGCCGCAGGCCCGGTGGAAACCATAGCCAGTCCCAAATAGGGTGTAGATTTCCAATATCCTGATCCTGACACCAGATATAGTGGGAAATTACCAATACGGAGTCAGGTAGAAATATAAGGGTATTTAATAGGGAAAAGCCTTACCTAGAGAGCAACCTAGCCAGCCAGCGTGGCAGTGGTCTGTATGCAAGCCCAAAAGTGAAACCGAAAGAGACAACGCAGTCACTCTACCTCACCCTGACCATGCCCTTGCAAGCGTGGCCAGGCACACCTGTAGCCAGCCCCTAAGTAGGCGTGGCTACAGCTTCCCCTACACACAGCTTCCCCTCCAAGCAGCTTAGTTCCACCTCTTCATACCAATGTGGACTCAAGTGAACAAAATGACCTCTGCCAGCTTCCACTTGTCCTCTGTAGCACAGCCTGGCTTTGTTCACTTTGAGGATGGAAGATGTCACACATTGCCCACTGAGCATGACATCATGTACCATCATTACTCATTGGTCACAGTTGTGCACCTCTTTCATCCCAGGGCATCTTGGGAATGTCACTTTGGGTGCCAGTTCTTCATGAATCTTACCAAGTTGTCAGAAGATTCAAGTGGATTCACAGATGCCTTGAATGTCCTCCTGGCTGGGAGGTCAAAGGGAAAAGACACTGCTCACTGGGGTCTTTTAAGTGGACTGTAAGTCATCCCAAGGATGCACTGTACGGGAGCCAGATCCTGAGGCTACAGGGATACTTAGGGCTAATGCTTGCTGCCTGCCAGCAGCTCTACTATGGAGTTGCACTCACTTGACCTCAGAGTGTCCCACAAGATAGCAACAGCACCAGACATCTCCCGAGCTAAGGATTTGAGCAGAGAACAGCCCCAACCTCCTCTTGCTCATCAAAGGTCCCAGCCAGTTCTCCCAGAGGACTTGAGAGGACCCTGGGTGCAGTGCCAGGACCTCTCATCCCCATCATTCCTCCATCTCAGCCACAGCAGCATGTGACTCATCCTGTGACGTTGTCTTATCACAAAGATTAGTAGGAAGGAAGCTTGGGATATGGAGTCAGAAGGCTGGAAGAGCTGCCTGCTACTGGTGACCTTGAACAAATGACATCTTTCCAAACTTCTGATTTATTGCCTGGGGTTAATGAGAAGGGAAGAGCCACCCTGTCTTCTTAATAGGGTATGTGTCCAGTCTACATAGCAGTACTGTGAGGCAAGACTTAGTTGCCTGAGAATCATTTAAAACAAACCAGAGGTGAATTTGAAAAATGAAACTATTCTCATAGCCCAATAGGGGAGACATTGGCCACTCTTGTCATTCATTGTTGGGCATGCTCACAGCATGTCAACTCTGTACTGCTGGCTATTCTCAGGTTTGTTCCCCACAGAAAGGTATACAGACACAGAAAGGCTCATACCTCATGGACTATAAACCTTTGTCCTATGAACACAGAGTTGAGGATATGTGTGGCAGTGTAAGAGGGGCCAAGCCTGAACTCCTCTCTCTCCCCCAAGTTGGGGTGGGAAGGAAATGGCCAACTCTGTTTGAGTTTCTGATTTGAAATCTAAACCAAGCCCCAAAACACTTTTTTGAAATCCAATTAAAATGTGTATTAAATTTATACCATGTGGGTAAACTTCATAATGTGCAGTGTTCCCATTCGAAAGCATGTCTTTTTTTTTTTTTCCTCTCTAACAAGTATCATTATGTAACCCTAGCTAGCCTGGAACTCACTATGTAGACCACACCAGCCTCCAAAGCAGAGAAGTTTGCCTGTTTTTGCCTCCCAAGGGCTAGGATTAAAGACATGCCACCACACCCAGCTGTATCTTCAGATTTTTTGAATCGTCTCATTGCCATAGCCCTAAGTTAATTTTTAACTGAGAAATTTATATAATATTTATCACATATAAGTTATTTAAAAATATGTCTACATTGCGGAATGACTAAATTAAGACAATTAGCATGATTTAGTTTTTTGCTTGTAGGCTGATAAAAGCTATTCAATTTTTAGTGCTTATATTGGGTCCAGCCCCTTATTGACATTGTTATTAATTATAGTAGACTTATTTTATTTTGGTTTTTCAAGACAGGTTTTCTTCGTGGCTTTGGAGGCTGTCCTGGAACTAGCTCTTGTAGATCAGGCTGGTCTCGAGCTCACAGAGATCCACCTGCCTCTGCCTCCTGAGTGCTGGGATTAAGCGCGTATGCCACCATCGCCTGGCTTACAGTAGACTGTTAAACAGTAGCATCTCAACTTTCCTAAATATTCAACATCATCAATATTATTTTCTGTTTTTTCTGTTGCTACTTTTTATTCTGTGTATGTAGTTAGCTCCCATGTCTGGTTATTAATTAGAAATGATGTGAATTTTTCTTTCTAAATTGTTGTTTAACTTGTATTATTGACTGTACATATTAGTGGGAGCCCCGTGGGGTGTGTTTATTCATTCATGTTACATTAGTATGAAATCCAACCCTTCTTTATCCATCTCACCTACCACTCCCGAGAAGTGCCATTTTAGCTTCCATTGTGTTCCCTGGGGTCTTGTCACTGATGGCCATTCCACTGTCCCACATGGACAGGTTCAGTTGTAATGTGGTTTTCCCCTTAGATTCTTGACTAGATTCAATTTGATTATTTATCATTTTATTTTAGATTTAATTTATTATTTTATGCACGTATTTATTATTTCTGCACGTATGTATGTGTACCGTGTGTGTTCAGGACCCACAAGGGCCAGAAGAGGGCATTGGATTCCCTGGGCCTGGAGTTATCGGCAATTGGGAGCCACCATGTGGATGGTGGGAATCAAACCTGAGTCTTCTGCAAGAGCAACAAATGCTCTAAGCCTCTGACCCAACTCTCTAGCCCCTACATCTTATTTATTTATTTATTTATTTATTTATTTATTTTTACTTTTGTGGATTTTGAGACATGGTCTGTCTCTATAGCTCATTCTCGGTGTGCAAGTGAGAGACAAAAACAGCCTGTAAAATGTTGGCAATTCAGGAAACCTAAGACACTGTTGTTTTAAGAAAAAGTCCTACGTGATCAATGAGAGATTTTACAAGGGGCTGGAGCTAACTACTCAACAATGAGTCATTTAAAAGAAAATTATCAAAACTATGTTAAGTATCTTAGTTTTATTAAACTACCCTGGAGATCACAGCAGTCCTCCTGTCTCAGATGAGCTGCCCTGCCTAACTTAATTTGGTAATTTTGAGAAAAACTTAAGTTTTGTAACATCATTACATTTGTGCATCTATTCTGTTCACCTTGGCATTTCTTTCGTGGTGACATGTCCATTCAGTCATTCCTCTTGCTGAGTCAGGGTTGCTGACTGTATTTGGCAATGGGATCATCAGCTCTCGGGTCTGGGGCCACAGAGAGTTGAATGCAGTGTTCTGAATTGATTTCCAGAGCTCTTCTGCAGCTGTGGTTGAGTTTCTGTTTTTGCTCCTGAGCTTTTGCTGTTTTTCTCTCAACTACCCATGATAAGCATTGTTTTATCAAATGTAAGATCTTTGGGGTTTCGGAAAGCTCTCCACCCCTCTGCCATTTGGACCCTTGCTTTGCTTTTGACTACATTCATCCATGATCTTGTACCTTCCTGCCTTGCTTCCTATGGACTACCTCTGAGCAGGACTTTGCTGTACACCTCGGGAAGTGGTTTGCAATGCTTACTTTAACTGCTTTGTATAATTTCCAATTTCTTTTTAATTTTAATGGTTACCTTTTTAATTCTAGGTTTATCCAGAATGTGTTTCTTAGTTTTGAGCTAAATATTTTCTTCTCATTTTTTTCTATGATGTTGGAGATCTAACCAAAGTTCAGAGCAGAACAAGCAAGTGCTGCCCTACCCCTGAGCTATAGCCCCAGTACTTCCCTCTGTTTTTAAATTTTCTAGGTTTGTTGACGCTGATCAGGGAGCTTGTGTGCTGCAGAGGCTTTCTTGTGTAATGTTTGGGAAGGCTTGTCTGATACAGTGTTGTCCCTCCATGTTGCTCCATGTCTCCCTGCAGTTCCCTGCTTCTGTAAGAGAAGCATCCAGAGTAATGACCCTGTCTCCAACTTGGGGAGCCCCTACAACACTTTCTCTTCTCTCCTCTTCAGTTTGCTTAGGGTTTAGGGCCGTCACTGCAGCTTGCACTTACATGCCCTTTCTGTATAAAGCCTTAGTTTGTAGGCGCTGCTCTCAGAGCTGAGTCAGTGCCCTTGTAGACTTAGGAAAGGAGAAAGAAGAGAGAGGGGTGGTGAGCAGACATCCTTACTCATCTGCTTTTCTGACCTGTTCATTTTTCCCAGGATGATGTCTCTTTTCTGGAGAATTTGCTGTTGCGTTTAAAATTTTTCCTAAGTGGGATGTCTAGGAATCTAAGAGACCCCATAATTGGAACAATTAGTGTGAGCTATGACAGAAGCTTATTCCTACGTTAGTAAAATGTCTTAGTGTTCTGTTGCTGTGAAGAGACAACATTTAATTGGGCCTGGCTTGCAGTTCAGAGGTTTAATCCATTATTTGGCATGGCAGGAAGCATGGCGACATGCAGGCAGACAGGGCGCTGGCGAGGTAGCTGAGAGCCTACATCCAGATTGGCAGGTAGCAAGAAGAGAGAAACACTGGGCTTGGCTTGAGCATTTGAAACCTCGGCAACCACCCCCAACACCCCCCACCCAGTGACACACTTCCTCCAACACGGCTACACCTCCTAAGCACTGGCAAGTAGTGCCACTTCCTAATGACCAAACCTTCAAATTTATGAACTTATGGGGGCATTCATATTTAAACCACCACATAAATTAAGCCAGGCATAAGGGCTTATGGCTGTAATACCTAAGAATTCTTGAATGTTGGTCAAGATCTTTACCCTAAAAATGCTGGCCAAACTGTATGGGGAGCTTTGGTTCCTTCTCAAGAAGTACAGCCTGACTTTTTTTCCTTCGTGTAGGTAGTATGTCCATTCTCTCTCTCTCTCTCTCTCTCTCTCTCTCTCTCTCTCTCTCTCTCTCTCTCTCTCTCTCTCTCTCTCTCTCTTTTCTTGTGGCTTAGGCATGGTGTTTGTTTATTTTGTTTTTATTTTTTGAGACAGGATCTTGCTATGCAGTGCTGTTTGACATAGAATTTAAGATTGCAGACATTCACCATCACACCTAGCTAGCCTGGAGTCGTCTTACAATGCTGTTTGTTCACCCTCAAGTTGAGGAATTGTGTTCATCTTTTCTTGTCCTTCTGGTTGGGATTCTGTGCCCCTTCCAGTCTGCACAAATGTCTTTTTCAGTCAGGAATTGTCTTCTGTTTAATGTTTGATCAATGGCTCTCCCCCATCACTTTCCTTTTATTCTTCTAGAGCTCTAACGTGCCCAGCTTGATCTTCTTGGTTCTGTCCTCCAGATCTTTTCTTTTTCTGTGTACCTATACTGTTTTTACTCTCTTGTATACGTGGAAGTCATATTCCTGTTTGTTCTTGCAGGCCTCACATTCACCACTCAGCAGGGACCCTTCTGCTGCAGTTGGGAGGACAGTATTTTAATATATAGAAAATGGCCTGCATGTGTCCTGAATTGCTCTCCAGGTCCTGGCATATTCTGGCTGCATTGTTATTTGTCTCCTAAAGCAGTTGTACTGAGCGTGCACTGAGCGTGTGCACCATTTCTGACTGATCTTCTGCTGGAGCTTTAATCGCTCAGTACTGTGCTCTCATCCTTATGGAATCTCGGTAGCAATGTTTGATGGTGTGGAGGAAGGTGACCTTCAACTTCTGGACGGCTGGATCAGCCCTTTCCCCTCACAGCCTGGTTCAACCCTAGGGCTATGGTTTGCAGTTCATGAATTTGCTATTGCTTGGCCTCCTAAGTGGCAGATGTGAGCCTATGGGTCAGAGCCGATTTCTGTCTCCCCTATTCCACCTCACCCTAAAGCAAAGGAGGATGTAGGTGATGATGTCTTTCTGGGTACTGTGTTCTAAGAATCCCTGACTTCTCACAGTTGCTAATGGGCCAGCTGTGACCCAAGTGCTCTTTCTCACTCACATCTCCCTTTCTCTTGTGCTAAAACTTTCCACATTGGCCTGTAATTGAAAAAGAGTCTAGCAAAGAAGTTCCCCTGTCTTGTTTCTTGCTTATATACTCCTTTCCCCAAAGGCCTCAGCAATGAGAGTGTAGGTGATGATGTCTTCCTGGGTACCATGTTGTACTAATCCCTGATTCTTTCCTACCCATCATTTCTGGGCTACTTCTCAGTAATTGAGGCCACATGATTGTCATCAGTGTTCCATGTGTCTGAGCAAGCATTACTTAAGTACAAAGGTGGACAGCTTTTGAGAGCCTTCTAGCTGTTCACACATCTTCTCAGGTCCTTGGGCCACATGATATCCTCCAGTGAGGCCAAAGAAAAAGATGGGAACATGTTTCTACTGTGGCTCACACTACTTTTTCTGGATTCAGTGCACTTCTCCTGGCTCCTGTCCATGTTTATTAGGATAACAGAGTAAAATACAAATACTGCATCAGTGGTTTAATACTTTTCCTCACTTCCTGCCAGGCTTGTTCTATCAGCAGGTGTGATTAATGCCATTGACTGGCTCCATGAAGGGGTCACAACAGGGCCAGAAGACCAGCCACCAGCCTCTGGTCTAGAGGAGACCTATGTGTTGTCACTGAAAAGAGGCCACTGACCCCACCCACAGCAGTTGGCAAGTCAGTGTGTCCAGTTCTTTAGAAGTCAGAAAGCACAGTCTTACGAGAGAATTCTTCTGATTTATGGAAGTTAACTAAAAGAAAAGAAAACCCAGAGCCACTGCAGACCAAAGCACAGCTTCCAGGCCTGGTCCAGACATCTCCCATGCTCTGACGATAGGCCCACCTCTACTGACCCTACACCTGTGAAATGGAGCTGCCACCAGGGTAGTACAGGTGGAAGGTGCAGGCCCTGCCTCGGTGCCTGCTACTTACCAGCTGCAAGGCATTGGCCAAGCGGACCTCTTAGGCATCGAACAGAGTCATTGTGAGGACTAAAGGAGAAAGTACGTGTAAACACCTAGCAGAGTTGACGTTAAATCAGCAGGAACTGCTAGATCACTCAGTAACATCCAAAACCCCTAAAAAATAATGTGAAAGGAGTGGTTGGGCATTGGCACTGCTTTGGGTTTCGGTGTGTCAGCTGCATCAGCCAGGCCCTTCGCCATGTTTCCACCATCATGAGAGACAGCAGAGCTAATCCTGAGTAGCCTCATTCTGTGAGGTTGCTGACAATATTCCTGAAGTTCTAGGACTTGCCATTCAGGAAGACTTAGTGGTGAGGGCTCCAAATTGCACTGGAAGAGTTGTGGGATACAGACCTAGCTGTTATCCACACTACGTCCAAGAAAGGCCTCTGGATAGCCCTTGGGAAGAGACACACAGCACAGGGGATGGTTGGGCTCACTAGGCTTGGGGGTGGAGGGGTCAGGCAGGGAGAAGTTTCAGTGTGAGGTTGGATAGGGAAACTGCCAGGATCTGACCTCAAGAGCCCTGTCTGTGCTTCTTGACTGTAATGAACATCACAGTCAAGGCCACTCTGGAACACAACCCTTTGATCTTTGTGTAATATACCACCAGCCACACTCCTGGGTTCAAGTGGTCCACGATCTGGGTCCTAGAATTTGCTAACAGGCTCAAAGCAATAGAGCCCACACAGGAAAACAGAATAATCTCTTGCCCTACCAGCTGAATAGTCCCAAGGATGTTTTGTGATCCATGTGAGTCAGCAAAATGGAAAGACAGCTTGGAGCAATGCAAGAGCCAGTACAGGGGAGCAGCTAGGTTTTGGGACAGGGTAGCACCACTTTGGGAAGACTCACAGGATTTGGAGTGCACCTCTGAAATAGCACTGAGGGCCCCAGCAATCTTGAACTATCTTACAAATTACGAGGCAAAACACCATGCTTTATGCTTGGGGTGAATGGGACAGATGCTTATGGAATTCAGTTTCAATCTTGAGTTCCCTCTTTGAACTTATCCAATGCTGAAAAGCCAAATTATTCACTACTACATCCCACCATCCCTCCCAATTCCTTATCACTCACACATCATCCCGTCCTGGTGAACTTGTATGTTGGAACATGAAGCTCTGTGGATACAGAAACATCTCTGGACAGGTATTAGCAGGGATGGGCATGGGAATAAGAAGCAGATATGAGTGTGATGGTGGCAGAACAGGGTAAGGGGCCTTCCCATCCTTCCATGCATTGTTCACACCTTGTATTAGATACCATGTGTCTGTTGCTGTGCAGAGTAGAATTGGAACTGTGTTTAAGGAGGAGGAAGATTTTCAGCTAAGGCATTATGGCAACAGAAATTCCCCCTTTGTCTAGAAGTCTCACTAGAATGGACAGACTGTCCAGACCAACCTTGCTATGAATGTGTTTGAAATCCTCCATATTCCTTGGAAGTCTTGGTTGTTGAGCATCTGTGGAGTGTGAGGAGTATAGGCTCCCAGGCACTTCCTGACCACATGGTCTCAGGAGATCTGTGGACTGGTCTTCTGCTCTTTAGAATGGGACAAGCACAGACATCTGTGTAGCTTCTTCTGTGCTGATGCTGGGGTGAGATCTGTACATAACCATCTCAGACGTGGACGGCTGGGAAAACCCAATGCCACCAGGCTCTGAAGGGGTACACAGGCACTGGCCGTTCCTAGGCTTCACCAGGACCCAGTTTTGACTGCTCAAGTACTACTGATCAGGTGGAAGGAAGAGCCTGGAAAATGAGCAAGAGGCATCTTTTACTTCTACCTCTCTCTGAAACACCCACACAGAGTATGACAGAGTGAACAGACAGCCAGGATGGGAGCACAGCCCTCCTCAGACAGATTGTCTTCCATGTGACAATAGGCTTTTAGGCTCCATGGTCATTCAAAGTCCCAGTGCTACCAGATGCCAACAACTGGCTAGAAGTAAACTGCCTCTGAGAAGGGGCCCAAACCCACCAGGGAAGGAGTACCGCCTACCCATCTGTTGTCCCCAACAGCTGACAAAGCTACCCACTGAGTGAGCCCCAATTCCTATGGCAGTTTGAGAGGTGTGTAGGGTGGTCCCTGGAGCTGGAACGCATGCTTTGCTTTGAGAGCCAGGATATGCACACCCCTTGACCATCTCTCGAGAGGGAGATCGATGTGGGAGCCCACAGAGTGATTTTTATGGACTCTTGTGTTGTAGGCATGACCACACCATAATGGTTATTAATGAGGAGCTTCTGCTTAAGAAAGGCCAGAGTAGGAAACACAGGAGGCTGTGGCGGGACTGTTTAAACCCATTGCCCAGAGTGGCTTCCACCAGCAAAGGAAGGAAGGCTGGGGACTGGGCTTTGCTCCGTCTGTGACTGTGTTGGTCTTGCTCTATCCAGCAAGACAAGGCTTTACCTGGGCCTCTTCCTTATTCTCTTTCAAAAGCCTAACAAACAACACAGCAGGCAGAATAATGTGGCTCACACTATGTCCTCAGAGAGGTAGGGTAGGGTACAGCCATGCCCTCTGTCCTCCAAAAGTTGTCAGGGAAACTGACCATTGCCCTTGCATTTGGGGGAGAGATTAATTACTCCAGAAAGAAATAAGCAGTCAGACTTCCTTTTGACAAACTTCTCCTTAAACACTTTCTCCAGTGGTATTGAGAAAACAAGATTCCCCCCCCCCTTCCACCCCACCCCGGTCCCTATTTGGGGTAGCTGGTGCCTTTTGCCATGTTCTTTACTGGTCAAGAGCTGAGAAAGGCTCTTCATTTACCCCTTTGTTTGAAAGCCACACACCTAAAATGGGCCTCCCTCTGGGGCAATGCTTAGACTTGGTGGCAGATCTACAAACTATTTCCTGAGTGGCTGCCACACAGCCTGAACCAAGAACCAAGACCAGGAACATTTTTCCTCCCCACTTTTTCTGCAGGCCTGTGTGTTATTCTCTGTGTCTGTCCCTGTCTAGCCACATGTTAAGGGGAGGAAAGCAAGTCCTCATTTAAAAAACAAAAGAAAACAAAAACAGGAAGGGAAAAGGCCACAAGCCTCTGTCTGCCCTATAGGAGGGGAAAGGAGAGAGATTTTTCTGAGATCTTTAAAGGTGTGGGTGGAGGTGACAGTGTCTGGGAACAGCTAGTGCTTGAAACGCCTGTCAGAGGGCATCACCTGCAGCCTGTCCATAGGGCTGCAGTTGTGAGGTAGGGATGGAGCTGATGCCTTCTTCCAGTGTCCAAGTGCCCAGAAGCATGCTGTCACCAGACACCACCTTTCAGATTAGCAAATCTATTTGGCTAGTGTGGGTTTCAAAGAAACTTGCTAGGATGTACAGCTTCACTACCAGCAAGAATCCTGACTGCTAATCAGAGAGGCTTGGGTGTTAAAGTGCTTACCATGTGTGGTGGTTTGAAAAGGAATGGCCCCACAGGCTCATGGATTTGAATGCTTGGTCTCCAGGGAGTGGCACTATTAGGTGTGGCCGGCCTTGTTGGAGTAGGTGTGGTCTTGTTGGATGTCACTGGGGGTGGACTTTGAGGTTTCAGAAGCTCAAACCAGGCCCAGTGTCTCTCCCTTCCTGCTGCCTACCGATGTGGATGTGGAGCTCTCAGCTCCTCTCCAGCACCATGACTGCCTGCAGGCTGCCATTCTCCCCACCAGGACACCAGTGGACTTAACCTCTGAACTGTAAGCCAGCTCCAGTTAAGTGTTTTCCTTTATTAGAGTTTCTGTGGTCATGATTTCTCTTCACAGTAATAGGAAACCAGAGTTTGGACCCCCAGAACCCACATAAATGCCAGGTGGGTATGGAGACCTGGGAAGGCAGGATCAAGGGATGATGGATCTGATACTACCTGAGTTAGTAAGATGGAAGAGTTATCAAGGATGATTACCAGTATCAATGCGTACACTCACACAAGCAAAGCATGCATATGTACACATGCATACCACACCTACACACACAAGAAAATGACAAAAGAATCCTGATTACTAATAACTAAAACCCACCCCCACTTGTCCAAAACATGTTGACTTACATAACTGAGTGGCTGAAACTACACGAGCCTCAGGCATGTCTGGATCCAAGTGTGTGCTGCACTGAGTGACCAACAGAGGATGAAGGACTCACCCTTGGCACTTAAGCTAGGGGTGAGTGAGACCTTAAAGTGTGAGGGATAACAGTTCCTTTCCTGTTGAGATTCTGTTTCCAAGTGAAAAAAGAAGCCGAGCAAGAAAGAACAACAGATGTCCCCTGCAGGCCTAGCTCGTCATTTACAAAGCTCAAGCTCGCTTCTGGGTATCTTCTGTGGTGAGTCATCTACCAGCACACTCCAGTTAGGAGTTCAGGAGTCAGAACACCCCCTAGGAGCCCTCACATAGACCACCACACCCCACCTGCTACAGCTCAACCTTTTTCGCTTGTCTGAAAAGAAGGTATTTGGTAGTGTGAGGTTGTTAAAGCCTTGTTAGTGAAGACAGTGGGCATTCGTGGTCTCTTCCCTCTTGTCTGATACAGAATTCACCCAGGGCCCGTGAGCAGGGAACACAGACTTTTCAGGCACATCCAGACAGGAAGGGAGGGTCAGATGAATAAAGCCTCAGCCTTACTTGCGCATCTTCCATGAAATGGGCTGTGCATCTTCCCAGTGATGCACATTACACTTGGTGAACGTCGAGTTCCAAGCACTGCATTATGTATGTCAGCAGTGAAGACCACCCAAGGGAAGCTCCGACTGGACAAATGGGAAGCCATAAATGTTGCTTAGGTGTAGGCAATGAAACCAACATAGAATGAATTAGCCTCACTCACAGGCTCTGCTCTGTCTTTATATGAAGCATTATATAGGGTTCCAACTCCATAGAGCTCTCTGTCATTTCCTTGCTACAGAACCAGTAATCTCACAGTCAGGTTTCAAAGAACAGTTCTGGGTATTTCCAGAAGCAAGCATAGAAAGTGTAGCAACACTGTCCTTCTGTCCTGACCCTAAGATACCCTACAAGGACTCAGGTATTGGGATCTGGGAGCACAGTGAGACTAGGTAACAAGTACCAAGATGAGGACAGCAGAGTTTGTGTCTTGATGGGGCCAGCCATTCAGCACTGAGGTAAGATGCGTTGACAAACAGGGATGCACAGTGGAGGGCAGCCAACAGAAATGTTCATCCATCCTGGCTCTAAACTTAAGGGCTGCCTTCAGAGAGGAGTCAGGTATATGTGAGATTGCCACCTTGGACTATGAAGACTGCCATGCCTATTAAACTCAGTGTCCAACCAGTAACTATGGTCAGTGAGCAAGAATGAAGGTGTTTCCACCCTCATAGAGCTCATATTGGCATGCCATGCAGCTAATGATATGCAATGCTATGCATACAGATGAGGACGTGTTATGGGGGAAGAGATGGAGGAAATAAATAGTGGGGCCTGAGGAAGTGACCTTTGGAGCAGAGCCATGAACACATCTCTGTTGTAGAGAGGCTCTTGGTCCTTCAAGACTTGCCTTGCATGCATCTCCACATTTCCAGAGGCAGTGTGTGGCAAAGACAAAGACACAGGCATGACCATGGAGTTGGATCAGTCTGAGACACAGGGCACCCCAGGAAGTTATCACAGCCCACTTCAAAAAAGCCAACACCTATAACGAGATATCTTTATTCAAGTAATACCGGCCAAGCACAAGCCAGAGCGTGCCCAGAGGCAGCAAGCTAGAGAGGCCAGAGAGAAGAGGCCTCCAGTGTCTGCAGCCCCTTAAGAATCTCCCCCTCCAGGGGCTGGAGAAATGGCTCAGCGGTTAAGAACACTGGCTGTTCTTCCAGAGGACCTGAGTTCAATTCCCAGCAACCACATGGTGGCTCACAACCATCTTTAACGAGATCTGGCACTCTCTTCCTGCCTTCAGGCATATATGCAGACAGAACACTGTATACAAAATAAATAAATTAAAAAAAAAGAATCTCCCCCTCCCCCTGCCTCACGGGCGTGGCCAGGCACACCTGTAGGGGCTCCTAGGAGGCAGGGCTACAGTGTCTCCCTACAAACACCTGACCTGAGAGACTGGCAGTACACAGAGAAAATGAGCCCAGAGCCCCAGTGAATTGTCTAATAAATTTGCTAGCTGCTCCATGGCAGAGTCAAGACTAGATCTTGGGTCTTCTCGGTCAGGGTATGAGCTACTGCTATCATTGTAATGTTTGATGCTAGTGACTGGAAGTGGGGGGTTGTAAGGAGGCCAGAGGTATCCTGGCAGGAGGTAGACAGAGTTCTAGAAAGCTTTGGTTTAACACAAGCTGGATCTTCAGGGCCTGGCTAAAGACACTGGACTTTGAAAGGTTCTTCTGTTTCACATGGGTTGACAGTGTATTAGTGACCATTCTGTAGAATCCCGAGGTCTTCTGTCTTCAAATTCAAGATCTGCGCAGTGCCTAGGCCCCAGGTGCAGACCAGCAGCTCTACTAGGAGGATGAAAGGGGCTGCTCCCCACCCCTATCCTACCCCACCTGGAGCATGGGGGAAGGGCAGATCTGTGTTGTTCCCCCCACCCCCATGAGGGCAGCAGAGGTCCTGTCCCAGAGTCACAACAAGTCCCAGTCTTGTCCCTGGCTCTGTCTGGTGACAACTGGCAGCTGACATCTTTGCTTCTGGCTAGAGTTTCATTTTATTAGAAATGGCATCTTTATAATAGATTTCTGCAAGTCATTGTCAACAGGACATGTCCCTTGTTTGTGCCAGTTGCTCCCCTGGAGGATTGTTTTGCCTATAACTATTATTTTAGAACTTCATTCTGTATTTTTCTGCTATTAGCTTCTCAAGTTCTCTCTATAGCACTAATTACTAAGGGACTTTTTATTTTTTAAATAATTTTTCTCATTCCATACATATTTACTATTTAGCCAGTAAGGTTTTAACTGGATCTTTTATCTCGTAAAATTGCCAGAGGTCCCATTTGTACTCAGACTTCATGCAATCCAGCATGGGAGGCCAGAGCTCAACCAACCAGCTCCATACAAGCTCTGATGCTTTTGCTTCTCTGGGAGAAGCATGGTAGTCAGTCCCCCTAGCAGCTAGATCTGAAAGTGGTGAGGGATCACATCGCAGAACAAACTTCAGCGGACAGTGGTGGAGCTGGATGATAATTCATGGTCCATTCAGATGATGGGCTCCATACAGCCAGTGACAATCCCAGGGTGACACAAAGTCGCATGAGGAACCCTGGCCAGGATGGATTGAGTTTGATATCTATGCTTGTAAACCCCCTCCTCTCCACACACACACACACACACACACACACACACATACACACACACACACACACACAAATACTCAACAGTAGCCCTAAAGTCAGGCTCAGCCATACAGTCTCAGCTCTGCCTTCTATATTCTGTACCTAGCACCTGGCTACTTAAGAAACACTTAAGTAGATGGGTATGGTAGCATATACTCCAGAGGCTGTGGCACAGTTGCAAATTTGAGGTCAGCCAAGGCCACACAGCCAGACCCTGTCTCAAAGGAAACAGGACTTTTTAAGTGAACATGGTATTCATCAAGAAATGAAGCCACTGTGGAATGCCATTTTGGGAGTGGCTGTGCATGTGAACACTTGCCAGCCTATGGTGTAGCTCCTCCCTATGGCAGGATGTCTGGTGGCTGCTATCTTCCTCCTCTTTTGCTCAGCTGTGTGGGTTAGAATCCATAAGTGTTCCAAGAGCAGGCTTTCAGTCAGGGCTGTGGAGTCAGGGAAAGAGGAGAGGAGTTGCCATTTAAAAGTACTCTAGGATTGGAGCAGTTT
This sequence comes from Cricetulus griseus, assembly GCF_003668045.3. Classification (NCBI taxonomy): domain Eukaryota; kingdom Metazoa; phylum Chordata; class Mammalia; order Rodentia; family Cricetidae; genus Cricetulus; species Cricetulus griseus. The sequence goes on from NC_048596.1 coordinate 170,072,800, forward strand.
CACAGGTTTGTGTGTGCAGATGAACATTTATTTTAGTAGGTAAGCATGTTTTAACATATACTTAAAAGCCAAAATAGACCTAGCATGTTAGTCATAGGTGACTGGGCCCCAGCTGCCACTTCAGACCTGTCTCTCCACTCTGTCATTCACTCTGTTCCAGACACGCTGGATTCTCTCCATTGTCCCAGCACACAGGGTTCCCCCAGGACGTTTGCACTTTCTGTTCTTTACCGGAAACTTCCTTTTACACACTATCTCTTCCTGTTCATTCAAACCCTAACTTTGCATGTTACTTCCTGATGGCTACTAATTCATCCCCCTCCCCATCAATTACATGTTTTGTGTATAGTAGCCTGAAATACTTATTTGCTTACTTCCTTATTGTATGTGTTCCTCTCTTAGCCTGTGAGACCTTTGAAGATTATCCTCTAGTTCCCAAGACCCTGTTCAGCTGAGGCCTGGCTCTACTGCAATGCATGAGAAGGGCCCTATAGCTGCTGAGACAAGACTAAAGGTCCAGCCTTGCATTGGTACTGGTTTGCCTGCAGCTTTTAGCTAATCTTAGCTACTTCTTGCTATGCCAGCACCTCCTTACACATTATTCAATACTCTGTCATCCATTAAAGACAATCCTCATCTCCATTTTACAGAAGAGCAACCTGGCCCTGGGAAAGTTGGTAGCTTGCCTGTATCCACACTGTTGATGAATAGTAGAGTTAGGTGTCTTCACATCTTACCAGGGCTCAGTATATGTTTATAGAGTGAATGAATGGTGGAGTCTAAAGGATTTGAAATTCTGTGGTTCCCAGAGGCTGTTAGCACTCACCCTTCTTCCCCTAGCCTATCCTATATTGTACCTGGGGTCTGGTGGCGGGGGTATCTCAGTCCTGGTCTTACTCTTAGTGGTCTTTGAATTAGGCAGCCAGGTCAACTTCACTGTCCTTGTGGGAAAACAACTGCAGTGACACTGACAACTGGTGACTAGAGAAATGGTTCATCCAGTAGAGGGCTTGCCACACAGGTATGAAGATCTAGTTCAGATCCCAAGTACCCCATAAAGAGCCAGGTGCAGTGATACATGTCTGTGATCCCAGTGCTGGGGAGATGGAAACAGATAGAGCCTTAGCAAGAACTGGCTAGCCAGCCTAGGTAAATGAATTGATAAGCTCCAGGTTTAGTAAGAGACTCTGTCTCAAAACAAAAACAAGGAGGAGTAGGAGGATGGAGGAGGAGGATAGAGGAAGAGAAGGAGAAGGAGAAGGATAAAGGAAAACATCCCTGAAGCCTCTGGCCTACACACGCACATATACAATACATATATGTATGTATACACACCAAAAGACAATTATAATAGGGATACTCAACAGGGACAAGACAGAAAGGGGTCTTAGGTGGAGCAATTCCTCCTTCCTATAGTGCTTCCCATCTGTGGTACCCAACTCCAAGTTGCTCTGCAGGTTCCTACCAGCACCTCTAAATTTGGGTGCAGTTTGTGATATCCCCCACACTGGGTCAGTTTGCTTTCATACATTCTTCCTAAGAGTCAGCAGAGCCCTTCTATAGTAGAGAATGTTTGAGCTAGACTCAGAGCAGAGTTCTTGATGAATCAGTCCCACTGTGCACTGCTCTTATCCATTCAGCATACATCCCTCCAACACCTAGAGACCTGGCATCTGCACATGCCTGCTGTATCTGGAGAGCTACTCCCAGCCCAGCCATCTCCAGAAGCTCTGTCAGCACTGCTCCAGGTAGGCTGGCCCAATCCAGAGCATGAGCCTTCTGGTTATCATTTCTTTTTATCACTTATGGTTTGAAACTCCTGTTCAACTTCTACAGGACTCCTACTAGGAGCAGGCTTCATGAGTACAGACACTATGCATGTTGACTTACTCTTGAATTCCCAATGTTGATATCTTGTCTGGCACATAGTAGGGACCCAGATAATATGTGAAAGTAACTAAGAGATGAATTAATGGAAGTAAGTATACAGACCTTGGAACTGTCAAGTCAAGAGAATCTTTCTTTGTTTGCAGATGGGCCCATGTTTTTCTTACCTGGGATCTCCCATCATCCTCAGCTACAGGGCCATCAGAGGCCTGCAACACAATAGAAGGGCCTCTGGGGATTTTATCCCTGCTCTGTCATAAATTAACTGTGTCCCTATGGGCATGGCTTATATCTCTAAATCACAGTTCCCCACATGTGGCGTTGGAGCAGAACCATTATGTGGCCCAGGCAGAGGGCATCAGGATGAAAGCAGGAACTCTGTCATCATGGGCTTCCTGTGCCTCTTGGATCTTCATTCCCATGATGGTGGCATGACCATGGAATGGCTGTAGCTCCTTCATTGACTCCTTACACTAATAATAAAGGCAGGAGGCCAGGAAATATTGTAGGGGAGGAGTCCTGTGGGAAAGAGGAACATGGGCAATAGGAAAAATAATCATAATGAAATTTGTTTTGGGACCAGGAAGCATATCTAAACATTCCCCTTTTAGTATTACTGTTTTGAACTAGATGATGTGGCCACTCAGCTGCAAGGGAGACAGGAAAATAGCTCTCTGTGGGTGAGGACAATGGCTACTGTGTGACAGCCCGCATAGCGCATGCATATGTATGTATGTATGTATGTATGTATGTATGTATGTATGTATGTATGTATGTCACTGCCCTTGGAAGATACCATTTTTTAAACTATTGCCTATATGTTTTCATCATTAGCCTTATTTTGACATTAGTTTGAGTCCCCAGAAGGCAGGGAACTGGCCCCATGAGCCTGGCAATGCAGTAGGACCAAATGAATGGTGTCAGGAGACCTCAGCTGACAACGTTTTACCCTTCTACTCTTGTTCCTTGTCAACATGGTCACCTTATTAAACGTAAAGTATTGTTCCCATTGAAAAATAATCTGTTGCAGGTCAACAAGATGACTCAGCAGGTTAAGGTACTTGCTGTACAAGCCAGGAGAGCTGAGTTAATCGCTGGAGCCCACATAAAGGTGGAAGGAGAAAACCGACTTGGCTGAGTTGTTCTCTGACCTCCACATGTGTGCTATTGCCCAAAAGCACATACATACATACACACACACACACACACACACACACACACTCTAAATCTTTATAAAGTAAAATGACCCATTCTTCTAGATACCTAATGCCCATTTTAAGAATGAAGAAACAAACAGAAAGAAGACAGTAACAAAGCCCTGAATGCTGCCACCAAAAATAGTGATTGCTTTCTTCTGTTGCTCCAGCTTGTCCATCCTCCTCCCTCTCCACAGCTTCCATACCTGCTTCTCCAACATACACCTGATTTATAAGTGGCTGCACAGGACACCGACTACATCATACCTGGTATTTTAATCTTATCCCCCTGCCCAAGTCCAGTGTTCTAATGGGCTCTGTGGAGCCCCTACATGCTAGGAGCTTCCTGTTCACTGTTTAATTACACATGTATTCTGTGAGGCCAGGATTGCCATTGCCCACCTAATAGGGATGTCCATGGCTCCAGAGTCACATTTCCAATGCTCATTGGGTCAGCGAGGCCAGTGGTGATTGGACACCATTATCAGTTATCACTGAAGCAATAGATCCCAGACAAGTGTCTTATGAGGTTCCATCCCTGCTCAGTCACTTGAATATCATTAAGATGGCCAAAATGGGAAGTTAGGTTCCCCAACCCACAGGTTCTCCCAGGAAGTTCATTTGATAAACAGAGTCCCCACTCATGCTCTTGTCCCTTTCCCACTGGAGTTTCTCAGCCCTACTTTGTCTTCTCCTGGCAGGTGGAGGTCCTCCAGGGCTCACCTCTATGAGTTGCTTCTCTCATGACTGTGACCAAATACCAGACAAAATACAGTGTTAAAGGAAGGAGGTTTATTTTACTTTGTTGACTGCAGTGCAGTTCATCATGGAGAGGAAGACATGACAGAAGAAGTGCCTTGGTCCGTGGTGGCCAACTAGGAAGCAGAAAATGAAGAATGGCAATAGTTGGCTGGCTTTCATCTTTTTTCCTTTTTAATTAGCCCAAGACCCCAGCTCATGGGATGTTACCACTCACCTTCAGAGTGTATCTTCTCCTCTCACCTTCAGAGTGTATCTTCTCCTCAGCTAACCTCTCAGGAAATGCCCTCACAGATTCACTCAAAGGTGTGCCTCACTGATGCTCTCCTCTTAGAACCAAATGCATACCCTCTTCTGGAGGACAGCCCCTATGTACCAAATGCCCCAGCAATCACTACAGTTGACTCCCTCCTGCTCTTTTGGTCCTGACCACAACACAGCGAGAACTGTTGCCAGGCAGCAGTTATGGGAAATTACCGCATCACCCAACTAGTGCCTGGCACCACCACCCCCCAGTCTAAATCATTCAAGGGTTGTGGCAGAGGATGGTGAGGCATGGCAGGCAAAACGAACACTGGATCCTGCCCAGTGATGGAGCTGTGTCCCTGCAGCTTATGACAGGTGTTCACAAACCTCCAAAAATCAAGGGAAAACCTATGCTGGTACATCTGTCACACTCAAAGGGGCCCATGATTCAGAGAAAGGCTGCCAGGCCAGATGATTCTGTGAGGTCCCTTCCTGCTCCCAAGCCTGTGGTTCTATGACCATATAAGGCCTCTGTGCCCAGCTGTAGTCTTCCTGCAGCTAAAAGCAGCCCCACCCTGGGAGAATCACTGAGAACAAAGAGAGTCAGGTCTGGGCCTTGTGCAGATCCCCAAGGCAGCAAAGGGAATTGGTGTGGGGAGTGCAAGGGTCCACCACTGACTTCCTCTTCCTGGAAATTGGTCACCTACTGTGGGCAGCGACCCTGTCATCATCCCTCTCCCTCCATGTACCCTCAAGATCACCTACTTAGTAGCATTGTCAGGAGCCCAGTGTCCAGGTGGCAGCTTCTGTCCATAGTTGAATGCTCAAGCTGCAGTCAGCCTTGTCTGGTCAAACTCCTCCTCCCATGGCTCTTCTGGCTTGGTGACCCAGGACATGGTCTCAGAGTCCCTGGGTATTAGGTATGCACTGTGAAAAATAACTCGGCTTCCATTTGATGCCCTGCAGGTATAGATCGTCTGGTGGATCCCTACCCTAACACAGACATGTGCTTTCACACATGCAGACTTGCCTGTGAGCGCCTTGGTGGGATGTGTCTTGTACATTTGTGTACACACCACTGGTGCTTCCACCTTTAGCATCTCTATGCCAGGAACCACAGACAGGGAGAGGAGAGATGGGTGAAACAAGATGTGAAGGACTGGGGTAGGAACAAAGAATTAACAAGCAAATATGTTGAGAGATGACCTCAAATTATTGTTATCAAGTTATAGAACTTCTTAACTGTGAGTTGAATGAGTGACATTTGATTATGCAAAAAATACAAAATAGTGTGGCTTGTATCAGTCATATCAGTAGGGATAGCTGTAGTTTCAGGCATAGGTGGATCTAGAGACTCACATGACATCACTGAGACTCGACTCTGGCCATTCACTCGGCAGGTCTGTCTAGGGCTTCTGCAGTACTACTGGCTTGTGGAGCCTGTCTTCTGCCTTCAATCCCTAACCTTGCTACCTCCAGGACCCAGGCCAGAGCCATCCTGTGTCAGAGGGGCATGCCTCTGAGGATTCTCAGGAGCCCCCTCTGCAGGCCCTCAGAACATTAGACAGGCACTGCAATCCTCATGCGTACATGCACAACACTGTGTTTGTGTGCATGTGTGTGCAGTCTGGGAGCCTCTGGAACCTGGAGGTGAGGGCGTGGGGTTAGAGAAGCTACCCTGCCTCTCACCATCTGCCCATGGGTCACAAACAGAACCTTAGATGTCGTTCACCAGCTGTATGCCTCAGGGAAGTTATCTGACCTCACTGGGCCTGTCCCCTCACCTGTAAAGAGAAGCTGGTGATTTCCATCAAGCCCAGGGCTGCTTTGAAAATTGGAAGAAATGCAGCAAGTGGAGCACTTAGCACAGGGTGCCAGCCCTCAGACGCAGGCCGCCTCTGTGCCAGAAATTAAAGAAACTGGATTTGGAGGTTGACTTTAGAATGGAACTACTATTCCCACTGGCAGCCATTTGAAGTGTCTTTGCTGTAGTCTTTCTCGCCATCTCTAGGTTTTTGTTTTTGTGGTTTTGAAACAGGGTCTTTTGTAGTCCTGGCTGGCCTTTAATTACCAATCCCCCTGCTTCCACCAGTTGGGCTTGGATTACAGGCGTGTTCTGCTACATCTCTCTGATTTCCCAGAACAGTTTTCCAGTGAGGAAACCAAGATTGGGCAGCTAAGTTATTTACCAGGGATGTACACAGTTCTTCAGCAGCAGAGGTGGTATTGGATCAGGCCCGGCTGTCACATGAGCTACTGGCTGTCACATGAGCTGTGCCTCACTGGAATGATCTGAGGATATAGAAAATAAGGGGACTTTATTTGATATTCACAAAGATAACATCCTGAACTCAGAAAATCAGGAAGAGGAAGAGTGTGAGAGAAATTATCATGGAAAAGGTTTGCACTACAGAGCTTGGCACTGGAGTTGGGATTATGGACAACACTTTCACAGCTGACCAGTGTGAACCACAATGTATTCTTGGGCTAAGCAGGCCTCTGACTGTTTAGTCAGAGATGTTATAAAACTTTACCCCTGGAAGCCAAATTTCAGCTAGTATTTGCCAGGGTGACAAGTTATAGGAATAACATGCATGACTTTTGAACATTTGCCCCAAATTGCGTCGTTTCTGAATCTTTCTTTTGGGTCACCCCAGACACCAGGCTGACACTTGATAGGACAATAATCTGCATGTTCTGGGCACGGATCAGGCATGCTCAGAAGGACTGGTAGCTTAGAGATTTGGGGTTCTGGCCTTAGTTCTGCCATGAACCTGCTGAGAGTCACTGGGCCAATGGCTTAATCTCTCTCAGCCTCAGTTTCTTTTGTCAGATGGAAAACCTAGCCTTCCTACCTCAATGGTGAATGTAAAGATTAGTGTGGGAAATGAAGCTTCCAACCCACTGGGGAAAGAAATCCTTAGCCAGCCAGGGATTTATAGAAAGGTTTTCCCCATGTTTCCCCATGCAACCTCTTTGCCAGAGAAACTTTGATGGGACCCCAGGTGTGTAGATACATAAAATAAGTAAGCAAATCAAACATTTAATGGTAATAGTAATTTTAAAATTTAAAATTAAGTCATAGAATATTACCATTTATTAAAGGTTAAAAATTTGCATATTGGTAAGATAGACATACTTGTTTATCTTTGTTAATAAAGAATTAGATCTTGGCTGTATTTGAGACTGCAAGATGCTGTGTTTGCTATGAAATTCCCACGTGTACCTCACACACTTTAATTTACTTTTGAGTCATATGCCACTCCTTAAACATGCACCTTTCTGCATGTTCCCTCCCTCCCACCTTTTTCATTACTGGAAGTTTTGCATATATTTATAAGGTGTTTTCAGCCCTTTTCTCTTTTTGCCTCCATTTGAATCGTTTTTGTTTGTCTTCAGGTTTGTCAGTCTTCTGCATGTCTGATCTGCCACTAATTTCACCTATCGTTCATTTTCTGTATCTTCCATTTCTCTCTAAAATATACTCACAATCTCCATTAATGTCCTGAAAATATTTAAAGTAGATGGTTTGCAATACCTTATGTTAATTCTGTCATCGTATCGTGTCCGCATCTACTGTAGTTACCTAATGCTTCTCTTAGTTGTGAGCCACACTTTCCTGCTATCTATAGAGCCGGGACTTTTCTCCCTGGAAGGCAGCACCATGCACATTACTCTGCTGAGCGTCCAGATTTTGTCATTCTTGTTTAAAGGCTATTTGTTGTCTTTATTCTGTTATTCTTTGATGGGCTAAGTTAGTGTGGACAGCTGTATTTTTCAGACTTGCTTTCTAGCTTTGTCGGGAGGACCTCAGGGAACCATAGAGCTGTCTTAACCTAGTTCCTGTGGCCTCTGGCATCTCTGCTGAAGGCTCCAGAGTCCCTGGGGACTCCACTCAGGCATTTGGGAGGTTCATCTCCTGGCTTGGGGGAGTGCTGGCAAGTGTCCAGCCTCCAAGCCCCCTGATGGTCATTCCTTCTCTGATGCTCTTCTTGTGAGCTGTGAAGTCTCATCTATTCAGCCAAAGACCCCCCAGGAGCCGTACACAGATGCCAAGAATTCTTTCTCTGCAGTCTCGGTTCCAGCTGCCTTGACTTTTGAGTGCTGACCCTCATCTCTGCAACCCAGGAGCCCTGTGGCGTGCCTGGCTCCTCCAGCCTGTGCTGTGCTGGCCAGGGCATGCAGTCCACAAGCCACCTTCACAGCCTGTTGTCCACTGTCAGAACACACCACTTTCATTAGTTCTCGTCACTTCCCCAGCTTTATGCAGAGACCTAGTGTTTCCTTGTGAGATTCTCTGGGGTCACAAACCTCTGGGTTTTTTGACAACAATTCTCTATTAAGAAAATTTTGTGAGAGCTGCAAAGATGGCTCAGCAGATAGGAGTGACTTCTTTTCTTGCAGAGGACCCAGGTTCCCCTCTTAGCAGTCACAAAGCAATTCACAATTGCCTGTAACCCCAGTTCTGAGGGATCTGATGCTGTCTTCTGACCTGTGGGAGCAATAGGCACACATATGGTGCACTTGCATGTATGCAGGCAAACACTCATTAAATAAATCTTTTCAAATAAAACGAAGCACTTACAAGAACAGATTTAGCACTAATCAAACCCACAAAATGTCCACAGAGTTGTTTTGCTCTGCTTCTTGGAGAAACTCAGATTGGAGACCCACAGCCAGCATTAACTCTCACTTTGCCACAGGAGTTACTGTCTATCAACCAGTAAGTGGATGGTAGCATACCCATACAAAGAAATATTATTCAGCAATAAAAAGGAGCAAGTCACTGAAACATGCTATAACATGGGCATATCTTTAAAAGACTTGATAAATGGAAGAACCAGTCATAAACACACACATATATCATATAATTTCATTTATTTGGAAGCCCAAACTAGGCAAATTTATAGAATCAGTGTAGCTTAGTGGTGATTGAGGATTGCAGTGGGGATGCAGAGTGATTGGTAATGGGTACAGGGCAACTTTGGGAAAGGGGGGAAAGCATTCTACAGTTAGAATGCAGTTATGGTTGCCCAATCTTGTGAATTTGCAAAAACAGATGGTGAGCTGCATGGTTTAGGCAAGCAGCATATGAAATTAATCTCATATGCTGTTTTCAAGATGTTTGTGTGTGGTGTTCTCCAGGACAGAGAGGAGGTAATGAAGGCATGGACAGAGGCTTTGATGCAGTAGAAGGAAGGCTCAGCTCTCATGCTGAATCTTCACTGCGTGTGTTACATGTGGTATTAATTCCTGTTCTGGAAATGTGACCTTAAAACGGTTCACACAGTCTATCAAAGCACAAATAATCCCTGATGTTGTCCTTAAAACTTGTCTGCTCCTTCCTTACTTCCATTTAAGACTATTCTTGCAGTTTGGATGTGATTTCCTCTTCCCAGGATCCTTGTCAGCTAAGAGCATGTAGCAAAGGCTGCCAGAGGGTGTCACACTACCTCAGATCTGTGGTGTCCCCTGTGTGGACTTTCAGTTGTTGAGATTCCAGCAGAACGGGGTGAGTCCAGCTAATCCCAGCTGTGAAAGAGTAGGGAAATGCCCTCCTCTGCTGGCTTTTCTTCTGATGGGCATGGACTAGGGTGGTTATTCATTTAAGCCAGGCATCACTCTACCTTCATTAAAAGCACTGTGAGTGAGCTGTGGGTGTGGCTGCCATCTCCCCTTAGAGCACTGTCCTCACCTAGCAGTATATTGGAGCTTGGGTTTGGTCCCCACCAGTGGAAGGGGCAGGGATTGACAGAGAGATGGAAATTGTATCTTTCATTTGCTGAGTTTTTGCAGGCATCTTGAGCAGGATTCTCTGAGTGCATACAAGTCAGGGCCCCCCTGTGTTCTTAGATGGCAGCAGTGAACTTGGGATAAACGATTCGCCTTTGCTGCTCCTGTTGCAGTGTTTTCAACTGTCTGTTCAGCCCCTTGTTCCTTTCCCTGGATGTAGAATGTGAAGACTATATTGTTTTCGATAGTCTATACTTCAAGGTTATTCAGTAACTCAGATAAGTAGAGTTTTTGTTTTATTTTGTTTTTTTTTGTTTTGTTTTGTTTTTGTTGTTGTTGTTGGTTTTTTTGTTTTGTTTTGTTTTGTTTTTTTGGTGTTATAGCCTGGGTAGAGCAACTCAGTAATCCGTCATTTCCCCGAGGCCCAGCTCTCCCAGTTCTCCCTCTGTGAAGCCAGCCAAGGCTTGCCCTGTGACCTGCCAGCCCTGTGTTGTCCGTGTGGACTGAGGACACCATACTCATCAGGTGTGACCTGTGTTTTCCTCCAGGATCATCCATGAAGATGGCTTCTCTGGAGAAGACGTAAAGCAGTACAAGCCTGTTGTCTACAGCAACACCATCCAGTCTCTGGCAGCCATCGTCCGGGCCATGGATACTTTGGGTGTGGAGTATGGTGACAAGGAGAGAAAGGTAGGCAAGTCTCTGAGCCCCTGTGTGACTCTCACTCCTCTTGATAATGCCTGCTGGGACCAGGAGATCTTGTGCTCTGTGTGGGAGGGAAGGTAGTAGTCACCAGCCTAAGCCATTTACCAATACCTGGTGAACAAAGGGACTTCTGTAAATCTATCTAGAACGTCCTAACAGACAAAAGCACCTCACCACCACCACCCCTAAAAAAATCCCTGGTCTGTTCTGTAGATTAAAAGGGGTGAGAAAATGTTTTTTAAGTCGAGACAGCAAGGCCTAAGTAAACACCTGCCCCCAGACAAGTGACCAGAAGAGTGTTTATTGAACAAAGCCTCCTTCGGTAGGTGCCATCTTCCTGTGGAGGAGAGCTGTCCTTTACTTTGTAGGAGGGAAGCAACCTTGGAATTGCCCCTCAGTCCTCACACCAGAGAACCAGCTTTCTGCCTCCCCTGGGAGGTATGGGGCCCTCCTTCCTGTAGAGTCAGCACTCTGAAACAAGGGCTGTTTTCTGATAAGTGTGTAAAGGACTCACTCTTACTTGCAAATATTTGTGTCCGCTGCAAGGCTAAACTACAACCACTGTGGAAAAGCTAAGTGAAAGGAAAGAGAGCAAGAAGGAGGTGTGAAAACAACCTGAAAATTCTGTCCAAAAGCTGGACTTTGCTCTTCACCTACCCACCCATCCAGGGGAGCAACTGGCCTGTATCAGGGCCTCTGAGAAGTCTGTGGTGACTTCACTGTTGGATACATATTTCTCACCTCACAGACGAAAGCTATCCTGGCCTTCTCGGAATCTGACAAATTATCTGTGACAGATAGCTTTACATGAAAAATTTAATATGTTATGCATAAATCCTAATTCCATGGGGCAGAGTCACCTCATTTCAGGTTGGCACTTATAGGGCCTGGAGTGATGGGTGACTGGCAGGGTGGCTGCTCTACTGCAGTAGAGTCCTGACAGACGCCCTTCTGTCTGCTGCTCCCCAAAGGCAAGAAAGGAAGCTGACAGCATGTTGCATGTTCCTCTCCAGCAGGAGGCCAAGGGCACATGGGAGGTGGAAGGGGGAATAGCGGAAGGGTGCCTCTGGTTCTTCAGTCTTATTCCAGTCGGCATTCTCCATGCCTTCCAGGTGCAGGAGTGGGCACAAAGGGAACAGTGTTCAGAGAAAGCTGATGATCAGCCAGTACCTGTTGGGACAACAAGGATAACTGGTACACAGTGGCTGAAGATGAGTGCAGTGTCTTATTCATCCTCATGGCACTAGCAAATACAAGCATGAAAATAGCCGTCATCTGTAGAGTGCCTGCTCTCCCCAAGCACTATGCTGAGCCCTATGTTTACTCTACCAGCACATAGTATGTCATCAAAAATCATCCCTTGAATGAAATTATATTCTTTCCCCATTCTAAGAAAAGGGCAGTACCTGGAATTTTACCCCCAAATGTCCAGATGTACACTGCCCAGGACCTATGTGTAGCCTTGTGTGAAGTGATGCAGAGGTATGAAGCCTTGATGATGAGGGTTGAGGAGTTGGTCACCTTCTTGGGAAGATGGGACTCACAGACTCTTGAGCATGGCCTTTCTGTTACCTGTGGTCAAGGATGGGTAGGCTTCAAAGATAGAGGGACCAGACTGAGAACTCTCAGTGCTTCCAGGTTCCCAGCACTGTCAGAGAAAGAATTCAGAGGCAGGTGGACAGAAAGAGCAACTGGGGGTACACTTATTACAGGACAGAGGCACACACTCAGGATGTGAATGCAGGCTTCTCAAGAGATCATGTTATCCAGTATTGGATAGCTCATTTTACGGTGAATCTCAATGGACAAGAGGATTATTCTTGAATTAAGTGGCATGGGGCATGGGCAGAGAATGGGATGGGATTTTCCCCAGTCAAATTTCTCCTGTTTTAGTGTTGTTTGTTTGTTTGCTTGCTTGTTTGTTTGTTCTTATATAGGGCTTTCCATATGTGGCATAGTGTCACCTGCATAGTAAGAATAGGCAATTTTACCAGGTTAATAATATGGGGATGCCATTTTAATGAGGCAAAGTATAATCAGTGGTCCTCTTAGTCAGCCATGTCAAGTGATGTCCTGTTACAGTGCAGTTGCCTCATTCTCTAGCCACTTCGAAATTTGCCTTTTTCTTCCCTGTCTATCTAGGTGATCTCATTTTTTTGAGACAGTCAAAGGAGGCTCAAGGTATGGTTTGAAAGGTGCCAATTTGTTGGGGAGGGGCATGACTGAAGCAGCCAACCAGTCCTGCATACTGGCAGTGGCTGGTGATGACCAAGATTAGAGTATGGGCAAGGGTGAGAAAGTTGGAAATACAGGTAAGTCAGCTTTGGTTAGCCCTGGAAGGCAGCCAATGAGTGGTTTTATCCTGCTGACAAGAAGCAACAATTGATAGACCATGCTAGAAACAGATGGGATGAAGTGAGATTTTGACACTCCTAGTGGCAGCCTTAGAGTGGCCTCATCAAAGAGAGGCTACAGTGGGGAGCAGATCTGGAAGCTGTGGCAATGAGATGTAGAGTCAGGTGAGCAGTCTAAGTGAAGGAACACAGAGAGGTCTAGTGACAAGAGGAACTGATGGCCTTGGTGATGCAGTGACATTGGGCATAAACAAGGAATAAGAACTAAGAGCTTATGTGACCAGCTTGGAGCAGTGGATAAGCCTGAGGAAGAGAAAGAAAAGGCTGTCTGCATTTTATCTTCTAGGATCTTTGTTAAATAATGTACACTGTTATTTAAGGAAGAGATTTTAATGTTTAACACTGACAACCACCTTGCAGTGATTGCTATTGCTGTCATTTTTAGTGGAGATGGGAGGACACAGTAGAGTGGTGGTCCCAGGGTCCTTCTACATAAAGTGAATTTGTGTACATAGAGACATACTTGCCTAACAAAACTACAGTCCATAGAAGACGCTCATATAAACAGACAGACTCACACAGCCAGGCAAAAGAGCTCCTAAACTCAGAATGGTACATGCCCGCAACCCCAGCCCTGGGGAAGCTGAAGTAGGTGCATAGTAATCTGAATCTACCCAAGGCAATGCAACAAGATCCTGTCCAATTTTTTTAATCAATAAAAGAATTTGAAAAGGGAACCAAAAAGCAGCACCTGCTGCAGTTCTCTTGTTTCCTTCCCTGCCTTCCTACTGTCTAACACCCTTGAATCTACATCTGTGCCCAGTGCTCCAGAGACCGTCTTCTCTACCCCTAGCCTCCAGGCTACCTGTGCCTGTCTCGCCTGATTTCCCATGGCTCCCCTCCCTCTGCTTCCTTCTACCCTCTCTGTCTACCTGTAAGGGACTCCCCCACTACCGTCTCCCTTTCTCTGTATCTTCACTGTCTCTGTGTGCCTCTATCCTCCTCCCTATTCCTTGTCCTCTCCCCCCACCCCTTGCTCCCCTCACCCATCCATCATCCTGGAACAAATTGCCTTTACCTTTCCAGATGAATTTCTCAACACCCCTTCCTCCACCTCAGCCCTGGGCTGACCTGAGCTCACTCTGGAAGAAAGGACTGAGGAGACAGGACAGTGACAGAGGATGAAAACTCACCTTAACAAGAGAGTTGAGGAATGAAGTCCTTGAATGACCCCACATTAATAAATTTTAATGTACACACACACACACACACACACACACACACACACACACACACACGTGTGTGTGTGCGTGTGTGTATGTAAACATATAATGTGAAATATTTTTGCATTTATACAGTATAAACTAATGGGGCAGTAGACAACAGAAGCTGAACACTTTGAATGGAAATGCAAAAGCATCAGAGGTGAAGGCCCTTTCTGCCTCCTGTCCCCACCATACCCCTCTACCAGTCACAGAAGCCAGAACCTCTTCTCCAAGGCCAGTCATAAATTAATTCTCTATGTGAGGAATCCTTACAAAGAAATTCTCAGAACTACCTTGACTGGTAGTATGTGGCTTCTATGACCTTCATTTCAACGGCAAAAAAACCCAAACAGCTGTTTGCTGAGTTTCCCTCTCATTCACAAGTATGTAAGACCTCAACCTTTTTGTCCAATCCCATTTCTACACAGCTGTCGGTCTTCATTGAGCCTGGACATAAAAGGATACATTTTCCCCACACTTCTCAGTCCTTCCTTCTGAACACTCCTCTCTCACCTAAAACTTAGATTAACTCCATCCTGTTTTACTGTTCGTTTGACTCTAGTGATGGGTGAAAAGAAGCTTGTCCCCAGTGAACAAAGAGGTACCTTGAACTTATTAAGTCTTGACTGGTATGCATGCTATCATTTTCTTCTTTAAAAGTCTTTGTACACATGCTGATTTTTCTTAATTACAAACTACTGGAAAAGAGAATACACATCTAGCATATGTCTGACACTAGAAATGATGGATATTGGATTCAAATGCCACCTCTACCACCAGCAACTGTCTGGCCCTGGGAAAGCTACTTGACCCCTCCAACTTCCATAGTTTGATCTTTACCACCTTAGCTAAGAGCCAGCCCATCTGACCGCTATAGGAGAGAATGAGATCACACATAGAGCTGTACATAGACACCACCGGGCTCAGCAAATCCTCAGCACAGTCCAGCTATTCTTTTCATTATTTGTTTAAAATTATTACTATCACTGATTAAAAGAATAGTAATGATCTATCCTCACAGAAGTATAGTGAGGAATAGGCAGTGCATTGTCTCTGTTTTTCTTGGTTATAAGAAGAGGTGCAAGGCTCGGAATTAGCCACTCAGCATCACTGATCCAAGCAGGCCTGAGGCTGGGTGCTGGCTGGAATTACTGCCAGAAATTGTTGGTCCCTCCATTGTCTCACTCCTACTCCAGAGATATTGCAGCTCCTGGGGGGGGGGGCAGAATCAAAGTTCATACCTAGTTTCTAAAATGTCTTTGGGTTCCCCCTGGTGAGAGAATTATTGAGATTTAAGTTGCCCGATAGAACTAAGAACAGATCTTTGTAATCGTGGAAATGTTGTGCTATCTCCACAACACAATGTGGTTTACACAGATTCTATAGCAAAGTGTAAGGATGCCGCCTGACCTATGTCTGCTGAGTTCCCTGCAACCCCAGGGTAGTACACAGAAAGTGGTCAGACCTGAGGAGAAACTGTGAGAAGAAACAGATGAATTCCCTATAGTCACTTATCCCAAACTGGGGCCAAGAGGAAGCAGGGATACCTGCACAGACCAGGCACTGAGGCACACCCAGCATAGCCCTGCCCACAGCCTGTCCCATCCTTCCTTTTCCTGCCCAGATTAACAGAGCTTGAAACTCTTCCAATCAAGACAGTCTTATTCTATGACTCTCTGTTGCACAAGAGACTTGCTTCAGAAAACATGTGGTAATCCATGACCAGACCTGAGGGGTTCTGCATTATATTGCAGTTCCTTCCAGTTTCTCAGCCAACTCATTTGTTTTCATTCACAAATACTTATTTGGATTTGGAGAACAGTGCATGAGGCATCAGAGATGGATACAAAGATAGGGGTACGAAGAGGCAATCCTGTGTAGGGAGACACTGTAGCCCCGCCTCCTAGTAGCCCCTACAGGTGTGCCTGGCCACACCCGTGAGGGTGTGGTCAGGGGAGGTCAAAGATGATGCGGAGGCAATTCTTAAGGGGCTGCGAACACGTGGAGACCCCTTCTTCTTTCGCAGGCCTTGCTAGCTTGCTGCCTCTGGGCACGCTCTGGCTTGCATTTGGCTGGTGTTTATCTGAATAAAGAAATCTTAGCATTACGGACTACAGGTCGTCTTCGAGCACACTATACCTTGAGCACATTACAATCCTGTACAGAGGTGAGATCCCTAAGTTGAAAAGATAGATGCCTTGAACTTTAAAGCTTCTGCCAGCTCTGCCATGTGCATGCCCCAGGACTCATCAGCCTGCTTCATGTACCATATGGCTGGGTCAGGCCCTAGGCTCCTGTTTTGAGGGAGGCACCACTGCTTAAATTCTGCTGAGCTGGCTGCTATACTGTGGTATAGGGTGACAGCACCAACGGTTGTCCCCAATCTCCCTCTAAAAGGAAGAACCAACTGTAAGGAATAGCAGTTCCTGAGTCTTGGCTGCTCCTTCTGAACTCTTGTCCCTCCCTGACTGTACTCACAGCCACCCCCGCTATTCTCCTTCATGCTTTCTGTATCTCCCCAGACAGATAGTGAGTCTGGAAGGCCAAGAGAGAATGCTGCTTTCCGTGCCTTCTTGATCCCCTCGCCAGCCAAAGCAAGGGTTTCTCAGTTTGTTCTTCCATTAGTTTGTTCTTGCATCACACAGTGGTAGGTTAGAACAGAAGACAGCCACAGCAGAGTTTTGTACATCCATGAAGATGCAGTCATGGAAGCCATGCTAGAGCACTAGTCTGCTACCCTCACCAAATCTCAGCTCTTTCTATTGAGACAACAGAAAGAAGCTTCCTCTCCCTCAGTAACACAGCTGGTGATGCTAATGAAGACAGTAGACACCAACATCACAAGATTGCCTGTAGGTCAAGTGACTCAGTAGTTATAAGAACTGAGAGCAGGGATCAATGACTAGCTAAGCAGTGGCGTACCCAAGGAGACGTACCTTTTCTGCTGGTGTTTCTGCTTGTGCTCTGGCTACTGTTGACCATGCATCCCAGAGAAATGGGAAGAAGAAAGGAACAGGTGGGGACAAGTCCACTTTCTGCATGATTGCCATTTGGTGAAAGGTGTTGGTGAGAAGACAGTGCCTAGTGGATGATTATCCCCATCAGTGAATTCAAGATATAGGGCTAAGAAGAAACCCTTTTGTCTGACCTGTAGTTATCTGAACCTTGATAAAGTGTTGCAGCATTCCCTGTCTCATAAGCCAGGTGTTGAGAGCATTTGATGGGCAGTAACATTGATCCTGGATTCTGTGGACATCAGATCAAGGATTGTGGGCCAGGCTCAGAGATGAAGGACATTCCCGTAAGAGTCCAGGCTGAGTAGGATTCCTGCACACCATTCTGAAGAAGTCACATTTGAACTAAACTACTGGGGAAACAATACAGTTAACATAGAAGTCATCCCCTGTCCTTCCTGCCATAAGCTTTTGCCCAAGTAGCAGGCTGGGTGGACATGCTTGCCAACCTGTTCTTCAGGCAGCAAAGAGAAGACTCGCTCTTGATGGCTGTGGTGTCCATGTGCTAAGATACAAGAGACCTCAGCTGTAGTGACAGTCCCTTCTCTCGAGTAAGTCACTCCTAGATTTCACTGTGTAAGTTGGGATGTGTTTGGTTTCAACTCAACATCACCACATATGTAGTGTCCTAAGCCATGGGAATAGGGACTGTTTGCAGGAGAGGGGTCCCAAGAGCCACCACTCCCAGGGCTACCTTGCCACCTGTACAGCAGTAGGATGGTTCTCTGGGTGCTCTTAGATCAAAGGAAGAGAATACCACACACTCACAAGTAGTCCAGAGACAGAAAGGAGTGATAGCCTTGGTCTTCTCTTTACTCCACAATGGCCACTCTAGCAGGACCTACAGGAGGAAAGAAGGACCTCATCCAAAGGTCAGGGATAATAATAGTTCCTCAGGCTGATAACATAGGTGGGTCCAAGTTTCTTCATTTCTTGCCTTTGTTTTCCCACATCAGCTCAGAAGCTAGAATATTTTCTCAAGATGTATCACAGGCAAAGAAATAGCTGGGAGGGAGATGAAACTTGGTGCACAAACCTGTTGGCAAAAGCATCCAGGCAAGACTTCTCCCCAGATGAGCAAGTGGGGTCAGATGCCCATAGCACAGGCCTGGTACCCCTGTCTCACCCTTCTCCAGCATGTTAGGTTCCCTGGTCACTGCCAAGGCCCCAGTCAGTATCCAGTCTCTTAGTTTGCTGTGCCATGCCATGCAGAGGGAAATGGCTGTTCAAGTCTGGACCACTGTAAATCTCACAGTCACCACTATGGTGGGTGACTGCAGACAGGGATTTTTTTTTAACAAGAAGGAAAATTAAAGCTTTGATGAACGGTAAATGATAACCAACCATAGGCTATAATGTCTCTCTCCCACCATCTCTTTGAGTCTTACTTGTACGTCTCTCCACTCCATGCAGCCCTAATTGCTCTAATCTGATAGTTTATAAGAAATCGGGGAAAGGGACAAGATCTCCTGGGTAAATTGGGAGCATGGAGGGAGGGTGGAGGAGAACATGAGAGATCAGGAAGGTCAAGCTGGGGGAAGGACAGAGAAGGAGAGCAAGAAAAGAGATACCTGTGATAGAGGAAGCCATTAT
Source organism: Cricetulus griseus (assembly GCF_003668045.3). NCBI lineage: Eukaryota > Metazoa > Chordata > Mammalia > Rodentia > Cricetidae > Cricetulus > Cricetulus griseus. The sequence goes on from NC_048596.1 coordinate 170,091,552, forward strand.
GGACTAAATGAGAAATCAGGCACCAGGGAAATCTCCAGGAATCCACAAGGATGACCCCAACTAACAATCTAAGCAATAGTGGAGAGGTTACCTTAAATGCCCTTCCCTTATAATGAGATTGATGACTACCTTAAATGCCATCCTGAGCCTTCACCCAGTAGCTGATGGAAACAGAAGCAGACAAGCACAGCTAAGCACTGAGCTGAACTCCTGGAATCCAGTTGTAGAGAGGGAGGAGTGATAAGCAAAGGGGTTAAGACCATGCTGGGGAAACATACAGAAACACCTGACCTGAGCAAGTGAGAGCTCACGGGACTCCATACTGACACCTGGGGACCCCACATAAGACCGAATTAGGCCCTCCTGAATGTGGGTGTCAGTTAGGGGGCTTGAGCAGTTTATAGGGCCTCTGGCAGTGGAACCAGCATTTATCCCTAGTGCACGAATGGGCTTTTGGAGCCCATTCCCTATGGAGAGATACTCTCTCAGCCTAGATACACAGGGGAGGGCCTAAGTCCTTCCCCAAATGATGTGACAGACTTTGATGATCCCCCGTGGGAGGCCTCACCCTCCCTGAAGAGTAGATGGGGGTGGGATGGGGAGATGGTAGGGGAAATGGGAAGACAAGAGAGAGAGGGAACTTAGATTGGTATATAAAGTAGTATTTTTTAATTTAAACAAAATTAATAAAAAGGCAATAGGATTATAAGAATAAGAATTAAAATTCTAATTATCAAGCCAGGTGAGTGCCTCCTGCCCACCACTCTCCTTGAGTGTCTAGGAATCCATACACCATCACTGCCACAGGAGGACCTAGTCTTTGGAAAGGGAATGGGTACCTCCTTTGGGCTCAGAATGTGTTTTAAGTTGACAAACTTCCAAAAGACCCCACTGCCTTAGAAGACATTGTGAACTGCTGAGAGAGGCTGCCTGGCCAGGGCCACATTTAGAAGTTTGGAATATTGACAAATTAAGAACATCAAAAACAAGGTCACAGAATTTTGATGTATTTTAAGTGCACATGCTTGAGCCCTACCATAGATGTAATGTAATAGGGTTATGTTCCCTACAAAATAAGTATAGGATTTACCAATGCAGTGGCAGAGATGGCCACATGGTCTTATCTTGGAACACAGGCTGGAGCTTGTGGTGAGCATTGTAAAAGTTCACCCCAAGAGGTCTCTCTCTCTCTCTCTCTCTCTCTCTCTCTCTCTCTCTCTCTCTCTCTCTCTCTCTCTCTCCTGAGACTGTATCTCATGCTTTATTTGGTCCTTGCCTTGTATTGGTCCATGTTCCTTTGTAAATGGATTGTTCCTTCCTGGACACATGGAGGAGCCTGTTGAACCAGTACAGCAGGAGGGAGCCAGGGAATGAAAGGGGCTAAGTTGGGAGGGGGTTTTGTTTGTTTGTTTGTTGTTGTTGTTTGAGGTGCCAGAATTATGTGAACCATAGGTTCTTAAAGACAGATAGCCCAGGCATTATCTGTCCTAACTAACCCAGAATGGAGATCCCACTAAGTGTATGTAAGGGATCTGCAGTGTCTCGCATGGGATGGAATTATGAACTCAGCTTTCTGTCACTCTAATGAAGCCCCTGTTGAAATTAATTTATAAGAAAAAAAAATGGTTTATTTTGGCTCACAGACTTGGAGCATCCAGACCAAGGTCGGGTTTGGTCTACTAATAGGTGTGCCATGTTAAAAGTAATACATGGCCAAGAAAGTGCACATCAAGAACCAGGGAACAAGAGAAAAAAGTCTGGGGGCATGGTGGCATGCCTCTTTAATTCCAACACTCAGGAGGTAGAAACAGGAGGATCTCTGTGAGTTCCAAGGCAGCAAGAGCTACATCATGAAACAGGAGCAGGGGAGGAGAGATGTCTTCGTGGTTAAGAGCACTTGCTGCTCTTTCAGAGGACTCGGGTTCAATGTCCACATTCCTAAGCTCACAGCCTTCTGTAACCCCAGTCCCAGGAGAGCCAATGCCCTCTTCTGGCCTCTGCAGGCACCAGGCAACATAGTATACAAATGTACATGCAGGCAAAACACCCATACACATAAAATAAATAACTTTTAAAAGAAGACAAAGAAGGGGCTGGGGTCCAGTGTCACCTTCAAGGGCATGTCTCCAGAAACCTAAGAATCTCCTACAAGGTCTTGCTTCCTCAATATCTCACCTCCTCCCAATAGTGCCATCCAGGAAAAGCGTGGACCTTTAGACAACACCATCCTAGAAGCTAGAAGCAGTGTCCACCTCACCTTCAACACCCACAGCCATTCGTGTGTTCACCTGTTCCTGTTTCCTTAGCATCTTCCCTCTTCTTTATCTTCTGGGGAGCCAGCAGTAGTCTGCCACGGCTTCCAGAAACCTCTAGTGGTAAGTTAGGAAGCTCTGGTTACAAGTGATTGAAAAGAAAGTCACACTGGTTTATTAAGATAAAAAGCAGCCCACTGGAGAGCTGGGATGTATTAGTCATTGGAAGGATGCTATCCCTTATAGTCACAAAGCCCTGAGTTTGATCCTCAGAACCAGAATCGTAAAACAAGAATGACAGTCAGCTGGCCAGTGATTAAGCAGTCCAGCAGCAGTGCTATAGGTGAGGCTTGATTCACCTGGGTTGTCTCTGAGTAAGTCTCCAGCCGTAGGCTCTACAACAGGGCTGCCCCATCATTCGGGAAACTGGCTACAGCAGTTGTCCTAAGCCAGAGCACCGGGGCCATCTCTCCCCTGAGTACTATGCAAGACCTGGGATCTCTGCCATTTTATTGGCCCAATTAGTACCAAGGCCTGGCACTGAATCAACTACTGTGACCAAGGGATAAGATTCTGATTGGCTGAGGGGTTCCTATGATGAGTGAATTTCCCATAGGAAAACCAGGAAGCCACAATAAAAGAGATGAAACAGAAGTAGATGCTGAGGAGGCCATTGTAAGCCACATTAAGTCTTTCCTTGACTTTGGCCCTGACAGCTATACCTATGTGTGCAGAGAGATTCACATGGTCATGGAATACCAGCCAGGCTACTTCTAGTATGTACATGATGACCAAGCTAGCCTGGAGTCAGTATTCCTATTCCCGAAGTAGACAGCCAGGGCCCTCCAGGATCCCAAGTGACAGAATGCATGGACACTCAGCCCACCTCCCACTCTGCTGGCCTTACTGTCCTTCCCACTGGAGCTGTTGAAGGGACAGTGGTAAGGTTGGAGATAAAAGTGGGGAGGGAATAGGCAGTTTGCAAGGGACTGAGATCTTTCCCAACCTGCCTGAGACAGCTGGAGCTTCCATGATGAGCCTCATTCTAGAGCTTCTGTGAGTGGTGAGGTTATCCAGCAAGACTAGGGCCAGGCTTCCAAATCAGACAGCTGGGAGTTCTGGTCCTGCCACTGCCTTTGTACTTAAGGCTCACCAAGTAGCTGGGCTTCTCATTCAAAAAGCAGAACAGATAATGGCACCAACTCACAGGATTGCCCTGACCAATGACTTAACACATGACAAAGGCTAAGAGCAATATCCACTCTTCCTAAGAGCTCCATAAAGACAGTTTCACTTTACTGCCTACCTCACCACAAATAGTGACAAGCTAGGTCCAAAAGCCCAAGTGTCACAGTTGCTCAAAACCAGACAGAAGGACAGTATCCAAGGGCTGCTGAGCTACCATGGGAAAGAGTGTGCCATCTCCTCAGGGAAGCCATGAAATGGGGAGCCTAACCACTTGCCCCTTCTTCACCTTGCAAAGAGGAGCACAGGGGCCCAGCCAGGCCTTCGAGAGAAGCCCAAAGACATGGACACAAGGAGGGAAGGAAAGACTCAGGAAGAAGGAGAATAGCAAACAAGGCTGCATGACTGCCATGTGGGGAACACTGGGTTAGAACCACCCTGCCAGGTGTCTTAGCCTTGTGTCCTGGCCCAAAGCAAACACTCCTGAAAGGGCAGCTACTTTATTTCTAGGAATGTCATTTCCCCACCCTTCCAACTGAAGATATCTTCCCCTCTCCTGACAACATCCAATTGATTCACTAATTCACTCATTCACTCATTAATTTGAGAAGTATTTGCTATTCCCTGTTATATGCCAACAGGATTATAAGCATTGGACACAGTAGTGAACCAAGAGCAAACAGGCATCTGGGCCTCAAACTCAGCTGGTATGCAGAAGCACCAGTGTGTACACACACACACACACACACACACACACACACACACACACACACACACACACACACACCAGGGCCTTGCCTGATCTCTGCAGAGGACAAGCTATTTGATAAAAATTAGGAGGAATTAGCAGTAGTCAGATACATGAAAGGGGAAGGGAAAGAGTGTTTGAGGGAGGTGGGGTAGCATTTGCAAAGGCTACAAAAGCAGGGGCTGGAGAGATGGCTCAGTGGTTAAGAGCACTGACTGTTCTTCCAGAGGTTCTGAGTTCAAGTCCCGGCAACCACGTGGTGGCTGACAACCACCTTGAATGAGATCTGATGTCCTCTGCTGGCATGCAGGCAGAAGACTGTATACATAATAATAAATAAAATCCTAAAAAAAAAGCAGGTTTTGACTCAGTGTGAGATTCTAGAAGAAGCCCAGTGTCACCCAAGAGTCAAGAATGACAAGAACAGAGGGTAAGACAGCAGGAGCGGGTGGAGCAGCCCTGTAAGAAGAGCTCCTAGGCATAGAAGACATGTATAGCCTTGTTCCTGGCTCAGCCACTTCAGGTTATAAACAATAGCAAACATGGCTTGCTTTGGAGGCTTACCATGTCTGGGGAAGAGTACACAGAGCAGTTGAACAGTGACAACAGGCAAGAGCTATGAGGCCCCTACAGGCATCCTGGGATGGAGAGGAGCACTGTCAGACCAGAGAATTGGTCTTGTTCTGGGTTTGCCTGTAGCCTGCCTGACACAGTACCCCTCCTGGTTTCCCATGGTGTAGCCTGGCAAAGGGTGCTAAGCCCTGCAGATGTCTGTTAGGGAGCAGATGGAGACCCTACTGCCCCAGCCCTGCCCTCCCTGCACTAGGTATCACAGGAGAAACCATTCCAGCTTATGCAACCAAAACGCTGCCACTTCCTCTTCAGCACCAGCTCGCTCAGCCCCACCCCTAGCCTCAGTTCCCTCATCTGTAAGTCAGGGATAGATAATATACCTGTGATAAATAACCAAGGACAGTTCTTGCAATACAAAGGCTCCAGCAAATGCTACAGTAACACACTCCACTACTGATGCCCACAGACCCTTTCTGGCCCAGACAGCTGGCTTCATCACTGAGCCCATGTTCGAGCAGGCTCAGCTCTTCTTCCTCCTTCCTCTTTCTTCCTCCTTCCTCTTTCTTCCTCCTTCCCCTGCAGCCCAGAAGCAGCCATGGCTTCCTGCAGAGAAGTAGACTAGGATCCTTTGCACAGACAAACTCCCCTCCCCCAGGATCTCTGGCCTGAGGTCCCCAGGGCAGAGTTCTGAAATAGCTCAGTGCTGAACTCAGTCTCTCTTCTAGCTCTGGGGGTGTGTGGGGGGCTGCTGCTTCTCCAGCCTTCTGTCTCCCTTTCACCTTCCTGCTGTACTTCCCATGGCAACCCCACTTGCTACCCAGAGCCCAGACCAGCTGTTTCTCCTGATGCCAATTGGCCAAGGAATAGAAAGGTGGTTCCCTGAGCCCACAGTGGCTGTCTGGGAACGATAGGTCTGTAGGTCAAGGCTCCTACTAGGCTCAGTCTCTGGTTGTGAACCTAAATCAGTGGTTATTAACCTGTGGGCCATGACCCTCTTGGGGTCAAATGACCTTTCACAGAGGTCACCTAAGACCATCAGAAAACACAGATATTTACATTGTGATTCATAACAGTAGCAAAATTATAGTTATAAAGTAGCAATGAAAATAATTCTGTGGTTGGGAGTCACCACAACATGAGGGTATTAAAGGGTCACAACATTGGGAATGTTGGGAACCACTGACCTAAAAGACGATGTCCTTGACACTTCCCTCCTGGGACCGAGTTCAGTCATTCCACTCTGCAGCAAGAAGTTAATGCTGAGGACACAGAATACTGTTATCTTCTCATGGAGAACTACAGAGCACAGCCTTTGCAGTCAGACAGGGCCAAGGGTGAAGAGGCTCCCCCATTTCTTAGCTTTGTGATCTCAGGCAGGTTCTTTAACAACCATAGATCTCAGTTTCTTCATCGGTAATACATAAGTAATATCAGTTTCTCAGGCAGGATGTAGGCTCATCTGCCATAGCAAAGATGCCCCAAACCACAGCAGCATGTGCAAAGTAGAAATCCTTTTCTTACCTACAGGGTTTCTACTCCCACTACAGTCTGAAACAACTCTAACTATCCCTGCTAACCAGCAGCCACAGAGGCAGGAAGGTGTTACACAGGAGCCTGTGGTTTGCTGTCACAGGGCACCCTACTAGTAAACAGTCAAACACAGACAGCATTGCACACCCATTAGTGAGGCTGTGGGCCCGGGTCATACATCCTTCTTACCAGGAAAGGCCATTAGACTGTAGAAGACCTTGCATGTTAGGTCAAGGAGTACAGACTCCAAAGTGTAGGCTACAGGTGTCTTAAGAGAACACTCTCTAAGCAGTGTTTAGAGAGACTGACTTAGTATGTAGTAGAGTCACGGTTCTTCTGGCTGGGTATGCTCTCATCATGTCAGTTTGCTTCAGACTTAAATCCAAGACCCAGATGTCAGATTCTTTACCCTCACTGGCCACTGAGGGCCAGCCTTTCTTTGCAGGGCAAGGACGTTGCTTTGGCTAGCTGGTACCTCATTGGCTTCACCAGAGATCTCGTCCTTAGCCACCCAATCTTGGAGATACAGCATTCTTCACACTTTCTCAAAGGAGGTTTAGCAGCTACATAGCTCTTTCCTTGATGGGGTGTTCCCCACTGTCTGTGGCAGCCACAATAATAGCATGTTGCTGTGGGTCTGTGGTGCTGTGCTAAGTCAGGCTGCCTCCAGCATGAGTGCAGCTCCCCTCTCATGGAGCCCATCAGGACAGAAAGTGATGTTTGTGGGGACCACAGCATACATTCCCTGTGGTAAGCACCCCCAGAATTCCATAGTAAGGAGGCCTGATGTCTTACGGCACCATGTTTCCCACACCTTCTTGCGTTTTGACTAACTCTCATAGCCAGGCCCCTCCTTTCATACAAGGGGACACAGGAGGCACACTGTAAAGAGACTCGCTCAAATTAGTAATGCCAGGTCGGGATAAAACCAGGTGCCCGGGTGCCTGGATCTGGCCCAGAGATTTCCTGCCTGTGAACTTCTCCCCAGCTCTAATGGGAAGCAAGAGCCACACTCCCACAGTCCCATGCCACCTGCTCCGTGGCCTTGGCATATCCACCCGTCCTTCCAGGGCCACTGGCAGCTACTTATCTTGCTGCTTCCTTTGTCCCACAGCATAAAGCCCTAGTGGGCTCATCAACCTGTGGTTAAGAAGCCCAGGTTTAGCCACAATCTCTCCTGCCATCATCCTTCAGTGTAGCTGGAAGCTACATAAGACTCAGGGCCTCCCTTGCACTCTCTTTGCCTCCAGGAATAGCAAGAAGGAGCAGTCCTAGACAGCTGTGTGCCTGGTCCTGTTTCTAGCATTTTCCAAATATAACTTATTCATGCCTTCTCTTTTGCCCCCATAAGAAGACTGTGTTTGTTGACAAGACCATGAGTGATATGTCAGTTCTGTTACTATCCTCATTTTACAGGTGACAAGTCTATAATTTAGAAATACTGGTCAAAGGGCACTCCACTAGTCAGTGATCAAACCCAGGCAATGTGACTCACTATTAGTGAGGAGGTGAGTCCAGGTCATCCATCCCCACCCAAAGACCCACAGTCGTAGGCCAGGTGCTGGGCTGTGCCCCTCACATCCAAGAATCACCACATGCTGAAAAATGAGGGAAAGGCCAGTGCCATCGCAACTCTAATGTCAGCTATGCCCCAGCTAGCTGACAATGCCATGGTCATGCCTAGCCCCTGATAGATGAGGACAAGGTGCCTATAGAGCAACAGAGCTCCCCTGCCCCAGCTCCATTCCTAGGGTTCTGCCAGCCTGAGTGAAAAGAAAGACTGACCAAATGTCTCCATTCTTGGCCATGCAAGCACCATGAACCCAAGCATGCCCTACAGCCCGGGGCCCTAGGTCCAGAAGCTTCCAAGCTTTATTGGAGGAGGAGGACCAAGCCCAGCCTCTGTTTGGTACCTTCTTTCTTGAGGATAAGTATGTGTTAGGGAGTGGGGGAGGAATTGGAAAACCACCCTTATCTCTTAAGGCACCAGCCCTGGTGGTGAGAGCAGCCAATATAGATGCTGGTTTCCCCTTGGTGTGATTTCTTTCTTTTTAAAGACAGGGTTTCATAGTGCACCCTCAGATGGCCTCATTTGACAGTGCTTCTGCCTTAGCCTCCCAAGTGCTGTCAGTACAGGCATGCACTACCATGCAGGCCCCAGTGTGGCTTTCTGGTATCCCTTAGGAAGGTCAGGAGCACAGGCTGCCTGGGACCCTAAACTTATCAGAAGATAAGGCCCTGTCCTCTTGATCTGGTGTAGTCCCTCCTGGCCCAGGCGTTCACCAAACCTGAGCTCAGTGGACAAGAGGAAGAACACTGACCCTTCACAGAAAAGCAGAGCCCAGCCCAGTCCCAGCTGCCTGCTCAACTATAGACAATGCCCCTTGCCCTGCAGCCTCTGGTTTTTAAACTCTGGTTGTTAAAGCTCAAGAAGCAGATCTAAGATATCCCACTCCACCCGCCCCCATTGCAGTGACAGAAATCCTAAAAAGCTCTGTCAATTCTCCCAGAAGAACTCAGTAACTAAGTTTAGGTGATAGCTAAGCACAGAGCTCTTCCTTTGGGAAAAAAAAAAAAAAAAAAAAGGCCCCAAGCTCCAAATGCAGGGCACATGGTGAATTGAAGACGACTTTCTCCCAGGAACAGAGCCAGTGCTCTTGACAGTACAGCCATCCAGGAAGGGAGCCCCTCTGAGCACCTAGTGTGTGTGGTACTGTGGCACCAGAAAAGGGCCTATAGGAAAAAAAAACACTATAGGAAAAAGTGTTGTCCTTGCCCAGTGGGAGAGCTCATGTGGATGCTATCCGGAAGTTGTCCTTGCCCAGTGGGAGCATACATGTGGATACTGTCCAGAGTTGAAAATCAACGCTTTTCCTCTGAGGATTGGACCACTTAGTCGATGACGTAAACCAGCAATAGATGAGAAGGAACGCAGCCATTTTACTAAGTGCTAAAGCATAGGAACCTGAGACTCAAAGAGGACCTTCTACATAGAACTTTGACAAGGGGCTTCTGAGGAGAGAGGGGATGTTTTGAATAGGAAATGAGACTGGTTGTGCTATGGTCAGAGTCTCCCAGGTAACACCCCTGTGGTCCAGGTGCTGGCTCCACAATCTCTTCACCTGTGGTAGGATGCCTCCCAGGCAGGATTGGCTTCTCAGGAAGAAAGCTCTGCCCACATTTGCCAGTAGCTTATGAAGGTAGATGTCTGTAAATTCCTTTACAAAAGGCCAACTTTCAGAGCCATCCAGAGTCTCTATTGGCTCTCAATACCAGTGTAGAGTATGCCAAAGAAATATGTTCATGGTGTGTCTTCTACCCTTCCAACTTTCAGAGCCATCCAGAGTCTCTATTGGCTCTCAATACCAGTGTAGAGTATGCCAAAGAAATATGTTCATGGTGTGTCTTCTACCCTTCTATACATAAGCCACCAACCCATGAGTTGGAGCCACTATGTCAGGCAATAGAACACACCGAGTGCTACTGTCACTGTCTTTGTGTCAAGGGCAGCCATGTCTTGGGGACACAAGCAGAGAAGAAGGGCCATCCAAGCTGTCAGTTGCAGTCTGATCAGCCACACAGCTCGCTGAGTGGCTTAGGGCTGGAGGTAGTTTTCAAGAACTCTACTTGATGAGTGTGATGGGCAAACATACAGAGCAGGCTCAGAGTGGAGGATGCCAAGACCAGAGAGGCCTATGGGCAACTGGATGAGGGCATTGCCACAAACAATTTGCACATAGCTTATTGATTAGACCACACTTTCAACACCAAGCACATGGACTGTGTTCCATGGCACCATTCAGGATGTGGGGCTCATCAAGTGAGGTGAGATGGTGCTATCAAACATCTCTGCTCTGGTCAAGCTCCCAGACACCTGCAGCAGTAGCACCCCTCGCGCTACCCTCCGACTCCCACTGCCTCACCAATCCCCAGTCCAGAATCCGGAATCTGTTCCAATCAAAAGACAAAATGAACTGTAAATCGTTTGCCGGTATCCTGCCCCTCTGCAGTATCCTGCCCTCACAGTTTCTTCTGAGACCTAAGTCTTGGCCTTGGGGCTTTTGTCTGAGCTGTCTCCTCTTAATCTTCCAGTCTCTGACCCTGGTTCAGCAGTCACCTCATTTGGAAGCTTTTTTCTGTCTCCCTGACACTCAGACGTCTCGGAGCTATTTCCTTCAGGGCCTTATTGTACCCGTGTGTGTGTGTGTGTGTGTGTGTGTGTGTGTGTGTGTGTGTGTGTGTTTGTATGTTAGAGAGATCACTGGCTGTGTCCTTGCTAGGGTGTAAGAAGCAGAGACAGCGTCCATATAACTTACTAGAGTTAGTAGGAGAGTGCTTTGAACAGTCATTGTCAAGTGGTCCCCAGCACACTGTATGCCTCTCCAATCCATTCTCTACCACCGAAAGGTCCGTCCTGCTCCTGTCCCAGTTCATCCCAGGAAAGAGCTAGCTGCCTTCCTGCAGACCTTCCCTATCTTCTCACTGCCGGTCTAGCTGTGCCTAGGTGCCCTGGCCTCCCAAAGCCACCTCCAGAGAACTGAGAACCCTGCAGGTTTGTGCTGTCAGAGGTCTTAGATGTCCAGACAAGCCCAGTCCCCCCAAACCAAGGCCTTAGAAGAAATGGGGTTGTATGGGAAGACAGGATTACAGAAAGTTTAATTATCATATAGCCCTGTGGGAAGCCTTCTGGGGGCCAGACCCCTTTTTTTTCCTAGATCTAGGCTCTAGCCTTGGCATAAAAGTAAATTCTCTCCCCGCCTGCCATGGCAGTCCAGTGTCAAAGTGTGGCTAGTAGTGGGGTGGACACTGTTCCATGCGGGCGATAGCCAACTTCTCTGTGAAGAGTGGCTTTGCTGTCCCATCAGCGCCACTCAGTCTTCTGTTGGACTCCTGTCACAGACGAACAGACAGGGAAGGTTACAGGCTTTTGTCTGAGCCAGGACACATTCATTCCTTTGGTCAAAACTTGGTCTCATGGTCACTCTTCAGAAATGCTTAGCTGTTCCCTGAAGCAAAAAAAAAAAAAAAAAAAAAAAAAAAAAAAAAAAAAAAGACAACATGCTGTAGACAGATATCTGTGGTGGGTATTTTAACCAGATTGCTACCAACTCATGGAAAAACTGCCCCCAGTATAGTTAGAGGCCTGGTCTCTTGGCTCTTTTGTCTGTTGCTAGTCAGTACTTGGACCTGGCTAACTTGGAGAGCTCCCCTCTTCTTGTGACATGGAGTAAAGCTTAAGATTCACATCGTCAGCTGCTGTTTCCACAGAGCATCCCCAGCTCTGGAAATGCTAACACTGGGATGAGTTTGCCATGTGGGGTTACTTGGGAGCTTCCCTCCTTGTTCTGTGTGCCAGGCAGAGAGGTCTCACAGGTGATGACAGTACCTCCCTGGCCTGGCGTATATACTTGGTTGGAGTGCAAGTTTCAGTGGTAGAAGGTCAACCATTTACTTAAACTTTTGCAGTTGTATAGATACTTAATGTTTATTGAAAATAAAACACCAACATATCAAATGTATAATTTCACACATAATTAATTTAAGACTAATTTCTAGGCTATATAGATATGGATGAATAAAAGTGGTACATGAGAGCTGGGTGGTGGAGTCAGAGACAAGCAGAACTCTGTGAGTTCAAGGCCAGTTTGGCCTATAGAGCAAGTTCTAGGACAGGCTCCAAAGCGACACAAAGAAACCCTGTCTCGAAAAACAAAACAAAAAAGTGATACAACAGTGGCAAGTTGGAAGGCATTGTATGGGGTTAAAAGGCTCAATTGCAAGACCACCTTTTTTGATGTATGGTCCCAGTGTATGCTACATGTATGACCTCTCTATGTCTGCTTCCTTCTCAGACACATGTCCTCATACCACAAGCCAAGTACATGGCAGTTGGTATGTCAAATTATTGACAGCAAAACCTGGCATATATTATGTGTTTGATGCACTTTAGATACTTTGGTTATTAGAGAACAATGTATCCTAGTGTTTAATTGTGCAGACAACCCTGTGATAGGCGTTATTACTGCCAATTTATCAATGAGCAAAGCTGCTTGTCTGGCTAGTAGTAGAACCACATTCTAACCACAGGTGTGCCTACTCCTCTGGCTCTGGCAGTAACTTAAGGAGGCCACTCCAGGAGGGCCCCATCTGTCTCTGAGCCTCGCACTTCCTATATTGCTAGAATATTCTTCTAGGTCATATGACATAATATGACAATTGTATAAAATCCCAAAAGCACTTTCAAGAATGGTGATCCAGAAATGTGTATGGTTTCATTCTGAGACACTCTCACTGACATTTGGATTGTTATTCTTTTCATTTTTGTTTTCCTATTCCCCGGCGACTCAGAAAATTTAACACCTTTTAATATGTCTTCTGGTTATTCTGTTGTAAGATATCTGTTTTAATGTTTGTTCTCAACCTTTATTAGAGCTTTATTAATGAATTATAAAGGATTTTTAAATTTTAAGCAATTATTGGGGGCAGTAGTGCCATGCATGGACATGCGGAGGTCAGAGGACAACATCAAGAGTCATTTCTGTCCTTCCACCATGTGGGTCTCAGGGATCAAACTCAGATGCTCAGTCTTAGTGGCAGGCACCTTTACCAACTGAGCAGGCTTGCCTGCCATTGGGGTTGTTTTATTTCCTGAACACAAGTTTTTTGTCAAGTATGTAGAGACTTTCCTTTAGGAAAGGAAATGTTTGTAAATGCATTAATTGGTAAATGTTGAATTCTCAGCCCTCACCATGCTTTTGAGTGTTGGGAGAGTATCTGCAGGTAAAGAAGACTCACAAACAGCCCCAGTCCCAGCTCCCAGGACAGAGTCACCTCTGCCCTCTGAGCCTTATTTTTATGAAGTGTGAAATAGGGACAGTCAGTCACCCTCCTGTTTGGACTGTGGTGAAGATGCAATGAGGTAGTGATGGTAGCAGTTGTCTCCAGGACTCAGCACCTAGCAAAGTATATCAGAGCTGAGACAGGGCTGTTAACACTTGCTGAGGCTATCAGTGCCCCAGGCTGCATCTCCTGGGCTCCTTCTGTCTTCCTCGGTATGTGTATATATAGGAAGCATCAGCTTCCTTACATTATGTAAGTGAAACTTTGGCTGCCTCTTCTACATCCCACTTCCTGGTCCAGAGCAGCTCCTGAGCCAGCCCCTTCCTCTGTCTGCCCAGATAACTACCCCTTCAATAGTCTTTATTCTCGTGATGCTCTGGAACTACTCCAGCATATCCCCCTGCCTCTGCTTCCCTATTGTCTGCCCTGTGTGTGCCGCTACAGTTACCAAAAGCTGCCTTTCTAAGCTGGAAACCTGAGGTTCCTGGGTGGGTGTTTGGGGGAGACCACTTTGCAGGGGAAGGCTTGGCTATCAATGGTCTCACCCCTGGTTATAAATAACAGGCCCTATTCTTAGCAAACCAGCAGTTCCTGCTGCCCTGCCTCCTAGAGCCTCCATTGGGCCTCTGGCTGTCCTTGCTGAAGACAGGCCACTCCCCTGCCTTTGGCAGGGCCCAGTCCTTTGATACGTGATCAGAAAATTCAATTATAAAGCCAATTACTGATTTCCTGAGCTTTACAAGAAGACATGAAAGTTTGATTAAGTTTGAATTCCTCTTTGGCTAATTGCCAACCGAGGCCAAATGGGCTGTGGGAGATTTTTGTTCTTGATTCTGTATTTTGTTTTGTGGCAGTCTTCCCGGGATGGGGCAAGGTTGTGTTATGGTCTTTGTGCCCTCCTTACTTGCTGAAAGGCTCTTCCTCTGTTGTGATGCATGAGATGTAAATCCCCCAAAGACTCGTTGCCAGGGTGACAGTCTCCGGAATTGAGCTCAGCTAAACAAAGTCCTTCAGAGTTGAAGGGAGCAGTGTTTATTTCCCATGCAGAGGCAAGCTCTAGCTGCCTGCTACAAGGCTGTGTTCAAGGACGCCTGCCTGTGTGAACAGGGGTACAAAAGCAGCTCACTAGTCTCCTCTGTGTGTCTACATCAGTGTGACTGGGCTCTGGCTGCTTCCCACCCTACACAAAGGATACACAGATGCCCAGGACACAGAGCATGGCTTCTGAGAGTGCCTCTGAGCAGATGGTTACCTCACCCAAGAACCTGCAGTAATGGCCCACAGCCAGTGACTGGCTGCTAGGTGCCAACACTAAGGCCTGGGGAAGGTAGAGCTGGGGAGCCACCCTGTCACCTAGGTATTTCAGCTGCTTCTGGGAAACAGAACTGACCTGTGATGAGATCAGACTGGGGCTTCAAGTCAGTGTCTGAGTTGCCTCTGGAGTACCATTTCTTCCCCTAAGAATAAAATGAGATGTCCCCAGTTTTCTACAATCTGTTGCCATCTTAGACCTCTTCTGGAAAGATGTGCATCATCTAAGAAACTCAAAACTGTCGTTCCCCCCCACCCCATGCCTAAAATCCCCACACAGAGATAGAGCCCTTTCTATTCCCTAGGCTTTTAGGGTTCTGTAACCCTGGTTAAAGTCCTAGTACCCCTGGAAGAAGAAACATCTGCCCATAGAGTTTACCCCTCAGCTAATGGACACTAAGGACAAAGCCCAAGGTGGGTAAGATAAACTTCACCTGCCTCCAAGCTCCATTATATCACAAATTTATGATCTCTTCCCACAGATGGCATTGGCAGAGCTACACACCTTACAAAGTGCCCACATCCACCCGTATCTCTCATGCACACAGAATCCTCATGACCCAGATTATTCAGTACAGACGAGAAAGCCATGGCCCAGAGTGGCCACCCTCGTTGGCCAGCATCACACAGCTTGTGGGTACAGATTCTAGACGTGTCCCTGGATTCCTGAATCTAAACCCTGTCCTGTTTGGCTGACATACATCCTCCAGCTGCATGGATGTCTTGGGCACAGCACACCTGCTTGATTGGATTGGCTTGGTTTGTTTGTGCATGTGTTTGTTTTTATAAGGTGAGAATTTTTGTAAGGTCTGAATTTGGGTGGGTCTCTCTCTCTCTCTCTCTCTCTCTCTCTCTCTCTCTCTCTCTCTCTCTCTCTTAATGAAATTGTACAGCTTCCTAGTAGAGTTGTAATTAGGAAATGCTGTGTTAGTCAGCAAGGCAGAATTGAAAAATAACCAGGCGGTGCTGGATGGAGTGTTCTCCCCCTCCTTCAAAATTCCAGTTTTGCCACACTGGGGGAGAGGGAGTTGTGAAGGGAGGAAGATGTGTGCAGCTGAGCACCCAGGGAGGGTGTGCTCCTGCTCTATATAGACTTTGAAAACAACAGTAATACTTGTGTAGGATGCTTTCTGTATATGTGCAAACAAGAGGTGAGGTGAGGCTCGGGGCCAGGTGAAGGAGGGACCTAGGAGGCCAGGCCTTTGTCAAGAAGGAATTAGAGAGC
This sequence comes from Cricetulus griseus, assembly GCF_003668045.3. Taxonomy (NCBI): domain Eukaryota; kingdom Metazoa; phylum Chordata; class Mammalia; order Rodentia; family Cricetidae; genus Cricetulus; species Cricetulus griseus. The sequence continues at coordinate 170,107,216 of NC_048596.1, forward strand.
CAGAAGGGATATAAGTACCTGCAGAGAACCCTAACATCACCTCCCTGCCAGCACATCAGCGTCAGTGGTGACAGCAAAGCACATCAGCATATACATGCTGAGCATGTATATGCCAGGTGGTGTGCCAGGTACTCTATTTCTGTCCCAGCCAACATGATCCATTTAATAGTGGTATGTTTATCTTAATGTGAGTCCAAGAAGTCATAATTGTGCTGCCCTAAAAGGAAGGCCAACATGGGGGCTTTAACTTTGTTAAAAGGGAATTAGATAAATGAAACACATTAAGAACATAAGGGCAGGCATCTCACAGATATCCTGACATAGGGACAGGTAGGACTTGGAGGCTGAGGACCTGTTCCAGAGAAGGAAGCTGAAGCTCAGAAAGATTGAGTGACATCCCCTTGTCACACAGCTGACAGCTGGAAGAGCAAGCTTTTCTCCACAGGCAAGATGAGAGCCCACAGCCCAGGTAAACGTCGTTCTTACCTTTGCTTCCCAGGTGCAGTCTCCAGCCCTGACCTAAGCCTTCCCAGAACCACCCACAGCAGAGATTTTTTTTTTTTTTTTTTTTGGTCTATGACACAAACCATGTTCTGGGGAATTAGGGCCTGGGCTGTGCTTTCTCTGATCCAATGCACAGAATCCCCTGAGAAGCCCTTTCAGAAGGGGCTGGCATGATGCTGCATGTGACTGGCAGAGATGTGATTGCCAAGTTTTGCTGAGCCACCATGGTCCCCAGCTCCACCCAACCGAAAGGGGCTGTCCTTTCAGTACTAGTCTCTACAACTTATTCCCTCTTTTTCTTGTCTCTGAATGGCTTCTTATAATGAGATATTGACTTGATCTATCAAATAACTCAGGGATTTTGAAAGCCTTTCTGTAAACTGAAACCTCCAAGCTACATGTAACCTAACTTATGCAGACCTCAGATTGGGCTCTGGCAGGGCTCTGGCAAAGAGGCTGGTCTGCACAGAGCAGTGAGTGCCAAAGGGGCATCTTCAACAGGATGGAAATCAGTTGGTGCATAAGTAGCTCAGCCAATTTTATGGCCCTGCTGAGAGAGATCCGCACAGTTTACCAGGAGAGAGCAGCATTAGCCCAAGCCCAGAAATCATTTAGATGACCACATTTTATCATTGAACAGGGTGGATCTAACCTGGGGCTCTAAGGCTACAAGTGCAGAAATGAAAAGCGTTTGAGTATGCATATGTACATATGCCCACACCCATATGTAATGCACACGCATATGTGGGCACATCCATGTGTGTATAGGGGTCTGGGGACTGTGAACTTTCTCTTGTGAAACTTAGGTTTCCTCTCATCCCAAAAGGGCTTCTTGTAATCCTAGGTAAAGTCTTCCATTTGTCCCAGGCATCTAAACTGCTGGCTGTGGAGTCCAGGAGTTTATAGCACCTGAAGTTTAGAGCAAAGAGACGTGCCAGACAGTGGCTGCCCTGAGTACCCACCTGGCTCTTAGCTATGACACAACCTTAGCCAACTGTACAACATACAGAAGCTGACAACCACTGACACCCCATCCTCAGTGGCTTCTATTCCTTCCTTTATCCCTCATAGGACCTAGAAAAGTTGAGAGCTTAGCAATGGGAATGCTGGCATTTACAGAATCTGCAGCAGGGTCAGGATGAAAGTCTAAGATTACCTAGCTTCTTCACTGGGTGAGTTTGATAAGAGAGGCATATTAGGAACATAATGACAGGAGTATCCCACGGATTGGACAGAAATTCTGATGACAGAACAGAAATGAATAAAGGTTGGGGAAGCTTGTTGGTCATGCCCGTGTGAGCTAGAAGATACAATTATCAGCAAAATGGGTTGATGTCTTTGAGTTTATCCATGAGAAGCAAATGAAAACACTTGCAGCTTGGCTGTGTAGGTGGTAGTGTGTGCCTGAAGCCTCAGATATAAAGAGGGCTGAGGTAGGTGGATTACTTGAGATTAGGAGATTGAGACCACCAGCCTTTTGTGCAGCCTTCTTGAGGAATGCCAACTGAACCAACAAGAGGAATTTTTCTTAAACGTTATTTTGCAGATGAGTTTGACTAGTCTTCTACTAATTTCAGTGTTGCAGCAACCCACAGTTTCAGTTGGAGAAGCCAGGCATGCTCCAGTTCCTTGACTTGCTGGGTTTTTCCTGCCCTCTCCCAAAAGGCCAGTCTCACCTCTCTCCGGCCAGTGCAAGGGTACTGTCCCTCAGGTTCCCAAGTACTCTACTGTTAGCCCATGTTGCATGAGTACAGCCTACACTGGTGGACGAGGAGCAGAGCAAGCAGCACAGAGCTCCAGGCAGCAGAGCTTGGGTGGAGTACTGCACAGGAACTGGCTCTGCCTCTGTTGCACCATTCCCTCGGCCTTCAGTATTAATGGACCTCAGTGAGGATATCATGGTGATTTGAGTTTTCTTGTGAGGATTCAGCCTCATCCAGAGGAGGTATTGTGGAGCCCAAAGCACAGGCTGTGGAAGTCAACAAAATCTAGGCCCAAGCTAGATCTCTAGCTTATAGCTGTTCTGCACCTTGGTCTTAGTGCACTAGGAATAAGATAGCTAGGAACCAGGTTTTCTCTATTTGCCCTCTAAGCACTTAGCTCAGAAACAGAATTGCTTATCTTATGTTTTGAGGGGTGTGGGAGACTGATATTTAATTTTTGTTGTTGTTGTTGTTGACTTTCTTGTTGTTTTGAGGAGTTATTTTTAGCCAGACCCCAACTCTACTTGCCGCATTGTCGTTGTCCTTCCCTTCCATGTAGAACACAGCTAAAATTTGGTGTTGGCTGAGACATTTGGCAGGAGACTATAGGTGTCTGCAATTTGTAAGGCAGTGGCCATTGTAGTGAATTCTTTTTTTAATTAAAAAAGTGATAGTTACTTAAAAGTATTCAGAATGTCAGCAAAACATGGGTTTCTCTCATTTGTTTTGCAATAGAGTAGTATTCATTTTACAAGTGTTTATTCCATATGAACTGTATCAGCGACAACTGACGATGAAAAGAACTGCTGTCCCCGTGGGGACAGTAATCAGTAGTCAGTGCTGTGTGGCAGCAAGAGTTTGCTTTAAGTTACCATGCCGGTTTGCAACCCCAGCTGTACCACGTAAGGTTAGTGCTATTGAAAACACCACCAGGATGGCTTAAGGACCGATTTCATAGAGGGTAACTGTACACTTTAAGCACATCTTACTCATGTGCATGGTGGGTTGAATGTTTTCTAGATGAGAAACTACTAAAACCAACTCATTCATCATCATCCTCTCCATCTTCCTCATCCTCTTTTCTTTTCCTGGCTCTTTTCAGACTTGGCAACTCCCCTCCTTTCTTCCCTCCCCTGCATCAGGTTCCCTTTATGTCTGTAGGCAGCAATATCCTTTCTGAATTATTCCTTGCACTTAGCAGCCTTCTTTTCTTAAGGCTGCTTGTCATCTGCAGCCATGGTGTTCCACATCTTCACATCACCAGTGGCTAAGCTGAGATGTTTCCCTTTGATCTGGGGGTGATGCTCAGAAGAGAAGGCCTCTCAGGTACTTTGGGGACTTGAGCCTTTTTTTTGTTTCTCCATTGGGAAGGACTTGGGTTGTCATTTCTCTATCCTAACAAACATCGTCTGTCTTTACCATGTGTTCAGCTTTCCTTTGTCATCCACCTGAGTGCATCTTGGGAAACTCTGAGAAGCTGACTGGCGCATCCCATGCTACTTCCTGCACTCCTCCTGGCAAGTTTGCACAAAGAATTCATATGATGACATTTTGCCTCTCAGCTTCTTAGGATGGCCTTTGCCTGTGTTTTGTTGTTTTTCCTCAGGGATTCAGAGTCACCCAATGACCATCTGGCACTTATTTGCCCCTGTGCCATCTCTGTGGAGCTCAGTGTGCTGGTCTGTCGTGAAGTCTCATGCGGAGGGACTCTGCGTGTCGAGCACCTGGCTGCACTAACTCATTGAGAACTCCTAGCCAGGCTGAAAGGCTATGCTGGTCCCCACCTACTTGTGACATTGCAGTGAAGACGGTTTAGACTCAGAGAGGCTAAAAGGCCTGGTTTCTAAGCCCAGATACTGCTCAGAGTTCACATGGGGTATGAATAGGAAGACAGGAGACTCTGAGTGCCACACCTTGGGTCCTACCAGGGCTCTTCCAACAGTGGCACCTGTGTCTCACATCCCTCCTTCCAGCCCTCAGACTCTCGTGGTCACTGTGTTGTTCTGTTTTTCAAGCACGCTATACAAGCCCAGGATCCCTGTGACCTGGCCACTTGGTAGTTCAAGCTTTAACTTTCCTGGAGAACATCTACCACCATCTCCCCCTTCTCCCCAGCACCTGGTCAATCTTAAACTTGTTCCTACCTACATTCCTGCTAGGGTCCATTGGCAAATACCAGTGCCCTAGAACCTAGAGCTGGCTACCCGCTTCCTGTCTCCATTTCCCAACTTTTTTTTTGAGAATTTTTAATTTTTTTTTGTTTTATGTGTATGGGTTTTTACCTGTGTGTTCTTTTCTGTGATGGACAGTGTATTGCATGTTTAGGGCTCATGTACAGCTACATCTCTGAAGGTGCTTTGAGCACAACTCGCCCCAGCCTGCCAGTTGTTAGAACTCTTCCTGTGCTGCTGGTTTCTCCACTATGTAACTGGTTCCTCGCTTGACCCAGTGTCCTAAGCACTATAATTATGGCTTGCCCTGACATTTCCTTGTACTTACATGTCCCAAATTGTTACAAGCAACTGCTTTATAATTAATTGAATGATTCATAGGAAAAAAACACTTTTTCTGCCTATAAATAATGCCACCAAAATTTCTACAAAAATCAAATGCTGTCTCAGCACCCAGCATGTACCCAAGACATGCTGCCTATTTATTCTGCCTGGACTTGGGTGTCTCTGGGCTATCAAGGAGTTTTCTGGCCTGAAATGGGACTTCCAAAGCCAGTTGGGGTCAAGTGAGTAGAAAGGGGCTTCCAGGAGTCCCAGGTAGCCTACCATACTATTTCTGTGACTTCTCCATGTTTTTGGTGTGCCAGCTCCAGCCACGGCTGGGGTAGGACACGTCAGAAAGACACAGACCCCGCCTTCTCAGTGTTTTGGGGGCCAATACACACACACACACACACACACACACACACACACACACACACACACACACACACCCCACATGGAAACCCATCCCCACCCAACCAACTGGTGTGATCCAGGGCCCAATGTGATGCTCAGAGGAGAGAGAGGCATTTGTGAAACAGATGTGTGCAGCCTCACAGAGTGTCACCAGTGTGTACCTAAGGAATCCCCTCCAGTCATTTTCTGAGAGGAAGACCCTGATGAGGAGAAGACTGAGAAGCATCATGCAAGAAGGGGCAGAGCTTGAGCCTGCATCTTGGTGGTGAGGCTTCGGGCAAGAGTCTCACTCTCTGGAGCAGGTAGCTCCTCTGACACAGATATCTAAAGCACCTGCATGCCACCTACAAGGACACAGTGATGATGGACAGCCACCTCAGAGATGATCCAACATGACTAAATTCAGAGTGGTGTGGAATGACTTCTGTGTTCCCTCTGACCACTACTTTACATCCCTGAGACTTTCGCTGTTTATCAGCCAAAGTGTTGAGCTTGTCCTCTGCATCTTCTCTACTTGAGTGGATTGGTCCTCCAGCCAAAGGAGCTACCATCTCTGTCTGTCTAGTGCAACTCCTTCATTCCACAGAACCTGACAAGAGGGGGAGGTGTGGTAGGAACCCCACGTTTCCTGATTCTTGGGTTCAGTGTTTCTTTCAATCTTTCTTTTTCTATCTTTCTTTCTTTTTGTTTGTTTCTTTGGGTTTTGGTTTTTTGAGACAGGGTTTCTTTGTGTAGCCCTGCTTCTCCTAGAATTTGCTCTGTAGACCAGGCTGGCCTCCAACTCAGATATGCACCTATGTCTGCCTCCAAAGTGCTGGGATTAAAGGTGTGTGCCACTACCACCAGGCTTTTCAATCTTTCTTTAACAAATTCACTCAACAAATGTTTATTCGTCACTTACTCTATGCCTGACTTAATGAATACAAGAGGGTGCCTGGCATGGACATTCTGGTGGAGGAGAATAGACTATAGATACAAACCACAGAAGGTAAAGGCCACACTCGGTGCTGCCACAGCAGGGAGAAACAGGTCCTTGCCCAGACATCTGTGAGCCCATCTGGAATTTCTCTGATTTTCAGTGGCTTTGCCTAGGCTTCTGGAGGCCCAAGTTCTGTGCTGAATCCCAGGCTTCTCTCAAGGCCTGGTAAAGACCTGGGATAAGTGGCTCATTGGTCCTTCCTCAAGCTGCTGCTCTTGTAATAGTGCCGAGCCCAGGAGGACACTGTCATCAGTTAAAATCACCCCCTTGGCCAAGAAAACGGTATTTTAGAGGATTGAGCTTGACATTATGTCTTAACTTTTGAGGGATCTAGCTATTGGTTCCTGAGGGGAGAAGGTGCTCCTCAGGATTAAATATACAGTTAGACTCAAAGATCATTTGTAAGTCCCTCTAGGGGAAAGCAGATATAGGCAAACACTTTACACTTTCCTATTCACCCGCTGTTTCTGCAGTTTTCATTTGTGATATTCCAATCCAGACGACTTAGGAGGAATACAAAAGGATCTGGAATTTAGAGAGTAAATCCAGAAGCTCCCTGAAGACTGTCTTGTGCCATACATGACTCACTTTTATAGTGTCACTTGCCACCCACTTCAGACTTGCCACAAGCTAATGACCTACTCTGCCCGCATACATAGGCTGCACCCATGTGGCTGTGCCACCCTGCCACTCACAGGTAGATGCCCATGGGAGACACTGCTGCCTCTGCTGGAACACAGCCAGCATACTTCTCCAAGTGCTCTGGAGGCACCAGGAAAGCCAGAAGTCCTGGAGTCCTGCTTCTGTTTCCCTGTGACATCAGCTCCTCTTGTGGTTTATCCTCTATTCTGGATTCCCTGTTGTGGTGAGCACAAACCTTGAGAATGAACTGGGCAGTTCCTCCTTTGCCTCCTTAATCCTACCTTCCGTTCACCCTGTCGCTGCCTGGCCCTCTAAGGACAAAGCGCTAGCATTTGGCACCCATCTCAGCTTATGGCCTGGAACACATCCATTCTACAAGCAGTACCTCATAACTAAAAACGGTGAACATAGCTGATGTGGGCTCTACCCTCTCAGAGCTTACCAACTAACTCCCTGAAAAGAGACAGGTCCACAAGGAGACAAAGCTGCCTGCTTACATGGTGTGATGGTTCAATTAAAGAAATAAAAAGCATGTTGAGATAAGAGCAGAAATGTCTGCTTTTGGTAGTTTGGGGAGTGGGGACAGAGGAGGCCAGAATTACCCTTCTCTTGTGAGTTATGTTTAGACTGAGACAAAGAGGAGGAGGAGGAGGAGAATCTTACAGTCTGGAGATCTGGGAAGAGCCAGTACAAAGGCCTGGGGCTCCATCTGGGGCAGTCTGGAGCTGGCATCAGGGGCCTGTGCAAAGCCTGAAAGTGCAGGCAGGGTGGGGGGTATTTTGGTGATAAGAGCAAAAATGGCTGTGCATGAGATATGAGAGGTGGGGCTCCAGAGCCTGCCTAGCTTGTAGGTAGAGTGCAGGATGCTGAAGAGATCCGTGTGCCACAGCCCAGGGGAGAGGCTTGGGGTCTGTGTTGGTCTTATGTTGGCCAGAGACCCACAGACTGGGGACTTGGATGACAGATGTTTATTGTCTCAATGTTGTAGAGGCTGGAAGTCAGAGGTCAGGGTGGCAGCAGGGCTGGTTTCTTCAGTGGTCTTATGATTGTCTTGTCCCTCTATTTTGGCATGGTCTGCCTTCCCTGTGGGTCTGTGCCTTAATCTTTTACAAGATGTCAGTCATGCTGGTGAGGGCCTTCATGACCTCATCTCAACTGGAGCTCCTCTTTAAAGATCATACCCAGGAATAGGGTTGTATTCTGCTTGACTGGGGGTTGGCATCACAGCATAGGAACTTTAGGAAAGCCTGAATCAGGTTCTAACAGGTCTCCCCCTAATGTGCCCATGGAAGATGAGGCAGACAAATGTCCACAGTTCTTCAGGAGGCCATAGCAGACCAGCCCCTGTGCCACCTGCTACCTCTTTGTTGAGGGGGGTGATTAACAAAGAAAGTGATTGACTGTCCTAGTGAATAAGAAGAGAGGGGAGGGGAGGGACAAGACACCTGGCCCAGCTACTCCAGCTTCTTCCCGTCCCACCCATAGCATGGCCCTGTGTCCAAGAAACACATAGAATGTGTGCTGAGTTACATGGAGTGGCCTGGCGGCCCCTCTAACTGGGTTTCTCCAATCTATAGCACTAGTGGACAGCCCACCCCAACTGCTGAGCCACAGGACAGGCTTCTTCCGCCATATACTAAAGACAAAAATAACTACAAGGAAGAAAAGGCCTTCAGGAAGTTACCTTGAAATCCAGAAAACATGAAGCCAGGTGCTGTCTAATTAAGATGACATTTTGAAAGGGGGAGGGGAGAAGAGGCCTGGATGGCATTTTAAATTGCACACTGTACAGCCTCTCTAATTCTGGTTCTGAGCAAAGTTTCCAACTGGAACAGAAAACAGGACTTCAAAGACACTGCTTACCACTGGCCATGCAAAATGGGTGAAAAGAGCAGCATGGGGCGCTGGGCACAATGTGGCCTATAGGCTGGGCAAAGGCTAGGGACTGCAGGGGGCTGCGGCCCTCTTGGGAGCCTGCTGTGAATCATTGGAGCCATTACTGGGAGAACTAATCAAGCCTCATCCTTGAGAGCAAAAAGCGTTTGTCCAGCCAAGGCCACTTTGGGGGGTGCCTGCTAGACAGAGTGACCCAGGCTGGTCCCAGTCTGGTGCCCCACCCCAGTCTCCCTGTAGTTCTTGTGTGTAGCATGGGGAGGGGGGACATTGGTCTTGAAAGACTTCCTCCTGATGGCCTGCTCCCCCTTCCAGAATTCTGGGAAAGATGACCTGGTTTTCTTTCCCAGTGTGTATAGATATGGTGGGAGGCAGGGGGCTGTGAGCAGCCATCTCCTGCACATCGTCTCTTGTCTACCTTTGTGTATTACACAGAGACACTCAGTGCAGCGGGTTCTGCTGTTACCATTATTGCTTCTCACACTGCCAACCCTGGTGTCTGCATTTGTGTACACACACACACACACACACACACACACACACACACACACACACACACACACACATATATATATATATACCGGAGAGCACCCTTCTAGACCCCAGGTTCCTACAGACCCCTGGTTCATGCCTGGAAAGCACCACAGTTTTACAGCTAACGACGCAGTCACACACAGTCACAGTGGCTTGCCCAGGCCCTGCAAGGTCAAATTCTAGAATTTTCCACAAGTTTTTGAAAAGTTCTCCCTACTACTTTCTACCTGGCCTGCTGGCCATCTGGTTCCTGAGCCGCCCCTGAGGTATCTATCTGCCTCATGATTCCTTTCACTCACCATCTTACCCTGTTTTGGTCTGACCCCAGCTCCTCCACAGGAGCGGAAGCAGCATGAAGAGTGGCAAGTGAGACTGGGCAAGGAAGTCAATGCAGGCAGAAGAAAGAGTGAGTTCTCTCAGATTGCAGCCCAGTGGACACCCAACTTCTTGCTCCTGAACATGCCGGAGTGCCAGGAATACATTCCTGGTGTCTGAACCATGCCAGGTGCTGGAATAGTGCTCCCTAATGGGATGGGAATGAGTGCTCATGGATGAACATGAGGTTACTTACAGTTTTTATTTCAAGTTATTCATTCATTTTAATGTGTCAAACATCTTTAAGGGGCTGGAACTGCAGTAGAATGCTTGCCTAGCAAGTTCCAGGCTTCAGGTTCAATCCCTAACACCACTACCTCCCCCCAAAAAAATATCTCTGATTTGATTTTATAAGTTGTACTATGTTTCATTTTGTTCAAAGTATGTATAAGTAGAAAAGCATTTAATTGTAGATAGTAAGTCAATCACAGTTGTAGTGGTATAAAGCAGAGCAGAAATTTTAACAGTTATTATTGTGTGCCTACTGTGTGCCATGTAGTGTTCTGTGTGGAACATGACTTTTTTCCTTTGGGGAATGGAGAGCACAGATGGCATGGCGCAAGTACTTTGAGACTCCAGAAAACTTACCTCTGTCCTCACCAGTTGACATGTATTTTGTCTGTTTCTCTTTTAAGTGATAGGAGGCAGGGGGGTTATACCCAATAATCTAAAATCTAAGCAGAGGATGGATACCATGCAGGGGGCAGATGGGATGGGGCCAGAGACAACAGCAGTCACAGCAGCAGGGTTCCAAGTCTCCCCTGGGACACAGCCCCACTCCTCCACCAGGCCTGGGAAGACATGACAGACTACAGAGGGAGTAGTGCTGTTTGTGGACCGTGGTGTTGTCTGTGGAGCCAAGGGATGGACTTCTGGTAGCTACCATTCAGCTGGCAGTCAGCAACTCTTGTAGCCTGCTGGGCAGAGGAGATTGGAGAGGAAGGGGAATGCACTTGGAGCCAGAGCAGAGTAAACAAGAATACCTTGGAGAGGGAATCTGAGCCCTGGTGGCCTGCTGAGTGGCCCTACAGTTTCAGTGAATGAATGCCCACTTGAGCCAAGGCCAATCTCCCCAGAGTGGGAAGGGAGCACCATTGCAGATGCTTGTGCTCCTGGAGCACCAACCTGTGTTTTTGAAGCAGAGTCCATCATCCTTACCATCAGGTCTGGACCCAGGCCCTTCTTTATCCAGGGTCAGTGTCAGGGAGAATCAGAGCACGAAAAGGCCAAGTGGGGAAGGAATCAATACACCCTCCTCCCGAGAAAGTTGTCAGGCTAGGGGCATCCAGGATGGACGCCTCTCCCTGGACTGGCCCAGACTCTGACCCTCCTTCCTCCTTAACTCTGTGGCCTGTAGAAGCATTCTTAGCTCCCAAGTCTCCCATGTTTCTTCTTCTGGAAAGGCCAGGTATCAAGAGCCCAGGGAATGGGCATCCAACCTTGGCAGCTGTGTGACTTCCACCTCGTACTTCACCCAGGGCAACAGGCTTGGGACCGCTGTCTGATGCAGCTGGTACTCAGCCACAGCTGTCTCTCTACCTTGCCCGTGTTTTAGCTGATAGGACTATTTGTCATCCTTGTTTTTTACACCTGTCACTGCCCCACCTGCCCCATGTAAACGCTGCTGGAATCAACATGCTACCCCTGGGTCCCCAGGGTAGGTGCCACCCAAGCTCTAGGAGCTCTGTTCTCTCAAGGCAGTGCGGAGAAGAGCAGGTGGTGACAGCAAGAGAGTCTCCCAGGTGCAAGCTTTCCCTTCAAAAGACCTGTCCAGAGGGAATTGGGGTAGGCAGGCTCCCACCCACCCCCTCCCCTGGAACATGGCCCCACACCCTCCACCAGACCTGGAAAGACAAGACAGACAACAGAGGGAAGCAGTGCTGTTTGTTTGTGGACCGTGGTGTTGACTCTGAAGCCAAGGGTTGGGCTTCTGACCCCTACTGGCAAAGTGGCATTCAAGTCTTGGAACCCAACTGTACATCAGTTTCTCTGGTAATAAAATAGAGGAAGGGGCAACATTTGGTGCCTTTTAAAGAATTGGAACCCACAGACTGGGGAGATTACTCCATCAGTAATGTGCTTGCTACACACATGTGAGAACCTGAGATCAGCTCACCAGCATGCATGTAAAAGGCTGGACTCTGAGGTGCATCTGTGACCTAGCACTGGGGGAAGGCAGTGGGAGGGGTGCAGCTCCTTGGACTCACTAGTTAGCCAACAAATGAGCTTCCGGTTCAGTGAGAGACCCTGTCTCAAAGACTACGGTAGAAATCACTGAGGAAAACACTTGGTATCAACATCTGGCATCCACACACACAGCCTGAGACTCACCAAAAGTGATGGCTGTAGCTTAAAGCCCCTCTCAACCCAGGAGACCACCGGCCATACCTCAACAGATGGGAGGAGCCTCAGCAGCTGTACTTTCCATTGCTGACTGGATGTTCCAGAAGACCTACTCAAGTCCTACTTGAATTCAGCACATGACATCAGTCTGTAAGATGGGATGGGGCCAGAGGGTTTAGTAGCAGGGTTCTAAGTGAGAGAGCAGCTCTCCTTCAGCCTAGTTCAGGTTGAGTCTCAGGCAGGGTCAGCACACCCCTGCTACCTGGGACCTTGTGTCACTGACACAGTGAAAGGCCTCAGGCTGGGAACCCGCGCCAGACCATGGAGTCCTGCTAGAATTAAAAATAGTGCTCTGCTGTCACCGTAGTTATTTTTATGGTTGCCTTCTACTTAGACTGCTTTATACAGATTCTTCATTTTCCATAGGAATATGACATTTATAAAATACAAAGATGTGTATAAGAAAGCTAGTATTAGTCATCAGCTGACGCCAGACTGGAGCAGAAGGTATGAAGGTGCTGAGGAATGAATGATGTCTGGAAAAGAAGAGTCTGCTCTACTAGTTTTCAAACTTTTTATTTTGTGCTTGTGTGTGTTGGATTTTTAGATATGTAATTGCACTAAAAATTAGAGTTAGGGGGCTGGAGAGATGGCTCAGGGATTAAGAACACTGACAACTCTTCCTTAGGATCAGGGTTCAATTCCCAACATCGACAATCATCTGTAACTCCAGTTCTAGGGATCCAACATTTCCTTCTGGTTTCCACAGGCACCAGGCATGCACATGGTGCACAGACATACATCTGGACAAAACACGCATACACATAAAAAAGTTAGCACCAAGGAAGTTTTAGACATTTCTTCATTTAAAATACTAGTAATTCCTAGGCATAGTGCATGAGCCAGGCCTGGGTTTTACTCCAGAACTTAAAAAAATAATAAATATGGAAAACTCATCATGTGCTGATATAAATAACATTTTTCTGAAATTTTCCAAAAATATTTTAGCACAAGGAATTCCATAGTTCATTATCTTCACTATTGCCTTTAAAATCTTGTCTTACAGAAGATAGCTCTATCTGGTGTGGCTTCATACTTGATCTAATGTGACTTGTTGTTTTGCTATAGAAAATTGTGTCCCTCACACAAATTCTTTGTTTAAAAGAGAAGGAATATTTTACTAATCTTTTTCAGAAAATTATTCTTTAAAATTCGCCAAAATATGAAATAACTCTGTGTGTACATGTTGTTGGGGGTCTCATATGTCGCTCTCTGTGTACATGTTGTTGTTTGGGGTCTCATATGTCGCTCTGTGTGTACATGTTGTTGTTTGGGGTCTTATATGTAGCTCTGTGTGTACATGTTGTTTTTGGGGGTCTCATATGTAGCTCTGTGTGTACATGTTGTTGTTGGGGGTCTGATAAGTGCTTGGGAAAGCTCTCTCCCATTAAGCTGCATCCCCATGCCATTCTTCCTTCACTGTGATGCAGGCTCATAAGTCTAGGTCCTCCAGCCCCAACCTTCTTTTTTCTTTTTCTTTTTAAATTCATTCATTCATTCATTATTTATTTATTGAAAGAGAGTGTAAGTGTGTGTCACATGTGGAGGTCATGTTCCAAAAGAGGACAACTTTTGGAAGCTGATGCTCTTTGTACCAGGTGTGTCTCAGGGATCAAACTCAAATCCTCAGACAAGAGCTTTACCCATTGAGCCATCTCACTGGTCCATCATAGAAGCTTCCGACCTCTTGATGATGGTGCAGGAGCTGAGTCTGAAAGGCTGTCAGTGAATAATCTGGAGAGAGGTACCACTCTGCCAAGCTGTCAGCCTCACATCCTGCCTCCTCCCGCCCCCACGTGTGTGTGCAGCCCCAGCATCCATCACTTCTCTTCCCTAATTGGGTTGCTAATATTTGCTGGCAAGGCAGCCCTAATTAAACCATTCGTCATTGTTACTCTGTATTCTGAGCATCTGAGGCTGGCCATTATCACTTTTCTTTCCCTTTGACCAAACTCTCTGTGAATGATCTGAATCTGCTCTTGTTCATTTCTTAGAAATTTGCTCTATCCAATTTGAGTTCTATTTCTCCTTTCTGAACCCAGAAGAAAGGATTCAGAGGGTAAGGAGGGCAGCATGAATTTGGAAATTTCTGTCACGTTCACCAACGCCAATTTGAGAATGTAAGTAGCCTGCTTGATGCCTTGGCTGTTCAGAGTGGGTCTGCACCCATCCAGGAGAGAAGGGCATGCCAGGTGAAACTATCCCCAAGGGTAGACAAGTGGAGCTTGAGTATATATCATTACCCGCCATACTTAGGACCTGTCGAGGCTGGATGACAAACACACCACTGCCCATGAAAGTTGGACAATGTAATGTTGCTGAACAATGTGAGCAGGGCCTTCGTTCTACATTGGATGATCCTAGCCTGGCCCCACATACCTTCCCATTCCTCCTAGTCCCTCGTGCCTGTTTCACACAGGACTAGTGGGGCCAGAGTCTCAGGCTCCATGCCTTGGGGTTCAGCATTTGTTGTGAGAGACTCTGCAGGAAGTGTTTCCTATTGCCATCGCTACCCTGCCACAGAACTCCACACTGCCTTATGAGGGAGACCATTACCCTGTGTGAACCCTGACCCATCTGTGTGCCAGGGGAACATCCATAGGTTGCTTCAACACAGGCTATCCTTGTCGCAGGGACCATTGAGATATAGAAGAGGTGCAGGGCTGTTTGGAGGGCAGGTGTATTGAAGAGTGTCAGGCTTAAAGGGCAGGGCCATTGTCTTAATGGGGAGAAAGGGCAAGGGTATAAACTGTCCAAATGCTTACTTTTGCTGCAGGATCTTTGGAGGGAATCGTAAAAGATCTCTCCCCCAAAGCAAGGGGTGGACACACAACGCCCCACACTCCAGAGCCCCTGTGAGCTGACAGCATGCGGCAGGCAGAGGTCCTGCTCCGGCCTTAAGCTCAAAGCAGGGAAGAGCCCAAGCACATGTCGTCCCAGTCACCAAGTGTGCCAAAGTTTAGACATGCCATCATGTCTAAAATGGGTGGTAGGTGGGTACCACTCCTACAGAGGGCCACAGTTAGAGCGAGGAGCAGGAAAACAGACCCTGATGGAGCTGCGAGGGGGGAAGGGCAACTGATTCCCCTTGAAGTTGTGAGTTCTACGGCCCCATTTTAAAGCAGAAGGCTCTCTGAGAGTGAGGGAAACAAGACTGCTTTCCCTCATGTACAGGCTTCAGTCAGGTGTGTCTGGCTCTCTGCCTGCTGGGACTGCAGTGCCTCAGTAGGCCTCAGCATCTGGGGTCTCCACCCCAGAGCTGCTAGCTACTCAGTAGCACCCAATAACAGCCCTGGCATACCGCACCCAGCGGGCTCTGCCCCTCCTGGTCTGTGGCACCTGGTTCCTCTTGTTAGTCTGTGTTCTCCTGCCCTCTGGTGGAGATGGAGACAACTGCAGCACAGGGGGCAAGGTGGGGCCAATGAAGGCCTTTGCTGCAGCTGGAGAGCTGGGGGTAGGAGGGGATACACGCCCATACTCACACTTTCATTTCACTTGGCCTCAAAGATTAGAGATGGAGGAAAACTCTGAGCCATCCAAAGCAGCTACTCAGATGGAAGGGGTTATTATTATAATTACTATGATTATTGTTATCAAGATTATCATGCTTGCCTGGGAAGTCTTGTACAAAGCAGGCTTATTTATGTCAGCTTGCTGTTTGTGTCTGAGGCACTTCATCTTTGCTCATGATAACTAGCATTTGCAGGGCTCCTTCATGCTGCAGAGCTGTGTCACATCTTCAGCCCATCTCCTCACACAAATAGCCTTGTGCACCAGGTGCCCAGGGGACAGCAGAGGCTCTGAGAGGGTGAGCGGTCTGTCCAAGGCTACAGGCAAACAGGTACAGAGCCAGGACTTGAGCCTGCGCCACCTGCTGAAGATTCCGATTCTTCACCATTGTTGTCTTTTTGGGTCTCCTCTCTTGAGAGAGCCTGGGTCTTTTGTGATCCTCTGGCTCTAGGATTCTTTGCTGCCAATTCTAGAAAAATCTACATTGCATTTAGGAACAGGGAAGGGTTTAGAAGACCAAGTTTGCCCTCTGCCTTCAAATGAAGGCACTCTCTCAGATGGGTGGCTCTAGAGTCCTGGAATGGATGGCACTGAAGGTTGGAAGATACGTGGCTAGTGTTGTCTTCACTGGATCACTACTCATGCTCACTCTGGGATGTAGCTATATCTCTGAGACATCGGGGCAGTTGGCATAGGGGCTGTTTGTGGCCCAGCAATTGCAGCCTATGTGAGCAGTGGACAAAGCCCTCACTGGGCCCTGGGAGTTGACAACCTTCTTCCCATAATGGATTCTAGCTCTGTAGATGAGCAGGAGATGGCTTTCTGGAGCAACAGCCTCCCTGGTGGGTACAAATGGGCAGTCCCACTGGCTGAGCCAACACCAGACCCAAGTACTACTTGCAATACTTGCTCAGGATCTGCCCTGCAGCACATGGTCTTGTAGCCTATCCTTCATAGTAGGGGATCTATTGTGTGCCTCCAGTTCAAGGGCATCACTACCCTAATACCACCCTGGACATTTTCTGCTCCCCAGCAAGTGCCTGAGGCAGCCTACTTCTGGGGAACTAGGGCCAAACTGCTCCCCTATCTCCCTGCCCAACTCCTGTTGTCCTAGATGCCATGCATAGGTCTACACAAGGGTTCCTCTAAAGTGATTTTCATCCACCCTGAATAGCATCAGTCCATTTGCCTATCTACATTAGGAGGAGTAAGATCCTTTTAACCAGAAAGGCTGTGCCATTTAAAACAGTGAGAATGGCCATGCTGTTTCTTGGTCATTGGTGTGATAAGTATCTTGCTGGTTGACATCTAGAAGTCACAACTTCTCCGAGCCTCGTGATCCTAAGTATATGAAGAACAGTGCTTGACTATTGACATTCAGACCTGCCATCCCAGCTGTGCTCCAGTCCTGACCTCCTAGGCTCATGTATTTGTCCTATTCACTGGTATGTGGCCACAGCAGCTAGAGAGGTGGGAAAGAGCACACCCATCCATCCTTTTCTCTGTGTGTCCTGTTGTTTTATATGATGACCTTGTGGAGAAAGCAAGGATATTGTCATCCCCTGTTCACAGCAGGCACACTGGACCCCGGCTTACACTGGAAGCCCAGGTTGAGACCAAGTCTGGCCCCACCTATCCAGGCCTGTACATGGAGCAAGTATGGTTGTATTCTCTCTCCAGCAGGAGAAAACACTTCCCCTTTGCCTCTGCTCTTGAGCCAGCCACAGGACAGTAGGAAAAGAAAGGGGCTCATGCCCTCATACCCAGGCAGGCATATGTGTCTACAGACGCCTTCCTGGAATACCAACTTTTCCTGTCCAGCATGTAGCCAGTACCCACAACACATGAGTGCTATGCCAGCCCTCTGGAGAATGAGGAACCACTCATGCATGAAACTTCACAGAGTGTAGGCACCGAATCCAGGGTGCTATGCACAGTAAGAGGGAGGGGACTCAGATGCTAGAAGAGTCCTGTGGGCTACAGCTATAGGAAAAGGATCTTCACTTGAGCCTGGTTGGTTAGGAGGCGGACCAGTCAGGACTACTGAGATATAAATACAAACATAAAATGACCACCTAAGCAGTGTATCCTCTGTTAACTTTAATAAAAGAGGTGATCAGGTGAGTTTTCAGGAAGCCCAGTGGTACATCTGGTTACAGGTATGATAGAATCCAGGTATTGACTTCTTTTTGAACATTGATCTGTCTTGGCACTGCTCTCTTCACTGGTCACCCCACACTCCTGCAGGCTTTGGGATTCTTTATGTATATTTTCTACAAATGTCCTGGGGTCTGGTTGAGGTACTGTAGTTGGTTGTAAGCTTAATTTGACAAATATGGGTTCTGTGTCCACCCCAAACAGTACACAGGCTAGTAGAATTGTATAGAGCATGTGTGTGTCCCCAAATCAAGAGACAGTGTCATCCCCATCCACACTGGTTCAAGGAAGGCTGCTGTCTTCCTTCTGGGGACCTGGGGCTCTGCTGCTAGTAAACAAGAGTTGAGGCCTTAGAGGTGGAGAGGGCAGCACCCAGTAGGAAAGGCCTGGCTCTTAGCTGGAAGCTGGCCCTTGCTGTGCTTCCTGCATCTGGGCCAAGGCAGGATCCCATGTCAGGCTTTCTAGAGATGGTAGCTCCAGCAGTGTCTACTCATAACCTCCAAAAGGTCAGATCTGGTATCTTCATCTTCTTGGGCTGCTGGTATCTTTGCCACAGATTGGGTAACCTTATGCACCAGAAATGTATTTCTCACAGTTCCAGAGGTTGGGGAGTCCAAGGCCAATCCTCCAGCAGGTTTCTCAATCTCCGAGGCCACTTTCTGGTTGACAAACACTGTCTTCTTGCTGTATCCTTGTTCCATGTGGTGGACAGAGTTAAGGGTCTCTTTTGGGTCTCTTAGAAGAACATTAATCCCATTCATGACAACTCTGTCCTCACAACCTAGTCATCAGCCTGGTGACTCCTACACCCTGGGAGCTGAGGTTTCAATATAGGAAATGAGGAGAACACAAACATTTGAGAGCACCTCATGAGCCTACCCAAGGACAGGCTTGTGCTCTGCCAGACCTCATTTGGTTTGAGCATCCTGTAAACAGCAGGGAGCTGAGTACTGTGGAGCAATATTGGAAAAAAGGTGCTGGAATGTGAACTGCACCTCTGGCATGGGAGGAAGCCTAGGCAGAAAGGTCAAGATTGGGGTGAGCCCCATTCCCCAGGCCTGAGGACAGTCAGGCAAAGGGACAAGATGGAGTCGCCCTGTTAATTGCTTGGTACCCTCCACAGGCTTCCAGGGATGTTAGTGGAGCTCCTCTTGCTCTCCAAAACTGTGCTCAGGGGTCTGAACTAGGCACTAATATGGCCTCAGTTCTGGCCTCAGGTGACCTGACTGTGTCTGCAACGTGCATTCTGTCAGCTATAGCATAATACATGCTAGGGCCAAGTCTGATGTTAAAATGTGAAAGCGCCTTGCACAGCAGCTGTAGATAGAGCACTATGTGAGCTCCATGAGAAGTCAAGAGATCATCCTGCCCCAAGAAGCAGGCACATTCAGCACCAGCCACAACACAGGATGGATGAGGGACATTCAAGGTAGGCATGGCCAGAGCAAAAGTACCCTACACCAATGGAGCACCTGATGGGAGGTAAGGACTGTGTGTGGCGAGGTCCCACCAGTGGAATGCATGCAGAATCTGAAGACAGGCAGGTGGGTGGGCTTAGTGGGACATGGTGATGATTCCTGAACTTAGGAACAATGGGAAACTCTTCAAAGAACATAACCAGAGAGGTTATTGTAACCATCCACATCATGTTTGATTGTGAATGTTCTGAAAACAGTTAAATCTGACAGAAACTTTGTTTTAAAATAACTGAACTGTTAGTTACTTTATGTTATAAATCATGTTAGTGTTCTGGTGGAAGTTCCACCTCAAACCCCCTCCCCCATCTCTCTCCAAACCCTGCTGCATCCCAG
The DNA here is from genome assembly GCF_003668045.3 of Cricetulus griseus. Lineage (NCBI taxonomy): Eukaryota > Metazoa > Chordata > Mammalia > Rodentia > Cricetidae > Cricetulus > Cricetulus griseus. Next base: position 170,126,636 of record NC_048596.1, read on the forward strand.
AAAGTCCACCAAATGATGACCCCTCCCCTAGAGATGCTGGAGACCACTTCCACGAGGAATGCCACCCAGAAAACAGACACATGGTTTTTCGGCCTCTCTTCCCTATCTCTGGGGCGGCTGGAAAAACATCTGGGAGCATATTTTAATCCATTAAACATGGACTTTTTCTAATTCGGTTTGATTTGGTCTGGTTTGGATCACTGTGTCAACAGAGAGGCTGGTCGGGGTGCAGAAACTTTTCAGTTAGCACAACCCTGGATAGCACATTTGCATGCAGTTATCCAGGACCTGGACTGTTTTCAGGTCATTGTACCACCATCCCTAGGGTGATGATCCAACCCAGCTGCTGGAGCTACAGCCATCATGTCTAAGTTCTAAGCAATAGGAAGGAGAAAGGGGGTGAGAAAAAAGGCATCCCTTTATTTATGCAAGCATTCATTCATTCATTCATTCATTCATTCATGTGCAGTGACAGAAATTGAACCCAGGGTCTCATGGTTGCTGGTCAAGCATTCTGCCACTGAGCTACGTCCTCGACCTCATAGACGTTATCTTTATGTTATTTAAAATTTATTTATTTATTTATCTTGTGTGCAGAGAAGGGGGACTTTGCATGTGTGTGTGTGTGTGTGTGTGTGTGTGTGTGTGTGTGTGTGTGTGTGTGTGTGTAGATCAGAAAACAATATGCAGGAGTGTTCTTCCACGGGGTGAATCCCAGGGAGGTCGTCAGGGTTGGACCTCCACCCACTGAGCCACCTCGTCAGCCCTGGGCCTTCACTTTAAAATGATATTTCTTTGTTATACTTGAGCCTACTTCTATTGTGTAATTTGTCAAGTGATCACCCTAACTATTCGAATCATTAAGATGCACAGCCTTTTAGTTGTATGTCTTTGTGCCCAGCTGAAAATGTGGGGATTTTTTCTAAAGAAGAAGGGAGTCTTGGTGTTAGTAGACTAACGATCTCCGACTGTGTGGTACACCGACTGCAAAGAAGGCAGACTGAGGCCACAGACAGCTGGTAAGGACACAGGAAAGGAATGGGAGTAGCTGTCTGTGGCCTCAGTCTGCCTTCTCCGCCAGGTGAGCAGCATGAGTGGCCATGTCACAGCTAGGGGAGGGGAAAAGGGACCATGGGCAGACTGGGACGAGCATGGGCTCTTCCCTCTCAGCTTGCATGGGGAGGAAGGAGGGAGAGGTCTGGAACCCTGAGCTGTGTGCTGAGATCCCCAGACCACCCCTAGTACAGCAGCTCTCCAAGCAAGCCTTCCAGGGCAGAAACCATAAGATTCCATGTCTCACACTGGGGACAAAGTGGCCTTATGGGTGCCCACAGCTTATCTACACACAGCCACTGTGTACCCTTCACATCTTCTGTCATCTGGACGCTCAGATTGGAGCATGATTCTGACCCACCAGAAGCTTTGCCTGGCCTGCCCACAAGTTGGAAGACAGACCCAGGGAACTCAGATGCCCCAGGGGCAGCCAGGCCAGGTAGAGCAAGCAAGCAAAGCATGGCCCTGACTCACAGGGCCCACAGCTGTTTTTAGCTGCGGGTGGAGGCTGCCTTCCCCTTCTCCACCTACCCCTCCTTGAGTCATTCTGGCTGCCTGGGGCACCAAAAGTCCAGACTCACTCCACTTTGCAGATGGACCCTGGAAAACCAGGCTGTCTTAGTGGGTAACCCTCCCTGTAGGTGAGGGGCCTTAGAAGCCCAAGGGCCTAGGTGTTTGGAACACTGTCCTCAAAGAGCAGTGTCTGGGTTAGCATAGTGGGCATGGACTTCCACTTTCCTGCCAGGAATCACTTCCTTATTAGGGCAGGCAGTGAGGAGAGCACAGCTGACAACTTTCCCATAAACCTTTGGCAGTGGACACACTCTCACAAGTAAACAGCCACCTAGTCAGACAGCAGGGCTCTGGAGGAGTCTCCAGGTAGCAGAAGCCCCTCTTATCCTTTGTGCAGAACCTCTGTTTGCCACAACCCCTCCAGGTGTTGACTTATTTCCTTGTCTCTCCCATTTCCTTGTCTCTCCCACCCCAGAGGATGCCTAGGGCTAGCACCTCCCACTTATTTCCTGAACTAGCCAGCAGGACAGTCTCTCTCCACTGGCTTTAGTAGGCTTTGGTGTTGAAAAGGCTCAGAGCAGAGAGCTCTGCAGGCTAAAGTAACAGACATGTATTGTTAGTCCAGGATTTTTCAAATGGAATAAGCTTATAAAGGTGTATCCCCTAAGGCCTGTCTCCCCCAGGGTGTGGTGAAGTCTCTAAGAATACAATCTTGAGAAAGAAGCAGGGAGGTAATGGCACTGGGTCCTTCAACCTCTGTAGTCCTGACTAATACCCATATAAGTACTATGTTGCCAAGTGCCACAGCAACACATGGAACAGTGCTCTCCTAAACTCAGCTGCTTGGCTCAGGGGCCTTCTCTGGGCTCAACCCTGTGCGTGTATCCCAAGTCCTCTGATGGACCAATGGGAGCCCAGGCACATTCATGGTGATGGCAGAGGCCCACAGCAACCAACCAAAACAGGCAAGGCCTGTCTATGAACCCACACACTGCCACTCCCATGTCATTCTGTAAGCCACAGGAAGTTCCTGTTATCTGAATTTCCCTCTGTTGAAAGAACTCAAATGAGGTACCTGGAGCATAGTATGCAAGACAGATGTGGGCATGGGGGGAGTGCTAGAAATATGGCTCAGCAGTTAGGAACACTGGCTGTTCTTCCAGGGGATCCAGTGCCCTCTTCTGGCTTCGACAGGCATCAGGCATGTACATGGTGCAGATGCACATGAAGGCAAAACACCTTTACACGTAAAATGATACATTTTAGAAAGGACTCAGATAGGGTTCATTATAAAGTGAAACACTCTCAGAGTGTGGGTGGGCAGTGCCCACAGCGACTGTTGTACCAACCCACATTTTAGATAAGCTTCATACTACTCCTGATATCTCCAGAACTGACTGCCTCTCCTGAAGGACATTGTCCTGCCTTCCCAAATGATGAGCAGGCCCATTTGAGTACCTCTAAAGGGAGGAGACAGTGGTCTTTGTTCTTCACCAGAAAGCCTTCCTAGATAGGAAACTTGTAGATCTTACAAGGTTAGATCCCCCTCTACCCAGTTCCGTATCTTTCTCTCTCTTGGACAGAGTCTTGATGTGTGGTCCTGACTGGCCTGGAACCACCAGCCTGCCTCACACATGCTGAGCTACCAGATAGGCAGGTAGCTATTAATGACTGGCAGTTGAGAAGGCTGAGTCTCCTCCACCTAGGGCCAGCGACTCAACTCAGATCCCATTCTCCTGCCAATGCTCAAGAGCCCCAGTGCTGTAGTTACTGGTTTACAAGCTTCTGGTGAGGAAAAGGCCACCCCAGTAACCTTCAAGCCTGCTAATTCCTAACTAGCTAACTCACATTGTAGCCACAGGTTCAGGAGACAGGAAGAGTATTCTGCCTTAGGGGAGGAGAGCATAGGGAATGGATAGAACCTGGGAAAGCCGAAGGTGGGAAGCCAAGAAGCAGCAGCCAGTCATGCTGTTCTTGTAGCTTCCTCACAGGTGGTTGTAAAGGTCTATGCAGGCAGTGTGTGTGCACACCAGTCCTACTTAGCTGTAAAGTGCGCTAGTATGTGCACGGTGGTGACAATGGTGCATTGCATCCCTGTGACTTCCCCAAGAGCCTTTGAGACCACATTGTTCTGTGTTCTCAGCTCCGAAGTTGAGTGAGTCCTGCTTGTTACTACCCTGGATGAGGAGTAGCCTTGAGGAACCTGTGAATTACCCAGCACTTTTCCTGCAGCTGTCCAGAGTCTCTTCATGGGCCTTATGCACATTCGGCTGCCCCTCAGACCCCTGGGGAGGAGAGGGAAGGGGAGAGCTTGGGCAACTTTGTCTCCTTTCCCTCTTCTGGATTACTTAGCAGACCTGATAGCCACAGGTCACAGACAATTAAGTACAAAGGAAGAAAATTAAATTTTAAGCTGGGCATGGTGGCACACTCGTAATCTCAGCTCTGAGCTGAGGTAGTTGTTCATCCTGAGATTTGAGGAAGAAAAAGCAGTTCCACCATTTGGGGCCAAATTTAAGGCAAGTTTTTTATTAAAGTTTAAATACTAACCAAGATGGACTTTCATCAGGACTACTCCCTAGAATGTCCAGCTAACTGGCCCTGAGGCACCTGTTGTCAGGGCTTATAAAGAAAGAATCCATAGGCCACCATACTTTCCCATGAGACTTAGCTGTTATCTTTCAAGAACTACAATTCCCAGAATCCCAAGTGTAAGACCCTGGGAAGCTCAGGCCTCCAGGATCTCAGCCCAGGACTGCAGTCACCCCATCACCAGGCGGAGTCGAAAGCTTGATGCAAACTGCAAGAGGCTTTATTATAGTTGTTTAACGAGCTAACCTCATGTTAGCTTGGGCCTTTCATCCACCCGCCATGATGGATGTCTAGGAAAGACAGCTCGAAGCATCTGCATAGAGATCTTATAGGGTGGCGTAAGGGGAGTGTCTAGGGATATGCACAGGCTCAGGATTGGTGTGCCTCCAGGCTTGGAGGGTTTGCCCTGTGTTGATTGGTCAACTGGTTGTTATGGCCCATAGGCCCTCCCAGGGTGGTTGCTATGCTCTTCGAGTCATTGCTGTGCACTTGTCCTTAAAGCACACCCAGAGCCGTAAAGCATAGCACCACCAGCTAACTTCTGATTGGTTCCTTGCCATGAGGCAGGCACCTAACCTCCTAGTGACTAAGACAAGGTCAGACAAGCACGTGTTCGGCTGTTATGGCTGCCGAAATGGGTAGCTGGTCCCTTCACCAAGAACATACCTGCTCCTTGGGCAGGTGAGGATTATAGGTTAATTTAGGGTATTACACAGGAAAATCATGATAGATTTTGGGCCAGCTTGAGCTATACAGCAAGGCCCAAATAAAACATTTAACATAAGGGCCTGAGTTCTTGTGATTCAGTCAGTATTGACATGAGTTTTAAGCATCTGTATTAACTTCACATACCTGTACAGTAGAGTTCCACCTTCATCCAGTCCCTTAGCCAGCCAGTGTTCTCAAATAACCAGACCTGCTCCCTCAGGTAAGAACACAGCCAAAGAACACAGGCTATAAAAATGAGTCACACACACACACACACACACACACACACACACACACACACACACACACACACACTTCCTACCCAAAAGCCCCATTTTCGACAGATGGAAGTAGAGCTGCTCTGGGGAGTGTAAGGGCAGAGAGCTGAGCCTGACCATGGAGTTTGTTGCTCTAGAACTTTCCTGAGGCAGAATAGCTTCAAAGGAAAGTGAGGCCTGAGGTCCTAGACTCCAAGAACCACCCACATCTTCTGAGCAGGAAGGAACTGAGTGATATCTTGGCATGGACCTACTGTCCTGGTAGAGATTGCATCAGAAGTCCCACCAAGGTCTCAGAGCAATGTGTCCCTCTGTCCTTGCAGGCGGACTCCAAGATGGTGTGTGATGTGGTGAGCCGTATGGAAGACACTGAACCCTTCTCTGCAGAACTGCTTTCGGCCATGATGCGACTCTGGGGCGACTCAGGGATCCAGGAGTGCTTCAACCGATCTCGGGAGTATCAGCTCAATGATTCTGCCAAATAGTAAGTGCCCAGGCAGGCTGGGGGCTGGAGAACTGTGCAGGCACAGGGATGGGAGGCTGCGGGACTGGTGAGATGGGGAAGACTCTGGATGAGATACAAACTCAGGTAGTAGTATGAGGGAGAGACAAGAAGGGCTTTACTTCTTGTGCCCAGGATGGGAAGGAAGCAACCACACAGGAAGTGTCTGCAGGGCAGGAACCTGGTCCATATCTCCAGGACCACATCTGTACCCACAGGGGAATGTTCCAGGCTAGCAGGTAGGGTTTGTTTCTTCTGGAAAGGCCCAGACCACAAGTATGAATCAAGAACCATACAGGAGTCAAATGTGATGGAACACACCTTTAATCCCAGAATTAGTCCCTTTAATTCAGGAGGTTTTTGTGAACCAAAGGCCAGTCTGGTCTACATAGAGACCAGGCCAGCCAGAGCTACATAGACAAACCCTATCTCAAAATACATTCACAAAAAAATAAAAACAGGTAACAATAACAAAAATATACAGGCAGAAAACAACTCAGACACTGTCATCTTATTCTATTTTTACGAAAACAAGAGGCTTGGGGCTGAGGTTTAGCTTGAGTACATGCTAGCCCTGGACAATACTTATTGCCACCAAAATAGACTTCTGAAGTATATGTGAAAATGTCATAATGAAATCCATTACTTTTTTGTGTTTTTTTAAAACTGTTTTTGCTTTGTTTTGTTTTGTGAGACAGGGTCATATGTAACCTCAAACTCACTATGTAGGTCGTGATGACCTTGAACTCGTGGTCATTCCAACTCCGCCTCCCAGGTGCTAAGGTCACCACCACTCCCAGATTTCTCTAGCCTTAAAGTTAAAGAACAAGAAATAAGTAGTTCTCAGTTGAGAAATAGGAGAAGTAAGCAAGCATAGCCTTCAATACTGTGCTGTAACTAAACAAGGAAGAAGAAAAGAGGGAGTATGGGGCAGAGAAGAGAAAGAGAAGCAAGAAGTGGTAAAAACCACAGCTGAGGAAGTATCTCGGGCCCTTCCTGTGACACCAAGGCAACAGACCTGCTGAACTTTGCCACTCTCTCTCAGATGGGTGACTCTAGAGTCCTGGAATGGATGGCAACACTGGAGGTATATCCTGGCACTGAAGAGTGCCCCTAGTTTTTGTAATCTGGTGGCTATGGAAGCTAGAGCTACACTGCCTCACTGCTCCCTGCTGGTCGAAGTCTAGGGCTGTCTTTCCCCCAGAAGGACTTTTGGGGGGCCCCAGAGAGCCTGCTGGCTTCAGTCTGGCTTCTGAAAGTCCATCAAATATTCCTCTCAAGTTTTACCCATTTTATTAAAACTAAAGTGAATGCCTTGCAAAAGCATCTCAACAACAGACCAGGATATAAAATGAGCAGCAGTGTTGTTGCCACCCCACCCCCCCACACCCCACCGCCTGTCTCCTCCCTTCCACTGTTCCCATGTACTCATCCTACACTACTCAGTATTTCCTGACCCTTACCTTGAAATACAGAATTCAGTTCACCTTCCTTCTCCCCATGCTCTCTCACCACTCCTAGTTTTCTCCTGGTGTCAGGGTTATCTTTCATTCTCCCTGTGGTCACCATTATAATCTGAGTCAGTTTTTGCAATCACCTGTCCCTCCACTCCCTAACCCTCTGGCTCTCCCCTACACCTTCTAATGTTGCCAGATGGGATGGTTTTCTCCTAGTCACAACTCTGAGAGAAAACCAACAAGAGATGGAGAGAATTACAGGTAGAAGGACCTGAAGTGTCTCTTTGCCTGTCTCGTCTTGAGATGGGGTCTCGCTGTGTGTCCCACATTTCCCTGGAACTTGTCTGATAGCTCAGACTGGCTTCATACCTCTCCATACTTCCACCTCACTCTCTTGAGTGCTGTGATTACAGGTACATGCCATGATGCCTTGCTTTCCAGAGCTGTGAAATTGCATGGCTCCAGAAGGAGCCATTAACATCCTAAAATCCCAATTAATAACCATACCACCCTGCCCCAACCCTGCCTCTTGTGGATTCTGAGCTTCGAGGGAAAAGGACCTGGTCTGTTGCTAGACTTCTGCCCTGGTCTTCACTGCCTTGGTGGGCCATAACACTTCCTCACCTGAGGTCAGGCCTCTCCACCTCAGTCATCAATCAAGAAAATTCCATACAGATTTGCCTATAGGTGAATCTTATTACAAAGCCATTTTATTGATTCTCTCTTCCCAAATATGCCTAGATTTGTGTCAAGTTGAAAAAAAAAAAAAAACCAGCATACATGGTTTGGGAGGATTTGGTGAGACTCAGCCAACATAAAGGGGCCGGCTTGTATGTTCAGAGGTCATTGCCCAGCTGAGATAGGAATAGCAAGACAAAGAGTTCCCAGGCCTGGTGTCCAACAGGGTCAAGGATATTAGCCTGAAAAAAGGGGTCGTTAGTAGCTATGGACGAGGAGAGTCAGGCACAGAGGACTGAAAACAACCTCCCCAGGTACACTTAGGCCTCCTAGGATACCCATGGGGCAGGTCCAGTATTGCTTCGCTACTCTGCTCCCCCAGCTCCTTTCCTTGACCCCACCCCCAATGCGCCTTCCACTGAGAGCACTTGGGGAACTCTGACTCCATAGATCTAAGTTCCAGGGAGGCCATACCACTGCTCAGCTGAGATAGAACCCCTAGTCCCCACTAAAAGAGCATCAAATGGGAAGAGACACAGACCTCATGGTAAACAAGAGGACTTATAGAATGGTAGATAGATGCTCAGAATCTCTTAGCACCATAGAGCACCAAGAATGAAGACTCTGGAACCATGGACTTACCTGTATTGAGCCTCAGTTTTTTAATATTTAAAGCAGTAGATTTGGCACAGGGAAATTAAAGATGGACCATGAATACACGTTAAAAAAACGGAACCTGGAGGGGCTGGTGAGATGCCTCAGCATTTAAGAGCACTAGCTGTTTTCCCAGATGTCCTGAGTTCAATTCCCAGCAACCACATGATGGCTCACAACCATCTGTAATGACATGTAGCACCCTTTTTTGGCCTGCAGGCATGAAGGCAGGTAGAACACTGTGTACATAATAAATAAATAAATAAATAAATCTTTATTTTATTTTTAATTAATTTTTATTTAAATTAAAAACAATCTTATTTACATACCAATCCCAGTTCCCTCTCTCCCCCATCCTCCCATTCTCCCCCATCAGCTCCCCATCCCTCCCCCACCCACTCCTCAGGGAGGGTAAGACCTCCCATGGGGGATCATCAAAGTCTGTCCCATTGTTTGGGGCAGGACCAAGGCTCTTCCCCCTTTATCTAGGCTGAGAGAGTATCGCTCCAAAGGGAATGAGCTCCAAAAGCCAGTTCATGCTCAAGGAATAAATACTGGTTCCACTGCCAGCAGCCCCATAGACTGCCCAAGCCTCCCAACTGACACCCACATTCAGGGGGCCTATTTTGGTCTTATGCAGGTTCCCCAGCTGTCAGTCTTGAGTTCCATGAGTTCCCACTTGCTCAGGTCAGCTGTTTCTGTGGGTTTCCATAGCACATAAATAAATCTTAGGAAGGAAGGGAGGAAGGGAAAAAGAATAGAACCTCGGACTGGAGAGGTGGCTCAGCAGTTAAGAGTACTGGCACTTCTTTCAGAGGACATGAGTTCAATTCCCAGTACCTACATGGCAGCTCACACCTGTCTGTAACTCCAGTTCCAGGGGATCTGAAACACCTCGGTGGTGCACATGCATGTGGTTCACAAACACATACAAAACACCCATGCACATAATATACAAGTAAATAAATATATTTTTGATTAAATTTTATTACTTCAAATTAGGAACAAGCTTGCTTCACATGTCAACCCCTTCTCCCTCTCCCTCCCCTCCCCTCTCCCCCAACACTGTTCCCCAGCCCTTCCCCCCACCCCATTCACCCTCTACTCCCCAGGCAGGGTAGGGCCCTCGATGGGGCCTCCCCAAAGTCCAGCACATCATCCTGGGCCGGGCCTAGGCCCTCCCCCATGTGTCCAGGCCGAGACTTGGGATGGGCTCTCAAAGTCCTTCTTACACCAGGGAAAAATACTGATCCACTACCAGGGGACTCCCAGAGTGCAGAGGCCTCCTCATTGACATCCATGTTCAGGGGTCTGGATCAGTCCTGTGCTGTCCTCCCAGACAGTAATCTGGGGTCTGTGTGCTTCCCCTTGTTCAGGCCAGCTGTTTCTGTGGGTTTCACCAGCCTGGTGCCGACCCCTTTGATCATCATTCCTCCCTCTTTGCAACTAAGTTCCAGAGTTCAGTTCAGTGTATATCTGTGGGTGTCTGCCTCTGCTTCCATCAGCCAGTGTATGAGGGCTCTAGGATGGCATAAAAAGTAGTCATCAGTCTCATTATAGGGGAAGGGCATTTAGGTTATCCTCTCCACCATTGCCTGGATTATCAGTTCGTGTCATCCTTGTAGATCTCTGGAAATCTTCCTAGTGCCAGATTTCTCTTCGGACCTATAATGGCTCCCTCTGATATGGTATCTCTCATCCTGCTCTCCTCGATTCTTCCCCCAACTCAACATTTCTGCTACTCCATTTCCTCCTCTCCCCTCCTCTTCTCCTCCTCTCATTCTGGCAGCTCCCTCTCCTCTACCCTCATGCTCCCAATTAGCGCAGGAATTCCTGCCCCTTCCTATTCTCTGGGGTCCATGCATTTTTCCCTTAGTGTCCTTCTTGTTTCCTAGTTTCTTTGGTGAAGAGGATTGTAGGCTGGTAATCCTTTGCTCTATGTCTAAAATTCATATCTGAGTGAGTACATACCATGTTTGTCTTTTTGTGATTGGGTTACCTCACTCAGGATGGTTTCTTCTAGTTCCATCCATTTGCCTGTGAATTTCAAGATTCCGTTGCTTTATTTTTATTTTTTTTTTTGATGAGTAGTACTCCATTGTATAAATGTACCACATTTTCTCTATCCATTCTTCAGTTGAGGGGCATCTAGGTTGCTTCCAGGTTCTGGCTATTACAAACAATGCTGCTATGAACATAGTTGTATGAATGTGCATTATCTGGGTATGTGCCCAAGAGAGGAATTGCTGGATCTTGAGGTAGACTGATTCCCATTTTTCTGAGCAACCGCCATATTGATTTCCAAAGTGGTCTTACAAGTTTGCACTCCCACCAACAATGGAGGAGTGTTCCTTTTTCTCCACATCCTTTCCAGCATAGACTGTCATTGGTGTTTTTCATTTCAGCCATTCTGGCTGGTGTAAGATGATATCTCAGTGTTGTTTTCAGTTACATTTCTCTGATGGCCAAGGATTTTGAGCACTTTCTTAAGTGTCTTTTCAGCCATTTCAGATTCCTCTGTTGAGAATTCTCTATTTAGTTCTGCACCCCACTTTTTAATTTAATTGTTTGGTGTTTTGATGGCTAGCTTCTTGAATTCATCGTATATTTTGGAAATCAGCTCTCTATCAGATGTGGGGTTGGTGAAGATCTTTTCCCATTCTGTGGGCTGTCGATTTGTCGATGTGTCCTTTGCCCTACAGAAGCTTCTCAGTTTCAGGAGGTCCCATTTATTAATTGCAGATCTCAATGTCTGTGCTACTGGTGTAATGTTCAGGAAGCGGTGTCCTGTGCCAATTCGTTCAAGGGTATCTGCCACTTTCTCTTCTAGAAGATTCAGTGTGGCTGGATTTGTGTTGAGATCTTTGATCCATTTGCACTTAAGTTTTGTGCATGGTGACAGATATGGATCTATCTGCAATCTTCTGCATGTCCGAATCCAGTTGTGCCAGCACCATTTGTTGAAGATGCTGTCTTTTTCCATTGTATAGATTTAGCATTTTTGTCAAAAATAAGATGTTCGTAGGTGTGTGGGTTAATATCAGGGTTTTCAATTTGATTCCATTGGATTATCTGTCTATTTTTGTGCCAATACCAAGCTGTTTTCAGAGCTATGGCTCTATAATAGAGCTTGAAGTCAGGGATGGTGATGCCTCCAGAAGTTCCTTTATTGTACAGTTGTTTTGGCTTTCCTGGGTTTTTTGTTTTTCCATATAAAGTTGAGTGTTGTTCTTTCAGGGTCTGTGAAGAACTGTGTTGGGATTTTGATGGGGATTGCGTTGAACCTGTAGATTACTTTTGGCAAGATTGCCATTTTTACTATGTTGATTCTATCTATCCAAGAGCATGAGAGATCTTTCCATTTTCTGGTATCTTCTTTAACTTCTTTCTTTAAAGACTCAAAGTTCTTACTGTACAGGTCTTTCACTTTTTTGGTTAGTGTTACCCCAAGATATTTTATGTTGCTTGTGGATATTGTGAAGGGTGATGTTTCTCTGATTTCTTTCTCATTGCATTTATCATCTGTATATAGTAGGGCTACTGATTTTTTAAATTAATTTTGTATCCTGCTACTTTGCTGAAGGTGCTTATCAGCTGTAGGAGTTCCCTGGTAGAGTTTTTCAGGTCACTTATGTAGACTATCATATCATCTGCAAATAGTGACAGTTTGACTTCTTCCTTTCCAATTTGTATCCCTTTGATCTCCTTTTGTTCTCTTATTGCTCTAGCTAGAACTTCAAGTACAATATTGAAGAGATATGGAGAGAGTGGACAGCCTTGTCTTGTTCCTGATTTTAGAAGAATCGCTTTGAGTTTCTCTCCATTTATTTGATATTGTCTGTTGGTTTGGTGTATATTGCTTTTATCATGTTTAGATATGTTCCTGTTATTCCGTTCTCTCCAAGAACAGAATCTTTATCATGAAGGGATGTTGGATTTTGTCAAAGGCTTTTTCAGCATCTAGTGAGATGATCATGTGGTTTTTCTTTTTCAGTCTGTTTATATAGTGAATTACATTGATGGATTTTCGTATGTTGAACCATCCTTTCGTCCTTGGGATGAAGCCTACTTGATCATAGTGGATGATTTTTCTGATGTCTTCTTCTTGGATTCGATTCATCAATATTTTGTTGAGTATTTTTGCATCGATGTTCATGAGGGATATTTGTCTGTAGTTCTCTTTTTTAGTTGTATCTTTGTGAGGCATGGGTATCAAGGTAATTTGAAGCCTCGTAAAAAGAGTTTGGCATTGTCCCTTCTGCTTCTATTGTGTGGAACAATTTGAGGAGTACTGGTATTAGCTCTTGTTTGAATTTCTGGTAGAATTCTGCAGTGAAGCCATCTGGCCCTGGGCTTTTTTTGGTTGGGAGAATTTTGATGACTGCTTCTATTTCATTAGGGATTATAGGTCGATTTAAACTGCTTATCTGTTCTTGGTTTAATTTTGGTAATTGATATCTATCCAGAAAATTGTCCATTTCCTTTAGATTTTCCAATTTTGTGGAGTACAGGTTTTCAAAGTATTACCTGATGATTCTCTGGATTTCCTCAGTGTCCGTTGTTATATCCCCCTTTTCATTTCTGATTTTGTTAATTAGCATGCTCTCTCTCTGCCTTTTGATTAGTTTGGATAGAGGTTTGTCTATCTTGTTGATCTTCTCAAAGAACCAACTTTTTGTTTCATTGATTCTTTGTAATGTTTTCCTAGTTTCTACTTTATTAATTTCAGCCCTCAGTTTGATTATTTCCTGGCATCTGCTCCACCGTGGTGAGTTTGCTTCTTTTTGCTCTAAAGCTTTTAGTTGTTCTGCCAATTCTCTAGTGTGACTATTCTCCAGTTTCTTCATGTGGGCGCTTGGTGCTATGAACTTTCCTCTTAGCACTGCTTTCAGAGTGTCCCTTAAATTTGGATATGTTGTGTCTACATTCTCATTAAATTCTAGGAAATCTTTAATTTCTTTTTTTTTCATTTATTCCTGGTGCAATTGGGTATTATTCAATTTCCACGAGTTTGTAGGTTTTCTGCAATTTGTATTGCTGTTGAATTCTTATCTTAAAGTGTGGTGGTCTGATAAGATACAGGGGATTATTTCATTTTTTTTTTTTGTATCTGTGGAGGTTTGCTATGTTGCCAAGTATGTGGTCAATTTTAGAGAAGGATCCATGTAGTGCTGAGAAGAAGGTATATTCTTTTGTGTTTGGATGGAATGTTCTATAGATGTCTGTTAATCCCAATTGAGACATAACTTCTGTTAGATCCTTTGTTTCTTTGTTAAGTTTCAGTCTTGTGGTCCTGTGCAGTGGTGAAAGAGGGGTGTTGAAGTCTCCTACTATAAGTGTGTGTGGTTTTATGTGTGGTTTGAGCTTTAGTAATGTTTCTTTTACAAATGTGGGTCCCTTCGTATTTGGGGCATAGATGTTTCAGATTGAGAAGTCATGTGTGATTCTGATAGGTCTGCCTTTATATGTTACTTGGCCTTTTTCCTTTGCTGCTCTTAATATTTTCTCTTTATTCTGTAAGTTTGGTATTTTGATTACTATGTGGTGAGGGGAGTTCTTTTTTGGTCTAGTCTATTTGGTGTTCTATAAACTTCTTGTACTTTCATAGGCATATCCTTCTGTAGGTTGGGGAAGTTTTTTTCTATGATTCTGTTGAATATGTTTTCTGTACCTTTGAGCTATATTTCTTCACCTTCTTTTATACCTGTTATTCTTAGGTTTGGCCTTTTCATGGTGTCCCATATTTCCTGGATATTTTGTGTTAGAGATTTGTTGGACTTGAGATTTTCTTTGGTCAATGACTGTATATCCTCTAACGAGTCCTCAACAATTGAGATTCTCTCTCCCATCTCTTGTATTCTATTGGTTATACTCACATCCTTAGATCCTGATCGTTTATCCAGCCTTTGTATTTCCAGCATCCCCTCATTCTGTGTTTTCTTTATTGTTTCTATTTCAGCTTTCATGCCTTGAATTGTTTCCAGTGCTTCCTTCACTTGTTTGGTTGTTTTTTCTTAAGAGAATTACTTATTTCTTGAATTTTTTTGTTTGTTTTTTTCTTCTATTTCTTTAGGAGATTTTCTTGTTTCCTCTTTAAGGGTCTTGAACATCTTCATGAAGTAGATTTTTAGATCTGTCTCTTCTTCCTCTGTGTTGTGCTTTTCAGATCTTGCTGGTATGGAGTCCCTAGATTTTGGTGGTATCATATTGGTCTTTCTGTTGAGTGTGTTCTTATTCTGCCTTCTTCCCAGAGAGATCCTGGGGTGATGGGGACCTTGGGGAGGAATAGGGCTCAGGAGAGGTCAGGGAGGTGGAAGGGGAAGGAAGAGTGAGGTATTTCCAGACTCCAATAAATATATTTTTAAAAAGAAGAGATCCTACCTATTGGCCATTATTATTTTTAAGATGAAGACATAACAGAACTGTTCTGTGAACCTGGCAGTCTCATTTGCAGGTCTCATCCCAGTGTTGCTGGGTCTGAATTCGAGGACCTTAGAGACTGCAAGCCTAAGACCCTCAAGTTCTCTCTTGATTGTCGCCACAGCCAACCTTGCAAAAGCTATGGCTAATACTGGACTCCAAACATAGTGAGAAGGGCCCAGATCCATAGACTCTTGTATGATGTCTTCCACAGCTACTTGGACAGCCTGGATCGGATTGGAGCCGCTGACTACCAGCCCACTGAGCAGGACATCCTCCGAACCAGGGTCAAAACCACCGGCATTGTAGAAACCCACTTCACATTCAAGAACCTCCACTTCAGGTGAGACCTTAGGAGATGGGGCCTGCTTACAGGCCCTAGAGATGAGCCTAGTGATGCACCAGAGGGATGGGGGAATGCCCATGTCCTGTCTCACCTCATCTGGATAGCCTTGTCTCAGGGATCTTTCTCATTTGGTCAGACAGCTAGATACCAGAAGAAGCCCATCTGAGAACTTATTTTCTGTCAGGGTTAAAGGCTAAAACAACAGGTGGCTTAGTTCAGAGGCCCCTGCAAGGGTGAGTAAGCTTGAATCAGGTGAGTAGGTCCAAGCAATGCCAGGGAGACCCCAAACATCACTACAGTCTCAAAACTAGAGAGGCTAGGAGAGCAGCTCCCCTGCTCATATCCTGAAGTACCTACAGGGGGGGCAAGACCTTTAAAAGTGGGGTTTTCTCAGGTGCAGAACATACGCAGGACCCTGGGGCTCCGGGGGCCTAAGAACAGGAGCCTGAACTGTGCTGCCGGCTTTCTGGAGCCATACTGGAGGATTTTGTCTCCCAAGAGTGGCCTTCATGGGCTAAAGCCCGGTGACCCCTGGGCTGTCTTCCAGGTGTGGTTTCTTGATATCAGGTGAAACTAGAAGAGAGGTCATGAGGAGAGGCAGGTCTTTGAGTCACTCTGCTTGCGCAAATTCAGTCCTGGGACAGGTCTCAGAGGTAATGAGAACTGCCTTCAGGCCCAGAGGTAGCAGAGGTTCATCTGTCAGTCTGTTGTTACTCAGAATGAGGTACTGTGCTCAGCATTCTCACTGCTAGATCACAGGTATCCCCACCCTCACAGCTAGCTTTCTCTGACTTCCTGCAGGCTGTTTGATGTTGGGGGCCAGCGATCTGAACGCAAGAAGTGGATCCACTGCTTTGAGGATGTCACGGCCATCATCTTCTGTGTCGCACTCAGCGGCTATGACCAGGTGCTCCACGAGGACGAAACCACGGTGAGTGGCCTGAAGTGAAAGCTGGCCATAGAACAAGCCAACATTCAGAGTTCTCAGGCCTCACAGATGGCCTCTGCCAGACACCCTCGCCCATTCTGTGTTGTCAAGGCAAATGCCAGTGAGGCCAGTACAACAGAAGCAGCTGGGGGCTCCTGGTGCAGTTTGTACTCAAACTTGCTGCAAATAACTTATCAGAGTCGGGGTCTCGGCCAGTAAGCACCTCATCAGTGAACAGTAGAGTCATGGGGCTATCAGACCAGAAAGGAATTAAGCAAATCCTACAAAGCCTGATGTCATCCAAGCAAAAGCATGTATATGACAGGAAAGGCAGCTTTAGCTGCTTCTGCCCTCCCTGGGATACTGGCCAGCTGGAGAAGTGTGGGGCCTACCTGGTCAAGAAGGGCACCAAGAAACAGGCATACTGATGAATGTCAGACATGGCTTTGAGCCCTCTATGTCAAACTCAGCCTCTGAGCCCTGCCACCTGGCCTGAGAGGGACCTTGCCAGTCTTCCCCTCAGCCTCATCCTGACTCTGCTGCTCACTGATATGAGATAAATTCAGGCAACACCCTTTCTGCCTGGGTTCCTGCCATCTGAAAAGCAGAGACAGTAGTACCACCTGCGTTGCCTAAAGTTACTGGTCATGGAAGAATTTTTGCTTAACAGTGCCCAGCTAGCTGTTATATTATTGGTGCTGATTGCCCTGAGCTAGGTACATCCACTGAGATTTTCCCATTTGGAGTTTCAGCTCACAATTCTGTGGGCCTGTCCACAAAGCCTGGAAAGGGACCAGGTCTCAAATATGTTCTGCTGGGACATGGGAGACAAGCCCACTTGTGAGAGTGGGGTTCATGGCTGTGGACTCACACTTTGGCATCTGGAATACAATCTTATCTGGAATACAGTCAGAATGCTTCACCCTGAACCTTTGGGATCAGCACCAAGGGTCAGAGGAGGGGCTTTGTGGTTGTGCTGGCCTTGAACAAGACCAGTCTTCCTTATGAGTCCAGTTTGTTCACCAGTCCAAGCCCAGTCACTACAATGTCTTTGGAGCGGGGAGGGGGTGGATGAGCTCTGGGGTATGTGCTGGGAGGGTACAGTGCTGGCAGAGGAGGACCCGCCGTCCTGAGTAGTTCACACTGAGGGATGGGGCTTTTGGCAGATGGAAGCCAAGCTTCTGGTAGGAGGGATGGTCCAGACTTTAATCATGTGGTGGCTGGGTTTCAGTTCTATCATCCTCAGTGGTTGTGGCAGACAGTGGTCTAGTCTCAAGTCCCAGTGTTGGGGTGGGGAAAACATGCCCTCGACTGTTCTTGAACCCCAGACTCTGTGACTACCCACAGCACAGAATACTCTCCTGTTAGGGCACCCAACAGAATGACTGGCCCAATACACTCTTTGCCTCTATGGGTTGCCTCTGTGCTGCAAGAGCCATTGTGCCTGCTCCCTTTGGCCTATCTTTTCTGGGAGTAGATGGGATTGAAAAAAAAAATTGGGTTGGAGGCTGGATGGTGAGAGACCCTTCACACTGGAGCATGGCCTCTCTTTTGAACCTGCCCTGCCAGAGTGAAGGCCCAGAACTATCAGCTGTGAGGCCAGGCCCTCAGTAATCCCCAGAGCACAGATTAGACACAAGGAATGTCCAGTGGGCACCAAGCCCCGTCTCCAAGTCAGGGGTGGCTGGCCCTACCTACTTCCCCTTCTCACCAGCCTTGCTGCTGTGCGCCCAGGCTCTTAGTGTCCTTCCTAGCCTACTGCTCTCTCAACCCTGCCTCTGCCTCCAGTTCATTCCCCATTTCCCTTGCTTTCCTCTACAAGGGCTGGAGGCAAGAGCCTTGGGGAAGGAAAAACCCATTGGCCAAAGTCAGAAACAAGCTCTTCCTACAGTTCTCCCTCCCCAAGCCTGGCCATCCAACAGCCAGGGAAAAGCACCAAGCCTTCAGGAAATAGGGGTTGCCTTCCAACTTGCCAGCAGCCCTCAGCAGTGGCTCCCAGCTCTAGTGGCTGTAAAAGAATACTGTGGAACTATCGGTCGTCGGTGTATGGAGGATGTGTGTGAATTGAACAGCTTGGGAGTCAGATGGATGGAATCCAAGTCCTGGCATCACTCCTGCCAGTTTTGTGATCATGCATAATCGCCACACCTTCCTCAGGCATGTGCTGTAGGGTGGTGATGGTAAAACAGCCTCAAGGGCTAAGTGCTGAAATAGTGTCTACACAGACACCACTCAGTAAGGGGCAGTTCTACTCCTCTGTCTAGATGATGTAGCCTGGGAACAGACAGGTGGTAGAGTATGGATGCTCTTCCCTAGAGAGGCAAGATGTAGGCACCAATGGCCCAGTCCTTGGTCCTCAGTCTTCCCCTCTAGCCAGATCTGTACTTTTCTCCCTGGCATGGGGAGGAAAATTGGGGCCACAGAGACAAAGATGTCTGGAGGCAGCTCCTGGAGCTAGGCCAGGAAGGCCCTGCGGCTAGTGGCTGCCCAACACCGGATCAGCCACCCTGCCCGCTGCACCCTGGGACCCCACGGGCTCATCTTGTCCTCGTACCTGCTCTCAGCGCCACTCAGCCAGGCCACAGGCTGCCACAACTTCTCCACCACTACTGCCACCAGCGCCTGCAGGGCCTTTTCTTACCAAAGCAAGGCCAAAACCATGGGCAGATTCTGAGAGACCCTCCAAGCCCGGCAGGTATGAAGCCACCTCCCTCTGGTCAAACATGAGCTAAGAGTTGAAAGCAGCGGGTTCTCAGGGCCCCGCTGGGTGACTTTGCTGTGAATGCCGGCCCCAGGCCTATGTTCCATGCTGGCCTCTTAGCTAAGGCTGTCTTCCCTACACAGCCCTCCATCCCAGATGCATAGTGCCCATCACAAGGCATCTGAGGCCTGTGTAGGTGCCTCGCACAGCTGCCCCGGACTTCCTGGGTCTGAGACTGATTGGATCAATTTTTCAGGGTTTCTCTTTTTCCTTCTCTGATGTTTGCTTCTGGGTTTTTAGCTTCCTCTCAGTTTTAATCTGTTTTGCTGAGTTTCTTCTTGGGGTTCTCCTGTCCCCGCTTCTAAGAAACCAGCCCCATCTCCCAGCTTTCCCAGAGAGAGCTTCCCTCAGCCCAGGCATATCCCAGTCATCCAACAAAGTCACCCAACCAACCAAGGCCACAGCAACATCACCCCCGAGACGCTGTCCCCTGGTATCTGCTTCCAACTCAGGATTAATTCGAGGACCTCAGTCCTCGGTTAATGTTATCCAACTGAATGCGTGCACCCTCCTGACCTCGCTGGCAAAAATGAATGAGAGCCTGGTAGAGAAGTCTGCATGATCCACGGTTTCGTGTAGACATGTTGGATGGTGGTTGCATCCCTGCCCTCTACGTGCATGGTGCATGTCCTCTCCAGGGACTGCAGCCTCTGCAGTGACCTCAGTGCCCAGCCCAGGCCAGCTCTCTCTGGAAGGGACAGCACTCCTGACCTACCCCAGCTCCACCCAAAGCTGCCTGTGTGTGAAATGAAGCAGGGACATGTCCTGTTTGTCCACGTGGGCTCCTCTGTCTCTGTCCCCAGTAATGCATTAAGAGCATTGGTGGCCCATTCCTCTGCTTGTCTCGCTATGTCATAGCCACAGTAGGTCAGGGTGCTGGGTACCACTAGCCCTCACCTGCCTCTCCACTCTGTTGCAGAATCGAATGCATGAGTCCCTGAAGCTTTTTGACAGCATCTGCAACAACAAGTGGTTCACAGACACATCTATCATCCTGTTTCTCAACAAGAAGGACATATTTGAGGAGAAGATCACCAAGTCCCCACTGACCATCTGCTTTCCTGAATACACAGGTAGAGCCCACCACAACTCATACAGCCCCTTGCAGCTACAGGGCAGCCAAGGAACCAGGTCTCTCTGGGCCTTTATTATGTTTGGGTGCACCCAGCTCACCCTGCAAACTCCACCCCCAAAGAACAGTACTAGAGCCAGCTATGACAGGAAGCCCTAGGCAGCTAGGGCCTGGACAGGAGCCCTATATCTTGTTATATCTCAGTCTCCAGTGTGATATTTACAACCCTAGAGAGTTCCAATCGGTCATCTATAAGCAGAGGGTGCATGCACAGTGGGAACCCACAATGTTAAAGAGACAGCAAACCTGATCTTCAAGTAAGGTAGCCTAGCAGGGTCCAGCTTCAACTTAGCCCTGGAGAGTGGCCTATGCAGGTCACATAGCCTCTCCAGATTGGCTTCTCCATCCGTGAGATGGAGACCATCACAGTAGCCATCTCCCCCCACCCCCTGTAGACTCACTATAATGATGAAAGATGCACATGACTATACGAAGTATGGTACTTGCTACAAGTCTGTGATCACTACAAATCTTTTGTCACTGCTATGATCACAATGATAAACAGTCATTCTAACAGCACCACCCACACAAGCAGCCACAAGTCATAGTGCATTGGCTGGGACAGAAGCTGCAAACTGTAGGGCCTTGCCTGCTCTGTAGAAAGTGCTGGGACAGGAGGCCAGCTGTCAGTGAGACAGTGATCTGAGCTAGACAGTCAGATACACAGCCTAAGCAGGGCCCTCAACAAGCTTTGAGAATTGTGGCCCTGTCAGCTGGGCTGTTGTAAGCCCAGAACAACCCAGTCTTTGTCAGCTGTACTCAGTTGACCAGGTCCTAGAGGACATAGAGCAGAAGATCCAGATTCCAGCAGCATGGGCCTGTGGGATCATGGCCTGAAGTTAGGCAAGCAGCATAGCACTCTACATCCTGCCCTACATTTCTCAAAATCAAGCTGGTGGTTCTATAGGCAAGGACCCCAAGAGCTCTCAACTGAGGAGAACAAGGCTTAGCCCACCTAAGTACCAGCCAGATTCTTGTCCAGCTCAAGATGGCCTGTGAGACACCCTTGTGGGCTAGCCACCAGGTTCAGTTTGGAAGTGAGTCAAGGCAGGAAGGGACCCTTCCTAAGAGGAGACAAGACTTCCTTCCAGCCATGGTTTAGCAAACAGCTATGGTCTGGTAGATGCTCACGGCCAGGCTGTGGTCTACACATATGTGCCTGAGATGGCTGGGACTCCTCCTTCAGGTGTGCTGCCCCCAGCTCTGCACTGTGGCTCAGATTCCAGTTCTCTTCCTGTTCCTCCCTTAGCAAGTGGTCCCAGACTGGTGGGGGGCAGAGGCTTCCATGCATATTTGAAGTCCTGCCTTTCTATTCTTCTCCAAGCCAGTGCCTTCTCCTAGACATCCTCTCCCAGACCTTTACCAGGGAAACAGATCAATGTGGGACCACCTTGCAGGAATGTGAGCAAGTCAGTTCTCAGTTGTCCTAAGAGGGAACAGGGGGAAGCCCAGGGAAGGAGCCCAAGCAGCTCATGGATGCCAGGCAGACTACGTGGTCCTCCTACCTTACGCAGAGTCAGGCAGGTCCTGGCTCTGTCTGCAATCTCAGGGGCACATAGAGAGGCAGTGCCTGCTTGAAAGTGGCTCTCGCCCGTGCCTGCAGCTTGTGGTAAAACAGAATTTGCATCTGGAGTCTGTAGGCCTGTGGGGAGAAAACAGCAGCTTCGCAGGCCTTCTCCCCCTCAATCAGCCAGTTACTGGGTGTTCTATTGCTTCCTAGGGTGATGGCTGCACTAGGTTGCAACCACCAGGTGGCCAGCATGAGCCACTGTTGCTGGAGTCGAGCAGTAAAGCTTCCCACTGTCCTTCTGCCTGTGGCTTTCTAGTGGGTGGTCCTGAGGAGGATTTTGGCACCTGCTCCATGGCCACTGGTCTAAGTGACACAATGGCTAGCCCAGGGATTCTATGCTGAATCGCTCCAGGGTACCTGCCCTCACTGACTCCCCTCACTGACTGTTTCATCTTGCAGGCCCCAGTGCCTTCACAGAAGCTGTGGCTCACATCCAGGGGCAGTATGAGAGTAAGAATAAATCAGCTCACAAGGAAATCTACACCCATGTCACCTGTGCCACGGACACCAACAACATCCAGTTTGTCTTTGATGCTGTGACAGACGTCATCATCGCCAAAAATCTGCGGGGCTGTGGACTCTACTGAGCCCTGGCCTCCTGCCCAGCCTGCTGCTGACTTCTCCCCTGAACCCAGAGCTCTGCTGCCACTCGATGCTCTGTGCACTGAAGAAAAACCCAGAGGCTGGCCCTGGGGGAGGAGGAGGCACCCTTTGAGCATCCCCACCCTACCCCACTCCAGCTGCATGACACATGGGAACAGGGTTGGGCAGAGGTGTGGAGTGCCACACACATGCCAGAGACCACTGCCTACCATCTGGGTGCTGCTCGCTGGCCATCTGTGGGCAACACTGCCATCTGGTTGGATGGGCACACCCTGCCTCTATGTGTCCTATTCAGAGTCCTGGTGTCTCTCGCACCTGGGGTGATAGGGTGACTGACAGGATGGCCCTGTGGCAGGTGCTGACTGATTAGGGGATAGTAGATACCATCTCTCAGCTTTCCTTGGGGTCTGTTTGGTATAGGGCAGTTCCGTCGCCAAATGCCAACATGAAATCAGGCCAATTTGGGGATGCAAAGACTCAGACCTTGGGGAGGGCTTCCCTATTCCTTGCCCTCGGATCTTGGTTCTTCTTTGGCCATCTTCCCTTGCCCGGACTCCCCAGGAAATTCAGCCCTGGCTCCCATGGACCTAGGAATATTCCTTAAAACTGACTGACTACAAAGGTGCATTGTGGGGAAACGAAGTCCTGAGCCACAGAAGTTAGGGTGGGAAGGAAAGAGGGCAGCTCTTTCCTGCACAGTTGATTGTAAGTCCCGAGAGAGCTATTTGCTGGCTCTACTCACACAGGCTCAGTGGCCTGAGTGTGAGGGAATAGATAGGTGTTTCTTCGAGTCACAGCCAGAGTAGGCAGAGGCCTTGGCACTGGAGGCTCTTCAGGCAAGCACAGGAGACTTCCAAGGCAAGCCCTGAAACCGGTGGCCTGCTTTACACCATCTTGATACAACCCTGGTCTCAGGGCAGAGAGCAAAGCGATGAGCCAGCAGCACCCTGAAGTGTGAGCTTAGGAAGAGTGTTGGCCAACTCAGACATACTCCCAGCCCCCTTAGGAGCTCAGGGAGGGACCTTGCTGCAGAGGTTCCTAAGCAAAAAGGGGTGGAATGGTTTTTGTCACCCCTGGCCTCAGCAGACTTTGAACAGTCAGAGTACTTCCCTGTCATTCCTAGTCATGTCCAGTCACCTGATGCTAGGGCCCATGGTTCAGGCAGGCTTGTTCATGGCACAGGCTGTACCTAGGGATGCAGATGTGTCCACAGGGCAGTGGGGAAAGGTCTACACCTAGAAGGGTCTCTGCTTTCTTTGAGCCCTGTGCTCTCCTGACCTCTACTCTGAACAATGCTCAGCCCCAGACCAGGCAGGACTCTGGCTCTTGTTCACAGTTCCCCTGGCCATACCAACAGCTCTGGGCTTGTTGGTTCCAACAAGAACAGAACTCTAGGAGGTCCAGGAAGACTCGGGGACCTTCCCCAGTGCCAGATGCTTGCAGGGGTGACCCTCTGGGAAGATCACCCCAGTCTGGCCACCTTGCCACATCCCCCTCACCCACACTGTGTGCACCTCCATCGTTTCAGGGCTTTGTGCCAGATACTGGGAAGTGGTGGTGAACAGACTCCTAGAGCCCCCAGTCTCAGTGACCTGATGTGCTGGCTAAGGCTGCCTAAGTCATTGGCCCCACACTGAAGATACAGCAGTTACTCCTCAGCATCACCCACTGTGTATGGTTCCCTGTGTCCCCAGACTAACCCCAAATTTACAAGCATCTGCGGTCAAGGGATGTTGGCCAAGCTCCATCTTTTAAGACCGTTTGCAGGGAGGTAGAAGTCACCGTTCCTATAACTAACCTTACAGCTCCCACTCCCCAAGTAAACCCTTCAAGTCACTGCCGCACAGTGTCCAGAGCCCTCAGCAGACCAGGGCCTGCTCCTGTCGGACCTCCTGTGTTCTGCCTCGTGTCGTGTACCGCGCTCAGCCCTCCCATCTGAGGGAGGGGGGTCTTAGGCATCAAATCTACTGGAAGCCCTCAAGAGCATAGTCCATAGGGAAAACTATCCTGTCTGCCATCTGTGTGCCGTGTTGGGGGCTGGGGGGAGGGCAGATGTGCATGATAGATGAGACTTGGCTCCGCCGTGGCTTTGGGTATGGGAGAAGTGTTGTAAGTGACCAGACCAGGGGACTGTCTCACATCTGTGGAGGCCATGTCAGTGGCCATCCTACAGTTCCTAAACGGTTCAACTCAGCAGGCCAGGAGCCAGTTTCCAGGATGAGTGCCTTCACCACATTCGTGGAACCATGCCTGTTGCCTAGATGCCTGTGGGCAAGTCATGTGCCCTGTCCCAGTGACCATTCCAAGAATCTTCCCTCTAAGCATGGGTGGAGCCCCCAAGTCTCTGGTCTGAGTTGTGGTGGGTGCTGTTGAACTCTATTTTGGTGAGGAAGATAGAAACCTCCCTGTCTGAGCCACTCACCAGCAGCTCTGGCCTTCAGCCTCCCGTGATCCCTTATGTAGAGCCCCTAGATCCTGGTCCCTGTCTCTTTGGATCCTCTTGGACCAGGCAAAAGCCCTCCATTGACTCAGCCTCCCAGGTCAGGCCCACACCTCCTGTTAGGAACTGAAGGCACCTGACCTGTGTAGGCTGCACTGGATATTACCGAGTGTCCTCCTCATAACCTGGCTATCCACAGGCTCCCACAGGGAAGGTTGACATTGCCCAGTCCTTGCCTGCTGCAGAAAGCACCTCTGCAACAGATGCACCCATGATTCCCACATGCTACATGCTGCAGCCAGTGCCCTGGGGGCAGGTTTCTCTCCCTTCTCCGTCCAACCCAGCCTCTTGACAAGGGACCGGCCACACCCAGGAGAGACTCATGAAGCCTCCAGATCCTCCCTCCCTGCCCAGTAGGCTGCCACCCTCTTCTGAGATTCTGCGGGCACAGAGTGTCTTCTAGCTGCCACTGCTTTTCTCTGAGCCCCCTGCTGAGCTCCAGGTGCAGCCCCACGTCTCCCAGGGAGCTCCAGCCCCTGTCACCAGAGATTAAGTCTGAACAACCAGAGGTGAGCAACCTTCCAGGCTGTTGATCCGATCAGCTAGAGAAAGAACGGCCCAGCATCCAAATGGACAGGGCCGGGCATGTAAACAGCCTCCCACAGCCCACCCTTCAGTAAGAAGAGCCTTGAGCACACCTGCTTGGAGACTGTTCTGGGCTTACAGACACTCCCCCATGTCAGATGACAGCCATGTAAGGAGGAAGCAGATGCAAGAGAAGCAGAAATAATGGGTCCTATCCAAAGTCCTGGGCCCACTAGTGGGAGCAGGGAACCCTGTGAAGGGCAGCTTTCTTCCCTTCCCCAGGCCAAAATGCCACCAGCAGAAACAGTGCCCTTCCTAGCAGCTCCTGGCCTACTCCTCCTCCCTACGTTAGCTTCCTGCGCCAGCCACAGCTGCCTGCCCTGCACAGGGGAAGCAGCCTTCCACTTCTTGGTCTTCTCCCTGACTTCTGACTTGACCCCTGTGGCCTATGTGCACCTTCTAGTCCCAGGCCAGAGGCTGGGCACCCCATGTTCCCCTTAGCAGAGCCTTCTTAGGTGCAGTGTCCCCCCTCCTGGCCCATTGCCATCACCTACCCTCATTAACTGTAATTTTGTAAGAGAGTGACTTGTTGGTTTAATAAATACCTAGTTATTGTAATAATTTATTGGCTGCCATAATGTATTTATTAGTCACCCACCATTAATAAAAAGTGCCAGCTCTTTCTAGCATGAGTGTGATGTGTTGTGTCGGTGCCGAAGAGCTTCTGCCAGATAAACCCACATGACAGGTTCTTGTATTCTCCCCAGTTTCGGGACTGTGGGTAGCCTAGCAGAGCAGGCACAGGTGGCCACTGGCCACCCTGCTCACTCCAGGCTGGCTGTGAGGCAGAAGGTGTGTGTGTCCTGTGCTGAGCTGCTTCCCAGGCCCCTAGCACCTGGTGTCTTGATACCTAGGACCGTGGTGCATGCTCTGGTGCTGGGTGCTGGTCATGGTGACATGGCTTCCTGCTGTTCTCAGCTCTGCTGCCACCTGGGCAGGTAGAGGACAGGGAGGAATTGAGCCTCAGGAGGGCTCCAGTGGCTCCGTGCAGTGTGAAGGCAGTGGTGGGCAGGGGGTTGTTGGCCATCTGTGATCCCTGACTTCTCTTTTCTCAATTGGTGGTGTCCGATATGCATGTACTTGGTATCTTTCCTCCCGAGAGTACAAGCTGCGCTCTGGGGAAATTGGCAATGGACTCCTGAGGGGGGACTGTCAGGCTGAGCATGGAGAGGGTCTCGGTACCGGCGCTCCCCCACCAGCAGCTCCCTTCTCTCTGCCCTCCCAGAGTTCTGTCCAGGCCTGCTGCATGCAGGTCTGCGTACACCTCTGACCCCAGAACCTCTGCTCATCTGTGTTGCTCCCAGGACCTCAGACCTTGTTAATGCATGTGGTCGCCATACTACTGGCCTGTGAGTAGACTGCAGTGTGGGGGTAGGGAACAGTGGGCCGAGATTCAGCAGACAGGGGTCCAGCAGCCTTGGTGAACTGCTCTTGAGTCCTCCAAACCTAAGCTTTAGGGACCCTTGAGAATATCCATCCCTGTCCATAGCAATTGGTCCCTAACCTTAGCTTGGACAACTCTGGTGACCCCTCTGTGATTTTCCTCTGTGTCCACCACCATCTGGAGACTTGCTAGCTCTTGGGACAACTTGCAGTGGACTTGAGAATGAGAGCTTGCTTCTGGCTGAGGTTTTGCAGTGACAGCCAGAGGACATGGCGCCCCGGCATAGGATGGAATGCCTTTTCCTGTTGTCTCCTTGGGGTCTCAGAGCTTCTATACTAGACTCACGTTGGTTGCCAGTGTCATGGTGCTAGGTCCTGAACGTAGGTCCACATGGTGCTACCTCGGTGAATACATTCCACCAAGATGGCACAGGCAAGTAAGTCCTGTGCTAAGGACGGGGAGGCTTTATTGGAGAGTAAGAATGAAGGTCGCTGGATTTGCTTAGCGGAATCAGAGGGCAGGAATTCACTATAGATACAAGGGGCACTGTAGCATGCACTCTACCACCTGAGCCTCACCTCCCAGGACTACTCTTTGCTCTTTAGGGTCACAATTTTATCATCTTATTGCTCCCTACAGGTTGGTGAGGCTAAATGGCATTAGGCAGGTAGAGTGCTGAGCATGCTGCTGTCTCAAGAGCAGGAAGGCAGCGTGGCCACTAGGCCTGCAGTTAGCCCAGCTCCCACTCGTTGTCTCAGGTCCATGAGCTGCATCAAACCAGAATTATCCTCTGCCCTCCTGTTAACTTGCTAGAAATCTAATGTAAATGGCTCAGAGTTCAGACCCAGGTGATGAGCTCCCCAAAGCTAGAACACTTTGGGGCACTTTAAGAGAGGCATCTCTTCCCACACCTCTCTGTGCAGAGAGACCCACTGACAGCAACAGGCTCACCTACAGCAACAAATAGGTGAATGTGCTTGGCTTCTACAATTGCCCTTTACCCAGGGCAAGAGGCCATTCTCCTGAAACTCGGGCTTTATCCTGGGTGCCCATTGCATTCAGCCATTTACTGAACAGATTTCTGTGTATAAGGTAGTAATTCATGTCTGGGTTGTAGGTCTTGTAGGTCTGGTTGTATAGATGGTTTAGGCCCAGCCCAAGGAGACATCCCTTGCCCCGATCCCTGAAAATGGCCCTGCACACTCCTTGAGTAGCCACCCTCAAGGATGCTAGTAGCAGTCCCTCCATCATCTTCCTGGCATGTACCCTCCCACCTGTTACCCCATGAGAGAGGCCTGACTGGGCCAAAGAAGAAGGGTCCAGACAGAAATCCCACCTCCCTGACTGCAGTCCAGCGCTGTGCTACACACATTCTAGGGAAACTATCATATGGCTGGGGGCTCTGCCATTCTGATGCTGGGTCTCCTAACCTCAGCCTCATCCGGGGAACCACAGCAGGTTCCCAGATCACTCTCCCGTTGGCCCAGAATGGTGGGTGCTTGCCATGCTAGCATCAGATGCTCTGTGATGTGTTCCCAATTGTAGGCTTTACACACTGATCTCATGGAGGAGCCTGGAGCCCAGGGCCTCCTGGGTGCTGAACAGCCCAGTGTCTCTACACCTAACTCTCTTCTCTTCCCTGTCTCTGTGTGTGTCTCTCTCTGTCTTGCTCTCCCCTCCACATCGGGGCTGCAGAACCGCATGCACGAGTCTCTCATGCTCTTCGACTCCATCTGTAACAACAAGTTTTTCATCGATACCTCCATCATTCTCTTCCTCAACAAGAAAGACCTCTTTGGCGAGAAGATTAAGAAGTCACCCTTGACCATCTGCTTCCCTGAATACCCAGGTGGGTGTCACCATGGCCCTGTACTAGAGAAAACCCCATTCCTGGTTGTGAACCTGGATCCCCCACCCACACCCCCCACCAGAGACACCAAATGGAATCCCACAGTCTGTGGGCTCCAAGGACAGGCTGTGCAGGCCAGCTAGAAAGCAAGGGCCAGTGCAAGATTCTGTCAGCTTATTGGAGAAGCACCGAGACATGACCAGCTGTGAACATGTCCCTGAGTTGGCAGTGGCCTTTCCAAAGCCACAGGTGTCATAGTGAATGATTTAGGAATCAGGGACCACTGGTGTTCTTTGCTTTCTTCCCTGACGTCTCAAGACTTAGGCATTCCTAAAAGCCTACCAAATTCTCATGAGGTATCTCTTCTCACCCTGGCCCAGCACAGCCACCTCCTTGTGAGAGGCAAAGGCAGACTGGAGGAACCTGCACTCTACCATCAGTTTGCTTGGAACGCACTACATCTTTCCCATCGTGCCAGCTCCCTAACCTTCACCCAACCCCGTGACAGCTGCTTTCTTCCCCCAGATCAAACTACTCCATGTATTGCAAGCTTCCTCCACACCTGCCTGTTTCTCTTCTGTCTTTTGGGGATCTTTTCCCCCACTTTGTTTGGTCCTCAGGGGAATGGATCACAGACCGTCCTCTGCCTCATACCAACAAAGCTCTTTCCAAACAGGTACAGGAGGGGAAGGCTAAAGGCAGAGTTGACTCAATGCCAGAGCCCATCCCAGCCCTCTAGAGACTGAACAGTTTTCAGGTCCCCTTGGGGCAAAATTGAGGACAGGCAAAGGCAGCAATGTACCCCATCCTTCAGGTATGATCACATGTCACATGGACTTAGAACTCACTGACATAGCCCTGGAATTGGTCTGTAGTACTGGACTCAGGTCCTAGGCCTTGCAGGTCCCCCAAACCAGCCAAAGTGATCCTAAACTGTAGCACGGGGGATGACAGTCTCTCCAAGCTTCTTCACCACCAAAAATAGCTGTGTGAAGGAGAGGACCACCAGCTTATACCGAGACGCACTGTGGTGCTTGCAAATTGCAAGGTACAGAGGGAGTCAGCTACTTAATCTGCAGCACCCCATTTTTATCTGGGAGCCATAGCAGACCATGATGGTACCTCAGGGTGGCTAGAGGGAGAGAGACTGGTGTTTGGTACCAGTTTTACTAACTACAGGTCGTTGCTATCAGTACTGAGAGTGAAGTCTGAGGGAAGCAAGTGCCTTCTGTAGGCAGAGCAAGTGCCAAAGCATACCAAAAGGCCATGCTGGTAGGCACAGCTCTCTAATTCTTTAGTTTCAACAAGAATATCCCAAATCCATAAAATTGTGGCTATGTAAGGAGGTGACGGTCTCAGGTCCTGTCTTTAGGCTCATTAGGAATGTGGCCAGTCACACTGTTGGGGATAGCTGCTGGCTGTCCTCAGTTCAAACAGCATAAAGGATAATAATCAGTCACAAATGTCATGCCACCGTGGTTATGAGAACATTGAACAAGTAGGAGGAGGGTTAGGAGGTGGCTGTCTGAGAGACTAGGTGGGCCAGTGTGTTCCAGGCAGCAGTGGGACTGTGTAGAAACACTCAGTTCAGCAGATGGGGCACAGTGAGGCAACCCCTCCATCTGGAAGTCCACCTGCTCATCTTGGAGCTTTCCAGCCAGAAAGCTCCTTGACAGGGGAGCTTCTGCCTCTCTCTGGTCTCAGAAGGCTTTATAGTCGCTCAGCACTGAATGACCTTCTGTTCTCAATAGCTCTGTGATGGTGAGTGGAGGAGGCTAACCCTGACCCCTCAGCCTTCACATTGGCTCACCACTAGCCTGAAACTCCAGCCTGGAGCTATGTTTTGTTCCAGCTGGAAAGTCCTTGCCAGTCAGTGCCTCCAGTGGCCCACACCCCTGACCAATGATCCTGTGCTCCCACTCTCTCAGAATGCCATCGCATTGTTCCTGTACTAGGCCACATCCTAACAGACTGAGGGAAATGGGGCGTCTTCCATGTTCTGGGCTTTTCCAAACTTTTGTCATGGTCCATATTGTATGGTATTCAATAAAAGGTGACTAAGGGGCATATCCACACTTTCTTAGACTGTAGTTAGTTGGAAAAGTCCTTGTATCACCCACAGATGAGCCCTGCCATTGCCACCCAGCCTGCCAGAGTCAAAGGAGCACCTAAGGAATTGTTGGGGCACTGATGGAGCCCAGTGGATGTCTTGTATGAGGATATCCTTGCAGCCTCTCACCTGAGAACTGAGACTGCTCAGTGATGGCGCAGCCCACGGAGGGGCCTCTCAGAAGGTGCTACTGCACATAGAGCACAGGCCGGCCTGGTGCCCACCACACCTAAAGTACACAAGACCCTTTTGGTGGCACTCCTCCTCAGGCTTCATTTATAGGTTTGTTAGAATTGCAGGGCTGGAGATGGAGATGACTCAGTGACTGATTAAAAGTGTTTCCTGCTCCTCCAAAGGATCCAAGTTCAGTCCCTAGCACACACCGGGTGCTCAAAACTACCTATAATTCCATCTCCAGGGGACCCAAAGCCCTCTTCTGGTGTCCGTGGACACCTGCACCTGTGTTTGCTTACGCTCACACAGATGCACATACACTCAGAAAAACAGAAAGAAAACTTAGAAAAGACTCCAGTGGGCTGTGGAGGTGGTTCATAACACCCACTACTCTTCCAGAGAACCTGGGCTTGGGTTCCAGCATCCACACAGCAGCTCACAACTGTCTAACTCCAGTTCCGGGGGAGCTGAAACCCTCTTCTGACTGCTGCAGGTGTACGCACATGTGTGCTGCACAGATACACATACAGGCAAACACCTGTGCACAGAAAGGAAAATTTAAAAACAACAAAAACCCAGAGTCATGGAGTTGCTTTAGATTTCAACTTTAGGCCATCTAGATTTGCTATCTAGAGTAAATGAGATCATCTGCGGCTTGCTCTTCCCAGAGCTATCATGCACATCTAAACAAACAGTAAGTAAAAGCCTGAGGAGGCAGAAGCCAGGCAGGCAATGCCAGGCCTTTCATGTTTTTTTTTTTTTTTTTTTTGAGTGTGGTACTATTTCTGTCTCACCCCATCCCCCACCACCCCCATCTGCCTCTTGACCACTCCCCTCCCCTGTTCACCCTCAGCTCACTAGGGCCTCTCGCCTGTTCCTCTCTATCTTCCTACAGGCTCCAACACCTATGAAGATGCAGCTGCCTACATCCAAACACAGTTTGAAAGCAAAAACCGCTCACCTAACAAAGAAATCTATTGTCACATGACTTGTGCCACAGACACGAATAATATCCAGGTGGTATTCGACGCTGTCACCGACATCATCATTGCCAACAATCTCCGGGGCTGCGGCTTGTACTGACCTCTTGTCCTGTATAGCAACCTATTTGGTAATGATTCCAGCACTCACAGAACAGCTTGCGTACACACACACACACACACACACACACAAACACACACACACACACACACACACACACACACACACACACACACCACTAACCAGTGCAAGTTGGTAAATAAACTTTAAAGAGGCATAACAAAAACATTATCTATACACAAATATATATTAGAAAAATGTTTTTAGTTAATACTCGGAAGAGCTACA
Source organism: Cricetulus griseus (assembly GCF_003668045.3). NCBI lineage: Eukaryota > Metazoa > Chordata > Mammalia > Rodentia > Cricetidae > Cricetulus > Cricetulus griseus. Next base: position 170,158,762 of record NC_048596.1, read on the forward strand.
GACAGAACTGACCACCATCCCTAGCTCACCAGTTTTCCTGGGACAGCACATGGGCATGCACACGTGCGTGCACACACACACACACACAGTATGATGGTACCTGGGTGCACACGTGTGTGCACACACTCACACAAGGCATGGTGGGAGCCTGGGTTGGGAATCCTCTGGACAGCCCCAGGGTTTTACTTTCCAAGACCCACTCTATGAGCAGGGCAGGCAGGAGGCCTGGTTCTGTTCATCCAGCCTGCCCCACTCTACATCCTACCAGTAGGGCAGTAAGAGGCTGCCTGCTCAGCTCTTCCCTGCCCCTGCTCAAATTCCAAGACCCTTTCAGAAATGGTCAACATTCTAAACATCCCCCTACCCTACAGCCACAACAGAAAAACTCTAAAGACCCTTCTCTTTTGGGTGGTGGTGGTGGTTTATTTCAAGAATCTAGAAGAATCATTGCTCCGATCAATCCACTGTCTCCTGAGTTTTCTTTATTTATGGGAACAGAGAAAAATTAGAGAGATGGGAGACCTGGTCTGCTTTTTCAAATAGCTGAGGGGAGGAAACACACAAGCCAAACCCACCTAACAGAGTTAAAGCCAGATTCCCTCAAAGAGGGCTCGTGGACAAGATGTAAGTGGTTGGGGGAGGGCTGGACTGGCAGGCGGGGCCAGAAGCAGGGTCCAAGGCAGAGGCAGGCTTCCCTACTAAGGGTACCCTACTTTGCCCTACCCCTGGCATTAGTTAAAATGTTCTAGGGTTTGTTGGTTGATTGGTTTTTAAAGTCAAAGAAAATGGTCAGACTGGCCCTATCTCTCTCTCTACAGACTGCTTCATGGACTCTTTGCTGTTGATGTTGATCTCCTGGTAGCATGACCTTTGGCCTTTGTAAGACACACAGCCTTTCTGTACCAAGCCCCTGTCTAACCTACGACCCCAGAGTGACTGACGGCTGTGTATTTCTGTAGAATGCTGTAGAATCCGGTTTTAGTTGAGTCTTTACATTTAGAACTTGAAAGGATTTTAAAAGAACATTTCTCATGTGCTTTGTAGCTTTAAAAAAGAAAAATGGAAAACTCATCATTTCATCCATATTTCCTTTTATTTTGAAATAAAAAAAACCAAACACATCAGCACCCACACCCTCTCCATCCCAGCTCCGATTGGGGCCGGCACACAGCAGCAGTGCTGGGCCTGGCACCTCCCAGGGCTTCTGTGCTGGTGGGAAAAAACCAGGCCAGGCTTTTCAGAAGGCAGCCGGTCGCTGTTACTCCCCCACCCCCCTGCGCCTGTTGGCTGTCCTAGCACCTCATATGCCACCAGGCAGTGGCAGCTCTGCTCTGCCCACCCACGCAACTCCAAATACACACACTCCAAGTCCGCATAGAAAAAGCACAGCTCTGGCGGGTAGCTGCCACAGAGAACACCCATCATCTATAGAAACCCAGCCCTATATAAATAAGCAAGCAACCTTGCCCCTTCCTACACTCCCTTTGTGTTACTACGTTTTTTTTTTTTTTTTTTTTTTTTTTTTTTTTTTTTTTTGTCCTTCCCATCAAATACCTGACCAGTCCTACTGGTATCTGGGGAATTGGGTTGTGTGGTTTTGGTTTGGTTTTTTTCCTTTAATACCACAGCCTCCAGCCTTGGGCAGAAGCCCGTCCCTCATGTGTGTCCCCCTCTCTACCTTTCCTCTCCTCTGTTCCAGTGACCTGTGTTCGCTCTCTCTCATGTTGGGATGTTTGTGCTGCAGATAAAAAAGAACAAAAAAATAAATAAATAAATGAATAAATAAAAGTTTTTAAATACCACAAGATGGAAGAAAAACAAAAAAAAATTAAGATGGAATGTAGTGTTTACATTAAAGCCAGTTTTCATGATCAGTCCTATGTCATTTCTACTTGACTAGTATCTAATCCCAGACATGTTCACAGTTTCACTTTTAAGACAATATTTGCTGAAGACCAGTCACAGCCATTTCAATAAAGGAGGCAAAAAGACAAAACACAAAAATTAAAAATACAGAAAAAAAAACTTGAAAAAAGGAGAAAAGTAAAAAAAAAATAATATAAATCAAAAGCCCGCGGGTCTTTGTAAGCCTTTCTATTCCCATCGGTGGGGTCTCTGTGACACCTGACACTGCCAGCCTACTTCTCTAATGGAAATTCATGTGTAGCTCAATAAAGAGAATGTTTGTCTGTACCGAGTCTCACCTTCTGCCTTCCAGACGATGGTTCCCGGGGCGAGCTTGGCTCTGACAGCAAAGGAAACACTTGGCCACACACCCTGGGGTGGTGGTGGGGGGTGGTGGTAAGGAATCTCTCCACATGATCTCCCAAGTCCCTCAACATTTTGTCACCAAGGGCAGCCAGTTCAGAGCATGGCGATTGGGAAAGCTGCTTAGTGTCTGTCTTTCCTCCCACTTCCCCCATGCCTCCCACACAGAGGAATGGGTGCAGAGAGTTGGGCAGCTTCTTTTCTGGCTGCAGCTCCTCCAGTTCAGCTGCTTTTTCTGCTTCTGGTAGGCCTGAGACTGGGCCGGAAGAGGAGAGGAGAGAAAAAAGCCACACCCTTCTCCGGTCTCCTGTGCCCAGGGCTTTCCCTCTAAGAGGGCCAAATCGCCTCAGCCTTCCATATCAAAGTCTCTTGGGAGGGTTCCTTTTGCTTTGCTTGTCCTACTACAGCAGGGCACAGGGCACTCAGCGGGTAGAACACAAGGGAAGCAAGACAACACAGCCTGGCTCTCTCAGTCTGAGCTCTTCAGCTGTTGCTCTCACTACACCCTCTAATTACTGTGGCCTTGCAAAGAACTAGCCAATGGATTAAGACTGGGCCTACCAAAGTGCCTCATATGGCAGGCCAGTCCTTAGGCCAGCAGTAAACAGCAGGTTCAGTGTCTGTAATGGAGGGATCCTTACAGAGGTCTGCTTAGTCCCATCTCCTAACAGCACCCCACATGGACATTCTCAGCTCAGGAAGGCCTCTCCCTGACACACAGCACATGCCGTTGGTTGTTTGGATCCAGCATGGTGTGTGTGTGAAGGGGGGCACGACACTGTTTCAGACCAAGGCTAACAGTCCTGTCACCTGCCATTATGCTGAATACCTAGTAAATGCAGGCACCCTCTGAAACCTCTTCTGCCAAACCACACCTCTTTTCCAGTGCTTTCCCTACCAATTGTCTTCACCCCAGGTTGCTGTCTACAGAGGGACCCAAACAACCTACACCCAATCTACACCTTAACTGTTATATCAGAGGACAAACCAAGATTCCGATGGAAGCTTAAAGAAAAATACACCTGTTCCTGACAGGTCTCAATTTCTCTCCAAATGTGTTTCATTCCACCAAGTTCTCTCCCAACCTGTGAATGGATTTTGCAGATTTAAAAAAACAAAAACACACAAACTCCATTGTACAGCCAGGGCCAGAATCACTTCAAACCCAATGGAAAGCAGAGGTGGGAGACTGACCTTCAGGTTGGACAGGGAGCCTTCCAGGGCAGAGACACAGCTCCTTAACGAGCCTCCCATTTGTGTGTGCCCAGCTCCCAAAGAGCTCACAGATCAGTTTCCTAAAATCTCAACACAGGATCGAGCCTGCTGACTGCAAACTGAAGAGCACTCTCTACACTGCTCTAGGGAAGGTCAGGTTCAGGTTACCTGAGCACTCAAGAGTCACCAGTACAACAAATTTGCACAATCATTCTCTCTGCTACATAAAAGCCTCAAATTTTTAAAGGAAAAAAATTAAGGACCCAAGAAGATAAAAATCAAATATGACCAATGAGGAAAACAGAGAATTACAGAATAGTTCCAAAATTTCCCAGTTCCTTGGAGGTTTGCTGAAAACCAGAAATTTTCTATTAACACACAGAATCCTTGACTATCCAGATAATTCTCTACCAACTTCACTTTGATCCAAGCTATCTCCAGGGGGGTGGGGGTGGGGGATGACAAATCAAGCATGTACTTGGGACTTCTCTCCCTGGAACATCTTAAGGTATGTGAAAGCACTTCTGCTTACATCACTACTGTTCTACGATATTCAAGACCCTCTGAAACTGACTGCAAGCAGTTTCCACCTTCACATGTCTGAAATGTAATATGTGGGATCTGCTTCACCTTTATTTTCATGTGCAGCATGGAAAGATAGCATGAAAGCAGACAGAGAAACTCAAGTGTTGCCTTCTCCAAATAAAACACTAGGAGAAACAGCACCCTCCCACACACACAAGTTCAAAAAGGATTGTAACACCCAAACCCAAAGAGCAGACACAAAAGCAGAATGGGATTCGAGTGGCCCCTTGGAAGAGTGCTACCTCAGCTTCCAACCATATACAACACACTACAAGAGGTTGCTTTTTATTATTGTTGCTTTACAATAAAAACAAATCACTATGCTCTCAGCAAAACAGATTAAAAAAAAAAAAACTCACAGGAATTGAACTAACAGCAGTTCAAGGTAAGGCTTTTGGAAGATTTATTGAAATAAATTACTCTGCCTATTCATCTATTGCCCTTTCTTCAATTACTTGTCAACATTCTAAAAACTTCCAGGTATGTAAAATACATTTAACTTTGCCAATAATTTTAGATAATACTGGATTCTTCCCAAAAGGACTACCATAAAACTATGTTTTCAAACATTTAAAAAAATCCAATGGGACATAAAACTATGTAACCTATGATTGCGTTGTTTCAAATCCTTAAATACGTGGAGAATTTGAGAAAATCCAGGACCAAGTCTGCTTGAGGCATGTGGATTATTCAACATCTTCCCTTTCTGTTTAATGAGACCCACAGGAACAAAAGCAGGGAAATGAAGGGCTCTGGGGGAGAAAGATACATAAGGTATTACACTTCAGCAATGTCCCCTAAAACATCCCTGCCTTGCAGGCCCATACCTATCCAAGGATCAAACCCATATATGTTTAGCATAGCCTAACAGGGTTGACCAAGGAATCAAAACCATAACCAAAGCTTGCTGCTCACCCCTTCCCATGCCTAGAGTAAGCAGGGAGTAGGAAGAAAAAGGAGGGGCAAGCTTATGTGATGCAGGAGCACCAGAGTGAACGGAAGTAAAGCCAGCTGTGGATCGGGGCTCAGGTCGGTCCTGAATATTAAGGGCAGAAAAGGGTCTCCTCCTTCTGCAGCCCTGAGCTTTCCCTTTCTGCTCCAGGTACCAAATTAGTTCTTTATACATGATGCCCTGCTGGTCTAGAAGTCCAGGAGCCTGTGGTACTGACCTCTGGAACACTGTGGATGCTTCTTCCCTTAGCACAGCATTTGACAACAGGATAGCTTGTCAAGATGTAGAGTCAGACTCCTGCTGTGCACCTCCTGGCTGCTGTGATGCACCCTCCCCAGGACCCACGCTTCCTTTAGACACTTAACATCTGCCATGGCTTATACCAAAGCAGAAATTGAAACTACCTGCTGCAGGCAGGTGAGTGCCCAAGTGCCTACTTCCTTTTGCTTGTCCCCACTCCCAAGAAGTCCAGTCAACACCAGAAGAGGTCATGCCTAGAGTTCAAATGTGCAGTATTTCTAAGGGGAAGAGAAATGCCACATAGAAAGTATTACAAGGATTAAAGTTGTCGGCTGTCCACACACTATTAAGACCACATGCTTTATGCAGCAGCAATGCAGTCGCGGGTCTCCACACAGCAGGCAAAACCGGGACAGGCCTCTTCCGGTAGGTAGGGCTGGACAGGAGGCTGAGGATGAGGAAGCACTAGGTCGTCTGCTGCCTCTGAAGTCTCCGCTCAGCAGCAGCTGCCAGCATCCTCCGGCGCAGGGTAACAGGGTCAGAGGACGTGCCTTCAGAGGGGAGGAGTCTCTCTGAGGCCATGTCATCTTCAGAACTTTTGTTCAAGAACCGCCTATAAGAAATGAAAAAGCCACAAGAGAAAGATAACAAATGGGAAGATCTGCAGAACACTTGTTTTCAGTTTCCCATCTCCACAGGCACCTTCACAAAGTTGTCACTCAAGATGAAAACACCCTTGCCTATGGGCTGAGGGCAGGGCATCTCAGTAGGAGGCATTTGCTCAGTATGTGTGAGGCCTTGGGCTCAACCCAAAGGTGTAAAAGGAGAGGAATAAAGAGAAAGAAGGGTCAAGATGGATGAACAGGGTAGAGGCAGGGAAGGGAGAAAACAGCAGACTCTTCAATGGATGAGGCTAATTCCCAGGGAAAGGACTATCAAATAACAGTTCATCTCTCTCTCCTCTGCCTAGTCCCTTCCCACAAAGCATGGAGTTTTAGAGCGACAGATTTGTGCAAGGCATAAAACTCACTTGAATGAATAATGCTGGCCCTGTCCACAAGAACTGAACTAAGATTCTACTGACCCAAAGGAACACTGTGCCCCAGCTGCCACCAACTGTGGGGGAACTCAAGGAACAACACAGGTGCTTTGTTCTCAATGCAGGCCCAAGGCAGGGCAGTCAAGGTCCTACAGGCAGACTCCAGGTGCTGGCAGGATTACCACCCTGGGTATCTGTTTCTTATCTGTATGTCTGTCACATGGATTAACAGTGCCCCTTCTCGGAACCAGAGAGAAGGTAATTCATGTACAGGACTGAGAAAATTGGCACCAAGCTGCCATCTTCCCCATAATTTATGTATGCTGACTAGGACTGGAGAATCAACTCACTTCCGAGCTTGCTGCAGGAGGTCATCCTTGCGCTGGACTAACATGCGCTGTCTCTCATCAGCAGACTTGGAGAAGCGGCTCCCCCGGGCCTCAAAGTCTTCCACCTCACTGGGCTCCACTTCTACCTCACTGAAGTCCAAGGTCTCTTCTAGGCGAGGACTGAGGTCCAGTGGTACACGCTCCGTCTGGACAGAGAGGGAGCTGTTAGCACAGACCTTTCCTTCCCAGGCAGCTTTCCTCCTTGCCAGGGCATTTTTGACAGGCCTCTGCTGGATCACTGGGGCCTTCTGCTAGACAGGAATCCAAAGCAAGAAACTTGGGCTCTGGGGAGGGATGCCAGCTGTCATGGCTCACATGAGGACTCATAGTAGTGGAGTAAGCAAATAGCTGCCTTTATGAGAAACACAATCCGCACTTTCAACCTGCACTCTTGGAACAGACCACGATAAACCACTAGTCAGTACTCCAAAAATTTCCTTTTCAATTCTGCCAACTGCTTAAGAATTTTAAAAAGTCTTTTTTGTTGTTGTTTTTGTTTTGTTTTGCTTTTTCACAACAGAGTTTTTGTGTGTCGTTCTGTTTGTCCTGGAACTCCCTTTGTACACCAGGCTGGCCTTGAAAGCACTGAGATCTGCCTGCCTCTGCCTCCTGAGTGCTGGATGAAAGGCATGCGCCACCACCGCCCAAATAATTTAAACAAGTCTTATCTGTTGTATGAAATTTGTGTCCTCAACTTGAAAATAGTCATATGAGATCTTTTGTGGAAACAGATATAGCAGATTGTGGGTTTAAAGGGTAACAAAGGACTTTCCTGGTTTGGGCTGAAGCTCCAAAAGCCAAGACACTGCCCAGATATCCAAACATCCTTAAGCAGGTACAATCCACCTACACTGCCCCTGCTCCCAGACTTAAAGACTTATATGGCCAGAGCCTGCCCACCTCCCACTTCTAGGCTGCAACAGAGCTGAAAGTGTTTCCACTGTGAGTACTTATTTGTCTCTGACCCTTATGCTTCTCTCTGCCTTCAGCCAAGAGTGGATCTGAAGACAGCCATATGGAACTTAAACCACATGGTAAGTCTGAGTCTCTGTCTCCATATAGGGAAAAAAACAGCTGGGTGCAGCTGGAAGTCAGAAGAGGGCTTAGGTAGCATGTGGGAGGCCTTGGGTTTCAAAACCAAGAAAAGAGGGGGGGAAGGGGGAAGGCAAGGGAGGGAGGGAAAAGAGAGAGAGCCTAGATACCCATTAGCAGATAAAGGAATAAACAAAGGGTATTACTCAACTGTAAGAAGAAATAAAAATTGAAAGATGAAAGTACTATGAGGACAGCCTCAACATACACACTGGAAGTTGAGCGCTACAAAGTCTAAAAGGTATTCGCTGGAGCAAACCAAAAAAACAGATGGGGCTTGTCATGGGAGCGAGTGTGATGCCTGATGACAGTAGGCAACACACATATCAGAGCTCAGGTGACAGCTCTCCAGAAGGGAACCAGCTGAACACAACAAACCTTGCCCAAAAGGATCTCTGGAGGTGTGAGCTGCTCACAGCAGAGGCAGAAGTGTTCATAATGGGCTAACACAAATGCAAACCAGGTATGTTTGAGGGTTCCCATATATCTAGGGCAGTAAGAATTAACATAAATACAGAGACAGTCATAAAGCCTCATTCTAACCCTTCGAGGGGGCTAAAGAGAGCAGCTCGTCAGTAGAGGTCAAGAGAAAAGAAAACAAGGTAAAGCCCACCTAGTTTGCAAACTTCAGCCCTGCCCTGCAGTGTCCTCCAAGTCTTACTCACTGCTGGGACATAAACACAGACTCACCACCACCCACAGAGAAAATCACTACTAAGCCAGGCTGGAGTGGGCCTCTTGCTTTTAGTTTTGTTTTAGTGATTCCATTGGCTATACTGGGAAGAGGAACAGGTAAAGAATGGGTCCAGTGACTCCACATTCACCTTTGCAGTACTGACAAGTTTTAGGATTTTTTTTTTTTTTGGAGGGTGGGGGCTGATGAAAAAAATAGGTTTATTGTAAGAGTTTATATTCATTAGATTTATTTTATCATTAAAAAAGTGTTGCCTCGGGGCTGTAGAGATGGCTCAGAGGTTAAGAGCACTGACTGCTTTTCCAGGGGCCCTAAGTTCAATTCCCAGCAACCACATGGTGGCTCACAACCATCTACAATTCAATCTGGTACCCTCTACTGGCACATAGGCAGAATACTGTATATGTAATAAATAAATAAATAAATCTTAAAAAAAAAAAGTGTTGCCTCTAGATTATCCTGGCCAAATATAGAACATTTCATGACACATGCAGCTACAGCGATATACTACAACAGACACAGCCATTATAGAATGGTTTTTACTTCAGGTGAAATTCAGCAGTGATCAGGGTGGCTTCTTTATTTTAACTAAAAATATTGATAATATGCTGAGTTTTAGGTTTAGACAGAAGGCAAAAGGCAATATATAATTAAGCAAGTGTAATTAATCTGGCCAAGTTACCGTCATAGCCACCTATCAGATTGACATTTTAATGAACATTTTAATGAAACTGTTAGCCAAAGACTTTGCATTTCCCTGTGCATAGCAAAGTTCCAATAAATTCCTTGCTTTCACTACATTAAAAAAATATATATTTTCAGAACTCTTTATGCTAACTTGGAAAGCAGGTGGGAATGAAGAGAAATCAAACATGCTGTTCCCTCATACGGCCCCAAGGCAGTCTCATGTTCATAACTCTGCTGTCTGAAATCCAAAAATACAGGAGTTATTTCAAATATGATACATAGTCCAGTAGTAGTTTTCTGATACAGGGTCTCACTACAGCCTGGCTTCAAACTCATGATCCTCCAGCCTCAGGGCCCTCAGGACTGAGATTATAGGAATGCACTACCATGGCCTGCTCCAGTCCCAGATGAGGACATGAAAATGTTAGCTCTAGCAGTGGGGCCTAGCAGGTAAATTAGCAGATGATACCCAGCCCTTGTCTCTGCCTTGCTCGATGCTTCCTAGCCTGTGGTGATACAAATTTCCTCCATCAAGATTCTGTCACCATGAACTCAACCACTCCACCCCACCTTCTGCACTATGACAGACTGAAACCCTCTCAAACTGTTAGCCAAAATAAACAGTTTCGCCCTTAAGCAGTTGCTGCCAACAGCAGGGTGAATGTAACAACCACCCAGGACCACACTAAGGTCTGCAGCTCCTAGTGAGCTGACCTCACCTGAAGAGAAGCTCCTCCCTCCTCCTGATCAGTGCTGGGCCTTTCCACTGGGCTGTTCAGTGCAGGCCTCAGGCTATCTGACCGCTGAAAGCAAAACACAGCAATCAATCAGAATGAAGGTACAGGCACAGGAAAACCCAAGAACAGAGGGCACAACAGTTCCAAACACAGCTCACAGCTTGAAAGGTGACACAAGGACTCAGAGGCTCACATAAGAGTTCCATGTTTGAGAGTGGTTAGCAAAATGCTCCACATTCAGCATCCCACTCAATATTAGCAATGGCAAAAGTCAACTGTGCCAATCAAGCACTGTTTTTGGTTTTCTCATTAACTTTCCTAATGCATTATGATGCAGGTACTACAGTTAAGCTCCAGTCTACAGGTTGCTCTGGATCCTGTCCTTATGTATCCCTTCAGGTCTGAGCACCTCCATACCTGCTGGCCAGTTTATGTGTTTAACTGACAACTCTATCTGGCTACATGAGGCAACTCTGCCACCTCCAAAGGCAGCAAACAGCCAGGTCAGATAACTGAGATCTGAGAGACCATAGCGAGCACCTCAGCCCAAATGACTCCAAATGCTGCATTCTTCAAAACAGCTTCATCTTTTTCATCTTTTTTTATTCTATTGATAAGATTTCTTTACATTTGTACAGACTGTACACGAGTAGCTTTTGGAGGATGATCATCTGGTCATATGTAAAGTCCTCTTTCCTCCTACTACTTGTGCCCATCAGAGGCCAAATGATGAGGCAGGAACTCTGACCTTTTTAAGAAAAGTCCAAAGTCCAAGAAGCTTCAGAGGGATGTGAACTATACCTGATAGACACGGGCAATACAATGTGCAATCAGTCCGGGGTCCATGTTCACCCTTCCCATCTATTTCTTTAATTATGTTTTACTGGACCACAATCCTCATTCTGGATGACAATTGTGCTCATTCTCATATTCATGGCCAGTGGCTGCTTTAGGTGCAAACTGGAACAAGCGGAGACTAAATATTCATTCTTTGCTCTTTACAGAACAGATGTCAACCTCTGACAGGAGACAATGGCGTCCCCTTACAGACCTGCAGCAAGGGCAGGCTGATCTGTACAAAAATTATTCATATTATCTGTATTTGTCTTTAGTGGGTCTATTCTCATGCAGGATTTGAACAAAATTAAGTTAAAAAAAATGAAGTTTACAAAAACCCTTCCTCAAATAGTAAGTAATATCTAGGTATTAGAAAGAATTAAATCTTCGTTAAAAAAAAATAAAAAAAAACCAAATACATTTGTCATATATAAAGCCCCAGTTTTACCTGTGTAGGAAAAGGTACTTGAATCCGTCCTTCTAAGATGTTGTCTGTTGTTACTTCCACAGAGCGTGTCATCTGGAGATCCTGGAGCACAAGGTGATATGGGACCTGGGGGAACATCTCTTGAATTTGATGAGCCTGGAGAGATACAAAGAGCCCATAGCAAAGGTCATTCATTCAAAGGTCAGCATGCATGGCAGGCCCTGCACATGAGAGGCCCTGGACACAGAGGTTGACATCATACCTTGAAAGCACAGGGAAAGGTCACTTTGGCTCAGCAGATTACCTACACACCACTGTCTCTTCACTGTTCCAGGCTACCAGAGCACTGGAACAGATTCAATTTTCAAAATAAAGAGCAGAGAGAAATCTAGTGGACCTTGCCAAGACAGGCTCAAGAACAATGTTCTGGTTTAAAAAGGAATAATTTAAAAGATGTATTTATTTTTATTTTATGTGTGCCAGTACTTACCTTACAGTTATTGTATGTAAAAGGGATTATGTTAAAGTTTGATATTCAGATACAGCATGTATAGTATTCATGTTCACTATGCAAAGTGAAAGAAACCTGACTTGAAAGCCAGACTATCATTCTATTTAGATGACATCTGGGAATAGACAGAAGTAGAGGAAAAGACAATCAATGCATAAGGCTGGGGGTGCTTCTAAGGGGAGCACTTGTATAGCGTGTAAGAGGCCCTGGGTAGGGAGAAAGTGACTCCAACCAGGGCTCTGGAACCATGGAAAAGAGGACTAGATCAGATCAGAATCTGGATTGGGTAAGGCCTGCACAGTGCATAAGCTAAGTCTCAGATTAACCAGAGCACATTTTCACGGTATGTAAAGTTTACTGTAACTTAGAAAAAGTCAATTAAAGAATATAAATTTTTAAATAGAGTACTCACATATGAAATTCTAAAATATTAAAAAAAATATTTTAGAGTGGCCAGGCATGGTGACATGCCACTATAACCCTAGCATCCAGAGCCAGAGGCAGGAAGATCTACAAATTCAAGACCAACCCAGGTACACAACAGGATTATGAAAATATCTAGTACTACCTTAGAACTGTAATTTTCAAACTATATGCTAGATCCATCTCAGAGTGCACTAGGGTTTTAGGCATGTGTGTACAGGAAGAGCAGACAAAGGCCCAAGCACTGCCCATACTTCAATCCAAGCACCCGAAAACTTGTGGGTGTGTGTTTTACACATATATAATTTAGAATTGTTTACATTCTAGGTTTCAATAACAGAAAAATCTCCATAATTTACAGAGCAAAAGAGAGGAAACAAACAAAAGAGAGAAAAGAAAAAAAGAGAAAAGTGAGAGGAAAAGGGAAAGAAAAGATAATTGCTTTGGAATATAATACAGTACTATGGGGCTATTACCGCCAAAGGAACACACCACCACAAACTGCAAGAAAGATAGTATCTCAATACTAAGACTTGAAAGAATAGGTCAGGATAAACTGTCCGGAGCTTTGCTGAGTCACTGGGGATAGAAAATGGCAAGATGTTCAGTGTCCAGAGAGCCCCAAGACTCCACACCATTGCAGAGCCCTTACTGTTTGTGGAGTGGAGTATTTTTACCCCAATCAAACCAAGGGTATGTGGGAAGGGTCTCTACAAGCAGATTAAATTATTCTCTCTTCACCTGGCTCTCCACCCCCCAATTAAAAACAAAACAGTATGTATGTATGTATGTATGTATGTATGTATGTATGTGTACACACACACACACACACACACACACACACACACACAAAACAAAGCTGAATTCATTGTATTAGACTAAAGCTTTCTACCAGAAAATCCAGTTAAATATTCGATTTTAATTAAAAAGTCCAGTAAATTAGTTGTGCTAAAAATAGTCTATTTTAGAGCATTCAAAGAACTAAAGAACAGATAGGGGCTACCTAGGCTTTTAAGCCAACTCCTTCTCAGGAGGCTTATAACCTCTGACTTGTACTAATTCAGGCTAGAGCTGGCCTAGAGTCCCCCAGTGGCCACACTAGGCTATTCATACCTACCATGGAGATGATCTCAGAGAGAGAGAGCTAGCCTACTCTCTAGGTTGGCTGTGACCAAAAACCTCTTACAATCTGTCTTTTCGTCCCTAGCTTTTTCCCTTGGCACACTGGCCTCAAATCTGTCCACAGTGTAACAAGGACCAGAATCACACTAATTTGTTTAATGCCAAACATTACCCCATGTTACGAGTCCTCTCCCTGTACATCTTGGGACACATGCAAATTGTTTCTATCACCTGGTAGGGCCTGTGAGCCTACTGTGAGCCAATCAATCTTTTCTTTTTCACCCAAACCCCAACACCTTGCCTGTTGCTCTATCCATTCCCCTTTCTATCAGTAAGGCCCTCTTCCCTGCTCCACTCCAACCCCACCCTCCACCTGAAGGATGTTACCCTTTCAGTATTTGTACAGGTCTTGTACCCCCAACCTCTGCGTATCCAAAGATCATCCCTAGTCATACTTTCTAAGGAAGCTGAAGCCGGAGGGTCATGAATTCAAGTGAACCTGGACTAGAGACCTTATCTCCAAAAGCAGGGAAGCAAGGCCTTCCAGCAAGTATAAAGACAGAGGGGTTAGAAGAGAGGGGAACAGAGGCATGGCGGAGGGAAGAAGGGAGCCCTCACATAAGTAATACCCAGGATTAACCCCCAGGAGCTCCGACAGGGTCCTGCAGGAAATAGCTAAGAAACATCTCTTCTTGTCTCCAGCAAAAAGGAAGAAACTCAACAGGTCACCTCTTTCTTAACAAGGTCAGCTCCCAGGAGAACTCTGTTAACCAGAGCCTACTCTGCTGGCAAGTAAGCCCACTACAGCAGAAATGCATGCTTGTCTCAGCTCCATGAAGAACCTATGGGCTTGAAGGTACAGCAAGACTTTGAACACCAAAGACAGAGAATCAATACTGGAAATAACGGCGGAATATCTGAAGACTGACACAAGTACTAAAGGTGAAAACACTCAGGATGAACACACAAGGGAAAAAATCAAGGAACAGAGATGCACGCAGACAACGAAGGAGAACTTCGCCCGAGTCAATGTCACATACAAAGTCACAGCCCAGAAGCTCCCAGGACGCAAAGCCGGAAACTTGCCCCCAAAATAAGCAAAATAGTAAAATAAATAAAAAACCATCTAGGCAAATCATTTTCAAGCTACAGAAAATCAAAGGGAAAAAAACAAAAACCTTGTAAGAAGCCAAAGGGAAAAACAGCTTCCCTACAGAGAAGCAAAGATAAGAACTGCATCCAACTTCTCCTCAGAAACTAGCCAAGTAAGAGAGTAAGTGACATAGATGAAGGAAAAGCCAACAAGAAAAGCAAGCAAACAAACAAAAATCTAAGAAACAAACAAAAGCAACCTAGAATTACGTATCCTGCTAAATTATACCTCAACACTGAAGTGGAGGAGTCAGATAGATGACGTGGTAGGTAAAACACCTACTTCACAAGCATGTGGGTCACAATTCTGATCCTAACAATCACATGAAAAGCCAGGCGTGTCAAGCCATATTGATCTGGGTGGCCTGTGTTGCTACCTGGGACCACAGAGGCATCCTAGCCTAGGGCTATGTCTGGGTCCATGGCCCTACAGCAGCCATCTGGGGTGATGTCCATGGCTCCTGTTACCACAGGGGTTTGTGCAGATGACCAGGGTCTTCTGGTCAGCCACCTGTGACCATATTGGTGTCTGAGGGTCACAATGCCACCAGGGCCATACTTATCTGGGTGGCGTGTGATGCCATCAGGGAACCATGGTATCGTCCGGGCCCAAGCTGCTGTGGAGGACCATGTCTGGATACCTGCTCCTGCTGCAGCTGGGGTTCTGTGATGATGCTGATGGCCCATGTTAGAACACGGGGTCACTGGAACCATGCTGTACTGAGCCAGCCCCACCCTCCACTAGTCCTAGGATAGCTGGCCCTGCCCCTCACTGCATACTGCAGCAGGAGAATTGGCCTTGCCCCTCAGGAGAGAGCAGCCTCCACCTTGCCCCTCCAACATCCACACTCAGGAAAAGATAGCCCCACCCTTCACCACAGACATGCACCTGACCTGGGCAGCACACGAGAGTCAGAGGTGCAGTTGAGGCAACTCTGAGGGTGTGAAAGCAGGAGAGCTGACCCTGACCCCCTCATCTGCCTTATGGTGGCACGGGTGAGAGAAAGATGCCCTCCTTTCCTTACCCACTGCTACTGAATGGGAGAGTTAGCCGTGCCGCCTCCCCACTCCCAACACTAAAGCTGACCCTGTTGTCTGGGATCATATGAGCTGGCCCTGAGGGCATGGGAACAACAGAGCTGACCCCCCCCCCACACACACACCCTCTGGTATGCCCCCTACAGCAATCAGGAGCAAGGGCCCTGCACCTGGCCTGGACAAAACAGTAGAGCTGGCCCTGGTGGTGTGAGTGTGGGTGACCAAGACCTGAGGGCCTGAGAGCAGGAGTACTGGCCCTACTCCTTGCTGCAGGGTACAGTGGGTGAGCTAGCTTGAGGCAATGCTGGAAAGCTAGCCCAGCTAGTGATGATGAGGGAAAGCTGGCAGGCTGACCAACCCAGCTACCACTCAGGCCCAGAACCAGGGCTGGCTCAACCCAACATCTTCCTCATCTATTTATTAACTGTTGGAGCAAGTGAAGGGGACAAACCTATGGATCCAAAACAGCAGTATCTCCATGACACAGGACAACAACAAGATAGCCAAAAGGAGTCCCAGTGAGAGCCCATTACCAGTGGAGTAGCAGAAGTCAGAGGCATCAAGCCAGACCAATGGCTGGAATGAACACTTACAAGTAAAGATGGACTAAAGAGTAAACTGTGAGACTCAAAGGGCCACACTACAGCATCCATGATGAGATTCTTTCCTTTTTTTCCTCCGTTTTGTGGGGAGGTTACAAGGGCAGAAGAAGGACTCGAGGGGGTGGGGAGATAAATGAGATCAGAATGTATGATGTGAAATCCATAAAGAATCAAAAAAGGTAAAAAAACAAAACAAAAAAACAAATTTTTTAAAAAGCCAGGCATGGCCAAGTGCATACCTATAATCCTGCCAGGAGCCATGGCACAGGTAACTTTAGACCTGTAAAGAGACTTGGGCTGCTTCAGAGAATCTCTTGCATGAGTAACTCATTATGTTGAGAGAATAGCTAAATTCAAATCCAATCTATCTCTCCCCTTCCCCAAATGAATAGAGCCTGGGCAAACAGGAATAGCTGATAGCAAACATTGCATAGTCAGGCTTCTTCCTCTTGCGACCTCTTCACCTTACTAACAATCTGCTGTGTTTGCACCCCTCTGATTGCCCCCCCCCGTTGTCCTGCCTTATCTGCACCCACACCCCCGCTTGCCCTTCCTGACATCCTGTCTACCTTCAAGGATTCTGAGGAAATCTCACATACCAGGCAAATAACCTCTCCCCACCCCACCAAGTCTTTCCTGTTTCACCTGCTATATAAGGTCTCTTGAGAAAAATAAAATTTTACAGCTTGATCAAAAACCCTTCCTTGTGCCTCTTGTTCCTATTCATTCCAGGTCCTTTGGGATTCGGGTTCACGTTGTAGCCCTGCTGGCCAGGCATAAACCCAGCACTATATGGGGCAGAGACGGAAGGGTCACTAAAGCTTGCTAGCTGCAAGCCTATCTGTAGGTTCAGAGACCCTGCCTCAGGGAAGAAGACAGTGATAGCATGATCACTGCACACATGTATGCACACCACACACACACACACACACACACACACACACACACACACACACACAAAGCATAAATAATAACTTCTTTTGGCCTGGCATGGTAACACACACCTTTAATCACAGCACCTAAGAGGCAGAGGGAGGAGGATCTCTACGAGTTTGAGACCAGCCTAGTCTACACAGCAAATTCCAGAACAGCCAGGACTAAATAGACAGACCCTGTCTCAAAAGAAAGGGAAGGAAGGAAGAAGGGGAAGGAGGGGAAGGAGGGAAAAGAAAAGAACAGAAAAGAACTTCTTTGACTAGCCAGGCATAGTAGGCTACACTTTTAATCTTAGAACAAACAGGTGGATATCTGTGTCAGTTTCTCTCAACATGATTTATAGAATTAATGCAATCTCAGTCAAAATCCCAGCAAGCTATTTTATAGATATGGATAAAGTGATTCTAAAGGTTATATGGAAAAACCCAGACCCAGGATAGCCAATACACCATTGAAGAAGAAAAAGAAGACTAGAAGACTTAAGCCATAGATAGGACTTTAAGACTATATCCTAAAGAAATCAAGACAGACAGTCTGAGACTTGGTAGAGAAAGGATTGCAGTCTGAGGTTTGGTGGAGAGATTTATTTTCCCGTTGAGGACGGGACAGTCCTTTCAGCCTGAGGTAGAGATGCGGATATAGAACTCTGAACTTCGCCAGCACCAAGTCTGCTTGTGTGCCATCAAGCTGATAATGGACTAAACCTCTAAAACTGTTACCTGAAGGAAGAACTGATGAACACAGGCGATAGAGACTGGTCAAGTAGGGTAAGCACCCCAAAGAAGCAGGTACAAGAATGTCCTTGCTAGAAGCCAGAAATACCAGAAGAGTTCTGGTTCCTGTTTCCTCCTTAAGCCTTCTCCTCACAAGCATGTTGCTTAGGATCAACATTCAGGACCACTGGAACTGAGATGGGGTGCTGGATACCTCCTAGCTGGGCCAACTTGACTGACCAGCTCATCCCCCATCCCATTCTTTTCCTAAGTTTCATGCAATAGAAATCTTAACTAAGACAACCACTTTTAAAAGTTTCCTATCAGGGAGGAGGCCTGAGCCTCAGGCCCAGAGGCAGCGTCAGTGGGAGGCCTGAATCACCAGCCCAGAAGCACCCTCAGATATAGCCACGAGCCTCAGGCCCATAAGCAAGGTGGGACAACAGCAGAGGTTTCCAGCAGTAGCTTCTAGAAACTATCAAAAGATGTTCTTCTGGTAAAGAGTACCTGGTAAAGAGTCCCAGCCAGCATCCACTGCCATTTCTTGGTTGGAGATACCCTGCTGCTACATCAACCACTAGACCCTCAGCCCCACCTACACCTAGGGGAGCAATCACCAGGGCTGTGGCCCCCCCTCCAGGGGGAGGAGTGTCCACCAGAGCTGTAGCCCCACCTGCACCTCAAGGAGTGACCACCTGAGCCTTGAGCCCACTTCTACCAGGAGTGTTCACCAGAGGCTCTGGTCTGCTTGTGCCTGAAGGAGTGGTCAAGGGAGCCACAGCCCCCAATTATACCATTTGGAGAAAGAAGACCCCCTGGAACACAAGCTCCACCCATACTGATTAGAGGAAGAGATGCATAGACAACATGGTCAGAACACACTCAACAATATAAAGAGCAATACGGCACCCACTAGAAACTAATGGTGCTACAACAGCAAGACCTGAACATCCCGACACAGAGGAAGTAGAAGAAAATGACCTAAAAAATAACTTTATGAGGATGATTGAGGCCCTTAAAGAGGAAATGAAAAATTCCCTTAAAGAAATGGAGGAAAAAAAACAAACAAAAAACTAGAAGAAATCGACAAATTTCTTAAAGGAAACCAAGAAAAAGCAAACAAATATGTAAAGGAAACGACTCAAGGCATGAAATCTGAAATACAGGCAATAAAGAAAACACAAACCAAGGGAATTCTAGAAATGGAGAATCTGGGTAAACTATCAGGAATCACAAATGCAGGCAACATTTACAACAGCAAAGAAGGGAATTGAACTCACAATGCCATCATCAACAACAAAAAACAAAAATAACATTAACCAGCAACCATTGGCCATTAATATCTATTAATATAAATGGTCTCAATTCACCTATAAAAAGATACAGGCTAATAGATTGCATACGAAAACAGAATCCATCTTTCTGCTACATACAAGAAACACACCTTAAACTCACAGACAGATATTACCTCAGAGTAAAGGGTTGGGAAATTTTTTCCAATCAAATGGACCTAAGAAACAAGCTGGTATAGCTATACTAATATCTACCAAAATAGACTCCAAACTAAAATCAATCAAAAAAGATAAAGAAGGGCATTTTATATTCATCACTGGAAAGTTCCAAGAGGAAATCTCAATTATGAACATCAATGCCCCAAACCCAAGGGCTCCTGCATTTGTAAAACATTACTAAAGCTTAATTCACAAATCAAGTCCCACACACTAATAGTGGGAGACTTCAACACCCCACTCTCACCACTGGATAGGTCTACCAGACAGAAGCTTAACAGAGAAATAAGGGAGCTAACACATCTGTAGAAAATTCCACCCAAACACAAAAGAATATACTTTCTTTTTCAGCACCTGATGGAACCTTCTCCAAAATTGGCCACATACTCGGTAACAAAGCAAACCTCAATAGATATAAAAAAAATTGAAATAACCCCCTGTATCCTATTGGATCACCACAGCTTAAAGTTAGAATTCAACAGCAATTAATTTCAGAAAACCCACAAACACATGGAAATGAAACAATGACCAACTGAACTACCACTGGGTCAAGGAAGAAATAAAGAAAGAAATTAAAGACTTCTAAAATTTAATGAAAATGGCCTCACAACATACCCAAACTTATGGGGCACAATTAAAGCAGTGCTAAGAGGAAAGTTCACAGCACTAAATGCCTACATAAAGAAGCTGAGCCGGGCGTTGGTGGCACACGCCTTTAATCCCAGCACTCGAGAGGCAGAGGCAGGCGGATCTCTGTGAGTTCGAGGCCAGCCTGGTCTCCAGAGAGAGTGCCAGGATAGGCTCCAAAGCTACACAGAGAAACCCTGTCTCGAAAAACCAAAAAAAGAAAAAAAAAAAAAAAAGCTGAAAATATCCCACACTAGTGAATTAATAGTACAACTGAAAGCACTAGAACAAAGAGAAGCAAACTCACCCAAAAGGAGTAGACAGCAAGAAATAGTCAAATTGAGGGCTGAAATTAGTAAAATAGAAACAGAGAAAACAATACAAAGAATCAATGAGACAAAGGAAATGCTCAATATCCTTAGTCATCAGGGAAATGCAAATCAAAACAACCCTGAGATTCCAACTTACACCAATCAAAATGGCTAAGATCAAAAACACTGATGACAGCTTATGCTGGAGAGGATGTGGAGAAAGGGGAACACTCCTCCATTGCTGGTGGGAGTGCAAACTTGAATAGCCACTGTAGAAATAAGTATGGCCATTTCTCAGAAAATTACCTACCTCAAGACCCTGCAATACCACTGCTGGGCATATACCCAAAGGAGGCACATTCATACCACAAATCATTTGCTTAACTATGTTCATAGCAACATTATTCATAATAGTCAGAACCTGGAATCAACCTATACACCCCCTCAACTGAAGAATGGTTAAGGAAAATGTGGTACTCAGCAGTAAGAAACGATGACATCTTAAAATTTTCAGACCCATCTTAAAATGGACAGAACTAGAAAAAAAACATCCTGAGTGAGGTAACCCAGACCCAGAAAGACAAATATAGTATGTACTCTCTCATAAGTGGATACCAGACATAAAGCAAAAGATACCCAGCCTACAATCCACAACCTCAGAGAAGCTAGAACCCTCTTTCAGAAACATATGGAAGCAGATGCAGAAATCCACAACTAACTATTGGGCCAAGCTCCTAGAGTACAATCAAGTGAGGGAGTAGTGACAGATAATATGAACAAAGGAGTCAAGACCATGATGGGGAAACCCACAGAATCACTGACTCAGGTCAGACAAATGGGAAACCTACATAAGACCAAACTAGGTTCCCTTAATATAGGTGACAATGGTGTGACTGGGACAATGTATGAGGCAGTGGATCCAAGAACTAACTCTAATGCACAAACTGACTTTGTGGAGCCCATTATATATGGAGAGATACCATCCATGCCCAGCCTAGACATGGGGTTGTGGAAGAGGTGCCTTGGTCCTGCCTCAACAAGATGACGGAACAGATTTAGTAGACTTCCTAGGGAAAGTGGGCAATAGCCTTGAACACATTGTCACAGGAGACCACTTCCTAAATATAACACCAGTAGCAAAGACACTGAGAGCAACAATTAATAAATGGGCCCTCCTGAAACTGAGAAGCTTCTGTAAGGCAAAGCACACAGTCAAGAAGACAAAATGGCAATCTACAGAACCAGAAAAGATCTTCTCCAACCCCACATCTGGCAGAGGGCTGATTTCCAAAATATACAAAGAACTCAAGAAATTTGTCACCAAAACACCAAATAATCCAATTAAAAAGTGGGGTAAAGATCTAAACATTGAATTCTTAACAGAAGAATCTTGAATGGCTCAGATACACTTAAAGAAGTGTTCAACATCCTTAGCAATCAGGGAAATGTAAATTAAAATGACTCTAAGATACCATTTTATACCTGTCAGAATGGCCAAGATAAAAAACACTAATGACAGCTTATGCTGGAGAGGAAGTGGAGAAAGGGGAGCACTCCTTTATTGCTGGTGGGAGTTCAAACTTGTACAGCGGCTTTGGAAATCAGTATGGTGGTTTCTCAGAAAATTGGGAATCAATCTACCTCAAGACTCAGTGATACCACTCTTGGGCATATACCCATAGAATGCTCAACCATACCCCAATGGCACTTGCTCAACTATGCTCATAGCAGCATTATTCATAACCAGAACCTGGGAACAACCTAGATGTCTCTCAACTGAAGAATAGATTAAGAAAATGTGGTACATTTACACAATGGATTATTATTCAGTGGGAAAAAAAACAAAACAAAACCAATGACATCATGAAATTTGCAGACAAATGGATGGAGTCAGAAAAAATCATCCTGAGTGAGATAACCCAGACACAGAAAGGACAAGGAGAAGTACTCTGGATGGTACTATAATGGTGGCCTTACCTTACTATACATTCATCCAAACTCACATGTAGCAGAAGGGTGTGTAAGAAATCTCTGTACTGTGTCCTTAAGTCCACTGTGAACCTCAATCTGTTCCAACAAGGTAACCTCTAAATTCCCAGGACATACTCACTCAGCCATCTTGTCAATCTTTGAGCTTACATACAAACTGCCCTTCTTGAGAAGACTCATGTCTACCTTGATGGCATTACAATTCCTAAGCTGAGTACAGTTCAGTCAGAGAGACAGACTTTCAGCACAAATTTGTTCAATGAAGAAATTAAGGCTGGCCAGGTGTGGTTCAATTCCAAACTCTGGAGGCAAAGGCAGGCCTAATCTACATAGAGAGTTCTACACCAGACAGGGGACCTTATCTCAAACAAAGAAACAAATATACAGCTTCAGAAAAACACACACACAAAGAAAGCATCTGAACAATCTCCTTGAGCATACCTCTAAGTTACAAGGTTCTCATTCACATGAGTACTCTCCTCTCCTTCCCCTCCCCTCCCCTCCCTTCCTCCCTCCTCCCCTTGCAGGCAGAGTGACAAAAAGTATATTTGATTGTTCTTATGCAATTTTTATATCATTCACTCCTGTCAATAAATAATTCCCCCTGAATTTTTTCTTTAAATCAAGTAGTTTCAATGTAGGCTTAGGTCACAGTTAAGTAAATCTAGTAGTGCACATTAAAGGTTAGATTATCTGCCACAAAAGTAAAATGACAGCAAGTTTCCAGAGTAGTTTCGGTTGCCTAAGCACTCATTAGTCACCACCAACATATTAGCCTATTGTTTCTATAAGCCTCCCCAACCAGAAAGGCACACAAGTGTAAAGTTTAGAGATAGAATGCACGATGAGCCAATGCAAGGCCCTGGATTCAACTTTCTGTAAAGAGAGGGAGGGAAGGGGAGAGGAAGAATAAATATAAGAGAGAGAAGGAAAAGAAAGGAAAAGAGATACCAGCAGGGTCATACACACTATACGCATGACCCAGAAGTCTCCATGCCCTCACTCGTTCTCATCTTAAGCAATTAGCAGTTCTTACCATGGCATTTAGCTGGGAGTTGCTTGCCTGTGTAATGCCAAGAATGTTGGTAGTGTGCATCACTTCAACTGAAAAACTCGGCAGCCAGCTCGCAATCCGGGACCCTAAAGCAAATCAGAATCCAACACAAAATTAGTGCCCTGCTCCCCTCCCCAGTGTCATCTATGTGTTCAGTCATTCTACTAACAGCTGATGTTCACTGAAGGCTTCCTGTCCTCTGGGAAAACAGCCAGTGCTCTTAACCACTCTGGAAAGCCATCTCTCTAGTCCCTTTAATCCCAGCACTTGGAAAACAAAGGCAGGTGGATCTCTGTGAATTCAAGGTCAGCCTGGTCTACACAGTGAGTTCCAAGCCACGAGCCATGTGGCAAAATATAAATTAATAAAAATGGGTTAATGTAAATTGTAAGAGTGAGTTAGTAATAAGCCTGAGCTATAGGCAGTGCATTCTGATATTAATATAAGCTTTGGTGTGCTTATTTGAGACCAGGCAGTCAGGACAAAAGTAAAGCTCCACCTCTGTTTACATAGCACCTTGAGGCCCCGCCTCCAACACATTTCAGATACTTGGCCTCTATTCCCCTTGGACCTTTCAGGACTGCATCAATACTCTCATCATATTTCACTCTCAGAGACTTAAATCAGAGTCTGAACAGCATCTCTCCTAAGAAAATTCCAGAATAGGAATTCACAGAACATGTGGCACTGCAACTGATGGCCTCAATATCCATTGGGTACATGTGAATCCAGGGAAGATAATCAGCGCTCCCCTACAATGCCCATGACTTTAGAGTACAAACGACAGGCACAGTCATGCTTTATGGACAAAGTAACAGGGCTCCAGTTCTGATTCCACCAATGGTACTCCCTGAGAAGGCAACTCATGGAGCCTTCATCATATGCTTTTATATCACACCAATACAACCAATTATTAGCAAAGTCTAACTATTAAACTGGTTATGTGGGCTCCCTGAAGGTAAGCTTAATTCAGTTTTACTACCTCCACCTTACCCTACTTCTTAATGGCACAGAATAACTCCTCAGTTCTACCTACCCACCCACTCACCCTGAACACTTTCAGAATTCAAGTATAGTTAGGCAGGCTAGTACAAGCCTGTAATCCTAACTCCAGGGAGGTTGAGGCAGAACGATCTTAAATTCAAGGCCAGTACACACTTGTATTAAAAATCAAATAAAGGAAGTTAAAATGTAATACTAAGGGGGCAAGGTAACCCTATAGATAAAAGCACTTGATGCTTGACAATCCAAATTTAATCCCCCGGATCCATAAAAGAAAAGAACCAACATACTCACTAACTGCTCTGACCTCCACAGGTCATGGAGTATATGTACACATGTGCTATAAATATGCACATACAGAATAAATGAATGTAATAATGCATGCCATAAAAAGAATTTTAAGGGGAGGCAGAGGGACCTGGGATTGACATGTAAAATAATCTTCTAATTAAAATAAAAAAAGAATTTTAAAAAGTAATACTAAACTTGTCTAGTATTAGGGTAGTTTATAATATAATACTATAAACATAATATATACATTTATAATATTAACAGGGCAGTTTAAAACCATAACAATTTCATTAGGAAAGAAAATCCCACAGACAGAGTGGAGGCTGGAGACAATTTACCATCAAAGTGGAAGAAGTGATTGTGTTGGTTTAAGCGGGGCCTGCCTTCTGCAGCTGCCACAGGGACCAAGTTCTCATCCAAGTTCTCTCCTTGATGGTCTTCCCTGGCACGACTACCATCAGCAATATTAAGAGACATCCTGCATGTTGGACAAGAGGTGTCTTGTTCTAGCCAAGAACGAAGGCAGGAGCTGTCAAAAAGTTGAAAGGAAACAATATGAACATATTCAATTGCTCCATAGCATAATTTGTGAGAATTCATCAGAATTACTGGTTTTTCTAATTTTACTTAGCTTCTACTACTAACCATATCTAAATGCTGAGAAACATTTATATATACCTCTCTAACCCCTCCCTCTAACACACAGACATCTAACACATTCCTGGTAATGCACATCCTCAATCACTTCGAAGAAGGCTTCTCATCTCCCCACCTCCATTCAGTTACTTCAGAATCCATGTGGCTCAATCATCCAATATTTGGCCTCTTCCATCCTCAAGTCCTCTACTCCCGTGATCTTTCTTTTTACTACTTTAGCTACTGACCAACATGGTATAACACGGCCTTGTCTTCACAACAATGATTTTGGATCTACTAATCCACTCCTCTCTGTCCACCAACCTCACTGAAAACCCTTCAATGGCATTCTACCCATCCAGTGGCCCTCTGGACCCTGCCTACTACTCCTACCTCGGCCAGACACACTCCTTCTTCTTCCGTGAGGTCACACACTGGCTTCAACCTAGTTCCATCAACTCCATTTCCCCTCTGCTGCAGCAGCTCCCCCCGTACCTCCCATTTTACATCCTCTCCAACTTGCTCTTTCTTTGCAAATCTCACTTCTGCCCATCCTCAAAAGTCACTCCCTCCAAACCTGAATCCAATTCCTTTGTTACTAATCTTCAGAGGTCTACCTCTATCTCCTGAGTCCTGGGATTAAAGGTGTGTGCCACTACTTCAGAGCCCTGTTTCTTTTCTATAAAGCACATTCTAAATGTGCTGGTTAATTAGACTGCAAGCACCACAAAGACCTCATTTGTTATTTCCATTTTACCCCCACAACCCAACACCTAATTCTAACATATAAAACATTTGTTGAACGGGCTAACTCCAGTTCCAAAGCCTTTCTGATATTAAAAAGGGAAAGACTACAAGTGTTAAGATAAAAAAATTCAATAGTCAAGGGGCCAAATGATACCTCTAAATTCATCAATAGCAAAACTAAGTCCATGTTCATAATTATTTAACTTAAATAGCCTTGATGACATCTCTGAAATATGAGGCCCTCTCTAATCTTGGAGCTTTCTGGAAGGCCTACCCTGTGATAGTTGCAGATGGATTACTCAAATAACCTTGGTCTAGTCTATTTCACCCTGTAGTATTTTGCACACTGCTTCTGAGCATGTGTAAAATGCAAAAGAAAAACAAAAACAGAAAAGCTTCTCTCTCTGGAAAATGAAACTCCCTTTAAAAAATATTATAGACATATTTGTTACTTTAGAACTTAAACGGAGAAAAATTATGAAAGAAAGATATAAATAGAAGTTAAGATGGCAAATGTGGGTAAAAAATGGTCTGAGGGCAAAAGAGGAGACTCAGAAAGCTAGTCACAGGCTCCAAGCAACATCAACAACAAGGCTAGGCTGAGCTAACATCCTTGCTCCGCTGCTGAGTTATGTTCAAAACCATGTAAAAAGCACCCAGAGTCCCCGGACAGAAGGCCACTCCCAAACACCCTGTACAAAGCCCCTACTTGTGAAAAAGATGTCCACAGGGAAGTTTCCTTGCAGCCTGCATGGAGTCCCAGCAGATTGCACAGTCATCATTATTGACAGCTAGCTCCTCTGGAGTTGCAACTGCAAACCTGTAAAACACATAACAGGCCCAGCAGGAACTCTTCAGTTTCACACACACCCAATGTATACCATATTATACACCTAACCACTATAACGGCACAAGTACATAACAAAATCAATTATGTAAAGAAAGTATTTTTTTTCTTCATAGCCCTTAGAAAACCATGAAGGAAACCAGCACAAAAGCCAACCCTGCAGTAACAGTGGCACCTGTGAGTGAAATTCAGAACATTTATGGACATATCAGAGGAATCAGACCCCCAGAGATCCAGACAGTCCCCAAGAAACTAAAAGGGTAACCACTATTCCTGCACTTTCTGGTTTGGGTTAGCCTCAGGCTGGCAAGTGAGTGTCTTTAGTGCGTGAGCCATGTCCATAAACATGCATGTGCAAAGTGTAATCAAGACACACCTCCCCAAAACAAAGATGGTGGAAGACCACAAGTGCTTCCACTCAGTAGTGACAACAGACAGTGACTAAAAATAAGAATATTTTATCTCCTGGAACCCTCCCCACATTCCAGGAAAACGGTTCTATGTCATCTTTAAAAGATAAGATCACTGGAGTACATGCAGTTAATAAATTGCCCCAAACCACCCTGCAACTAAGTGGGATACACACTCAAGCAGTCTGACATGCCTGTACTCTTCTGTCTAGTTATAAGAATACAAAAGCAAGTTCTGGTGGGATATAGGAATTGCTATTAAATGAGCTCAAATGAGAGCTGGGAATGGTAACTGAAGCAGCCAGATTATGAATTTAAAGCTGGCCTAGAGGATGAGCACAGTGGGAGAGAGTAGAGGGTCAGCCTAGGCTACAGTGAGATCTTGTCCCAATACCACACACACAAAGTTAAGAAGAGGAAGCTCAGGAACATCAAGCACACTGTCTTACCTGGCTTCCATGTTTCCTACCACACGCAAATAGTTCTTGTGCCGACGGATTCTCCGCTGCACCTCATGGAACAAGTAACGAAGCTGCATAAAGA
This sequence comes from Cricetulus griseus, assembly GCF_003668045.3. Classification (NCBI taxonomy): domain Eukaryota; kingdom Metazoa; phylum Chordata; class Mammalia; order Rodentia; family Cricetidae; genus Cricetulus; species Cricetulus griseus. Next base: position 170,186,386 of record NC_048596.1, read on the forward strand.
TGACCAGGCTAGCCATAGATAACCAGATGTTGCCAAACAACTAAACAGAGATGGGGAGAGCAAAATGTAAAATAAAAACAAATGTGCGGGGCTAAAGTCATAGCTCAGTAGGTAGAATGCTGAGTAGAAGTGGGTAGAATCTCCAGCACCATATAAAAAGCAGGCGTGGCCATGCACATTTGTAACCCTAGAGACAAAAGGCTTCTGAAACTCACTGAGCAGTCTAGTTAGTAAGTGAACTCCAGACTCAGGGAAGAAAACCTATTTCAAAAAATATGGTGGAAAACAAAACACCTTGCATCAACTTCCAGTCTCTACATATGCATCCATACTAACATTAGTGTGCAGGTAAGCACATACACACGACATGTACAGAATGTACATGCACTCGAACATGCAAGCACATCTGCTAGTGAATGGAGGTGCATGTACAACAGAAGCTCTTTAAGGTGAAAGGGAACTGGAACAACCTTCCAGAAGTAAATGCATATATTTATTTGATTGGCCTAAACAATACATTTGGCTCTTCAGCCTAGTTATCCGACTGCCAGCAACCTTTCCTGAGTCATTAACCACAAATTTAAAAGCTTAATGCAAAAAGATGTCCAGCCATGTATACTTATATATACATAAACATACACACATTTCTGGAGGATGGAGCAGTATCTTCTGTATCCCAGCCTGTTCTGGAACTCATTGTGTTGTCAAACATGACCTTGAACTCCCAGTCTTCCTGTTTCTTCCTCTTAAATTATGGGATTATAGTCCTGTCTCTTGACCCCCAGTTTATGCAGTACCAGGATCAAAACTAGGGCTTATGCATGCTAAGCAAACACTCTACCAGCTCAACTATATCCCCGGCCCAAGCATCCATGCAATTATAAAAGAAGAAATATGGAAATGAACAAGATGCCCCACAGAAGAACAGGTAAATTGCAAATTATATCGTTTATTTGAATTATATGTATATAAAGTATAGATATTTATTGGAATAATTTTTGAATGTATTTTAATGCCACATTTTATACAAGGTAGGTATGAATGTTAATTAACTAAGAAAATAGTATTTTTGCGTAAGAAGGGCAGGATATAACTACATTAAATACACTAACTAATGATTTTTTTTTAAATTATATAAAATTTTGAAATAACAAGGAAATGAATATAATTTAAATAGCCCATTTCAGGGTGTAAATAATTAAATCACAGTATAGTTATGTGAAAAAAGTTTTATTTGAAGACATTAGGATGTTTTGGAAGAACTGCTGATAGCATAGGAAATGTTTATAACATAGTAATTAAAAACAATTGGCTGGGGGGCTGGAGAGATGGCTCAGCGGTTAAGAGCACTGACTGTTCTTCCAGAGGTCCTGAGTTCAATTCCCGACAACCAATGGTGGCTCACAACCACCTTGAATGAGATCTGGTGCCCTCTGCTGGCATGCAGGCAGAAGACTACATACATAATAAATAAATAATTAAAATCTTAAAAAAAAAAAAAATGGCTGGGAATGTAACTCCGAAGTAGAATGCTTATTTACCATGCACGAGTCCCTAGGTTTGACACCCAGTATTGCATAGGTAAACACACACAAAAATTTTATGTTCAAAATATGAACTCAATTTATGAACCTATATATTTAACACATACAAGAATTAGCTAAAGGGCCAGTGAAATGGGCTCAGAAGATAAAGGTGAGTGCTTCCCGCCAAGCCTGACAACATGAGTTCGATCCCCAGGACCCACATGGTGGAAGAACTGAACCAACTCTAGCAAGTAGTCCTGTGACCTCCACACATACACTGTGCTTGAACACACACACACACACACACACACACACACACACACACACACACACTAACTAAATGTAACAGCTTTAAAAAAAAATGCAGTTACATATAACAAAATGCAAAGCTTCCATTTCAAATTCTAACTATATATTATTTTATTACATTGTATAGACTTTGGGTCTGTTTAATTTGATGTGTAATGCTTACTTACTTGTAATTTTTATAATAAAATTTATAAATTAAAAAATACAGAATTTTGTTTTCTTCATTTTCAGAAAGTGCACTCATAAATGTGCATTGCCCACTCTGCCCAGTGACGAGTTTATAAATAAATTCCCATGAGTATACTGGGTCTCACTATCATTAGTTAGATGTCTTTGTTTTTTTGTTTTGTTTTGTTTTTTGTATGTGCATTTTTGTCTGTATGAGGGTATCGGATCCCCATTGAACTGGAGTTACATTTGTGAGCTGCCATGTGGGTGCTAGGAATTGAGCCTGGGTCCTGTGGAAGAGCAGCCAGTGCTCTTAACTGCTGACTCATCTCTCCAGCCCCATTAGATTTTTTTTAAATGCTCACCTGTCAAGGAGACTTACATTTCCCTCCTGTGGTGCTTGGGACCACTAAACCAGGTTACTGAATATGCTAGTTGAGTGTTCCACCTCAGTTACATCCCCTGCCAGTCCTTAGTGTCTGAGACAGGGTCTCAGGATATACCCAGGCTGGCCTTGGCCTTGATGATTCTTCTGCCTTTGTCTCACACCATTTAAGGCAACAGATACTAAGTACAAGCACTTCATTTTAAATTACAAAGGCAAAAGAAACTATAAATCTGTAAGGAAGTAAACGAAGCAAGAATTCCCATTCCCACTATAAAGCAACTGTTCAGTAGGGAAAGCCACAGACACTGTAGGGAAACTCCTTTTATCATGCCTGAATAATGCTCTGCTGACTACTGGTCAGAGTTAACAGTCTCCTAGTACAGCAATCACCTCCTGAGCGGGCACAAACCAAAGCAGTCCACAGCACTGCTTTACACCCAGCTGCCAAAGATGAAGGCTGCCCAGCCACACTAGAGTCTTTTAAGTGGTTTATCCACATCTACTGAGTATTTCATTTTTTCAATGTACAAACCAGGGTTCTTGTCTTGAAAATCTCAGCCCTCTGCCAGAGCTCTTTCTGGGGGGAACTCACCAGCATGTGAATGTGGTGCATGAGGTCCAGGGACAAGAGAGTGAGCTCCATGACAAAATCAGTGTAATACACATAGGTTCCCTTTCCTTCCCAAGTCCCTTCATGGTTGAGGTCCCAGAGGTGAATTACATATCTGCAATTTAGGCAGAAAGAGAAAAATGTGTTAACTTACCATTATAAGGACATTTAACTTGAACATGTTATAGTTTAGTTACATTTGTATTTATTTTAAACTATTAATCTCAAAATCAATTGAACAAGTAAATGTCAATCATCTCTCCAAAATTTCTACTCACCTTAAAATCACATGAGCTGTCCTTACTGTTACCAGAAGAGACTGAAAAAGAGAAATACTTCTTAGTTTAATTAAAAAGCAGATTTCTATAAAACAAAACAAAAACAAACAAGATGAAAAGTAGATTGGTCAAGTTTATCACCCTTTCACTTCCTCTGCCCTGTTCCCACAGAATATTTTCACAGTGCAGGAGCCCCACTTTTGTTAAGGCTTTCCCAATTAATAGTGATGAACAGCTATCCCTGCCCATCTCCTAGGAATGCCTTCTGCAATGATGAGAGGTCCTCCTCATGTCTAATAACCACTTCTATTGACACATCACTAAGTCACTATGATTGGTTACCTAAAAGGTTATCTCACTAGGGTGACACTGTAATGCCAACTACATAGCACCTACAAGGGCCCTACACAGGAGCAGCAGCTCTATCCTGAAACTTTTGTACCCTTCCTTTACCAGAACAAAGGAGAACAAAGAAATCAAACCCAAAATAAGACTCTCGTGGCAGTATTTTAAAATAGAAACTGACCTTAACAAACATTTCTTCAAGCCACACATGATCACACACACCAATAACCCCAGCACAGAATCAGTTTAAGACCATATTAAGACCATAGTATACTGTTTGAATCTTGTCTTTAAAAAGGTGGATGGGCTGTTTGCTGTTTTGTTTTGTTTTGTTTTGTTTTGTTTTTGAAACAAGGTCTCACTATGTAGTCTTCAGTTGCCCTGAAACTAGGTATGTAGAACAAGCTGGCCTCAAGCTCAGAGATCCTCCTGGGTTCTGCAACTGTAGTATATGCCCCTAAACCCAGCCACTCAGCCTACTTTAAATGTGTTTACTTTAAGGTATATCTTTTTCTCAGTTTGGCAGAATATTAAAATTAGAAAACAACAACTAAAATAAGCAAAATAAGAGCATCACTCAAATAATACTTTGTAATAAAATATATTTAAAGTAAGCTAATATGTCTATACGGTTTTAAATAGTCTTTTTAAGAGGGAACACTACTACATACTTTCACAGATGCATATTCAACTGGGATTATAAATATTTTTCCTAAGTACTTAAATGTTATCCTAATTTTAAAAATTAATATTTATTTTATGTGCATTATGCACACCATGTGCATGCCTGGTGCCCTCAGACATCAAAAGAGGGTGTCAGATCCCTTGGAACTAGAGTTAAGGACAGTTGGGCTCCATGTGGGTGTCTAGGAATGAAAGCTGGGCCCACAGCAAGAACTGTAAGTGCTCTCAGCTGCTGAGTCGTCTCTCCAGCTCTGCCCCCTTTTCTAATTTTACTGGCACTACATTATACTCTGAAATGAATATTACTTGGCAAAAATAAACTTTAACCTTCTAAAAAATTCCTAAATATTTACACCTAATCTGTTTTGACGATAAATAACTAGCTTCAGTATGGCCACTACATAGGTCTTTCTTATCCAATGTAGGTATGTCGTTTCTTCCTTTTTTTGAAACTAGGTCTCACTAGATAGTTCTGACTGTCCTAGAACTCACTATATAGACCAGGCTGGCCTCGAACTCAAAAATCACCCTGCCTCTGCATCCCAAGCACTGGGGTTAAAGGTGTGCTATATAGACTAGATTTTTTTTCCCTATATGCCGTAATGCATTATCAGATAGTATTAAAGGTAACCTGTCCTGGCTTATACCTATGTTTCCTTTGATTCATTATTCCTGTATACTGTGCTCATTATTAAGCAGATAAAAGTTATTTGATGTGGTACTTAGTACTGGTTGTCAACTTGACAGGCCCAGGAATCACCTGGGTCTTTAAGCATGCCTATGGGATTATCCCAATTAGGTTAACTGAGGCAGAAAGATCCAAGCGCTTTGAAACCCTCCCTAACCTGGAGGGATCCCAGACTGTACAGATAGTGGAGAACTTAGCAGCAGCATGCATTCGTTGCTGTCTGCTTGTCAGTACAGATGCAATGTGATAACCGGCTTCCTGTTCCTACCACCATGCATCTCTGCCTGCTGCCATGTCTTCTCTGCCAAGATGGACTAAATCCCTCAGGAACTACAAACCAAAACAAAGTCTTTCTCCCTTCAGTTGCTTTGTTGAGTATATTACCACAGCAACAGAGAAGTGACTAAAATAGGCAAATACAGCACTAGGGTACTACTGTAGGTGATCAGGTAAGTGACTTGGCCAGTCAATAATTAGTGGGTGGACAGCATATACAATGTAGATACCCTAAACAAATAAAGGACTCAGGTTTCAGCCAGCACAGCATGGCACCCAGTGTTCCTGTGCTCCTCAGAATGGTACAAAATTTACAGTTTATACATTATAGGCTAAGTGTGAGAGCTTAATAGCAGAGCACAATTATGGCCAGTGCCAAAAAAACTCATAAATTATTATTTCCAGAATTTTCCATTTAATAATTTCACATAGCAGCTGACTGAAGATAATTGAAATTGTGAAGAATAAAATCACAAATAAAAAGAACTGCTATATTTCATTTTTCTAATTAGCAAATATAGGTAAAAGTAATTACAAGTTTGTCTTTGGCTAAGGAAAAGGTAAATATAATAGTTATTAAATATAAAGAGTATGAGCAGGCTGACGAAATGGCTCAATACTTTAAAAAACTTACTGCTCTTGCAAAAGATCCATGTTTGTTTCCCAGAATCCACATGACCCTCTGTAACTTCAGTTTAAAGGGGTGCAATGCCCTCTTCTGACCTCTGAAGGTACCAGGCATTCACATGGTACATATATATACATACAGGCAAAACACTTTGACACATAAAATATAAAATAAAATAAAAATTTGAGACATACAAAAATTTGGGGTTTTAATTAAGAGTAGTGGCTGCTTTTCCAGAGGACCAACATTCAGTCCCTAGTACCCACATGGCAGCACCCAACTGTCTGTAACTCCAATTCCAGAGGATCCAACACCCAATTCTAGCCTCTACAGGCATTGCATATACATGGTTCACAGACCCATACACATGGCGCACACCTTTAATCCCAGCCCTCGGGAGGCAGAGGCAGGCGGACCTCTGTTGAGTTTGAGACCAGCCTGGTCTACAAGAGCTAGTTCCAGGACAGCCTTCAAAGTCACAGAGAAACCATGTCTTGAAAAACCAAAAATAAACAAATATAAATAAACCTTTAATTTTTAATTGGGTTTCTACTGAATAGAGAAAAATAGTATCTCCTATAAATTATAAAAAAAGAAATCAGGCTAGTGAGATGGTTCAGTAGGTAAAGGTACTAGTCACTAAACAAGACATTGTAAATTTAATCCTTGGACTCACATGGTAGAAGGAGAGAACTAACTCTCACAGGCTATCCTCTGACCTTTATACATATGCTGTAGCACACACATGAAATAAATACATGCCATTAAAAAAATTTTTTGGCCAGGCCATGGTGGCACACGCCTTTAATCCCAGCACTCAGGAAGCAGAGACAGGCAGATCTCTGTGAATTTGAGGCCATCCTGGTCTACAGCGTTCCAGGCCAGCTAGAGCTGCACAGTGAGGCCCTTTCTCAAAAAAAAAAAAAAAAAAAAAAAAAAATTCATAGCGAGCTGGAGACAATTCAGTGGTAGAACTCTTGCCTAGCATGACTAAAAATTCCTAAAATCAATATCCAGCAACACACACACACACAATAACAGCATTTAAATGATTATTATATAAATTATTAATTCAGCTTTAAAACTGATTATATATATTTTATTAATATTCACCGCTGCCTGGTATTTTGTTATATCTTAAGGAGAATGTGTTCCCTACTTTGGAGTGAGAGGATCTAAACTGCATTTGCCCTGAAATCTCAAACAGTTCTTAATGAGTCAATAGTAAAGAATTTAAAATGATTCCTGCTAGGCTGTGGCCCTGTTAGGTAGTAGAGCCTTGCCCAGGATGTACAAAACCCTAGCACAGAAAAAGTTTCCACAACAATCCCTGACATGTGGTAATTGCTATACGTGGTGTACGTGCACATGGAGGCCAAAAGAGGATTTCAGGTGTTCTGCTCTGTCACTCTTTGTCTTATTTTTCTGAAACAGGGTTTCTCTAGAGTGAGGCTGGTGATCAGCAAGCCCCAGCAATCCTGCCTCTGCCTCACACAGCCCTGGGGTTACAAGAGTGTACACACAACCATACTCAGCTTTTTATATGGGTGCTGGGACGCACACTCGGGCCCTCATGCTCTTACCTGCCAACCCAGCTCCCTAGCTGAATTGTTGAGAAAAAGAATTCTTTTACAGCCGGGAGTTGGTAGCATACACCTTAATCCCAGCACTCGGGAGGCAGAGGCCTGCGGATCTCTGTGAGTTTGAGGCCAGCCTGGTCTACACAGAGTTCCAGGACAGGCTCCAAAACAATACAGAGAAAGAAAGAAAGAAAAAAAAAAAAGAATGCATTCACTAGGTTACAGCAGGATTATATGAAATACTGCATATAAAAACATTTGGCACCAGTACCCAAAAACAGCAGGAACACAGTAAATGCCTGTTAAAGCCTGGCGGTGGTGGCACACTCCTTTAATCCCAGCACTAGGGAGGCAGAGGCAGGCATCTCTGTGAGTTCCAGGACAGCCTAGACTACAGAATGAGTTCCAGGACAGCTAGGGCTACCCAGAGAAACCCTGTCTTAGAGGGGGTAGTGGGTGGAAGTCTTTTAAGTCAAAGATCAAATACCTTTTAAAATAGTCTGTCATAAACCCTCTGGTCTTAAAAATGTTTAGGAATCTAACAACTGTGCCCAGCACCTTACCTCTGCAGCCATGAAAGCCAAGGTATGCATGCCATGGGTATAGCCTGTGACACAGCAGACAACTGCCAATCCACAGCAGGAGAGCAGCATAGCAATCAACAGAGACAGGACTCTCCCATGGCTGCTCATTGGTGTGGTGGGAGAAAAGGAAAGCTGAAAGGAACAAAACAGACAGTTCATGGCATTACCCTCAGAATTCAAGATCAAGCTTGGTATCTTTGCTTGGGGCACTAAACTAACACAGAAAAGCCCAAATTCTACCATGACCTAAATGCATGAGTTGAGATTTATAAGTCTGTATCATTAATTTACCAGATACAGTATACACTATATTTTCACCTCATATTCTCCAGTATCCTCCTATCATAAGATTGCAATCTCTAGAAGGATTCTCTAACAGTATCTAGGACTGTCTGACTTGCTCTAATCTTCCACCTCAGAATTCCCTTGGAGGCCTAGCCTGTTAGGGATAGGAAAAGGAATAACAGAATTACAACTCATAATGGCTAATATGAGGCAAGGACAAGTAACTGTCTGGAAAAGAGACCTGGAGTTATCCCTGCTACACTGAGTGTAGGCTAAAACCAGCCAGAAAACGAAGGCTGGACTCACCTATTTGTAATAAGAATGGGAACTGGAAAAGAAAGGAAACCTTCAAGAGTGCGATTAACTCAGAAAGAAGTGTAATGCCATCTCCATGAACCCCGAGTAAAGAGGGACCTAGAGTGGGTTCGATGGGAGGCAGCACTTCAAACCTGTTTGCCTCAGCCTGGATCAGGTGCTCACTATGCAGGTCTGACCTGAAGTTACAGGCAGATCTTATACCCCACCCCACCCTACCCCACCCCCACCCCCTAACAGGAAGCACAAGTAGCTCATTCAATCTTAATCCCAAGAAAAACCATCCAAACCTGTGAGAAAGTAAAGCTCCACCAACCAGGGCAAAAGGAGGAAAAAAGCAGGAGACAAGAACAGAAAACACCCACCAGAGTTCGGGTTGTATATAATGTATAAATCACAGCTCCTTCACACTCTGGCCTAAGGTTAGCAGGGGGGGGGGGCACTGGGGGGGTGGCCCAAGAAAACAGGTGTCTTACAGCTGTGGCAGAAGTTGCTCAAGAAACAGGCTGTGATAAATGACCTAGAAGTCCCCTCTCAGAGTCATCCCAAGCATGCAACCTGTGACTGTCTCACATTACCTTCTTACATCAAACCTGGCACACATATGTGACTGAGCAATGAAAGAGGTTGGCTAAAAACTCACGTATTCAAACCGGTCTTTGCAGAGTTGAACCATCAAATGCAGAAAAACAAGTCCAGCAAACCAGAGGCACCACATCACCACCTCCTCCACAGTCTGGACATTCAGCACACCAAAAATGAAAATGAACTTGTAGAAAATAAAATTCCAAAACTTGTCTTTGAGATGCTATAAAGAAAAAAGTGTGTAAAGGTGAGTTCCACCATACCAAGTTTACTTAAGAGATGTTAACATAATAAAAACAAGCTTACGGAGCACTCTGTACGGAAGGCAAAGAAAACAGAATAGAGGTGAGACAGCCACAGTGATCTCTGAACTGAAACTTGTGATCTGGATACAGCTAGGAAGTTTCAGCCATTAAAAAGTAGTTCTAGTCCTTATGTGACTAGAAGTGAAGTATTTTACATTTACATGTCCAGTAGAAAAGATCAGCATGAGTTCGTATTATTTTAATACTTCTGCAGTCCTTAAACAATAGATTAAACTTTCTAAATTAAGCAGGGCTGGTGAAGACTTGAGTTTGGAACTCTCACACACAAGTAAAAGCCAGTGGAGAAGCACACTTGTCTGTAACCACAGTGCTAAGGGTCAGAGACAGGCAGATCCTTGCAGCTCATTGGCCAGTCGAGCTAAACTGAAGAGTTCCAGGTTTAGTGAAAACCTGACTCAGAAAATAAGATGGAATTGGGCACTGGGCAGTGGTGGTGCACGCCTTTAATCCCAGTACTCGGGAGACAAGAGGCAGGTGGATCTCTGTGAGTTCAAAACCACCTTGGGCTACAGAGCTAGTTCTAGGATAGCTTGGGATGTTACACAGAGAAACCCTGTCTAGGAAAAAAAAACCCAAAAGTTGGAAAAGGCTAGAGAGAAGCTTTATGGTTAAGAGCACTTACTGCTCTTGCAGAGTATCTGACTGGGCTCCATCCCCAGCACCCACATCAGGCAGCTCACAAGGCACATGGTAGAATAAACTAATGCAGATATATAAACAAAAATAATGCAGTTTTGACTCTTAAGGGGAAAAATGTGGAAAGCAATTGAGAAAATCCTCAAAGTCAACTCTGGTCTCCAGACACATGCAAATACATGCATACACACTCACAATACATGTAACATGAACACACATCCACAACACATACAATATGCACACACACACATTCCACACAATAAAAAAATTAAAAGGCTACTTGCTAGTATAGAATCAATAAAATAATTAAAACAAGAAATTTAAAATTATGCCTATCCACACAGATACACAGGGTTGTGTCTGCCTGCAATCCCAGCATTTGGGAAGCCAGCCTAGCTACACAGGTCCATGTCTCAAAACCAAACAAACAAAGAAACAAAAAAACAAAAAAACTAAAACCAAACCAAGATTAAAAATAAAATAATGACCTTAATATCTATCTTTTTTTCTTCATCCAATATGCAAATACTTTAATTTTGAACACTTTTTTCTCACCTCTTAATGTGAGAATTTTATAAATGTAGGTAAACATTCTCTAGATATATCAGCATACTGACTTAATGGTAACAGATGAACTCAAATTGTTTTTAATTTTCCCCTATCCAAAGAATGTCTTATGAAATTACATGTGATTGAATGAGTTCCTACTTCAAAGGAAGACTACAACAGCTTATTATTTTTAATAATAGTCACCTGATTTGTAAACAAGATGCTAAGGTGTTCCATAAGCAGTAGATTATTTCTTTGCTGTATTATTTTTTAATTGTTTTATGCATACAAATGTTTTGTCTACATGTTATATCTGCACCAGGAGTGCCTGGTGCTCCCAGAAGTCAGAAGTGTTGGAACACCCAACACTGGAGTTACAGATAGTTGTGAGCCACCATGTGGGTTCTGAGCCTCAAACCCTGGTCCTCTGTAAGAGCAGTAAGTGCTCCTAACTGTTGCGCCATCTCTCCAGTCCTTATAATCTTTTTATAAACTGAAAACTTTCATTTTTAAAAACTGTCACTTTCCCGGGGCAGGAGAAAAGGTAAGAGGGTAACAAATGAGTTCTAGCTCTTACAGATATTAAAATATCTGATGACCCAGCTATTGATGGAGATGGTAAGAAGCTGGGTAAAGATAATAATGAACATACAACTTTTTTTTTTTCTTTTTTTGAAACAAGCTGTCTTTATGGAGCCCTGGAAGTTTTGTGGACCAGGCTGGCCTCAAACTCAGAGATCTGCCTGTCTCTGCCTCCCAAGTGCTGGAAATTAAAGGCATGTGCCACCATGCCCAGTGAAAACATGACTTTTAATGAGACTTTTCTATATGTTTTTTTTAATGATTGTAAGTAAACATTTACAAATGTAAATAAAATTAAAGCTTGAAGTATGGTTGTGTGGCCCCGGTGATCCCATCACACAGAATTGGAAGGTAGAGGCAAGAGAGCCTTGAGTATGAGGTCAGCAAGACCCCAACACAAAGAATAGAATTACTTTGAGAGTTTGAATATGACTCTGAGTAGATACCTTGTGTTCAGAAAACAAAGTTAATATGGAAAAAAAATAAAATAAAAGAGTATCTTCTAGCTCTATCCACCCCAAAGGCAGACACTCAGCAGCAATGATACCACTGCCTTTACACAGTGTGGACCCTGGTTCTGAAGACCATGCCCCAGGCAAAGTAAGCCTGGAATCCTGGGCAAAGGTCTGTTTCCTGGGCAGGGAAAGTAGGAGATCTTGAAGTATAACGGGTTGTGATTCCTGGCTCTGCTACTGTACAACTGTGGGGTCCTTGACATTTCATGCTTCAGCTTCCCAAGCTATAAAATAGGTCTCAATATAATAGCCAATGTCTCACAGAATAGGTGGAGAAATAAGTGACAACTTAGTACATGTAAAGTGCTGGGTGAGACAGGGTTTCTCTGTGTAGCTTTAGAGCCTGTCCTGGAACTTACTCTGTAGACCAGACGGGCCTCGAACTCACAGAGATCCTCCCAGAGTGCTGGGATTAAAGGCATGGATCACCACTGCCCTGCATGTAAAGTGCTTTTTAAAATGCCCTAAGAGGTATTAAATGTTTTAAATATTTTTAAAATAAAACACTCTCTGGCTGGAGTGATGCTCAGGGCTTACAAGTACTTGTTGCTCTTCTAGAGGACACAATTTTGCTTTCCAGCACCCACATGTTAGCTAACAACCATTTGTAATCTGTAACTCCAGTTTTAAGGGATCTAATTCCTTCTTCTAGCTTCCATGGGCACCAGACACGCAAATGGTACATTTACATACATGTAGGTAAAACACTTATACACATAAAAATATAAGTCTTTGAAAACAAAGAGAGAGTGAAACTAAAAACCCTCTCACTACTCTAAAGCTCTACTTAATATTTATTACATTTTAGGAAGTCAGTGTCTTTGCCTCTAATGTCAGTCTTCTTTCTTAAACTTTAAGCACCCATGGAGAAAATCTATGTCAGTTCTTGGAATCTTAAATCAAAATAGCTCTTTTTTGTTGTTGTTGTTTGTGACAGGATTTCTCTGTGTAGCCCTGGCTGTCCTGGAACTCACTATGTAGACCAGGCTGGTCTCAAAACTCAGAGACTCACCTGCCTCTGTCTCCAGAGTGCACCATCACTGCTTGGCTCTCAAAATAGTTCTTAATAAATGCTACTGAGTGGCATTAATAAAATAAGCCAGCAAAGAACCACATAAAAGATATGTTCTACACTGAAAAGCTGAGTTGGGTTAATATCAAAAGTTTCAAAATACTTGAAGGCAATGTTTCCTGTAAATGTTGACCTAATATCAAACACGTTAGAGAAAACAAAGCATTGAAGGCCTAATGCTGCCACTCAGACAGCTTGCCACAGGCCTGATCCATTTCCAGCTTAGAAAGAACCAAAGTTTTGAAGAAGAAGAAATTTTTAAGTAAATTTTGAAGAATGGAGTATCAAAAGGAGCTTCTGAACCAGAAGTAACAATAATTGCAGCGCTAGGTGGCTGAGACATGAGAACTGCTGAGTTCAGGGGCAGCCTGGTCTACAGAGCAAGTTCCAGACCTGCAGAACTACATAGCAAGGTCCTGTCTCAACAAAACAAAATCATAAATAAATAATTATAATGGGATAAATTGGCTACCCTGAGTACAATCAAACAAAGTATTTTATCAAGGTTAGCTTTTCTAATTTTTATCACTGTGCTGTGACTTCTCAAGAAGAGATCTTGCTCTTGAAAAACATATTCTAAAGTATCTGGGATAAAACTGTATGATGCAGCCGGGTGTTGGTGGCGCAAGCCTGGCGTTGGTGGCGCATGCCTTTAATCCCAGCACTCGGGTGGCAGAGGCAGGTGGATCTCTGTGAGTTCAAGACCAGCCTGGTCTACAAGAGCTAGTTCCAGGGCAGCCTCCAAAGCCACAGAGAAACCCTGTCTCAAAAAAAACAAAAAAAAAACAAAAAACAAAAAACAAAAAAACAAAAACTGTATGATGCCCACTACTTAATTCCATATAGATTAGAAAAATCTGGGCTGGAGAGATGGCTCAGCCGTTAAAGGCTAAGCTCACAACCAAAAATATAAGAAAAATCTATGTAAATAAGAAGTGACTCTGAGGACTATGAAGATGGCTCAGCACTACAAGCACTTATGACTAAGCCTCCAGTTCAGTAAGAGCCCCCAGCTGAAAAGCTAAGGTGGAGAAATAGGGGAAGACACTTAGAATTCTCCTCTGGCCTCCATATGTGCCAAGCACATACACACACACACACACACACACACACACACACACACAAAAAAAAAAAAAAAAAAAAAAAAAAAAAAAAAAAACTAAAAAGTGAATCTGGATAAGGTATATCCAGGAGTTCTTTGTAGTATTCATGAAACTTTTCTATATACCTGAAATTATGCCAAATATAAGAGTGTTTTTAAATTTTCTTTACAAGAATTTGTTCACTTACCTGTCTCTCACTCACTCTAAGAGGACCGAACACAATACACTGGATAAGCTTAGCCACCAACATCAAAACACAGCAAGCAGTATTCACCAGAACCTGTCCACACATCAAAGAAAGAAAATTCAGTTCTGTGAAAAACAAATACAGTATAATATTTTCTATGAGGAATTAGGCCGTCATTCCCAAGGACAGAGCCTTTCTGGTTTCTACCTGTGCAAACTAAGTGCTCTCAAAGCTAAACAGAGACAGGGCATGGGGAGGAGAAGCGCCAGCTCCACAGCTCATTGAGTCAGACCCCGACCAGTGGGTACCCTCCAGCAAACCACCTTCCTCACATCCCTGACCAATGGGTACCCTCCAGCAGGCCACCTTCCTCATACCTCTGTCCCAGTGGGTACCCTCCAGCAAGCCACCTTCCCTTCAGACTTGACAAGACCCTACAGAAACTCTACATTGTCTCTGTAAACTGTATGTACCAAGCTTGGCATGGTGGCACACACCTGGTTCCAAACATTAGGAAGGCTAGGGCAGGATGACTGATCCTCAGTCATCTAAATTAGAAGAAATAAAAGCCCAGTACAAACACTATCTCAATAAACAATAACCGCAAAAAAATGTATGTGTCTTTGTTCCTACATGAACATTTAGTAGCTTCTGGATAACTAGTCTAGAAGTCATCGTGATCATATCAGTAAAATCCAGAACTCAAATATGCTGCCCTGCCAAACGGGGTAGGGTAGAAGGATGTATGGTCTGGAAAAAGCCAGGTAATACAGAGGACTACAGAATGGAAGGATAGTCTGGGATACCAGTGTCAAAACCAAGGCCTTCTTCCATTTGCTGAGAACACTTTCTTCTTTAAAATAATTTAAAAATGGTATTTTCAGACCTAAACAGCAAATGGGAAAGTCATCTATCTTCCCCTTACTTTGGCTCTTGTCATTGTTTTAAGATAAGATTCTCATGTACCCCAGCTCCTAAGCACCGGATGATAGAGAGATATGTGTCACCATGCCCACATGGCTGTCCCTCTACTTTTAAAAGCAGTTTAATATAATGGGGGAGTGGGGGAGAGAAGGATGGAGGAAGAGAGGGAATATGGTGACGGGGTCCTGTAAGAAAGCAAGCTCCCTTACATCTCACGAGGTGCCCTCTGTGTCTCCCACCACATACTCCTGTGGTAGAACACACACTGGCATCCCTAACTCAGTACAAAAAGATTAAAACGTGTTCAGTTCTACTCTGATGCCTAATGGGGTCAAGAAGATATTTTTGAAAGACTAAAACAAAAATAGTTCCACTGGAAGGAAAACTGTTATTTAAATTCTTTGATTAATCAGGTGGAGACAAATAGTCGATCAAAAATCCTACAGCCTTTTGACTCCTTATATAAGAACCCAGTTCAAAACATCTCAGTGCACACCTTGGACCCCAGCACTTGGGGGGCTGAAGCAGGCAGATCTCGGTGAAATTTCAACCTGTCTGCTCTACACAGCTGAGTTACAGGCCAGCCATGGGCACAAAGTAAGAGCCTGTCACAAACAAAACAAAACAAACCCCAGAATTATAAGGAACTTGCAGGCGGTCCCTGCACACATTTGGCAGCTTACAACTGCCTATAACTCTAGGTTTAGCAGGATCTACCACCCCTGATCTCCATGGGCACTGCACTGGTGCACAGGCACACATGCATACTTAATATGAAATAAAATCTTTATAGAAATGAGGGGGCTGGAAAGATGACTCAGCAGTTAAGAGCACCAGCTGTTCTTCTAGAGGACCTGGGTTCAATTCCCAACATGCATGTGGTGTCCTACAACTGCCAGTCTCATAACCAACACACACACACACACACACACACACACACACACACACACACACACGATTTTTCTTCAGTCTTTTATGAAAAGTTCAATTTATGCCCTCTTCCACCTCCAATTACAAAAGTATCTCAGAATCTCAACACCCATAGATAAACATTTCTATTTTAATCCAAATGGCAGATTTGAAAATCAGCATGTCTAAGTAAAACAGGGCTTGAAAAAGCATATGGAACCACTCGTGGTGACAGACATATATAATAAGAGCTATATGAGAGGCTAAAGTAGGAGGGCTGCAAGTTCAAGGCTGGCCTGGGCTACTTAACCAGCCCCTACATCAAAGAACAGAGAGAGGATGGGAAAGAAAAATGAGGGGTAGAAAAAGGTATATAACCACTGGGAAGGAAATGTATTAAAAAGAAATACTCTTCACAAGAAAACAAAATCAACAAAGGATTGGAAGAACTAACATTGTTTAAAGGTTCTGAATATCGCTTTCCTGGACTATTTTAATGATGATTAGCACTGACTATTCTAGTTATAGGGAAAAAGTCTTAGGCTGAAGAGATGGCTCAGTGGTTAACAGCACTTGTTGCTCTTGCAGAGGACCCTCTTAGATCCCAGCACCCATATAATGGCTCACAGCCACCCAGAACTCTTGTTCCAGAGAATCTAATGCCTTTTTCTGCCCTACAAATGCACCAGGCATGTGTATAGTACACCCTTATATATGCTGGCAAAAAAATTTATACCTATAAAATAATTCTTAAAATTTTAAAGAAAAAAGTTTTTACTTCACAAGTATTGTGTCATTCCAATAAACACAGCTCCATCTCAGCTGAAAATACAGAGCCAAGCATGGTGGCCCAGGCTATCACTGGGAGGCTGTGCTACAAACACTGCACAGAGTAGGCAGCACAAAGTCTGCCCTAAGCAGACAGACTTGGTCTCCAAAACCAGAAAAGAAAAAGCAATAACACAACTTTCAAGTACTCAAAAAACCTTAACTGAAACATTCCTCCTTTACAGTAAATGCCAAATCATTTCTCTCCAGGTACCAGTGACACTCCTGCAGAATTGATGGTGAAGCCCAGACTTCAAGCCCCAGAACTATGGAACAATCTCCAAGAACCATAAAACCAAAGCTTAGCCTGTACTCAGGAGAAAGAGGCAGGTGGATCTCTGAGTTCCAGGCTAGCCTGGTACAGAGTGAGTTCCAGGACAGGAAGGGTTACACAAAGAAACCATGTCTCAAAAACAAAAACAAAAAGCCCAGGAAGCTCAGTTGCAGCAAGCCTGATCTAAGCAACTGCTTCCTTCACTGTTTTAATATTTTAACTGCTCTACACAGCTTACTAATTTTTCTCATAGGCAGCATCCAAACAAGCTAAAAGGGTTCACGGAGCACTCGTGTCCACCACTGAAGACTTCAATGAATAAACACAAATTCCAGGGAATCCACATGAGACACTAATATTGGCCTAGAAAGGGATATGGAATTGGTATGTGACAGTAACTTTAAATAAAAGTTCAAAGGAGCACCCAGATCACAGAGAGAGGAAAAAAAGGCAGGTGTGAAGCAGAAAGAATATGTTCACATGTATACATGTATAATTCATAGAAATGAACAGTGTAAACGACTTGAGACCATCTGGATTTTTCAGAGGTTCCCACTTCAGGTCAGCACAAGAAGCTGGCAATGGGAAACTGCTATCACTTTTGTTTCCTTTGGCCTTTGAAATATGAACTTGTAGAATCTGTCCTTTAAATTTTTAAGTTTAGAACTGACCTGACCAGAGATTCCACCTACTTTTCTCACCGAATAAGGCAGAGGAGTGACAAACCAAAGATGGCTAAAATCAGCTACAAGTTAGCCTGGGCTCCACAGCTGGAGCAGTAAGAGCTTCAAAGGTTTCTCACCTTTCTCACAGCAGGGTTACCTCCTGTTACCTCTCCTTCCCACCCTCTCAGTCTCCCTTTTAAGTCACAAAAGTTGCCCAAGACAGGGGTCACTGCTCCCCAAACAACACTGAGCCTTACATACTGTTTTCCCCAGTTCACTCTCCCAAGGCTGTGTCCACACCACCTGCTGTCAATCCTTCCCCACACAGCATTCCTTTCTCCTACCTCCAAACCCCACTGGGTTTTGTGTATCTATCATCACCTATCATATTTTGCCTTATTTACATATGAGTCATTTGAGGGTTGGGGGATAGTGCTCTTCACAGCTGTGTCTTCCAGAGTGTTGGGAATAGCATCTCTGGAAGGTCTGAACGGAGTGTGCTAATACAAAACTTTCTGTAATTCTAAACTGTGTTCTGCAAAGACAAGTTCTGGAGAGCCTAATAAACAATATAACTAGTAAGATTTGCAACTGACAAAGGGCCACTTCTTGTCTATCTAGCTTGACTTTGGCAGTGTTTCATTTTTGTTTTTATGGGGGGGGTAATATATAAATACCTGTGAGTGGGGCTCAAGGCCCACCACACAGTCACTCAGTAGTTACCTGTCACACCACGGGGGTGGGGAGGTGGGGGTTTGGGGGGGGGAAGTGCTGAAGCAAACTGCTAAAGCACTAAGTTAGTACTAGGTGATAAAGAAAATTCAGTGCACTGGGCAACCACAGTACGACCAAAATGAGCATGCCCAAACTCCAGAAGAGATGGAAGAAAAACTGCATGAAATTCAAGTGAGAAATAAGGGCTTCTGGGGGGAGAGGTGGGACGATCAATTGATCAATTTGCATGCAACAAGACTGTACGAAGAAAAAAAAAATTCTTAAAAACGATTCTCAGAAAAACCAAAGGCCTTAGGTAATGTTTCATGAAGTGGTATTAACCTTGGAATTTGAACGTGGGTTTTGCAAGAAGAAACTTTTTTACGGAAAAAAAAAATCATTAAACAATACTATTGGCTGTTCTATGGGTTCAATAGTGGTTCCTTTCAAAGTCCTGCTTTTCTCAGACTTAAAAACTGCATCAAGGACTACACTATAGCCTTCACTTTTGTCAAAAGCATTCGTCAAATTTTTCTAAATTGTTTACCCTTTGACTCAAATGCAAAAAGATTTGAAATTAAACAAGATGTGAACTGAATTCTTTCCCCCCATCTTTGGTAAAGACAAGTTCATCTTTACACAGGAGTAGGGAAATGTGAACCTCACCCTTCAGTGTCTTCTATTAAACTATTCATCAAAGGACCAGGAGGCTTAATCTACAGCCCCCGGAGTTCACAAATCCCACTGCTTCCTGATGAAGCACAGTGGGAATAATTATAACAAATGAGTTGCATATATTCTACAAACGTAGACTATTAACCCCTCAGTCATTTACAGCCTACTGTAAACGCCAAACAAGAACACGGAGGAGATAAGAATCCCAAAAGCCATAGTAAATCCAAGTGACAAATTATAAATCCTGGAGCAACTTTTCTTTTTTCTGAGGGTTTATAGAAGAGGCATTCAAGTGCAAGGTGAAACCAACATTTTCTCGCAGCCGCCCAGCCTGAAATGATGTAATAAACGAAGACAGTACTTGTGTCGTGTGAACGTTGCTAATCACGCACGGGCAGAAAAACTAGAAACCTTGTTTTAAAATGGATCGTAAACGGAGAGAACGCGTTCCAAGGAGGCGCTGCCACACGGAACAGAATGTTTTGCTGCCTTCGGTCATCAAAGGGAACAGTCACCAACCATCAGGTATAAGAAAAAAAAGGACGCAGCTGGTTTGTTTGCTTCGTTAAATAGCGCCCACAGGAGGGTAATCCATTACCAAATAGCAACATTTCAAAGTTGTCTTGTTCAGAGAATAACTGTCCCAACCCGTTCAAATGCTTAAAATGTCCCCCAAACTCTCGGCCCTTTCTTCATGGAGAACCGGCCCACAACATCGCCGAGCTGGACGCGACTTGCCCCGGCTCCTCACAGCCTCCGGTCGCGCCCCGCTGTCTTGGAGTCCCCGGCCCGACCGCCCTTCCCTCGGCCCTTCTTCCGGGCGGCTCGACCCCATCCCTCCGCGGCTCGCCGTGCTCGCAGCGCCTCTCGGCCTCCAGCCCCCCGCGAGGGTCAGCCGCACGGCCTCCTCAGCCGGGTCAGGGCCGGGCCACGCCCCCCGCAGATAAAGGGTGACATGGCGGCCCCCCGCTTCCCCGCTCGCTCTCCCGCCCGCCCCCGCGCCCGGCCCGCAGCCTCGCTCACCCACACGAACAGGCTGTCCGACAGCAGGTACTGGGCCACGTCGCGGGCCCGGGGACCGCCGGCGGCCAAGCGCGGCGGCACGAGCGCCTCGGGCTGCAGCGAGGCCGTTAGCGGCTCCGGCTCGCCTGACCCGGCCTCCGGCTGGCTGAGGGCGCGATAGGCGCTGACGATGGTGCCTAGCAAGGCCAGGCCGCTGAGGCCCGTGTAGGTGCGGAGGCTGGGCCACGGGAAGCGCTCGAGGAAGAGCAGCGGCATGGCGGCGGCGGCGAGCTCCGACACCCGGGGCTCCCCGCGCTGCGGCCAGGCGCCTGCGGCAGCCTCGCGAACGGCGCCCACGGGCTCTGGCGTCGCTGCCGCCGCCGCCGCTCGGGGCCGGGCCGGCCGCTCCTGGCTGCTCGCGCCGCTCCGCCCCGCGCCGCTCCCGCTGCTGCCCCTGCCGGCGCGGAAGAGCCTCGCGGAATCGGGGCGGGCCGCCGCCCCTAGCGGGACGCGGGCGGGACGAGCGCGGGGGCGCGGCCTTCGTCCCCCGCCCCCAGCGGGCGCGCCGCAGCCCTACCGGCACAGCACCCGGCCTAGTGCCCCGCGTCCCGGCCCCCTGCAGCATCCTTGGCGACCCTGGGCCCACTGACGCCGCCTACGCGCCCCAGCCGGGCTCTAGAGTGAGCCCGGCCCGTGGGCAATGACGGCAGGCCTGTGTGCGTGCCCAGGCGGCAAGGTGCGGTACGCAGGCCCCTGGCCTCTGGTCCCTTGTTCTCCCAGGTAAAACAGGTAAACCCTTGGTCCCACCACCCTGTGGACTAGCAGTTTCCATGGTGTCCTAAAGGGGAACACGATGTTTAGGAAATAATAGAAGCCCTGACCATTTCTTTAACCAAGTCTTAAGTCTGTTTACAAATAACTGCGAGTAGACTATTTTTAAAACGGAGCCAGTTTAACAGGAAATAAAAATATGTTCCCGCTTATGCTACAAGTAGAATGTAAATGGTACATCCTGGAAAATGCCTCTTCCTCAAAGGTAAACCAAAGAGTGACCATTGGACGCGACAGTTACCTGGCTTAAATATCTAAGAAATGAAAACATACACCCACGAAAAACAACTACACAGAGGTTGACAGTAGCATTATTACCAAATTTACCCAGAGGGGAAAAACTCCAATGGAATATAGTGTTTGAAAATGACGTACGGATACATGCTACAATATAAGAGAACGTTGAAGACATGCCTGAGTAAGCCAAACACAAGTATCTACTTCGTGATCCCACTGATAAGGCAAATACATGGAATGTAGAGTAATGACGAGTAAAAGGGGAACATGAGAGAACTGGAGGTGACAGCTAAAGAACAAACTGTGGTACTAGTTTCCTGAAGTGATGGTGTTCTAAAATTGCTGTTATACACCTAAAAGACACCGAATTATACACTATAAACATCGAGTTACATCGCTATATACGAAGTACATAAAATAACATGAGGTACACTCTTTTTAGTCATTATATCCCCCCACCATTCGGTAGTGCCTATCCCTGAATGTATGCTCTGTAAGTAGCTGGTGAATTTTCCAAATTTTCTTTTTCTTTCTTTCTTTTTGTTTGTTTTCAAGACAGAATTTCTCGGTGTAGCTTTGGAGGCTGTTCTGGAACTAGCTCTTGTAGACCATGCTGGTCTCGAACTCACAGAGATCTACCTGCCTCTGACTCCCAAGTACTGGAATTAAAGGCATGCGCCACCATCTCCCAGCTCTGTTTCTTCTTACAGAATTAGTAGCTCATAGTTTTTTTGGTTTTTTGTTTTTTTGTTTTTTTTTTTTTAAGTCACTTTGTAGTAATTCTTAAAAACACCTTGCCAAATGTCTTCATATGCTTAAGTTCTCTTTGGTTCTCTCCCCAGTCATTTGCAAGATGGCTCAGCATTGGATAAAGCATTTGCTACAAAGCTTGATGACCTAACTTTGATTCCCACAACTCCCAGAAGTTATTCTCTTGACTTTTATATCATGTGCACATACACATGCACACTATCATGTGCACATACACATGCACCCAAGCACATAAAAATAACACCGAGTGCTGTGGAATACTTGTTTAAGGTATGTTTCATTCATTTATGCTGTGGAGTATTTGTTTAATGATGCAAAGATGTGTTGCATTCTTTTGTTTTTTGGTTCTTTTGAAACAGGGTTTCTCTGTGGCTTTGGAGCCTATCCTGGAACTAGCTCTTGTAGACCAGGCTGGCCTCGAACTCACAGAGATCCACCTGTCTCTGCCTCCCGAGTGCTGGGATTAAAGGCGAGTGCCACTAATGCCTGGCATGTTGCATTCTTTTATGTTGCATTTGTTTACCTCTGTAAAGCTGTTACTTTGCCTGCCTAAAACAGCTGATTAGTCTAGTAAAGAGCTGAACGACCAATAGCCAGGCAGGAGAGAGAACTAGGGCTTTCAGGCAGAGAGAATACATAGGGATTAGAATGAGGATTGAGGACTGAGAGAAGGAGAAGAGGAGGATGCCAGGGGCCAGCCACCCAGCCACACAATGAGTAGCAAAGAAAAATATACAGAATAAAGAGAAGTAAAAAGCCCAGAGGCAAAACGTAGTTTAAAAGAAACAGAATAATTTGTTAGAAAAGCTGGCTAGAAACAAGCCAAGCTAAGTACAGGCATTCGTTAAGTAAGAATAAGTCTCTATTTATTTGGGAGCTAGGTGGTGCCCCCACATCAAAGAGTTAAAAAAAAAAAGAAAGAAAGAAAGAAAGCTCCACTACATGGGAGAAGAAATGAGAATGGTAATTTTCCAGGGAAGTGTTCTATTTCACAAGGTCAGATCTGAGTCACCATGGTTTTTAAACCATACTCATTTGTGATTCACATCCAATCTAAGCCACAAAACAGTAATATTAAATACCAAACTTGTCCTTTCATATTGTCGATAACAGAGCTGCCTTTTTTAATCTCTGAAGCTTGGGCTTTCTGAAAAAAAAAATCATACATGTGTAACAGGTAAATTAATCCAACCCAGCTGCATTTTAAAAGAATTAAAAAGATTTTGAGTAGTTTTTGGGTTGTTGGCGTGTGTATGTGTTTGTTTGCTTGCTTTTTACTAGTCATTGTTCTATTCCCTTTTACCTCCAAAAAGTACTTTTCCCCTCATCCTCAAGGGCCTGATTAAGACACTTGTTCTCACTCTAGCCCAGTCTGGCCTCCAGCTTGAGGTAATTCTCCTACCTGAACCTCCTAAATGTTAGAGGATTACAGGCATGAACCACCTCACCCAACTAGCTCCCATCTATCTCTGTCTCTGCCTCCCCTTCTCCCCATCCTTCCCCTCTCCCTGCACTAAAGGCAGCTTGTTAATTTTGAATAGGGTCTGGATGATCTTGAACTCCTGAAGTGATCAGCCTGCCTCAACCTCCTAAGGAGCTAAGACTTCGGAGAATACCACAGTGTGAATACCCGTCTCTAGATGGGCTTTGTTTTTTTCAAGAACTAAACAAACCCTCTAAAGTTTTTTTTTTTTTTTTTTTTTTTTTTTTTTTTTTTTTTTTTTTTTTTTAAGATTTATTGTGTGTGTGTGTGTGCGCGTATGTGCGCGCACGTGCACTCGAGTGCACTCTCATCTTCGGGAATTTATGTGTAACATGTGTGCAGGTGCCCACTAGGTTTCAGATCCTCTGAAACTGCAATCATAGGAAGTTGTGAGCTGCCGTGTGGGTGCTGAGAATCAAACCTGGGTCTTCTGTTAGAGTAGCCAGTGTTCTGAAACTGCTGAGCCATTGCTCCAGCACCCCCTCTAAAATCTTAATCAGAAGCCAAATTAGAAGTAGCTCTCACTTGTAATCCTGTAGATGAAGAAACAGCTGCTAATATGAACAATATGTAGTTAACACAACTGTGTTGCAGCTTTAAGTATCCCAGTCTTGAGGCTCTAAATCCAGTGACTCCATCAACTGCAGATAACTGAATCTACTAAGGATATGCTAAGGGACAAGAAAAGGGGGAAAGGAAGCATCCATAGGCCAGATAATCAATCAGGTCCTTGCCACTATGCCAAACTGGCCCCCTTACTCAGTGGCCCTGACCACAGACAAGAAAACAGAATTTCACAGGATCACTCCTGGTACATTAAGTTTAGCAACCCTCCACCGCACAGGATTATCCCAAACAATTAGCTGTTCCGTTTTAAATGCTTTTATTGATACAAAATTTTAAGAAAGAACAATGACCATTTTAGTCAAACTTTTGCTTTACAAATATAAAAATATAACCAAAACTCCAGTTTCTTTATACATTCCTATAAACAAACCAGGAAGGTGCTCAAAGCCTTAACTATAAATGGTACTTGTATACTATATATGAACACAATGACCAGCTTTTCTGTCTTGGGGGGAACATGAACTGAACACAGAGCTTTCTAAGCAAGCACTCTACCACTGAACAACATCCCTAGGCAAAGGTCAAGGTTTTTTTGTTTTGTTGTTTTTTAACACATTGCTCTTTCAACAGAACAGTATAATTTATGCATTTCTCCAATTTAGCTCTAGACTTAATTCCTCACTAAAATACAAAATACATTAAACTGCTTAATCTTGATATGTCTGTGTTTTTGTTCTGGTTAATTTTTTCTTAAAATAGGATATATGTGTGGGTTAATATTAAGGTGAATTTAATGGCTCAAGCTGAATTAGAGGCTATTTAAACAGAGGCAAACCTGAGTGAGGTCAGTTTAACCCAAGTAAGTGACAGCAAACAAGTAATGTGTTGGAAAATCAAATCTAAGCTGCAGAAGCTAAGCTTCTTTAACAGTGTAACTTGGAAAACTGAAAATTCTCTGCGTCAGTCAGCAATCCACATACTGTTCCAAACACTAAGAATTAGTAAAAAGCTTTAAGTTTGGGGAACTTAAATATGGAGAGTACTTCATCTCAACTCACTAAGCAGGTACTTTCAGAATGAAGTACTAACTCCCTTGTACACTGAGGGGTGCTCCAACACAATGGGGACTCTAGCAGGCCTTTAGAAGAACCAGAAGGGGTTAAAAGCACTGGCTGGTTTTCCCAGAGAACAGCAATTAGATTCCCAGCACCCACATGATAGCTCACAACCATGTCTAACTCCAGTCCCAGGAGATCTGATACCCTCTTCCGGCCTCTGTGACACTGTACACATATGGTGCATAGGTGTGCATACAGGCATCACACCCATACACTTTAAAAACAGAGAATACAAGTTGGCATTTAAGTGTTGTCTACTCTTTTTGTTTTGTTTTTGAGGTTTCTTTGTGTGGCCCTGGCTGACCTGGAACTCTCTTTGTAGACCAGCCTGACCTTGAACTCAGAAGATTCACTCGCCTCTGCCTCCTGAACCACATTGTAGTGCTGCCTTCTCTCTCTGTTTTTTTTTCTCTGTAGTTTTAGAGGTTGCCCTGGCACTCACTCTTGTAGACCAGGCTGGCCTCGAACTCACAGACAGCCGCCTGCTTCTGCCTACTCTTTAAGGAAGTGTGTGTGTGTGTGTGTGTGTCACAATGATCTATCTGTTGGGGATTTTTTTTTTCAATTCTCCCAAGAGTAGATCAATTCTAAATATGACTTGAAGCAATTGAGTTATACACTTTCATTTTCTCCCTTTACTCAATTAAACATTTCCTAAGGTCACTTAGTTTTGTATAGAGCATGTACTACTAGCATTAGTGAGAAAATTTCATTTGTAAATTACTTTAAAAAAAGTTGGTTGGTCAAAGGCTTATTTTAATACTCTCCAAATTTAGTGTATACATCATTGGAATGACACTCTAAAACTTGTATTCTGAAGGTGATGTTACATATCAAAAAAATCTCAACACTTGTGTTCTTTTTGAATACTTGAAAGAACACATGAAATTTGAACCTAATTCATCTCTGTTCATCAGGAAACAAGAGTATTGGGATGCAACTGTAATTGACCAAAGGCTTTAAAACTTTGTGTTTATGTGATGGGAATTTTCTGTTTAAAGTCAGCTCTCTTACATACCAAGCCTAGAACACCAGGCAACTTAAATCAAAGATCTCAGAATATGAACGTCTGGCTCAAGCATTTAGGAAGAAGTGACTAAGGATTTCTGAGTCAAAGCTTAAGTTATGAGGGACAAGACTGGATTTGAATCAGATGAATCTTCAAGAACTGCTTTCTGTTTGCTCTAAATCACAGGTAGATAAAAGTTCCTCTCTCCACCTTCCCAGGACAGCAACAATAACACCTGAGGTGCTGTAGCATCTTCTTGAGTGTCCAATCATGGAAGATGAGCCTAGTCAACCTATCCTTGTTTACCTTCTCCAGTCTGAAGGATTAGCTGGACTCTAATCAATAAAACCATGCTAAACTAGGGAATCTGCTAACATAAACCACTGGGGCAAGACTGTTGGTCCCTGAGAAAAAGTAGTATTCAATGAACTAGTAGGTTTTAAGAAGAAATCAATTTCACTGGCAAGGCAAGATGCCACTACAACTCTTGGTCATGTATACTACTACTTACCACAATGAAGTATGGGCATGGTTAGTCCTTGCCACAACCACAAGAAGGGCTGACATGACTCTAAATTAACTTCCTCAGCCACTCTTGACTGGACTGTCAAAACTAAACAGACTGTATTTACATACATTTGCTATTGCCCAATATTCAGGAGACATGTGAGAACTAATCAAGTTTATTTCTGCCTATTAACAACTTGCTACACCTTCTAAGACTTTTCTTTCATTATATTAAGCCCGCAGGCAACAAGTCCACAATAAGCAACTACGCTGAATGTAAGTAATGACACAGTTAGCCAAGTTGTCCTTTTTTTTTTCTTTGCCTACATGTATGTATATGGACCACATGTATACCTGGGGCCCAGGGTCAGCCATGAATGTCAGATCCTCTGGGACTGGAGTTACAGATGGCTATGAGTCACCATGTGGTGCTGGGAACAAATCCAAGTCCTGTACAAAAGCAGCAAGTGCTCTGAACCAATAAGTCAACCTCCAGCCCTTAAAATTTCTTTCTTTTTGAGGTAAGGTCTGTGTACACATGGTTGGCCTGGAACTCAAGAGATCTACATGCCTTTGACTCTGGAGTGCTGAGATTAAAGGTGTGTGCCTTACACCCAACTGTCCTTGTCCTAAAGCTTTATTCCCCATAATTTCATCCTAATTGGGCAGAGTACTAGAAGTTTCAGTTTGCTATTTTCTCTTAAGCTGACAAAACCAGTCCTGACCTCTAAAATCTAGATGATTCAAACTATTCTTCTGTATTGTGTTTGAGGTAGGGACTTGCTAGGTAACAGCTATCCTGGAATTCTTGATCTTCCAACATTAGGCTCCCAAGTGTGTGTACCACCATACCCAGCCTATTCTAAAATATTTTTGAAAAACTTTACTGCATGCTAAAAATCAAGATTTTTATCATTATATACACAACACCCCAGTTTCCCATAACCGTAACTCTGTAATCTAAGAGTTTAAAACCTGATGTTTTTTGTCATGGCTCAATAAGCAATTCACAGCAGTGAAAATCGTCACTATCCCATATACAAAGAAAAATACTGCAATGAGTTCTAAATGGACCTTTTTATACCAATTCCAGTGGTTTTCAGCTTACATAATCTTAATGGTTTCCCAAATGTGTAATGCCTTTTGACTTGTGAAGTAAGGCCTAGACAGTTATAAAACATACTTGTCATGTAATATACTGGGTTCTTTGTAACAGAACTCACTGGAGTTTAGTTTGGTACACACTGAGCCTTGGACGTAATCACATAAATTCAGTTCCCCAGAGAAATGGAAACACTTATAATAGTCTCAGACTATATGCCTACAACAGTATTGAAGCAAAAGGCCCATTAAGCTCACCTCATCTAAACCACAAGAATGTTTTAACATTCCCCAGACTAAAACAGGGAAAAAAGGATCCTCAACTATAAGATTTTTCAGAGTTTAATGAGAAACTTAAAAAAATAATAATACAAATAGGAAGTCCACCTTTTTTAATGTACAAAAAAATGTATGAGTAGAACAAACAATTAATGAACACTGTCACATGTTTACACCACTATCCAGTTCATATTAATTTTACTCTTCAAACAGGAAGGAGGTGGCAATTTAGGGAACAAGAGAAAACCAAAAATTCTCTACAATTCTTCTATGTGTGTAAGCTGTGCTCACAGAGACGGCTTCGTTACTTCTGTGCAGGAATTCAGTTGTATATAAAATTGAACCTGAGTTTAAAAAACAGAAAACTATTATTAAAAACATTATTAGTTTTACAGCTCCCACCTTAAACAACGAAGGAATTACCGGGGTGTTTCTCCCCCTTGGACATGTTTAGCATTTCTATACTAAGACAATTGGCCTTCATTGGCCATGCTTATATACTACTTACCACTGGAACATTAACAGTGTAAATTTGGTTAATTATGAACTACAAAAGTTCCTTCAAGACATAAAACATTGTTACACTTCCTTTGCTCTGTGCATACATATGCTCATGTATGTCACCTGATATAGCAAGAGGCCAAAGCAGAGGAGCAAAAACTGAAGGAAGTAGTGACAAAGTAAAAAGGCCAGTACTACAATCACCAAGCCAGTTCTACAATCCACAGAAACTAACACCATGACTGTTAAACTAGCATGTATTAAGCACTTCCAGGTACTATGTTCTAAGCATTTTATATGTGTTATCTGAGTTGGTCCCCACAGTCCTATGAAGGAACTACCGTCCTCATTTGCATATGAAGTATCTATCGAACAAGTGTAAGAGCTTGTCCAAAGTTGTACTACCAGCAAGTATTGAAAGGGGGTAGAAGAGATGGGTCCACAGTTAAGAGCAAAGGCTGGCTGCTCCAAAGGTCCTGGGTTCAAGTCCCAGCCCCCACCTGGAAGCTCACAACTCTCTGTAACTCCAGCTCCAGGGGATTTGACAGCTTCACACAGATCTACATACAGGCAAAACTCCAATGGGCACAAAATAAAAAACAAATCATAAAAAAAGTGGGATTCAAATCCAAATACTAACTGCATAATCCACAAAATTTTACTGAAAGTTCAAGAATGAAAAGTGTGTTCATGCACACACACACACACACACACACACACACACACACCTATTTGCCTCAAAATTCAGACTCCATATAAAACTATAAGACTGTATCCCATTTTACCAATTCAGGCTTAAGTACAGTAAGTTCCAAAAACTGAAAGAGAATAAACTATATTAAAAGATTTGACTGAGACAGGGTTTCTCTGTGTAGCTTTGGAGCCTGCCCTGGCACTCACTCTGTAGACCACTATGACCTCAAACTCAAGAGATCCACCTGCCTCCCAAGTGCTGGATTAAAGACATGCGCCATCACCTCTCGGCTCCACATTTTTATGTAGACAACCACTTCATATTTTATATATTTACTGTTTTACCATCTCTTCTTTGAATACACCTCAAACTTACCTGTGGAAGATACCAGATCTAAGGAAAGAACCATACAAGAGCATCATTCCATGATTTCAGTCTTGGGGTACTTTTAGTGGTATTTTAATCTATCGATTACATACACATAAGAATTTACTCATGCTGGCATACACCTTTAATCCCAGAATTTGGAAGGTAGAGGCAGGCAGATCTCTTGAGTTTGAGGCTAGACTGGTTTATGATGCTAGTTCCAGAACAGCCAAGGCTATACAGAGAAACCTGTGTCTCAGGAAGGGGAGGAAAAAAACCACGGACTGTCTTTATTTTCCTTAAGCCCTAAAATTTGTGAACTATAACTTCTCAAGGGGCTCCAAATATTTTTTTTTGGGGGGGAGGGGGCTTTAGACAGGGTTTCTCTGTATTGCTTTGGAGGTTGTTCTGGAACTCGATCTGTAGACCAGGCTGGCCTCGAACTCACAGGATCCACCTGCCTCTGCCTCCCAAATATTTTTAACTAGACATTTTACATAACTCCATCAGAAGTGTTTAACCTCCCATACCTGCTCAGCAGCTGAGGAAGACTAGAAATGATGGGTCCATATCCGGGTGCATTGTCATACAATTCAAACAATGGCGCAGCTACCAGCTTGTAATTTTTCGGGACTGCAAACAAGGCTATAAAAACAACAACAAAAAAGTATTCCATTTCCTTAATTCCATTTGATATTTACTCCCACCTTGTGACTAGTCAACTTAACATTGAGAAAAGCTGTGATGTGTGTTCGCCCATGCAAGCACATGTGAAGGCCAGAGGTGGCCATCAGGGTGTCTTCTCAACCCCTTCCCACCTAATTTCCTTAGGTTCTCGGGGAACCTGGAGCTCACTGTTTTGGCTAGGCTTGCTGATCAGGGAAACCCCCAGATTCTACCTATCTATCTCTGCCTGGCAGTCTAGGCTTACAGAGGTGTACCACTGCGCTCCTCTTCTTACATGAGTGCTGAAGGGCCAAACTCAGGTTCTGAATCTTGCACAGTAAGCACTTTTCCTAAGCCACCTCCCCAGGCCTGAAAAAAACTTTTATGGAGAAAGGCAATTCTCATTCATCATTTTGGGTTATCTATGTCTTCTAGAGACTATAGAAATATATTTGAAACTTAACCTCTCAAGAGAGAAATGCCAATAAATATCTTAAAAAGCAAGATGAGAATTGCCTTGGGATTGTAATTTAATTTTTAATTCTCATCTTAAACTATTGCAAGAAACAGAGCCAGACATTGTGAAAATTCTAGCACTCCACAGGCTAAAGCAGGAGGATCAAGATTTGGAGACTTGCCTTCCAAGCATGAGGAACAGAGTTTAATCCCCCAAACCCATATGATGTGTGTGCTTATAACCCTGGTGCCAGTAAAGTGGAGGCAAGTGACCAGCCAGTTTAGCCTAATTGAGGAGCTCCAGGTCAATTACAGCATTTCCAAGGATATTCAGTCAGAGAGGAGGGAAAGGAGAAGGGTGGGCCAGCCGGCAGGCAAGCAGGCTGGCTGAAAAATGACACAGCAGTTAAGAGCAATCGCTGTTCTTCCAGAGGACTGGAGTTTAGTTCCCACTACTGCGCGCGCGCACGTGCGCAATAGAGAGAGAAAGATTGGCTGATTTGGAGCCAAGCCTGGGCTATATAGCAAGAACCTGCCACAAAAGCCCAGGATGGCAGTGAAAGCCTGTTATCTCAGCACTTGAGAGGGAAGGTGTTAGAATCAGGAGTTCAAGATTTTGGGGGGAGTGGGGTAGGGATGGGATGTTGGGGTGGAATAGTTACTTGTTAAAACATAACAGGTCTGAAGACTCTTTAAAAGACAATCTTGAGGTTTTTAATCTTACCACCATGTAAGAATCAATACTAACAAACAACTGAACTACAAAAAATTACTAAAAATACAATAATCTCATACTTGAAGCTCTAGTTAGAACTCATTGCCCCCTACACCATGACTGGCACAAAGAGAAACTAGGTGATTTTGCCTAAGTGTGAGAGGTGTTTTCAGTATTACAGTGAACCTATAGTTATTCAAGGAAACTGGAGGAGACAAGGAGGGGAACCTCTGAGGGTGCGTTGCAAGAGCTTTTAGACAGCTGTCTTCCAGACAAATGCCTTACCTTTCTCTTGAAGCTGAACCAGAAACAACTTCTTATGTTCCTTGGGCTTTGTAATATGTGCAGGAATATATGGATACTAAAACAGAAAATGAGAATAACATGGGTTTCAAGCATCACTATTCCTTATACCTCATGTCTTAGTTATCAAGTTTTCCAATTCAGAAAAAGCTCAACTATCCTCATATCCTAACTCGATCTTACTGTTACACACATGCCATGGCTTCAGTTAGTTCTCTACATGTATACTTACTGCTGGTAGTACGCTACTGTCTCATTTCCCTTCACTGGACTGAACACCTACATAACAGACACATTAAATAACAAGCAGGAAACCCATCAACCATTCAAGTAAAACAGTCAAAGAATGTATGACTGGAGAAATTTACAACACAATCAACCTTTAGTTTCAACAAAAGTTGCTGCTTCCATTTGTAAGTTGTAGAATCCTGATGTGGTCATGTTAGGCCATGAAAACCTTAAAGCCTCTGAGTTATTTGACAAGATGCTCTTTGCCCCTTCCTCCTATCCCCACCCCCATACACATGGCACATGCTTTAAGAACACAAGATGAGTTAAGTGGAATTCTGCCAGCTGGGTAGAGTCTAACTGCTGGGTAAAATAGAGAAAATAATTAGAAAAACTAGAGTACAGAAATAGCTAGAGAAACTACTGCTTGTGAACAATTTGACATGGGGTGGAGGAGTTCAGATATTTTTCCTTCCTTTATCATGTCTGTATTATACATATCTCTCCTATGATCTCCAACAATATTCAGAAATCCGTTTCCTTTTAGGGTTGTATTTGAGGGCAGAGGATTTACAAAATGCTGAAAAGAGACATACAGGGAGAGTGGGCTAAAGGCCCATGGCTGCCAAAAGAGGTAGAACATTCACACTCACTTTACGTAGGAACTTCCACAAGATTACCAGTTTAGTGAAGCCACACTGACACTACATCTATGCAGTCCTTAAGTCATTAAAAAAGCCTACTGCTTACTCCATAGTCTCTATTCCTCACTGGTATCCAACCACTACTGAAATTAGGATAGTTATACCTTGGCACTACCCCTAAAATACAAATGAAATGAAGCAACTATCCCAAGATTTGGAGATCTATATGAAAACCAGAATATTAACAGTGGAGGGATAAAGAGGTGAGAAGGAGTTCAAACACACTTGAAAAAAACACCTCTGCTTCACATTCAACAAAGCATGGCCAAACAAAATAATTTCCTTCTATTTGCAGCTGCCCCCTTTCTAAAAGGCTGTTCTCCTCTAGTCCTGGTCTTAATAGCTAAGCTGGTGCATTTTATAAGAAAAGACTAAAATAAGGAAATAAAATACCATTCTGCAATGATACCCAATAAAAACAGGAAAGTTGGATAAAGCAGAATAAACAGCATTTTATTTAATCCTTACTTCTGGGGCCAACCTTAGGCTTCAGTGTAGTAAAGGAATAGCCACAGAGTCACAGTAGAGGAGATAAAGGAGGCTATTCAGAAAACAGCCTGAAGACTTCTGAGTTATCACTGAGTACTTTCCTTTCCATTAGATAAAGGAACATCCAAGAAACCAAAGCCTGTTCAGAATAATTGTACATATCTTTGAAACAGCAACTTCACCATCTGTGTATGAAAATTTGCTTCCTAACACCAGGATACAAATGTACTGTGACAACTCTCAGGAACACCAAGTCCACAGAGCCCCTCGTCCTTAGCTACATAAGGTGGTCAGGAAAGGACAGAACATCTTTTGCTGGCCAATGTTGTGTAACACTTGACCTAGAACACAATGTCAGGAAAAGAAACTCCAATGATAGGACTTTTGATCTGTCGAAAGAAATAAAGACCAACTTTAAGATGCTGCCTTACTAGCCAAAGTATGAAAATCTGAGCATCAATATTATTTTCAATCATTATAGTGGACGTAAATACAGCAAGCATACTTAAGTTCATATACCAACACTGGAAGGAGGTGTTCACGCCCATATCAAAGAATGTCCCTCTCCTTTAGATGTTAGGGCAGGCATATTTGGAAGTATTGGAAAATGCCCTCCTTGCTCTCATAGTTTCACCCTGCTTTCCAAAAACCTCTAAGCTTTTTGGGGAGTCTGTTAAGTTTCTCAACTCATGAAATTGTAGGGGAATTCATTCAAGTCTTGCCTAAAGGGGGAGGAGTCCCTTGATTTCCATCTTTCTGACCATTTGAAGAGATGTTAGACATCGGTTGCTTGACAACCTTTAGCAGTATTAATCTAACTACTAATGACTATAGTGAGATCAATACTATTATGTGGGATTTTATTTGGCTTTGCTCTGGTGTTGTTGAGGTTTCAATAAAACTTGAGACAGGGTCTCTCATGTTGCTTGAGCTGGCCTCGGACTCAGTATTTAGCTAAGATTGGCTGGAACTCCTTAGCTTTCTGTCTCTACCACCAGAGTACTGAGGTTATAGGTATGTACCACCATGCCTGGCTTTTTATTGTTAACACTGGCTGCTTCTGGTCCCCCTCTCCCTTTACTTTGCTACTTCCTGATTCACCTCTAAAGCAATCTGCATTCACATCTGTCCTACTTACCCCATAATGTATCTTTGAAGAATGAATGCATTCTTTTGAAAACTTAAAGGGAAAGCAGCAGCTACTATTTCCTATAGGACCATACCCCACAGTAACCAAAGAGTTGTGAGGTTGTATCTCCAGTGACTTCATGACTTCATCAATGAGCTGTTATCATTACAAAAACCAACCAAATAATATATAAAAAGATGTTTATAACTCCTTTGAGACAAAGTCTCACTAGTGTAAGTACTAGCTGTCCTAGCATTCCCTGGCTGGCCTTGAACTTACAGAGATCCACCTGCCTCTGCCACCTAAGTGGTAGGATTTAAACAAGCATGGGCCTTCACACCCTTAACAGAAGGACAAACCAGCTGGGCAGTGGTGGTGCATGCCTGTAACCCCAGCACTGGAAAAACAGAGGCAGGTGTATTTCTGTGAGTTCGAGGTCTACAAAGCAAGTTCCAGGACAGCCAGAGCTGTTATACAGAGAAACCCTGTCTCAAAAAACAAAACAGAAAGACAAACCATGATTCATGGAGGCCAGCATTCAAATGTCCCAAACGTCTCTGCATTCACACCTTAATAGACTGTCTCCCGCTATGGATCAGAATATAACAAATAGAATTCAGAAGTGATCATATGCCACTGCCAAGACCAGGAAGCTAAATGATCACAGCTTCCCACTTGGGCACTCCCTGACATCATTTCTTACATTCTCTTCAATTACATGCTCTAGGGAAGGTAGCTGTCCTAGAGGGAGTTATTCTTTGAAGATGACAAAAACTGAGGGAAGCCCTATGTCAACAACTGGCAAAAACTGAAGACTCCAGTCTAATAGCCAAGAAGGTCTGCACGCATGTGAAGTAGAAATTAGATCCTTGTCCTGCTCTGATTTATGATGCAGTCCCAGCTGAGAATCTGTGACTTCATGAAGCCCAGAAAATTCCAAGGTAATAAATATCTATTGCTTTAGGCTACTAAATTTGGAGTTAGATTGAGAATCCCTTATTAGAAAGGCACAAGATCAAAGTGCTTCCAATTCTAGAGTTTTGTAAACTCTGGAATACTTGCACTCATGAGTATCCACAACTTAAAGTTACAATGTCTTCTAAACCTTAATTAAGAAGCTGAGAAAAATTAAAAGTCAAGGTTTATTTTGATCTTTTTTTTTTTTCTTTCCACTTATTTGAGAGCGGTGGGGTTGTTTTCAGCACCTATGGTGACTAACAATCATCCTAACTCCAGTTCCAGGGATCCAACTCCCTCTCTTACCTCCTTGGACATCAAGCACATATATATACACAGGCAAACACTCATACACATGAAAGGGAAAAGTTGTTTGGGGTTTTTTGGTTTTTGAGACAGGGTTTCTCAGTGTTAACAGCTCTGGTTGTCCTGGAACACACTTATGTAGACCACACTGGCCTCAAACTTGCAGAAAACCACCTGTCTCTGCCTCCCAAGTGCTGGGAACACACCACCACTGCCCAGCAAGCTATTTGGCTTCAAAAATGTTTTTTAAATCAAAATTAAGTAAATGAAAATAAGAAATGGGAAGTCATGGTCTACTTTTGTTATTTTGTGTTTTTAAAAAATTCCCCTTTGTGTGTGTGTGTGTGTGTCTGTGTCTGTGTGTAGATATACATGCCACAGCATGCATGTAGTAGTCAGAAAACAATTTATGGGAATTGATCACCTGGTTCCATCATGTGAGTTCTAGGGACAAACTCAAGTCATAAGGCTTGACAGCAAGCTCCTTTACCTGCTGAGCCATCTGGTTGGCCCTGATCTTTATTTTTATATTTATTTATTTGGTTTTTCGAAACAGGGTTTCTCTGTGTACCTTTGGAGCCTGTCCTGGAACTCGATCTGTAGACCAGGCTAGACCAGGCTGGCCTCAAAATCAGAGATCCACTGCCTCTGCCTCCCAAGTGCTGAGATGAAAGGCATGTGCCACCAATGCCCATTGGCCCTGATCTTTTTAAATGTCTGGACTTAAGTGAGTTTTCTCCTTAACCAAATGCTTGGTAAACACAACTGACACTGACCTGAGGAGGTTCAAAATTTGGTCTCCACCAGTTACCAATGCAGTCATCGATGACCCAGTCTTGTAGGACTCCATCTTGACGACCCAGTATCTGAAAAATAGTATAGTGAGTAAACTAAACACACACATAAGAATACCTTTCTGTGGCAGGGGATTATTTTCGGTGATACTCTTAACAGAGTCATCAGTCAGCTAGTGTCTTCCTGATAGATTTCCTTTCTGCAATTTATTACTCATTTCAATCTGCCAAGATATACATGACTAGTTCAAAATCTAGCATCAACCCACCAAAGGAACCAAGAAAGCTGGATGTGGTAGCATATACCTTTAATCCTACATTCAGTAGGCAGAGGAGGGTGAGTCTCTGTGAGGTCAATCTACATAGCAAGCTCTGGGCTAACAAGGGCTACATGGTGAGACACTGTCTCAAAAACAGCTGTCCTTTAGCTCTTGCTATAAATCATGGAAAACCAAAGATGACCAGTTAACATCAGCAAAATAGCATACAACAGGTTTTGTAGAATCGACTAGAATTTCTACAAATCATCTACCTAAAGTTACAAACATGTAAATATTTCATTCTCACAAAATTCCATTATTACTCTTTGTAACATAACATGAACTTGTTTTCATCAAGTTAAGACTCAGGCTGCAGAGATGGCTCAGTGATTAGGAGCACTGACTGCTATTTCAGAAGACCTGGGTTTGGTTCCCAGCACCCACAGGTGACTCACAACTGTCTGTACCTCTAGTTCTAGGAATCTAACTCCACATTTCTGGCATCTGAGGGCATCAAGCACACACATGGTGCACAAACATACATAAATACAGGCAAACAATCATACACATGAGTAAACTTGAAATTATATTCTACCTATTTCACTGGTCAAAATGGGTTCTACAAAGTTCAGAATAAGAATGCAATCCCTGTCATGTTTCACTCACTCCCAAATGGCTATAACACTCAGCCTCTAGTTGTTTTCCCCAGCATTTTTCTCTATGTTTAAAAGTATTCCTTTATGTTTCAATTGTTTTAGAACAGTTTTACACATTAAGAAACCTTTCAAAGATGGGCTAGGAACTCCCCATAATGCCCACACCTTTCTGTACTGCTTCCATCTTACATGAGTAAAGCATATCTTTTAAACAAATGAAAAGATAAACACTATACCAAAGAAACCCATAGAGTTTTCAGGCCTCTTTTAATTCTGTACCTAATGTCCCCCTTCAGGCCCAGGATCCCATCCTAGATATAATACATGTGGTCATCACTTTCCCTGAGCTGCTCTAGACAGTATCGTTCTATAGCTTGATGATCTTGACTGTCTTGAAGAATACTGGTCAGGATTTTGTAGATTATTTATTTCTCAGTGAGACTGAGGAAGAGAATAGAGGTAAAATGCCATTCTTATATCAAATAAAAAATCACATCAAAGGCTCATGCTATCAGCATGACTCACCATTAATGTGAACCATGATTACTTGGCTGAGTTAATGTTTGCCAGATTCACCTCCCTCAACTGTACATTAGAATTTAGGTATTAAAACCATAATGCTCACTCATGTCTTTCCCCATCACTCTCCCATTATCAGTATCTGATTACCTAAGTATTCAGTATTTAAATTAATGACTACCATGCAAAAGAACAACTAGTACACTATAATTAAATTAAATTAGACAACTATCCTCTAGAGTTACTGCTGCATTTCATTTGCTATCACCATTCTGATTCCCCACTATCTGAGAGCTTAGACTTGCAATCACTATCTCTCTTCACTTTCCTGTATTGTCTGCTCTGCTCTGTGCACAGCCTAGTTCATGGCTGGGTACTAGGGCTTTCTTTGGTCTGTCTCCTACAGAGCGGGACCTTAGTGTTCTAATTATTATATCAGCTTTCCTACTTTATCTCTTCATCTTGCAAGCAAACTTTCTTTACTGTTTCCTGAGAAAGGGTACAAGAGATTATACAGTCTTGAAATTTCTGCAAATGTTAAAATAATTACTTCTCCCACTGTTGCTTTATAGTTATATTAGAGAGTTCTGGTATGAAAATCATATTCTTTCAGAATTATGAAGGCATGCTTCAGATTTTTTAGTTTCCTGTATTACTTCTGGGAGATCTTGGACTGGTCACTCTCTTCAGAGCAGAAATCTGCAGTCTTCTGTGCAAAGTAACATTCTCTGTTCCACTCTGCACAGATGCTCTCAACCCCTTCACAGCTCGACTTCTCCCCATCTCCTAAACTTTTACAGCTAAGCATTGGCTTTTTCAGTTCCTATAGAATCAGTCATCAGTCAGTCCCTGCTCAACTAGACAGAATGGGAAAAACAACGCAGATAAATAAATATAACCTTTATAGATTCAACCAATCCAGCTCATGGATGGGCTCATTGGCTCTGGCACCTACAATTCCTTAGCCTTTCTTCTTTAGTGCTGCATACTATGCTGTCCTCCAGCTGAGCCACAGTTTCTGCTAACTTTGCTAAAGTGAGCCCAGCTACCTTCCATCTCTTTCCAACTTATTGTTGCTATTTTATTTATTATTTTGCTAATGCCTCATTTTGCCTTCCTTAAATAAGGACTACTAAACTTATACCTTTTTGTTTGTTTGTTTTCGAGACAGGATTTCTCTGTATTACTTTGAAGGTTGTGCTGGAACTCACTCTGTAGACCAAGCTGGCCTCAAACTAACAGAGATCCACCTGTCTCTGCCTCCCGAGTGCTGGGATCAAAGGCGTGAACCACCAACACCGGAATAATTTATACCGTTTAAAGGTTATCTTTTTCTTGACTTTTTGATAGAGTTTTTCCGAAGAACCAGCAGAAAAGTGAGTAGGTTTCCTCTGGTTCTTGTGAAAACTACAAAAAGGCAATTTACCATTATTGCTTCTTCGATAACTTTGTTTTGTTTTGTTTTATTTTATTTAGCAACAGGGTCTCACTCCGTGGCCCAGCTGGCATAGGACTCACTATGTAGCCTAAGTGGGCTCAAACTTAACGTAATTCTTCTGACTCAGTTTATCAAGCACTAAAATCAGAGATGCTTATTTTGCAGAAAATAAATATTATACTAATTAAGGTTTAAGTTGTATTTACTGACTACTAACTATTCAAATTAACCATATTTTCACAAGACATATGAAAACTCAATCAGTAAGCTGGCGGTATTCAGATGGACAATGAGACTGTTGGAGTGGTTAAACAGAAAAATACCTCTGTCATTAAGCGCTTTAGGCCTTCAACTTCATCTTCTCCGGGGTTAAGTTCACCACCAGGTCTGTATAAAGGTTAAGAATTTAATACAATTTGGGGATAATATAGCAAGAACACAGTAATCATTGCTTCTATCAAGTAACTGAATGAGACATATTTCAGTGCCATCTGATGAGCAGTCAAGGACTGAAGGTGGGAGATGTGCTGTCAAGTTGAACACACAATGCTAAGTACCAGACAATCATATACAATCCTCGTTTTAACCAGAAAAGCCAATATATATAATAAACTAACCACTGGCCAGCAATCCACCACAGCCTCTTCACAGGAAAGTTATATATAATGGAGTCTAGCAAATACCCAGACAACAGACTACATTCTTTAGGTCTGAGGAATAGTCCATTTTTCAAAGACAGTTTTGAGGATTTTCTTTTTGGCACAATCTTAACAGTGAGCAAGTAAATATTTAGAGTTATGGGCTCAAGTGATTAAACTACACAAAAACAACCTCATTCAGTAATGTTTCTATCACTCCTAGAAACTGAGTTTGGGCTGATCTAGCTCAAGGATATTAACAATATATAAAACATGCAGATTTCTACTTTGGAAAGGAAGTAAGCACTACACTGGAGAAAAAACGTGACTGTTTTCTTTCAAGAATCTTTCATAGCATTTGTTTAAATAAATAATTGTGTTCCAAGCTAAAGAGTCAATTTATTACAAGTTGTCTTGCTGTTAATTTCCAACACTACTTACAATTTGAAGAAAGTTGTTCCCAGCTGTAGCAGTAACACATGGGGTAGCCGGTGCTCGTGCACAATCAGAACCCCTTCTACAGTCCTTCTCATCCCAATTTTATCAAATTCCTCCCGCATGCGCTGAAATCTGGCTGCAACAGAGCTGTCCTTCTCATAGAGGGGCTCTTTTGTACCAAAGGTATAATTGGTAAGCGGATACCTGTGAACCAAAGACAAGCATTTAGCATGAGAACAGATGATCTTATTTACCAGGACAGTTCAAAACAACATAAAAAAAAAAAAACAGTGGTCAAAGCTACACTGTCAAAGGCTGGCCCAAAACTTCACAACCAGCTATGAGATAGCAAAGATGAGAATACTGTTGCTGTCTTACTCTCGAAGCCAGAACTTCCATGAATTAAGCACAGACTGCATTGTCCTAAGGTCCCTGAAATGTTTATCAAAGTTTATATCCATACTGGTTTTAATCATTTCATTACACTAATACCAAATGACCGGCCTGGTTCTTCTGATTAACCTAGTTATAACTTCTATTAGCTAAATGGCACTACAGCTAATCTCTTTTCTCATATATGCTGAGCCACCACTGTCTATCAACATCTCTCTTGCTTTCTTTTAATTAAAAAAAAAAAGTCTTTGTACATGTCTTCATATGATGTTCTATGACATGTTCAGAGGTCAAAGGATAACTTGTGTGAGTCTGTACTCTCCTTTCACCATGTGGGTTCTGGGGACTGAACCTCACATCATCAGCCTTGGCAGCAAGCACTCTTACCTCAAGAAGTCCCTCTCCAACTATTTTCTGTCTCTCCCAGCAATACCCAGATTTTGCTCTTTTTTTAAAAAAAGACTGATTTATTATGTATACAATGTTCTGCCTGCATATATGCCTGCACGCCAGAAGCCAG
The DNA here is from genome assembly GCF_003668045.3 of Cricetulus griseus. Lineage (NCBI taxonomy): Eukaryota > Metazoa > Chordata > Mammalia > Rodentia > Cricetidae > Cricetulus > Cricetulus griseus. The sequence goes on from NC_048596.1 coordinate 170,227,669, forward strand.
CACCAGATCTTGCTCACAACCACACATGGTTGTGAGCCACCATGTGGTTGCTGGGAATTGAACTCTGGACCTCTCAACCTCTGAGCCATCTTTCTATCCCCTTGCTTGTTTTTTGAAACAGAGTAGTTCTGGAACTTAGACCAAGCTGGCCTTGAACACAGAGACCAGCCTGCTTTTTCCTCCCAAGTGCTGGATTAAGGACATAAAACACCACAGTGGCTTAGACCTGTTTTCTTTTTCCCTCTGAGTTTGGCATTTACCCTATCCAGTATGCTTACTCTTCCCGCCCATATCTAAGCTAAATAGCCTCTTCTCTCTATCTAGAACCCAAAGTATGACTTAAAGTGCTAAAGACTTCATCTTGATTAGTAAAGACCAAATTTTCCTTAAAGTTTAAAATCTACATTTATATTTCACCACATTCTACCTTGCAGCCCCTAAATTATAGGTTTTTTTCAGTAAGAATGTTTTGGCTGAACATGGCAAACTCCAAAGCATCTCATCTACCAAAAATAACAACAACAACAACAAAATCCTTGATACTGGGCTGAGAAGACAGTCAGTAAAGTGCTTATTAAGCAAGCATGAGGCCCTAAATTCAATCTCCAGCACCCACAAAAATAAACAAACATCCAGCCAGCACCAAACAAACCAAATTGAGCATGATAGCTCCACAAGATCCCATGGTAACTCTGTGAGAGATCTTGTTCTCAAACAAGGTAGAAGGTGAGAACTGACACCTGACACTGCCCTGACTTCCACACAAGTGCTGTGTGGCACAGGCACACCCATACAGTCACAAATGCTTCACACACACACACACACACACACACAGACACAGACACACACACACACACACACACACACACTCGAGTGCACACATACACTCCACATACAAACCCTCACATACACAAGTATATACATCTGCATGGATACATACAGCACACATATATCACACACAAAACTCTTGACATTAATAGACAACTACATACACAGTTTCCTTCTCAGTTCTTGAGAAGGAAAATCAAGATAACCAACAAAAAAACCCCACTAATTCCAGAAGTCAAATTCTAAGCATAAACAAAGTAGCTCTAAGACAATGAAAATATACCATTTTCAGGGGTCTTTTTTTTTTTTTTTTTTTTTTTTTTTTTGGTTTTTCCAGACAGGGTTTCTCTGTGTAGCTTTGGAGCCCATCCTGGCACTCGCTCTGGAGACCAGGCTGGCCTCGAACTCGCAGAAATCCGCCTGCCTCTGCCTCCCAAGTGCTGGGATTAAAGGCCCATTTTTCAGGGGTCTTTAACAACTACAAATAATCTTGCAGTAGATCCAATAATCCATCTAATATCATCATTATTAGGAAGAAGTTACTACACATAGTACAATTTACTGCACAATGCTTTCCAATGTGTTAACATTTGGTTTTCCCAACCTGCGTTAGAAAGAATTACCACCCAGCCACAATATATTTCTATTGCAAGGGCTATCTCCTACATCGTAAGATCCCAGCAGAATGAAACATTAGAATTTCCAGCTGTGAGATGTGAGCATCAGACCGCATAGAGCACATTTTCCACATCATACTGTGGGCATCTTAAAGTACAGTGTGCATCTTACTCATCCATCTGAGCACCTAGTCCTGTGTATACACACTGTGTGTTACAAAAGCACCCATTCCGTTTTCCCTAAATGAAAACATACTACAGAAACAAAGACCTACTACATACTAAATCCCATTTAGTATACAGTTCACCCAGGTGGACTCAAGTTCACAGCAATTTATTTCTCAACATTGCATTACAAAGGAAGTGAAAAATAACATGCTCACCTGTAAAACATCTCTAAAAGCACACCTATTTCAATAATTCTACAGTGGCCTGATGTCAACTGACCTAGGAATCAAGGATAGTATATATAAAACCCATGGCCTTCGCTCATCATTGAAGTAATATAGACCTTGTGCTTGCAGTTTTTACTTTTTGAGGTGCTGGAGATGGAACCTGGAGTCTTGCATACACTAGGCAAACTACCAGTTAGCAAACCCCTCATTCATTTTTTAAAAGAACACTTGCCTTCTCCATTTCATAGGAACCTTTGTTTTGTTTTGTTTTTTAAGAGACAGGATTCCTCGGTGTAGCTTTGGAGCCTGTCCTGGTACTCCATCTGTAGACCAGACTGGCCTCTAACTCAGAGATCCACTGGTCTCTGATTCTCAAGTGCAGGATCAAAGGCATGTGCCACCACCACCAGGCTCACAGGAATCTTATAAACATTTTTATAACAGGAAATTAAAGTGCAACTATGTATTTTGTTGCAAAAGTTAATTTGCACAGACATAGTTTTCAGCTACTTCCAGATTTTACAAACCTCATATTTTATTACCTAAGTTTCCAGGCCAGTAGTTGTTTTGACAGACAGTAATAGTAATTTTCTCAATTTTATGTCACATTTGGTTTTAGAAGGAAAAGTTCATTTACTTGAACATGAAAGCAAGAAACACAATGATGATTTACCAAAACACCATCAGCAAAGTCTTGCACTTTTTAAATACATAATCAGCCTGAACTGGCCACTTTCTTCCATTAGCATCAGCTCCACATTGGGCAGCAGGATACCAAATACTGAGTGAGCTATAAAGCTATATCCCAATCCCAACTTCTTGCTACAGCAAAATTTTGAGAGAGATCTCGAAAAGCAATAAATTGGTTAAAGGTGTGTTGAAAACAAAACCAGCCCACAGCCGGGCGTTGGTGATGCACACCTTTGATGCCAGTACTCGGGAGGCAGAGGTAGTCGGGTCTCCGTGAATTGGAGGCCAGCCTGGTCTATAGAGGTAGTTCCTGCACAACCTCCAAAGCAATACAGAGAAACCTTGTGTCCAAAAAAAGGAAGGGAGGGAGGGAGGGAGGGAAGGAGGGAAAGGGAAGGAAAAGAAGAGAAAAGAAGAGAAAAGAAAAGAAGAAAAAAACAGCCGACACAACAGGCTTTCTGGGCAACAAGCTATCTCCAACAGTGTTAAAGACCACCAGACAACAGAGTGTGTACTCTCAATCTAGGTCTACTGGGTGCAGGCGGTGATAGTGTCACTTCGGCAGACAAGACATACGAATGCAGGAGGTAGAGGACAGCACGAAAATGAATAAAATGTAGTCACTTGATAGAATACTACACAACACTTAAAGAAAAAAAAAACCTAGGCCATTAGAGGTAAATCTGGAAAACTTACTCTAAAAGAAATATACACCCTACCAAAATTATAGTTACTCATTTCAAATAAAAAACAAATACATGTGCAATGAAAACAATGGGTTGAAAGAACATGCACATTATAATGAATTCAAAGCAAACCATGACTGAATAAAGGAAAGGGAGAACAAATCTCTCTTCAAAATAGGAAAACTGCCAAATCCGGGGCGAGAAAGCGGTCTGGGGGAGAAGAAAGCGAGCATCCCGGAAGGGACATCCCGCATCCGGTGACTGTTTTGCCCGCCCAGGCCTCGCCGCACTTACAGGTTAATGGTGCGCTCCAGGGTTAGGGGCTTGGTCTGCTGGATGTACTTGTTGCCAAACTGGTTGACCCCCCGGGGCCAGCCCGTCTGCGAGCGGTTCGGCGGCACCACAGACATGCTGAACAGCTCCGATACAGGAGACGTGCAGAAAGCCGGGGCCTGCGGAGACTTCCGCAGGGCGGGCAGCGGTTATCTGCGTCCCGCTCAGCAGCCGCCGCCCGCCATTAACAGTCGAGAGCAAGAGGAGGCTAATGCACGCCGGAAGTGAATAGGCTCTGGCGGCAGGAAGTGGGAGGGTATCCCACCGCGACCATTCCGCCAATCGCTGGCAGGGTGGCGCAGTATGTTCATCTTCCAATGGTTAATTATGGATAGATCCAGCCTCCTTATTCTTTGGTGCCTTCCCATTGGGTGATGCTGGGACTAAAGAATGTGGCATTTTGGGAACTGTAGTTTGTGGAAGGAAGTCGTGTGTCTGACGTCCCTGGCGTGGAACTGTGCTTGGTGAGGATGAACGGGAAGCGGCCCGCAGATCCGGGCCCCGCGCGGCCAGTGAAGAAGGGAAAAAAGCAGGTAGCGGCGGAGTTTTCGGACGCTGTCACGGAAGAAACAGTGAGGAAGCAGGTGGCTGAGGCCTGGAGCTGCCGGACGCCATTCAGCCATGGTAATGGGGTGCTGTGAGGGAGGAGCGGCCGCGAGAAGAGGTGTGGGAAGGACCATAGCCACTCCGACTACAGCCCCCTACTGCTGCTCGGTTCTTTCCCAATTCTGCTTGATTTGACAAGCCTGGGGAGGAAAATATAGGTCCGTGAGTGTGGGGAAGTAGAAGACATGTAAACTGAGGGTTGAGTTCTAGAACCAGAGGTCTGCTGATTGTACATTTTGGGCAATGCATTTAACTTTGCTTTAGCGTCAGTTTCTTTTATAAAGCGTAACTATTAATACTATTCCCTTCGGGAAGGTAGGATTGACAAACTAATGCTCGTAGGCATTCATAAATGTTTCCCCGGGAACCAGTAAATAATCTGGCAAGTGTGGCATGGCCATCTAACCTGAACAGATGTGGAGAGCTGCCAGAGAACTAGCACCTGGAGAAACCGGTTTTCACGTGCGTTGTTGTTGGGCTACCTGACACATGAAACGAAAGTATCTTGAAAGGAACCATCATTCCAGACTTAGCTACAAGTTATTACCTTATACAGCGTGAATCTGGCTGGGTGCGTCTTGAATTTTCTTCCCAAGTTTGCCCTGTTTTTGTTGTTGTTGTCTCGTTTGAGTGTTTTTTAAAAGGCGAATCCTGGACACTCTGTACACACAGAGAAAATGAGAACTTAGTGTTTAAAGTGCAGGCTGTGGACTCTCCACAGAGAGTTCTCAGTTTCCTCATCTGTTGCATAGGCATAGTCAGCATTATCTATTCCTCAGTTGTTGAGAACGTAATTGAGGTAATTCCTGTAAAGCACCCCCGGGTCAGGCTCTTACTAGGTCCGGCCGGATTGGTTGTAGTCATAGGTTGATAATCTAGTGGAAGAGAAATCAATAAGAAACCAACTGATATTCCTTTTTTTTTGTTTTTTGCTTGTTTTTTTGTTTTGTTTTGTTTGGGTTTTGGTTTTTTTTGAGACAGAATTTCTCTGTAGGTTTGGAGACTGTCCTGGAACTCTCTTTGAAGACCAGACTGGCTTGGAACTCAAAGAGATCTGCCTGCCTCTGCCTCCCCAGTGCTGGGACTAAAGGCAAGTGCCACCACTGCCTGTCAGTACTCCTTTATTTATTTATTTATTTTTTAATGCAGTCACTTCCTCCCCACAGGAAACTTGGGAAGTAAGGTCAGGATTAAAGAGAAAATGGCCAGCCAGTTTTGCCATTCTCGTTTAATTTGCTATTCTTGTTTTACTTTGCTCTGGAGAAAGTGATGAGTTAAGACTCTAAAATGCATTGATGCAAGAATCAGTAAGCTAACAAACTAAAAACAAAACAAACTAACAAAAACCAGGAGTTTCCATTAGTGATATCTCCTTCACTCATTAATGACTAGCATTTAAGCACAGTATCTGAGAAAGGTAGTCTTGAATGACTAGAGGATTGACAACTTAAAATTCTTCTCCGAATCTTTTTTTTTTTTTTTTAACAAATCAGAGTTTCTTTGTGTAGCCCTGGATGTCCTGGAACTAGCTCTGTAGAACAGGCTGGCCTTGAACTCACAGAGATCCACCTGCCTCTGCCTCCCAAGCGCTAGGATTAAAGGAATGAGTCACTACAGCCTGGTTCTTCCGAATCTTAAACTTTAAATATTAGGTTTCCCAAAATTCATGATTGTCTTCTTTTGTATTATGTTGTGCTACTTGGTATAATACAGAAGAGAAGAAAGACAAAGGTAATATTTTTCTTCCAACAGAAGCTATTGTCTTGGACATGGATCCTTTTCTTCATTGTGTAATCCCAAACTTCATCCAAAGCCAAGACTTCCTGGAAGGACTTCAGAAGGAACTTTTGAGTCTGGACTTCCATGAAAAGTACAATGATTTATATAAGTTCCAGCAGGTATGTATTCCTATGTCTTAGCTCTTCCTCCTCAGAAATTCCTTGGCTATAAAGTCTTTCATTACTGGTAGCTAGGCAGATAGCTCAGTGGGCTGAGTGCTTACTGCTCTTCCAGAAGACCCAAGTTCAGTTGTTCCCAGAACCTCATCAGGTGGTTAATGAACCTATATGCACATACCCACGATGAAGCAGATAAAGAATTCTCTTTGCTTTCTTTGCATTTCCCCTTTGATTTTATCAGGAATAAGAGAGTAACTAACATCTCATTCTTTTCCACTGGAGCTGATCATCTGGTCAGCTAATGGTATCCTAACCCAATCCAATTTGTAGACCTTGTACATATGATTGAATTATCCAAACTAAATATTTGAGTGACAAAACACTCGGAAAATTAATGCAAATCAAACTTTTATTCCAGTAAAGTTTACCAGGTAACAAAAAAACACAGTTATCTGCTTTTATAATTATGTCAACTTTTCAATCCTAATTACTAAATCTCTGATTACTAAATTGAGGTACCTGTGTGTGTTTGTGAGTGTGCGAGAGCGCGGGGCGTTCGTTTGTTAGGCAATGTGGATGGACATACATGAGTGCCATTTCTCAGACTCCATCCACCTTTATTTTGAATCAGGGTTTCTCGTTAGCCTAAAGCTCATCAAATAGGCTAGGCTGCCTGACCAATGAGCCTAGCACTGAAATAAAAAGCATATGCTATCCAGCTTTTTCTCTGTGGATTGTGGGGATTGAACCTAAGTCCTTGTGCTCACAAGGCAAACATTGCAATGACTGAGCCACTTTTAGACAGGAACTCTTCATGTGTATACTTTTTCTTTGCATTTGCTATAAATTTAACAGATAATTGAATCTCGAGCGCGAGTGCGCGAGTGCACTCGTGTGTGTGTGTGTGTGTGTGTGTGTGTGTGTGTGTGTGTGTGTGTAGTTGTTTTTTGGTTTTTTTTTTTGACACATGGTTTCTCTGTGTAAACCCAGCTGTCCTGTCACTCTGTAGACCAGGCTGGACTTCAACACAGAGATCCGCCTGCCTCTGCCCCCCCACCCCTGGTGATGAGATTAAAGGCGTGCTATATTTTTTAAGCACTTCAGTTATTAAGTCCTCATCAGAGTCCTGTGAATGAGATGTACTACTATTCTTGTTTTACAAATAGGAAACTTCAAAAGCTTTTCCTTCTGGATCATTGGATTTAATATGACAATAATGACAAAGCCCTGTTAAGTTTTTTTTTTTATTATTAAAATTTTTTTCAATTAAATACAAATTTAAAAGATCTTGCTCTAACTCTCCCCATTAGCTTCCATCCTGTTGTTCTGTTGCTTGCTTGTTTTTTATTTATTTATTTATTTATTTATTTATTTGTTTATTTATTTTTTGAGACTAGGTCTCTAGATATAGCCTAGGCTGGCCTCAAACTGACACTTCTCCTGCCTCTACCTCCTGGGTGCTAGAATTACTGGCCTGTGACATCACACCCACTAGCATGGTTCTTTTAAGGGCTGTCCAAACTGCTTCATCTTTTCCTCTTACCCTCCTGTAAGCATGCTTTATCACTCTTTTACCTCTATCACTACACTTATCAAGGTAACTCTCAGCCTCCACATTAGTAAATAAAGCCTTCACTTGTCATTCTTTGACCTTTTATGAGACTAACAATACCTACTATGCTACAAAGACATATAATCCTTGATCTTTTAGAAGCATTTGCACTCTTCCTTCCTAGAGACATATTTTCACTTTGCTTTCAGGATACCATGCTGTCTTAGTTACTTTTCTATTGCTGTGAAGAGACACCATGAGCAAGGCAATGTATAGAAGAAAGCATTTAATGGGGGCTTACGGGTCTAGAGGGTTAGAGTCCATGACCATCATAGTGAGAGCATGGCAGACAGGCAGACAGGCATACTAGAGCAGTAACTGAAAACTACTATCAGTCCTCACTGTTCTTTGCATCCAATATGCTGTAATAAGGAAATCCTTTTTTTTTTTCTTTATGATCAAGTCTGATGATTTGAAGAAGAGAAAAGAGCCTCATATCTCAGCTTTAAGGTAAGCAAGTAATTACATTCGTTGGGTGCCGGCTATATGTTGGGCAGAGCACTACGTGCTTTGTTAGTTCATATAGTCCCTGTTGACACTGCATTTGGTAAAGAAGAAAGAAACCCTAAGAAACTAACTTCTTCAAAACAACCCAACAAAAATTGAGAGCTAAGATAGAAATCTAAGCCTTGGATCACTTGTTTGATGATTTGATCACCCTCCCTTCATCCCTTCTTTCCTCTTTCCCTCCTTTTCTTCCTTTCTTTTTTCCCTTCCTTATGGACAAGGTCTCCAGCAGGTCTAGGTCAGTTTTGTAGCTCGGGTTGGCCTGAAAGTCACAGAAATCCTCCTGCCTCAGATTACCAAGTGCTAGGATTACAAACATGAGTCACCATGCCTAGCTTCAAATTCTTAATAATAAATGTTTTGCTTTGTTAGTTGTGATGGAAACAAAGTAACAATGGAGGTAGGATTTATGTTCATAAACCCAAGAAGTACTGAAAATTAAAACTCAAGTATAGACAAGCTAGATACATTTTCATTCTGTTGCATTCCTTTAGAAGATGGTGTATCAATCCCTTAAACGTATGCATTTAAAAAATTACTGTGCTTATGCCTTGCTTTGCCTGCATATGCCCCATATGTAGGCAGTGCCCCTGGACGTCAGAAGATGTTGGATCCCCTGGAACTGGAGTTACAGATTGTTGTGAGCTGCCATGTGGGTTCTGGGAACTGAGCCCAGGTTTTCTGCAAAAGCAGCTGATGGTCTTAACCAGAACTATCTCTCCAGACCTGGAAGGATGAACAGTTTATAAAGTAATTGATTGTGACAAAACAAAGAACTACTCAAAGATTCCATATAAGAAACTGGGCAACCATGAATATGTATATGAATTTTAATAAACAGAATAGTCGCACTTTATTTTGTCAATTCAATCATACTTTTTAAAAAAATCTCTAAAATCTAAATGTCCTCTGTAGTTGCTATTTTGTTCTAGTTTAACTAGCAATATTTTCTCCCCTTGGGGGATATTTAAGAGGATAGTTATTACAATCAAAGGCATCTTAGATCATTGGAATATGCTTTTCAAAGGGAAGGAATTGCTACAAACATAAACTGTATATGTCCTTGTATGAACTGTAACACTTGGAATAGACTAACAGGATTACAGAGATTTTAAAAACATTTTCCTTTTACTTCTTTGGGACATTTTTTCTATAATGAGCACATGCTTTATAATAGCCTTTCTTCATCTATCTGCAAAGAGTTATTTTTTTTTCTCTTTTCTTTTTCATCTGAAACACTCCCATATATGATAGCAGCCTGTTCAGGCTATTTCTTTCTATCCAGAAGTATTGCTTATGTGTTAACTCCAACTCATATTTCATACTAATTTAGACTTGAGACATTTTATCATTAGTCCAAAACACTCATCATCTGTGACTGAGTGTCATGCCATACTCAAAAGAATCACAACTAAATATTATGAAAGCTGGACTTGCTTGACCATTACAGAAAATGGTCTTTTTATTTGCCATGTGTATTCCTGGTGTTCTCACAAATAAAATTAAAGATGCCAAGGATGAGAAAAGATAGAAGCCTGTCCCTTTAATACTTCATAGTGTGTATAGAAAGCAGCTTTCTGTAGAATTAGTTTTGGAAGTTGACGGTAGTAGTTGATTTATCAGAAATATTTATCCCTACCCTTACCCCCACCATTGTCTGAAGACCCAGTGTAGTGACTGGCTGTCTTGGCCGATTATGCATAATTGGCAGTTGTGCCTTTAGACATTACAGAACACTTCTGGGGTTGTCCCAGCCAAGCACAATATCTTCATGTACATAATTTGATCAAATGTAAATCTTTTAAACATTTGGATTTGGGTGTGTATTTTATTTATTTATTCATTTATTTGGTCTGTTACTGTGTTTTTGTTGTTGTTGTTTTCAGATAATATTTTAGTATGTAGCCTTGGATGGCCTGGCACTTACAGCAATCCTCCCTCCCGTCTTACCCTCCTTAGTACTGGGATTACTGTTATGTACTACATACCCAGCTAAACATTTTTGGGTTGTTTTTCTTTTGGTCTTTCGAGACAGGGTTTCTCTGTAGCTTTGGAGCCTGCCCTAGAACTTGCTCTGTAGACCAGGCTGGCCTCAAACTCACAGAGATCAGCCTGCTTCTACCTCCCAATTGCAAGGATTAAAGGCGTGCCCCACCACCTCCCAGCCCAGCTAAAAGGTTTTTTTGTTTGTTTGTTTGTTTGTTTGTTTGTTTGTTTGTTTTTTGAGACAGGGTTTCTCTGTATTGTTGGAGCCTGTCCTGGAACTCACTTGGTAAACCATGCTGGCCTCAAACTCACAGAGATCAGCCAGTCTCTGCCTCCGGAGTGCTGGGATTAACGGCGTGCGCCACCAACGCCCAGCCCAGCTAAAATTTTTTAATTATCAAAGTTAACATTATTTCAGAATTGCCTGGCTGAACATTTATAACTTGTATTAAAGAGACTTCTACACAAAAGGCCAGCTTAGTTTATAATGAACATCTGTGGTCATCTTGTTGATTGTTGTGTGATTAATTTAGTATTTGTTACTACAATTTAAAGTCATTGTGTGGGCCAGTGACTTGGCTCAGCTGGTAAAGATGCTTGCCACCAAGACTGATGACTAGAGTTTAATTCACAGTATGCATGTGGTTGAAGAAGAAAACTGATTTCTACATACTGTCCTTACCTTCACATGTGTGTCATGGCATGTGCACACACACACACACACACACACACACACACACACAAATAAATTAAGTTTTAGACAGGTCATTTTGTGATCTCCTGCAGCTGCTCACCCAAGTGTTTATTAAATAGCAATACTAGTGTTACTGGAGCCGTTAGCACTAACAACTTGACTCTAGACCCAGCTTCTTGTCTGTGTGAAGAAAGAAGTGGCATAAAATACATCAGATGGGAAAATGAGTTCATTCACAGTTATGTCCCAAAAGTGGAAAGCTATTCTCAGTTGCATTCTGCCCTCCCTATGGCACTGTTACATTTTTAGAAAGGATACAATAAAAAGTCTGGAAAGATGCATATATAGATTTAACCGAAGCTGGATTTAGGCAGTTCAAAAAAAAAAGCCTAATTTCAGTCAGGTAGTGGTGGCCCACACCTTTAATCCCAGCACTTGGGAGGCAGAAGCAGGCTGACCTCCACAGAGTTAGTTACAGGTCGCCAGGGCTATACAGTGAAACCTTGTCTCAAAAAAACAAACAAAACAAAAAAATGAAAACAAAAAAATTCCTGATTTCAAGAGCACACGTGCATTAGCGTTGTGTATTAGTGCTTATGGTACTGAGATTTATGACAGGAAATGCATATTTGATCTTAGTCTCTATTGATGGCAGCAAGCTCCTAAATTTAGAATTTAAGTGTTGAGATTAATAAAGGTGAATGGAGAATCTTTTGTTAGGTAAATGACTTTTGTACCATACCTGAACGTACAGTAATGGACAGCCTCCAAAGAGTTGGGGAAGAAGGGACAGTTGCCAAGAAGATAACTCAGAGTGTTACAGCTCTCAGCTCTAACTCTTATAGCCTCCGGGAAAAATGAGGAGGGTGGTAGCTGAGGTAGGAGGATTGCTACAAGTCTGAATCAAGCCTAGGCTACATCGCAGGACCTTGTTTCAAAGAGAAGAAGGGTTTACAGTTGGCTGGATATATCCCCAGTCTCCAGTATTTTATTTAGTCGACCTTGTCTATGTAGCAAAGCATCCATAAGTTCCTGAGGTGCCAGGGAGCTGAGAAAGAGGTTCTGTTTCTCTCCCTGGGGCTTTATGCTGTGAATCTTTTATATTTGACTGTTGAGTCACTTAAAAAAGTTATTGTTTTTGTGTGTATGTGCCTTAGTTGAGTTCATGTGGGTGTAGACACCCCTAGAGGCCAGAGGACATTGGATCCCCTGAAACTGGAGTTACAGATAGTTGTGGGCTTCCTAATGTGGGTGCTGGGAACTAAACCCAGATTCTATGCAAAAACAGGAAGTGCTGTTAACCACTGAGCCATCTCTCCAACCCCTGAGTTGTGCCATTTTGTAATAAACTGGTAATACAGTAAGTAAAAAATTATGTAACCAATGGTACATTGTGAGGAGGGTGTTGTAGGGACCTCCTGATGGTATACCCCGTCAGCACAACTCACCAGCTGGTCCTCTCATTGGGTCTGAAGGTGGGCCAATCCTGGCAGACTGGACTCTTAATCCTGTGGATAGTGTAGGAATTGAACTGAGTTTTAAGGTGTCCTAATTGTTTCCAAAAATAGGTAGGTAACAGAGAAAAGCCCACATATTTGGTGTCAGAAGCAAAATGTGTAAACAAAGCGATATTTTTCCCATTTACTGCTGAGAAGCCTGTCTGAAAATGAGTGAGTTGTAATGTGACAGTTATGTAGTGACTGACAGCAAAGGTCAGAATGCTGGTGTGGGAGAGCAAGTCCGCTAGAGAATGAAACCCAGAGACTTAGAGCAATCGCACTGTGGTAGCAGCAGAGTTACATTATTTCTCTGGGAACTGGATACCATGCAGATTTAAACTGGAGCATCTCTCAGGGTCCCATGAATGAAATTTGAGAGCAGGTCTGTTGAATGAACTGTGACCTTAAGAGAGCATAGGATGGCATGTCTCCAGATAGAGCCCATGCTGTCGCATAACAAGTTGTCTTTTGTTCATACTTCTAGGAAACTTATGTTTGAAGATTTTCGGGACTGGCTTTCTAAGGTTTCCAGCATTGACCTAGAACCAACCATTGACATGTCCTGTGCTAAATATGAATTCACTGGTAAGGAGGATAAAGCCCTGCTGTCTAAAGATTTCAAGGCTTTAACCCCACAATGATGAAAAAATATCATCAGTGTACCAGGTAGCATCGGGGTCTTCCTAGTAAGGATTCAGCTCCTATGCAGAAATAGCCATCATATCACAAAGGATAAAGTAGTATAGTAAGAGAGCAATTGATCATAGTTTCAGAAAAATTCTCATATCAACTTGCACACAGTATTGTAAAACTCAGAAGGTGGCATTGTAAATTCTGCCCTTAGATTTCTAAAAGTTCCCTTAATGCTGATTTTCCTTCTTTTTGTTTTGAACTTATTGAGTTAATTCAGAAAATGGACCTTGTAAATAGTAATAGTCCCTGTCTCCTGCCTTCCCTCTTCAGAACTCAGAAATATGCACTGGAATATGTGTGTCTTTTTATATAGAAGGAAAGGTTGCTTGGTTTTGTTTCACTAAATTTTGATTCAGGTTTGCTATCTTGGGGAAATCTAAGCTGGTAAAATGTTTTAGAGATAAACTTAGTAATACGTAAGAAAAACTGCTATGTATCGTTACTCCTCTTTTCTTTTCTTTTCTTTTCTTTGAGACAAGGTCTCACTCTATAATTCAGGCTGGTCTCAGTCTCACAGAGATCATCTGCCCATCCTCGTGAGTGCTGGGATTACAAGTGTGAGCCACCACATCCCCTTTTTCTTTTTCTTTTTTAATTTGAAGTTATTTCAAACTTAAATAGAAGTGGCAGGCATAGCACAAATAATTTGTTTTCCTGCTGTATTTGAAAGACAGTTGCAGTTCTGGTATTCCATAGGCCTGAACATTTCAGTCATTCTTCCTCCTTCAGAGTGAGAAAATTAACAGGCTTGTGTTGTTCCCATATAGTTCATAGGCCTTGGTTCATCTGTCACTATTTGGTCCTTGATGCAAAAGGATCTAGTTGAGGATGCCACACTTCATTCACCTGTCCTGTCTGTCGAGCTCCTTTTAGTCTAAAATAGCATCTTGGTCTCTCCAGGACTTCCAAGATCTTGATGCTTCAGAAGACTTACAGGCAGTTATTTTTTAACAGCTCCTTCAGTCTGGGCTTATCTTGTGTTCGTTGTGATTGGGTGATCCTCCTTGGGAGGTGCATTTGGAAGGAGTATATAGTAGCTAATGCTGGGCTTTCTTTTTTCCCAGTCCTGCTAGATGGTTCAAAGTGACTCTGTCACATTACTGGTAATGTTGCCTTGGATAACATTCTCCATGATAGTGTCAGATTTGTCCGTTGCTTTGCTTCTCCTGTCAGTGTACATATTGTGGCAGATGCTGTTGCTGTTTGTTTTGCTGCTGGAATTGAACGCAGGGCCTCAACTTGCTAGACAAACACTACTTCCAAGCTGTATCTTCAATCCTTTTTTCCTTTTTTTTTTTTTTTTTTGAGTTAGCATCTAAGTTGTCTAGGTTGCCTTTGAACAACCCACCTTGTAGCCCAGATTGGCCTTAACCTTGATTCTCTTGCTGCAGTAGCTAGGATTTTAAATCTTTGCTACCAGACCTGACTATAAGGTTTTGTGGGAGTCGAACCAAGAACTTGCATATACTGCTTTGGGAACCTATAATTATCATTTTTCTCACCAAGCTTTGCTTCAGTTATTTTCACAGGTAATTTTCATATTGCTAAATTACTGCAATATAAGTTGCCAAATGATGATTTTTATGGAATTCATTTCTTCTGCTTTCATCGGTTGTCATTCCTCTGTAATGAAAATTCTCCCCACTGCTTATTCATCAATTTACTTATATCAGTATGAATTTGTAGATTACTATTTATACAGTGAGCTATTGCAATTGCTGTTATTATATTGAGGCTTATATTGTCTTTGATTTGATTGAGGAGAATACTCTAGAGCTGATCTGGGGCCCTCATGCTATGTTCTTATCATTCTTCATTTCCTAATTTCTGCAAAGCAGGATTTTCAAGGCATGTCTGTTCTTTCCCATGCCAGGTCTAGAATGACCTAGAGTGCATCCTGGTTCCTTTTAGTGAAGAATGATACTTGAAAGTCAAGGCCTGGACTCAGTCTGTGTCACTAGAGTGTCACCTAGACCTTTTCAGTAAAAATACCAGAATGTGTATCTCTACATATACACACAAATATATACACATAACTGAATTCATATTGCTTTCTCCACTGCTAGTTGAATACTGCAAGGCTTAGTTTACATTTCTTTTCCTTAACCATAAACCTTCTTCAATTATACAACACCTAGCTCCCATTATCTTCAACATACTTCTTGGATCAATCCCATCATGTATAAATGGTCCCAGTTCACTGTAGCCTTTTGCCCTGTACCATCCTGCATAGATGCCTACCTTGCTTAATCCCACCAAATGGCTTTAGAAAGTTAGGTTAGGCAGTTAATGAAAACAAGAACAAAGGAATCAGGACAGTGTGATGACTTGGTTCAGTGGGTTAAATGCACTTGCCACCAAACCTGACAATCTGAGTTTGATTTCCTGGGACCCACATGGTAGAAGAAGACCAACTTAAAGAACAAAGGGATCCATTTATTTATGAACAGTGAGATTTGTTAAGGCATTCTTTGGAATAGCCAAGAAATACAAACAATTTAATAAGTAATAGAAATGCAATTAGAGAAAAGGTAAATTTATAGTCTATATAGTACTGTACAGACATTGAAAGTCATATCTAGGGTGTATATTGATATAGGAAAACATTCACTTTGTAATTTTAAAGAAGTCAGCCTACAACCCACAACTATATCATACAATTTCTTTAAGTGAATATACATATGAGGGGGAAGTATTTTTAAAATTATGGAAAAATAGTGTTAGTAACTATTGTAGGTCTGTGTGTATTCATTGTGTTTAAAGATTTCTGTATTATATGGGTTTTATTACTACATTTACAAAAGAGAAAAAGTGTCATTTTGAAACTGCAAGACAGTTAAATCTGGGGCTAGTGAGATAGCTCAGAGGTTAAAAGCACTGGCTGCTCTTCCAGAAGTCCTGAGTTCAATTCCCAGCAACCACATGGTGGCTCACAACCATCTGTAATGAGATCTGGTGCCTTCTTCTTGCATGCAGGCATACATGAACGCAGAATGTTGTATACATAATAAATAAATCTTTAAAAAAAAAAAAGACAGATAAAGCTGGAGTTGACATTACAGATGAATATCTGGGGGACTGATTGAATGCAGAAGCAGAGAGCAGCTACTCCGTGTACAGTGATCTAAATTATGCTTTCAATGATTGCAGATGCTCTGCTCTGCCATGACGATGAGCTGGAGGGTCGCCGGATCGCTTTCATTCTGTACCTGGTTCCATCCTGGGACAGGAACTTGGGGGGCACCCTGGATCTTTACGACACTGATGGTAAAATGCACATTTACCACCTTCAGTAGCCACTCCTGAATTCCAACCAGCTGCCTCAGGATCACCATTCTGACATATAATGTGTCAAAGGAGATAGAAACCATGTGGTAGGATTCAGCTGGGTGGTAGTGGTACATGCCCTTAATCCTACCCAGCACTCAGGAGGCAGAGGCAGGCAGGTTGCTGTGAGTTCGAGGCCAATCTGATCCACAGAGTGAGTTCTAGGACAGCCAGAGCTGTTACATAGAGAAACTGTGTCTCGAAAAAGCAAACAAAAACTCCAAAAGAAAAAAGAAACCATGTATTTGTCACAGTGACTACACAGGTAGAATCAATGCTAGCCCTAACAACCACTTCTTGAAATTGTATTTCAAATGTTTGTTCCAGCAAAAAACCTGATTAAGATAAGAAGTAGATCTTGTTTTATGTCCTGACTGTGGAAGGGCAAAAAGTATACCAAGCTACTTGTGCCTGTGAATCTGCCAACAGCAACCTGTCTGATATGAGCTCAGTTTTTTCTATAACTCACCACAGGTTGACTAGGAAAATGAGAAGTTAATTCAGCTCTCATCATTAATAGATGGACGTAGAATGGCCCATGTATATATAAAGTAGTCCTTCAACTGAGGCCTTGCATGACTGAGCTACCTGTGCCATGGTTTGTACGTGCAGAAGTTAGTCAATGGATAACAATTGTGTTAGACATAGCTTAAAGAGATACAGGAGAGTGATGAAATAGAGACTTCTCGTGGTCCTTATGCCTTAGGACTTTCCCAGCTACCCTCTTGGTTGGCCTGTGTCTGGCACCTATATCCTTGATGATTTTTCTTTTCATTCATTCTGGATTTTTAAAAAATAAAATAAAATTCCAAAAGCAAAATAATAATAATAATAATAATAATAATAATAATAATAATAGACGGACAGTGTGGTGGAAGCAATGTCACCTAGCATACTAGCAAGTTTGAGTGAAACAGGTAGAAGGGAGTATTTAAGAATGTCAAGAGCTAGATGAGGAAGCCTGAAAGTGTTAATGATAATAAACCTGTTTATGGATGTCTTCTCTCCTGATGCAGAACACTTTCAGCCAAAGCAGATTGTCAAGTCTCTTCTCCCTTCATGGAACAAACTGGTTTTCTTTGAAGTATCTCCAGTATCCTTTCACCAGGTAAATACTGTAAGACAAATCTATAAGCATGAAGGGTCAGGGATCTTGCTTTCTGATCACCCACCGTCTAAGTATGTCTCTCACTAGGTTGCTTTCATACCTACCTTCATGGATTCTCAAGTTAATGTGCTTTAGATAGTGTCTTCACTCTTCACCCTTTGTGTTGATATGTTGCTGGTCTTGCTCTTGCAGGTGTCTGAAGTCCTGAGTGAAGAAACATCACGTTTATCTATAAGTGGCTGGTTTCATGGTCCTTCGTTAACCAGGCCTCCCACCTACTTTGAACCCCCGATCCCTCGAAACCCTCATATCCCACAAGATGTAAGCATAAATTATTTGGATTCTTATCTTACGTACTGAGCATGTGCTACTGAGATTAGTGTTTTTTCTGATTTTACTATTGTGAGGACCATGTAAGCTGACATGTATTTTGCAGTACTAGAAATTAAATCAAGGACCTTGCATATGCTAACAAAACATTCTACCAATGAACCTATTTTTCTGATCTTAAAATTAGACCTTGCCAATGGCTGAAACTGGACTTTGAACTTCCAATTTTTTCTTAGATAGATTTTGATAATGTTTTTCTCAGAGTTTACTAGTACTTTAGACTTGAAAGGAGAAATGCAAAAAGTGAGGATTATGGAATGGTATAAGAAGAGAAGTTATAGATATTAATGGATCTCGTGTATCTGCTACTTTTTTGTAAGCATGAAATTCTTTATGAGTGGATCAACCCTGCTTATCTGGAAATGGATTATCAAATGCAAATTCAAGAAGAATTTGAGGAAAGGTCTGAAATTCTCCTGAAGGAGTTTCTTAAGGTAGGCCATCACAGCCTATTTTATATGTGTTGTATGATATGTCATCTTGCTAAAACTGACTGCACTAAGAGTTGTTTTCCTTCCTAGTTAGATGTTTATGTGATTTTCTTCAAATCAAATGCACAAATTGAAATAATAAGCATTGCTGTCAGGTGTGTGCGTGACATCTCCAGGACTTTGTGCCTCTAGGGTTTACTTTTTTGTTTTATTTATATGTATGTATGCACACATACATGTTGGTGACCAAGGAGGTCAGAAGAGGGTATCAGATGCCCTGGAACTGAAGCTACAGGTGGAGGTCCTCTGTAATAAGCACTTTTAACCACTGAACCATATCTCCTGCCCAGCACTATAATGGTCAGTGTACACACACAGACACTTCTGCCCTAAAAAGGGCTTGGTACCTAGCTTGTTTTCTTTCTGTTCATTTGATGAATATGGTATTTGTTAATTTTTAATGATAGATTGCTCCTTATAGTGATCTAATAGTTAATGTTTGACCATGAGGCAACCTGAGTAGAAAGAGAGCTGAAGTCAGAAGTCATGTCCTGGCTCAGGTTTCCCTACCTGAGCAAATGACCACACTAGGTATTTATTGTATTGTTGGTTGGGGTAGGATGATACCTGCCTTGGCATTTTTGCAGAGTTGTGAGAGCTGTGTGTGAGATACCACAGTGCTTCATAAATACTGTGGACTCACATTCCTAAGAGCTCACATTCCTAAATTGGAGGGGTTATGTAAATTGTTAGAATTTTATAGCTAACATTGAATATTACAGAATTTGAGAGGCATTATACTATTACAGAAATGATAACATCTAACAACTTTCCGTAATTACATTTCCATGGGATCCAGTACCCTCTTCTGACCCCCATAGGCAATGCACAGATGCTTGGACATGCAGACCAAATACCCATATACATATAATAAATATTTAATAATTTTTTAAAGTAAAGTCCCTTGTGGATCTATTTCAATAGAAAGCCAGTTTCTTATGTTTTAATTGACTGAAGCTCAAATCTAATTGGTCTTAATAATAAAAACCCAGAGTCAGATATCAGGGTAAAGGCTGAAAGATGAGAGACATAAAGGAGCCAGCCACTAGAGAGACTTTTTAACTCTACCGACCAAATCCTTATACCAAAGAGCTAAGTTTCTGTCTCCTCCAGCCTTATATTCCTCTCTCTGCCCAGCCATATCACTTTCTGTCTCCACCTCCCTAGTGCTGGGATTAAAGGTGTGTGACTCCCAAGTGATGGGATCAAAGGTGTGTGCCACCACTGCCTGGCCTCTAAGGTTAACTAATGGCTAGCTCTGCCATCTGATCTTCAGGCAAGCTTTATTTGTTAGAGCACCAACAAAATATCACCACATTTGACTATTCAAACTTTAAAAGCTTATTAAATGAAGGGGCCAGTCTGGGGTCAAGAGAGTCTGTATTATTGTGCATTATAGTGCCACTAGCTAATACAGTTTAACTTTTCCTCTGACATCCTAAGAGTCCAAGAGTTAGTGCCCCTAGGAATTTGAGATTTAATGATTAGCGATTTAACATATGCTATACAACCCCTAGGAGGTGAGAAAATGGTTCATTGAGTAAGACCATTTGTTTCACAAGCATGAGGATCTGAGTTCAAATCCCTAGCACCCATGTGTTCATGTGTTTGTTTTCTGGGGCCAGAGACAAGAAGGTTATTGGAATTTTTGGCCACCAGCCTAGTGGGTGGATAGTCAGGGAACCACAGGCTCCAGGTTCAGTGGGGGACCTGTCTAGAAGACACATACACATATGCATAGGTACATGCAATCATGTGCACACACTCACATATATCACATACATATATGCAAAAAAAAAAAATTTCAAGTCAGGATTTCTCTGTGTGACATTCCTGGCTGTCCTGGAACCTAGAACTTGCTGGCCTCGAACTCACAGAAATCCACCTGCCTCTGCCTGCCCAGTGCTAGGATTAAAGGCCACCACCACCACCTTGCCTAAAAATTCTTTAATAATAAATTTACAAACACTTAAAGGAATAGCCCAATGCTTCTTAGCTCTCTTAGCTGAAGCTGCTCTGAAGATCTTGTGTGTAAGAGGAAATATTCAAATGGACCTCTTAGGAATTAGCCAGCTGATATTCTGTAGAGTAGCTTCTCCTTCGAGAAGAGTGAGGGAGTGCACAAATTGCTAACTTATTTATTTGCTTATTTTCCAGCCTGAGAAATTTGCAAAGGTCTGTGATGCCTTGGAGAAAGGAGATGTGGAATGGAGTAGCTGTGGTCCTCCAAATAGAAGGTAGAGGGGACCATCATAGATGGTTCCATGTCTATTCAGCACCTCCCTTTCATCTGCATAGCTCATCTCCATTAGGACACTTGCCCCAACACTTAGTTCCCCAGGATATGTTGCAGCAGGTCCTAGCAGTGTCTCATCATTGTCGTAAGTTGTTCCATCCTTTAGAGAGAAAGGTTCTAAGCTAATGACCAGCTTTGATTGCATGGGTAATCTCACATTGGGACTGAAGAGCTTGCCATTGCTGCTTCTCAGGTTTTATGAGAGAGCAGAAGAAAGCAACCTCCCTGATGTACTGAAGGAGTGCATGGGCTTGTTTCGCTCTGAGGCTCTGTTCTTGTTGCTCTCCAACTTCACTGGCCTGAAGCTCCACTTCTTGGCCCCATCAGAAGATGAGCTTGAGGACAAAGGAGACGGGGAAGCCGCCTGTGCTGCTGATGGCACTGAAGAAGGGACCAGCCAGAGCCCCTCAGAGCCCGAGAATAAACAGGCAGCTGTTGGCAGCCACAGTCAAGAGAGTGGTGAACAGGCAGATCCGGAACCACAGGAAGATGAAGCAAAGAAAGGTAAGTTGGTGTGAGAGCTCCCCTTTAGTTTTACCTGAAACCATTCTGCATTCAAATGATTTATCCTTATCCATGTAACAAATACTTCCAGAGCATCTACTGTCCCACTGTCTCTGCCCCAGGAACAGGAGAACAAAACAAAGTCAGTTGTCCTAGATCCTGAGTTCTTCTAGGATATGGCAGAGATCACATCTATACACAGATGAGAGTGGAGAGAGAGAAATCTGTTTACGTGCGCTCCATCCCAGTGTGCTCACTGGGGGCCCCAGGTAGACACTGTGTCTAGGTATCTATAGCTGACACAAATAAATGGGGATGGGCTAGAAGAGAAGGCTGAGAGGGTCCACAGGAAGGAGCTAAGCTGGGTCTATACCAAGAAGCAGTGGAGTCCCCAGGGAATCCATCTTAAACTTTAAAGTGTTTTGTAATCTTGTGGTTCTTGTTTTTGTGGCACTGGGAATGGAACCCAAGACTTGACCATGTGAGATAAGCACTGTACCACTGAACTGTATCCCTAACCCTTGGATTTTATGAAATATTTTTGTGCTCAAATCGGAGCATGATGGTATATGGTAATCCCAGAATTCTGAAGGTTGAGGTAAGAGAATTGCATGTTCAAGGCCATTCTGGGCTTTGTGAAGACCCTCGCTCTCAAAAAAGGAGGGCAGCAAGTGGGGCTAGGAATATAGCTCAGTGGTCAAGTGCTTGTCGGGCATTCTTGGCTTCTCAGTTTGATCCTTAGCCACACCCAAAAGACAACAAGAAGATTTAGTAATCAGTCTGTCTATCTACCTTTCACGTTTTCTGCATTGGTGATGACATATGAGTTTCTTCTCTGCAATAAGATTAAATAAAAGTATACTTTAGGTTTATTTAGTTACTGATTTATTTTGTGATTGAATCTGCTTCTTCTAAAATGTAAGAAATTGAAACTTAGGCAGGTTTGGTGGCACACTTGTTTAATCACAAAATTCATTTTGTAGAGGCAAGTGACTTGGTGGTCTATATAGTGATACACCATCTCAGTAGAGAAGAAGAAATTGAAACTCAACATTCACCCACTAAATAGTAAGACTGCTGATTGTCACAAGACCTTATGGTAGGCCAGTAGGCCAGCTGAAGGATTGTGGGAATGGTTTCCATGTGATGTCCTATCATCTCTAATCAGCATTCCCTTGTATTCAGACATCTGTACTAAAGTTGTAAAACATTTGCTAGCCATTATTTTGTGTTTTCTTAGAATCAGGCATTCCCACTTGCCAGGGGGAGCTGAGGCATTGGAAGACTGGTCATTACACTTTAGTCCACGACAACAGCAAGACTGAATTTGCTTTGGACCTGTTTCTGTACTGTGGCTGTGAAGGTAGGAAGAAGCAAGGCAATGAATTGTCTCCTTAGTCCAAGAGGGACTCTCTCCAGCTGATCCAACTCATAAGTACTTCCCTGTGCCCACACTCTCACAGTTCTAAAGCATGTTGGGGAGGATCATGAATTTCAGTGTCCCCAAATCAGACTTATATATGGGTAGGGAAAGGTAGACCACACCTTATTTTTTCCCTTAATCTCCACCACAACTACAGGGTTTATATATTTTTTTTTAATATAATTGCCCTTGTCAGTACATCTAACATTTAATTCCTTTAATTTTCTCATTCAATGTTTATTAGTAAATCTGTGTTCCAAGTTCAGCTGTTTGGGAAATGAGGCATTTAAAGGAAAGGGAATCCAAAATAGCAGATACTAAATGCCAATACATAAGTCCCAGAGCCCTTGCTGTTCAGTAAGTAGTCAGTCTTGCAGTGTGAGCTTAGTGCTGTTTGTCTTTCCCTTGTCAGGCTGGGAGCCAGAATATGGCGGCTTTACTTCCTACATTGCCAAAGGTGAAGATGAAGAGGTAAGTGGTTTCTTTCTCATAGCAAGTTCTCCTTTCTAACACTTGAAAAAGTTCTGGTCTAAAGACACCTGATAGTTTATTTACTTAATGGTTTGGATTTTTATTTATTTATTTATTTTTTTGGAGGTAGGGTCTCAATATCTGGCTCAGGCTGGCCTAAAACTCACTATCTCATGCAGGCTGGCCTCAGACTTTCCACAACAATATGCCTGCCTCCACCAAACAAGTGCTGAGATTACAGGTGTGAGCAAGTGTAACTGGGAAGAAACACAAAATTTATTACCTCAGCCAGTGTTTTTAGCTGATAAATCCACATTGGTCTGCCTTGCAGTGGTTCTAATTTTACAAGAAAATACTCAGCTTGCAGTGAAGCTTTGAAAGGAAAATCACCAAGTCTTGTTCTACCTTACTGAGAACCTATGAGTTAAGCTCATGCCCACTAATCTTTCCAGGCAGTAGGGAACAAATGCATTAGGCAGAACATTTCTGAGTGTTGCTAGTGAAGCAGAGCCTGTTGGAAATATCTTGACAGAGAAAAGCTCATCTCGTAATGAAGAATCTTTGAAAGGCTACCTCATCCCCAGCTTAAATACTCTTGTGGAAACCACCTGTGGAGAATAGAATGGTTGCAGAGCTAAGAATGAGCTCTACGTTCTGATGTGTCTCACGTTTCTTATTTCAGCTGCTCATAGTGAATCCAGAAAACAATTCCTTGGCATTGGTCTATAGAGATAGAGAAACAATGAAATTTGTGAAGCACATTAACCACCGAAGCCTGGAGCAAAAGAAAACCTTCCCAAACAGAAGTGGTTTCTGGGACTTTGCATTTGTCTATTATGAGTAACAGGACTGGGCAAAGCCAACTAGCATCACTTCATCATGCTGGGAAACCTGGAGTCTTCGTGGAGTGAAGGAAGCATGCAGAGGCTAAGGCTGTCCTTACTGGCTATGGTAGTGCACACCTGTAGTGCCAGCCTTGGGAGGCAGAGGAAGGAGGACCTCCAGTTCCAAGGTCAGTGTGGTCTTTACAGTGAGACCCTGTCCCATAACAAAACAAATCTGGGTCATCCTTTTATGGAACTCAGGATTGTCCTCAACCTAGACATTGGCCTCCCGCTATGTCCATATCCCTTGTTTTTTTTAAACCCCCCTCCCACTCCATTGAATTCTTTTCTATAGTGACTGCCTCAGCAACTTCCTTCTAACTTTAGTGTTTTTTGTTTTTTTGTTTTTGTGGTAAAATATATAATAACATAAAATTTAGCAGGGTAACTTTTTTATCTTTTGGTTTGAGGTTGTTTTGGTTTTGATAGGATTTTACCATGTAGCCCAGGCTAGCTCTGAACCACTGATTCTTCCACCTCAATCTCCAAGTGCTGGAATTATAGAGCCACCATGCCCACCAGTTCTTGCATGTATAGGCCAGTGGAATTGAGCACACTGACAATGCTCCAATGCATCCATCACTGCCATTCTTATCCACTGTTTTCTATATTGCCATAGTGAAATTCCATGCCCTTTGGACAGTCTCACTTTTTCCTGCCCCTGCTTTGCCCCATGGAGCTGTGACATAGCTCTTCCCACTGGTGGGTATACACAGTGGCTGAAAGATGTTCCCAACACACACACACACACACACACCCGTGTCCTTTGCTGCTTTATCAATTTCTGACTATCCTTGCAGGTTTCAGTGGGGACTTTACTTATTAGTAGGAAAAGCAGTGGACCTGGATGTGGAGACTCAGACCCAGACCTTGCTACACCTCCAGTCATTCTTACTTTCTTTTTCTTTGTTTTGTTTTTTTGTTTGTTTGTTTGTTTTCTGAGACAGGTACTCACTCTGCAGGCCAGGCTGACCTTAAACTCAAGGCTCCTATGTAGTAGGATTACAGCAGTATATTACTATATCCAGCTCCCTTAGTTTTTTGTGTATTCTCATGAATGGGGGAGAAAGAATGAGTTTAGCTAACATTTTGTCTGTGGATTGACTCCAGGAAAACCCAGGGGAAAATGCTAGATAATGAAAGCATCGTGTGAGCCAAAGCATACATCTCTTAGCATTATCCAACACCAGCCAGCCTTTCCAGTTCTGGAGACCTATGTCTGAATCTTTTTTTTTTGAAAGATTTTATTTATTATGTATACAACATTCTGCTTCCATGTATGTCTGCACACTAGAAGAGGGCACCAGATCTCATAGCACATGGTTGTGAGCCACCATGTGGTTGCTGGGAATTGAACTCAGGACCTCTGGAAGAGCAGTCAGTGCTCTTAACCTGTGAGCCATCTCTCCAGCCCCTATGTCTGAATCTTAATCTGTCTCCTTTATCTCCATATGCTTATGGTCTGTCACCACAGCAGGACCTTTACAAGACTGAGTTGAAATGCCTGAATGGAAAGAACCCTGAAGGGTCCTTGTGTCTTTGCAGAGCCTCCAGGCCTGCAAGAGCAATAGGACCTGCGGGTTGCCTCTTGCTCTGATGACACAGTTGCTTTTCTTCATTTGTCATGTGCCACATCATTGATGTTTCAGTGAGATGAATGGCGTATGACAGTGGGCCCGCAAGAGCTGAAAGATTCCTATACTCCCAATCGCTCGTGATCATGGTGATGACACCTTTGCTGCCACTCCATGAGAGTACAGCACATGCAGCTGTGCAAAGAACTGTTAATAGCAGGTCACCATTTTTGTGTGCTTGTCACACACTGCCTGCACAGAGTGCACTGGTGCTAAGGCATTAACTCCCATGTGGCTTCAGGCAGGTTCTTCACAAGGTATTCCATGGTTTGGGGGGCTGGCATTTCTGTGCATATTACTGCCGCTGAAGACCACAGTAGAACAGAAGAGAAGAACAGCAGAACAGGGGGAAGGCAGTGATGATGATGACAATCCTAAGTGTGTGGGCCTGAGCCAGTGTGTGTGTCTTAGTTTTTAACAGAAATTTCAGAAAGTTTTTTTTAAAAAGATTTGAAAATAACTTGAAGGAAATATTTTTGTACAGTTATACAATGTAAAGTGTTATAAGTCAAAATTGTAAAAATTATAGTTTAAAATAAAGGAGTTCTATCACATAAGCTAAGGCTATTGAATATAGAGTATTTTTAACATGCTGTACAGGTTGGAAGCCTGAAAGCTTCCGCCTTGTTTGTCCAAGTACACTGTCAGATATGTACAATGAGTTTGCCTCAGCTCATTACTCTGCTTCATTCTTGATCCTAACTGATTGATGCTTTGGGCATAGGGCAAGCATCAAATGTGGACTCTTAATACCTCATCCTGATAAAAGCTCTGCTACTTTCTGTGTAACCAATGACATGTTTCTTTTAGTTCTTAACAGTGAGCCTCTAACTCTTTATTTTATTTATTGGTGTATACCCCAGCTCCCCAACTGCTAAGATTACAGAAGTACACCACGGTGTCCAGCTGTGAACTTCCAGTTTCCTGTAATTCCTTTACCTCAAGGTGGATTTCCCTCCAAAGATAACAGCTTTCTGTCTTTTCAGACTATATAAATATGCACGGTCATTATTGAGAAATTAAAACAATGTTGAAAAGTACAAAAATCAGTTGAAATCTCATCCTGTGACAACCACTTGTTGCTTGAGTATATCAACGTGGCTACCCTGCACTGTGTCAGGAAGTATGATTCCTCTTTGTTCTCTCTTCCCTTTCTCTTGTTGGGTAGATACAAGGTCCTAGGGCAGCCTTGCAGGCAGGGCCCTAAAGCCACCACTACATACAAGAATGAGATGGTTCCTTAAGCAAGTCTCTTTCAGGGACCTTATGAATGAAAACAAGCAGCCAATGGTGCATTTGGAGATCTGTATTGCAGCTAATGCCACCCTGTTAGACCACCTTGAAATGTGTTTTTCCTTAACATAAACTTGTTTACACACACCCTTGAAATTTTAAATTTCACAAAATAAAGATGTTTTGTGCATTTCTTTATGGTAATTTATAATCAACAACAAGGACCAGTATCTTTTATTTTTAATGAAAAAGTAAATACTCCATTTCAAATTTTAAATTTCAATTACAATTTCAAGGGGGAAGGAGATAAATTCATATACTAACTTCATATAAAAAACCAAGCTACACTCTGATACCCTGATATTTTAAGGTAGTCATACCATTTCATACAAATCAGCAGTGGTACTATGGATGTCAAATAAAAGGAGACTTTGACTGTCAGATGGAACACCTGTCCTTAGTCATAGGTTACCATAGTTTTCATTCTTAGCAGCCTGGATTCACCAGGTTGTGACTGTGAGCAAATCAGCCTGGATTTCTAGACATAACCTTTTCCAGGAGCTTCCTTCCTTGGCTTTGCTCTCCTATGAAGAAGCAGTCCCCACCCTCATGATTCTGAAGAGTGTGTTGATATTGTTGCTTCGAATCGCATCCCGACAAGCACTGATTACCTGGTTCTTCGGTTTTCCAACTGTGTAAGAAAAAAAAAAAAAACCTCATGTCAGTGTGTCCCAAAAGGGAAATTAGAAGTTAAAATCAAGCCAGGCATAGTGGCACACACCTTTAATCCTAGCTCTTGGGAGGCAGAGGCAGCCAGATCTGAGTCTGAGGCCAGCCTGGTCTACAGAGCAAGTTCCAGGACAGCCTGGGCTACACAGAGAAACCATGTCTCAACCAAAAACAGAAATTAAAGGCAAGTTTGAAGACAGCATAAAACCAGGGTAGAAAAGAGTTGTATGAGTTACATATACAAATTTTACTAACTTGTTACCTCCTAGAAAAGACAGAATTTATTACAAACAAACTTGGAGATCATCTCAAGCCAGAAACAAAGCAAGTTTGTAGAGATGAATCAGAGCTCTCTCATTCCTAGCAAAGACTCAGGGGTTGAAGCACTGATCCAAAACAGCAGCAGCTCTCTGGCTGTATTCTGCTTCATGTGGGTTGGCCTATGGTTGTCTACACTTCCAAAATGGACACTTGCCTCTTTTCAGTCTTTTTTTTTCCTCTAATTTAAGACTACTTACTTCCTAAGGATTATAAACACTTAAGTTTTCTCAACAGTGGTTCTCAACCTCCCAATGCTTCCACCCTTTAATATAGTTCCTTATGTTTTGAGCCCAAACATTATTTTCATTGCTACTGCATGGCTAATTTTGCTATTATGAATAGTAATGTAAATATCTGATATCTGATACGAAATCCCTGTAAAAGGGTCAAGGGGTTGTGACCCACATGTTGAGAATCACTACTTTAGCAGCTACAGCAAGATCTTAGAAAAGGAACTTGGGTCTTTATTTCTTTTGTGTTTAATTTTCTTTTTTTTGGGGGGGGGGGGGGCGTTGAGACAGGGTTTCTCTACGTAACTTTGTAGACCAGGCTGGCCTCCAACTTTACAGAGATCTGCTTGCCTCTGCCTTCCAAGTGCTGGGATTAAAGGCCTGTGCCACCATGCCCCACAAGGCTTTTTTTTTTTTTTTTTTTTTTTTTTTTTTTTTTTTTTTTTTTTTTTTTTTTTTTATCTCTCTGTTGAAAACTAGAGTCCTCAGTCTGAGTGGGAGAAACCTGGGTGCAGCCGGCTCTAGGGTGTTGAAGGCAGGCTACTTTAGGACCCAGTGTAAGTTTTTATAATGCATCCACAATCTTCCATAATCCTCATCTTTCAAAACATCACAGACAAATCGCGGTGCCAAGAAAGACTCACCACGTAGACGGCCTGCTCTTTGGATGGCTTGGTTCACTGCCTTCAGGTTTCCTAGCAGTTCTGTGTGGTTATTACATCGAATCTTATATCCACTTAGCAAATCTTTATTAAGGTCATAGAGTTCCATATAACGATTCTTCATTGTTTTCCTGTGTAAATCAGTAGAAATCTAACATTAACACTTAACAGATTTTTAGTCACATAGAAAGGGGGGGGAGAAGGAAAAAAGAAAAAGAAAGAAAGAAAGAAAGAAAGACAACAGTCAGGCACGATGACACACATCTGTTAAATCCAGCACTTGGCAGGCTGAAGGAGACTGTAAGTTCAAAGCCAGTCTGAGCCATTAGTGAGATGCTGTCTCAGAAAAACAGAAGGAAGGAAGGAAGGAAGGAAAAAGACACCTTTTTGTATTTTCATTAATACACACTAACTGACTGAGATTTGCTTTGAAAACATCCAAAAGTTATCATCAAACTGTCCTTTTTCTTCCAGATAATAGAAAACAAGCAAGCTTTCTGAGTAATGGTCCATGGTTTGCTCAGATTTAGAGTTCACCCCCCTGGGCTGTGAGTAGGGGAAAGTCAGCAAGGCAGTAGCTGACTTTAAGCTTAGTAATTAGTAACTTATTAGATAAGGAGGCCTGTTAATAAAATATTTCTAGAGAACAGACTCAGACTTATAAAGTTAGAAACACACGGACCAGTGAGATGACTCGGTGGAGAAAGCTCCTTGCTACCAAGCCTGATAGTCTGAGTTCAATCCCCAGAGCCCACATGATAGAAGATCCAGCTATTCAAGTTGTCCTCCGACCTCTACACAACACACAGTAGCATGCACACACACAAAGGGAAATGAATGTAAAAGAAAAAAATTAAAAATACAACAATATTCCTATACAACAATGAAAATGATTTAAGTAAAACTGTTGAACTGGAACTCAGAGCAGTGCTGAATACAAAAATGGTAGTTTCTCTGCCAACTTGGCAGCTTCTTATAATATAATGCACCTTTAGTTTTCTCCATACTTCTGTGTAGTTGTTTGTTTTTACTCTTTTGGCTCTTTTTTGGGGGAGGCTACCACCCACCTCCCAAATAAATACATGGAGGCTTATTATTTATGAATGCCTGGCCTTGGCTTATTTCTAGACAGCTTTTTTTTTTTAACTTAAATTATCAGGTCTATCTTTTGCCTCTGGGCTTTTTACCTTTCTCTATTTCTGTGTATCTTTTCTGTCCTTATTCCGTGTCTGGCTATGTGACTAGGTGCCTGGCCCCTTCTTTTCTCACTCCTTGATCTCCTTCCAGATTTCTCCTATTTATTCTCTCTGCCTGCAAACTCCACCTATCCTTTCTCTTGCCTTGCTATTGGCCTTTCAGGTCTTACTAGATCAATCAGGTGTTTAGACAGGCAAAGTAACACAGCTTCACAGTTAAACAAATGCAACATAAAAGAATGCAGCACATCTTTTCATCATTAAAACAAATGTTCCACAGCATAATCAAATGTAACAAATCTTAAAATAATATTCCACAACTTCTGGGTTTTTTGTTTGGTTGGTTGGTTATATTTTCATACAGGGTTTTTGTATACATGTAATTTTTTGAGACAGGGTTTCTCTGTGTAACCCTGGCTGTCCTGGAACTCACTCTTTAGCCTCTAACTCAGAGATCTGCCTGCCTCTGTACCACCACTGCCTTGCTTAGACATTACTTCTCTTGGAATAGGACTGCTGGTTTATACAGTTAAGTATGTAGCAAGGTTAGAAAAGGAACTGAAGGATTTTTTTTCCCTTAAACAGAAGTGTTGAGCCAGTCATTGGTGGCGCACGCCTTTAATCCCAGCACTGGGGAAGCAGAGGCAGGCTGATCTCTGTGAGTTTGAGGCCAGCCTGGTCTACAGAGCAAGTTCCAGGATAGCCTCCAAAGCAATACAGAAAAACCCTGTCTTGAAAAAACAAAAAACAAAAAACAAAAAACAAAAAAAAAAAAAAAAAGCTATATGTGATGTGATGGTATGAAGAAAAGGTAAAACTCCCTGGAGAAGAGGAAAAGGTATCCAACACAGGCCCAAAGGAATAAACATCCCACATCTTGATTTTAGCAGTAATCAGAGAAGTTTCTGTGAATTATTTTCTATATGAATATTACAAGCTATATGTCATCTATATTTATATAAATTAAAACATGCATGAGTGCATGTGTGTGTATGTGTAAGAGAGAGAGAGAGAATAAGAGATACTGCAAGAAAGGCACAGATGATTCTGAGAAGAACATGGAAGTTTGTGGACACTTCATTCCTCCAGGAGCCTCAACTGTGCAAAACCAAATGCTAAGGACATCAATATCAGACAAACAAAAGCATAAACTGGAGACTCAGAAGTCGTTGGCCATCAAAAGCAAAACTCTTACTTCAATTTATAGGACACATCTGGAAATTATTATTATTTATTTATTTGTTTTATTTATTTATTTTAAGACAGACTGGATGTCCCCCGGAACTCACTCTGGTCTGGTCTTGAACTCAGTCCACCTGCCTCTGCCTCCTGGGATTAAAGGCATGCTTCACCACCACCATCTGGTCTGCTGCTCAGCACAAGAACAGTTTTAGAGACAAGTCAAAAACAAAAACCGCCAAGTGGCTGATACCAAAACGAAAGAAGCCTCAGAGCACTCCTGAGAAACAGGACTAGAAGGAAAAGCTATCTCATCATGTATACCGGGCTAGCATAACACCATTTTAATGTCACTTCCAAAATTAATAAATTTAAAACTAGGGCTGGAGAGCTGGCTCAGAGATTAAGAGCACTGACTGCTCTTCCAGTGGTCCTGAGTTCAATTCCCAGCAACCACATGGTGGCCCACAACCATCCATTATGAGATCTGGTGCCTTCTTCTGGTGTGCAGATATACATGGAAGCAGAATGTTGTATACATAATAAATAAATAAAAATCCTAAATAAATAAATTTAAAACTAGTAATGCCTTTTCTCCAGAATTTGAATCACCAAAGTTGCCAAGAGCAAACAAGCTCAAGTGGCTAAGGAGGATGAGCATGAGCAGCCCTGTAGTCCCACCCCCACCTTCACCCAGCCCCTGCCACACCCACACCCCCTCCAACCCCTGTCCCTCACAGGATGTCCAAGGCAGGAGGACTGAGTGTGAGGCTAGCCTCACAAAACCTATACTGAAAACAGAAGTACTGTGTGGTCCAGCAGCCTACTTCTGGGTTACTATCCTGAAGAATTCGATCAGGATTTCAAAGGCTAGCACCCTGAATGCCGGTTTACAAAGCAACACACAGTGAGAAAGCCCATAGGCGATGAGAGAAAAACAGCTTACTCAGCATCCAAGAAGAAGGAAACTGTAAGATGCAATGGGGTTGAACTTTGAGAATCTATGAAATAAGCCAACCCCAAAATGACAAATTCTACATGATGCCACTTCTATGAGGAATCTATAAAACTGCCAAAAAAAAAAAAAAAAAAAAAAAAAAAAAAAAAAAAACGATAGAATCAACAAGTAGATTGGGAGCTGGGGAGAGGGGGGAAAATGGGGAGCTACTAATTGTTGGGGGCACAGAGGACCTTGTGCTCACAGAGAAGCACTAAGAGAATCAGGAATGCTAATTACACAGGGCGCCTTCTCAATCGAGGAGATAAAATCAAATACCTGCCTGCATTCCATCCAGAAAGCCAAGAGTGGATTTTGTTAACGACCTGGTGACCTCTTTGCTCTAGGAAGTGACAGACCTCAGCCATCTTTTGCTACAGAGACAGACCCCAATTCCTCAGACTGATCGTCTCAGACTCTTTCCTCCCTAGACCCATCCTTAGGGGAGATGTCACACGTACTCTATGGCCTGCTGACCTATATGCTATCGGCCAGAGACCACGCTAGAGTCTAGGCCTTTTACCTACAGATCCCATCCTCATGGTCTCATGTACTTTGTAAAGGCGTCTTTATGTAGTCACACCTTCAGCTTTATCGTGTACCTTGAATTGGACTGATTGGACTGAGTGTTGTCTGGAAACCTTTACCCCAAACTGTACTGTGTTTTAAATATGCTGACAATGAACTACCTGTCTCCCCGAAGTCTGATCTAAGTTAACGAAGCCAATCTGCACCAGATTTTCATTCTTAACTCTTCATGTGGTTCAACTCATTGCTCTACTGATGAATCTCATAACCTCCATTACTGTTGATGTTACTTTGGATTTCCATTTGGGGATTTGCTATGATTTTGATACAGTTTAAGTGTGCCCTCCAAGGGTCCTTAGTGTGTTAATATTAAGAGGTAGTAGGACCTTTTAAAGATTATAGTACAAGGTCATTAGGCCATGAAGGATGCTGCCTTTGAAAAGAATTAAGGAGGTCCCATTGGATCCTAGTTATTTTTCTCAAGAGAGCTGCTATAAAAGAAAAAGATCAGTCTGTCTGCTTGCAGGGTTGCTATGCATTTCCTGCTCATGCACCATGCCGTGATGCCATCCACCACCTGGCAATACAGTCAGGAAGGCCCTCACCAGAACCAGGGCAGCATTATGGGGACTTTGAGTCTCCAAAAACTAAATAAACCACCTTTCCTTATACGTTATTCAGTCTTAGGCATTTTGTTATAGCAATGGGAAGCAGACAAATACAAGATTTTTTTTATAAACAATGTCTTTATGAATATTGTGTAAATATGCTAGCTATAATGAGCACAAATTTCTCTAAGCCTTACACTTAAAGCGCAATTGCTGGATCACAGAGTACATTTTCAGCCTTACCAATAATGCCAACTTAGTAACTGAATCCATTTAGACTCCACCCCGCAGCATGTCAGCCCTTGCCCCTCACTGCTCTCCTTTGACTCTGCACTTGGCCCAGCTATGGCAAATACTCACATGTCCCTCATCAGACGCGCATCCTCAGCTCTGACAAGCAAACTCCTGATGAGATTAGAATTATCAGCCATGTCGGCACTGAGCTTTTGATGCACTGAATGGTACTCATCCACCTGTAGACCAAGAGCACTCAGACATTAATAAGGCTTCATATGCTCCTGAGAGCCTGGAAAACTAAGACACTGCCTGCCATACACAGGGATTCCTCCCTCCTCCCCATTTAGTTAGATCTTCTTAAGTACCTCTACACTCATCTCCTTTTAATGATGATACCCACGGTTAGACCTTCCTATGTCAGCATCAAGAGTCCAAGCAACATACATAAGGTTTTAGTGATTCCTGGTGATAACGGTGGGGTTTTGGTTTCTGTGAGGGTCTTCTCCGTAGGAGGAGGCAGTGTAATACTATGCACTGAACCTTGGGCACCACGTGCTCCACCACGAAGCTGTAGCCCCACCCCAAAAGTGACGTTTCACCCTGCAACGGACCATAATCACTCTTTTTCTTTTTCAATTTTGAATTTGGGTTTTAGAAAGCAATGATCACAAGACCAAAGTGGAAACGGCGGATTAGATGGACAGAAAGTAGCGATGGGATGCGTGCTTGAAAGAGAATCCTCTGGACCCAGGAAACACATGGGCTGGAGAGGTGGCCACTTTTACAGAACCCCACTTAAGGAATTCACCAATGGTCATCTAAGGTTTACAGAATTCTTTAGAACATGATAATCATGTAGCCTATGCAATGCAGGTATGCATGGGTACATGCATGCACACATGCACATCTTCTCTCATTTTTTTAAGAAAAGTATTTCCAGCTCTGAGGCTGCCATGGTCTCACCTTCACCAGTATTTTTCGTAATTCCTCAAAGTAGACAGGGAAATCTGCTTCTACTTGAAGGTCTTCAATAGCAAAAAAGGATGCCATCGACTGGATGATATCACCAGCCAGATCAATATCATCAGTATTGACAGTGACCTACCCAGGGGAAAAGGACAAGTTTAGCACCCTCACACACAGATGAGTAACAGCACCTGACTTTCTCCAGGGTCCACAAAATTCTTTTGTTGTTGTTTTTGGTTTGGGGGGGGTGTTTTGTTTTGTTGATTTCGGTTTTCTTTTTCTTTCTTCTTTTTTTTTTTTGTTTTGTTTTGTTTTGTTTTGTTTCAAGACAGGGTCTCTCTGTGTAGCCTTGGCTGTCCTAGAACTGACTATGTAGACCAGACTGGCC
This sequence comes from Cricetulus griseus, assembly GCF_003668045.3. Classification (NCBI taxonomy): domain Eukaryota; kingdom Metazoa; phylum Chordata; class Mammalia; order Rodentia; family Cricetidae; genus Cricetulus; species Cricetulus griseus. Next base: position 170,262,515 of record NC_048596.1, read on the forward strand.
TCAAACTCACAGAGATCTGCCTGCCTCTGGCCCGCCTCCCCCTGAGTGCTGGGACTAAAGGCAATGCCACTATTGCCCACACACCATTCTTGAGGATTTGTTTCTGTGTAGTGATAAAGTCAGGCTGTTTTGGGGAAATTATAAACCATAGTCATTATTACTTGCAGCTGGCTAAAAGGTCACTCCTCTGCCCTTATAAGCGAAATGCAACATTAGTCAAACAGTTAAAACGATTCTGTGCCATTCAAACCTAACCTCCCAAATGGCTGGGACTATAGGTCACACCAGTGCACCTGCCTTTGTTACCAAGAGAAACATAGCAAACAGCTCAACAGGAAAAAGATGGCATCCTTGTGAACAGCTAGAAAATAAGTGATTTCTGACATTTTTCTGTTTCTGTCTAATGACAGAAAAATGCCTTCAGTGGTTATGGAAGCTGGAGGCAACACAATGAGGACATCAATCAAAGAGGGAACGTTCAATCAGGAACGGCAACTAACTGCCTCAGTTTCTCCAGTGGATGTCTGCTGGATGTTCTTACATCCATTTGATGGTACTACCTTGATATGCTCTCTCAAACAGCTACTCTACTCATCTCTGCTGGATGTTGTAAACTCCTGATCTGATGTTTTGTTACCATTTACTGCTCTCTCTGCTGCCTGCTACTGATTGTCCCACTTTTGCTTGCTACATACTCAACAAACTTATTCATTCAAAATAAAAAACAATTATTAAAAAAGCACAGCTATAATGGACCTTACAGAATAGTGCCTCTCTATATTCCCAGCCATCACAGTTTGCTTGTTTGTTTGAGATAGCCCAGGCTTGGGCTCACAGAGATCCACCTACCTTTGCCTCCTGAACCACCACACCCTGCTCCTCACCATTATTTTTAATTGTCAGCTCGACACAATCCAGAATCAACTGGAAAGGAACTTTAGGAGTCTGGACAGGAGAGCCTGTGGGCATGCCTACAAGGGATTTCCTCCGTCGGGTTAACTGTAGTGGGAAGGCACACCCTGAAATGTGGGCAGCACCAGTTCATGGGCTGGGGCCTGGGCTAAAGGAAAAAGAAAGGGCAGCGTGTGTTAGTTCTTCCTCTGTGTCTTGCCTGGGGATGTAAATGTGGCCAGTTGTGTTAACGTTGCTCCACACAATGGACTGTGGCCTGGAACTAAAACAAAACAAATCCTTTCTCTTCTAGATTGTTTTTGCCAGCATATTTTGTCATGGTAACAAAAAATCAACTGAAACACCAATTCTTCCCAAATTATATATAGAAGGAATGAAAGCAAAGAAGGATACAGAACACTGCTGCACTAGAGTGAACCCCCGGGGTCTTCAATGACACTGATACACTGGGTTGGGAAACTTGCTTCTGTGATCTCGACAGTGTGTTTCACTTTGCACATGGATAGTCCAACAGAAGCATAGCAGAAGCCTATGCTCATGGCACCACACATTACCTCACCACTTGATTTTATTTTTATGTAGAGCTGGCCACCGTTTCGTAAAGATGTGAAACAGGCATGAAATGGGACATTCTGAATGTTATTGTCTTCTGGCAACAGAAAGTTCTGGTTGAGCCAAGTGACCATCTATAAAGTGAATAGAACAAAGTGCACTTCAGTTTTTAAAGTACAGTCATTGTGGAAGGAACAGTTTAAAAACAATTACACACAGGTCAAGTGCGTGAGAATCATACTCCCTTCTCCCTCAGTGCTGGTCTTCAGCAGCAGTCATACTTACGGCTGGTCCCACAGCAAGCTCAACTGGAGGGTACATCCTCCTTAGACATAATCTTACATGTAGTATAGAGGACTGTAGCAGGCGCAGTTTCTGTTTATCTGAGTTTTTCTGTAGGTAGACAGGACTGTCTACACAGGGCTGCTCCACTCCACTGTGTGACTGTTTTTGATTAAGTACACAGGTGCACTCAGATACTCGTTACCTGCATACAGTTTGGTGGTAATACTTCACAGTGGCTTGCAGTCCCACTACCAGGAAAGAATTCCCCTTCCTGTACTTCCCCAGGAAGTATGGGCTCAGGTTTGACAGGGAAAGCACAAGCAAGTACTGTATTAATAAGAAGAAAGAGTTCTGATGCGCAGCCACAGTTACAGTCCACTGCCACAGATGTTAAGCTTATAAGGCATTTTACACCAGTCATGGAATCTTTCAGGGATCCTTATGAAGTAGACAATACATTATAGATAAGGAAACTGAAAGTGGTGAAGGGAAGTCTTCAAATCACTAAAAATGTAGTTAAGGTAGCAGTTAAGCTAAAATGTCCCCACCTCCAAATCCTCTTTGCATCTTCTCTCCTTGAGACATTTCACTATGCAGCCCAGGCTGGTCAGGAATTCCTGGGCTCAAGTGATCTCCTTCTTGCAAGGAGCTGGGAATGCAGATGCACAGTGCTACCCTAAACCTCTCTCCGTTTCATCCAAGGCTTCTCTTGAAACACGAAGTCAAGACAACTAATACCATAACAAATGAAAGGAGGAAAATTAAGAATAGGAAAAATCTATTGTAACTGGTGAGGGGAAGTGTGTGTGTGTATGTGTTTGTGTGTGTGTGTGTGTGTGTGTGTGTGTGTGTGTGTGTGTGTGTGTGTGTGTGTGTGTGTGTAACTTTCAGAGTTCAGAAGAAGAAATGTGTGAGTGAATTTTGAGCTTTTTTGAGACAGAGTCTCACAATTCAGCCCAGGCTGGCCTGGGATTTATGACATAGCCAAGGCTGTTCTCAACTCATAACCCTCTTGCCTCTGAAGTTCTGGAATTGCAGACAGGCCTATGCTACCACACCTAAAACCAGTAATGTTTTATTAAACATTATTAGCCAGTGCCGGCAAGATGGCTCAGTCAGTAAACCATGTCAGCCTGATGACATGAGTTTGACTCCTAGAAGCCATGGAGGAAGGAGAGAATTAACTACATAAATGTTGTCCTCTGACCATCACACTCACACCATGGCATGTACAGATATATCACACAATCATAAATACACACACACACACACAAATAATAAAGCTTAAAAGTTCCTTAGAAAACTCCACACCACATAGTTCCTGTTCACTGCTACCAGCATGACAGTCACATTTCTCCCTTCTACAGAGTGACATTAAAAGGACTCTAAAGTGCAAACTACAAACTAAAAAAAAAGATCACACTACTCACCCTCTGTGACCTCTCTGCAATGATAAAGTTCACGTAACTGGCGGGCTCACTAGCCGAATCTGGGCTGGTCATCGCATACATGGTGAATCGGGGGATCTGTCTTGTCAATTCAAATACATGGAACTGGGTGCTATAGCCAACAATGAACACAAGAGAAGTGTTTGGTGTAGTATTAATCTGTACTCCCCACCCCTGCAGTTTTAAAACAGGGTCTCATGTAGTCCAGCCTGGCCTTGAACTCCTGATCTGTTTACCTCTGCCTCCCGAGTACTAGGATTACAATACACCACCATGCCTGACTCAAAACTGTGCTATTTCAAAGTAAGGGCCCAGAAAATAAACTCACTATTGGGTCACCACCAACTGATATCTACGGTTACACTGAACAAAGAGAGGAAAACTTGAGGGTTAAAATTCTGTAGCAATTAATAGGGTTGAGATTTAGAAATAATGTAAGTCGTCCACGTATTCACACATTTATGCACCAAGGTTTTATAACATCCTGAGAGAATAAAAAAAAGCCTTTGATTTTTATTGACAAATTTTGTTGATGCTATTTTTATGAAACAGGGTCTCATAAGTTGCCCAGTATAGCCTTGAATTCTCCTGTAGTCCAGGCTGGCCTGGAATTTCTGATCCTCCTGCTTCAGTGGGATCACAAGCCTGCACCACCATGCCCAGCATGAAAAGGTCTTTATCTTCAACAAGTGTAGTGGGCTTTTCCCACTAGCTCCAATGCTGCACCTCATACAAACATCTCCCACCCCTCAGAGTGTTAGTGGCCAAACTACATTTAACTGATTATCAAATTATTCTTCCATGTGTGGTCCCAAGGCTCAAACCCATGCTAAGCATAAATTCTACCACTGAGTTTCATCAAAACTCAAGCAAGTAGTGAAAGTGTTTGTGTCCCTGAGATCATCTGATTAAAAAATTAAAAATAACCCTCTGAAACTTACATGCCTCTTTTTTCTTTAGAAAGAATTCAAATTAGGAAAATAAAAGGTCATGGGGAAAGCCTGGCTTGTGGGCAGGTCCTTCAATGGCGTCTCTGGTCTGACAGAGGGTAACTGTAATAGCAAACCAACCCATCTTGCCCTCGTAAGTCTCTATGGAAGTAACCTGTGACAAAAAGGGTCACCTGCTTCTGTAACCCACGAAGATTTTCAAGTGCAGATCCACAGGGACATCTTTGGGAGGTGTAATTGGGACACGGATGGAGCTAGAAAGGTTGTGAGTGCTAGGGTGAACCACATGGCTTTCACCCACAAAAATTCCCTCTGCAAAAATTAATACTGCTCGGATGATGGTATCTGGGAAGAGAAAGAAATGACATTTTAGGAACTACTCCAAGGCAGCACAGGCACCGACCAGAACCATCTATAGTAGTGTCTTACCATTGGAAGTGGAAATGCGTAATTCTGCATGGGCTTCTTGTGTATCATTCCCCAGATTGACTGAGAGGGCAGTGTGGAGCTTGGTATTGGCTGGGATTATGCCTTTCTGTCCGTCAGCCTCATTCGGGGGACTGCTCAGTTCTGCCTGTAAAACATCACCCCCCAACTTCAGTTTAGTCACTCTCAGAAGGAAAGTCCAAGTTAAATACTACAGCTATTTAGCTTCAGGACAGACTTCCCCTCCCCTACCAATCTGGTCTTTGTGACTCCTCTAAAACCCGCTCAGCCTGTTAGTACTCCTTTGTTGTATCTGGCTCTGTGAGAAATAGCCATGCCTTGTCCCCATCTGTGTCCACTGCATCTCATCATGTCCTTTACAAATGTGCCAGTCTGTCTATCTCTCTCTCTCATCTCTATTTCTCCGCTTAAAGACATTTTAGTTTAAATTTTAACTAGGTGACTATGTGTGGGGCAGGGGAGGTCTGTGGACGTTTGAGTGCAATGTCTGGTGAGTCCAGAGAGGACAGAGAATCTCCTAAAGCTGGAGTTACAGGCAGCTGTGAACCGCCTGCTGTAGGTGGTGGGAGCCAAACCTCTGTGTCCTTTATTTGAGACATGTAATCTGGGCTAAACTCAGGAGGCTCCTCTCAGCCTCTGAGTCCTGGGATTGCACCATGTGCCACCATGCCCAGCTCTCATGCTTCTTTATTCTAGCAGTGGCCAAAAGGCTGAAGCAATCTGCACGTCTGCAGGTGGCCAAGAGGGCCCAGCACTGACCCTGGCCCTCTCCCACATGTGCAAACCATTCTGGCTAGTCCTGGCATTGTCAGACTCCACGCCCCCTCCGCAGAGCCGCACCTTGGTGTTCTCCTCATAGTTTCGGAGTTCCAGCAAGAGATTCTGCTTCTTCTGACTCAGCTCTCGGATCAGGTCCTGCTCCACACTTGTGTCCAGGAGGTGCCCCTTCATCTCAGCTGTGCCTGGCAGGTAGCCTCGGACTGAACAGAGGACAAGACCCTAAGCACAGCCACTTCTGCTTTTGAAATTTTGACTTTTCAAGGATTTTTCTTATCCCAATTTACTTTCCCCATCCACTGAGCAGCAGATTAATTGTACATGGCCATCCATCCGGTAATCTCCCTCTACCACACCAGCAATCGAAGAAGAAAAGTTGTCTTTAAATATGACCTCCCCAGTCCGGTCACTTCGAGCATCAACCTGAAAATAAAAGAAGAACATAAAAGTCACTTATCCTATAGTTTAAAAACAACAGCAACAAAAAAGGCTAGCTTTACAATTTACTTATCACTCGGGAGGATCCACGCAGGGTTATCCTCAGCTGCATATGGTCTAGCCATCTCAAGGTATCTTTCATCCTTCACTTTGTGAGATAGTCTCATTATGTAGCCCAGGCTGGCTTGAATTCAAGATCTTCCTTCATCTACCTCTTAAGTGCAAGAATTATAAGCACATATCACTATGTCTGGCTCTTGGTAATACCTCCAAATTCTTGACTCAACCATAATTTCTGTGCCCCAAGAATGGAGTTGGCTAGGATCTTAATGTTTGCTTCTCCCCAAAATTTATACATTGTAACCTTACCCACAAGATGGTACTATAGTACCATTGGAAGGTACCCTCGTGTGGGATTAGTGCTCATGTAAAATGCCCCAAAATCCAGGTGTGGTGGTGCACACCTAGAATCCTAGCAGGTGGGGGGGGGTTGAAAGCAGTGTGGGCTGTACAGTTTCCCAAGCCAGCTTAGGCAACATTAACAAGACCATATCTCAAAAACAGAACAATAAATGATATTTTTAAAAACACCCCCTTCCCTGGGAAATCCTGCAGTGCCTTCTGCTGAGTGAGGTTGCAGTGAGAAGACAGCCACCTACAAGGAAGCAGCCCTCCCCAGACACCAAACCTACTGCACTGAGATGTTAGAGTCCCCAACCCAGGAAGAGGAAATGAATTCCCACTGCTTGCAACGTACCCAGGTAATGTTATTTGTTACCACAGCCTAACGGAACAAACATAATCAGTGTTTGAAATGTCTTAGTAAGTAATGACAACATAGTCTTCCCTTACAAGAGCCAAGGACAAGATGGAACAGACAAGTAAGAGCTGCTTTTTAAGTGACATCAATTGGAAGACAGAGGTGCTGGCCAAAGGTAAATGAGAGCACAGAAGAAAAGGCAGGAATTAGCTGATGGCCTAGGCAGTCCAACCCTAACAAAGGAGTACCAGCAGTATCCATGGAGATCTGGAAACTAACGATACAACCTTGACTTGCCAAAACACTAAGAAATTCTGATTTGAAGTTGAAAAAGTAAAGAAAGCAAAAGAGGGGCTAGAAAGATGGCTCCAAGGTTAAGAGCACTGACTGTTCTTCCAGAGGTCCTGAGTTCAATTCCCAGCAACCACATGGTGGCTCACAACCACCTATAACAAGATCTGATGCCTTCTTCTGGCATGCAGGCATACGTGCAGGCACAATACTGTACACATAATAAGAAAATCTTAAAGAATAAAGAAAGGAATGAATGAAGGAAGGGAGGGAGGGAGGGAGGAAGAGAAGGAAGGAGGGAGGGAGGGAGGAAGGAAGGAAGGAAGGAAGGAAGGAAGGAAGGAAGGAAGGAAGGAATCAAGCAAGCAAGCAAAGGATCTTATTTTGAAGTTACAGGTGGGAAATCAATATTCTAACATGATTCTTCCTGTTAATTCAAAGTTTCCAGTTAGCTTTAAAAGAGCTATTCGCACAGCTCGTTATTAGATCATTAACTTTATACTGGCCTACACCTACAATCAATCTGATGGATGGATTCCCTCAAAGAAGAGATTTAGAAAGAATTTCTCTGGAGATTTTTCTCCCAAGTGTGGTTTACAAGGCTGAAAGGACACATCACCATACAGCAGGAAGAAATTACGTGGAAAGACAGACTCAGGGTTACATCTACATGATGCAGCCAATACCATAAGCAGATGGTAGTGTTAAAACTTAAGAAAAGCAGCATGCAAGAGAAAGATGCCATGTGACAGGGTTCAAGCAGAGGGGTCTTTATTAGGAAAAGGACTCATAAAAAGGGAAGGGAGGAGACTGGCCTCCGGAGACAGGAGCAGCAAGAGAGAGGAGAAAGGAAAGAGGGGGAGAGAGAGGAATGGGGGAAAGTGAGGGTGGACAGAGAGGGAAAAAAAAAGAGAAGTGGGCAGGACCCTTTTAAAAGGGAACATAGTGAATATGCACAGGTGGCTGCAGCTAGGGCCTATCCTGTCAGAACCCCAAGGACAGGCCAGTACAGATGCCTAAATACTAAGAGGTAGAGTTACCCATACACTTCCTAATGGACACTTACCTTTCCATTAGACCATCCAGTTATCAGCTCACACACACCATCAGAATTAATGTCAAACGCATGAATGCTCATGGCATGGTTTTTGGACTGAAAAGGAATTTCAGTAATTAGTAAAGTGGTCTCTCCGTGGAGAAGTATACAATCCCTGAACAGGGGTGGGGTGGAGGGTGGCAGGTAGTTAACTGTACTAACTTTAATTCTCCAGTATCGGGCTATTTTGTCATAAACTCCAACTGTGCCATTGGAAAGGGCATAACCAAACCGACTGCCATACATGGGACACAGAGAGGTGACTATCTGCAAAAAGAAAACAGGAGTTCAGTAAGGCTCAACTTAACTTCACATGCAACCTTATAAAACCACATGCCTATACAGAGAAACTCAGTTCTCCAGGCATGACATGGCCATTGCCATCTTTAAATCAGAACAGCTGTGAGTACTCACACAGGCCCCTCATATCACGGGGCCCCCAACATTCACTCATGAAAGCAGGGGTAAGGCTCACAAGGCTCACCAGGCTCACAAGGGGCACAGGGCCTCTCCTCTCCTTTCCCCAAGTGTATGTATGGAGTTAACAATTAAGTGATGGAAGAGAGATTTTTCTTCAGTGATGTTTGTAGCCTCAATTCAACTCATTGGTTCACCAAGCCATATTTAAGTGGAAGGGTTTCTTTGGTCTGTCAGTGCCCTCTCAATCTTGAGTGAATAGGGATAGACTCCCCAGGGGAAGTCAAGTATCTCCTTGTTGGCTGTTTTTAGATCTGAAAGCCTTCTGAAAGCAACAGGCAGTTAAGGCCTGGGGATCCTAATAGCTGATAATGCCCCTTAGAGGGTAAACATCCTTGAAACTGCCTGCAGCTTCTCCCCCGTCAGGATCTAAGGCACTTCCCAAACAGACCCCTGTTTTTGAATCCCACTCCCCAAACACTCTGGGTTTTTCAAGATGATCACAAAAGGGCTGAAGCAAGACAAATGCTCCAAGTTCTAGTCCAGTGGGGGGGGGGTTATAAAATGAAATACTCTAAAAGGGAGATCCATAATGGTTTGAGGGGGTGAAACGTCACCCGACATCCATAAATATGGCATCTACCTCAGAAATATTCACAAAAACATCAAGCCCAAGATCGCTCTGCTTCGCTGGCCAACTGAACCACTTGAACTCGGCCTCACAGTGAATTCTTTCCTTCAAGAAGACAAGCACCAAGAAAAGTCCCAGCTCAGCAGCACTTGAACCCCTTACTTGGGAAAGGAGTCCTCTTCTTTACCATCAGTGTCGTCTACTTCACAGTTGGATAATCACATTTAAACAAACTCACAAAGTTAGAGCAAGCTATGGAGCAATTTTCAGAACAGTATTTTTAAAAATAACAGATGTGTCGAATTAGGAAGGAAATGGGCTAAGCACACAATAGATGCTGCTATACACATCAACACAAAGGATTGTACTGACTGACGAGCTTAATTTATACTATAGTTTGTTCAAGAATTGTAATCAGCCAGACAGTGGCACACACCTTTAATCCCAGCACTCGAAGGCACAGACAGGCAGATCTCTGTGAGTTCGAAGCTAGCCTGGTCTACAGAGTGAGTGCCAGGACAGCCAGGACTAAGAAACCTTATTTTGAGAAAACGACAACAAAACAAAGAATTATAACCTACATCTGATTTTATCTGCATACTTTCTTCTATAACATAATTTATTGTGTGTTTGAGATAAAAGAATGCACAATCTTTTCCAAAACTCATATGGTGTGTAACCACAAACAGAAATTCATACACCACACAGTTTATAGGACTTTCTAAGGACTGCACACATGTCACAGGATAGAATGTGATGCTGAATCGGGCTTAATGACCTCTGAACCTAGAGATCTACTTCTAATCCTGGCCCCAGTACAAATATATTAAGTACAAAGTGGAGAATGGTTATGTAATCTCCTTCACACCTACAGTTTTCCACAAACCCCCACTCATTTAACTCTGAATACAAAGCATGGTGTAGGATCCAGGGTTACTTAGCTCAAAGCACCCTCCTGCAATACTTAGTACTGTGTACTGTGTACTGTCAAACCTGGAGAAACATCCAAGGAAAAGCCACCCAACAGCAAGGCAAAAGGACAAGAAAATGATGCTGCAAATGAACAATTTAAAGTTAGCTCCAGACTCCTGTGAGTTCAGGCTAGTTCTATGTCGACTTGACACAAGCTAGAGTCATCTGATGGGAGAGGAACCTCAATTGAAAAAATATCTCTATATGATGGGGCTGTTGGCAAGCCTGTAAGACATTTTCTCAATTAGTTATCAATGGGGGAGGGCTCAGCCCATTATGGGTGGTGCCATCTCTGGGTTGTGGTCCTGAGTTCTATAAGAAAGCAGGTTGAGCAAGCCATGAGGAACACGGTTCCTCCATGCCTCTGCATCAGCTCCTGCCTCTAGGTTCCTGCCTAGTTTGAGTTCTTGCCACGGCTTCCCTCAATGGACTGTGACTGAAGGGATGGCCAAATAAACCCCTTCCTCCCCAGTGTTTCATCACAGCAATAGTAACACTAAGACAGAGGATCCTTAGTGAAGGTTTCCCTTTCTTCCTCTGTAGACCAGAGAAGCAACTAGTCCCCTCTGGTTCTTGGCTCTATCCCATATTCCACTCTCCTTTTCTATGACTTAGGAAAATGTCCTTCAAAGAACTCTATCATCACATCTAATAATGACAAAACCAGAAATCCAACACTTCCAAATAATTACCACCAAACAGAAAAGACTCATTACAAATTAGTATGAAAGAGATGATAATGCACAACCCAGCCCTGGCAGGCCAGTGGGTGATAATCAAGCTGGGTTTTTGGGGAGGAGCAGGTGGAGGGCCTTTGGGGAAGGCTATAAATCCCTCTAAGAATGATTAAGGGCACTGGCCTCTCTTCCAGAGGACCCAAGTTCGATTCCCAGCACCTTCGTGGAGGTTCACAACCATCTGTAACTCCAGTTCCAGGAGATCCAACAACCTCTTCTGGCCTGTGCAGGCACCAGGCAAGCACATGGTCCATAGACTTAAATGTAGGCAAAATACCCTCAGATGTAAAATAATTTTTTAAAATATCTAGAAAAATCAGGCATAGTGGCTCACATCTGTAATCTTAACACTTGGGAGGCTGAGTCAGGAGAATTGTCGTGAATTCCAAGTCAACCTGTGCTACACAGTGAGTTCTGGACCAGCCTTGGTCATTACAGAGTGAGAACCTGTCTCAGAAGACAAAACAAACAAAAATCCAGTGACAGCAAGGATCCACCCTCTGGGAAAACTCCTCACACAAGCACACTCCCGTGAACTATTCATTCCCCAGTCCCTCTACAGACTCACACAAGCACACTCCTGTGAACTATTCATTCCCCAGTCCCTCTACAGACCCATCTTTACACTACTGCTTTCTGCACTCATTTCTCACCTTCACGTCTTTGTCCATACTAGTACAAATCTGAGCCAGGCAGGGTGGTGCACACTTGTAATCCCAGCACTCAAGAGGCAGAAACAGTCAAACCCTCATAAGACTGTCTCAGAAAAAAAACAAAAACTGTGGGGCATGGTAGCACACAGATACCTGTGAGTTTGAGGCCAGTCTAGTCTACATATAGAATTTCAGGCATGCCAGAACTACACAGTCAGAACTTGTCTATAATAGTAATAATAATAACAATACATATTACTATTATTAATAAATAATAGTAATAAGTATGCATAAATAAGAAAAAACTCATTTTTCTCTTGAAGACCCTGGGCTATGAGATGATGCCCAGCAGTTTCCTCGGAGTGCACTGCCGCCCCACCTGGTCCAAGGTCACCATTCTGCACCCCAGACTGTGAAAATGATGTTCACCTCTGGCTCTAACAGCCTGAGGTCACCACTCTGAAGTAGCGGTTCCTACCTCTGTTTCTGTCATTTCTGCCACAATCTCATCTTCTTTAAAAACTCGGATGTCAAAATCTTCAGATCCAACAAGAAGCTGAGAAAGGGAAGGGAGGATCATAGTTTAATGTGTAAACACAGCAAAGTTTTTTCATAAATTAAAAAAGCCATTCCTTTGCAGCTATTGCTACCAACCAGTTCCAGCCCTCTAGAAATCCAATGCTCATTGGGATTCGTAACTGATCTGAGAGAAAAAGTGGCCCTACCAGGCTAATCCCACAGGGCAGGGGCAAACCTGCCAGGACAAGCTCCCTCCCTGGGTCAGCAGCGCCCCCTGCTGCTGATGGAAGCCTGTGATGCTCAGGCTGTGTTCCTGAGCATGTGTGCTCCAGCTGTGTGCTCCAGCTGTGTGCTCCAGTTTCATAACTGCTTACCCTTGGTAAACACATGAGTGTCCCATCTGTCCAGGAGCACCCATCCATGCTACACACACTGATAAATGACTTATTTCTAGAAATAGAATGCTGCCTTTTTACCGAGGTAAAATAGGACTGGGGGGGGGGCACATGCTGTATTATTAAAAACATAAGGAAAACCAGCCTCAGACCTATCAGACCGAGGAAGGGTGCAGCTCCTTCACTTGGACCCCACTAAGAGGCAGGCACTTAACCCTGCATGGTGCACAGAGACCTGTCATGCTCCTGACTGGCTAAGGGGTTTCAGCTCAGCTAAGTTCCCAATAGTGATGCAATCTTCCATCTGCACATCCATTGCCAGCCCTGGCCACGACCTTCACTTCTGCAGCCGGACTCTGACTCTACAGCTGGACTCAGCCGACAGACAGACAAACAGGCAGCATAGTGGTAGCAGCTGCTGCACAAGTTCCTGAATCGGACCTCAGCTCCCCAAGTGATGGGATTATTCAAAAATCTGTTAGCTCCCCTGCCTCTCAGGCCTTTAGCCTGAGAGAGAGAGACAGAGAGAGAGAGAGAGAGAGAGAGAGAGAGAGAGAGAGAGAGAGAGAGAGAGAGAGACAGACAGACAGACAGAGGGGGGGTGGAATTTATAGCTATGCTGTGCTGTCCAATGTGTGATCTAAGAGCAACACTAGCAATCTCAACTGGAGTAAAAGAAGTCTGTTTGCCTCAGCCAGGGCTAGCAAGTAAAGTGGAACCACCTGAAAACTGATGCTAATAAAAACCTTGGCACCCTGTAAATTTATTGTTATCTAACAAATCCTGGTATTGTGGAAAGGCACATATTTTTGTCTATGTTTCTGACATAGTACACTCAGGATAAAGCCCTGTCTCAAACACCAGAGCCTAGTGTCCATGGAAAGTAGGCTAAGTTAGGGCCCACTGTATACATGCCAACTTCTCAAGGATCTGAGTTCTTATGGTGATTTCTTATATTAACATATAATTATCAGAATAATGTCAAAAGAAATAATTTTGTCAGCCAACATTAAAATGACTTAATGTTCCAAAGTGTCAGAAGCAGTTTATAAGGTTGTGAAATATACGGGAGGTCTCATCAACTTTTGCCTTCTCTGCTCCTCTGTCTCAGAGACACAGACAGTGAGAGGAGGAAGAGGAGCAGCAGAGGAGAGAGGAGAGGCGGGGGGACAGGAAGGAAGAACAGGGGAGAAGACCAGTCAGCTTATATGTAAAAACAGTACGAGAAGCTGATGGCTCAACAGAGCACTGATGGCTGCTTTGTCTCACACCTCTGTCTTCCCATCACCATCAAAGTCACACAATGCCAGGGAGTGAACATTGTCTCCAGTAACCTGAAAATAAAACAGGAAGTCATTAATAAACTGTCCTTTTTCATTTAATCCAAAAGTATCAGCTACATGAAGGGAAGGCTTACATAAACTCCCAGTGAGTTCTCAACATTACCTATAGTTAACATACATTATCTTTTTTTTTTTAAAATTATTTCTTTTGTGCGTATATGTACATGTGAGCATATTCTATATTCTTGTGTGGGTATGGGTACACATGTATATGTGTATGTATGCCTAGGGATGTCACAGCAACTGCAGGTGTCACCCTCAGGAACTCTATCCACTTCCTTTGAGACAGGGTCTCTCACTGGCCAGTAGCTCCTACCTGGATTAACTGGGTGGCCAGTAAACCGCAAGAATCCTCCTGGCTCTACCTCCCTAGTGCTGTGAGATACAAGTGTAGGTGGCCAGGCTCTACATTTTTATGCGGGTTCTGAAGAAGACTAAACTCAGGTCTTCATGCTTGAGAAGGGTACTCTAACAACAGAGCCATCTCCCCAGCCCTATTAGTCCATTCAGTTTTTTGAAAGTATTATTCAATGTAATCAGTGGTTAAAAAACATCTAGACAAAATTAAGAGTGGGAACGCTTAAGAGTACCAAAGTGTTTAGTTCTTCATACCGTCCAAAAGAGATCATTTCCTTCATGATCAAAACCCTGAAGAGCACAATTGCCACCGATGATTGCAAGAGGGGGGGCAATGTCTCCCAGTGTCCCCAGCACAATGGCATTTGCTCCATCTGCTACCTACAAAGGAAAAGACAGGACACAATGATGTGCAGGCACACTGAGGGTGAAGTCATCAGTCTTTCCCATAGATGCTTAACTGGCTCTGCCCTTGTCTCCTAAGAGGGCAGCTAGGCTTTTCCTGGGCCCACAATGTGACCTGGGCAGAATAAGCAGAGAGCCCAGCACATGCAGAGCCCAGCTCCCACCTAAAGCTGCTAAAAACACATGGTTGTGGCAATCCAGGGTTCTCCAGGACTTCTGACTTCTGGGGGTCTGGTCATCTCCCGATGACCAAGGCATGCACCTTTAAAACCCAAGTTCTGAAATAAATTTACCCCTTTTAGGTATAAATCTTCCTATCACACCTAGCATTATATAATCTTTAAGTATGAAACATTTAAATATATGTGTGTGTGTGTGTGTGTGTGTGTGTGTGTGTGTGTGTGTGTGTAGGGAAATACATCTTAAATTATATATTTATAAGTATACATAAATATAAAGATTGGTTATCAAAAAAAGGAAATAGGTAGGAAACAAAAAGGCTAGTAGATTACAGGAAAAAAAAAGAAAAAAAAAAACATTGAATGGGCTACTGAGAAAAAAAGGGAAGCACATTGGGAGCTGAGTGGGAAGAACAATTGAGAACACCCAGGATGAAACCCAAGGCGTGTATGTGATAACCTAAAAAACTTTAAAGAAATACATGTGTGTGGAATATTACTTTAATTGTGTAAAGGTGTGTTACATTTGTTTATGCTACATTTGTTTAATTATGTAAAGACATGTTGCATTTGTTTCACTTTGCCTGCCTAAGGCACCTGATTGGTCTAATAAAAAGCTGAACAGCCAATAGCTAGAGGGATAGGTGGGGCTGGCAGGCAGAGAGAATAAGTAGGAGGGAGACTGAGAGAAGAGAGAGAGAACAAGGGAGAAAGAGAGGGCCATGCCTGGGGCCAGGCAGCCACCAACCAAGCAGATACAGAGTAGGACATACAGAATGAAAGAAAAGTAAAAGCCTGGAGGCAAAATGTAGATGACAAGTGTGGCGATATATTATTTATGATTTAATAAAGATCGCCTGAAGTATCAGGATGCAAAGTCAGCCACAAGCTATAGAGGTCAGGCAATGGTGATACATACCTTTAATCCCAGCAGCCATAATAGCTAGCAATAGAGCTAGGTGGTGTGCCACACACCTTTAATCCCAGAACTCAGAAGACAGGCAGATGGATCTCTCTGAGTTCAAGGCCACCCTGGCCTACACGATTGAATTGTCTAAAAGTAACAGAGCTCATGCCCTTGAGAGGTATATAAAAAAACAGGAGCCCAATGTCTCAGGCTGCATTCTGCGATTTAGTCTCCAGCCCATGTTGAGGAGAAGGCAAGTCTGAGGCTTGGTAGAGAGCTCGTGGAGACAGGATCACAGCCTGAGGTAGAGGTAAGAGCTAGTGGCTTGGCTGCTTTGCTTCTCTGATCTTCAGCTTGAAGCTAAAACCCCAATAGCTATCTCTGGGTCTTTTATTTATGGTGTTATAGACAAGAAACAGGTTAATTTAAGTTCAAGAAAAGTTAACCAGAAATGAGCATAAGCTAAGGTTTAGCATTCATAACTAATATTAAATCTTCATGTTTTTATTTGGGAGCTGGTTGGTGGCCCAAAAGAAAGCCGTGTGTGTGTGTGTGTGTGTGTGTGTGTGTGTGTGTGTGTGTGTGTGTGTGTGTGTGTGTGTGTAAAAAGACAGCACTCATAAGAAATTTAAATTGCCAAAAGACCAGCCAATCAAAACATAAAGGTAAATAGTAAATACACCTGTAGTCTCAGCTGAGCACAGGGCTGAAGCAGAAGGATTGCCTGACCCTCAGAGTTTGAGATCAGCAAACACATCAAGACCCTGTCTCAAAGAAAAACAAAGACAGACAGACATGCATAAAAGGTAATAATGAACTGGGAAAATGAGTTAATAAATATATCAAACTTAATTTTCTGCTAATAAATAGCAAGAAATGAACAATAAACTCAGTAGAAAGGAAGCATAAATAGCCAATGAAATGAAAACTTTGGTAATCATTTTCTCTTCTTATATAAGCAGTGGTTTTTTTTTTTTTTTTTTTTTTTTAAATCGATAGCTGCTGAAGTACTCTCATAATCTAACAGGAAGGTAGAAAAACAAGAGTCCCCTGGGGAGCAATTTAACAACAACTATTAAAAATGTATTTAGCTTAATGGTGCAGGGTTATAATATCTGCAGACAGCTTGCAAGCTTGAGGTCAACTGGGCTACATGGAGGTTTATTTCACTTGCATCATCAGGGGACGCCAAGGCAGGAAACTGGATGCAGGACATGGAGGAGTGCTGCCTACTGGCTTGTTCCCCATGGCTTGCTCATCCTGCTTTCTCATACAACCCCAGGATCACCTAGCTAGGGGTAGCACTGCCCACAGTGCACTGGGCCCTTCCACATCAGTCCTTAAATAAGAAAATGCCCCCATAGGCCTATAGGCCAATCTAATATGGGCATTTTTCTTATTTGAGGTCCCCTCTTTCCAGATAACCCTAGCTTGTGTCAAGATGACAAAAATTAGCCAGCATATTTGGCTGCTTCATGAGTTCAAGACTAGCCTAGGCAACTTAGAGAGACTCTTAACTCAACAATAAACAATAAAAAAGAAAAAGAAGAAGAGGAGGAGGGACAAAGGGTAGGAGGAGAAAGGCCTTTGGCATTACAATTACACCTCTGGCTTTTAATTTTTTAAATATTCATTTATTTTGTTTATGTGTGTTTGTCTGCAGAGGCCAGAAGGTTGTAGCTCCTAACTATTGGTAACTCCAGTTCCAGGAGATCCAATACCCTCTTATGGCACTCAAGGGCACCTGGTGTGCAAGTGGTGCATAGACATACACACACATACACCCATACACATAAAATAATTAATAATAATAATAATAATAATAATAACTTTTAAAAGGAAGCTAGCTAAGCAGGAGCTCATAAGAGCCAGAAAGCAGCCTTCCTCCAGAGTTCCTGACCTGACTTCCTGCAACAAATGACTGTACCCTGTTTGCTGAAATAAACCCTTTCCTCCCCTGGTCATGGTGTTTATCAGGAGCCAAAGAATGACACAAGAACACACAGTAGGCAGCAGTGGTGGTGCATACCTTTAATCCCAGGAGGCAGAGTTTGGTCTATGTGAGTTTGAGGCATGCCTTTAATCCCAGCACTCGGGAGACAGAGGCATGCTGGTCTTTGTGAGTTCAACGTCAGCCTGGTCTACAAAGCTACACAGAGAAAACCTGTCTCAGAAAAAAAAATGAACAAACAAACTCTGTAATCAGGCATAGCTAGTTGGTCTATGTCTATAATCCCAGCACTCAGGAGATTGAAGAAGGAGGTTCACAAGTTCAAGAGCAGCCTGGGAAACAGTGAGACCTAATCTCAAAACACAGACACACAGATCTGGGTGGGCAAATCCAAATGATGTTTGTTTATAGGTGATTTGTTTTAATATTTCTTTCCTATCTCTCCTATGGAATATGGATAGCTTGGGCATTAAATCTACAGCACTTGTAGACAGCAGGTTGCAGGAAGGCCCTCCATGGTGCTTAAGGCAAAGTCACCAGAGAACTGTTTGCTGGGTTCCCAATAGATCTTGACAGATGGTGTCACAGATACACATGCTAGAGACACTCATGACTGTCACCAAATGTTTAATAACCATAACCCAACAAGTAGGCTACATATGCATCAAACAGCAGTGAAGCTGAGTTCCCCACTGCGACGACACAGAAGACACTGCAACAAACATCTTCAAATAAAGTGGCAAGGGCTGTCAACAACAGCTCAGTGATAGAACATTTAACTGTGATGCACACCCAAGGCTCTGAGTTCAATGCCCAACACCACCAACCAACAAAAACTTCTTGTCTGACAAAAAAAAATCCACAAAAATACATGGGCATTAATGGGTAATGGGGATTGATGGTTAAAGGGGGTATACTTGCCTCTCTGTAGAACAAATCTGAATTATTGTAGATATCATAAGCCAAAAGACTGGTCTGTGTTCCCACTAAAAGCGCATCATAGCCAAGCTCAGGGTTCAAGATTCCTGCAGTCAGGCAGCTGACTGTCTGGTTAATGTTGAGGAGAGAAACATCAGACTCCAGGGGGCTCTGGAAGACTCTAGATGCACTGAAATGCTGGCTCCGTGTGTGAGGGTTATGAATAAAAACCTGAAAAACAGAAAAGTCATAGTCTCTTAAGACATCCAAAAGTGCCAAATTCAAATGACATGTTTTAAATATTGATTAGTGGATTCCATCAAGAAGTAGTCACCTTAATCTATAAAGTTTAAGGTATTCATGTAAGGCCAGGCCTGGTGGTACACTCCTTTAAGCCCAGCACTCAGGAGGCAGAGGCAGATGGATCTCTGGTTGAGGCCAGCCTGGTCTACAGAGTGAGTTCCAGGACAGCCAGGGCTACACCAAGAAACCCTGTCTCAGAAGACAAACAACAACAACAACAAAAAAGATGCTCAAACACAGTTCTGTGGGTAGCTAACTTCCAGTCTGTGCACTATGGAAATCCAGTGTTCTTAGCCCTGCCGTCAAAGTGAAGAGCAAGCTCCAGCTGAACCGTGCTCCCTACCAGTGGGGTACAAAGGGTTCAGACAGGGCTGTCTTCCCTGGTGTTAAGCACAGGAAGCTGATGCCAGACAGCACATGATCTCAGGAACCAGAAGAGCACTTCCTGAAGTGTCTTCCACACCAGGCCCTAGTAAATTCCCCCCCAAGCCCTTAAAAATAGCCCATCAGTTTAATGTGCTTTACAAGCTTCAAATTTGTCATATAAATCAAATTCTTGAACACTGTTTCATAGTCCCCACTAGTAAGATCAAAAATTAAAATTAGTTCCAAAGACAGAAATTCAACAGTTTTGATTATCATAAATTTGATCATCTGAGTGACTTCACCATTCAATGTCCCTAAGCTTCACCTGTGAAAATGAAGCTTAATTCAGAAATTCTCAGGTGCAGTGACATTGCAGTGATGGAGAACTGGGTGTGAGGTGCAGTGTCTTAGATATTAGAATGGCCTGTGGCTTCTTTTTTCGAGACAGGGTTTCTCTGTGTAGCTTTGGAGCCTATCCTGGCACTCGCTCTGGAGACCAGGCTGGCCTTGAACTCACAGAGATCTGCCTGCCTCTGCCTCCTGAGTGTTGGGATTAAAGGCGTGTGCCACCAACACCCGGCGGCCTGTGGCTTCTAAAGAGCTACAATGAACAGGAACATATAGTACAACTGTGGCACTTCCCTGGAGAAACTGCTTAAGATTTTATTTTTACTAAGGTGTATGTCTCTATGCCTGTATGTACAAATGTGTATGGGCACCCGTAGAGGTAAAAAAAAAATGCATTATATCCCCTTAAGCTGGAGTTAAGGGTTTATGAGCTGACAATGGGGGTACTGGGAACCAAATTCCAGTCTTCTGAAAGAGCAGTAAAATTATTAACCCATGAGGCACTTCTCCAGCTCCCTCTCACCGAGAAAAATTTTATCATCTTAAAAACAAAACAAAACAGAAACAGAAACACCAACTTTAAGGGATCATCGTGACAGAAAGATGAAAAACACTAAATTGGAATTCCTGGGCCTTAATTTTAAGTATTTCATTCCTTTAGTATAAATGCAGTATTAATTTTAAGTTATTAACTATACAAATTAGTTTAGGAAAAATAATATTGTAAGAAAAAATTGGGCCGGGCATTGGTGGTGCACATCTTTAATCCCAGCACTTGGGAGGCAGAGGCAGACAGATCTCTGTGAGTTCGAGGCCAGCCTGGTCCCCAGAGCAAGGGCTAGGACAGGCTTCAAAGCTACAGAGAAACCCTGTCTAGAAAAAAAAAAAAAAAAAAAAAGCCGGGTGGTGGTGGCACACGCCTTTAATCCCAGCACTCAGGAGGGGGAGGCAGGCGGATCTCTGTGAGTTCGAGACCAGCCTGGTCTACAAGAGGGAGTTCCAGGACAGCCTCCAAAGCCACAGGGAAACCCTGTCTCGAAAAACCAAAAAAAAAGAAAAGAAAAAAGAAAAATTGTTCAGCAAGATAGCTGAACAATAAGGGAGCTTGCCACCAAGCCTGCATTCTATCCCAGGGACCCACGTGGAGGATAAGAAGTGACTCCCACAGCGAGCTGGCTTCCTGTGATCCCCATACGCACACTGTGGCACCACACACACTAATATACACATACACATACACAAATTCATTTAAAATATACTCAAAAGAAGTGTAGTAACTGAATATCATTTAATGTTCTCATTTGTGTGATACTTTTAAGCTGTTATCAACATTAATCGCACTTGACTTATACGGGTCAGAGGATTAAGGCCCTGATTGCAAGTGACAGAGCTGAATCAAGAACCCTGGTGTGCCCAGACCACGAACAGCAGGAGTTACCACATCACATTTCATTTTGTAATATCTCTGAACAAAGAATTCTTAAAGTTTTCTAGAAATTAGACATTGAGAGAAAAACAGGAAGAGAAATGACTTGTGCACCCCAGAGTCTGGAATGAGAATCAAGTTTTTCCCAAAAGCAACAAGAAACCCCAGGATGAGACTGCTCCTGGTCTCGAGAGTCCCTACTGAGGTCTTCTGTCCCTTCAACTGCATGAAGAACAGACACTTCCTTCAAAGGAATGGCTGTAGATGACAGTGTTGTCCTAGCTGAGACACTGGTGATCTAAATCAGCTGATTCTCCAGTTCTATAGTGACAGAAAAAAATGTCCCCCAGGAAAAAAACACCAATGTTCATAACATTAAACAAGGTATGTTTACCAAACTCAAATGTTCTCCCTCATCTGTGGATCCTAGCTTATATTACATATATGTAAACAGGTGTAAGTGGGGAAATAGTCTACAATTTAGAAAGGAGACCAACAGAGAATAATATTAGACGATAAGGAAAGACAGAATGCAGGCAAAAAAAAAATACAGGTTTTTTTTTTTTTTTTTTTTTTTTTTTTTTTTTTTTTTTTTTTTGTGTGTGTGTGTGTGTGTGTGTGTGTGTGTGTGTGTGTGTGTATCAGAGAGGGGGGTTGGTAGACCTGTGAATTCACTTTTCTGTGTACTGAATCTGAATTATCAAGAACCATTTTTACATTGCAAAAGATGCCAACATGTGTTCGTCCTTTGAGGTCATGACTGGGCTTGCTTTGAATTTCACTGCCATTAGTGCAGTAAGAACAAGACATGACTAGTCACTGAATACATCTGCTGCAATGACCCATCTAGAAAAAGTACTTTTTTGTTGGTATTTTTGTTGTTGTTGTTGTTCTAAACTGAAATTTTTCTCTTTTTACTTCTATTTAAAGCTATTTCAGAACCATTTTATTAGTGTTATTTAATATGTAAAATATATTGCTCTGTGTAAAGTAAAAAACAAAACAAAACAAAAATCCCAAAGAAATGGCTTTCTAAAGTATCCTTGTCAGCATGGGTGTTAAGACCCGACCCTTGAAGACAATATTTGCACACATTAACAGACATGTAGAAGCCAAGCTGCTGCCCAATGAGAAGCTTCACCCCACTGACTAGCATTCACGGGACTGAAGAGCACCCTGCACAACACCAGAGGAGAAAGGTAATCAGCAATTCACAAACCCTGCCATCTACAAAGGTGACCTGCCTACCTGCAAGACATGCCAGTGCAATGGTGGCACAAACACTGTGGAAGTAACCCACCGCCCTCTGACTGAATTTAAGGCCTATTCCATGAGATGGAACCCATGCCTGACACTGCTCAAGAGACCAAAGACCTGAGACTGGATGGGTCAAGCCTAAGGCAGTGGTTCTCAACCTATGGGTGGAAAGACCTTTTCTCAAGGGTCACATATCAGACTATTTACAATTCACAGTGGTTAAAAAAAAAAAAAACAGTAATGAAGTAGCAACAAAATAATGTTATTGTTGGGGGGAGGTCACCACAATATGAAGAACTGTATTAAACAGTCACAGCATTAGGAAGGTTGAGAACTACTGGTCTAAGGGAAAACCAAATACTATTGTTCTGCTCAAGGAACATAATGATAAAATGACTCCTGTGATATTCTGCTACACCAACAAATCAGTGCCTCACTCGGCCATCCTCACAGAAGCTTCTTGCAGTAGATGGGAACAAATACAAACTCATGACTAGACAATATGGAGAGATTTTGGAACACTCAGTCCTAATGGGATGTCTTCATCAAACCCTCCTCTCAGGACCCAGGGAGCTATGCAGAAGATGAAGCAAAAAGTTTGTTAACAGTCAAAGGGGATGAAGACTCCAAAGGCACACTGTTCTCCAGATACAACAGGACTGATGCATATATGAATTCGGAGACTGTGGCAGCAGGTACAGGGCCTGCACAAGTGCAAGCCAGGTGGGTCTCTGTGCTCAGAGCAGCAGGAAGTGGACACAGGCCCCCACCCCTAACCAAGAAGCTATCTGCCTGAAATTGGTACCCACTTGCAAGAGAAAAAATACTTTTCTCCGATGCAGTCTGTTAACTGTCTGGTACTCTCAAATGTAAGCTCCAGAGGTGAAATTCCATTTACCACAGTATCTGCAGAGTTAAGTGCCCAGCACAGGATAAGGCCTCAAATTAGGGGCTAGGGCAGTGGTTCTCATCCTTCCTGATGCTTTGACCCTTTAATACAGTTCCTCATGTAGTGGTGACCCCCAACCATAAAATTATTTCATTGCTATTTCATAACTGTAATTTTGCTACTGTTATGAATTGTAATGTAAATATCTGATTTGCAGGATATCTAAGACCCACAAAGGGGTCATGACCCACAGGTTGAAAAACTGGTAAGATAACACCAATGGGATATCTTCAGCCTGTTATACTGCTGCTGTGTCATATATATGCATATGCAAATATGACTCTGTTCTGAATGTTTGTCAGTGCCTGAGGCAGGGGCAGCACTGGAGACTGAACCTACGGTGTTGAGTATGTTAGGCAAGCATTCTACCTCTGAGTTATACCATCAGCCTTTTTAATTTTATCTTATTGCATGATTTTCCTGTGTGTATGTTCAGGCTCCATGGCAGGCAAATGGAGGTCAGACAACAACTTACAAGAGTCAATTCTCCTTCCACTATGTGCCCCTAGGCTAGAACTCAGGTCATCAGGCTTGGCAGTAGGTGCCTGTATCCAATGAGGAGTCTCCCTACCCTCTCCCCTTTCTAAATTTTAATTTTGAGACTGGGTCTCCCTGTGTAGCCTAGGTGAGTAGGGTGATTTTTGTGTCAACTTAACACAACCTAGAGTCACCAGACAGAAAGGAGCCTCATCTAAGGAAATGATTCCATGAAATCCAGCTGTAGGGCATTTTCCCATTTAGTGATCAATGGGGAGGACCCAGCCCATGGTGGGTGGAGCCATCCCTGGACCTGGGTTCTGTAAGAAGGTGGGCTGAGCAAGCCATGGGAAGCAAGCCAGTAAGCAGCTCCCCTCCATGGCCTCTGCATCAGCTCTTGCATCTGGGATTCTGCCTTGTGTGAGTTCCTGTCCTGACTTGCTTCAGTGATAAATATCAATGCTGAAGTGTAAACCAAATAAACCCTTTCCTCCCCAACTTGCTTGTTGGTCATGGTGTTTTGTTGCAGCTACCGAAACCCTAACCTAAGAGGACACCAGGCTAGCTTTGAATTTATGATCCCAACCTCCTGAGTAACTGGAATAACAAGTGTGTACCACTATATCAGGTTTGTTAGTTCCTCTTAACCACGGCATCACATATCAGGCCCAATGCTCAGCACTTTACCTCATCATACCAATTAATGAAACCATAACCCACTTAAATGAATCATTATGCTCTAGCTATGTATCCCAAAACATAGCATATAAAGTAGCATAAAACATACATGGAAGTGCCTGAAAACTCATTCACAAGTGTAATTGACAACCACACTGGGTCCAACAAAATGCTTTCAATCTTACTTCTACAACTTTTTTCTTTTTCCAAACTGGGTCTTGCTCTATAGCCCAAGATGATCTCAAACTGGTGGTAATCCTCCTGCCTCAGTCTCTTGTACTGGGATTACAGGCATGAGGTACCCCATATAGCTTCCTTTCCAGAACTTTCTGGTTGAGCAATCTCAGACACTAAATTGAACCTCTTTGAACTATTTCTAGTCAGTAAAGTTGAAAAAACAAAAAGAAAATAACAGCAGCTAACAATTAGTGACTATTTCCCATACATCATATTGTTGCTATTATTTGTTCAGTGCAGAAGGTTATTAAATTAAGAGGTCAGTAAAGCAAGAATCCAGTACACCAATGCTACACTAGTATTTTTGGCCTTGTAGCAACGATGCTGAGAGAATTAACAGGTATAAGGCTTTGTGCCTGTTAGAAATTGCATTTCTGAAGTCCTTATAGTCCTTGTATTTTGTGCATGCTTCTATCAATACATAGGGCCTTGATCTGTCTTGTCATTTAACAAACTTTCACCTACAATTGACTCTTCTTGAATGATTTTGGGGATTCAGAGATAAGATGAGGTCAATACTTTTAGAAAGCATATAGAAGTATCAAATATGAAGGTTTTTTTTAAGTGATCTTTTGTCTCTGTGACTCTGACACCTACCCCAGTATGTGCCTCATAGTAAATACTTAAGTTATGGGGAGAAATCTGAATGTACATGATCAAGGACCAAAAGTATATTCTGAATTTAACACTGGGAACCCCGCCCCCCCACTTCCTCCCTGTAAAGAGACAAATGTGGAAGACTCCATACGGCGAGCAGAGAGGCTCTGGGCAGGAATTTGAAGTCAGCAATCACTGCTAATCCTGGCCAAGCTCTCCTCCTTCTTGGGCCTTCTCCTTCCTAAGCTCCTGATCCGTTCTCAGTAGTGTCCAACACTAAGAACTTGGTCATGAGAAACGTCACTACTCTGAAGCTGTTCCTCTGAAACGCCAAATAGATAGGACTGAGGCCAAGGACAGCAGCGAGACTGGTTGCTAGGCAATGTGGGCTGGGGGCGGGGCAGCATGAGAGGCGGGATCTGGACGCCGGCGGAGTTCGGGTGGGACCGGTTACCTTGCCCGCTTGGGTGGCAGCCGCCAAGCACGGGTGAGTCCCGTCGTATCGCCCTATGGCCACCATGCGGGGGCTGATTTTGTGGCGCAGTTTCAGGGTGAACACGGGCAGCAGCATGATGGCGGTGACTGACGCCCGACGCAGGCGCAATGCAGACAGCCTAGCAGACCGGTCGGTCGCCTGGCAGCGGCTGAGGGGTGCAAGGAACAAGCACGCGGGACCCCGAATGCCCCAGGCACCGCGCCCGGAGCGCCCAAGAGCACTACCCGGGTCGCGGACTCCCTCTGCGCCTGCGCGAACCCGCCCAGCTGCAGAGCTGCGCAGGCCTCGACTATCTCCTGCGACTGCGCAGTGGGCGTCACGAAGGGTTGAACCGCGCTTTCTCGGTGGATGCAAGCTGGTGTTGTCAATTAGTGTCAGATGCAACCCCACCTTGGCGTCTGGAGTGCCTGAGCCAGTACCTCCCAGTATTCTCTCCCGGACGTCAACCAAACTGCACCCCGTAGACGCCACACACTATGCAACCCACTCCAGATGGTCACTCGTTCAAGAACTAATGGCTTTAGCCAGCCGATGGCTCAATGGGTGAAGATGCTTGATGCCAAGCCGCATGACCTGAGACCTGAGTTCGAAGCAGAAAACCATCTCCATTTGCCCTCATGATAAATAAAATGCAATATTTTTTTAAAACAACGCTTAAGTGCCTACTGTGTCCCATGTTTTAGCTGTTATATCCAGGCAAATGACAACAGTAACCTGAAAACATCAATCCTCACCAAAATAAATAAATGTTTTCAACTCATGGTTAAATAAATAGTTTAGGTTTAGGCGGTGAATTACTGCAGGAAAGAAAGATCACTTCCCTCCCAAGTCCAGTTAAGGATTAGCTGAGAGTCAAGAATTCCGGTACCATTAACATTTGCTTTGGAGGTTTCCTATGGAGAGACAATACTCACTTTATATAAAGACACTTCAGCTAAGAATGCGCAAGTCCTGAACGTATATGGCCTTTCTCCTTTCCCAGCTGTAAAGCGGCAATTTCCTAGAACACTCACAAGAAACCCTTAAATAAATGATATGTCTTAACTCCGGTGTATATCCTTGTGACATGTGGGTCTATCATCAGAGTGCAAACCCTACTCAAGGCACCGCTGAAGTCACCTTATTATTCATTTATCTAAACAAGAGGGAAAAGAAGGTAATCCCAGCACTCAGGAGGCGGATCTCTGTGAGTTCGAAGCCAGCCTGGTCTACAGAGCGAGTTCCAGGATGACCTACAAAACAATACAAAGAAAACCTGTCTCAAAAACCAAACCAAAACAAAACGAAACAAAAAAAAAGAGGGGAAAAAGAAGGACCTGTAGACATGGGGCAGCAACAGGGATGATAGGAGAGAGGAGCAAGCAGGTGACAAGGCTCAACCAAACCAAGTATGAATGAAAATGTCATAACGAAACCTGATACCTTGTAAGCTAGATTTTAAAATAAAAGAGAGAGAGAGAGAGAAGGGGGAATTCTTAACAGTTTGTTGAGATGTAACTTGAGAAATGCCAAGTAATCTTGTGTGGCAGATGGTACCACACTTAGTGGGACTCTCCTTTCAAACCCCACATCCAAGCTCTTGGCTGTGTATTATTCTTTCCCTGATTACCTCTATAAAACTATTCCCCCAAGTCCCCACTATGCTTAAGCTATGCTGAAATTATATATTATTGTGTGTGGGGTTGTAGAACATCATGAGTTCTAGGGACCAAACTCATGTCATCAGGCATGTGCTTTTACCTGGTGAGCCATCTTGCTGACCAAAATGTGAATAAACTTCAACTCTGCTTCAAACTGTCTGGCCCTGGAATCTTTTTCTGCAATGAAATCAAGAATCCCATTTTCTCTTGAAAGGAAGTCTCTAGAAAGAAGTCCCCAGGCTGCTGCAGATGACAGAGTAGAGCTGCATTTCTGGCTCACACCTCCTGGCTAGTGGCAAAAGGTAACTTTATTTGCCAAACAGTTTTTACAGATCTAAGTTAAAAGCTTGAAATGAGGCCATCCTGGATTAGAGTGGCCCCTAATTCTAATGACATGTATCCTTTTAAGAGGGAGAGAAGACAGAAAGAGCCATAGGCAGCAATTGAAGTTGCTACTCGAAACTGAAGATGCCTGAAGGCTCCAGGAGCTTGGAATTCTTCCCTAGATTGTTCGAGGAAACGTTCTCCTATTAATATCTTGATTTCAGACTTCTGCCTACAGATGTGTGAGGAAATAAACCTTGTTATAAGGCAGAAATGGTTGGGAATGGGGGATTCCCAACTACTGGTGAACTACTGGTATATTTTTGAAATACATGGAAATTTGAAGAGTTGCAACCATTCATTCCACACACATTTTTTGAGAACCTACTGTGTGTGTGACACTCTTCCAGACAACAAATAGCAATTTAAAAAATGAATCTCTTCACTCATGGAACCAACACAGTAGTCAGAGAAAACAAGAAATGCACAGTCATTAGGGTAGGCACCAATAGGAAGGGGGGGAGAAGGGCAGGTGAAGGGTGAATGGAACAATTCTTAGTGAGATTTTAGGGAAGACACCCCCCTGAGAAAATGACATCCAGGCAAAGAATTAAAGTCAGTTCAGGAGCCAGCTCCCAGGGAGAAGTTTCAGGCAGAGAAAATGCAAGTGCTAAAGCCTGGAGGGCTCATCTAACTGCCTTCTGGAATAGACATTTACCAAGGAAAAATGAGATGGGCAGCCACCACCATAGGAGACTGGAGAGCAGGCATGGGGGACAGAGAATCGGGAGGATGTGGGCCTGGTAGACAGGTTGACAGAACTGCTAGGAGCAAATGGACAACTGGAAGGCACTGCAGTGGGTGTTGAAAGATGAGCCCCAACTCTATGTGATGTTTGCATTTTGTAGAGTTCTGTGAGTGAGCATTATTCTTTTCAAGTCTGTTGGTTGCAATCTCCTTTGGGGATAATGTCAAAAATTCATTTTGAGTGGCTTGGTGGAATCCCTCCAGGATTCTAGCAGTCCATGCTTCTTAGTCCCACGAGCACCTTCCCACCCCATCTCTATGGAGCGCCTGCAGACTCTCCAAGACCGGGA
This sequence comes from Cricetulus griseus, assembly GCF_003668045.3. Classification (NCBI taxonomy): domain Eukaryota; kingdom Metazoa; phylum Chordata; class Mammalia; order Rodentia; family Cricetidae; genus Cricetulus; species Cricetulus griseus. Next base: position 170,291,050 of record NC_048596.1, read on the forward strand.
GCATCTTTCTGGCCATCCCACTGATGGAAATTGCCCCAATCTGTTCTACTGCATCAGAATTTACTTCATTTCATGTAATTCATTCTCTTTGGCTCAAGAGCTGTACTTCTACAAAGCCCTCCTTTCACTGAATTCACTGAACTGTGTTAATTTCTGGTTGAGGTTGGTGGGTCACGTCTGCTGGGAACAACTTGAAAAGGAGTCTCTAGAAGATATCATTTGAGACCCTTCATTTTCCTGTCAAACATTTATTGAAGATCTGCTTGCTCCAGACAGGGGCATAGTGGCAAGCAAGGAAGGCATAATCTGTCCCCTTAAGAACTGTAGATCTTACAGGGTTTAGGGAATAACAGACACTAAACATGAAAACGATAAGATCATTTTACCTGACCATAAGGCTGATGAACTGGGTCTTGGGAAAAGCCTCTCAAAATAAATGGCATTAGGATTAAGAGTTTATAAAAAAAAAGGGGGGGGGCAGCTACAAGAAGGGGTAATAGAAGAGCATTCCAGATAAAGGGGACAGCAAAGACAAAGGGTCAGGGTGAGCAAGATTAAGAATGTGTCTGGATTTCACTGTGTGAGAACAAGACATATCAGCAAGGGCCAGGCCACGATGCACTTGTGGGCTACACCAAGCTTGAGACTTCCTCTCTATTGGACAGTAGCGCATGCCTACTAGATCTCCATGCAAGACGACGTGGACTCCATCTACTTGGCCAAGCTAAACTTCCTCTATGCATTGCCCTGGTGGCCTGTGACTTTGCAATTGCTCTTCCTAACAGGACATTAAAATCCTCAGCAACTGCATGACTAACAATTTATTGAACATTATCTAAAAGCCATCCTAAGTACTTTATATAAATCACTTTGTTTAATCCCACCATAACCCTATGAGGTAGGTACTGTTATGCTGTTTCACAGACTACAAAAATCTTACAATTGTCACCTTGTCTCTTTATACATCTCCATTAGTTCCCAATTGCCAACCACAGGTCTCTAACTGATCACAGGAAGATCTTCAAAGGTGGACCATTAATCTCTGTAGTTTCAACTTTTGTCTCTTGCTTCAGACCCCATGCCTTACTCAGATGCTCCAAGCTTCCCTGCCCATTTCATGCCTCTGCCTGGAATGTCTTTCCTCTCATTCACAACCCATCTCTGGGACTCAAGCTGAGTATCACCAGAAAGTTCTAATAGCCGCAGTCATTGCCATTCAAACACACTTGGGAAGTAGCCATACTTTCTTTGTGGCTGCATTGGATCTCCAGCAGTCAAGCCCTTTGCCATGTTGAGGGTATCTGAGTTTCAGGATCAGCAATGCTCCCAGGAAGATAGGCAGGATGTCACTCAACCTGCCAAGCACTGAGCCAGGTAGGGAACATGAAGGCATCCCTCCAAAGAGAAAACTGACCTTTCCTGCCAGCATCCCTTAGTCCTCTCTGCCTCTTGTAACTCCTTCAAGAATCAGTGGCTCTTCCAAGGAGACACTTGTCTTTTCAGGTCAGTGAACACTCTGGACTTGAGGTCCTAGGACTTTCACAGGAAACAGAATGACAGTGGGTTGTAAGGGAGGCAACACTAGAGAGTGGATCAGTTCGTGAGCCTAGACAGCTGCAGACATGTCTTATAATTCTCTTCCCTCAGTCACTAGTGGAGACATGGACCTGTTGTTTTACCCTGTTTGTTTATTTGTTTGTTTTGTTTTTTCAAGACAGGGTCTCTCTATGTAGGTCTAGCTGTTCTAGAATTCATTATTTAGACCAGGATGGCCTCAAACTCAGATACCTGTCTGCCTCTGCCTCCCAAGTGCTGGAATTAAAGGCCTGTTCCACTAAGGCCAGCTCTAATACTCACTCTTATTGACCGTTCTCTGTTTGCCAAGTTCTGGCACACACTATTTAAGTCACTGGTTCTCATGGCCTCACTTAAAGGGAGGGACTGTCATCGTCCCCGTTTACAAGGGAGGAAATTGAGTCTTAGAGGTTTTGTGACTTAAGCCTGCAGTCGTGTGGCTGGGTAAGCTACAGAATGATTATAGCAAACCCAGGCAGACAGGCTCCAGAGCCTGAGAGAGCCTAAGGGCCACACATACAGACTGAAGCTGTGAACTTCATTGAGTACCAGTGTCATGTGTAAGGAGAGTCATAAGACACAGATGAACTAATAGATCTTGTCCTGGTTAGTTTTGTTTGTTTTGTCAATTTGAAACAAGATAGAATAATCCAGGGAGAAGGAACCTTAATGAGAAATCACCTCCATCAAATTGGCCTGAAGGCAAGCCTATGGGGAAATTTTAATGCTTGGTGTGTGAGGGCCCAGCCCACTGTGGGCTACCCCTGGGCAGGTGGTTTTGGGTTATTTTTTAAAAAAGCAGGATGATCAAGCCATGGAGAGCAAGTCAGTAAGCATCCCTCCTCTATGGTTCCTGTTGCTGCCCCTGTTTGAGTTTCTGCCCTGACTTCCCTCAATGACATACTATAATCAGAATGCGCAGGTAGTCCTGAATGGTACAGGAAAGTAGGCTGAGCACGCCATGGGAGCTAGCCATCAAGCAGCATTCTTCCATGGCCTCTGCTTTCATGCCTGCCTCCAGGTTCCTGCACTGAGTTCTGGATTCCCTCAATGACAATGACCCAGAATATGTAAACCCAAATACACCTTCTCCTCCCCAAGCTGATTTTGGTCATGGTCTTTATCACAGTGAAAGAAAGCAAACCAAAATGGTGCTTATGCCAGTGCCTGGTGGTTAAAGGAAGCTCCAGAAATAGTCACTGATATTACATCTAGGAGACATTTATCTGACTGGGTGGGGTGTCCATGGTAATAAAGTCAGCATCTTTCTTCTTTTCTCTTTTTAGAAGATGGTATTGTGCCACTTTTCTTTTCACTCCTGGGTTTGAAAAGCGAGTCTAGCTAGTCAAGTTCTACTAGGCTAAGCCAATACTAATAGGAAAGGGAAGGGGTGCCTTAAGCAGCTCCCATTCCCAGTACTCACCTTGAGTTTACACAGCATCTCCACTAGAGGGTGTGCAGGGGTAAAAAACAGTCTTGGGATTTAGGCCAAGAGGAGGCAGGGTGAGAGGGCCTGCAATAGTAGCAAATAGTAGCAAAGCTTGCTTCTCAAGGCCTGATCGCGCTGGAGAGCAACAATGAAACTCACGGAGTGCATTCCAAGGAGGGCCAGCTGGAGAAGGACATATATTTGCTTTGGTCTTTGAGATAGCTATGTCGCCCAGCTGGCTTTGAACTCTCTGCAATCTTCTTGCCTTGGCCTCTCCTTAAAATAACAATATGAAGACAGAGGCTCTCTGGGGATAGTCCGTGCCTCTTCCCACTCCTGATGCCACGTAGCTGTCTGTAAAAAAGCATAGCTTCAAGATGAGTGGATGTTCCTCAATTCATGGAAGGAAAGAGGCCTGGAGACACTGGAGCAGAGCTGGTTTTCCTGGGCCAAGCCCTGCGTGCTGTCCTGTTTTCCCTTCAGAAGCAGCTCTCACTGGCTTCCCAGCCTCCATTCTCCCTTTCTAGAAGTCTTGGTAGCTCTGTGATGTGTCTGAGGTGAGTCACAAGGTGAGGCTGACCATGTCGGTCTCTTCTCTCAGCTTCTTTCATGTCAGAAAAGACAGGAAACATGCATGTTTCGGTATCACCAGTTTGTCACATAGGAGAAAAACAGTCACCTCTGGCCAGTGGATAGGGGGAGCCACCTATAAGAGTTAATAGCTAGCATTTGTTCACCAGTCACCAATTGCCAGACTGCCGAAGTTCTTACTTGTATTATCTCACTTAACCTCCAATCCTGTGAAATAAGTAACATTATTACCTCTGTTTTCTAGATGGATAAACTAATGTCAACTCCAGATTCAGCCAAAACCCTGATAGGGTACAAACACCATATTATGCCACTATACGATCGTAACTACAAGGTCAAGATTAAGGTACCTTTCATTGTCCTGAAGGTATCTGTCAGTTTTTAAAATGTTAATGCTTTCAGCCAAGTCTCTTCTAACATAAATATGCTGCTAATGTGTCTAAAATTTATGTTTTCACAAACTCAAAGGATTTTTGTAAGTTCCAGGGAGCCGAATCAGACCCATCCAAACAGGTCAGATTCACTCCAAATAAATATTATTCAACCTTTCCCTGATCTTGGACTCCCTTCCCTCATTTTGGGACCACTTGGGAATCCCTCCCTAATCTTACAATATTCCCCTCAAGTACCAGGACCTAAGAAAAAAATTTGTCTCTAAACTTAACCTTGTCCTCTATTCTGCTAACATCTTGCCAGGTCTAAGAGGCAGCATTAGAACCAGAGAGTTCCATTCAGCCTGGACTGCTATGGACCAACCAGCTACCCCAGGATGTGGCAGCACCCCAGCTCTCTCAGGTCCCCCAAAGATGGTCAACACCCCCAAGTCAGCAGGAAGTAGTTTTGAGAACTCCTTATTCCCTAATCTGCCACATCTAACACCCCACCCTTTTAGTAATAAGTAAAGGTGGGAATGAAAGGTTCAGGCATTACGCTGGCCTGCCCCTGTTACCTGGCAGAATCCACTCAGGCAGTACCCTGGTCAGCCTAGGGTTCCATGGGAACTAAGTCTGCACGCAGGTGTAAAGGACCCCTTTAAAAGACAGATCCCTACCCACTTACACTCTCTTGCTCTCTTCTCTCCCTTCTCTTTACTCTCTCTTACCTCCTCCCTTCTCTCTCTCTGTCTCTCTCTCTGTCTCTCTCTCTGTCTGTCTCTCTGTCTCTTCCTCTTCTGCATCTCTCTCATCTCTCCCACTCCTGCTCTCCCTCCCCAACCTGTAATAAACTATGGTTAATGTATCTCTCATTCTCATGTCTCATCTTATGCCTTTTTTATATTTTTTAAACTTAAACAAGATAATAACACCTCCCTAGTTCACTGGTTCCAGACACACTACAGAGCTGGTAAGGAAATACCAGCAACGTTTGTTATAGGGTTGCCATCCCCCGCCTCAGAAACCCATCAGAACCAGGAAGGTCTAGTAGGGCCAGACAACAAGGGACTCTGTGGTAAACGCCAATGCCTTTGTCCACACTCCTGGTGGTCTCTTCTCATAGGAGAGTCTCTGATGCTTCCTAGAAAGTTACACATCCCAATATCCAGAGTCCCATAATCTCTCAACTATCGTGTGAGCCTCCTCCAAGGGCTCTGGACCTAGTGAGGCTAGGGTCTGCAATATTAAGACACTCATAGCTTAAGTCTGAATAATCTTGAGATGCATGAAGTTAGAGGAAGTAAGTAAAATGGAACCAGTGCTGCAAACCCCAGCACATCCAGCAGCATGGGAAGGAGCTGTTTCCCCAGCACACCCAGAAGCAAAGGGGAGGAGCCGTTTCCACAGCACACCCAGCAATGTTTCTAAAGCTCCTTCTATATGGTTTTGAACTTGTGTTTCTGGTTGCACTGTCTCCACTTGCCTCTCCAGAGCCATTCCCTCCTTCCTCTGTCCCAGCCTGTGCCCAGGGAAGTTGACATGACAGATGTGGTCGCTGAGGCCCCTCTGCTCTGCCAGATCAGAGCATGGAAAGGCAGGAAGGTCAGAGCTTTGGTACCTGCCTCGATGCTGAGCATAATTTAGGCAGTCCTGTCTGTACTCCTCCATCTCCAACCTTAGCTCCCAGGAACCATTCTCTCCTCCCAGCTGTAGCATTCACTGAGCTCCATGACACCACCTCCTCTTATTCCTTGAGGCCCAGGGATGGTGACAGTTCCCTTCTGTGCAACTCCCAGATGCCTCTTCACTTCTGGGTTCAACTTGGCCCACCCATGCTGCTGTAAATACTCGTCCTGTGGACAAGTAGCAGTGCATCTCAAGCATGTCACTTCTGCAAGGGGATCATTTTGAGCTGAATGCAGTTGAGAAAAAAACTTAAGAAAATCTCTCTAGTAGACTATGGCAGGCCACACCCAGTTCCCAGCTCAGGGAGGTAAAAGTTCGAGGGTAGTCTGGTCTATGAATACAGACCAGCTAGTGAGACCCTGCCTCAATATTTTTTTTTAAAGAAAAGTAATAACTAGCTCTTTTTCAAGATATTACCATGGGAGGAACCTGGGCAAGACACATGGTCTCTCTTGGTAGCATGTCTTATGACTGAATGTTCACCCACATGCTGGTCAGTTCTTATAGTCTATTTGAGACAATCTAGATTCTTCTAGGAGAGACCCTCAACTGACGACTGTCCACATCAGAATGCTCTATGGTACTTTTCTTCTTTGCTTTGCCGACTGATGTAAGAGGGCCTGCCTACTATGGGAGGTGCCACCCCTAGGCAAGGTGGTCCTGGGCTGTGTAAGAAGCTGGTTGAGTTCAAGTCAGAGAAAGCAAGGCAGCAGGTAGCATCTGTGCTTTCTCCCTCTGTGGTTTCTGCTCCTGCACCAAGCTCCTGACATGACTGCCTGCCTTTGAGTCCCTCAGTGATAGACTATGATCTGTAGGATGAGATGAATCCTTTACTCTTGGTCAGGGTGTTTATCCCAACAGCAGAAAAAGCAAACTAGAAAATCAACATTTAACTCGAATTTAATTATTAAAAGTTAAAAAAAAAAAAACCACACAGATGTAACTCAGTGACAGAGCACTTGCTTGGGTTCAATCCTAAGTTAAAAAAAGAAAAGAACTGGTAAAAGTTCAAAGGTTAAAAACAAACAAGGGGCCGACCATGGTGGTGCACACATTTGATCCCAACACTGGAGGCAGAAGCAGGTGGACCTCTGAGAGTTTCAGGTCAGCCTGCTCTGCATAGTAGAGTTCCAGAACTGCAAAGGCTGCATAGAGAAACCTGTTTCATTAACAAGCAAAAGTAAACCAAGAAGAAAACACAGAGGGCCCGATATAAATGATGCACACGTACAATGCTAGCACTCGGGAGGTGGAGGCAGGAAGATCAGGAGTTCAAGATAATACTTAGCTATAGAGTGAGTTCAAGGCCAGCATGGGGCACCTAAGCCCTTTCTCAAAAAAAGAAAAAGAAAAGGAAAAATGAAGGAAGGGAGGGGGGAAAGAAGGAGGAGGAGGAGGACGGGGAGGGGGAGGAGGAAGAAAGAAGGTAAGGAGGGAACATGACTAAAATTGGTGTGAAGAGGAGGAAGGAGGAATTCCACATTGTTATATGACTGGCACTAAGCTGCTGCATATTCAAAACATGCACTTCAGAATGAGGCTGCTTCTTTCTCCACATGAGTTTTTAGAACTCACAGCCATAGAACTGTAACAGACGGCTGAGGTAAGAGGCTGAAAAGTGATGGCCTTGTAGGACAGCCTTCCTGTCTGCACTTACGTTAGGTGGCTTAAAGATATTCTTTTAGGCCGGGCATTGGTGGTGCACGCCTTTAATCCCAGCACTCGGGAGGCAGAGGCAGGTGGATCTCTGTGAGTTCGAGACCAGTCTGGTCTACAAGAGCAAGTTCCAGGACAGCCTCCAAAGCCACAGAGAAACCCTATCTCGAAAAAATGTTCTTTTAGGACTACAGAGAGGTAACTCATTGGTTAAAAAGCATTTGCTGCTCTTCCAGAGGGCTAGGGGTCAATTCCTAACACTGACATGGCAGCTCACAACCATCTGCTATTTTTGAATCATCTTTAAATTGCCTTAATTCCAGAACGCAGGAGGCAGAGGCAAGTGATCCTGTCTCAAAAATATATTAAATAAGTAAACAAATAGTGTAAATAAATTCCAAATGTAGTCCCTCTGTGGGATTTCCCACTTTTAATTGTGTAGCTGCATTTTGTGACTTGATTCCAAGGGCTATCACAATGGAAAAACCAGACTTTCTGAGGGAGAAAACTGACAGACCTATTTCAACCAAGTGATCAAGGATAAAAATCCCGGGGGTAAGATATGCTAGCATTTTGATCAATGTCATGATCACTAGCACAACTCCCACAAAACCTGCCTGGACACAGAGGATGAGTCAGAGACTTACTCAGTGAAGGGAGGCCATGGGAGACTTGATGCCACATGGTAAGAAATGCACTTCATTTCTCTGATATTCTTCAACAGACAAAAAAAAAAAGTGTGATATGTGATAAGCCATAAACCCAAAGGTGGACTCACTTCTAAATGCTTGACCAGTACTCCTGGAACCCTCCAAGACCACAAAAACAAAACAAAAAGGAGACCGGGAAATGGAAGGAGAACGAGGAATCTTGATCGCTAGATGTGGTTCTGGGCACAAGACCACATTCGGTCAGTTTCCCGCTGGGAAATCTGTAGAGCTTAGCATTTGGTCAGTACTATTGTGCCAGTGTTACTTTCTGAATTTCAACAAAGAGACTGTATGGAGGACGATGACTCTAGGAAGGTGGGTGAGCTGTCTGCAAACACAGGTGTGGCAACGGAAGGAATAGCATGTGTAGAGCAGCGTGAAGGCACCTGAGCTTTTCTTCTCATGCTGGAGGTCTCTGGCCTTGGCATAAGTTTCTAATTTTGAATGCATATGTAGTTTACATAAATGGTGACTTTATTTTTTACACTTGTGAACCTAGGCCCCTTAACATTTTTGTTTAATTAGTGAAAAGCTCCCAAGCACACTGTAGTAAGTGGTACTGACAAGAAGGTGTGGCCATATCTGAGCTGACAGTGACGAATCTGCTTTGCCAAAAGCTGAAGGGTGTCAAGCTTTTTGAAGTTGTAGAAGGGCAAGGTGGGATACTGTGAGCCCAGCATCATGAGGCAGAGGAACCGGCTTCTGGCCCACCCTCCCAGCAGTCTCAGATCAAAGTAGACTGCTCGGATCTGTTCCAGTTTCCAAGGAGTATGCTCCTTGTGAGCCCCCGGGGCCATTCCTGGGTGTGACCAGCATCAGACGCTGGCTAAGAGCTGACTCAGCTTTAGTAACTACCCATTTGGTGGAAGAAGCCAATTCTTGGACACCTGTTGAGGAAGGCCCAAGTTCTTTCGCATTGATCTGAAATGATGTATATCTGAGTGTCATATCTTCAAGGGACACAGAGGACTAAAAGAAATTCCAAGGTCTGATTCTATACTCACCCTATCACCAAGTAGAAGGAAACAGAAAGATCACCTGCCCAAGGCAAGAACTGAAACCCAGCTCCTGTGTGAATCCTTCCAGGGATGGCAGCTCACAACCCACAGTTCTTTGAGCCTATAAATAGTTCTGAAAGCTCCTATTACTTGCAATGACCCACGTACCTAACTCTTCATAGACATAGACAGGTCAGCTGCCTCACACCTCCATGTCAGCACTTCCGGTATTAGAAGATGTATCGCGCTGGGTGGTGGTGGCGCTTGCCTTTAATCTCAGCACTCGGGAGGCAGAAGCAGGAGGATCTCTGTGAGTTCGAGGCCAGCCTGGTCTCCAGAGCGAGTACCAGGATAGGCTCCAAAGCTACACAGAGAAACCCTGTCTCGGAAAAGGAAAATAAAATAAACTATATAAAAAAGAAGATGTATTGCTTAAGTACCTCCATGCCGAACACCAGCAAGAGGTCCCTTCAAGGGTTCCAGGAAGAAAATGCATTTCCAGTTTCTTTACTAAGGAGGCCTAATATTTCCATCACTTCAATTTTAAAACTTTAAAATTACATTTTAAATATTTATTTGTGTGTGTGTGTGTGTGTGTGTGTGTGTGTGTGTGTGTGTGTGTGTATGCCATGGCTTCCGTGTGGAGGCTAGAGGACAACAACTTGCAGAAGCCCACTCTCTCCTTCTATCATATGAATCTCGGGGATGGAACTTAAATTGCCAGGCTTGGCAGCAGGTGCCTCCACCTGCTGAGCCACCTTGATGGCACAATCTTTCTTTCTTCCTCCTCCCCTCTCTTTTTCATCTTAAAATTTCATTTTATGTATATGGGTGCTTTGCCTGAATGCGTGCCTGTGTACAATATGGATGCCTGGTGCCTGCAGAGGTCAGAGAGGGTGCCAGGTCCTCTACTAGGGTTATAGACAGTTGTGAAATGCCATGTGGGTTCTAGGAATGGAACCCAGGTCCCCTCTAAGAACAAGTGCTTTTTACCACTGAGTTATCTCTTCAGCCCCCCACTGGCCTGGGCCAGTATTCTTCAGTGACAGGGTCCTGAGGAGGAAGGAAAGTCTAGGGTGTCAGAGATAAAGAAGATAGAAAAGATGGGCTCAGGAATTCTGGCACAAGCAATTTTATTAAGAAGTACAGCATTGCTAAGTGTGTGGGACAGAGTAGTCAGAAAGCTATCACATGATAGGATGGAGTCAGCAGGAAGCTAATCAAGCAATGTTTCCAAGGGGAACACAGGGTATCTCAAGGGCATCACAGACTGAGCAAGCATACAGCGAGTGGCCTTGGAACCGATAACCATAGCTTCTTAGGGTGGGGATAGTTGGGTTCTCAGAATCTGAAGCCACAGCCCCACCCCCCAAGAAAGACCTTGGCCTCAGTCCATCACTGTCTCTGCCAAGAATGTTCCTGAATTTAGAGAAGGCGCTGTGTTCCTTCTCCACACATCAGGGCTGCAGGGAATGCCTTGGGTCAGTCCAGCCCTAACACCCTGTCTTTCTTCAGGGCTCAGTCTGACCGGAACAGAGCTCTAAGCAGACTGGACATACCGTGATTCTTTCCACCACACAGACACACAAAGTCCTTACTCCTGCCTTATGTTTTCCAGGTATAACCCAGAGGTGAGAGCAGCTGTGTAATGCGATGAAAGGGGTATGCAGGAGCCTTGGAACTCTCCAATAGAACCAAGGAACAAAACTGGGTGCTTTTTTGTGTTTTGGCGCTGAGGACTGCCTAGACCTGAGGCACACTGAGCATATGCTCCATCGCTGAGCTACACCCCCAGCCCAGCGCTTGAACTGGTAGAGGTTCTGAAAACTGATAGGTCCCTGCTGGACACAGAGGGCACAATCACCTGGGATGGTGGAGCAGCCAAAAGAAGGCTGAGAATTGGAAGACCAACAAGGGAGAAGGAGGCCAGCCTGGTCTACAGAGTGAGTTCTATGATAGTCAAATCTATACAGAAAGAGTCTGTCTTGAAACTCTCTCCCCACCAAAGGCGTATCTTCTGAAAAAGCACGTACAGTGAGAGGAGTCCTCGTCCTGTCCCTGGGGGTTGTCACTCCCACCCTGGAGTGCCACTGACACTAGCTCTGGGCTCCCTTCCACACATGGTTGGTGATCACACTAGTAAACTGTGCTGTTCCTGTACATGCACCCTAACTTTTGTGTGCTTCATAAACAGAATCTTGGCTTTTAGATTTGTTTCTTTCATTTAGTATGTGCTTTGAAGGGCTTTGGAGAGCATCCACATCTCTTCTCTTCCCTTCCTTCCTTCCTTCCTTCCTTCCTTCCTTCCTTCCTTCCTTTTTATTTTCCAAGACAAGATTTCTCTGTGTAGATTTGGAGCCTGTCCTGGAATTCTATCTGACTGTCCTTGAACTCATAGAAATCTGCCTGCCTCTGCTTCCCAAGTGCTGGGATCAAAGGGGTGAGCCACCATCATCTGGCTCACTCGCTTCCTTCCTTCCTTCCTTCCTTCCTTCCTTCCTTCCTTCCTCCCTCCCTCCCTCCCTCCTTTCCGTCTATCTTTTTCTTTCCTTTCTTCTTTCTTTCTTCCTATATATTGAGGTGGGGGATGGGGTCTCATTATATAGTTCAAGCTGGCCTTGACCTTGCAATGCTCTTATCTCTGCTACCTGAGAGAACTGTGATTACGGGTATATACCACCATGGCTGGCCGCATCATCATTGCATACAAGGGAGATTCCTGTACAAAGCTTTCCACCCAAGAAATGTTAAGTAAGCATTTGAAGATGACAGCATTTGCATTTTAATGAATAGTAGAGTCCTAACTCCAAAGAATGAAGCCTGCTAAATGTGTGTCTGCCCAAGGAGAGAATGAGGTATGGAGACAGTGTACTCCATTGGAAGTATCAACATTTGTGGAGGTTGTATCTGGGAAAAGGCATTTTACACCACATATAGTGGCCCAGATCTGTACTCTCAGCACTCAGTAGGCTGAATCAGGACGATTCTGAGTTTGAGGCTGTCCTGGGCTGTATAGCAAGAGCATGTCAGAGAGAGAGGCATGGGGGAGCCCTTTTCTAGATGCTGGCGAAATAGCAGCCATCAGCTCTTCTCCTGGGGCAGCTAGTGTCCTAAGCATGATGGCATATTAACTGATTTAATCTTCACAACCACACGATGATGGAGGTGCTGTTATTAATTACCCCCATTTTACAGGCCACAGCCCCTGGGCACAAAGAGGCTATGTGCCTTACCTAAGACCTGGTGAATGACAGACTGAGCTTAAACCCACACAATGAGGCTCTGGAGCCCTTGTTCTTGTTCACTATAGCTTCCTTATTTGCTTGCCTCTAGGGCAGACAAACTACTACTCAATTTATGCCAGGTCCTGGGCTTCCTACCTAGAGGGATACAATGATGCCTTAGATATAAGCCCCAGCCCCACGGAGTTCACAGCTACAATAGGATCTTGGCTTACCTTAATACAAATCAGAGAAGCTATCCATGTTAAGGTATTAAGGGCTGAACTGCCACATGGAGGTAGTTTCAAATATTCACGTGTGTAGGAGACCATTACACCCAGCTAGCCATCACCAGCTACTTGACATGCTTAGTGCTTCCAATGACCCCATTTTCTCCCAACCCCATTACACAGATTGATAAAATAAACTGAGGCTTCCCAAGATTCGTTAAAGTAGTGGGGCTGGGACTCTTGGCCCTAACTCAGAGCCTGGGCCTCACTAAGGTGAGATCCAGCCAGGAATCTAGCAGATGGGCCTTCAGGGTCTTCTCTGCATAGTCATCAGCCATCCCCCATCACGAATGTCTGGGCTCTAGTTGGCTGGGTGGGAAGCACTGTCCTTGGCAGGGCTTGCCCAAGCCAATTAATAAGCCCAAAGCACTTTGAAGATGAAATTGTCCATAAAAAGGACTGGTTCCCACGGTTGCCAGCAGTGAAGCAGGGACAGCCTGGGGAGAGGGCTGTGCCAGTGATGGTGTAGATTCTCCTCTGTAGAAGTGGGTGGAATTCCTGGGCAGGAATCCTAAGGACAGAGGCTGAGCTCCCTGCCCCTTCAAAAGTCTCCTCTGGTCCCAGAAGAGTCAACTTCAAGGCAAAACTTTACAAATTCAGCATCAGTTAAACTCCCCTGAGTGATGCTGAAACTACTGAATCATGTAGTTTCTTCATTAAGTTGACTCACTTTTAAAATCATTCTTCCATTGAAAATAGGTTCTTTTCTCACACAGTTTATACTGCTCATAATTTCCCCTCCCTCTACTCCTCCCAGTTCTTCCCCACTTCCTGTCCTCTTCTGGATTCACTGCCTTTCTGTCTCTCATTAGAATCTATTTTCAATAAAAGAAAAATGTAAACAACAACAATAATAACAATAAAGTTGGATGTGGATAAAAAGTTATTCTTCCAAGGCTGGTGGAAATGCCTCAGCAGACAGAAGCCCTTGCTGATAAGACTGACAACCTGAGTTCAACCCCTAAGGGTGGAAAGAGAGAACTGGCTCCCCAAAGTCATCTTCTGATCTCCGCGCCCGCGCCCGCGCACACACACACACACACACACGTACATATTTGTAACAGGCCGGGGGGGGGGGGGGTGTTGGAGAGACAGTGTAGCCATTAAGAGCACTTGCTGCTTTAAAAAGCACCTGCATTTAGCTCCCAGCACCCACATTGCAGCTCACAGCCGTCTGTAACTCCAGTTCCACGGAACTTCTTCTGGTCTCCGTAGGCACTGCATACACATTGATCCACATACATACACCCAGGCAAAACACTCATCATTCGCCGGGCATTGGTGGCGCACGCCTTTAATCCCAGCACTCCGGAGGCAGAGGCAGGTGGATCTCTGTGAGTTCAAGGCCAGCCTGGTCTCCAGAGCGAGTGCCAGGATAGGCTCCAAAGCTACACAGAGAAACCCTGTCTCGAAAAACCAGAAAAAAAAACAAAAAAAACAAAAAAAAAAACACTCATCATTCACTAAAAACTATTCTCCCAAACACAAACTTCATGAAATGTGTGTGATACTCTCTTGCTTTTCCTTCTCATATGCACTTAGGATAAGTTAAAACTAAGACCATAAAAGACTTTGCCTTCCATGAAGAATCTAAAATCTCTTCCTTTGGGTAGCCCAAGCTAGAGTGCCTGTCACTCTGGTGAGTGGAGGATGCTGGAATGCATCTTTCCTTCTTGGTCTATGTGCTTGGGCAACTTTCTGGGCCTCAGTTTCCCTACCAATAGGTTCCTTGCAGCTCTTATTCATTTCACAAGTGAAAAGCTGCTCCAAGCCTGAATGACAATGCTGTCCCTACCCTTCCCTGCTTACTTAGCCCATCTCTGCCTCGTTTGTATTGCCTGTGAATGGAGTCTTCTCCACAGTGCTGGCCAGAGGTTCTCAATCTTCTCGATGGAGCCGGCTCAGCCTCCTGCCTTATGTACACCACGTGGCCACCAACCCCAGCATTCTTTTTTTTTTAATTTTTTTATTTGAATTAGAAACAAGATTATTTTACATGTCAATTCCAATTCCCTCTCCTTTCCCTCCTCCCTACCCCCCCTACCCACCCCACCCCAACTAACACCCTACTTATCCCATATCCTTTCTGCTCCCCAGGGAGGGTGAGGCCTTCCGTGGGGGGGGGTCTTCGAGTCTGTCATAGCCTTCGGGATAGGGCCTAGGTCCATCCCCGTGTGTCTTGGCTCAGGGAGTATCCCTCTATGTGGAATGGGCTCCCAAAGTCCACACCTATGCTAGGGATAAGTGCTGAACTACTACAGGAGGTCCCATAGATTTCCAAGGTCTCCTCACTGACACCCACGTTCGTGGGGTCTGGATCAGTCCCATGCTGGTTTCCCAGCTATCAGTCTGGGGACCAAGAGTTCCCCCTTGTTCAGGTCAGCTGTTTCTGTGGGTTTCACCAGCCTGGTCTTGACCCCTTTGCTCATCACTCCTCCTCCTCTGCAACTGGATTCCAGTTCAGTTCAGTGATTAGTTGTGGGTGTCTGCTTCTACTTCCACCAGCTTCTGGATGAAGGCTATAGGATGGGATATAAGTTAGTCTTCAATCGCATTATGAGGGGAGGGCATTTAAGGTAGCCTTTCCTCTGTTGCTTAGATTGTTAGTTGGTGTCATCTTTGTAGATCTCCAGACATTTTCCTAATGCCTGAATTCTTTTAAACCTATAATGTCTCCCTCTATTATGGTATCTCTTATCTTGCTCTCTTCTATTCTTCCCCCAACTCAACCTTCCTGTCCCCTCCTGTCCTCCTCACCCCTCCTCTTCTCCCCTTCTCATTTTCCTAGCTCCCTCTCCCCTCCCCCATGCTCCCAATTTGCTCAAGAGATCTTGACCCTTTCCCCTTCTCTGGGGGATGATGTATTTCTCTCTTAGACTCCTCCTTGTTTCTTAGCTTCTCTGGCGGTGTGGATTGTAGGCTGGTAATCCTTTGCTCTATGTCTAAAATCCATATATGAGTGAGTACATACCATGTTTGTCTTTTTGTGACTGGGTTACCTTGCTCAGAATGGTTTCTTCTAGTTCCATCCATTTACCTTCAGATTTCAAGATTCCATTGTTGCTGTTGTTGTTGTTTTTCCACTGAGTAGTACTCCATTGCGTAGATGTACCAAATTTTCTCTATCCATTCTTCAGTTGAGGGGCATCTAGGATGCTTCCAGGTTCTGGCTATTACAAATAATGCTGCTATGAACATCATTGAACAGATATCCTTGTGCTTCTTTTGGGTATATGCCTGTGCTTCTTGGGTATATGAATGTGCTTCTTTTGGGTATATGCCTAAGAGTGGAATTGCTGGATCTTGTGGTAGACTGATTCCCATTTTCCTGAGGAATCGCCATATTGATTTCCAAAGTCAGTCCTAGCATTTTTGCTTGTTTGTTTTGGACAGGGCCTTGTTGTGTAGTCCAGGATTGCCTTGAATTCTCCGTGTATTCCAGACTGGACTTTGAACTTGAGTCAGTCCTCTTGCCCCAGCCTCCTGAGTGCTGGGATTAGACATTCATCACCATATTGTGCCTTTCCAGCAACTTCTGAGTCCTCTTTCTCTGTGTCCTTGTCTCCATAGCGTGTGGTCAGTTTGGTGACTGATTGCTTCCCCCTGCCCGCTGTCTGAATGTAAATCCTACAAGAGCAGACATGCATCACTTTTGCTCATGATGCCACTCATCAGCCTGTATTTTCCCCAGCCAATGTTACATCTTTCAGACCCTTCTATCTTGAGGCATATAATGCAACCTTGCATTTTTAAGGAGCATCTAACATTCCATTGCATTGACTTAATTTACTGAACCCCATTCCCATTGCCATTTAGGCCTTTCCTAATCTCTTAAAAGTAAGATGGCATTGAGTGACACCCACTTCCTTGTACAGGATGTGTGGATAAACATGTGATTGTCCTGGTGTGACTCATGTTTTGGGGAGCCTGTGTCTAAACACATCTGCTTCCCTGAAGTCTTTGCCATGAACATGTTCTGAATTTTTGGATCTCTGCTTATCTCCCAGATTTTGGAGACATTGTCTGGTTGTCATTTTAATTTGCATTTCTGTTAGACTATGTGTAGATGAGTATCTCACTTGTTCTAACTGACATTTGCATTATTTTTTTCTCCATGATCTTCCTGCACAATACCCATCCTTCCCCTGAGGAAACCTTCAGTCCCTTGTCCCCAGTTGAGCCCTTTCTAGATCTGCACCTCTGGTGTATCTAGACCACTGTATGTCTTAACATGCCCCAAAATTCCAGTTCTATTTTTCAGTGCTGTGGACTGAACCCTAGGCCTTCCACAGTTTAAGGAAGTGCTCTATCATTGCACTACCTCCCCAACCCAGTTGAATTCTTCTTCCATTTCCTCTAATTATACAGCAAAAGGAGATCATTCACCACACCTTCGGCATCCAAGACTCCCTGTACCTCCTGCCAGCCTGTCGGATCCCATGCCTGTCCTAAGACTCGGCAGCATGCCTGCCTGCCCACTCCCCAGAAACAAAACTTCCTGGTGGCTCTGCATTGCTTTCTGTTAAGAACAGAACAGTTCATTCACCAGCAGGCCCTGAAAAGCCCTTTTGTACTACATCCATTCCAGGAGCCTGTTCAATGTTCTCTGAAAGAGAAAAAGAGTTGCAGGATGCTGGCATCCTAAGAAACTGGGTTAAAGAGCTGCAGCCGCCCTTGTCCTATTAGTAGGCTAGCCACATGCAGTACCAGCTTCAGCTCCTCCCACCCTGTTGGCTGTGATGCCCATATGCATTGCAGAGGTAGGATTTTGGTTTTCTCCTCTTGTATGCATGAGGAAAGCTCCATAGACCAATTTTTTCCTTCCTAGTATGTGGCTGAGGTAGGTTACTTCTTAGCTGTCAGGCATATCTTGACCTTAAATTATGCACAAAACCCAGGCTTTGAACACAGACAATGGGGGTTTGAACCCCCATTCTGCAGATGGATGATCTCTTTACACTTGTATTCCCATCCAAATATGGACATGCAAAGCACCTGCTTTTGCTGGTATTGAACACTTGTAAGTGTGAGGTTGGGACCAGAATTAGAAGTGAGTCATTGGCCAAGATTCTCCTCTAAAGACAGAAAACCAAGAAAATAACTGGGCATGATGGTGCATGCCTGTAATCCCAGAATTTTGGAGGTAGAAAAAAAAAAAAAAAAAAAAGAGGATCTGGAGTTCAAGGCTAACATTAGCTATATAGTGAGTTCAAGGCTAGCCTGGGCTACATGAAACCCTGCCCCCACCCTGGAAAAAAACCCTAAACACAAATAAAACCAAGAAGGTAACTACTGAGCTGTGGAGAACTGTAATCAAACCCAAATAATTTCCTTACAAGTTGAAACATAAAAACTTTTTATTATCCTCGGGCAAAACAGAACTCTTATCCTAACTCCAAAGGCTCTGTGATTCAACCCCACCTCATCCCAAGTGGCCAGTTCTCCACATAGCCTTGGGCTCTAGGCTCTCGACAATGTCAGTGTCCCCAGATCCTTGAATTCTAAGCTGCCCTGTATCTCCTAGACCGGAAAGCTGCCTCCATGCAGAATCGTTTCCCACAGTCTTCCTCAGGTACAGTCTGTTCAGCAGTTAGGTTTCAGCTGAAGGACCCTCACTTGGAAGGGTAAAGGCCTCTTAAATCCATGCATAGAACCCCATCTATAATAACTCTTCATAGAGGCTTTTGAAGGAGCTGGGTTCAGTTTTCAGCAACTGCATGGTGGCTCCCAAGCATTTTTTTTTAACTAAAAACAAACAAACAAAAAACACAGCATGAAGGCTCTATGCCTCCTTGTTGATGTTCCTTGTTGGGATGTAAGTCCTACAAGGCTGGATTTCAAGAACTGGCTGGATGTATTTCATGGAAGGGGCTCACTGAGTGTCTGGGGCAAGCATAGGCTGGTGGGGACATGACTGTCCTGACATGATCTCTGGGACCCTAGAACACAGGGCAGCTAGTTGTTTGTAACTCCCCTGGGCCAGGCCTGACATGGGGAGGGCTGGGGCATGTGAATGGTGGAACTTTAAGGACAAGCCCTTTGAAATCTGCCCTCAAGCATCTCTGTGGGCTTAGATCTTAGGGTTGGGGAATTTCCTTTTGTTTTAATTGCAAAGACTCTACTTCTCCCAGCTCTCCGCCTCCCCTCTTCCCCAGATCTACTGCCCCTCCATCTCCCTTCAGAAAGGAGCATGCCTCCAAGAGACAATGCCCAAACAGGACAAAACAAGATAAAATATGACAAGGCAAAAGCTCTCATATTGAAGCTGGACAAGGCAACCCAATAGGAGAAAAAGAGTCCCAAGGGCAGACAAAAGAGTCAGAGACACACTGGTTCCCACTGCTGGGAGTCCCACAAAAGAGCCATGCATGGTAGTGTCTGTCTGCCCTTAACCCCGGCACTCAGGAAGCAAAGACAGGCAGATCTCTACATTTGAGGCCAGCCTGGTCTACAGCGTGAGTTCCAGGGCAGCCAGGGCTACAGAGAGAAACCCTGTCTCAGAAAAATAAAACAAAAAACAAGCCAACCAACCAAACAAACAAAAAACCAAAACAACAACAAGAAAAGGGGTCTCACAAAAACACCAAGCTAACGGGCATAACATACACATATAGGCAGAGGACCCATGCAGGCCCGGTGCTTCCGGCTTCAGTCTCTGTGAATCCATATGAGTCCTGCTTAGTTGATTCAGTGGGCCATCTTCTCCTGATGTTCTCCATCCCCTCTGACTCTTACAATCTTTCCTCCCTCTCTTCCGCAGGGGAGCTTCAAAAGTCATTTTCTGTCCTAATTGCTCCCCACATTGTATCTCCAGTGGCTGCTATACTTAGCTCCAAAATTTCCCGGTTGCAGAATAGGAAGCCTCCTAAAGTTAAAGTTTGAGTGGGTACCATGAGAAAATCAGCCTGAAAGGTCCTTTGTTCTTCCAAAATCACGGGGAGGAGCAAAGGCTGTAAACCGAGAACGCCTTGGCACCCCATCTACTGTGGGTTTACCCAACTCAGGGGCTACAAGAGGCAGTATCTAGGGCACCAAACAGGTGTTGTGAGGATGGCGAGGAGGTGGTGGTGGGGTTCCTAGTTCTGTTGTTTTGTGGAGGGGTGGGATGTCTGTGTGCATATGTATCCATGTGTGTGCCTTTGGAGGTTGAAAGTTAATGCGAAGTGTCTGCCTCAGTCATTTCTCTACTTTATTTTTGGGGACTGGATCTGTCACTGAATCTGGAGCTCACAGATTGGCTAGACTGGCTAGATAACAGGTCCCTGGGATCCTCCCATCTCAGCCTCTTTTTTCATGGTGCTGAGGATTGGAAATCAAGTCCTCAAGCTTATGCTGCAAGCTCTTTATCCAGAGGCCATCTCCCCAGCCTCCTTCTCCCCCTACTACCCACATAGACTTTTTAAATGATGCAAAGTTGGAGTTTACTCAGAAGCAGTCTTAATATCAACTGAAGCATGTACATTAAGGGAGAAGATGCTGAGGACGTGGGCAGTAGATACCCAAAACACCAGTGTAGACTTCTAAAGAACAAGTTGGGCTTTCTTTCTTTCTTTCTCTTTCTTTCTTTCTTTCTTTCTTTCTTTCTTTCTTTCTTTCTTTCTTTCCTTCTTTCTTTTTCTCTCTCTTCCTTCCACCCTTCCTTCCTTCCTGTCTGTCTTCCTTCCTTCCTTCCTTTCTTTTATAGATTTTATAGCATAGATTTTTGTATTCTCTTGAAAACTCAGGACATTCTGCCATGTTGGGAACACAGGTTTGCTTGCATACATGCAGTACCAACTGCAGAGGACCTGCCTCCTTGCACACACCATTGAAACAGGGCCTTGTGAATCCCAGCATGGCCTCAAATTCTTAAGTATCTGAAGATGACCGTGAACTTCTCATCTTCCTCTCTCTCCCTCCCCAGTGCTAGAATTACAGACATGCCTGGCCTATGTAGAGCTGGGGATTTAACCCAGTACTCCATGCATACTAAGCAAACATCCTACCAATTAAGCTACATCCTCAGCCCACGTGTTTATCCAATTTGCCTCTGCTCCCCTTTGCTCTGGCCTGGCTCACTTCACTAACTTATGAACCCTAATAAACCCTCCCATGAATGTTCGAACTCTGGCCCACAGGCCAAATACACCCCAGGTCATACAAATATGGCCCCATTCATTAACTTACTTGAAACTTGAGGTATTTTTTTTTCAGTTTAGTAGCAAAGACTTGAGTATGAACTTGATACATGACAATGTCTTGTGATATCAAAAGGTGGAATGCACCTTCGAGTCTAGGCATCTCATTCACAGCTCAGGACGTAGCTCTTTCCCCTTGAGTTTCTACCTCCAGTTACATTGTCCTCTTGGGTTTTCAGGAGAGGCTACTCTCTCCCCACCTCAGGACCCTTGCATGTGCTACTCCCTCTGCCTAGAACATTCCTCCCGCTACAAGTCTCAGCTGACAGTGTTCATTATCTGAGTTAGGGTCCCCTTCATTCACCTAGAATTGTCGTCCATGCCACATTTCACAACTGGTGATTCTTCATGGCTATCATCATCTCTCTCTCCTGTTTCCCCACTTAGAGACACCATAGGGGAATTAGCTGTGTTTGTTGAATATATTAAGTATGCATGCCAGAACCTGCACCTCATTAGCAAATGTTTGTGAATGCGGGCATGGGTACCAATCCCATGAGATGTTCCAGTCACCCCAGGAATTTGGAAAGCAGATGCCAATACCATTCTGTCAGAAGTCCTGGGATGAAAAGCGAGCAAAGTAACTACCTTCGCATTCACACATGCAATGTGTATCAGACAACTCTGGTTTGGCATTGAGAGTGTCCCCAGAAATTCCCCAGCTCTCAGGAGACTGTTCTAAGGTGACTTCTGAATTGGGACGGGGTTGTCTGTTTCTGGCTGAGCTGCAAAGCAAGGGTCTTCAGGTTCCCAAGCTCCTCCAATCCCACCCTGCCTACAGCTGGAGTCATCTTGCAACTCCAGCTTGCAAACGACTTCAAAGCCAAGGGAGATCCAAAGTGAACTGCACTGACCCCATTCAGGCTCTACCTGTCTTCTTCTGCCAAGCAGAACCCTCTGCTCACTTCCATTAAAATTAACAAGCGTGGCAGACAGGCATCAAAGGCAGGGCCATGCCTGTCATTATCTAGGCAGGCCCAGGCTAGGATGGCAGCACCTCCCCCTCCTCTCTTCCAACTCAACTGGCAGGCAGGGCTGGGCTCCTGGGGCCAGAATCGGAACACTGCCATACTCTTCTGTTTGATATTTGTACCAAGGAAAATTCCAGGCCAGCAGAGCACCCTCTTGGCAATTTTCTTCAAAGTGCACTGCAAAAACTGGCTAATTATCCTTCAGAGACACCCTTAGAAAGGTGTGTGATTAGCTCCAGTTTATTAGCAGGGAAACTGAGGTCAAGTGTCTTACCTGTGGAATGGGGGTGGGGAAGAGAGAGAGACAGAGACATAGAGAGAGAGAAATCAAGTCAGTGGCAGCATAAACCTGTGTCACCGAGGGCTCACTCACACATGGACCTGGCTGTCCTGGTCACCTTTCCCAGTTCTCAGGCTGGGCTTCTGGGGTCATTAACCCTTCAGGTGCTGAGAGGAGCAACAAGCTCTCTCATCAACTCTTTCCATAGCAGGAAATGAACTCAGACACTAATTAATATCATTCTCTCCTGTAACCGTCAGACTGTCTCTGAGTTGGTTTTTTTCCCCCTTCCTAACAATAGTTGGAGATGATCTGGTAACTTTCTAGACCCATATGTTTATACTGGGTAAATCAACAAATAACCAGTACAGAAATGTCCAAGTCACCAGTGACAGCCCTGGGAGGCAGGTAAGCGCTCTGTGGCTTGAGCCTTGTCCTCTCTGCTGACCAGGTCAAGCCTGCAGATCCTGGGCTTCAGAATTAGGGCTTGTACTGTATTGATCAGGTGAGCATGCTGCCAGGTCTGCAGGACCTGAGCTGCCTGGTCCACTCTCCACATCCTTGGTGAAGAAAAACAGGCAAAAGGGGTTTCCTATGCTCCATGAACAGTTAATGGGGGTTCCTTCAAAAGACAAATGCAAGCCTCTTAAGGGGAAGGTGTTGACTAAGGGATTGCCCAGGATAGCAACAGGCATCCTCCAGACAGCTGTGTCTCCTGTTGTTGATGGGACACTGAGTCAGGGATGTGATGTTGCATTTGAGTGATGCCCATAGAGAACTCAGATGCTCTGGGTCCTGAGATGAGGTTTCTGTTTTAGGAAAGAAAAAAAATAAATGAGACTAAAATTCAAGGTGAAGAAGGGAGAGGCATGAGAAAGAAGAAAGGAAGGGGAGATGGGGAATAGGGAAGGGGAGGGGAAGAGAGAGGAAGAGGGAAGAAAAGAGGGAGAGGAAAGGGGAGAGAGAGGGAAGAAGAGGGGGAGAGAGAATGGGGAAGAGGGAGGGGAAGAGAGACTGACTGACTGTGTGGCAGGATTCTGATTCATTTCATAGCTAGTTCTATGGTGCTGGTCAATGGTGCCTTGGCTCCCCAATTAAAATTGTACCCTGTGTGGGGCACGTGGCACTGTGTGGGGTCCCCCCTCCCTGGAATTGCTTAATCTCAGTAGATGAGTCTATAAATGACCACATATCACAGATACCCAAGAGGTTTCAAGGTTCTGGGCCTCTTCTCCCTAAATCATCACCTCCCAGGCAAAAGCTGCTTCCCATCTCCAGGCCTCAGGTATCCCATCTCTACACAGGGCTGGAAAGAGAAGGGCTGGGTGACATCATCATCCTTGGTACTTGGGAATTCAAGAATGATCTTACTTTGAAGAGCTAGTCCGCCTCTGCCAGTCCTCCTCAAGTGAGAGGCACTGTGAAAGCAAGGTCATCTTACAGAGAGCTAGGCCTGATGATGACACAGGCCTGTAGTCCCAGCTACTCAGGAGGGAGAAGAACCAAAAGTTCAAGGCCATCCTGGGTGACTCAGTAAGACATTGTCGAAAAATAAAAATTAAAGGGCTAGAAACGTAGCTCAGTGGTGGAGCCTCTTGCCCAGTTTGTCCAAGGCCCTAGGTTCAATTTCCACTATTGTAAGACAAATAAAAGCTTCCTGTTCTGAGCTAATCACCAGGTACAGGGGTCTAAGATGTACTTTGCCTGTTGATTATGTCCCTTGGCTCAGTGACTACTTGCACAAGACTCTATGGCTAAGCATGCTGACTGGGACTAGCACCTCCTTTCCCTGCCCTCCTCGACTGACCTACTGAAGAATACCAAGATGCCCATCTTCCTCATCTCTCAAGGTCAGTTCTGAGCCTCCTAAACATGTAAGATATTAGAAACCAGAATGTATCTGGGCTAGAGAGATGGCTCAGTTAAGAGCACTTATTGCTTTTGCAGAGGACCCAAGTTCTGTTCCCAGCACCCACATGGTGGCCCACAACTATACATAACTCTGGTTCCTGGGGATTCAGTGCCCTCTTCTGGCCTCTACAGGCTTCAGACATACACATTCTACACATGCATACACACAGGTGAAACACTCACATACTTTAAACACATGTTTTTTAAATATTTATTTTTATTTAAAAATAAGGTTTTTTTGGGGGAGGGTTGTTGTTGTTTTTTTTTTTCCAAAAAAGGGTTTCTCTGTGGCTTTGGAGGCTGTCCTGGAGCTACTCTTGTAGACCAGGCTGGCTTCGAACTCACAGAGATACGATGGCCTCTGCCTCCCGAGTGCTGGGATTAAAGGCATGCACCACCAACACCTGGCTTAAAAATAAGTATTTTTTAAAAAGAAAAAAAGTAAAGTATCTGAAAAATGACATAAAGTGCTTCTAGTTAGAACTATGTCCCAGACAGCAACCACAGAATACAGAACAAAGGACCACTGCGTTGGGTCTGAATGAGCCCCAATCTTGTAAGTACAGCCTTGGTAGCCATTAACAAATAAATAAACCAAAGGGGGTACAATTACTATCTGTCATATATGTTCCATCCACAGCCTCACACACAATTTAGTTGACAAAAATGTAAAAGTCTGAGCCAGTGAGATGGCTCAGGGGGTAAAGGCATGTGCCTCCAAGCCTGGCAACCTGGGTTGAATTCCCAGGTCTCACAGGGTAGAAGGAGAGAACTGACCTTTGCTGTCCTCCCTCTCTCTCTCTCTCTCTCTCTCTCTCTCTCTCTCTCTCTCTCTCACACACACACACACACACACACACACACACACACACACACTATGTTTATAAACTATAGAAGTCTGACAATCCCATGGATACTTCAGTGCAATGGGTGATTCTTGCATCCAGTGCTCATGGATGCTTCAATACACAACCTGGCCTATTCAAGTCAGCATATTTCCTTCTAAGATGTAAGTTCACTTGTAGACACAGAAAGACCCCAACATATCTCACATGTGGAAAGATGTCTACATGGACACTCACTGCAGCAGCAGTGTTTACCTGGGTGAACAGTGGAAACAGCTAAATGTTCCCTGATGAAAAAACAGGAAAAGGATCAAATGATATGTTGTGAAAGCAATTCAAAGCATGAAGTTTCAAAATGCTGAACAGAAGAATAAAAAGCAATAAAAATAATATAAAAAAAGCCAATACAGAATGATGTCATTTCATGTAAGGTTTAGAAACCCGGTAAGCCAGCCAAATATGTCATGTTTATAGGTGTGCACATGTGAGCTAAAGGTAGAAAAGGTGCATAATGAGGACAAACCTTTAACTTGTGCAGTTGGCCCCCTGGCTTGCAATGACCATAGAAGGTCCCTTTCTCTTTGTTCCTTTGAAGCACAGAAATAACTGGAACAAGGTGCTAACACTCAATAGCACTGGGAGATTCCATATTTAGCTCTCTATTCTTCTCTGTTTAAAAATAGCCATCATTTTAAAAATAATTTTTAAAAAGAAGAGAACTGATAAGAGTGCATGTCCACACGCTCCATACACTTGGCACTGCAGGTGCAGATCAGCCACAGGCGCCTCGGAGGATGCTGGAGAAGACCATCAACCTTGCTAGGCAGCTTCCCACTAGCTTCTGCCTCCCTTCAAGATGGCAACAATGACAGTGTGAGCCTGCAGAAATAGTGTACAGTAGAGGCATAAGGATTATAAATTTGAGGCTAGCCTGGTCTGTGTAGCAAAGTCTGTCTGTCTGTCTGTCTGTCTATTTACTCATCCATCCATCCATCCATCCATCCATCCAAGTATTATGATACAGACATGGTGCACACCTGTAATCCCAGCACTCCAGAGGCTAAAGTAGAAAGATTATACATAAATTTGAAGCCAGCCTGGTGACATAGAAAGATCCCAGCTCAAAGAAATCAAACAATAACAAAATCTCCCACCATGTGCGAGAGGCCAATGATAGAACACACCATTTAAAACAGGGTTTTTAGAGGGAAAGTGTGGACCTGATAAGAGCAACATCCACTCCAGCAGCTCCTGTTGTATCCCCCAGAAGGCCTCAGAGCTCTGAGCATTTACAATGTGAAAACCCCCTATCCACCTCCCACATTCCACAAGGAAGGCAGAGATTTCCGGCAAATGAAGGGTGAACACTAGGGTGAGGCACGGTATTAAACACAGCACTTGCCCTCTGGTTGTTCAAGGGCACTCTGCTCTCCTGTGCCCTGCCCTTCTCATTTTCTGACAGCTGGGAAACATGGTTCTGACCCTTCACAGGACCATGGATCTGTGCCTGGGTCACTTGCCCAATCCAGAGGGCTACTCTAAAGCCTGACACAAACTGTACCCTAAACGTGTTCACAATGATTGATTAAAGAAGGATGGAAGGAAAGAAGAACAAGAAATGAGAGGAAGAGGGGGGTAGACAGAGTGGGAGACTCCTTCTACTAATGAGCTCTGGTCTGGGCTTCTAGCCAAGCTGGACCAGCCATTCTATTGCTACAGGCGATGAGTGTGGGTAATTGTCAGCTTTAGCCTTACTCATTCTTTCACAGGGCCGTGTGCAAAGTGGAGGGTTTCACCTGCCCAGCGGGTACTGAATTACAGCTCTGGAGTTGAGCTCTGTGTAATTAACCAGAGCAAAGAGCCCTGGGGATCCTGTGAAGCTCAGAGTGTAAGGTGCACGGGGCATGGAGCAGGGTGCCTGCTAATTACCCTTGGCCTGGTTTCCACAGTTCCCAGTACTGAGCTATCCTCCTTGGGGGCTGGCTCTATACTGCCTGTGGGGTTTCTTGCCAGGGATCATTCAAGAGAACCCAGGACCAGAGAAGTAGAACTGTGGACAAATTTGTGTATGCATATAGTTTGGGAGTATAAACCAGCCTCAGAGGGACTGAGCTCAGAGCTGTCTGAGAGGGACACAGCACTCTTTGGCTCTGGCTCCATCTCTAACTGTCTGTCCCACATGGCTATAGACACACACACTGCTTCATTACTGATGGACCTCACATGACGGCAGTATCCGTCATGGAGGAAAACATGGAGGACAGTATCCACGTTGGCAATACCATGATGCACTTTTTTGTTTTTTAAGATAACATCTCTATGTAGCCAGGTTTGCCTCAAACTCTTAATCACCCTGCTTATGCCTTTGCATGCTGGGATTATAGATAGGTATGTGCCACCACGCCTGGCTTACACTTAGGCAACTTTAAAAATATATAAAGCAATGTGTGTGCAGATTATGTTGCTCACATATGCAGAAAAAAAGAATGAAAACTAAATAGGGGTCATGAGATGGCTCAACAGATAAAGGTGCTTGCCACCAAGTCTGATGGCCTTGGCTCAGTCCCTGGACTCTCATGGTGGAAGGGGAAAACCCGTTCCTGAAAGTTGTCCCCTGCCCTTTATACATGCCACATTGTACATATGCAGGTATGTGTGTGTGTACATAACCACATAACCAAATGCACACTAAAGTAAATAAATAAAATTTAAAATTATAAAACCTAAAGGGAGCCGGGTGTGATGGTATATACCTCTCATTCAAGAAGATGGAGCTTATAAAGCTCCATCCCTCCCTGAGAATCTCAGAAAGGTTAATGGTTACTGGAAGAGAGATAGAGAGAGGGAAAGAGAGAGGGAGAAAGACAGAGAGAGGGAAAGGGAGAGAGTCTTTTCTTCAGTGTTGTAGCCACTAGTGGTTGCCTATACTCCTGTAAATAACCCTTCACCCAAGCTCTTTGTTAGCAACCCCAATTAAACTCACTGGGTTGCAAAAACAAAAAACAAACAAAAAACATGAAAGTAGCAGGGTGGCTAGCTGGGAAGAGAAGGGAATCAACAGGAGGGGACAAGAGAGAGTAATGGGATGAATACAATCAAAATGCATTATATACATGTATGCAGATGTCATAATGAACCCATCCTTATGTATACTTATTATATGTTCACAGAAGTTTAATGAAAGAGCTAAGCATCTGCTTTGCACTCCACCCTACTTTTCTAGACACACGAGGGAATAACCCAGACCCATTCTGGAAAAGGAGTGAGACAGTGAACAATATAAATAAGCAAAAACACATAGGATATTTAATGGCAACACATACCAAGGAAGAAACAGGAAGCATGACTGAGAGTGTGGCTCACTGGTAGAATGCTCCCCTAACATGTACAGGACCCTGGATTCAGTCCCTAGCACTGCAACGCACACACACACACATACACACACACACACACACACACACACACACACACACACACACACACACACACACACACACTCACACTGGGCTGGAGAGATGGCTTAGTAGTTAAGAACACAGGCTGCCCTTCTAAAGGACCCCAGTTCAATTCCTAGCACCCACATGGCAGCTCACAACTGTCTGTAGCTCTAGTTCCAGGGGATCTGGCACCCTCACATAGCCATACATACATGTACCCCAATGTACATTAAAAAAAAAACTTTTAAAAACAATAAACACACACACACAGTGGGTGGGTGAAGGACATTGTAAAGAACTATGGGAAACAAAAGAGAGACATCAGAGGCTGGCTGTGGGTAACCAAGGGCTTTTTTGCTTCTAAAAGACTTTGAGAAGGACAATGACACGGTGTGCTTTTAGTAGGCTCACTCTGAGCACTGTGCAGCAGTTAGAACCAGTGAGACAGGTCAAGAGAACAGCAACAAACAGAGACACACGAATCTAGGCAGGAGATGATGGTGGCTTAAGCCTGGTGCCACCACAAGGCTGGACCCCGTGGAAGGATGGATAGGCAGGAGCTCTGGGTTTCAGATGGCTCTCTAGGCCAGTGTGCTGAGTGGCAGCCCAACATGTGACACTGGTGTTTAGGCAAGCAACCCTGGCTGTAAGGACACCGTGGGAGTCACTAGCACATCACTGTTATTTAAAGACATTTAAAAATGTAGAACTTCATCCCTTACAATTAAAGGATCTGAAGGCAAAAGGATGGCGTCGGCATCTTGCTCATTCTGGGTGGTAACTGTGATGGTGTCAGAAAGGCTGCTCTTTTTGTTTTTTAAATGTGTGTGAACTTTTTTCTAATAAAACTGAATTAATCAACAATGTAATGTCATGCTGTTCCAGACTGCTAAAGTATTTTGTCATGAGTGCTAAAGTGTGTGGGTGCTGGCTGTGAGTCCTGGGAACCAAGTGCAGATTCCTCCTCCCACCATCCCAGGCTCAATGACTGGCTCAGATGGTCTCTTTGGGCTTCCACGTGCTCATTTGGCAATTAGCAGCTGGCCCCTGCTTTGGAGCTGGATGTATAAGATCAGGTATAAATACAGCTTCTGCTTGTACTGAATGTACTCCCTACATCCCATGCCTAGTCCTACACGGAGGTCAGAAATACACCCTAACAGGGCTCTCTGCAGAAGGTAAACTTGACCTCCCAAAAGATAGAGACCACAGTTAGGAATGCCAGGTATAGTAGCTCTTACCTGTAACCCCAGCATTCAGGAAGCTGAGGCAGGAGATCACAAGGTTGAGGCCATCTTGGGTTATATAAACAAGAAGGAACAGGGTTGGGGAGATGGTTTTATGACAAGAATGCTTGCTGTGTAAGTATGAGAACACAAATTCAAATGTAAAAAGCTGAGCTATAGGGTTGGACATGATAGTGCACACCTTAACCCCAGAACTTGGGAGGCAGAGACAGGAGGATCTCTGTGAGTTTAAGGCCAGCCTGGTCTACATAGCAAGTCCTGAGACAGCCAGAGCTACATCCAGAGACCCTGTATTAAAACAAGAACAGTGAGAAGCTGGGCTATATATACCTGGAACCCCAACACTATGGGGCAGAGATAGGCAGATCCCAGAGCTCTCTGATGAGCCAACCAAGCCAGAAGGGTGAGCTACCTGTTCAGTAGAGACCCTGGCTCGAGGCAATAAAGTGGGAAGCAATAGAGGAAGCCACTCAGTGTCTCTATATGCTCGCTCACAGGCATACAGGTCCACATACTCGCATGAATGTGCTGTACACAACACCATAAACAAGGAAAGGGAGGTGGAGGGGGGAGGTGGAGGGAGGGAAAAGGGAAGAGAAAGAAAGGAAGGAGGGAGGGAAGGAAGGGTAGGAGGGAAGGAGGAGGAAGGAAGGAAGGAAGGAAGGAAGGAAGGAAGGAAGGAAAGAGAAAAATAAAAGGAGTTTTCAGGAGAGTTAGAAAGAACTGTACTAGTCCCCAAACTAGGGTATTCAAATTAGGCTAAGCTTAAAAGCAGGGATGAAAGAGACTCAAACTCCATACAATGGCACCCTGCTCAGAACATAGGGCCTATGGTGTGGGCATGAAACATAAAAATGCACAGGTAAAGGCTGGGAGTATGGCTCAATGGTTAAGCACTTGCCTAGCATGCCCAAGGCCTTGAGTTCCATCCTCAGCAACATACATACACACATACACACACACACACACCATGGTGGCTGGACCAACTGCCAAGTCATATAGGCAGGCAGTAATGACAGTACTAATGGTCATTATGTTAATGTGTAGTTTTGTGCCAGGTTCTGAACAGAGTGCTTGGTAAGCTGCTTCCTGTTCTCTCATTTAACCTTCATGACAAAAGTTACAGGGTTAACATTTGCATGAGTCAGACATTGCAGAAGGGGAAATCGAGGCTCCCAGAAGTCATGCCCTAAATCATGTAGCATAGAAGAAGCAAAGCTGGGATTTGAACCCTTGCAGTGGGACTCTGCTCTCAAGCTTTTCCTGGTGAGCAGAGCAGCTCTATGAATCTCTGAACAAAAGCAAGAGAAGACTCCTTGGAGGTGGTAGTTCTATCCATTGAACCATTTACTCACCATCAACTCATGAA
The DNA here is from genome assembly GCF_003668045.3 of Cricetulus griseus. Lineage (NCBI taxonomy): Eukaryota > Metazoa > Chordata > Mammalia > Rodentia > Cricetidae > Cricetulus > Cricetulus griseus. Next base: position 170,321,817 of record NC_048596.1, read on the forward strand.
TATTTATTGAGCACCTACTGTGCAGAAGTACTCAGTGTTCCTAGACATGGCTGTGACGTTTAAGAAACCACAGCCTCTGCCCTGAGATGCTTGTGGTCTACAGAAGCCAGTTTACCTGTAGCATAATAAAACTGCTGGCTCCAGCCTGCTCCTGGGAAGATGTGCATCAAGGGTCCAGCAAGCCAGATGTGGTGGCTGAAGCCTGTAATGTCAGGACTCTGGAAGATTGCAGGTTCCGTGTCAACCTGGTGAACGCTGGGAGACCACGTCTAAAACACAATCGCTCAGACAGACAATAAAGGAGAATCACGTACGGGGTCACATGTCTGCACTTAGGACGCTTGAGGCAGAAAGATTTCTGTGAGTCTGAGGCCAGTCTGTATTGCACAGCAAGTACCAGGCTAGTCAAGGTTTCATAGCAAGACCCTACCTGAAGGAAGGAAAGAAGGAAGGAAGATAGGGGGTGAGGGGCAGCAAGGTATCTCGGTGGGTAAAGAAATTGCAGCCAAGCCTGATGATCAGAGTTCAATCCCCACTGTCCACAGGATAGGAGAGAGCCAACTCCCAGTTGTCCTCTGATCTCCACATATGTGCGTGCACACACACATACAATTAAATATAGAAACTACAGAAACCGGGAAAGTAAAATGGGACCATTGCTGGGACAGGGGGTTGGGAGCAATAGAGAGGCAGATAATAGGATACAAGTGATCCATTAGAAGAAATGGGAAAGGGGGGCATTTTTTAGGGGGGGTAAATACAGAAGGTGGGAAGAGGTAAAAGGGACTAACAAATGATCTGATGGGGAAATGGGAAATGGGTTCTTTAGGGAAGGGGGATGGAAATAAATACAGAAGAAAGAAGGAGTAGGTAAAATAACAATAAGGATGTCTGAAAAAGCCATGAGGAATCATGCTGTTATTTATCTTTAAAAAACCTAAAATACACATAATTCTGTGTATAAAACATATATATATAGTTCTAATGAACTTTTCTCCTCTGGGCTGACAGTGCTCCCTCTAAGAGCCAAACACCACCTAATGAAAGCCTCAACACCAGAATATAAGAAGTCCTCTTTCGAGTTGTTGACCAGGGCTGTCCAAAAAAGTCCTGAAACATTCAGCCAATTGCTGTTGCCTTGCTCAGCCCCCAAAAGCGGAAGGTACATCCCTATTGCCAAAGACACCATGCACTTTAGAAATAGAACACAGAGACCCCTGAACTAAAACTGACCTGAATGTTCCCTCCCTGAAGACTAGCAGAAAGCACAATGTAAACTTCCAAAGGAAAGAGGCAAGCAACAGTTCTATCCTCTGACACCTACGAACCACATCAACAACCAGGCACGATACCCCTACTGGTGCAGTAGTGGCATGCATACCTCTGTGGTAACCAACAGCTCTAATTGGACTTAAGAACTGCTCAACAAGAGAGAAACCATCTACAACCACTAACTTATTACACCAGCACAGTACCTAACAACAATCTATAAATGTTTGTTCTTATACTCACAGATAAGTCTAGTCTTCACCCCTCATCAAGGAAATGTCTCTTTGTAACAGACAGAGACCACTACAGAAAACCATAACCAATCAAAATGTAGCATTGTAAAACCCAGTCCCAATGATACATCTACAAAACACTCCAGAAGCCCAAGTTCAGGGAACACTGTGGAAGAGGAGGCATAAAGATTGTAAGAGCCAAGGGATAGAGAGTATGGTGAGAGATTGTGTCTTCTAGTAACATTAGAAGCTATACCCATTAAGCCTCATCAACATGACTGCCGGAACATGAGCTGAACAAGGATGCCAACAATAGACATGCCAAACTACATGGGAAAAAGCCCATGAGGCCTCAACTTACACAAAGAACTGCAGGTGGCTGAGAAAAGCTGGGAGCAGAAGAGGTGGTCTTTCTCAGGGAAGAATTGATCAGCTGGTGGTGGTCCAGCGCCAAATGCTCAGCCCCGAAAACATGTAAGTAATAGTATACAGACCAAACAGGCTATATTTAGGAATACATATGAATACACATACATATACAGATATATATGCAGTAACTAGTGAAAAAAGAGGCCATGAATTTAAAGGCGAGTGGGGTGGGTATGTGAGAGTTTGGAGGGAGGAAACAGAAGGGAGGAATATTGTAACTATATTATCATCTCAGAAATTTAAAATTTTTAAATGGAAGGAAGAAGGAAGGAAGAAGGGAATGGAGGGGAAGATAGGCAGGGCTTGCATAGAGAAACCAGGAAGAGCTAACATGGGGATGGGCTAAAGCCAAGGCACTAAGCCTTTCTCTGCTATGATGGCACGATGGAACCCCTGCCTAGGCCCCGAGTCCCAGACACTTCTCTGTAGTATTTTCTGCTACAGACAGCAGATCGTTTACTCTTACCTGCATGGGAAGGGAAGCAACAACCCAGTCACTTTATGCTGTGTAAGAGGTGGCACCAGACACTCCTTTCAAACATCCCTTTTCATCGTTGGGAGAGAATTATGTGAATGTACTTATGCACGAAGTAGCAGTCATTTCTGGGGATGGAGATATTTAGGACTTGGTGGCTCAAAGGAGTCAAACTGCTGTGTAAAAGAAGAGCTTTGAGGCATAGCTGCACATATCTGGAAGCCCAGCATACTGAGGCAGGAGGATAGCGTTTGAGGCCAGCCAGGGCCCTTCCAGACCCCTGCGGGGTATTGTGTATTTACATGTGCTTCCCACCCCTGTAAGAAGGTCTAGAACTTAATCTTCAGACTTCAAAGGTCCCTGGAATCAATCCCATAAGGTTAAAGGTTCACTTCTCCCAAAACATGTTATTTCTTTAAATTTTCAAAATTTTATTCGAGTGTGTGTGTGTGTGTGTGTGTGTGTGTGTGTGTGTGTGTGTGTGTGTGTGTGAAGATGTGTAGCATGGCCTAGATGTGGAGGTCCACAGGAGTCAGCTATCTATTTCCATGGGGGTCCAAGGCTCAAACTCAGATCATCAGGCTTGGCAGAAAGTGCCATTTTGCCAGACTGACATGTAATTCTGTGTGTGGTTGAAGCTATGTTTCCCGTCATTTAATATCCTCAGGGTAGATTTGTTTCTACCACTACTCTCCACCGGAAGCTGAGAGCCAGAGAATGGGCAGAGAAGTGAACAAGCCTGATATGCTCTTTCTCAGGTCCTGGACCAGCTTGGACACAGTTTAGCCAGGACTACACCAGCAAGTGTTGCATATTGTTTCAACCTGCACAGCCCAGAAATTGGGAAATATTGAAGTATTAAGGGATTGGGTTTTAACATTATCATTCAATTGGTCTTGAGCAACATCACACTGTCATTCATCCAAAGAGGAAACTGTTGCTGGCACAGGTAGTGAAGAGCTGAAAGAGATGGCTTAGATAACTATAGGAACATGCCTTTCCATCTCTGGGCTTGTTCCATGGGCCCGGCCCTTGGCAGTATTGATACCTTCGAGAGGTGGGGAACACTGTGTCACAGATGGACTGGGGTGAGCTCCCAGTGCAGGCCCAGGAAGACTGTGAGCAGTTACACACATGCATGCAGCTCCTGAGCTGCTCCTCTCCTGACACTCTCAACCATGGGCTCTGGACCCCCGACACCCAGAGCCGTGCAGGCTGTCAGAAAGCAAATAACAAATGAGGGCCCACTACTAGACTATGGATGCCTTCAGAGGCCACCTCTGGACCACCACATCGTTATCACTATTTCTTCCTCAGTACCTGTCAGGGAGCCCTTCAGATGCCCATGAAGTCAGTACCTTTATCCCTCTCACTTAAAGCACCCTGAGTCAGCTCCGGGCCTGACGGATGGAGACGAGCTGAGAGCTGGGGGAAGTTGGAGCCAGGGTGCATGCTTTCTCTTTGCTGAATGGTAAAACCACTTTTCATCAGAGGTCATCAGTACAGCCACATGAAGGGCAATTCCAGCATTATTCCACCATTAATCTGTTCACTTTCTGGTTCATGTCTTCAGTAATTTGTTATTTCTTCTGATTTATCCATCTATTCATTCCTTCATTCAGTCAGCATCCACAAACCCTTGTGCAAGACACTGAGCAGGTACAGAGATGCCTTAGCACATGAATAATCATATAGCAGAGAGAGTGACATGAGATGTGTGCACACATCTTACCAAGGGACACACATGAGTACACACACAGAGGGAGGGGGAAGGGAGAAGGAGGGAAGGGAGGGAGGGAGGGGGAGAGATCATTGCAGCTATGGGGCATCCTATCATCTAAGTGAAGTTTTGCATCCTACTGAAAGGCAGGTGGCTGTCTTATCAAAGAATGGGGTTGGGATGGAAGTTGGGGCTGGTTAAGTGCTCCCACCAGGTCTTTTCTTGCTTCTTCCACTCCATGTGTGGTTCTAAAAGGAAAGGTCCCAAGTCTAGATGGGAACATGCCCCCGATTTTCCACCTTCTCATCTATGCTAAGGGCTTTAAAGATGAGCCATGGGAGAGAATGAAGATCTGAGCCTGGGCAGGAGTAGCCCCATGGAGGAGGGAACAGAAGTGGCAGGACACTCTGTGTAGTTGGATGTGTGTGGCTAACAAACTAGGCACTGAGTGACGCTGGAACCTCACACTATTTCCTCGGCACTTTGTCAGGTAAGCAGGTAGGGCAGGTCTGGCCCTTTGTAAAAGGGCTCTATCTGCCCTATGCCCTCTGCTACCTCCCTTCCCCACCTCCTCGCCCTGAGCATCTCACTGGGCCGTGTGCAGGGCGTCTGGCCCCAGGGAGAGGTGGGGTGAGCTGTAGTCCACACCTACGCAACTATAAAGAGGGAACCTTCCAGCTGCTGCTACCTCAGCCTCCCTTTCTCAGCCACTCACACACCTGGACCATGGACCCTGGAGAATGCACGTGTATGTCTGGTGAGTAAGGAGGCCCACTTGGGGTCTTACAACTTTGTCCCTGTATTCTGCGGGCAGCATGTGGGACTATTGGAAACTCCTTCTTCACTTAGGCACCATGGATAAGGTTTGTCCTGGATCTGCAACCTTTGGGGCAGCTCCCACTCTGTTGGCTCCCGGCCAGATTTTCTGAAACTGACACACTGGTCCAGGGAAGAGCAAAGGAAAGGATCTTAAAACCTTAGTCCTACCTGCAGGTCCCTAGTGACAGCTGCCAGAGTAGGGAATGGATGCTGCCATCCATTCACTAACACATTTCATTTATGAGCCTCAGTTTCCTCATTTTCACATTGAGGTTACTCATTCTGGGTTGCTTGCAGACTAGGAAATCTATGGAAAGGCTAAAATTAGCAAGCACTTGCATACATCAGGGGTTAAAGGCTTAGCTGGGAACTCGAATCAGTAAAAGCCAGTTGTGGTGGCACTCACCTGTGATTCTAGCACTTGGAAAGCTGAGGCAGGGGGATCCTGGATTCAAAGCCAATCTGGGTTTCTTGGTGCCAGGAAATATGTTGACCAGAAGGAGGATGGTCAGGGGTCAAAACCATCCTATGCTTTCTTAACCTTGAAAAATGACATCTAAAAATATCAAAAGCATCCTTCATCCTTGACAGTACAGGTCTGTCCCAAAAACCTGGAAAAGATGCAGAAAATTCTAGTGTTCTGAAACTGAATATGATGGACAGGATGAATTTAGAAAGACAAATAAGTATGAGTCATTTTTAAGAAGTCAAAGCAAGGTATGGCCCCCGTACTGTTCCCGTGCCATCTAGTTCTCTCCTCCCCACCCCATCCCCCGTCTCTGTGCCCCTTTCTGCTTTTGATTCAGGGTTTCGGACTGGTCTTGTCAAGAAGATCCTATGAAAGGAATCTTGGCCTTGCTGGGTTTGGCCTTGTCTGTTAGTTCTCTAGCCTGACTGGACATCAGTACCAGATGTGTTGTGTTTTTAAACTACGGATTCTTTCCCTACAAAGAGTTATAAATGAGTCTGTTTGAAAGGCTTGTGATCAGGAATGTGCATTTCCACAAGTAACCCAGGCTGAGCTGATGTTCCCACCCCAGTCCCCGTCCATGGCCTGCCGATAGAACCACCGGACCATCCACAGCTTAGAAGCAGCATCACCCTCTTGTCCCACCACTCCCCAAGGTCAAAAGTCTCATGTGCAACCACCCTCTGCCCTCTCTCCTAGGAGGGGTCTGCATCTGTGGAGACAACTGCAAATGTACAACCTGCAAGTGTAAAACCTGCCGCAAAAGTGAGTATGGGCACCAAGACACTGCCAGGTGGGGGTGGGAATAGCCCCACCCTTCTCTGTCCACATCCACCCATGTGGGCAGTGGATGGATTCTGGGGACCTTTTTCTCATCGGGAGGGACGTGAGATGATACCCAAGGAGACGCCCTGGCAGCACTTCCCTGGGCTGCAGCACACACAGCAAGAAGGACATCTGTGGTATTTGGAACAAGAAGGGAGAGGAAAAACCCTTGGCCTGGAGTCATGAGCCCTGACTTGTAATCATATCTCTGCCGTGGCTGTGACCTTTGAAAAGCCCACCCCCTGTCTGGGGCTCTGATGGACTCTAGAGGACCTCTGAGGTCTCTTTTGGCTCTCATACCCCATGGCCTCCCAGCCCAGGGTTTCCTGCTACAGATGCTTCTTTTCCTACTTCCCCTAAGGTATGGGAGAAGCAGTGGGAAGTGAGGAGCTACGGCTCACCTGTCCATCTCCTAACCTTTTCAGGCTGTTGTCCATGCTGCCCCCCAGGCTGTGCCAAGTGTGCCCGGGGCTGCATCTGCAAAGGGGACTCAGACAAGTGCAGCTGCTGCCCCTGAAACCCACCCGCGGCACGGGAAGAGATCTGGGAAGTGACTGCACAGTGCCTGTGCCCAAGGATTGATTGAATTTGTATAATAAGTTGTGCCTTTTATACACATATGCCCGAATGTGGTGCCGATAATGTTTATGTAAAGGTCTTGGAGAAATAAAGTTTTTGTGGCTATCCAGTGACTCAGAGCATTGTATAACCCTAACCCTAACCCTAACCCAGAAGGACCAAGAAGGACTGGCTCCATTGCAGACCTCAGCTGCCTACTGAAGCAGGTGGCTGCTCACTGCTGCTCGCTTCGAGGTGCTGCCGTGGCACCTGAGTCTTTGTCCCTCTTCACATGAGTACAGGAGAGTTCATGACCCTGGGAGCAGTTCCTAACCAATGCCAAGCAGGACCCAAAGCTGATAAATGAATAGCCAGCTTTTCTACACTGTCTTCCAGAAGTCTGCAGTGGCGCTGAGCTCCAACAGCCACCGCTAACACACTCACTAACGGTTAGGCTCTCCTCCTTGCCCCATGTCCTGCCCTTAGCCATTGCTTTTTGGGATCCCCACCCAATGAAACCGTTTGAGTGAAGGGTCTGCCTTGGTGCTAGTCAGTCTTAGTGTGACTGTCCCGGCCTAATCTTGACTCAGGTGAACTCACTGAGAAAAGGATACTAGTCCTGAGCTCTGAGTCAGCCATGAACAGAGCCTGCATGCATCTAAAAACCACCCCCAGCTCCAACACACAGGATTAGCCTAATTGGGCCAACACCAGGTTAGGATGACCGGCACAAACACCAGCAAGGAGAAACTGGTGCAGAGGAAAATAATGTCCTCCAGAGACTTAAGAAATGGCCATTCAGATGGATGGCTGAGAAGGCTGAACTACCTGCAGAAGTCACTGGGGACAAAACACCACTGTCTGTCATTCACAGTGCAGCCCTCAGCACAGCACCAGGCCCCCTAGTCCCTGAGAGGTCTTGCATTTACGCCATTGAAAGCCAAAGCTAAGGCCTTCTTTTCCGTAGTCACTGGTTACAGGGCGGTGAGAATGGAACCCAAGGGTCCCAGCAAGGAGGAGCAGGATGAACTTCAAATTACCTGGAGCTGAGCACTATCCTAATCCTCCAGCGAATGTGGCTCTTTGGAAATCATCAGGAGTCTCCTGGGAAGGCTTTCAGGCTCCACCCAAGAGCAAATCGTACTGCAGAATCAGCATCTCCAAACAATGGAAGAGGCGTGGCCTTTGGCACCAGATAGCCGTTTCTGTCTGCAAGGCCTTAACCAAGTCATTCACCCTCTCCAGAATCAATCTCCTCCTCTGTCCTCTGTAAAGTCCCCTCGGGGCTGCACAGAGAAACTGTTGCAGAACATCCATGACATAGTAGGTCCCCGTAAACCGGGTTTACAGTCTGAGGAAGAGACTACTTTTGGCTTCTGTTTACTGATCTCCTAAAAGCCCCTGACTGTCAATGACTCTGCAACCACAGAACTCCACAGTGTCTGTCAAGGACAGGGGTTACACCCTTTGGAGGCAAAGCAGGCGTCTTTGGCAAGTAGGCTGGCTGCTCTTCCTGTAGCCAATGCCTTCTCACCTTGGCCAAAGGTGGGCAGGGTAGCCATTTCTATCTCTTTTATTTATGTTTTGTTGTTTTCTTTGTTTTTAATGGTTTTTCAAGACAGGATTTCTCTGTGTAACAGTCCTGGCTGTCCTGGAACTCACTCTTTAGACCAGGCTGGCCTCGAACTCACCGAGATCTGCTGGGATTAAAGGCATGTGCCACCACCACTGCCTGGCTATATCTTTTATTTCCAACATATCTTTGAAAGGGAGAATCAGCACTCAGATTCTCCTTTTGACAATAATGCCACTATTAGTAGGTAAGGCCTTCTGAGAGGAAGTGTGTCACTGTGGGGGTGGGCTTTGAGATTTCCTACTGCCCAGTGTCTCAGTCAACTTCCTGTTGCCTGCAAGATGTAGCACGCTCAGCTACTTCTCAGCACTATGTCTGCCTGCATGCCACCATGCTTCCTGCCATGATGATAATGGACTGAACCTCTGAATTGCAAACTGCCACCTCAATTAAATGTTTTCCTTTGTAAGAGTTGCTGTGGTCATGGTGTCTTTTCACAGAAATAGAAACCCTAAATGAGACCCAGCAGTAGAGAAGAACCCTGTCATGACACCCACTTTCCAGATGAAGTAACTGAGGCTTAAGGCACTTAGTGACTGGCTCCAGCATCACAGGACTTGTGATGGGCAGGACAGGGACCCAGCGTGGTCTGCATGACTCAGGTTAATGCTTGCCTGTGCTTTACAGAAGGCTCAGAGAAAAGACAGAGGGCAGTGCCACATGAGGGGTCCCTGCATGGCCCCCATGTCACAACCCACAAACCTTAAATTTGTTATAGAATGCAGGGCAGCCTCCATCAGTCGGGAGCTGGTATTTGTTTGGCCATGTGTGATCAAACAGCCCTAACATCCACTCTTTTGCCTAAAGCTGTTCAAGCCCCAGGAAAACACTCCTCTATCTATTGGCCTGTGTTTGCAAAACAAAAATGTGATCTTTGAGTGTCAGTGTGGTTCATGGGTTGTTCAGATACCAGTGTGAGAGACAGACACAATTTTCAAAGTGCAGGGAGGTTGTGAGTGGTAGAAATGAGAGAAAATGAGAATCAACTAGCCTCTCAGTTTCTGTTTCTCACAAGCAAGTCTGTTACTGATTATTGTGGTGGTTTAAGCAAGCATGGCCCCCATAAGCTCATATAGTTGAATACTTGGTTCCCAGTTGGTAGAACGGTTTGAGGGAGCATTAGGAGGTGTGGCCTTGTTGGAGGAGGTAACTGAGGGGAGACTTTGTGGTCCACACCAATCCCAGTGTCTCTTAATCTGCCTGATGGTTGTGTCCCAAGATATGAGAGCTTAGCTGCTGCTCCAGAGCCATGCCTGCCTGCCTGCCTGCTGTGATGTGCCTGCCACAATGGTCATGAAGGGAAGTGTAAGCCCCAAATAATCTCTTTCTTCTAGAGGTTGCCTTGGTCATAGTGTCTTATCAGAGCAATAGAGAAGCAAGTAGAACAATTATCACGTAACATACTATCATTTTCCAATTTCCCTGTTTATCTTTGGGTTCTGGGAATGTTTATGGGTATATAATAACTGCTGAAGTTGCACAGAAATATTTGTAATGCTAGGCAGGTCACATTAGTCACATACATTTGCATTATTTGTGAATATGTGCATATTTGCATGCTGTGGAAGGAATGTCTGTGGGCCCCAAAATTAAAATATTAAGTTCCAAGTGTGACAGTACTTAGAGGCAGGGACTTCAGGAGTTCAAGAGGTGATGAGGGTGGAGCCCTCATGATGAGATTAGTGTCTGTCTATAAAGAAACAAAAAGAATGGGTAGTGGGACTAAAAGTTTTCAAAATCAATAGAAAGATTGCAAAAATAAGTAAACAAGCATGCAGAAACTGAAACCAAAGTGCTGGCAGTGTCTAGCGAAGGCCTAACCTCCTTATTTGCAGAGGACTGTTTTCTTTATGTGTGCTACCCACATGGCATGTCTACAGCAAGATCCATCCATTATCCTTCTAGTTTCTGCCTCTCCCTCCTCCTCTGCTCTCCCTCCCACCTGACCCTTACCTGGTCCAAACAAAGCAAAACACCTAGAAATCCTCCATAGACTCTTCTGTAGCTCCCTTTGAGCTGTGACTCCCCCTGCTTCCCGTTTGCTCATAAATGTGGTCCAACTCATTCTGGCATTTCAAAAATACTCAAAAGTCCTCCCTCCGTCTCTGTGAAGTAAATGCATGGGCTCTCTGCTACTATCTTAGTAAAAAGGAGCTAGTTTTGGGTGGGAATAGTGTTCACCAATGCCACACCCTGCAGACAGAGGATGTCTCCATCCTACAGGAAATAGATTCAGAGAAGTGAGGGGGGTCTTCTAAATATAGCCAATACCAGCTGATGGAGAAACCTGAAGACCCCAAGAGTAGAGACGCTGACAGGCAAGTGACAAGGAGGCTTGTTGCATATGGATCTGAGGGTAACACTGGAGCATTGGGGAAGGAAATGCCTATAAAACAGAACTTAGTCTAGAAAAAAGCAGAGACTGGCATGTGACTCAGTGGCAGAGTGCTTGTCTCAAATGCACAGGGACCTGGGTTCCATGCCCAGAACTGCACAAGAACTCACACATGGTAGTCACCCAAATCAGGAAAAGTGCTGTGTCCTGAGGCTGCCACACCGTGTGTTCTTGTGCTGGGGGAGAAGGAGGCCTCTCCGAGGCAGACTCCTAACATGGTCATGCCCTGGTGGAATTTCATTGCAACCCCCAAAGAAGAATTCCTCCAACCCAGAAGCCAGTGCAGCTGGTGAACCTGAGTCCAAAAGAGTCACTCAACCAAGTCTGAGGGCATGGTCCCATCTCGGCCCGGGTGGCTAGGAGCCAGGAGAGCCCATAAGGCACCAAGTACCCCTGACCAGGGCCAGTGGGAGTGTCCTTCAGCACAAGTTTCCAAGGAGACAATTTAAGACAATAGCTGTAAAGGGAAACTAGGCTGGTGACAACACTTACAACCCTAACACTCATGAGGCTGAGTCAGGAAGAATGTAGGGAGTTCAAGGCCATCCAGGGCTGTACAGTGAGTTGTAGGCCAGCCTGGGCCAAAGTGAGACCCTGCCTCAAACTCACACAGACACAAACACACAGAGTAAAGGTGGGGGAGGGAGACCATGCAAGCCAACCAGATTCACATAAAGATTTAAAGACGGTGTGACAATTTACGTGAAAGAGCCATAAACCGTTCTTCTGTGTGATCCTATGGTTTAACTTCAGGGGCTATAAAATGCTGACCCAGTAGGTGACAGCACTTACTGCCAGCTTGATGGCCTGAATTTGACTCCTGGACACACACAGTGAAAAAACAAGAACCAACTCCCGCAAGCTGTCCTCTGACCTTCACATATCAGAATAGGGTGAGCGCGCGCGCGCACACACACACACACACACACACACACACACAATTATCTATCTGTCTATTTCTCAAGTAAATACATGTATTAAAATTTTTAAAGAGTTTGCCATGAGTGCAGGGAAAAAGAAAAAATAAAGGAAATCTAACTCACTAAAGGTGCACTCTAACCCAATTCATACAAGTGAGAAACTGGAAACGACTTGGCTGTTTAAGACTGTGATAATGTCCACATTAGGGCTAGGGTCCTTGCACAGAAAAGAATGTGATACAGTTGTTGGTGAGAAACCACAGGAAACAGTTATGGTCATATTGTAAACAGGCAGTGTTGTGCCCAAATTCTGAACCCCAAAGTCACCAAGAGACACATTCCAATGCAAAAGCAAAGAGTCTTTAATTTTAACAAGTTAACTGTATTAACTCAGTTCTTCTGTCCGTTTGACACAGTAGGTGGAGTGAGAAGGACTCTGAACCGAGAGGCAGGTATTTTATTGGGGCAGAGCAAGGGGAGTGTCTAGGGGTCTGCAATAGTCTCAGGATTGGTGTACTTCCGAGCTTTGACAACCTGTCCTGAGTTGATTGGTCAACTGGTTGCTATGGCCTATAGGCCCTCCCAGGGCAGTTGCTATGTTCTGTATATCCAGAGCCCACCAGCTAACTTTTGATTGGTTCCTTGCCACGTGGAGGGTATCTGGTTTCCTAGTGACGGGCTGATTCGCAAGGTCAGGTCAGAAACTCAGCAACATGTACTGAGTCAGAGGCCTACATCTTGCTGGGTCTTTTCTACAGCCTGTCATAGCTGCTAAAGCAGGGGGCTGGGTGAGAGAGTCTGGCCCCTTCAGCAGGTTATACATTCATTATGGAGTTTTCTTTCTTTCTGGTTTTTGTTTTGTTTTTAGACAGGGTCTCATTATATAGCTGGCATAGAACTCACTGAGTAGCTTGGGCTGACTTTGAACTTAAGTGACCCTGAGCACTGACCCTCAGCATCTCTCTGGGACTTTTGAGTGCTAGGCTAATGCCACTGAGCCTGCCTTTTTTGGGGTGGGGGGCGGGGTTGCTTTGTTTTCCAGGTTCTTGAATTCCTGGACTCCAGTGAGACTCCTACCTCGGTCTCTTGAGTTGCTAGAACCCCACACTGGCCCTCAGCACTGTTCTCTGAACAAACACAGAACACAAAATATAGAAGTGAAATATCAAAATGTCAACAGTGTTTGTATTTGGGTCACAGATAAAAGAAATGTATCCTGTTCCTTTTCAGATTTATTTTTTTTTAATTTACTTAAGTAGGATGTTTTAGAAGAAGTAAGTACATTTGAAAAGGAAAAAAGGGTATACATCCTTGAGACAAAAATTCTGTTAAGAGATGTTAAATCTTAAGGAAAAAAAACGTGAGTATATAAACACAAATGCTGCCAGGATGTGTGCCACAGTGTGGATTACAATAGTGAAGAAATGGTGAAGATTCCCTCCCCCAAATATATCCTAGGGCCAGTGAGATGGGCAAGTGGGCAAAGGAACCCGCTGCCAGGCCTGATAACCTGAGTTCAATGCCTGGGACTCACCTAGGGGCAAGAGAAGTGACTCCTAAAAGTCGTCCACTGACACCCTGATGTGCCACACATCATACACATAATAATAAGAGTTATGTTTAAGTCCAAAAGAAGATGGTTAGTAGGTAAGTCGTGGAATAACACTATTAAAATAAAATTTATTGTTATGAAATTAGCACCATAGGCAGCTGAATGATGTACTACAGGGCAAGGGAAATGTCATTGTAAATCAGTCTTCTGATTTTGTAAATCAGTCTTCTAAATACAGTCTTCTTTTTTATTGTTGTTTTGTATTTGAAAGGATTATATATGCAGCAGTTAATTTTCCCCCAAGTTTTTTTTACAGCAAAGAAAAAGAGAGGGATGGTGGCACATGTCTGTAATCCCAGACAAACATTGAGAGTTGCTGAGGCAGGCAAGTTGGGAATTAGAGGCCAGTCTGGGCTATATGGCAAAACTTTGCAAGAAGAAGAAGAAGAAGAAGAAGAAGAAGAAGAAGAAGAAGAAGAAGAAGAAGAAGAAGAAGAAGAAGAAGAAGAAGAAGAAGAAGAAGCCATGAGGAGAGCTAGACCAAGGAGCTATGTATTTTTAAAAGAATTATTTACTTTGGGTTTTTTATTTAATTATTTTTTGTACGGGATTTTTTTGTCTCTGTGTATGTGCATCAGTTTCCTGTCTGTTGGAACATGGACTTACAAATGGTCCTGAGCTCATGGGTGCCAGGAATCAAACCCGGGTCTTCTGGGTAAACAGTGTTCTTAACCACTGGGCTATCTCTGTGGCTCAATATTGCTGGGTTTTGAGACAAGATATTCCTACATACAAGAGGCTGAAAACAAGGGGCTGGGATTACTAGGCTTAAGAGATAGACCACACCTGGTTCGAATCTACTTTTGATGAAATAGAAAAGACAAAACACTTGGAATTGAAACCATCTTGGAAAACATCAAAATCTGGACCATTTGCTGCCCACCTGCCTTTGCAAATCACTGACCCACCCATACTTGTTTGCTTTCTCTGATTTCAGCTCAAATGCCCTTGCGCAGGGAGGCGGGAGTAGTCATGGCTATCTACATTTGCTAGATCCTAGAGCTGCAAACTGGTGGCAGGGTAGAGCTCACACAGCATGCCTGGATCCCTGGCTCCCTTCCATGTCTGAGGCTAACTCAGAAGAGGGCTGTTAGAATAAGGCAATGTCTCCCAGCTGATGATGCATGGAGTCAGACAATCTTGGGCACTGTGATAGCCCTGGGTACTGTAGTGTCACCGGTCCCTAGTTGTCACATGACAGTAGTGATATACCACTCCACCACCACAACCAAGGCTGACAAAGGGTTCCAGATGTAATGGAATGCAGTATGTTCTACTTGAGAGAAAAAGCCAATAGCACAACCAGAAAACCAAAGAATGGGAAGGTTTGTTACCTACATCATATAAGAACCCACTGGACTTATTTCCAAAGCAGTGCTCTCTCCAACAAAGGAGTGCAGGCTTTTGTTCAGGGAGCCTGTGCATAGTCACATGGGAGAGCACTTTGCAGGCAGGAGCCCCCAGAGCATGCTTAGTTTAGGATGTACTTACTAAGCATGCTAGTTTGAGGTCAGAGTTCAAGAAGGACACATGGGAGACATTCCTAAGTGTGCTTAGCTCAAAGTCATGGAGCACATGTATAAACAGTTAAAATGGAGACAGGGTGGACTAGAGAGATGACTCAACAGTTGTGAGCACTGGTTGCTCTTCTAGAGGTCCTGAGTTCAATTCCGAGCAACCACATGGTGGCTCACAGCCATCTGTAATGGGATCCAATACCTCCTCTGGCAAGCAGAGGAACATGAAGACAGGGAATTTTTGTTTTTTTAAAAAAGGCACACTCAGCTTGAGAGATAATGATCAAAGATGGGGACAGTTCTGGGCATACTCAGCTTCTTTCTCCCCAAAGGTTCTCTAGCTAAAACCAAGCAAAGGACATTTGAAGGTGCATTAGCATAGGAGGTTGCCCCAATGGGTGCCTGCTCACTTAGCTGCTGTCAGACATTACCCCTGGAAGATGAGGCAAAGTCACCCACAGTTGAGGACCATTGGAGTAAGGTCCTCCATGAGAGGAAATCCTTTGATATTGGGTCAAGTGCTGTAAGCTCCATGCCTTGCAAGCTGATAATTATAAGAGGGGAGAGGAACGATGGCTGATGCTTTGTAAAAAGCTCTGGTATTGTCACTCTAGGTAGACTGGCAGTATTTATTTTACTATGGACTTTTAAGTTGTTGTTTGGTTTTTTTGAGGTAAGGTCCTGCAATATAGCCCAAGTTGGCCTTGAACTCCCAATCTGTCTGCCCCAGTCTGCCAAATGCTGGGGTTACAGGTATATGTCACCACACCTAATTCCTACATGTTGGTTTTGAATGAAATAGATTTCTTTTCACCTAGGCTTTAGAATTTTGGAGAAAATGGGCATTATCTTATTCATCCTTATACCACCTTGCATGGATTTAGGCAGTGCTCATAAATTTTTGGACATGAAATAAAGTCTATGATGTGTCATTCATTAGGAAAAGCAAGATGGTGGAGGGGGCCATGGTAAGATTATTAATTCACACTGAATTCATTCTGACTCCATCCATGACCCAGCCTGGAAGGGCTTTTATAAAGTACTAACTTCACCCCGGCAGTGGTGGTACACATCTTTAATCCCAGAATTTAGGAGGCAGAGGCAGAGGCAGTTGGATCTTCATGAGCCTAGTCTCCAGGACAGCCAGGACTACACAGAGAACCCTATCTCAAAAAACCAAAACCGAAAGCAACAACAAAATCAGTGTTTTGTGCATTCCAAATGATTTACTTAATGGTCACAAAGCTGTTAGATCAGGTACTGTTGTGCCTAAATTCTGAACCCCAAAATCACCAGGAGGCCCATTTCGATGCAAAATCAATGCAGTTGTTTAAAGAGCTAATTCCTTGAGCTTGGGCCTTTCATCCATCCACTACTGTGGATGACTGGGGAAAGACCCCAAGAAACCATGAGACAAGAATCTTATAGGGAAGTGTAAGGGGAGTGTCTAGGGGTACATATGGTCTCAGGATTGGTGCACCTCCAGGCTTGGAGGACCTGCCCTGTGCTGATTGGTCAACTGGTTGTTATGGTCCATAGGCCCTCTCAGAGCTGTTGCTATGCTCTGCACTTCACTGCTGTGTACTTGTCCGTAAAGCACACCCAGAGCCTTAAAGCATAGTCCCGCTAGCTAACTTCTGATTGGTTCCTTGCCATGAGGCAGGCATCTGACCTCCTAGTGACCAAGGCATGCCCAGCAAGGTCAGGCAAGCACACATTAGCCTGTCATGGCTGCCAAAATGGGAGGGGGGGATTGGTCCCTTCAGTACAAAGGAGGGCAACACATGGCTTTTAAGAAGACTAACTTGTAGCTACCACATAGAACTTTCCTATGGCCTTTAGAACCACACAAAAGTACCTGGTTTGGGGGGACACAGGCAGGACAAAGAACTGACCTGGAGCCCATTCAGTCTAAGCACCCAGGACTGTAGACTGGTAGAGACAACTTTCCCTGCCTACTGTCCTTTGAGAAGCACATACATTAGTTATAATCACTTATCAACTGACCTAGTATTGTGCTGGAATTTATTTTTAAAAGGAATCCTGTGTCATTGAGACACTGAGTCATTTGACAGAAGTGGTGGGTAACCATGGAGACAAATACCAAAAAAGCAAACAAAGCCATAAAAGTTCTAATAGGTGCTGTGGCTTCCCAATGTTCCCTCCTTTGTCCCTTTCCTGCCTCCTCCAGCATCTGTGTGTTAAAAGCAGGGGGGGGGGCAGCATGGGAGAGGCATTCAACATGAGTTGACACTGAGTTAAATTTCCTTATCACAACCTTGGAGATTGGTCCAGAAGTTATCAAGGAATTCTGAGTTAATTTATACAGTATGTCACTTGAGGAAGTTGGACCCAGATTTGGAGTCAAGAGTCTTTTCAAATTCTAGCTGCATGTCACTCTTGTGGCATGACTTTGGTAAACCATGCTGTGTCTCATCCTGTTGTCTGCTAAAATAAGAGACCCCTATGACATGGGTTCTGAGGAGTCTCAGCATCATTGCCTCAGCCCCAGGGTGAGCAGAGCACCGTCAGGACAGGGAAAGGGGGGGCACTCTACCAACTCAAAGATAGAACCTCATCTACATCAGTAATCTGGTAACAGGCCAGGCATAGTGGCACACGAGCACCTTTAATCCCAGCACTCAGGTGGCAGAAATAGATGGATCCCTGAGTTTGAGGTCAGCCTGGACCATATAGCTAGTTCCAGGACAGGCTAAGTCAACATAGAGAGACCCTGTCTCAGAAAAACCAAATCACCATCATTGACACCACCACCACCATCACCATCTGATGGCAGATGGGAAGTCAATGGCACAATGACTAGAATTCGGGCATTTGGATCTAGTTATCGAAGCTCACAACTGGCTTAGTACCTAGTTTCCTGAAGAGAAGAGCTAGGTCCCTGACATAGCAGAAAGAACCCTGAGCCAGGCTAAGGTCTGTTCATAGTGAAAAGACTGTTATACAGGGAGATACAAGGTTGGAATTCTGATGTTCTTTGCTGTGGGAACCATAGTGTTATGGCCAAGCTATGGGCTGAAAGACAGGATAACTGGAATTCAGAATTAATCAACAGAAACATATCAGGGCAGTCTGACAAACAATGGACTCCGATTCAAGTCCTGAGTCTGACTCTAGGACAAGTCACTTGATTTCTCTCAGCCTCCGTTTCCTCGCTTACCAAAACATATAGCATGCTTAACTCCACATGGCATACAGTAAGCTCCCCACAGTGGAGGCTTTAGCAGTCATCTGACAAGCCCACGTGAAAACTTGTATCCAAACTTGAGGCTTCCTGAGTTCACAAAACTACCTACTGGGGAAGCTAGAGCTAGAATCCTCAGGGGTCCTGAATTACTCTTCCAGCTAGCTTTGGCTGCCATACGGACAATTTGTTAGTCACCATTCACTGTAATAACTGGCAGATGACTCTGAGAAAAGATTTCATCTGCACAGAGACAGATGTGCAAGCGTTCTTTTGTATGAACGTTGTATACCGAGGTTCCTGAAACCCTGGCCAACTGCTCAGTCCCAGGGTAGTAAACTGGGAACTCTGAGAGTAAAGAAGCCTGAATCCAGCACCGGGCCAGCCTTGACTAGGGTGTGGGGCTCGCCTGGCTCCTGGTGCTTTTGTGAGATCATCTGGGGATTTCCCATCTCTTGGTAGGTGTGACCCTAGCTGTTCTCCACCCTTAGCCTACCTGTCCTTGCCTGTTGAAATCAATCTACCTGAAAAAGTAGATCTCCATAAACTCCCTTACTCTGGAATGCTGGATTACTGGGAGGGCCTGGAGTGAAGCCTGCGGTAGATGACCCAGGGACACACAGCTCATGCCTGCAGACCCCCCTTTCCAGAAGCAGAGAGCTTTAGACTGTGAAGCAGGGGTCACATAGGACAGGCTTGCTTATAAGTGATCATAGCCAGCGTGGCTGGGGCTCTGCTCTGAGTGATTTTCATGTGCCACCCCATTTAAAGTCCTGAGGGCTCTATGAAGTACTGATGACTATCATTACCACTTTCCCCTGAGCGGCACAAGCTACCACTATGTCTAGTGAGTGGTGAAGTCACGGAACAAATGAACCCAATCCATCCATTCCCTTATTAACTGTGTTCTGGATGGGACTGGTATCAGGCACAGGTGTACATAGTGGACAGAAACAAAGATGGCTGCCCTTACCTGCTTAGGTTGGGGATGTGAGGGGGAGGGCACAGCAGAGAACTGGAAACATTACCCACAAGTGAGCAATGCATTTGTTAGAAGGTGTTAAATGTTATGAAGAAAGAAAGACAGAGCAAGGCAGGGAGTTGGGAGTATTGGGGATTGAGATGTGTGTTCTAATCCTAAGTAGGCTGGGGCTGGGGTGTAGCTCAGTGGTGCAGTGCTCACTTGGTATGAAGCCCTGTATGTAATCCCCAGCACTGAAAAACAAGACCCAAAACAAAAAAATGTAAGAGAAGCTAGGGAGATGACTCATTTGGTAAAGTGTTTTCCACACAAGCATAAGGACCTGTGTTCAATCCCAAGCACCCACATTACAAAGCTAAAGGTGACAGTGTGTCCCTGTCATTTCAACACTGAGGATGTGGAGATAGGAGGACCCTGAGGCCTGTTGGCTAGCAAGTCTTGCTGAATCAACCAGCTCCACATTCAGTAAGTCAAAAATAAAGCAGAGAGCTACTGAGAGGAAGACATCTGACATCCATTTCTGGCCTCCATGCGCATGGACACAAAAGAAACCCACACACAGGCACAACAGGCTGCTCAGAAAATAGATGTAATTGCACATAATCCTAGCACCCTGGAAGCTGAGGATCCCAATTTACAGGCAGCCTGTGATAGAGCAGTGAGCCCAAGGTCTGTCTAGGAATATAGAGCCCACTTTAGAAAAGAAAACAAAAGGCTGATAGTGACTGTGGTGGTTCTCAGGGAGAAAGTAAGATCTGAGAGAGACCTGAAGCGGGGCCAGGCCTGGGGGGAGCACATGCCTGCAATTCTAACACTGGGGCGGCTCTCACAAGAGCACTGCAAGTTCAGCGCATGCTACATAGAGTGCACATTGAGACCCTATCTTGGAAGAAAAGGGGGGAGAAAGAGTAAGAGGGGAGCGGAGAATCTGAAGGTGGCGTTGTGGGGAAGCAATCACAGGCAAAGGGACATAGGCACATACTATCATTTCAGATGTCAGATTAGGATGAGAGGGAATTAAAGATGGGTGCAAGGGAGGCCCCTAGAGCAGCAGGCCTGAAGAAATTGTTCCTTCAGTTGAGAAACGAAGAATGGGGGTGGGGTCTAAAAATAAGGAAGGGATTACCAGTCCAGCTCAGGAGCTCAGTGTTCAGAAAACTTAAAAGGACTGAAGGGGAATGGAGGAAGGCCCCAAACTGTATAAACCCCGGCAGCCCAAGGTCTAAGGCAAAAAGCATGAGGCCAGAGCACATGTAGGCAAAATAGAAACAAACTCACACCAATGCTAGAGTTGCTGGGCCTGAGACCTGAACTCTGAGAGTTGAACTCAGCACTGAGATCTGAACTGAGCACCGAGATCTGAACTCAACACCCTGAGAACTAGCTCAGGAATAGACACATCTCTAGGTCCTCCTCATCCTTGCCTCCTTATCTTCCTTCTTTTTTAACTCCTCTGAAACTTAACCTCAAGGATCAACACATATTGGTCCCAGAAAAAAAGACCCTAGGCAACTAGGAAAACAGCTCAATTGGTAAATGCAGTTGCTATGCAAGCAGAAGGACCTGAGTTCAGATCTCTGGCACCCAAGTCCAAGTCAGGCATGACTGCACGTGCTTATTAGTTATCCAGCACTGGAGAGCAGAGGCAGGTGGATCTTGGGGGGCCCCCAGCTTGCCAGCCTAGTGGAACCTACAAACTTCCAGTTCAGTGAGAGACTCCATCTCCAGGCAGTAAAGCAAAAAGTGTTAGAGAGCACCAATGTCCTCCTATGATCTATGTGTGCATGTACACAGACAGGCTCATAGCCCAACATACACCAGTCCTTGGCCAAGCCATTTGAAGGTCACTGGGCAGCTTGGATTTGGAATAGAGGCTCAGTTTTGTCTGATAGACAAGCAGAGCAGGGCTGGGTATCATACACACACACACACACACACACACACACACACACACACACACCTGTCATCAAAACCAGTCTGAGGCCAAATGTACTGTTGCATGCTCATTATCTCAGCACTCTTAGACAGAGGCAGGAGAATCCTGAGTTCAAGGTGGCCAGCCTGGGCTATGAGAGAATTAGAAGTTCAAGATCTTCCTACACAGCACACCCCCCCCAAAAAAAAATTAAAACTAAAGCCAGGGTTGGTGGTGCATGCCTTTGATCCCAGCTCTTGGAAGGTGGATGCAGAAGGATTATCAGTTTAAGGTCGTCTTCCTCTACTGCATAACAAGTTTGAGGTTAGACTGGGCTAAGAACTTGTCTCAACAACAAAAAGAAGCAATCAGTGTCCAACAACCTCCAAGGTGAAGCGGTGGTCCCTATGGGGATGTCTCTGTAAAATTAGTCTGGGCTATGGAGGTGTTCGGGGGTCCTGTGGAAGGGCTTTATAGGAAATGCTGTATCAGGAGAGGCCACGTGTCTTCCCACCAAGCTGCAGGCCTCCACTTCCCATCTTCTCCAGGGATCTTGGAAGCACTTTGCTGCTGTTGCTGCGATGATCAGCAGCAAGTTCACTGAGAAAGATTTCTTTCTGCTCCCAGCTCAGCATCCCATTTGGACGAAACTGATCGAGAATTCTAGGGTAAGGAGGAAGAGAAGCGATGGGAAAGAGCAAAATGTATTTGTCTTCCTCCACTTGTAATGGTGGTACGCGCAGGTACCCTCAGGGAGACTGCTGCAGTGGCGGCGGGGAGTGGACAACGGGCAGGGTCTACACTTGATGGGGACTCGGGGACAGCTGCCGCAGTGCACACACAGAGAGAGCAGGCGCTGTGCGCAGAAGCGCAGAAGCGGGTGCCGCCAAGCCGCTGATTACGAGCCCCCGCCTCCGCCCCGGGGCTATAAAAGCCTTGCCACCTGCTGTCGTGGCTACAGCGCGTCCGTTTGCCTGGAGGAACCAAGCTAGGGACTCTCGCGGCTGCCGGCCTGGATATGGACCCTGAGACCTGCCCCTGTCCTACTGGTGAGCCCCCTCCCCGCTCCTGCAGCACTTTGCCCTTACTGGCAAAGAACCCCACCCTGGTATCTTCACCCAAGGACATTTGGTGGAGGAGCCCTTGCTTCCCATCTTTAACCCTGTGATAGAGATAATTGGAGTTGGCTGCCCATCTACTTTTAGGCCTGGGGTCGTCAGGTTTTTCTACTTTAACCCTTCGTGTTGCTTCCTAGGAGGTTCCTGCACCTGCTCGGACAAATGCAAGTGCAAGGGCTGCAAATGCACCAACTGCAAGAAGAGTGAGTGCACCCCTCCTTTGCCCACCCTAACCCCGCGGCATCCACCCCACCCCCCAGACACTAAGTAGCAAAGCTTCCTGCTGCAGACCGTTGTATCAACGATGTTAACACAGTAGGCCGGAGTGTGTGGGAGGGGATATTTTGATGGAATTCTGGAAAATAGCAAAAGGGAGCTGACTTGAGAGCGGATTCCCTGCTCGAGCCCTCCTATTTAATTTTTCCAGTGCCTGGGGAGCCTCAAGAAAAATGGGGGGTCAGCTCTAGAGTTGCAGTTCCTTGGCCCCTCTCAGGCTTGTGGGTCTTCTCAATTTGCTGTCTCATGGCAATAGAATATGCTTGGGGGAGGGGTAGACGTGGAAGCAATGCTCCCTTTTCTTGGGTGTGACTAGGCATGGATCCCATGGTTTCCTGGCCTCAGCACCATCCGTGCCCCTCCAGCCCTATGGGGCAAGTCCCCCTCGCAATACCTTTCATATTGACATGGCTTCTCCCTAACACCTAACTTCTCCCTCAGCCCAGGCCTGAGCCCAGCATTGCCAGGGAGTTTCCTAGCACCCACCCAGGGGGTTGGGACTCTCAATAGAAAGCCAGCAGCAAAGGCAGCACCACAGATGCTGTCCTCTGCAAAGCCGGATGACTCCCTAGCTTCCCATATTCTTTCCCCCACCCTTTGATGAAAACAGGTAAGGGCATCAGAAACAGAAAGGCACACGCACATTCCCCCACCCCGCCTCATTTTATCTACAGGCTGCTGCTCCTGCTGCCCTGCAGGATGTGAGAAGTGTGCCAAGGACTGTGTGTGCAAAGGTGAAGAGGGGGCCAAGGCAGAGGCGGAGAAATGCAGCTGCTGCCAGTGAGCATTGAGTCCTTCCCACACAGACTATGTAAATAGTGCTGGGTATCCATGGTGGGGCATGGCTATTGTCCCCTTCCCTGGCTGCTTGCTCAGGAATGTGAATAAATCCCATGCACAGCATGAACCAAAGACTGGTCTCTTTTTCAAGTGGGAAGGATGTGGAAGGGTGGGGGAGCCCACTCCACAGAACCCATCCAGCAAAAAGTAGAAGCCTGAGATTTAGGTTTCCATCTGTTAGAGACTAGGACAGAGCCCTGAAGACAGTAGACATATGCACATACACACACACACACACACACACACACACACGCAGGTGCACGAACACACAGAGGCACAGTCGTGTGGCATTCCCTCCCTTGAAGTCCATTTCAGTTCTGGGAAAAGATGGCAGGCCACACCCATAGAGGTTCAACTCTCCACCCTTAAAAACTTCACTTCATCTGTATGGTAGGGCTATAGGGAATTAAAACAAGCCCCTGACCCCAAACACAGTGATTTCTGGAATTTTCTAGTTGCTCCTACAAAATTGCCAACTTTCAGATATTAGCGGAGAATCCAGGGTGGCCCTGAACTTTATCTTGGCAGATAAACTGTGTTTCCAAGGTCACCTCCCTGAATAGCCAGCCTGTCTCTCCGACACAGATCACTCAGCCCCTTTCACACCTCATTTGTTTGTCTACAACTCCCCATCCCCCCCTTTTCAAGGAAAAGTATGGTAATAAGAGCTTGTATCCTAAGTCGAGATGGTCAGTCCTTAATGAAAGGGGACTCTCAACCCCACCCGGGCTGCCTGAAATAGGAGCAGACAGTGGGGTGGCTGAAGCTGCCTGTAAGGGGATCCTGGGCTGTAAACACATCAGTTTTCCTCCAACTTAGTTTTTCAGGACATTCCATTCCAGAGCTCCACACTATTGTTTTCACTCTAATAGGCTGAGTTGAAAGAACAGCCAGGTCAGCTTTCACAGGAGCAGCAAGATGCTCCATCCAACCTGCCACCTTCTGGCTCCAAAGCTCTGGGAAGTGATGGTACTGGCTCTCACTAGATCAGCCAGCCACAGAAAGCCCAAAAGCAGACCCTTGGGCTGATGAGATGGCTCAATGTATAAAGGCACTTGGCACCAAGTGATGACCTGAGTTCAGTTCCCAGAAGCCACATGATGGAAAGAGAGAAACATCTTCCAAAAGTTGTACTCTAACCTGTATACAATCACCACGGTATGTGTGCAAACACAAACACACACACACACACACACACACACACACACACACACGGGGGAGGGGGGGGCATTAAAATTCAAAACCAGACCCTTGTGCAGTCAGAAGTTCGAGAAAATTAATAGAGAAAGAGACACTCACTAGTTGTGGTTGTTAGAACAATTAGACACCCTTTGTGTATCACAAAAAAACAAATCTCAACCTATATAAACACAGAGAAGCAACATCAAAAGCTAGAAAGAGATCTGGGAGAGAGAAAGCAGGAAAGTGTTTTTCACTTCGGGGTACAGGCACATTTTAAAAGAAAGAAAATATTACCACATATGGTGGCACATACCCCCATTTGGAAGCTGAAGCAGGAGATTTGGAAGTTCAAGGCCAGCCTGGACTATGCAGTAAGACTACCTCAAAAATTAAATAGTGTGTGTATGTGTATTTAGGTGTGTGTGTGTGTGTGTGTGTGTGTGTGTGTGTGTGTGTGTGTATGTGTGTGTAGTGTGTGTGTGTTTGGGTCCGGATATGCATGTGGAGGCCAGACATGTCATTTTCAGGTGCCATCTACCTTGCTTTCTGACATAGGGTCTCTCACTGGAACTTGAGCTGTCCTGTTTAGTTAGGCTATCTGGCCAGCCAGATCCACGGCTCTGCCCATGTCTGACTCTGCACACACCACCATACCACTTTTTCTATGAGTCCTGGCAGATCAATGCTCACCTAGAACCATGTCCTTTTAAGTATACTATTTTGCTGAACCTTACCACTCTATAAAACTGTGTGGCTGTTACAGCCATTGTACAGGGGACGGTGGAACCCAGGGTAATGTGCATGGGGGTCACAGCACTAGAATTTACCAGAACCAGGATGAGAATTCAAGCCTAAAGTCTAGGACCCTAAGTTTAACTATGCATAGTTTTCAGTCTTCTGGCTTGTCTAACATTACAAAAAAAAAAAAAAAAAAAATCAGAACAACTAATTACTTCATGTCCTCTAAAGATGACTAGTGCAATAAGCTGGGCATGGTGTCACAGGCTTATGATGTCAGTATTCGGAAGGCTGACGAAGAGGAGTTTGAGGCCAGTCTGGGTTATATAACAAGAACCTCAAATATATGGAAACAGGGCCTGCGGAGATGACTCAGCAGTTTAGAGCACTGCCCACTCTCCCAGAGGACTTGAGTTTGGATCCCAGCATCCACATAGAAGCTCACAATTGTCTCTAACTCCAATCCCAGGGAACCCAATGCTGTCTTCTGGCCTCCCTGGGCACCAGACATACATGGTATACAGACTTAATGCAGACCAAACACCCATATGTCGTGACCCAGCATGTCTCAGCCTTAGTCCATGAGGTTCTACCTGAGTGGGGGGCGTGTGGACCTGGAAGCTTCGAGGAACCCAACAGCGATAAAGACCAAACACAGGCATCTTGACATCTTCAGAGAACTCTCAGTTCCATGTTGTGGAACTAGAACCATTTCTTTATTAGCCATCTTTTCTGGTGTCTCTTAACCATCCTGCTAATACTACGAGGCAACCATTTCTCTCTTTGTTCTCCTCTCTGCTCTGGCCCTTCGCCCCTTCACTCCCAACCTTCTGTCCTCAAGTTACTCACATACCTCTAGCTCCTCTGCCCAGGTGAGGGCCTATCCAGATGCTTAGGTGTATAGATATGCAAATAAGGAGGCATATTATCCTGAGGCCATGGTAAACAAAAGTAGCCCTGCTGACATTAACAATACAATAGTGGGCCAGAGTTTCCTGGAGCCACTGCTATAGACAGCCAGAGCCTGGGACCCAAAATATTCCATAACAGGGCTATTCGGTCCCCCACACCCATACACATAAAATTAATATTTATAATAAAATATTTTATTAGAAAATCCACAACAATCAATAAAATAGAAAAGTGTTGATCACAGTGTGGAGAAACTGTGATCCTTGTATTGTGCTGGTGGGAATAAAAACTTGGATAGCTGCTATGAGAAACAGCCCAACTGATCCTCAAAATTTAAAAATAGAATTATATGATCCAGCAATTCCACTTCTGGAATTAAAAATAGGATCTCTTCCTTCCCCTTGTCCCCTTCCTCTTTTCCTCCTTCTACTTCACCTCTCCCTCCCTCCCTCTCCCTTCCTCCCTCTCTTTCCTTCTCTTTTCCTCTCCCCCTCTCCTCTCTGCAGTTCAGACTAGCTATAGAGTTGCCATCCTCCTGCCTCAATCTCTGAATTAGTTTCCTCATCCCTGTGCATAAACAAATTCCGGAAGGCAGGCTTTATTCTAGCTCTCATTGAGGGCATGGTCCATAGCTGCAAGGTTGCCATGGCGACAGTGGGAGGCAGCTGGTCACACTGCATCCTCACTCAGAAAGCAGAGAGATGAGTGCTGGCGCCTAGCTTACCACAGGCTCTTTTCTTTCGGTCTGGACCCCAGCCCAGGGGGTGGCGATGCCCATAGTTAGAGTGGGTCTTCCTACCTCTATTAACCTAGCCTGAAAACTTCCTCACAGAAATGCCCGGAGGTTTGTCTCCTATGTGTTTCTATATCCTGCCAAGTTGACAATCAAGATTAAACATAAATTAATAATGAACCATAAGTTCAACTTACGAGTTGAAAAAAAAAAAGCTTCAGGTCAGAATATGTAAAACAAATTATGTAAAAGGGAAAATATAAGCCACCATGTTGATATATACATGTACAGCGGTATATATGCACAGGAAGGGAACAGAATCTTCCTGGAGAATTTCGAGGAACAGGCTTCATTTGCTCCACTAATCTGGGGCATGCTTTGTAGCTCAGGTTGGCTTCAAATGCTCATTCCTCCTGCCTCAGCCTTTTGTATGCTGGAATTACATCTATCACCATGCCTCACCTGTTTAATTTTTTTGTTTGTTTTTTGTTTTTTGAGACAGGGTTTCTCTGTGTAGCTTTGGAGCCTATCCTGGCACTCGCTCTGGAGATCAGGCTGGCCTCGAACTCACAGAGATCCACCTGCCTCTGCCTCCCGAGTGCTGGGATTAAAGGTGTGTGCCACCAATGCCCCGCTGCCTGTTTAATTTTTAAATATGCAAGTGATTACTCCAACTTACCTTATTTTTTTCTCTCAATCACCCAAATAAGATCAAGGCATGGTGGCATATGCCTGCAATATCCACTCGAGGGCAGAGAATTGCCATAAATCTGAGGACAGCTTGATACAGTGAACCATGGGGCAGCTAAGGATACCTAGCAAAACCTTGTCTTTAAAAAAAAAATCAGAAGCCAGGCAGTGGTGGCATATGTCTTTAATCCCAGCACTCAGGAAGCAGAGGCAGGCAGATCTCTTTGAGTTCGAAGCCAGCCTGGTCTACAGTGAATGCCAAGACAGCCTAGTCTACAAAATAAAATAAAATAAAATAAAATAAAATAAAAACCAGGAGATCTTTAGCTCTTTCCCTGTTAGGAAATAAAAAAAACTAATGCAAGTTATAGTTCCATAGATTGGATATTAGAGACTATTTAACTCCTCCTCCAGAGCTTGGGCTACAACTCTGGGCAGAGTGCTTACTAACATGCCCAGGGAAATGAATTTGATCCCAGCACTCCAAAAAAGAGTGAAACAAATGTGCTGGCTAGTTTTAGATCAGCTTGACACAGCTGGAGTCATCTTAGAGGAGGGACATCAATTAAGAAAATGCCTCCAGCCAGGCGGTGGTGGCACACACCTTTAATCTCAGCACTGGGGAGGCAGAGGCAGGTGGATCTCTGTGAGTTTGAGGCCAGCCTGGTCTACAAAGCAAGTTCCAAGATAGCCAGAGCTACACAGAGAAACCCTGTCTTGAAAAACCAAAAATGAAAAAAAGAAAGAGAGAGAAAGAAACAAAGAGAGGAAGGAAGGAAGGAAGGAAGGAAGGAAGGAAGGAAGGAAGGAAGGAAGGAAGGAAGGAAATGCTTCCAGAAGATCCAGCTTTAAGCATTCAAACCTGTTGGATATTTTCTTAGTTAGTGATTGATGGGGGAGGGCCAGCCCATAATGGGTGGTGCCACCCCTGGTCAGGTGGTCCTAGGTTCTGTCAATTGTTCTCAACCTTTCTCATGCTTTGACCCTTTAATACAGTTCCTTATGTTGTGGTGACCCCCCAACCATAAAATTACTTTCACTGGTACTTAATAATTGTAATCTTGTTATGGTTATGAATCATAATGTAAATGGGTGTGTTTTCTGATGGCCTTAGATGATCCTGTGAAAGGGTCGTTCAAGCCCAAGGGGTCAAGACCCTTAGGCTGAGAACTGCTGTTCTATAAGCAAACAGACTGAGCAAGCCATGATGAACAAGGCAGTAAGCACCTTCTGCATCAGCTCCTGCCTCCAGGTTCCTGCCCTGTCTGAGTTCCTGTCCTGAATTCCTTCAGTGATGTACTGTGCTGTGGAAGCAAAAGCCAAATAAACCCTTTCCTCCCCAACTTTCTTTGGTCATGGTTGGTTTTATCACTGCAATAATAACCCTAACTAAGACAACAAAGAAACCAAAAAACCCTCTTCTAGGCAGATTGGAATTTAGGTGGATCTGCCTTTTCCGAAAACAAACTGTGACTCTTGAGTACCTGTCCTGAGCTCCCAGGTTCCATGCAGAGATGTGTAATCACTACAGTGTAGGAAGCAGCTCTCTTACACTGGCAGATGCTGTCACACAGTCCTCCAATGAGCCAGTGTCATCTACCTTCCCCAGTAGTGTCCAACTGTTGTAAGCTCCATTCCCTTGTCAACCCTAGGTATTAGCTTTTGCATTTTCATTAATTTGATGGGTGAACTAATGACATCCTAACTGTTTATAAGTTTTACTATATTTGTGAGAGCAAGGTCTTTCTTTGTAGTTGTAGATGGTCTGGAACTCACTACATAGTCTGACCTGGCCTTGAACCTCCCCAGTCCCGAGATTATAGGCATGTTAGACCTATAATCCATCCTAGGTTTTACTGACTGACTGATTACTGTGTGTATGCATTTGTGTGTAAACATGTATGTGTGTGTGTATGTATATATATGATTAATGTGTGTGGATGTGTATGTGGATATATATGTGTGAATAAGTGTATTCATGTGTATGCCTGTACATGTTTGTATGTATGTTTTTGGGTATGTATGTTTATATGTATATGTGTTTGTGTGTATGTGTTTGTATGTGTGTATGTGTTTGTGCATGTATGTATGTATGCATTGTGTATATGGGTTTGTATATGTATGTGTTTGTGTGTATGTGTATATGTGTGTTTGTTTGTATATGTATGTTGTATGTATGTACAGATATCAGATACAGACATCAGGAGTCTTCCTCTATGGCTCTCCACTTTTTTTTAGCAACTTTATTTAGTTTTGTTTTTTTTGAGACAGGTTCAGGAACTCATTCTATAGATGAGGCTGGCCTCAAACTCACAGAGATCCACCTTCCTACTGCTGGGATTGAAGGGTTGCACCACCTTCTTCTTTTGGAACAGGGTCTCTCCCTGCATGACTGGCTAGCCAGCCCCAGGAACTTCTTGTCTACCTCCCCAATGTAGTTGCAGGTGTCTACACCACATTCAGCTTTTTATGAGGTCAAACTCAGTTCCTCGTGTTTGCACAGCAAGCACTTCAGCAATGGTGAGCTCTCCCAGCCCCTGCCCTCACTTTACATTTTCCTCCTTTCTTAGCCATAAGACTAAACATATTCCCTGTGATTTCTTGGTATTTTGTTGTCATTTTCTGTGAACTTCTGATTCATGTCTCTTATCTTCTTTTCTGCTCAGTTGTTCATGTTTTTCTTGATTTTTAGAAAATCTTTGCTTACTTTGGACACTGTTCTCTTCTACCAGCTTTTGGTTTGGGGAATTTTCCAAAGTTTCTGCCTCCTAGAGCCATTTTAAAACCACTTCTTTCAAGATATAATTTATACACCATATAATTCCCTCATTATAAATACACTAATCAATGGTACCAGCAAAGTTTAAGAGTTGGGCAGCCATCACTGCAATCCAGTTTTAGAATATTTCCATCATTGAAAAGCTCCCCTGAGCTGTAATTCCTGCTCCTGCCCATACAACAAATGACCACTGATCTGCAGGAATGGGTAATTTTGAATCTCTGTGCTGTTGGATGTGTTAGTTATGTGTTCTTTTGAAAAACTGCCGAGTGATATTCAGATATGCTAGGTGCTATTTATCTGTTCACCAATAATGGACATTTGAGCTGCTTCCATTCTGAGAGTTTTGAATGAGAGCTGTGTTCCAAGTGGCTACAGCATTTGTGCCGGAGTCATTTATTTGTTGATTTGATTCCTCTTGGGTATATGGAGAAGTATATGGGTATATGGGATTGATTGCCTATACTTAGTTCTGTGCTTAACTTTTTATTTTGATGGTGTAGGATGAAACCCAAGGCTTCATACAAGCCAAGCAAGAACACTCCCATTAAGCTGAATCCCCAGCTATTTTAACTTTTGGAGACACTGCCAAATTGCTTTCCAAAGTGACTGAACCAATTTATATTTCTAACAGCAATGGGTTCCAATTTCTCTATATTCTCACCAACATTTGTTTTGTTTTTTAATATTATACTAATTAGTAAGCACAAAGCAGTATCATTGCAGTTTTGTTTATTTCAGTTTTATGGTAGTGATGTAGACCCACACAGGCCCTTGTGCAAGTTAGGTGTGTGTTCTTCCATTGGCTACATTCCCAGTCCTCACTGTGATTTTGTGTGTGTGTGTGTGTGTGTGTGTGTGTGTGTGTGTGTGTGTGGTTGTTTTGTTTCTGTCTTGCTTTTGCTTGTGTTTTGTTTTGAATGGAGTCTTTCTAGCCCTGTTTGGTCTAAAAATTCAGGCCAATCCTCCTGCCTGTAGTCTGAGATTACAGGTGCACCATTATGCTTGGCCATTGCTGTTGTTTTGGTTTACACTATCATTTTTTCACATGCTTACTAGTCACTTATCTGCTTTCCTTGGTGACAGGTCTATTTGAAAGTTTTACCCATTTTTCTCTCTATATTGTTAACATAAAATTTTCCATGTTGAAATATACATGGCATTAAGTACATTTACAGGTAAGTGACCATGCATCTGCTAATTCCCTTTCAGATTCAGATCTGTTCCATTGATCTACATGCCTGTCCTTGCATCAATACTACATACTTAGGTTCTTTTGGGTTTCTTTGTGGAGGGGATGTTGTAGTATTAAACAGACACCCCTTTATTCATTAGATTTGGACCAGACCCTGAGGTGAGTGTAAAGAACGGGATGGAATATTTCTGTAGATTGAGGCTATTGGAGAGGGGAATGCTGGGAAATGCACTATTTCCTCAGGAGAAGCTTGAGGTTGAATGGGCACTCTTAGAATTCTCTGATCCAGGGGTGTTGTCTCAAGGAAGGAGATGTGGACTGAAGTGGAAGAGGCAGTACCAACAGTCTGTTTGTATTGGTTTGGGGAGAGGAATGGATTTTGCCTTTTGTTGTTGTTCATTTGTTTAGGTTTTGGTGTTTCGAGAGAGTGTCCTGCTATGTAGGCCAAGCTGACCTTGAACTCAAGATTATAGGCCCTCTCTACCTCTCCCTGTTGTGGAATACTTATTTAACTATGTAAAGTTGCATTGCTTTTGTTATGATGCATTTGTTTAACTAGGTAAATATGTTTTGCTGTTTTACCTTTCCTGCCTAAGGCACCTGATTGGTCTAATAAAAAGCTGAATGGCCAGTAGCTAGGTGAGGAGGGATAGGCGGGACTGGTAGGCAGAGAGAAAAGGCCGGCCAGCCAGCAAGCAAGGGGTCAACCAGGTACAGAGGAAGCAGGAAAGCAGAGTGGACAGTTTATAGATGAGATAAAGGAGCCTCAGGGCAGCACATAGATGATCAGAAATGAGTTAATTTAAATAGAGAAAAAAAGGCTAGCTAGAAGCAAGCCTAAGCTAAGCTCAAGAATTCATAATTAATAAGTCTCCATGTCATGAACTGAGGGCTGGCAGTCCAAGAAAGCCTACTACACCTCCCAGCTCAAGCCTTGACTACTGTGGCTTTTAGGTAATTTTGAAATGAGTCATTCAACTTTGTCCAGTGATATTTATTGTATTCCATCCTTCCAGGGTTTAGAGAATGATCTTCTCTGGATTTCCAAGGGACTTTGAGCAAGTACAGGAGACTTAAATATTCACTGACTCTACTGTCTCAACCCAGCCCTCCAAATCATTGAAATACAAAGTATTTATGAATGTCTAAAAGTCACCATGACTTTTTCTTGAACAAACAACAAAACCCAGCTTGTGTTCTTCCCAGAGTTCCTGGCTTGGTGGGAAGGGTAAAGCCATCTCAAGAACACCTTGGATGGGACGGAACTTTGAGAGCTTCTGGAGCGTGAGCCACTTTTAGACTGAGGGTATCAAGGCCCATCTCGTTTGACACATGAGGAAACTGAGCCTCAGTGAGGGACCCCAAGTTCTGATGACTTTAAGAAGGGAGCTGCAGCCAGGTATGGTGGCACAGTCAGTAATCCTAACACTTGAGAGTGGAGGGAGGATGATCTGAAATTCTAGGCCAGCCTGGACTATCTGAGATGGATGTGGTGGGGGCAGCAGAAGAGGAGAAAAAGAAAACAAGAGGCCTCATGGGGTGGGAAGCTCATAAAGACTATGAAAACGGCCTCTGGGGACTATGGAAGGAAATCAAAACCAGGAGCTTGTGTTCAGAGAAGTGTGGAGGGTGGCAGGGCCTGGCCCTGGGCTGAAGTGCAGGGCTTGAAGTATGACTGAGAAGGGTATAGTGACAATTCTCTGGACCACCACTGTGGCTGCTGAACTCCTCCATGAACAAATTCAGACTTTAAAACTAGCTTTTCACAGGTAGGTCCTGACTGCACCAGTTCTGGCAGAACTTCATTGTCTTCATTCTATTACAAACCAGGCGCTGGACCACAACAGCACCAGGATCAGCCTCCTAGGGAGACAGACTGGACACAAAGCCACTTCAACACCAGCAGCCAGAGACACCCTCAGGCCGAAAGCCTGCAGCTCAGCTACCCACTTGACCTTTATCACAGTGTGCCTTCTGCTTTGACTTTATTCTTCCAGCCTGAGTTTCTCCCTTTGTAAAATGTGGATAATGGCTGGGCATGGTGACTCAAACCTGTCATTTCAGCACCCAGGAGGCTGAGACAGTAGGATTGCCATGAGTTTGAGTTCAGCTTGGGCTACAGAGTGAGACCCTTCTCAAAAACAAAAATAAGGGCTGGAGAGATTGCTCAGTGGTTAAGAGCACTTGCTGCTCTTGCAGAGGGCTTGAGTCTGGTGACCAGCACCAGTATCAGGTGGTTACGAGCAACCTGTAACTCCAGCTCCAGGGGATTTGATGTACTCTTAGGACTCTTGAGGTCACCTGTATTCATGTGCATAACCCCCCCCCCAACATAGACACACATGCATACACAATTAACAATTTTTAAATGTGGAGCTGGAGGCATGGCTCAGCAACTGGGAGCATTTGCTGCTCTTAGAGAGGATTCAAGTTCATTCCCAGGACTCACATAAGTTGGCCCACAGCGGCCTGTAACAACAGCTCCAGGGGCATTAGACACCTCTGGCCTCTGCAGACATTTGTATTCACATGCACACACTCACACAGAGACGCACACATACACAATAAAATAAAATAAAAAGAAATCATTAAAATAATAAGAAGGTAAAAAGTATTTTTTGAGACATTGTTTGTCTTTGTAACAGTCCCGGCTGTCCTGTAACTTGATTTGTAGACCAAGCTGGCCTCTAATTCACAAAGATCAGCCTGACTCTTGACTCCCAAGTGCTGGGATTAAAGGTGTATGCCACCACCGCCCAGTTAAGAAAAAATATTTTTAAAAACCCTGCCAGGTGTGGTAGTTCATACCTTTAATTCCAGCACTAGACAGGGAGAGGTACATGGTTCTCTGTGAATCCCAGGCCAACCAGGGATACATAATTAAGATTCTGTCTAGGTCTGGAGAGATGGCTCAGAGGTTAAGAGCACTGACTGCACTTCCAGAGGTCCTTAGTTCAGTTCCCAGCAACCACATGGTGGCTCACAACCATCCGTTATGAGATCTGGTGCTCTCTTCTGGTGTGCAGATATGCACAGAAGCAGAATGTTGTATACATAATAAGTAATAATAATAAAAAGACTCTGTCTCAAAAAAAAAATCCAAAGATAAAGAATAAAATGGTGAAGCAGTGGTGATACACACCTTTAATCCCAGAACTCAGGAGGCAGAGGCATTCAGATTTCTGAGTTCAAGGACAACCTGGTCTACAAATCAAGTTCCACGACGGCCAGGGCTACACAGAGAAACCCTGTCTTGAAAAAAATAAAAATAAAGAAAATAAAATGTGAACAACAGTCATCCTTATATTATAAGGTTGCTGGAAGGACTAAATTCATATAAGCATAGCACTGAGTACCGAGCTTGAGGTGTGAACTATATATTACCTCAATGACCAGTGGCTGTGATTATCTGAAGTGGTATAGAGAAGGTATATACTGGCTGGGACAGAGGGATTTGGCAAATTTTAGAGTACAGGAAGGCTTTTTGAGGAATGGTCTTTGCTGATTTATTGATGGGTTGATCAAGTTTATTTGAAGATTTTCTTTTTGTTTTGAGACATCTTGTGTACACCAGGCTGACATCAAACTCAATATGTAGCCAAAGATGACTTTGAACTTCTGTCCCCTGCATCTACCCCTAGTGCTGAGATTACAGGCATGAGCTACCTCAAACAATGTATTTGTTTTTGGAGACTGGGTTATGTGAGTGGCCCAGGGTTCCTTACTCTCACAGTTCTCCCTGCTTCAGCTGCCCTGGTGCTTGGTTTACAAGTATGTGCCACCACCAGTGACAGGATATGGCTTTTAGACTGAGACTCAACAGGTGGGCAGGTGGAAAGAGTATTCTAGACACAGGGAGAAAAGGGGGAAAGAAACTGAGCTCAAATAGCAAGCCTTTGCTTTTGCCCCATGGTAGCCAGATTCTAAAAATGGCCCCAGTGATCCCTAGCCTGGGGATGCCTTTAAGAAGCCCCTGTGGAAGTTAAGTCTAATGACTTGCTTATAATGAATAAAATGCTACAAAAGAGATGGAGTGTCACTCCCATAATTAAGTGAATGACAACAGACTTTTGACTTGTTTTTGAGACAATGTTTCAATACTAAGAAGCCCCTGTGGGGGTTAAGTCTAATGACTTGCTTATAATGAATAAAATGCTACAAAAGAGATGGAGTGTCACTCCCATAATTAAGTAAATGACAACAGACTTCTGACTTGTTTTTGAGACAATGTTTCAATACATAACTTAACCCAGGCTGGCCTTGAATTTGAGATTCTCTTGCTTCACTCTCCTAAGGGCTAAGATTACAGGTGTACACCATCTTGGAGCACTTACCCGGCTTTAACAGGGGAGGAATAATGACAGACTCATCGAGTTGGTTTTGAGTATATATTTTACTTCATACTTATATCAGAGCAATACACACAAGCAGAAGCAAAATCCTAGGGACCCTAGCCCCTGGGCTCACAACTGGGGTACCTCTGGATTTAAGCGAAGTTTCTGGTGTCAGGCGGCTCTCAGCAGACTAGCTTCTCAGGTGGAGGAGAGTCCCAGGGCATGACCTTCACACAGTCATGGCAGGCTCTGCTTCTCAGACCTGAGCTGGTCCCTAAATACCTTGCATTGTCACACTCTGCCATGCATGCCCACACACTCTCCTTCATTCTTATCTCTAGTAGTCGGGTAAGGGGCCTATGCTCACTTTCCTAATCTCCTTCCAGCCAGGCTTCTGCCTGTCCTTACACATGCCCTACTCACAAACATTTTTTTTTGTGAGAGTCTCACTTTTGGGGTGGCCTTGAACTTGCCATGTAGTTGAACTTGTGGTCCTCCTACCCCTACTTCCTAAGTGTTCTGAAGGAACAATCCTTCAGAATCTAAGCCTTTATCTAGTTGGCATAGATTAGCAATGGTATATTCTTGCCTAATGTTTGTTTTAATATTTGTGCTTTTTATTATAAAGAAAAATGTTTTCTTACCATTAGTTTAATGACTAGAATTTATTTCAGCAAAAACAAATAAAAGGAAAGCCGAAAAATCATTTAACATAAGTGTTATTAATGAAAATATTTTTAGATTGACACATAAAACCCACATTTTTGTTTTATAGCATTTGAAGATAACACTGCTTGGGCACATTGTGTTGTGTTCAATTCTGGGCTAAATACATGGGACAGAGGGATCTGATGATGCAAAGACCCAAAGGGACAGGTACATTTGCACATTTTTATGCTTAAGCTTGGTGACTGGCGTATACTTGTGAGAACTCTGGAGGACAAATGGTGATCCAGTGGGGAATTGCTTTGGGCATCTCATGTCTTGTTTAGGTATTTCCCTTGGTCCTGAGCATTTAGAAATATGAACAAATATGGGAAGGGAGTCTCCAAGTGAGACGTTCTGGTCTCTTTCAGAAGAGAAGGTTGGAGGAGAGAGTGGTACATCACCCAAGTTTATAACCCAAAAAAGAGAGTACACAGGAAGCTACCTGACACCATGTGTTTCTGCTGTATTTTTTTATTTTTATTTATTCTTTGTGTCTCCACATCATATCTCCCAATATCACTCATCTCCCCTCCACCAAAATAAAACAAAATAAAACTTAAGACAAAGGGGGGATGGATGGCGGGTGGGGGGGCAGGGGAAGGGGGAGAGGGAACTGGGATTGACATGTAAAAGAAGCTTGTTTCTAATTAAAAAATGAAAAAAAAAAAAGAGAAGGTGGAAGGGAAGAAAGGGAGAGTCTCGTCATGGAAGCAGCAGTGTGATACAGGGAGTCACGCAGTAAACCCCTTGATCCATACATTTTTACATGTAGGTGTTCATCCCAAAGAATCATTGGTTTGGTTTGAGGTCCCGGGTCTTTGCTACACCATTGATGCAGGTTCCTCACTGGGACTCTTCCTGGACATCCCATTGCCGCCCTGTGTCTGGAGATCTTGCAGCCCTGGGTTGACAGGACCGACACCACTCCCACCGCAACCCCACCCCACAGTGATCCAGCTGATCCCAGATGGGGTGGATGTTGGGGTGGGCCAACGTATAACCCTGGGTACTTGCAGGGTTGGTCAGCCAGTCAGCTGTCCTGTCTTCACCACCAGTGTGAGCTCTCTTGCATTGCCCTGGCTAGTTCACCCCTTATGTTGATGAGCAAAGGGTGGGGCCAGATCTCCTGCTTTCACATCCTCTGGGTCCATTCTCCACACCTACATCTTCAGGGCCAGCTCTACTGTGTTGTCTGGGTGAGGTGCTGCAGCTGATGAGGGGCAGGGACAGCTCTCCTGCTCTTATGACCTCAGGACCAGCTCTTCCACCAGCCTCAGGCATTGATGTGAGGAGGGGGCATCTCTTCTCCACCCATGCTGCTATGTGACAGATGAGTAATGGAGACAGCTCTCCCATGCGCACAACCTCGGGGCTGGCTCACTTGTCTAATGTTTTAAAATGAAAGGCTTCCTCCCCACTACTGTGCTCTCATGGCAGGGGTACGGGGCAAGCATGTCCTGCCTTGATTTGTAATCATATAATGCTGGATCTGAGCAGTTGAGACCACGCATGCAGATATCTTTTTTAAATTTTCTTCAGTACTAATGGCCCAGTGCATGCTGACAAATGCAGTACCACAGAGCTGTATCACCAGCCCTGAACCCCATCATATACACATTTATTCACTTAGTTGGTTGACATTTTTTTTAATTATGTATACAGTGTTCTACCTGCATATATGCCAGAAGAGGGCATCAGATCTCATTACAGATGGTTGTGAACCTCCATGTACTTGGCTGGGAATTGAACTCAGGACATCTGGAAGAGCAACCTGTGCTCTTAACTTCTGAGCCATCTTTCCAGCACCCTTAGTTTACCTTTTGTCTTGAGAAAGAGCCTCACTACATTGCCCATGCTGACCTTGAACTCACTGTATAGTCCAGGGAAGCTTTGAACTTGTCATTCTCCTATCTCAGCTCCTGAGTGGCTGAGACTACAAACCTGTGCCAAAAGGTTTGGCTGGGCATCTCTTAAATAAATGCAGGATGGTTATCTTTCTCTAAGGATTAATGACTGACAGGCTGTCACTTCTTTCTTGCTCACCTTTTTTTTTTTACTGGCACCCTGCTGGGTCCTCCCACTATTAATTACCTGTTGTGAGGCTCTGTACTGAGACCTATGTAGCAAGGAGCCCAAGTCCCCAGCTGTCAGCTCAGAGGATCCTGGGCCTCACAGTACAACAGTTGGGAAGAAAGAAGTACTTGCTTACAACCACAAGAGGGAGCTTGGTGCAGCTCTTGTTCCAAGAAACCCTTGTGATGACTGTTAGCTGG
Source organism: Cricetulus griseus (assembly GCF_003668045.3). Lineage (NCBI taxonomy): Eukaryota > Metazoa > Chordata > Mammalia > Rodentia > Cricetidae > Cricetulus > Cricetulus griseus. The sequence goes on from NC_048596.1 coordinate 170,360,571, forward strand.
GCAAGAACCTGGATTTGAAATCTGGGAGACACTCTGTGCCAGAAGACCCAGATAAACTTTCTCTAATTCCTGCCCTACATGAACTGCATGTATGATAGTATATATGTGTTCTCATTATCTGTAAAGCTGCGGGTTAATTTATTAAGCAGTGACAGAAAAATCATGTAACCACAAAGTGAAGGCAGGGTTTGTAAGAGGAGAAGGAACTGCCAGGAGGTAGTGGTACATGCCTATAATCCCAGTACTTGGGAAGCAGAGACAGGCTGATCTCTTGTGAGTGTGAGTTCGAGGGCAGCCTGGTCTGTAGAGCAAGTTCCAGGACAAGCCCCAAAGCTACAGAGAAACCTTGTCTGGAAAAAAAAAAAACAAAACAAAGCCGGGCATTGGTGGTACACGCCTTCAATCTCAGCACTCAGGAGGCAGAGGCAGGCGGATCTCTGTGAGTTGGAGGCCAGCCTGGTCTCCAGAGCGAGTGCCAGGATAGGCTCCAAAGCTACACAGAGAAACCCTGTCTCGAAAAACCAAAACAACAACAACAACAAAAACCAAAACCACTCTGTCGGGGGCCCAAATATAGATTATGATATTTCAGATATAGGCCTCACCCCAATTCTAGGAGCTCAGCTATCCTATTGTCTTTTAGACGTCAGCTGATTACCTCCAGATGCCTGGCCTTAGTGGGGAAGGGTTCCTAGTTTGTGTAACAATAGACCTAGGCCCCTGGGTGGACACATACCCATCATGGAGGCTGCAGGAAACTAGTGAGGGACTAATGAGATGTGCCCTTTTAGAATGTCTGGGGGCTTGTGTATGAGCTTCTAGGACTTCTCTAGGATTAAAGGAAATATTTGGTATCAGCTCTATACATGATAATAGATGTCCTCTGCTATTACCCCCACTTTTGGAAAGTTATTTAAGAGGATGCTTAAATAAACGTGGACTCCAGCATGGATTGAGAGCCCTCCTGAGATGACAAGATGTTTCTGATTTGTCCTTAACGCCGCTGGGTAGCTAGGACTTTCCCGATCCACACTGCTCCACTCAGGGTCAGCCCCTGGACTGCTCTGCTGGTTCCAATTACAGCCCCAAAGACATCAGTCTGGAATAGATGGCCTCTGTAGCGTGGGACTGATACAGGCCAGACCCCGGCACCACTCCCCACCACTGCCCCCCTCCCGCCCCAAAAAAGGAGGAGGAACTAAAACCAGACAGATTGTATTTATGCTGGGAACCAGGGAACACAGGATCTCCTAAGGAAGACAAGGAACCATGTCCTATTCCGTAACCAATGCTGGCATCTGTATTATCCCCCACCCCCACCCCAACACACACTCCTCTTGAATATTCCATGCTGGCCTTCATGCTAAGTAGCCACGAATGACCTTGAACACGAAAGTCCTTCCTCCTACATCTCCCAAATGCTGGGATTGTGGGCATGTACAATCAGGCACAGTTTACATAGTGCTGGAGTCCGGCCCAAACCTTTATACTGTTAGACCCCCCCCCCCGGAAAACTCAGGCCTCCAGGGTCTCAGCCCAGGACTTCAGTCACCCCAATCACCAGGCAGATTCGAAAGCTTGATGCAAACAGCATGAGGCTTTATTGTTGTTTAACAAGCTAACCCCATGTTGGCTATCTATGGTCTTTCACCCTCCACCATGGCAGATGGCTAGCAAAGACGGTGCAAACCAGCTGCATAGAAATCTTGTAGGGTAGCATAAGGGGAGTGTCTAGGGGTACGCACAAGCTCAGGATTGGTGTGGCTCCAGGCTTGGAAGGTTTGCCCTGTGTTGATTGGCCAACTGGTTGTTATGGCCCATAGGCCCTCCCAGGGTGGTTGCTATGCTCTGCACGTCATTGCTGTGCGCTTGTCTGTAAAGCACACCCAGAGCCGTAAAGCATACCACCACCAGCTAACTTCTGATTGGTTCCTTGCCACGAGGCAGGCACCTAACCTCTATTGACCAAGGCAGGGTCAGAAAAGCACGTGTTACTGTCATGGCTGCCGAAAGGGGCAGGCATCTGACCTTAGTGACTAAGACAAGGTCAGACAAATATGTGTTCAGCTGTTATGGCTGCCAAAATGGGGAGCTGGTCCCTTCAGTACACACAAGCACTCTGCTACCTGGCTCAGATGGGAGACAGCCTGTTTCAATAGCTGTCTCAACAGCTTCCCAATGTGTCTCCTGAACTTTCCAACAGCACTAATTCAACAAAGGCCTAAACTTCCATTCCCAACACCCCAGAGGTTGAGGAAAGATCAAGAAATGAGGTTAGCTTGGGCTACAGAATGAGACCTTTTTGTTTGTTTGTTTGTTAAAGGGAGCTATCTTAGAGTTTCTATTGCTGCGATGAAACACCATGACTAAAACAACGTGGGGAGGAAAGGGTTTATTCAGTTTATTCTTCAGCATCACAGTTCATCATCAAAGGAATCCAGGATAGGAACTCAAACAGGGCAGGAACCTGGAGGCAGGAGCTGATGCAGAGGGCATGGCAGAGTGCTGCTCACTGCCTTGTTCCTCATGGCTTGCTCAGTCTGCTTTCTTATAGAACCCAGGACCCCCAGCCCAGGATAGCATTATCCACCATGGACTAGGCTCTCCCCCACCATCACTAATTAAGAAAATGCCCTACAGGCTTGCCCACAGCTGGATCTTATGGCAGCATTTTCTCATCTGAGGCTCCCTTCTCACTGAAGTCTCTGGCTTGTGTCAAGTTGCCATAACTGACCCCTTGTCAACTTGACACACAAACATATCACTTTAAGCCACATCTTTCCTTTCTCATTCAACCCCAAGATCTCACATCCAAAATATAAATAACTTTTAAAATCCCACAAATTAATGTGTTTACAAATTCAAATACATTAAAAGTTCAGTCTTTTAAAAATAGCCAACCGCAGCTGGACTTTTTGGTTTATACCTTTAATCCCAGCACTTGGGAGACAGAGGCAGGCAGATCTCTGTGAGTTCCAGAACAGCCAGGGCTGTGAAAAAAGACTGTTTCAAAAAAAAACAAAAATCAAAACAAAACAATAACAAAAACAAACAGCCAATTTCTTTTTAAAATTCAAAGTCTTTAAAAGTCCAAAGTCTCTCAGCTGTGGGCTCCTATAAAAAATATTTTAAACAAGGCAGTGGTGGCACACACCTTTAATCCCAACACTTGGGGAGGCAGGGACAGGCAGATTTGTGAGTTCGAAGTCAGCCTGGTCTAAAGAGGGAGTTCTGGGACAGGCTCCAAAGCTACACAGAGAAACCCTGTGTAGAGAAACCCTTGAACCCCCCTGCAAAAAAATTAAATACTTGCTTACTTCAAGGGGGAAGAACTAGGGCACAATCACAATCAAATCAAAAGCAGAACCAAATGCCAAAAGTGTAAATAACTCAACTTCTAATGTCTTGTCAGGACCCGAAAATATCAATTATGGTATTTCTGATGCAGGCCTCAAACTCTATCCCAGGAGCTCAATTCTCACTTTGTCTTTTAGAAGACAGCTGATTATCACCTGATGGCTTGGCCTAGTTTGCTTAACAACAGACCTAGGCCCTGGGTAGGCCCACACCTATTCTGAGGGCTTGTATATGTGCCTAGGGACTGGGGAGAGGCTGGTGAGGATGTGCAGTTTTGGGGATGCCTCTAGAATTAAAGGAAATATTTGATATCAGCATTATACATGATAATAGATGTCTTCTGCTATCACCCCTACAGTTGGAAAGCTATTTAAGAGGATGCTTGAATAAACTGTGGACTCCAGTCTCCATCCAGCGTGGACTGAGAGCCCTCCTGAGATGACAAGATGTGTCTGTCTCGTCCTTAACACTGTGGGGTAGCTAGGAGTTTCCCAATCCACACTCTCCCACTCAGCGATGGACCGGGGCTGTTTGGATGGCTTCGATTGCAGCCCCAAAGACATCAGTCCAGAATAGATGGCCTCTGTAGCATGGGACTGATATAGGCCGAATTCTGGCAATGTCTGGGATTCACTCAAGATCTTCTGGGCTTCTCCAAAGGGATTAGGTCACTTTTCCGGCTCTGCCCTCTGCAGCACACACAGTTTATCTTCTAGGTACTGGATGGCTCCACTCCACTGCTGCTGCTGTTCTTGGTGGCCATCCCATGGTACTGGCATCTCCAAAATGCTGGGGCCTTCTGCTGCAACTGGACTGCACCTTCACCAATGGCCTTTCCTGGCCTCTCACAGTGTCAAGCCTCAGCTGCTCTCCATAACCCCTTCATGCCTCAAAACTGTTAGACCCCCGGAAAACTCAGGCCTCCGGGGTCTCAGCCCAGGGCCTTGGTCACCCCAATCACCAGGCAGAGTTGAAATCTTGCTGCAAACTGCATGAGGCTTTATTGTTGTTTAACGAGCTAACCCCATGTTAGCTCGGTCTTTCACCCACCCGCCATGGCGGATGGCTAGCAAAGACAGCTCGAAGGGGCTGCATAGAGATCTTGTAGGGCAGTGTAAGGGGAGTGTCTAGGGGTACGAACAGGCTCAGGATTGATGTGCCTCCAGGCTTGGAGGGCTTGCCCTGTGTTGATTGGCCAACTGGTTGTTATGGCCCATAGGCCCTCCCAGGGTGGTTGCTATGCTCTGCACGTCATTGCTGTGTGCACACCCAGAGCCGTAAAGCATACTAACCACCAGCTAACTTCTGATTGGTTCCTTGCCACGAGGCAGGCACCTAACCTCTAGTGACTAAGGCAGGGTCAGAAAAGCACGTGTTACTGTCATGGCTGCCGAAAGGGGCAGGCATCTGACCTTAGTGACTAAGACAAGGTCATGGCAAGTACGTGTTACTGCCATGGCTGTGGAAATGGGGAGCTGGTCCCTTCAAAACCAGTACTACCTGGGTGGCTCTTACACTACCAAGTTCAGCCATCAGCACAAAACCTTGGCCATGTCTGGAACACAGCTTCTCTGTGCTTGCAGGGAACACTTTCCAGATTTCACTTCAACAATGCTGGTCTCTTCTTAATCACTGCTAATTTCTCAGCTCTAGCCAACCAGCATCAAGTACCCCAGCAAAGCAAAAGTTTACTTCAGTAGTTCTAGTATCTTGTTAATCAGCTGGTTCTTCAACCCCAGCTAACCAGAACCACTCAATCCTAATTCAAAATAACAAATGGCCCGATAGAGTCTTTATACCTCCCTCTTAAACTTCACAAGCCAGGCCTCCATTGTCTGCATTGTCCTCAACATTCCTATCTTCCAATCTCCTACAAAACAGCTTACCAAGCTTTGAACACTCAATGGATTTTCTAGCCCAAAGGTCCAAAGTACTTCCACAATACTTCCAGAAATAACACAGTCAGGTCTGTCACAGCAATACCCCACTATCCAGGTACCAACTTGTCTTAGAGTTTCTATTGCTATGATGAAACACCATGACTAAAGAAACTAGGGGAGGGAAGGGTTTATTCAGCTTATTCTTTAAAATCACAGTTCATCATCAAAGGAAGTCAGGACAGGAACTCAAGCAGGGAAGGAACCTGGAGGCAGGAGCTGAGGGCAAAGCTGTGGAGGGATGCTGCTTACTGGCTTACCCCTCGTAATTTACTCAGCTTTCTTTTTTTTTTTTTTCTTTGTTTATCAAAGTTGTATTTAAAAGTTCAGAGCACTTGAAAAATAAAGAATATAATGTTCTCGTGTTTTCATTCTGGAACTTGAAAAATGCCTTCAATTACAACTAGTCATCAGGTGTTGCCCCGAACACAGTGTGCCGCTCAGCCGGCCTTTAACTGGTTTCTAACCTCACTCTCTGGTGGCTGGGGGCTTGAGGTAGGGAGGCTGACAACCCTGTAGGCAGGCAGGTGGCTTGTTCCTACTCAGAGTGGCGCTTTTTCTTCTTGTTGTGGCTCTCAATTGCCCTTCTCAGGGCTTCATCTGGAATGAGGTCTGACATTCTCATGTCTGTGTGACTACAGCCAATTTTGGCTCCCCATTTCAGCAGCCATAACAGCCAAACATGTGCTTGCCTGACCTTGCCTTGATCACTAGAAGGTCTGATGCCTGCCTTGTGGCAAGGAACCAATCAGAAGTTGCTATGCTTTATGGCTCTGGGTGTGCTTTACGGACAAGTGCACAGCAATGACATGCAGAGCATAGCAACCACCTTGGGAGGGCATATGGGCCATAACAACCAGTTGACCAATCAACACAGGGCAAACCCTCCAAGCCTGGAGGCACACCAATCCTGAGCCTGTGCATACCCCTAGACACTCACCTTATGCTACCCTACAAGATCTCTATGCAGGCCCTTCGAGCTGCTTTCCTAGCCATCTGCCATGGTGGATGGATGGAAGGCCCGAGCTAACATGGGATTAGCTCATTAAACAACTATAATAAAGCCTCATGCAGTTTGCATCAAGCTTTCGAATCTGCCTGAGCTCCCGGGGGTCTTACAGGGCAACAGGCCTTCTTCTTCCTCTTATGCTTGGATTCTATCATGAGGACAATGATGTCCTCTTCGTAGGTGTGGCCACACACTTTATTTTTCACTGGCTTCTTCATTTCCAGCTGTGTTATGGGGCAGATGAAATTGGTCTGGCTTTGGGTCACAGCCATATCTTCGTCAATCCCTTCTGTCCAATCATTCTCTCTGTCTGCAGGCATACCAAATTCCTTCTTCAGCTCCCTCAGCTGCTGCTTATACTGCACAAATTTTTCATTGTCTCTAAAGTCAGCATCAGAATTCTTATCCTTTAAGCCAAAAATTTCTTCTCCACTAGTAATTTTAAGTCTGGCACCTTTTCTGGGCGTTCTTCTTCTACATGACTTATGGTGGACTGGATAGCCTTAATGTAATGGCTCATTACATTAATGTAATGAATTTTTGCAAATTCAACCATGGTCCTGTCCATACTGTAGTCAGTCTGAGTCTCCACAAGGTCCAAGGCAACACTAGAAACTGTCCATTCCAGAGCTGATGCAGGCTTGGAAGTTTTTTAAGGAGGAGAGAGCAGACTCCACACCACTGAAGGATATGTAGGGAGTGGAACCTGAATTTGAACTGGAAAGCCCTGGCATCTTGGAATTGTTACCTGGCTGCCCCACCCAGCTCGCCGCTATCTACCAGATAGTTGCTCACATAGACGGATCCTGGCCCTCAGCCCGAGGCTCCCTCAGCTTGCTTTCTTAAAGAATTCAGGATCACCAGCCCAGGGATGGGAACTACCCACAATAGGCTAAGCCCTCCCCCATAATTAAGAAAATGCCCTACAGGCTTGCCTACAGCTGGATCTTATGAAGGCATTTTCTCAATTGAGAATCCCTTTTCTCTGATGACTCTAGCTTGTGTCAAGTTGACATAAAACTAGCTAGTACAGGAACACTGGCTTTTGGGGGCAGGGGATACAGCTCAGTAAAAAGACTTTTTACCTAGTATGCACAAGACCCTAGGCTTCATCTCCAGTATCATAAAATGAAAGAAAAGAAAGGAAGACGGGTGTGGTAGCAGGGGCTGATAATCGCAGGGATAGAGAAAGTAAGGAGGATCATAAATTCCAGGACAGCCTGTGATACCTGGTGAGCTCAAGGACAACCTAGGCCACAAAGTGAGACCCTGGTAAAGGGATAGAAGAAAGGAAGAAAGGACTGACCTTCTGTACCTAGAGCTGAATCATTGCCCTGGTTCTGTCCCTGGAATATAGAGAACAGGCCTAAAATCCCCTGTTCAATGCAGCATAAAACATACATGGGTGGGTTCAATTCCCAACTCCAATCCTCATGAGTCATGTATGACCTGAGCAAGTCATGTGACTCTTCAGTGCCATCTGTAGGAGTTAATATCACGTGTCTTATGGAGTTGTGTTGGGCTTGGGGTTTATTTTATTTATGGCTGGTTTTGTTTATGTGTTTGGGTTTTTGGCTTTTTGTTGGGGTCTTTTGTTTTGTTTTGTTTTGTTTTGTTTTTGTGTGCTCAAGTTCAAACTCAGGGCTTCAGGCATGCTAAGTGTGCCGGTAACACTGGAAGCTAAACACCAGGATTCCAGGAAGATAAACTCATGATGACTTAGCACAGATCCAGGGAAGAGAACGTGCTTGACAGCATTCCCTGCCACTATGGCTGTAGCAGAGACTCTCTAAGGCCAGGTGACTCTAAACTCAAACCAAGTATTCCATCTCAGGGGAAGAATGATGGACGGCAGAGGGCAGAATAATATATACCAACCTCAGCCATAAAATGTAGAATGAAAACTCACCTGCGTCATGGAAGATGACATATTTCTATTAACCGGGGCAGGATCACATCACCACCTTACACTGATGACTTAGACCAGGAACTCAGAGAAGTGTTTTCCTTACTCTGTGATGCTCAGTATCATCTCACACATCGCATTCCATGCCAGGGAAGCATCTGAAAGGCCTCCTTTTCCACCTCTGTCTAAGCACAGAAGTGAGTAAAACTCGGCCTGTGCCCCCCACACCCATAATTCAACATCCTCCCCTCCAGAGAAGAGTCAAAGAAATTCAAGAGATAGGCACTCCCAGACCCCAGTGTGCCTGCAGCATGGGGCACAATGGGATAGACTGGAGACTGCAGGGCAAACCCTGTGTCCTCTGCATTGAACTGGAGCCTTCCTGTGGGTGGGTATGACTGAGTTATTAGGTGCCAATCACTTGGTGCATAATGAATGCATATACAAAGGACAACGACAACCAAAAGCTGGCTAGTACCCAACTAGGGCTGCCAGACAGTGGGACTTCACTGGGATTTCTGTAATCAAGGCCATAAAATCGTATGTGCCAAACATGATAGTTCACCCCTGTAATTGCAGCACGTAGGTGGCTGAGGCCTAGGATCATGAGTACCAGGTCACCTTGGTACAGCCATGCTCCCAACCATGCTATGAAGAGATAACACGACAAAGGCAATTTATAAAAGAAAGCATTTAATTAGGCTTGCTTACAGTTCCAGAGGGTGATTCCAAGACCATGAGAGAGTATGATGGCAGGCAGGCAGGCAGAAAGCTGTATCGGTAAAGTAGCTGAGGGCTCCCACCTGATACACAACAGCAGACAGAGGAGCGCCAACTAGAAAGGTGTGGGCTTCCTGAAGGTCCACTCCTCTTGTTTTCATTAAATGCAGTAGCTGCCCCTTAAGCAACTGCTGTCCTAATGGACAATTGCAACTCCGAAGCTACTGATAGAGGTTGGGCTGCAGTGGCCATAGCCAGGCAGGGATTCTGTTCCCTCAGGCACTGGCTCTATCACAGCTGCTAAAGGGAACTTTACCTAGATCTCTATCCCCATAGAATGCAGGATTCAAAGATTGAGGTGAAATTCTGTTCACTCAGAGAGGCTGAATAGCAAGTAGCCAGCCTTCTCTCCTAGCTCAGAGTCCCCCCAAAAACAGCCGGTCCTTCTGCTCTGCCTCCACTTAAGAACCCTGGCTACATATGGTTCCTCCCTACCACTTCCTGTCAGGTAGTTGCTGACTCAACCTCCTGAGCCCAGGTTAATTTTATTTAATCAAACAAATGTAACATGTCTTTGCACCATTACACAAACATTCCACAGCACAAACGAATGTAACAAATCCCCCCCCCACACACACACACAGGATTTCTTTCTCTATATTGTTTTGGAGGCTGTCCTGGAACTCGCTCTGTAGACCAGGCTGGCCTCAAACTCACAGAGATCCGCCTGTCTCTGCCTCCGGAGTGCTGGGATTAAAGGCGTGCACCACCAATGCCTGGCCTGAATGTAACAAGTCTTAAATTAATATTCCACAACACACTCCTAGTGCCACGCCTTCTCCAACAAGGCCAAACCGCCTAATCTTTCCTAAACCGTCCACCAACTGAGAACCAAACACTCAAGTACGTAAGTCTATGGGGGCTGTTCTCATTCAGACCACCACATAGGCAAATTGAAGGATAATTCCTGATATCAGCCTAGGACTTCCACATATAGACACACAAACATGCACATGGAAAACACACATATAAAATGTGCATACACCCACACACACCAACATGGTGAGAAGAAAATAATTAAACAAAATAATAAAATCCGAGGATGTTTGGAGGTGACCTTTGAGTTCGAATATCATCTGATTATTTGACACATGAGTAAGCAGAGGTTTAGAACTACACAGAAGTTTGGGGTGTAGCTGAGAGGTAACAGTGTTTACAAATGTGGGTTCAGATTCTGGAATGGACAGAGGGATGGAAGGAATGGGGAAGGGAAGAGAAAGGGGGTACCCCATGGGCAAATGATCCCTCACCTCTCACCATTCTTTGTGGCGTTTCCACTTCAGTGAGTGCGGGGTATCAGGGTGGTGACTTTTTTGAGCTTACACACACACACACACACACACACACACACACACACACACACACACTTAGCCATGCTGGGAATTAAACCTAGGGTCTCACACATTCTAAGCAAGCACTCTACCACTAAGCTACATTCCTAGCCCTTAGTTTATTTTCTGAGACAGGCTAGGTATGTAGCCCAGGCTAGCCTGGCTTTTGCAATCTTGTCTGGGCTTCTGGAGTGCTAGGATTAGAAGCCTGGGCCACACCAACCAAACTTGACTTTTTCCTTGTTGTTTGTTGAGACAATCTCATTAAGCAACCAAGGGTAGACTGGAACTCACTAAATCTACTTGCTTGTGCCTCCTGAGTGCTGGGATTAAAGGCATTGGCTACTACATCCAGCCTACTTTCATTTTCTAAATCAGAGTCCTACTGGAAAGCGGAAATGGGGCAGGAGTAATAGTGCTGGGGGGGGGGGGTACTTCCATTAATTTACCAGATTCAGCAAGTAGTGACCGCCAAGTTCATCCTGGCCACACCAACTGGAGACAGTCCAACAGGGGCAAAGACTACTCTGAGCTCAGTCTGGGAAGGGAGTACAGGAGCACAGAAATCAATCCGGCTCAAGTTCAAACACAGTGCAGCCATGGAAAGTGCCAGGAAGGGAAAGGACAGGATGTTTATTACACATCCCTTGGGCAGCCTTGGGCATCGGGTCTGGAAGGCATCCAGGAGAATGTGATACATGTGCTGAGCCAAGAAGGCATTTCCCCAGTTTACAGTAAGAGCTGCAAGGACAGCCTGTCCTGTGACACCCCATCTACCCACCTCCTTGCTGAGTATCTACTCGAGCTTGCCAGGAAGCTTCCTGAAGCTGTTTCCTGGCTCCTCCGATGACACAGACATTCCTACTATGACTTCAAGTTATGATTTCAGCAGACTTGAGCAAGCGGGGTAACCACTATGTGCCTCCAGTGAGAGAAATCTGGCTGCCACTTCCACTCTTCCCCTCAGCATCCAACCATGGAGTGGGGGGTGGGGTAGGGAAAGTTTATGTGGGGCTTTTCTTCCACGTGTTCCAGAACACTACCATCTGGCCCATCTGCTAGGCAAACACCTCATTGCCCTCAGGCAGAAAGTCCTGGTGTGTATCCTTCCAGACTGGCCTGCTCCCCTGCTCTTGAATTTCACCTCCCATAGAGACACCTTCAACACTTTCCCTCTTCAAAAGCTCTAGCTGCCCCCAAGAATAAGTGTCCTTAGAACAAGGCTTGTGTCTTCCCAGTCTCTAGTCTCTGGCTACGTGCTAGCGCTAGCGACTCAGCGGATTCTAATCCTACCCTCATGTTAGGCAAGTGACTAAGTGACTGAGCCTCCGTTTCCACATTTATACCGAACCCACACCCCCACCCCACCCCCCGCCCCGCGTTGTAAAGCAAAAATGAGAGGTCTAACATAATGCCTGGCAGCACGGGATACGCAGTGGGGACATCACCAACAGCGACTAAGTCTGGGCTAGAACTGTTTTTTTGTAACCTGGTCCCACTTCCAACTTAATTTTCCTGTAAGCAGGGTCTCCACAACCCGCTTTCATCCAGGTTGGCACACACGATAAGCACGGGATGCTGTACCCGCGCAGGGGAAACTGGGTAGCCCCCTCTGCACCCGGCCCCTCGCGCCCCAGGGCGCGGCAAAGCGCGGGTGGACAAGCTTCCGGGAACTGTCCCGGTCCGAGCGCAGATCCTTTGCGCTCAGTCCGTGGGCCGTGCGGAGAGGGGCGTGACTCAGAGCGGAGGCGTGTGCAGGCGGTATCCCACGTGCAGGAAGAGGGACGCTTGCAGTCTGCGGGACGTGTGCAGTCTGCGGGGGCGTATGCAGGTGGTGGGCAACCTGGGCGGACCTTTTGCGCTCGCCCCAAATCCTTCCCTCTATAAAGGCAGCGCTCTGCACGCTTCTCTCCATCACGCCTTCTCCTAGCGCTCGGGTTTCTGTGTTTCATCGCTCCTCAGCCGGTCTCCAACCGTCGTCTTCACTCGCCATGGACCCCAACTGCTCCTGTGCTACAGGTAAGGGGGACTGCTGACGGGCCTCCGCAGCCTAAGTTTCTCCGAGAGCTAGGCAAGGTGTTTGGGGTCCCTTCTCTAGTCACTTTCAGGGTACTACCTGCTGCCCTTTCCCAACGAATTCTGGAGAACCCCTTTTAACCAGTCTTCACCCAAGCTGGGTCGGGGATTTGCACTTGAGTTCCTATGGGAACTCCTGCGTCCAGGTGCGTCAGGTCGCGCTAACTGCCTTGTCCCTGCAGATGGATCCTGCTCCTGCGCTGGGTCTTGCAAATGCAAAGAGTGCAAATGCACCACCTGCAAGAAAAGTAAGTTGGATCCTCTCTATCCCTTTACCCTTCGCTCTGCATCAGCCCCTAGTCCGCCCTACCATCCCGGGAGCATCCAGGTGTGGTGCCTCTGACTCAGTTTTTCCGCTCACGGTCAACTCTTCTCCTCTAGGCTGCTGCTCCTGCTGCCCGGTGGGCTGTGCGAAGTGCTCCCAGGGCTGCGTCTGCAAAGAGGCTTCGGACAAGTGCAGCTGCTGCGCCTGAAGTGGGATTCCCCTCAGCTGCCTGTAAATAGAGCAATGTGTAGAAACGTATTTTTTTTTACAACCCCGGCCTATTCGCCACACCCCTTTCTATAAAGCATGTAATTGATAATAAAAGCGTTGACTTGATTAACTCAGCTTGTCTTTGTGTGCATTGGAAATAAGGGACTGGGCGGAGTTTGAAATGGAACTGCAGAGGCTTGAGTTCTGGACTCAAATACTAGTTTGTGGCTTGGGCTGCTCAGGTTACCTCTCGGGCTTTTATCCTGGAAGTGGTGGGCAAGAAGATGCACTAGTCACACAAATGTGCCAGTCCCCACTGTGCATGTGTATATTGGGGATTAAACCTAGGGCTTCCGGCACTAATGAGTCACACCCCTACCCCCTAGATACAAGATACTCTTTCTCTCTCCAAATTCAGTTGGATTTTAGGCTTCACATTGACTTAAGTATGGAATGCCAGTACCTAAACTTAAGTAAATAAAACAAAAAGTAAGAATTAGAGGGGCTGGCTATTGGTGCCTGCCTTTAATCCCAGCAGAGGCTGGTGAATCCTGAGTTGGGAGGCTAGCCTCATCTACAGAACAAGTTCTGGGGTGGCCAGGGATACACACAGAAACTCTGTCTCAAGAAAAAGAAAAAATCAGGGATTCGGGTGTGGTGAGTCCCATTTATAATCCCAGCATTTAGGAAGGCTTGAGTTCAGAGGCCAGCCCAGTCTCTGAATTTGAGAAACCCTGTCTCAAAAAAAAAAAAAAAAAAAAAAAAAAAAGCAGGATTATTGAAATTTTGAAGTCAAATTTTGGTCTCAAAATTCGGTGCCTTTGATTTTTGAGACAAGATCTTACTATGTAGCCCAAACTACTTAAACTTGCAATCCTCTAGCCTTAGACTCCTAAATGCTGGGAATACAGGCTCAAAGCCTGCTTTCAGTAACATGAACAAAACAAAAAAATGCAAGCACTATATATAGTGTATACACTATATATAGTGTGTGCATTTTCAGTCTGCAAGGGTGTGCCTTGCAGACTGAAAACTGAATGCTACAATGTGTCCAACCTGGACCTCCTATGAGAAACTGCTTCTCTGATGCACAGGGACACTGATAGGAACGTTTTTTCCCCCAGTTCCCAGGAGCACAGTGCCATGAGTTGGGTGTCAGATCTTTGGAAGTTCCTCTCAGGGTCAGAAAGAAACTGCCCCACAATCCTGACCACTTAGAAATGGAAAGTAGAAATTGGGAAGGAATTGTCCAGCTTCTTCCCAGAAGCAAGGCATCTAGGTGGAGCCGACAATTTGGAGGATGGGTGGTACTTTAGGAAGCTGTAAGGACCTGAATGACACAATTAAAACCAACGGTTAATGCCCCTGGCTATTTGTTGAGTTAATGAAATTTGGTGTTCAATCAAAGGGAAAGATGAGTGTCTTGGCCAGAAGTCAGGACCAAGCTTGCCCTTAGGCTTTCTGTGTGAAGATTAAATTTACAAGGCAGATGGTATTTCTGGGTGCCAAGAAGTCCTAGTTTGCAGCCTACTTCCCCCCTTACTGGTCATGTAACCTGGACAGTCACTGAACATCTGACAGAACATTTGGTTATGTCCCCAGACTGAACCCTTCAAATACTGATATCCTGTTAACCTGTCACTCAGTTAAAGCTTAGATGCTGACAACTGCATACTCCCAGCTGCCAATCATCGAGTTGTCAAACATTCCTAATCACGGAGGGAGGCCCCAGACCAGATTCTGCTGGTCCAGACACATTGACACCCAAAATGGCTTCAGGCTCATTAGAAGTTTATTATAATGAGAAAAAGGACTTGGATAAGTGCCAAGCATTAGGGAAGAAAGACACCTTCATCCCTGGAAACCACTCCTTCCCATTTAATGCTCTAATGTCAAGCACCTCACACATGACACATAATAATCAAAACACTAATATATGTATGCCCACATCTAGTAAAAACTCAGAACTCTTAACTCTATCATCAACACCAAGGGGACATTGAGAGCAAGAGCTGCCCTCCTCCACTCACTGCCTGCCCCTTAAACTTTGACTATTTGCAAACGGTAGTGAGTAGAAAAGAGCCCATAGCTTCACTGATGAGTCCTCTTTCACAGAAAGGAGAAAATATTCTGACTAGGGATTAATGAGAGAGGACCTGGCTCCTGGCCGAGGCTCCATAAATAAAGAAGTAGGAGCATTCTATCCACATGGACTTTCTGGAGAGAGAGTCCCATGTTTGTAAGTACCAGTGTGGGAGGACACTGGAATGGAAGCTGGGGAGGGAGCCTTGCTGATTGGGGACGAAGGAAATGTGGATGATGAGTACAAAGCCCCTGTGACCAGAATGCTGCCACAGCCTCCTGACAGACACCAAAGCCTTGCTAACTTCTCATACCTTTAATTTTCATTTGGCCTAGTGACAGAGCAAAGTGAGTGTACTTAAGCTGGGTGGGATTGCGGTGTATTGTATATTCAGGGTGGTTAAAATGTTCTTGTCATCTTATTTGAACTTACTACCTAAACTGATTTTTCCTGGGGTGGAGGCATCCCAGTTTCAGAACTGTGATCCTGCAGCAAGGGAGGCAGACCAGTCTGTGGGCATCCACAGAATTTCCTGCATAGGAGGACACATAATTTGATTACACATTTCAGCCCTCAAGTCCCGAAAATGGAGGTAAAGGCAAACCTGCTGGTTCTGCTAAATAGAGTCCCATCTGTTTCCACATCCTGCCCATCCATCCTGTACTACGTCCACTGTCCAGGTAAGATAAGCACTCTGAGTCCTGCACTCAGGAGATAGGTCAGCAGTCAAGGGCAGCTTCACCTGCCTACAAAGTGAGACTCTGTCCTAAACAAACAAACAAACAGAAGATAGCACTTGAAAAGAAAATGATACTTTTTTTCTGAGCCTAATATGAGGGACCATGGCTCAACAAGTAAACATTGTCTGGAATGGTGAGTTTCATTGTGGGAGAGGCTCAGTCATAGTCAGTTCATTTGGTATTATATTAGTGGCATCGGGCATGTGGGCTGCTGCAGAGTGGGTAGATCTCTCTGGCTGTGTCACCTACAGCATTTTAGCTTCAGAGTTTCTAGGGGCTAGAGGTCATCTCAGCTTAACCCTATATGCCAGCAGTTTTATTTAACAGTCACGAGGATATCAAGTCAGATACAAGGGCTAAGATAAGGCCTGTAATTCCAGCACACGGGAGGCTGAGACAGTTGGATCACAAGACCCTGTTTCCAAATAAACCAAAACAACATTAAGGAGCCTAAGATAGCCCAGAATAATTTGGGCTCTTCACCCACAACATTCCATTCCTCTACAATCAAGATGTTCTAGCTAGCTGAGATCAAGTAGTCTTCAGAAACTGTAACAAGTATGCACTTCCTCATACCGTTATTTTATTTGCCTGGACAAACGGGAAGCAGAGGACACTGCCTCTTTGAGTTCAAGGACCCAAGACAAATACTAGCATGTGTAACGAGAAATGGAGTCACAAGTCAATGTGCCCTGAGTGGGACTGGCCTAGCCTGACACTACCAACTGCTGCATTTCTTGCCTCTGTCTCCAGCTCTCAGCTGGCTTTCTCCTCCTCACAGGCGGCTCCTGTTCCTGCATGGATGCTTCTCCTTCAGATAGATAGATAGATAATAGCTGGATGATTGATAGATAATAGATGATAGATAGATATCCTAATAAAGATTCCTATGGGCCAAGTGGGGTCAGGTGTGTTTTCTTTGTTGAGACAGGGTTTCATGTATCCCAGTCTGGCCTCAAACTTGCTATGAACCTTGAACTTTTGATCCTCCTGACTGGGATTACAGACATGTGCCACCAAACCTAGTTTATGCCATGTTGAGGACTGAACCCAGGGATGTGTGCATGCTAGGTGAGTACTCCTCTACTGAGCTACACTCCCAGACCCCTTTTCTTTTTTAATGGTTCCAAGGACAAACCACAGAGCCTCACACATGCTAGGTAAGCTCCCCATCTTGGAATTTGTCCTTAGTCGAGGCTAAAATTCATAGCTCTTTACAAGTCCAGTCCTTGGCTACTTAAAACTACTGACTGGCTGGGCAAGCACCCAACCTCTCTGAAACCCCTCTCCTTGTGTAGACAGAATTTGCATCTCTAAATAGGTATTAAGTGAGAAATTTGTTTTACTCCTAGTTCTGGCATAATAGCCATATTTCACTCACAGCCAGAGTGCATGAAATAACACATGCCTGCAATTCCATCACTCCAGAAGCTGAGGCAGGAGGATTTCAAGTTCAGCCTGGGCTACACAGCAAGTCTCTATCACAAAACAAACAATAGCAAAGCCTTGCCAATCTGTTCAAGGCTTTGTGGATATCCTCTAACACAAAGCCTTGCCTCACTGTTTTAGCAGAAATGAACAACTTTCCATTTTTGATATAGTTTGTTTTTCACACAAACAATGGACTTGCAGAGGGGCTGGTGGCTCTAGAGCAGGTAAGCAACCTGCCCAAGGTCATATGACTCAGAAGTCATGGTGTACAGGAGCTAAAGCCATAGCTGTCTTCTCATCCTCTCACCGCAGAGCATGATGCCACTCCTCTAGAGGCCCTGGCTGCCTTGGTAAGTGGCTGGATGCACAGGCTTTCAGGAACAAACCAATTTTGCTCTTCCATAGAGATAGGAAATGGTGTGAAGGGAGCTGGTTAACAGCCCAGTGCACCTCCCACCACTGCCTTTATGCCAGAGTTAGACAAAAAACCAAAAAAACAAAAACCTTTCATGTGCACAATGGCACAGGTAATAGGTGAGGACATGACACATCAATCAGTCTCCTAGGCTTTGTGCTGAGACCCTGCTTACAAGTGTTCGGTAATATTAGCCATTACCTCTTCATAATCACACGCAGCAGATGGGATATTTACTTATGCACTTGCAAATGATAGATGCCATACCTGGTATGCTTAGCTGTGTATCTGTGTCATGCTCATCTACCACACACATGACCATGTGACATATGCTCCAAAGAGTCATTCACTCCTGCCAAAAAAATTCTGTGGCCCTCCCATGCTAGGCTGGGATAGAAAACTATGAGCAAACTTCATGACACACACAGAACCATGCCTGTCATTTCTGTGGTCACAGTACCATGTTGTATAATGCAACAATTCAGATTTTCTTAGATGTATTTAAGTGTGTTTATTAGTTATTATTACTTATATTTAAGTAAACTCTTTACTAAACACATGCATCAGTCCTATTCCAGATACAGAAGATAGCTAGAAAAATGGATGTATGTGAAGATACACCCACACAGACATATATGTATTTCACTCATAAATTGTCCTTGTGGGCTAGGCATAATAATTAATATATGCCTGTAATCTTAGCCCTTGGGCGGCAGGAGGAACTGTAGTTCAAAGCCAATTTGGATTATATACAAAACCATATCTGAAAACAACCACAAAAATATTGCTTTTGTCTCTGCCAGCAGTGGAGCTGGGGGCGTGGGCCTATATGAGTAGATTTCAGCTGTAGACAAATGTTAAGGCCATACCAGACACAAGGGAGTCTCTCAAGAAAACTCTTTAAAGGGAAGCTCCATCAAGAGCAAAGGTAGGCTGTGGGATTCCAAGCCCTGCACAGCTCCCCAGGTCTGAACTTAATTAAAACAGGGCCTGACAGCGAATCTAAAGTTGCTCAAAATCGGGAACAATGCAGTCCTTGGATACCACCTAAAATGATCCCACTGGAGGGAAGACATCTCCAGTTTTTAAAACCGCTATCTTGGAGTAGAGCCGATAGGTTAAGGTGTGTGACCCCAGTCCTGTACAATGTGCCTAGACTTCTCCGGAGTGGGGAATGAATGTGTTAAGATGAGATGCGTTGGCCCTGTTGCTGTGTCCAGGAGGAAGAGTCCCAAGGATTGTGATGGGACAGAGATAGCAAATGAGGACGGGGAAAGTACATAATCAAGGCTAGTCTTTTTACAAAACTGTCTCCTTTGCTTCTGCCGATTTTGATCCAGAGAACTCCGGAAAAGGAGAAGCTGAGAACACAACGCTTTGGATGTGTTTAGGGAGACAGTCGGGGGGCTCCGAGGTGAGTTCTCGGTAATGCACAGGACCAGTGATCGGCTGTAATTTCGGGGAAAACACTACAGGGACAAGATGTACCACATGTCGCACAAGTTCTCCTTCCCGAGCCAGCGGCGCCAAAGGGGCGGTCCCGCTGTGCACGCCAGCGCCCTAGGGAGCTCTGCACCCCGCCCGAACGGTGCGCTCGGCTCTGCCAAGGACGCGGGGCGCGTGACTCAGCGAAGGCAAGAGCAACGGATTGCTGTGTGCAAACTCTGCGCCCGGACCGGTCCCACGACTATAAAGAAAGCAGGCCGCCCGCTAGGCGTCACCACAACTTCCAGCAGCCAGACTGCCTCCTCGTGATTCGCTCAGCTCCGTAGCTCCAGCTTCACCAGATCTGGAAATGGACCCCAACTGCTCCTGCTCCACCGGTAAGAGAATACCCAGTTAGGACCGCAGAGCGGATTCCCGCAGTTGTAGAGGATGTAGTGTAGAATCTTCGCGGGAATAATGCCTTCGTTGGGGATTCATTCTAGTTCTTTTTAGCGTCCCCCTTTGCAAGCACCTCCATCTATTCTTGCAGTATTAATATTGTCCGAACGGATCCTTTGTCGGGGTTGAGGGCAGTATTTAGGCGCACAAATGTCCCGCTCCTGATCACCCAGGTAGTGAGGACATCTGGGTCGAGCTCCAGGCACTACTAAACTTTTATGAATTGCCTAGACTAGGAGAGAAGTGAGGGACTTCTGTGTCTTGGACCAAAGACCAAGCCCTACCCTACCCCGTGAGAAGTGGGGGCTAGGCTTCCTGGAATCCTGAGCAGGATTTAGTGAACTGAGCTCGGCACGTGTGTGGGCACTGTGATCTTGCAAGTCTCTCTACTGTCTTCTTTCTCCTCCGCAGGCAGCACCTGCACCTGCTCCAGTTCCTGTGGCTGCAAAGACTGCAAGTGCACCTCCTGCAAGAAGAGTGAGTGTGGAGGGATACCTGGGGTGGTGGCTAAGGTTTGGCGGGAACACCCACAGGGCCCGACAGATCCCAGGGCCCTCCCTTGTAACGTGTCAGGCCAGAGCTGTTCTAAGACACACACACCCCCGCTTGTTGGGGCAAGAAACAGGTCTTCCGTCAGGTCTGTGTGACAGGTCTTAGGACTCCAGCTCTGACCTCTTCCTCTCCCTTGTTTCTAGGCTGCTGCTCCTGCTGCCCAGTGGGCTGCTCCAAGTGTGCCCAGGGCTGCGTCTGCAAAGGGGCATCGGACAAGTGCACGTGCTGTGCCTAATGGGAGGACGATGCCGCTCCCACGTGTAAATAGTGCCCGGAGCTCTACCCTGTTTACTAAGTCCCCTTTTCTACGAAATATGTGAATAAAAAACCAATGTGATTCTAACTCTGGTTTTCTTTGTGTGACTTGGAAATAAGGAAGTGGGGTGACAGATTGACTTAATGAGATTGCAAGGATTTGGTTCTGGACTTGTTGGTCCCTTTACCTCTTCACCCTCTGCCCCAGAGGAGGGGGAAGTGTCTTAGGGAAAGTCAATTATGTCATGAGCTTCCTCTTAATGGAAGACAGCAGCTGTGTGCCGGATCAGCTCTCTCTCTCTCTCTCTCTCTCTCTCTCTCTCTCTCTCTCTCTGTGTGTGTGTGTGTGTGTGTGTGTGTGCGCGCGCGCGCGCGCGCGCATGCGTGCGTGTGCAGAGCTTGCACAAGTGCTCACATTTGCTTGTGCATGTGGAGGCCTGAGATGGACATTGGGAATCTTCCTCTTTCACTTTCTGCCCCCCACCTTGAGACAGGGTTTATCTGTGTAGCTTTGGAGGCTGTCCTGAAACTGACTCTGTAGACCAGACTGGCCTCAGACTCACAGAGATCCGCCTGCTTCTGCCCTACAAATGCTGGGATTAAAGGCTTGCACCACCACTGACTGGGCCTCTAATCTTACTTTTTGAAATGAGATCTTTTGGTGAATTTGGAACTTGCTGTATTTCTGCCAGCAAACCCTGGGGACCCACCTCTTTCCACCCACCCTCAGCTCAGCCCTGGGGGTGACAGACTTGTACCACCACTCCTGGCTTTTTCTGTAGGTGCTGGAGATTTGAAATCAGCCCCTCAAACTTGAGCAGCAAGTGCTTTATTTATTGAGCCATATGCCTCAGCTATTATTTTCGTACCTTAAACTTGATGTTAGGTAAATGAGACTATACAAGAATAAATTCCAAGAGCATGAAACCCACATTTTGAAGATTCGACAGGAAAACAATAAATATATGAAGATATAGGGAAACTAATTTAACCACATCACACAGCTGCTCACCAACAGTGATTGTGCATACCCTGTAGCTGCACTGGCCCAGAGATCCTGAAGGAACTCAGCAATGGACCCTGAGCAGCACTAGACCACTCACTGGGTGGGCCTCCATTGCTGTGATTCGGGCAGAAGTTCCTTGCAAAGTCAGGATGAATTTGCTCTTTCAAATTCCCGCAGCATGGCCAGGGATTGGAGGATTATATCCCTTGCTTACGTTTATAATCTTCTCACTCTAAACGAAGTACTTTGCGTCAAAACTGTCTAGTGTACTGGGAAGGGCTCACTGGCTGTAGAGAGCTTAGGATAGTTTTAGGTCAGGAACTAATGCCTGTCTCTGTCTGTCTCTATCTGTTGTATGGACAATGGAAGACAAAGTCCTGTGTCTGTCCTCTTACCGGCTACAAAGGAAACGGAGACAAAGACTGGCAATGTGGTAGAAGCACACACTTCCCTCACTCTCACTTTGATCTCAGAGATGCCATAAAGAGACTTTGGGAAGACCAAGGGGACCTCCATAGTGCAGGGCTGAGGACTGGAGACAGCCGCGACCAGGTTACTGGAACTCTAAGGGGGAGAAATGCCCAGCAAACTTTCTAGAAGGTGAGTGACTGAACGCAGTTTAGAGCTGAGCGCAAAACCCCGCCTCTCGGGGCCTCCAGTGGCGGGCGCAGAAGAAATATCACCGCCAGGTGCACACTGCACGCGGAGACTGCGCCCAGCGGGAAGTTTACGCTCAGCCCAGCCACACCCGGTAGTGTGACAAAGGGCGCGAGTTCACTGGTGCTTGAAAGAGGGCGGGGCCGTCGCACCGGGCCCAGTGCAGACTTGGAAGCTGCCAGCCTTCTCTGTCCTACTAGGACACCCAGCGGGGCTTCAGCCTCTTCAAATTGTTGCTTAGGAGTTCCAACGAGGTGTAAAGTACCTGGCATGAACCTTAGAGTGCGCAGTTCTCAGCCGCTGCACTAACCCCGCCTGAGCCAGAGGAAGTCACGTCTTGAGTTCTGAACTGAGTGGTCTCACTTTGTCCACTGCTTGCTTTCGGGTGGAGCTCCTGAAAGTAGGTCCACCTTGCCTGTCTAGCGTTGTTAAAGTTCAAGGACTGAGGTTCATAGTTTATATCCCCTCCCTTTCCTCCCTCCACAACATCATTGAACTGGTCAGGTGCCTGCGGGCTGCACCCAGAGGTCTGAGCAGACCTGGGGAGTCCCTAGCGTGGATAGAAGGCCGAGGAGGTCCCTTTGGGGAGGGGGGTGAGGACCTCGGGTCATGTCCTAAATTGCTGTCATCCCGGGCTGGCTCTTGCATCTGGGACTTTTTGTGGGGTAATATGAGAGTTTGCTTGCCTTTCCCTTATGAGGGAACAGAAGAGTGGCTGTACGTTCTGCACAGCCTAGTCAGCTACCGGCCAGCTGAGAGTTGTGGGTGCAAGGTCTGGGCAGGACCTTTGCACAGTAACTACAAAGTAAGCAGACAGTTCCTAGGCTTCCTGGTGCGTCCGAGAAGCCTGATTTTTTATTTATTTATTTATTTTTTATTTTGCTGGTTCCTTTGGACCTCAACCTATTTGCATCGGAAATGGACCCCAACTGCTCCTGTGCCACTGGTAAAGGACTTCAGAGGACACATATTCATTTCTGGATAAACTGGGCTCCTGACTATGTGTTGCTAGTTTTCTTTGTCTAAGGAGCCCATTGCTGACTCGTGTTCTCTCTCTCTCTCTCTCTCTCTCTCTCTCTCTCTCTCTCTGTGTGTGTGTGTGTGCCTGTCTGTCTGTCTGTCTGTCTGTCTCTCTGCCTATCTCTCTGTCTCTGTCTCTCTGCAGCTTCACCACACTTTGGAGCTTACCAAGTTTTCATTCCTCCTTCCTTCTCTCAAGGTTCTCATTTCAAGGGAGAAAAGAGTGGGCTCTAGTCTTCCTGTCCATCACCACATATCTGTACCCACTGTGGCAGGAGCACCCTACTTTCTTTCCCTGTAGGAAAAACACCTGAGAATGACTGTGCTTCCCAGAAGTAGGGTGGAGAGACCCAATGGCATGCCGTGTGTGCCATCTGGGAGAGGAGGAGCAAGGCCTGGACATGCACAGCTGAGAGTGTTGGTCTCTGGTGTCGTCCCCTGGCTCCCTCCTGTGTCTCCAGTTCACTCCTTCTTTCTGTACCCCACAGGCAGCTCCCGAAGCTGCAAAGCCTGCAGACAGACCTCCAACAGGAACAGCCAGTGGGGTCTGCTTTAGAGATCTGGGGCTGGGGCTGAGCTTGGGAGGGAAGCCACAGTGTTCTGAGTGTGTAACTCTGGGGACACTGGCTGTCCTTTAACTCCTGGAGACCATTCTGCTCTTATTCCAGGATTTCTGCACTGTCCTTAGGTCCCAAGATGAAGCTGCCTGTCTCTACTGGGATGCAAATCCTGAAGTTCACATCTGGGCTCTCAGGGCAGACAGAGCCAAGATCTTCATTAGAATACTTCCTCATAGGAGCATGGTGCTGTGGGCATGTCATTCTAATCAGTACTTGGGAGGCAGAGGCAGGAGGATCATGAGTTCAAGTCTAAAACAGGCTAGCTATGTCAGACCCTGTTCATGAAGCATTGCTTTGCTTCTCTCTAGTCCTCCTCAGGCTGCTTATGCTGCCCAGTGATGTTCCAAGTGAGCCCAGGGCTGTGTCTGACAAGAGCACCTGCTGTGGCTGGTGTTAGGACAGTGCTGCTCCCACCTGTAAAGAGAGCAACATTTACCGAACTGGATTTGTTTTTCCCACTACTCTGTTCTGTTAGCTATATATGATCTTTTCTATTTAGTGTGTGAATGACAAGCAAATTTGATGGCTTCATTCTGAGCTGGTTTTCTGTGTGTGGCTTGGGATAAGTGACTGAGGTGAGAGATTTAACAGTAACGCAGAGGCCCGGGCTCAACTGTTAGACTCCCGCCTTACACCAACAACTCATGTAAAGCACATTGAGTTTCATCTCTAGCCCATAGAAAAGAGGGAGCAGCTGTTGGTGGGGAGGTAGACCTGTCTGTCCATCCTCATGGAATGTGTTCACAGTGCAGAGACATCTCCATCTTCTACTTTCATTCTCCGGCTCCCCAGTTGGCCCTGCTTTAGTTCCTCAGGAGGGCTTACTTGGAGGAGACTTTGGGGTGGGAAATCCAACTCTCCAGGGTTTTTCCAGTTCTATGTGGGGCTTCTCAGACTCCACATGGGGAAGAGACTTTGATCTTTCAGAACTAAGCCTTGGTAACTGAAATGATGTTAATTGCAGGGACAATTAAGCTGAAGAGCACAACCCACTGTATTAGGATCAACAGGAAAATTTCAAAAACAGTGGGAGGGTGTAGGGAAAGTAAGATATAATATATATATATATATATATATTATATATATATATATATATACTGCTCTTCTTCTTCTTCTTCTTCTTCTTCTTCTTCTTCTTCTTCTTCTTCTTCTTCTTCTTTAAGACTGTTGGTTACTTTAATTTGCAATGAGCCTGTATCATGCCTGCTGGTACAATGAAAGATATCCAGAAGGAAGAAAGTTTCAGGTTAGTTCCAGCTTGGTTTTTCTATTTCTAGCAACTAAACTGTATGATGTCTTCAAAGTACACTTTCTTCTTAATTTAAAATAGAATCTTGTCATGTAGCTCAGGCTGGCCTCTACTTCCCTGAATGAATTCTGTCTCAGGCTTACCAGGTTGAGTTTTCAGCCACAGTGTGGACTATGGTTAGAAAAATGTTCCCTGAGGGTATGCATTGAGAACAGATGCTGAAGACTTCCCCAGTGTGAGAGCCACACACTGTGAGCATTGCTGGTCGAGACATCCCCACAAGGAGATGCAGTGTCCAGGAATCCCGAAAGGACACTAGATAACTAGGGAGGGCTCCAGGTGGTGACTTGGCTCCTTATCTGTGGAAGTCATCATCCCACACATACACCTGGAGGGGATGATTCTGCCCCTCCAGATTCTAGACCTTGGCCACTAAGTCACAAAGTTCCAAGATGTGGAGCCAACATTCTCTTGTTGGAGACTGTGGATGTGGTCCTTGGCTACAGAGGAGGCACTGCTTGTCAAGGTGTCCTGGAACAAGTAGAAGCCTGCATGCCTGGGGATCCCCAGGAAAGTTCTGTATGAACCAGTACCTACTTCTGTGACCATATTCTTTCCACCCTTGGCTATTACCAAAACATGAAACACATCCTCACACCTGCCTTTTGTAGTGCAAGAGAAAAACAGGGCCAAATGTGAGGTATGGCTGGTGTGGAAGAGAGAGACAATGCAGGAGGACACAAAGGTGACACCAGAGACCCTCAGAGCTCAGCAATTAGGGAGCGTGTACTCCGAGCCAGGGTAAGGTGACATCCATCATGGCATAATGGTGGGCGGGCAGGCAGGATTAGTTTCCTGAAATGCTGATTTGGGTGTGGTCTGGCAAACTTTAAGGGACTAGAATGGGACTGCCTGGAGGCAGGGAGGCCAAGGGGCAAATGAACACCTGTATGTAATAAAGCCCGCATAGGAGGGGCTCAAACCGTGTGCAGAGGTCCTGCACTCTGCACTTCATGTGCACTCTGCACTACCCAGGACCAGGTGAGGATGACTCAGCTCTGGGGGACACAAGTGCTGGCTGCAGCAGGCCTTGATACTTGCAAAGCAAGCTGCACTGCTCTAGGCTCGAACCTGCCCTCTGGTGGTCACCCGAGCCCCTCTTCCTTGGACCACCTTGTTCACATGGTCTGGAAATAGATCCACTGAACTACTGGGAAATGAGCCCTGGAATGGGCCTTAGGATTCTCAGTTCCCAGCAGCATCATTGAATGTGCTGAGGTATGGGACGGGTGGGGCTATCTTGGGTTATGAGCTCAGTGGACTCGGTTTGTCCACCGATTTCTTTCTAGCCCAGTTCCTGATAGCATG
This sequence comes from Cricetulus griseus, assembly GCF_003668045.3. NCBI lineage: Eukaryota > Metazoa > Chordata > Mammalia > Rodentia > Cricetidae > Cricetulus > Cricetulus griseus. Next base: position 170,386,722 of record NC_048596.1, read on the forward strand.
TCCGCCTTGAATGTTCCTCCCTGTCACGCTTCAGACTTGAGTCTCAAGCTACCCCACCCCACCTCATGCAGCCGGGTGGGGCATCTACCTGGACCCAGGGTTCTGTGCAGGTCTGGGAGTCTCAGTGCAGGTGGAAGGCAAAGAAAGCACCTTTTTGAATTGAGGATCTCAGGTCCTGACCTCAGTTGCTGTCATTATGGGCTGGCTCTAGCATCTGGACGTTCCTTTGTGTGGTAAACCTGAAGGGTGCTTCCCTTCTCAGATGAGGGGACATAAGAATGGGCCTCCAAGCTGGGCTGTGGCGACATGCCATGTGCCTGTAATCATAGCACTTGGGAGGGAGTGGCAGGCAGATATATGTGAGTTTGAGGTTGGGCTGGTCTATAAAGCAAGTTCCAGGACAGCCAGAGCTGTTAGAGAAATCCTGTCTAACAGGGGAAAAAAAAAAAAAAAAAGGAGAGAGAGAGAATGGGCCTCCAAGCTGGGCCAGGAATACACGAAGTGCTGTCTTGAACCCCCCCCCCCCAAAAAAAAGAAAGAAAAAGAAAAGAGAAGAATAAAGAATGGGCCTCTCTCTCTCCAAGTCAGAGAGGAGCTCCCAGGGCTGATCCTATTTAGGAGGAATCCTGGGAAATTAATGACCTTGTGCTGTGTCTCCTTTGTTTCCAACTGTCTCCTATCTCTCTTCTCACAAGTGGTCCCTGCAGTTAGTTGCACAGTGCAGGAACATAATGGGACTGGATGAGGGTTTAATCAGAGCAGGGGACCCAGGAAGTATCAGGCAGGTGCCAGGTGCCAGGTGCCAGGCGGTGGTCCTGTCTCTCTCTCTCTCTTTCTCTCTCTCTCTCTCTCTCTCTCTCTCTCTCTCTCTCTCTCTCTCTTCCAAGACAGGGTTTCCCTGTATAGCTCTGGCTGTCCTGGAACTCTCTTTGTAGACCAGGCTGGCCTCAAACTCACAGAGGTCGCCTGCCTCTGTCTCCTGAGTTCTGAGATTAAAGGAGTGACCCACCAACACCCAGTTGTGGTCCACTTGCTATTCCCATCCTCTTCTCTCAGCAACTGACTGAGAATCAGATCAGGAAGAACTCCTTAGAATGGGGACCGAGAAGCCAGAGAGTGTACCAGGCAGCTCAGACCTGATGCTGGAAGATGGTCTTAAATGTACAGATCTGGTGGTCATTTGTCCCCATTTTCCCAGCTGCTGACTTCAGTTGCTCAGCCAGGGACCCAGGTGGGGCTCATCAGATTTCTTTTTTTTTTTTTTCTGGTGAAATTCCCGCAACTGTCTGCTGATGGAGTGTGGCTTCTGGAACGGATCCTGTGGGGTGTGAAACAGAGCTGCTCCAGGGCCTGCTGTCCTGGGCTGTGTCTACAAAGGGCCGTTAAGCAAGTGCAACTGCTGCATGTAATATGGGGCGGTGCTGCCCCAGCATCATAACATCTACAAGCCTGATTTGGTTTTCACACAACCCTTACCTACTTGCTTGCTGGTTTCCTTCCTGGTTGCTGTGACTGAACGTTTTGGGGGAGAAAGGATATATTTCAGCTCACAGTTCCAGTCCATCACACATGGTGTTAAGTCTGCAGAAGCCTGGGGGAACTGCTTGTATTATGTCTATACTTGGGGGTGGGGGCAACGATGCACTCACTCAAGTTTAACAGTGCTCAGCTTGCTTTCTCTATTTTTCTTTTCTTCCTTTCTTTCTTTCTTTCTTTCTTTCTTTCTTTTTTTTTGGGGGGGGTTTCGAGACAGGGTTTCTCTGTGTAGCTTTGGAGCCTATCTTGGCACTTGCTCTGCTCTGTAGACCAGGCTGGCCTCAAACTCCCAGAGATTCGCCTGCCTCTGCCTCCCCAGTGCTGGGATTAAAGGCATGCACCACCAAAGCCTGGCAATTTAAAAAATTTTAATATGGGCTGGGCATGCTGGGCGCACACCTTTAATCCCAGCAGCAGAAGCAGACAGATTTCTGTGAGTTCGAGGCCATCCCGGTCTACAAGATAAGTTCTAGGACAGACAGGACTGTTACACAGATAAGCCCTGTCTCAAAACAACAACAAGAACAAGAGCAAATTTAAATATGGTTCAGAATGCACCCCAGGGGAATACCCCCCCACCCTCTCAGTTGTGTCTTCTCACAGCATTTACAGTAATCAAGACAATCACCACAGCTATAGCCACAGGCCAACCTAATCTAAACAATGCTTCTGTGAGACTCTTGATTGCTGACTGTTTTAAGTTGACAATTAAAATTAACCATGGTGAGCACAAAGTCCATCCCTAACCCAAAAACTATTTGCAGCTGATAGCTGTTGGGAGAGGGAGGCTCCGTTTTCGCCAGTGGCGTGTCACGGGACATGCCCCAGGCCCGGGAGTAGTTTGCCAACACTAAATAGACTCCATGCTTTTTTGCTGGGTTTTGTTTGTTTGCTTATTTTGATTTTTTTTTTTAAGAGGGAGAAGGAACATGAAAGTGGGCTGGTTGCAGGGGAGTGATCTGGGAGGATTTGTCATAGGGGAAAGAATATGATCAAAATATAATATTTGAAATTCTCAAAGAATAAGTAAAAACACACAAAAAGATAAAAAACTATCACTTGCTATATTGCTTTTCCTGTGAAATATATAAATAAAAATATAAACTCATGTAGACTGTTAGGACTCCAGATACCTCATGGTATGTGGGAATGAGTCTTGGTATGAGTCTTGGGTCTGGTTGAGTTATAGGGGTTCAGGTTGAAGGAAATTGGGGTGGAAACACTGAGTCTGGGTGCACAGTGCTCTGCAATTTTCTGACTGGCTCTCCTTTGTGAGCTCGGCAGGAATTTCTTCTACTTTTCCACAGTGAACTGATAATTACTGCCGTCTTGCATATCTGTGTCACAGTATATACAAAACAGCTACTGATGGTGCACTGGCTGTATACAACGGCCACTGATGGTGCACTGACTGTATACAATGGCCATTGATGGTGCACTGACTGTATACAATGGTCACTGATGGTGCAATCTGTACATAGTTTTAAGTCTGAGGCTCTTGATGGTGAGAGGAGCGTGGATCTTACAGAGTACTAGATTATTATAGAACAGGAAGTCTTGTTTTATAAAAGAAGAAGAGAAAGCAGTAGAGGAGCAGAAGGGGTAAGAGGAGGAAGAATTAGAAGCAGAAGTGAGTGGGGCATGATGACATACACCAGTAATCCTAAGTATTCCGGAGGCTGAGGCAGAGGGATTAAAAATTCAAGGTAGGTGTGGGCTGCTGAGTAAGACCATGCCAAAACAAAAAACAAACTCTAAACAGAGAATGGCTTTCATTGAGAATGAGAGGCTGGCCTGAATGAGGAGCCCCTGGCACAGACACCTGAGAGCTGCAATCCTGAGGAGGCACAGCCTGAGCAAAGGGCTGGCATTAGGGGACAGCTTGCCATGTTCTAGAAACAGAAGATCAGCCTGTGACTTGGAGTAAGTGGGAGGAGCTTGTGTTCCTCTGAGGGAGGGGTGGACAGAGATCACACCTCACTCATCAATGACTCCATTCTGGCTGCTGGGCTGCACCACTGCAGAGACAGAGGGAGTTCTCAAGCCAGCACCCCACTCCCCACCCCTGCCGCTATTCGGATTTCTTAGATCTAAGATCTGGAACCAACCTTCCAGGGATAGCAGGCAGCAGCAGGTTGGTCTCATGGCCTGGGACACCTGCATTTATCTTAATTAGTGGTTAACTTAATTAATTATTCACATTGCTGGGATCATGCCCATGGCTTTCTAGCGAAGTGCTCTACCACTGAGCAGTCATAGACCTAGCCCAGGAAACTGTTTTCAATGAGTACTTAAAGTTACAATTCATGGAAGCACTGTACAGAATCATTAAGGAAAATAAAATGGTCTCCATCGTTTTCTCTCCAGTCTCAAACCCAGACTATTTCTTTAAAAAAATAGTAACAATAATAATTATTATTACTGGTGTAGGTGTTTGTATGCTCAGTGTAGGTATGCCTATGTGTAGTATAGGTCCATGAAGCCCAGAAGTCCACATCAACCATCTTTCCTGGATCACTTCCAACCTGTATTTGTAGACACAGGATCTCTCACTGAACCTGAAGGTTATTGACTAGGTTAGGCTAGCTGACCAATGACCAGGATCCACCTGTCCTCACCACCTTCAGTGAGGTCACAGGCACATGTCACCGTGCCCGACTTCTTAATGGCTGTTAATGATTCAGGTCCTCATGCTTTTGGGGCATGGTCTTTACTGACTGAGTCACCTCTCCAGCCCCATTACCATTAAATTTTAGGTTAGTCTACACAGTAATGCTTGCCTTATGTTATTTTCACATCTTTGTCTCATTGTACGTTGTTCTAGTACATTCTCATGTCTCTTGTGCTCACCATTCCTCTATGCTCAGCCTCCACTCCTGGGAGCTGTTCTACCCCAACTGGTAATTGGACCTACTCGCCAACCGTGAGGCTGCCTGTACTGGTGACATAAAGAACCTGGGGGTGCTCAGAGGAGGTACCCAAGTCCCTGATGTGGAATTCCATGAAGTGTGTTTAGTACTGTTCTCATGGAAACCGACGCGGGCAGATCTACACTCCTGTTCATAATGCATGTTTGTCCAGTGTGGGTGGCACGCTGTTCCCACTGCCATTTCCTCCCAAGACAATCTGGGGTAAGCCTGTGGGACATGGCCAAGGCCTTGACATTTTCAGTCTTGGTATAGAAGCCATGGTGCCAGGGTTTCCAGAGTACCCAGCGCTGTTCTTTTATAACTCTGTTTTGGAGATGTACAGCTGCCAAGCCTCTAAGGGGACAGGAACACAATGTCTTCACTGGGCCTGACAAACAGTCATTTAACTGGCAGCTTTTGTATTTCAAGTCATGTGTAAAATGGTATCCTCAGTCACCCTTTGTCCTGTTCCTGAGTACTCTCACCCAGGAGGTTGTACAGAACAGGGCAATTGTCCACCTTTGCTGGTGAGATGAGATTATAGTAAAGTAAACATTTCAATGTGGGTATTATTGCAATGGCTTGCTTATGTAAGACTCCCAGAAGCTCAGGCCCCCAGGATCTCAGCCCAGGACCTCCGTCACCCCAATCACCAGGCAGAGTCGAAAGCTTGATGCAAACTGCATGAGGCTTTATTGTTGTTTAACGAGCTAACCCCATGTTAGCTCGGTCTTTCACCCACCCGCCATGGCGGATGGCTAGCAAAGACAGCTCGAAGCATCTGCATAGAGATCTTATAGGGCAGCGTAAGGGGAGTGTCTAGGGGTATGCACAGGCTCAGGATTGGTGTGCCTCCAGGCTTGGAGGGTTTGCCCTGTGTTGATTGGTCAACTGGTTGTTATGGCTCATAGGCCCTCCCAGGGTGGTTGCTATGCTCTGCACGTCATTGCTGTGCATTTGTCCGTAAAGCACACCCAAAGCCGTAAAGCAAAGCACTACCAGCTAACTTCTGATTGGTTCCTTGTCTCGAGGCAGGCATCTGACCTCCTAGTGACTAAGGCAAGATCAGACAAGCACGTGTTCAGCTGTTATGGCTGCCGAAATGGGGAGCTGGTCCCTTCACTTCCAGAAATTTCAGTGCTAGTGTACCATCGTGAAACAGTTCGAAGTTGTTCAAGACATTGACTGTGGAGCCTGACTGCCTAGTTAGACCCACTCCTACACTTAGGATATCAAATGTCCTGTTGTACTGAAAGGCCCGCTGCCTCTCTGTCTTCCCCCCGCCTATGCTGATGCTGGATGTTCTCTCTGGAGCAGCCGGGAGGGGCTGGAGAGTGCAGCGCGGGCGAGCTGCCGCAGAGCCGCCCTGCCCCCGCCGGCCTCCACTTCCCCCGGCTGCCGTTTTCCCTCCCAAGCCGGTTCACCCAGGCGGGGCTGCCCTGGCACCGCGCCGGGGCTGGGGCCGAGCACCCCTCGCCCCCACGCCCCCCCCCGTTGAGAAACACTCCGTCCCAAGGTCTCCGCCCCCAAGGTCAGCCACCTGGGCGCGGAGGGAGGAATCAAGTCTGTTGTACCAGACACCAGACCTTGAGAATATGCTGATCTGGAATGGCTCTGTGCCTCATTTGAACCATCAAATAGAATCCCTGCTCCTAGCTTGCGCCTTTTTCCCTATATAAGGACCCCTTTCCCTTGGCTCGGGGCGCTTGGCCTCAGAAAAGCTAAGTCGCCCCGGGTACCCGCGTCTCCAATAAAGCCTCTTGTTTTTTGCATCCAGTTCGTGGCCTCGCTGGTTCCTGGGTGTGTGGGTCTCCCTCTACGAAAGTGCCTCTTCGGGGTCTTTCATTTGGGGGCTCGGTCCGGGATCGAGACCCGCCCAGGGACCACCGACCCACGTCTGGGAGGTAAGTGTTGTGCGGATCCGCTGTTTTGTCTTGTCTGGTCTGAGTCTGTCTTGTGAATTGCGCTTGCGTTTGTAGTATACAGCTGTGTACATTTGTAGGCGGATCCGAGGAGGGACTGACGGGTTCGAACTCCCGACCGCGGCTCCAGGAGACGTCCTGGTAGCGTTTGAAGCCCTCTGTGTGAGGGATTTGTATTTTGAACTTGGGAAGCCCTCAGTGTGAGGGATTTGTACTTTGAACTTAGATCTATGACTGGACATTTTCCCAGTCTCTTTGGAGAAGGCCCTCGACTTGAGGGATGTGCAATCTTTACTGGGGACGAAGAAGGAGGGCCCCCTTCTTCGACCCGCCCCCCCAATTCTTTCGACTCTCTGTTGAAACTGCGCTGCGAAAACCTGTTCTGTGTTCTGTGTTGTTTGGCCTTTGTTTTATAATTGATGTGCATAAACGCAAATGAATTACTCCTTGTTCCTCAGCTGGAGCGTATAAACTTATCTGGCCTGATCCGGACATCTAAACGGCCTTAAAGTTATTAAGAACTGTAAAAAGGACTTTGATAAAATTTTAATGTTAACTGAGAAATAAAAAAAAAATGTAGGAGACTTAAATAATAAAGAGGGAAAGAAAAAAAAAAGGAAACTTGTCTAAGAATGTCTAAGAGAGTCAGAGAAATGAACTAAAAGGTTATAGAAAATTAAAGCAAGCAAGTCATAGCAGAGAAGATTGTTACAGAAAGTTATGGAGGGTCAAAGCAAGTTGTAAAAGGTCAGAGGAAAGTTGTTAAAAGTCAGAAAAAAGGTTATTATAAGTCAGAGAAAAATGTAAACTGTGCTATGGTTTCTCATGTCTAAAATTTTAACCATATTAAGCTAATTCTGTTTTATATATACTTGTTTTAAAATGTTCATATGACTTGACTGGTCGCCATTTTGCTAAAATTAAAAAAAGGAATACTTAAACCGCCATCTTGACTAAAGATGACCGCATGGAAATTAGAGGTACCATCTTAGAAACAAGTTTTTCAATTGAGATTTACAATGTTAATGCTTCTATATATTACAGAAAGACCTTAAGGGAATTTAAATTTCTTTTTAAAACCAGTTTTTTTTATGTTTGTTTTTATTAATGTTTGTACTTAAAGAGCTTCAATTTAAAATTATTTTTGAGCAAAGCCTGACAATGTAAAGTTTTTGTTTTATGAAAGATGCTGATCTATTATAAGGTATTACAGTTTATATTTTAGAAATAAATTTAGGATGTTGATAACACACACCTTTAAGCTCAGGATGTTGGTAGCACACGCCTTAAGTTTAGAACATTGGGGATACACGCCTTTAATCCCACCACTCGGGAGTAAGAGGCAGATGGATCTTTATGAGTTCAAGGCCTGTCTGGTCCGGCAGATCGAATTCCAGGACAGGCTCCAAAGTCACAGAAAAACCCTGCCTAAGAAAGAAGTTAAGCTACTGTTTAAGGAATATAAGGTAGCTCTATGCAGTTTTAAGTTCAGCTGTGCTGTTTCAAACATCTTACTAAGTTAAAACCAGTTACAGTCAGACTAAAAATTATTTACAGAAATAAGACCTTACCTAGCCACCTGTATACTTAATGTGTGCTTAAGGCAAGTAATTAAAACAGACAAACAGACCTCTAATGCTTCAGAGATCTTCAGAATATGGCATTTAAATTGTTATCTTTAAAGTTTATAATGTCAGACAGACTGCCAGATCCTGACAATGACCCGAAGATTACAGGCACCTCAGTTCCTGCACCTGGACCAATGAGCAGATGCTCAGATATGAAACCTGCCGCCTGCCAGAACCTGGCCGAGACTGTGGACAAAGCTGCTGGACGCTGGAAAATTGATTGTACCCCTTTGCCTAGACAAAACAAGGTCAGTCTTTTCCATGTCCCTCTTCCACAGAGAGAAAATAAAACCTCTCACAGATAGGCCTGGCGAAGATTGTTGTTCTTTGAGACAGCTGCCTCCAACGGTAATGGAGAAACTTGGGTTTGGCTAACTGTATATGGACCTACTTCTAACTGGCTTCTGTCACTTTTTAGTAGATTCGGATAAAATATACCCTTCTCAGATCTCTGAAATATTACTGGTTGTCAGCTTGACAGCATCAGACAGTTAGATCCACTATAGACTAGTCAGTATGTTAGCTGATAAAATAATGACTATCTACTGTTCAGGCACAAGCTCAAGGTTTTTAAGTTTATTTTGGTTGTCATCTAAGTACAAACTTAAAGGGCTTTTCATCAGGCCAAAGGCACCCCTGTCCAATCCATACCTAGCTCTCTGGACAGAAGAAAAATGTACATGCTTATAGCCCAAATCTGTAGTTTTTGCTAGGACTCAAAGTTATAAATGTGTTCTTGCTGTTTGAACAGATATCCAGATATCTGCTTTTTCTGCACTGTGGGCTTCTATAAATAAGTTTTAACCTCTGTTCCTAGTTTAAATATGTCTTAAACAGGTTTCTGCTTCTGACAGACATCTGAGTACCAGTTGCTGACTTCAGACTGTTCTAAGTAGACTGCGAACCCTAGACTTGCTATGGATGTGAACTAGTCTGCTGATATGGACACCCCCTATCTCTGCAACAGTGTCTGCTAACCAGAAGCCCCTGATGGATTCCCCGTTGCCTAAATTCCTTTTTGTTTTTGACTAGCATTTCAACCTTCTGGGGTCCTTAACTTCGTCCCAAAGTCAGCAGGAAGCAGTTTAGAAAAGAATTTCGCCGTCCATTCTCCCTGGTTGAAATGCTAAGTCAAAGGGAACTTCCTTGCGAGGGGATGCCAGTACCTATCACTCCCTGATGGGGACACTAGAGACTGGGTCCTCCTACTCCCCCTAGCATACCCCTAGGCCATATGGGCTCACACCTTTAAAAAAAAAAAAACTTATAAAGACCAGAGGGACCATCCTACCATTCCCCATTCCTACCAGATCGGGGACACTGTCTGGGTCCGGCGTCACCAGACCTCAGCGCCTACCAGTTGTGAAACTGCCATGCAGCACAAGCTCACATTGTCTGAGGTCTCAGGAAAGGGGCTATGCATAGGCAGTACTGGTTTGACCCCCTGCGTCTCTACTACCGTTCTCAATGCCACTATTGACTTTTGTATATTGACAGAACTTTGGCCCAGGGTCACATATCACCAACCTGAATATATTTATAGGGTACTAGAGAAGTCAACCCGACATAAGAGGGAGCCAATATCCTTTACCGTGGCCCTATTATTAGGAGGGATAACAGTGGGGGGCATAGCAGCCGGCATAGGGAATTAATCATTTCAAACTTCTACAGCAAGCCATGCACACAGATATCCAGGTCCTAAAAGAGTCAGTCAATGCACTCGAGAAATCCTTAACATCACTCTCTGAGGTGGTCCTGCAGAACAGACGAGGGTTAGATTTATCATTTTTACAGACCATACAGGAATAATTAGAGACAGCATGGCCAAGCTTAGAGAAAGACCTAACCAGAGACCTTTGAATGAAAGATTTCATTCAGTCACAAGAGAAATGGGGGAATGAAAGGCCCGCTGCCTCTCTGTCTTCCCCCCGCCTATGCTGATGCTGGATGTTCTCTCTGGAGCAGCCGGGAGGGGCTGGAGAGTGCAGCGCGGGCGAGCTGCCGCAGAGCCGCCCTGCCCCCGCCGGCCTCCACTTCCCCCGGCTGCCGTTTTCCCTCCCAAGCCGGTTCACCCAGGCGGGGCTGCCCTGGCACCGCGCCGGGGCTGGGGCCGAGCACCCCTCGCCCCCACGCCCCCCCCCCCCGTTGAGAAACACTCCGTCCCAAGGTCTCCGCCCCCAAGGTCAGCCACCTGGGCGCGGAGGGAGGAATCAAGTCTGTTGTACCAGACACCAGACCTTGAGAATATGCTGATCTGGAATGGCTCTGTGCCTCATTTGAACCATCAAATAGAATCCCTGCTCCTAGCTTGCGCCTTTTTCCCTATATAAGGACCCCTTTCCCTTGGCTCGGGGCGCTTGGCCTCAGAAAAGCTAAGTCGGCCCGGGTACCCGCGTCTCCAATAAAGCCTCTTGTTTTTTACATCCAGTTCGTGGCCTCGCTGATTCCTGGGTGTGTGGGTCTCCCTCTACGAAAGTGCCCCTTCGGGGTCTTTCAGTACCTCATGTCTCATCTGTAAAGAAGGGATAGTAACTGCCTCTTCCATGGGGCTGCCGTGAGCCTGAATGTGTCTAGGACAGTCCCTGGCAGTTATCAGGGGTTCAAGACTGTTTCCCTCCCAGCCATGCATGGTGTGTGACAATCATCTAATCTAAATTTATAAATGCTCTTTAAATTAATCCAACCAGTATTTATTCATAGCACACGAATGGACTTTGGGAGCCCACTCCACATAGAGGGATAATAGGGGATGGGGTGGGGTAGGATCTAGGCCCTGCTCCAAATGATGACAGACTTTGAAGATTCCCCAATGGAAGGCCTCACCTTCCCTGGGGAGCTGAAAGGGGATGGGATAAGGGATCGGTGGGGGGCGGGCAGGGGAGGAGGGAGGGAGAGGGAACTGGGATTGACATGTAAAACAAGCTTGTTTCTAATTTAAATTTTAAAAAAGGGAAAAAAAGTTAATCCAACAAGCACTGTCTCTCATTTAAGTACTAGTCAGGACCAATCCTGCTTAGTTTCCAAAAGGGAATATACATACAAAACAAAGCCAAGCCTAGAAGCCTTCAAGTCTCTGTTTTTTGCAGTGGTTCTCAACCTATGGGTTGTGACCCCCTCTGAGGTCCCGTATCAGATATCCTGCATATCAAATGTTTATATTATGATTCATAACAGTAGCAAAATTACAGTTATGAATTAGCAATGAAAATAATGTTATGGTTGGGGGTCACCACAACATAAGGACCTGTATTAGAGGGTCACAGCATTAGGACGGTTGAGAACCACTGCTCCAGAATAACCCAGCCCCAGTGGATGAGGACAAGGTGCTGTGAGGCCAAAAAGATGCAGACAAATCTAGACCTAAACACAGTGACAATTACTGGGGACTTAACTGATAGAAGAGTGGTCCCAGGCACCAGCATGACTGATCTGGTACCCCACAGTCTGACTCAGAAAGGAGTTTATGGGATAGAACAAAAGTGACTAGACATTGCTGGAATGTAGCTGGTTTATCTTAAGATCAGGTTGAAAAGTCAGGTTTGCATCCGGCAGCTGGAGTCTGACTGCAAAGCCTCATAAATGACTGTTTTATCAACTCATAGTCTGCAAAAAAACAAAACAAAAAACCACCACCACCGACAAAACCAAAATGTGCAAGGACAACTAACTAGGGTTACCCCAGGACAATCACAGTAGTTATGAACCAAGATGGTTACAAGTCATGTCAAGCTGTACCCACACAGTGTTGAATTCAGGGAACAACTACCACTTCAGAGAGTTGCTTCTGAGCTGGGACAGACAGCTACAGAGTCTGAGCATCTCCACTTTGAGAAGGCCTCATTCCCCACTGACTCTATGATAGTCTGTGTGGGATAAGATGGCAGAGATGTGGAACTTTTAGGAGAAGCCAGGTGGTCAGGAGACAGCCCCCTCACACACTCTCTCACTCTCTCTGTTTACTACATTTAATGAGTGTGTATGTACACACATGTGTACGAAATGTGGACTGGAGTCAGAAAACATTTTTTTTTTTTTTTTTACAAGTTAGTTCTCTCCTACCAGTTCCTAGTGATCAAATTGAGGTTACCTGGTTTGGCTGGAAAGTACCTTAACCCACTGAGCCATCTTTTTTGTTTGTTTGTTTGTTTTTGTTTCTGTTTTTAGAGACAGGGTTTCTCTGTGTAGCTTTGTAGACCAGGCTGGCCTCGAACTCACAGAGATCTGACGCCTCTGCCTCCCGAGTGCTGGGATTAAAGGCGTGCGCCACCACCGCCCAGCTTTGCTGGGCCATCTTTAAGGCCCCAGCTTACTCTGTTACCCGACTACATCTCATCCACAACAGAGAAATCACAGATGGGTGAACTGGTGAAGCAGGATGCTGACCCTTCTGAGGAGTTGGCATGATGCCCTAGACAACTTGGTGATCCATATGGGGTGGAAGCAGAAAATACCAGTTAGACTCTCTCTCCCAAGGAGTGTAAATTCAAGATGCACATGGAGTGAGAGACAAAAGGGCCACCTGAGCTTGTGTGTGACTAGAGTGACATCCTTCGGGTGTAAAGAACCCAAGCTACATGGCAGCCACAGAACCAGTGGACCTTGTACTGGTGTTTCCATGGGAAATACTGTATATCTCACTCTTCAAGGGACCCAGGGTAGCCAGGCATCTTCTCAGAGGGGTAGCCACCATAGCTCATGAATTCTGAAAGCAAGGCATATATCATTTGGGATTCTTTGGAGACAAGCCGAGGGATCAGAGTCTAGCTAAATTAGGCAAAACATATCCATTAAAAAGGATATCGGGACCCATGGAATTGACAGGAATAATGGAAAACTAGGCTCAGAAGATGAACAAAGCCAGGTGTGAACTTCACACCTAACCCCAGTGTTGCTGTTTAGGAGCCACAATTAGGTTTGCTTTCTCTGTCAGTTAAAGAGTTAAAAGGTAGAAAAAATCTTGAGGTAGCAGTGGAGAAAATCTCAGACATAATCAGCCAGTGAAGAAAGACTTTTACTGAAGGTATAACAGAGAATTCCTGGAAAGACCCTGTGTCTGGAAACAGTGATTGATTAGAACTTTAGCAATGTGGGAAGTTGGGATATTGCCAGTCCAGAACCTAGTTACCTTATTTTGGGCTAGTTTTAGCCCCGATTAGGCACTCCATGCCCACCTCCTTGTCAGAACTAACATCCTGTGACTAATAGATAAAAAACCTATTGGAATCTATTAACTTAGCAAACCCATAGCTTCTACCAGCCCAAGAGCTAATAATATCATCAGATAGCACCTGAAGCCTATAGGAGAGTATCCACATCTCACTTCTCTGATGTCCCCACCACTCTACTTCAAAATGTCCTCGACTTATGACAACTCTCTCTATTCTGTTACTACAAGACTCATGAAACTGCTTCTATATGGGACACAGAATCTGGGGCAACCTCGCTCTGTATTTCCCATGCATGATTGCTCAAATTTGACACCAGGATTAAATATCTCTTATTCCCTTTGAGGTGAGAGCTATGGTTTTTTTTTTTTTTTTTTCATCAACAAAAGTGAAGAAACAAACACACATAGCAAGGCACACGGAGCACAGCAAGGCACATGGAGAGGAAGACCTACCACAGGACAGAGGGAGCACTGAGTACCCCAAATCTGGGACTCTCCTGGAGGGCTGAGGGTTTTAGGGTCTTTGAGGGTTTTAGGGTCTTTGAAGGATTTTCTTCTCCTAATTTACTGTTGTTCAGCTTGAACAAAGACAGAGTAGCCAATAAACCCACAGCTTTAGTAAACTCATCCTAGTCCCAGCCTTGAATTTGTTGGGCTCACCACCAGACAGGCCCTACTGGCAAGAGAAAAAACCTGCCAGGCTCTTGTTTCAAGATGCCAGGCCTTTGTCTCAGGTCAGGAGGGTAGGGAAGAAACCAGAGTTCACCATTTTTGTTTGGCTTCTCTCCCTATTACCTGCCTATCAGGGATCTGCCTAACTCCTAGGTCCTTACCAGCACCCATGAGGCTTAGGCAGGAGAATAGCAGCACATTCAAGCCTAGCCTAGATTACATGGTGAGTTCCAGACTAGCCTAGCCCAGGCTACAGAATGAGACCCTCAAGAACAAAAAACAAAAACAAAGGCCAGGCATGGGGGCACATGCCTTTAATCCCAGAATCAGGGAGGCAGAGGCAGATAGATCTCTAAATTCCAGGCAAGCCTGGTCTACATAGAGAGATAGTGAGGACCAGGCCAGCTGAGACTACACAATGAGACCCCATCTAAGAGAGATTGAGAGAGCAAGAACATAGGAGCTATGTGTGGCCAGGCAGCAGGTTGTATCCTGTGCACAGCCTAACTGGGCTGCAAGGTTGATAGAGCTGATGTTACCCCCTTCACCCAATACCGATGCCACGGACCACTGCTACAGTGATCCAATTCATCTCTCCATGGAATTATTCTTTCTTCACCTACGACCCCAAATCTGAGGAAGTCACAGTTATCTGGAATGAGGAGAAGGTATACCTGCTGCCTGCAGATTCTCTAGTGGGACCTGGGGCCCTGCCTACACCTGAGAGTTTCCCTGGGTGTTGCTTTCTCTACTAGTTAGAATCTTGGCAGGAAATCAATGAGTAATTGGGGAAAGTTTAATACAGAGATTGTTTACAAAGGAGTGGGAAGGCTCAAGAGAAATGCACAGAGGTTCAGAGAAGGCTCCCAGGCCTGCAGCCTTGGGGAGCAGTGGCCAGGCAGACCTGAGTCCAGAGATCAGCAAGCAGCCTGAGAAGATGTCTCAACAGCATCTATGACCATTAGACTGCCACCCAGCCTCACAAGATGGAGCCAGGGGGACAGCTCTTAGAATTGTCCTGCCTTGCTCATCTCTTTGTCTCTTTGGCTCCCAGCTGTAGAAATGCCTAGATCCCTTGCCAGAACCACACAAACTTAAGGATGAACTCAGCCACCTCAGTTTCTCTAGGCAGCCATGGACAGTTGCACATTTACTGTGAGAAGCCTCAAAGAACATTCACGGCAGGTACTTGGGCCAACAATGGGCCCCAAGACTACAGTGTGGATTCTACATCCCAACTCTAGGCTAGTTCCTTGGTTCCTGCCCTCTCTCTGTGAGTGGTTCCCTGGTCCACACCTTTTCTTGGTGGGGCATTGGCTTTATTGCATTGCCCACACCAATCTGGACTGATACCCCTGTGGTGGGGAAGAAGCTTATGAGTGGAGGGCTTCCACCATGGCACTGAAGAACTGCCCACTGACTCTGAGATTACGCTGTCTTCATCCCCAGGGCCCCAGACTCAGGGCGGAAGGGACAGAGAGACTGTCTTGTCTCCACTCCTTGTCTGAGCCCATGAAACACACTCATGGGGAAGCTGTTTCTGGACTGTTAGGTGTTTTATTCTATCATGGCTGACACTCCCAGGCCTGAGAAAACTCTTCCCTGGCAGAAATCCAAGCCTGCATCAGTCTTAAGGGGCCACTCAGAGACATATGGGTCACATGGGCCTGGGCCTTGTTTAGCTGAAAAAAAAAATCAACACTAAATCCCTATAACAAGCTCCCTAGGGGACAAGAGGCCAAAGAGGGCATATGTGTAGGGCCCCTAGCACCTCTGTCTTCCCTTACAATAACCACACTTTAGAGCAGGCTCTGCTGTCCCAGAGGAGGAGGAAGAATAAGAAAATACCTGGAAATCATCTTTCCTGCCCACTTCCCATGTATTCCCATGAAAGGTTAAGGAGCAAAGCAATGATGTGTTCACTCCTGGCTGCTTGCCCTGCGATGGACCTGCTATTAGGGCTGGTTAATAAAGATAAATAAGATAGTCCTTCCCTCCTGCTGTCCTGAGTTTATGGTTTGAGAGATGATGTCACAGTTCAGAGCAAGTTCTAGGGGTAGATGCCTGTAATCCCAGCACGGAGGAGACAAAGGCAGGGGGATTCCCACAAGTTCAAAGTCAGGCTGGTCTCCATAGTGAGGTCCAGGCCATCCAGGGTTAGGTAGTGAGAATTCCTTTCTAAATAAATAACAAAAACAAACATGGAAAGCCCCCATCTGTCTCCCCATGGTCCCATGTGCTCACTATAATCTCAGGGCTTCATAGAGTCCGGGGATCTATAGCATCTATAGGTCAGGGTTGGTTGTAACACTTGAATATATGTCAAGTGGTGTCTCACAGTATTCGAGTCAGCATTATCCCCATCGCTAGTGGTCTGCACCAGCTCTTCACAGGCTTCTTGCCACAGGGCTCTCATTTTCAGAGATGCATCTGTCTGTATATTGAGCTAATTTTTAATGAATTTTTGAATCTTTTTTTTGGATTTTTGAATCTTATATTACTATTTTATATGTATGGGTGTTTTACCTGCTTGTATGTCTGTGTACCACATGTGTGACTGTTGTCAGAGAAAGCCAGAAAAGGTCATCTCCTGGAACTGTAGGTAGGGTTGTAAGTTGCCATGTGGTTGCTGAGAATCTAACCCAGGTCCTCTGGGAGAGCAACCAGTTTGTTTTCAGCCCTGTTACTGTTTTATAAGTTTGTTTTGTTTTGTGTTAAGTCAGGCTCTCTTGTAGCCCAAGTGGGTCTCAAACCATCTGTAGCAACAGATAACCTTGAACTTCTTATCCTCCTGTTTCCTACTGGGACTACAGACATCTAGCATCACATCTGGTTTTATGTGGTGTTGGGGATCCAACCCAAGTTGTCTTGCATGCTAGGCATGCACTCTACCAAGTGAGCTGAATTCCCAGCTTGTCTGGAATGAGCTAGTCTGTGCTTTATTCAGATTTCCTTAGTTTTCACCTGAGCTCTTTCTCTTCTAAGATTGGATCCAAGATACACATTTCATCTAGCCATCAAGTCTCCAAAGACCTCTTGACTCTCACATCTCCCTTGTTTTGGATGACTTTGTCATCCCTTTATCTGCCTTTTTCTCCCTCCCTCCCTCCCTCCCTCCCTCCCTCCTCCCTCCCTCCCTTCCCTCCTTCCCTCCCTCCCTCTTTCCCTCCCTCTCTCCTTTTCTCCCTCCCTTCTTCCTCTTCTTTTTTTTCTAAACTGTAAATAGAGGAGAACCCAGGGCCTTGTAAACTGATGCTGGTTTTGGAAACAGAATCTCTACGTGTAGCCCAGGCTACCCTCAGCTGTTTTATGATTTAGATTAAATCTAATATTGCTTCATTTTCTTGTTCAGATCATTCCATGTTCAGCCATTGGGAACTCTTCCAGTTGGTCCTTGGACTTCTGGGTCCCTTTCACATATCACATCATTGTAAATTAATCATTTTCTTCTCTCTCCTTCAACCCCCTTTGCCCCTCTCTGCCAGAAGACAACGGTCCAAGAATGGAATCCCGTGAGGAGAATTCTGAGTGCTTGTGAGAAAACTCCAAGAAATCAAGAACCTTGTGATCTCAGTTTCCTCAAAAACACAGAATGAATTGTTCTTGGATTATGCTTTTGAGCCCCTCCCAGGTACATCGGATAGGAGTGAGTTTCCTTCAGATTATTGATTACAGCCGTCTATTGTTACTTGTTTATATGCCTCTATGGAAAAACATTCATGTTTTGTCCCTTGTGGCTTTCACAACACGTGTGGCTTGCCCCTGTGATTGTACATGTTACTCATGTGACTCATCTTAACCCTCAGAGTATACAGTGTCTGATGCTCCGAATAAAGTTGGCTATTGCTTGAGACTTTAGTCCACCACATTTATCAACTCCATTCTCCAGGTCCATCCAACCACCCCTAGAGAAGCTACAATTCTTCATTTCTTTGTATCATATGTCATTATTTTGATTGTGACCATTTTTCTAATGGGATTTTTTTCCAGTATAGACATTGTTTAGACCTCCTCCAACCATTCCACCTGAGTCAGGTCTTACTGTGTAGCCTAAGCAGGCCAAGGATGACTTTTAACTTTCCATCCTCCGGTCTCCATTTCCCAACTGCTGGGATTAAAGTGTGTTTCATCACACACACACACACACACACACACACACACACACACACACACACACACACACTTTTTTCAGTACTGGGAAATGAATCCAGTCATTCTATCAACTGAGCGGCATCACCATTCCAGTATCTTACTTTGAAGTAAATAAAATATATTTTTGTTTGTTTTCTGAGACAGGGTCTTCCTATGTAGCCCTGACTGGCCTGGAACTCTATATGTAGACCATACTGGCCTGGAGCTCACAGAGATCTTCCTGACTCTGCCTCCTACATGTTGGGATTAAAGGTGCATGACAGCAATCCCAGCCCAAAAGTATTAAATCTCAATCAGTTCCTTTTTCAGAAATACTTGTGACTTGTTTCAGAAATACTTTGTTCTTGTAGGAGCTTTCTGTGGTCAAGTGTGTACTTAGCACACACAAGGCCATGGGTTTGAATCCCTGTCTCAGACATGCATATGCAGGTATGTACACATATGAACACACACAATCTTTTGTCCATTTGCTATGGAGTGGCAGGGTTTCACTGTCATCTCCTTGGTGAGCAAGCGGATGTACAGGTAGAAAGTTCCTTCCTTTCCTTATGACTGACCTGCCCCTTCTGTCATTTACTAAAGTTCCCCAGAAGTGGCTGTTTGCTGGCCTGGAACTTGCTGTGTAGCCCAGGCTGGCTTTAAACTCTCCATCTTTCTTCCTCAGCCTCTCCAGTGGTGGAACCACATGTCAGCTTCAGCTAAGGCTTTTTGATTCTTTGCTTTTTGTGCTTTGGAGGATGAAACCATTGAGCCACATTCCCAGCTCCACATGAATCCATTTCCAGGCTCGATCTCTTAAAGCTTCCCAGAGTCCTGATGCCAACAGTGATAAGCTCCCCCACTCCTAAAGCTCCAGAAATCTTGTGGCTGTAGCATTTATTCTCCCGTGGAAACTTTAGAATTGTATGATAAATAGAAATCCATTTAAAACACCTGGGATCACTGTTGCCTTGATGGCAGGCAGACAAGACTTGTGTAAAACATTAAATTCTCCTCCTATATATAATATATACATGCATATACATTTAAAAATTGATACATGTTTAGAGCTTGTAAGAGGACCACTTGGTACAGGCATATGTGTTAAAAAGAGGGAAAGGGGACTGGAGAGATGGCTCAGTGGTTAAGAGCACTAACTGCTCTTCCAGAGGACCTTGGTTCAATTCTCAATACCCATATGTAGCCCACAACTATCTGTAACTCCAGTTCAAAGGGATCCTTTGTCCTCCTCTGGCCTCCTCAGACACTAGGCACACTTGTGTACAGATATGCATTTAGGCAAAATATTCACATACACTTACAAAATAAAAAAAGAAGTAAAGATAAAGAAATTGGTGGGAGAGTACTATTAGATGTCTAACAAATTATTCTGGGGGGTACGAATTAATAAATGTGAGTGCATATGCCTACCATAAATTTTAATGATATAAAAGACACAATTTGTAAAAACAAAGTACATAATTCTAATGGTTGAGCCGAGCGTTGGTGGCACACGCCTTTAATCCCAGCACTCGGGAGGAGGCAGAGGCAGGCAGATCTCTGTGAGTTGGAGGCCAGCCTGGTCTCCACAGCGAGTGCCAGGATAGGCTCCAAAGCTACACAGAGAAACCCTGTCTCGAAAAACAAAAACAAACAAACAAACAAACAAACAAACAAAACCCAAAAAACTAATGGTTGTACAGTCCTCATGGCCAATTGCTTTTCCCTAAAAGCTACCAGCCACCTTCACTGCATGTCTGTTTAGCTAACTTAGGGTCTATAGTGATGAATATATCTCCAGTGTGAATCTTGTTTCCTATTTTCATTGATATTAATGAGAAAAATAAAGACAAAACAATGAAGCATGGATCCGAACCTTCTGACTAATAAGTCACTTTTTCCTTCCTTCCTTCCTTCCTTCCTTCCTTCCTTCCTTCCCTTCTTCCTTCCTTTCTTCCTTCCTTCCTCCCTCTCTCCCTCCCTCCCTTCCTTTCTCTCTTTTTTTTTCAAGACAGTCTTTCATGTGTAACAGCCTTGGCTGTCCTAGAACTTGCTCTGTAGACCAGGCTGACCTCAAACTCAGAGAGATCTGCCTTCCTCTGCTTCCAGAGTGCTGGGACTAAAGGCCTGCACCACCATCTCCTGGGGATGTGTCATTTTTTTTAAAACAGATTGGGTAATAGTTGACAAATACTAGAACAAAGATGGACACAGTGGTGCCAGCCTGTAAGCCCAGCCCTTTGTGAGGCTGAGGCAGATTTCCTGGAGCCCAGGACTTAAGTGATCAGCCTGGGAAGAGTATCTGTCTTGATCAGGGTTTCCAATGCTGTGATAAAACACCTCTACCAAAAGCTACTTGGGCAGGAAAGGGTTGATTTCCTCCTATGATTTCCTCTTAGATCGTCTCCATCACTGAGGGACATCAGGGAAGGGACTCAAGGCAGGAACCTAGAAGAGGAACTGAAGCAGAGACCATGGAGGAATGCTACTTCCTGGCTTGCTCTCATGGCTTGCTCAGCTTGTTTTCTTATAGAACCCAGGACTGTCTGCCCAGGGATGGCATTGCCCACAGTGATCTGGACCCTCCCATATCAATCATTAATCCAGAAAAGGCTTGCTTACAGGCCAATTTGATAGAGGCATTTTCTTAATTAAGAGTCCCTCTTCCTTGCCATGTGTGGTGGTGTATGCCACTCCAGAGGCAGATGCAGGTGGATCTATGAGTTCAAGGCTAGCCTGATATGCATACTAAGTGCTGCATCAGCCAGCCACATATAGCGAGGCCCTATCTCTCTTCCCACATATGTCTAAAGTGTGTGAGACCAAAACAGGAACAACATACCTTACAGGTTAAGGGATCTGTTTGCAGTTAAGACAGTTAAGAGTAAGTTCCTGTTTGTCCTGTGCACGTTAAAAATTTCTGTTTGTAGTTCAAGAATAAGCTACTGTTTGTCTTGTGTTTAAGTCCTTGCAAGTTAATGTTTCTGTCTATAATTAAGAACAAGTTCCTGTTTCTTAAATTTGATGTAGACTACAAAACATGTTTTTCAACCCTAAACCTACGACCCTATTCACATGATGCATGTCCTTACCCTTGTTCCTTCCCGTTCGTTGTATGTTTCTAACAATGTGTAACAGCCAACTCTCACCCCTGTGAAAACTTCCTCTCTCCTATCAGAAGGACCTCAAGAAGCCAGCAGCGGCTGCTCTTTCCAGTCCTGATTTAGGGACAGAGCTGGCTGGCTAGTCCTTGTGCAGCCTAAAATACAGCTTGCTTTAATTGGACAATCATAGACTTGGTCTTTTCTCCTCTTGATTCTCAGGTTAAATGTGTCAAGTTGACAAAAACCAACCAGCACACCATCTCAAGATAAAGCAAGCCTAAGCACCACAATATCTCCATATTTCTGTACCATTGTAATGCTTATATATTTTTGGTTTAACACATATCATCTGTAGTAGTACTTTCTCATTGGGACTGCCAGCCTGCAAATAATGACACAGAGACTTTTTATTATGAAAGCTTGGCCTATAGCTTAGGCTTGTCTCACTGGCTCTTATGATTTAAATTAGCCTGTTTTTATTAATATACATTTTGCCATGTGGCTTTTTACCCTTTTTTCATTCTGTATGTCCGACTCCCTCTATGTCTCGTTGGCCTCTCCCCTGCACCCAAATTCCTCCTCCTCTTCCTCTCTGTCCCCAGAAGTCCTGCCTATACCTCCTGCCTAGCTATTGGCCATTCAGCTTTTTATGACACCAATCACAGCAAATGCATCTTCACATAGTGTACAACCATAACAATCACCAGCATTTATTCCGGTTTTTTCCATGGCGCTGGAGATAGAGCCAAGGGCTTTTTTTGCAAGCATCTTACCACTGACCACACCACTGACTCTACCCTCAGCTCTCTCTCTCTTTTAAACAAAGTCTTACTCTGTACCTCTGGCTAGCCTGGGAACTCAATAGGTAGACCAAGCTGGCCTTGAACTCATTTATCTACCTGCCTCTGTCTTCCAAATGCTAGGATTAAGGTGTGTGCCACCGTATAAAGCCCCCATCACAGTCACAAAGTAATAAATCAAGTCTGGCTCTTAGGTTTGCCAGTTTAGGTGGTACAACTGCTACTTTATTTATTTACTTAAGTTTTATTCTTTAGTTCTGGGGATGGAAGCCAGGCCTCACACTCAGTAGACAAACGCTTCATCACACAGCTATTACCAGTACCGCCAATTTTCACCTTACCAATGTCATGTTACTGAACACAGTTGGGAAGGGATGTAAATAGCATGCTGCTATATCCATTCCCCTTAAACAGTACTTGTAGACTATACCGGCAGACTGGTGTGGAAGCGTGTGCCTGTAATCCCAGCACTCGCGCTGAGGATCACAAGTTCAAGGTGACCTTCAGCTGCATAAAATGTGTGGGGTCAGCCTGGGATACATGAGATTTTTGTCTCAAAAGGAAATTTCAGCTGCATAATTTCCCGTGATTAGCCTGCATACCGCATAGGTGCGCGTCTTGAATTTTGAAGCGGGATTGACTTCACCTGCTGGGCATTTTCTGCCACCTGGTGGTTTATTGTTTGCACTGCAGGCTTGGGAAATTCAAATTACAGAGTTAACAGCAGTTAACCTACCAGACTCCTAAAATGCTGACAGACTTGAGCTGTCCTCGGATGCTGCGCAGAAGTTCCCAAGTTTAGACAGCACGACAGGTGTACATACTGCCCCTGGGAAAAGACTTTTGAGTTGCTGGTATCTATAAGCTTCGGCTGCCAATTTCACCGGGGCCCATGTCTGTTTGGTTAATGGTATCTGTCTTTCCTTCCCGCAGAGGTCAGAACACAGTTCTAATTACTGATTCTGAGCATGTTTTTGAGAATTCCCCGCACACCTGGACAGGATTTGACACATTTAGGATGCTTTAAATTGGAGATATTTTATATGAAAACCGTGTTTTGTTTGCTTGTTTAGCTTTTGCCCTTTTGAAGCAAGATCTATGTAGCCCAGGCTGACCTCAAACACCTAGCCTAACCTTGTATATTATTATCTGGTGCTTTGACCACATACATGCCTTTTTTATTTTATTTTTTAAAATTTTATGTGCATTGGTGTTTTGCCTGCATGGATGTCTGTGCGAGGGTGTCGAATCCCTGGAACTGGGTTTACAGACAACTGTGAGCTGCCATGTGGGTGCTGGGAATTGAACCTGAGTCCTCTGGAAGAACAGTCTGTGCTCTTAACTTCTGAGTCATTTATCTAGGCTTTAGACCACATTTCTTCACAGTAGGCATCAAAACAATATTTTAAAATTATTTTTTATTTGTTATGTGTGAGTGTGAGAGAGAGGGGGAGAGGGAGAGATGGGGGAAGGAGAGAGAGAGAGAGAGAGAGAGAGAGAGAGAGAGAGAGAGAGAGAGATGGAGGGTAGGCATATACATACATGTAAAGGCCAAGGACAACTTTGTGGAGTTGGTTCTCCTTCCACCTTTTTGTGAGCTTTAGGAATCAAACTCAAGTTGAGCCTCAATGTTTTTATTAAATGAAGAAGTTTTTACTCCAAATACTAAATTGTAAGGTATGGACTTAAGGAGTCAGACAGCACAAACTTACACATTAAGGAGCGCTCTCCCCACCCCCCTCTCTCTCTAGAAATAGAGATATTTTTGGAAGGAAACCACTTGTTCTGAATAGATTTTTGGCAGCTTGACACAAACTAGATTTATCTGGGACAAGAAACCTCAATTAAGAAAATGCCTCCAAAGCAGGGCAGTGGTGCCACACCCTTTAATCCCAGCACTTGGGAGGAAGAGGCAGGCAGATCGCTGAGTTCCAGCAAGCCTGGTCTACAAACCAAGTTCCAGGACAGCTAGGAATGTTACACAGAGAAATCCTGTTTCAAAAACCACCACCAACAACAAAAAATTCTTTGGACAGCTGATGTTGAGAGGATGTGGAGTCAGGGGACTACTAATCCACTCCTGGTGGGAGTGCAAATTTGTACAGCCATTTTGGAAATCAGTATGGCAATTTCTAAGACAATTGGGAATCAATCTACCTCAAGACCCAGCAATGCCACTCTTGGTATTGCCCAAAGGATGCTCAATTATACAACAAGGATATTTGCTCATTATAGAAGCTCATTATAGAAGATAGAAGCATTATTCATAATAGCTAGAACTTGGAAACAACCTAGATGCCCCTCAACCGAAGAATGGATAAGAAAAATGTGGTACATTTATACAATGGAATACTACTCAGCTGTAAAAAATGATGACCTCGTGAAATTTTCAGGCAAATGGATGGAACTAGAAAAAAAAAAAAATCCTGAGTGAGGTAACCCAGACTCAGAAAGACTAACACAGGGAGGGACTATGGGGCAGGGAATTTATTGGGGTAGAGCAAGGGGAGTGTCTGGGTTCTGCAACAGTCTCAGGATTGGTGCACTTCCGGAATGAGTTAATTGGACAATTGCACCGGCAGGAATGGTTTCTATGGTTTATAGGCCCTCCCAGGATGGTTGCTATGCCCTGCACTCCACTGTCACATAAAGCATACCCAGAGCCCCAGAGCCTGCCAGCTAACTTCTGATTGGTTCCTTGCCACATGAAGGATATCTGGCTTCCTAGTGACTGGAAGATTGGGAACTCAGCACACGTTGCTGAGTCAGTGGCCTTTGTCCTGCTGGGTCTTTTCTGCAGCCAGTCATGGCTGCTAAAGCAGGGGGCTGGGTGAGGGTCTGGTCCCTTCAACCAAAGGGCATTTAGAAAATGACAGCCATGCTAGCAATATCCAGTTCAGGATTGACATGATGGGTGTTCAGGCTCCAATCAGACAGGAGTTAGTCCCTAGTAGTTCTGGGCCTTCTGCCAGGTGTGGCACCTATGGGTGGTGCCTGGGGTTCAGGCCTGTCACTGTCACTTGGTAGGCATGCTCCTCTGTGCCTCGAACAATGCTGGACACACAGTGGAAGCTTATTAAACACAGTTCTATGAGAACAAGTATTGGTGGTGGAGCTGAGGAGTGTGGGGTGGGAGGCATGTCAGGAGACCCGAGTGGGGAAGAAAGGGTGAATTCTTTTATTATTATTACTTTATATTTGTTTATTTACTTATTTTTCAATGCTGTTGAGTGAACTCAGAACCTCAAACATGCTAGGGAAGTCTTTACATTTTGACACAAGGTCTCATTAAATTGCCCAAGATTGCTTTGAACTGACTTTGTGGCCCAGGGTGGTCTTGAACTTGTGATCTTCTTGCCTCACCCTTCTGAGTAGCTAAGATGTCAGGTCAGGCCTTTGCTACCAGGCCTGGCTTCCTCTTCTTTTCTAAAGGGAGAGTAGGAGGACACCCAGGGAGCAGTTCAGCAGGACAGTGATTGACAAGCAAAGGGCATGGATATCTATACCCCACTCCTGAGGGCCGGTGTGATCTGAACCCACTGTGGGGGTTTTCCTGAACCAACGTGGGAGCTACTGTCTGTGGAGGAGGGCTGAGGACCAGGAATACCAACTGGGACGTGGGAGACTGAGCTCCATGGATTCCATGTGATGAGAATGGGAGAGAGTTTCATTCCTCTTTTTAAAATTCATGTATTTGTTTATTTGAGATAGGGTCTCACTATGGAGCCCTGGCTGGCCTGAAACTTGCTTGTAGATCAGGCAGGCTGGCCTCAAACTCAAGAGATCCTCCTGCCTCTGCCTCTGCTTCTAAGTGCTGGGATTAAAGGTGTGCATGACCATGCCCAACTTAATTGTGGCTTTATTTATTTATTTATTTATTTATTTATTTATTTATTTATTGGTGCTGGGCTCCAACCCAGAGCCTCACCCACAGTAGCATGGTCGGTAAATACTCTTGTTTCCTCCTCTCCCCTCCTTTCTCCCTCAACTTTGACAGCTAAAGCCATAAATGCCCACAGCAGGAGATTAATAAATTATAGAAAAGAATTAAGACCATCTCGCATCTATGGAGACTCCTCGCTAACATCAGTGTATATTCATAGATGGTATTTTGGTGTTATTAATTTTTAATTATGCAGAATACATGAATATTTTCTCGTGAAAAATTAAAACAGTCTAGATAGGTCTCCGCTTCTCCTAGGCAGCCAGCTCTGCCCCGGCTCTTCTCTCCCAGTCCTTTGCCAGATAACCACTTAGAAATGCATTTACAATGTAGGAAGAATTCCTTTCTTTTCTCATTCTTTGTATGAAGTGCTGGGGGAATACTCAGGGTCTTTTAATAGAACATTTTCAGAAATTAGTTAGAAATTCATAAATCCAGCATTGTGTTCATATTTTTTCCATCTCATAGGTGAACACTTTTTCTGTTTGATTCTGTTCCTACCTGTGGAAAAGACAGTATTTTATGTGACCTTAAACATTTGTGCGTTTATTTATTTATGTGCATGTGTGTGGGCGCACGAATGCCAGGGCACATGTGTCGATGTCAGAGGACAACTTTGAGGAGTTGGTTCTCTCCTTCCACCATGTGGGGTCCTGGGGATTGAACTTAGATCATCAGGCTTGGCAGCAAGCTCCTTTACCTGCTGAGCCATGTTTTGTTGTTTGAGAAAAGGTAGTCCAGGCTAGCAGGGAACTCAAAGCAATCCATTCACTTCAGCCTCCAAAGGGGGGCTGAGGTTATATGCATGAGCCACTATGTCTGGCTTAATTTCTTTAATCAATGTTTTTATTAATTATTTGAGAGTCTGGCTTAATGTTTTACTTTGTATATGTTCGTGTGTAAATGTTTTGGTTTGTGTGTGTGTGTGTGTGTGTGTGTGTGTGTGTGTGTGTGTGTACATGTGTGTGGAGGCCAGAGGTGGACAGCATGTGTCTTCCTGGTGGCCACTGTGAAGCACAGGCAAATCCTCAGAGCTCTCAGTTTGCCCTGGAAAACTTGACTCACAAGAGGCTGAAGGCAAGAGTGATATTTCTTTTCCTGACTTGACTTGAAGCCTCAAGTAGTGCTAGGTTTGGAGTGAGGAGAAAAGTGAAATAAAAAATGGAAGTGGAGACAAAATACAAGTCAGAAGGGAGATCACAGCTGCTGCTGCTCCTGTCAAGGACAGGTGCACCGGGCTGGGTCAGCCTCAGGAAGGTCAGGTGCAGTGCTCAAGGGAGACGCATGCCAATGGGGGACCCAGCATCAAAAGCCAACGTTTTGAGTTCCATGAAGGTCATGCAGGACCTTCCTCAGCTAGCAGTTCTTGAGCGCCCCCTAATGGACACAAAGCTGAAGTGCCACACTGCGATCTTTAAAGGTTAAGTTTACAGACGGCTGTGGACAACTTCAATGTCCAGGGAAGTGTGTAGGATGCTTGACAGTTTTGTCCTAATGAATGATGCAAGGAAGCTTCTATTTCTACCCAGTTCTAGAGGTTTGTAAAAATAGACGTTGTCAGAAATAAAAACAGTTAAATTTTTGAGTAGCTACTGTACACAAGGCTGTACTATGAGACTCCCTCCCTCCTTCCCTGCCTGCCTGCCTGCCTTTCTTCTTCCTCCCTTTCTTCACTGGAACGTGAACCCAGGATCTTGCACATGCAAACACTCTCCCACCAAGCTGCAGCCTCTGCACCCTATGTCTTTAACACGTATCATCTAACCCAGTCATGATAAGCTTTCCCAGTTGCTTACGACTATTCTTATGAGAATATCTACTGTGGAGGAGCTAACTCCCTACTGAGTGCAGTGGTGCATGGCTGTGATCTCAGCACTCAGGAGGCTGAGGCAGGATGACTGAATGCAAGACCAGATGGGATTCCATAGTGAGACTGTCTCTAAAGAAAAACCAAACTAAACCAAAACCACCACCAAAAAAATCACCTTAGAATGGGTCTGTATGACCAAACCAGGATATCAACATTAGAAGGAGAATGAGGAGGAGGAAGAAAGGAAGGGAGGGAGGGAGGCAAAGAAAAGAAGGGTTGGAGAGACAGTTTAGAGTACTTACTATGTGACCATGAGGACCGGAGTTCAGATCCCAGCATCTACCCATGTAACCAGTCAGCTGCCTTGTTCACTGTTCTATTGCTGTGACCAAGGCAACTACTATTAGAGAAAGCATTTAATTGAGAGCTTGTTTACAGCCTCTGAGGTTTAGTCCATTGTCATCATGGAAGGAGCATGATGGCATGTAGGCAGGCACTGGAGCAGTAGCTGAGAACTACATCCTGATCCATGGGCAGAGAAAGAGAGGGCTTGGCAGGGCTTTTAAAACCTCAAAGCCGAACCTTAATCGACACACTTCCTCTAACAAGGCCACCCCCCCCCCCCAGGGTTTCTCTGTGTTGCCCTGGCTGTCCTAGAACTTGCTCTGTAGACCAGGCTGGCCTCAATTC
The DNA here is from genome assembly GCF_003668045.3 of Cricetulus griseus. Lineage (NCBI taxonomy): Eukaryota > Metazoa > Chordata > Mammalia > Rodentia > Cricetidae > Cricetulus > Cricetulus griseus. The sequence continues at coordinate 170,415,034 of NC_048596.1, forward strand.
AGAAATCCACCTGCTTCTGCCTCCTGAGTGCTGGGATTAAGGGTGTGTACCACCATACCTAGTCACACCCTTAAGATCACACCCTTAATCCTTCTAATTCTTTAAAATAGCACCACTCCTTGGTGACTAAGCATTCAAATATATGGGCCTATGGGGGCCATTCTTATTCCACACCAGGGGATCATGGAATGCTTAGAAACTCAGCTCTGAGGGGGAGGAGGAACAGAGGACCCCTTGGGTTCCAGTCTAGTGAGAAAAATGCAAGTACCAGGTTAAGGAAGAGAGATCTAGGAGAGGACACCCAGCTCCCTTTTCTGACCCCATGAGCACAACCACATATGAATACACAGATACAAATATATTTTTAAAAGATTTATTTATTTATTTATTTATTTATTATGTATAGAGTGTTTTGTCTGCATGTGTGCTTGCAGGCCAGAGGAGGGCACCAGATCTCATTATAAGTGACTGTGAGCCATCATGTAGTTGCTGGGAATTGAACTCAGGACCTCTGGAAGAGCAGCCAGTACTCTTAACCTGTGAACCATCTCTCCAGCCCCATAAATATACTGAAGGGACCAGCCCCCCATTTCGGCAGCCATGACAGTAACACGTGCTCGCTATGACCTTGCCTTGGTCACTAAGAGGTTAGGTGCCTGCCTCGTGGCAAGGAACCAATCAGAAGTTAGCTGGTGGCACTATGCTTTATGTCTCTGGGTGTGCTTTCCAGACAAGTGCACAGCAATGATGTGCAGAGCATAGCAACCACCCTGGGAGGGCCTATGGGCCATAACAACCAATTGGCCAATCAACACAGGGCAAGCCCTCCAAGCCTGGAGGCACACCAATCCTGAGCCTGTGCGTACCCGTAGACATTCCCTTTACGCTGCCTTACAAGATTGCTAGGCAGCCAGTTCGGGGTGTCTTTTCTAGCCATCTGCCATGGCAGGTGGGTGAAAGACCCGAGCTAACATGGGGTTAGCTCGTTAAAAAACAATAAAGCCTCATGCAGTTTGTATCAAGCTCTCGAATCTGCCTGGTGATTCGGATGACCGCAGTCGTGGCCTGGGACCCAAATACCTGAGTTTTCCGGGGGTCTAATAATACTTTTAAAAGAAAATAAAGAGGTAATCTGTCCAAAGTAAGCAGGTGGTATTCTATAGTTTGGATGTGAGATGTCCCCCCCCCCCATGGCTCATGTTTGGAAGGCCTGGTCTCCATCTAGTGGCAGCATTTGGAAGTGGCAAATGTTTTAGGAACTGGGGTCTAGCTAGAAGAAGAGGTCTCTTTGAAGGGTATCCCTGAACTCTAGATCCTTATTTTCTCTTTGTCCTGTCTACCAGGAAGTGAGCAGCCTCTGGCACATACTCCTGCTGCCAGGATGCTCTGTCTCACCATAGGCCCAGACACAACAGGGCCCAGAACTGTGGGCTGAAACCTCTCAACTGCAAGCATAAATGCATGTTTCTGTTGGGCATGATGGTATATACCTATAATCAGGAGTCAGAGGCAGGGGGATCAAGGGTTCAGGGCAGCTTAGACTGCATAGCTGAGGACGGAAGGTTAGGAGCGAGGAGCTTAACGGCCAGGGAGTGAGAAGACAAAGAGAGAAATGGTTGCCTCCAAAAAAGATGGCTAATAAACAAATGACTCTAGTTCCAAAACATGGAACTGAGAGCTCTCTGAAGATGACAAGATGCCTGTGTTTGGTCTTTATAGCCGTTGCGTTCCACAAAGTTTCCAGGTTCACACACCCCCCCCCCCCACTCAGGTAGAACCTCATGTCTGTCGTGGGTTAAAGCTGAGACAAGCCGGGCCACGACAAAAAAGCAGGAAATTGGAGTGTGGTTCAGTGGCAGAGAACTGGCCCAGCATCTACAAGGCTCTGGGTTTGATTCAGAAGCCATCTTTTTACAAGGCCAAAATAAGTTCATTCCTGCTCTCGTAAAACTTAGGCTTGACTCTGTCTTGACCCATTTTCTGGAATCTGACGTGTTTCCCACCCTCTACCCTGACCTTCACCATGTAAGATGTTCTGCCAAATAATTTTGAAATGTTCTGACAAGGTCTAACCAGAAGACCTTGGAAGCCCCCTTGCCTTGCAGTTTAGGGTCTATTAAGCCCCACATTTTTCTATGTTCAATGCTATTTCCTCAAACCTCACTTTGGAAATAAAATAAAGACAGAAAATAAAGCTTGCTCAATTTGACCAAAGAATTTGGGTGATGTTCTTTGTTCTTGTTTGGTGAGATTAACAGGATCAGTGTAATACGTGCTTGTTCTTAACCCAAGTTTGATTCCCAGAACCCATGTCAGATAACTTAACAACCACCTGTAACTCACTCCAGGAGATCCAAATCCAATGCCCTCTTCTGGCCTCGTTGAGCACCTATATGAACATACATAAACACACACAAAGGGAAAATTAAAAATAATTTTTAAATGCTGAAAATAAACAACACAGACATAGACACTAAGAAAGGAAGAATGAATGACGAGAGGCCTGGATGCCATCACATTGACCTGGGCCCTCGTTCCTTATTTGCTAGTAGTACTGTAGATGAAAGTGTCCTGCCTGGTCCCACAGCCATTTAGACACAAAATAAACACACAGAGGCTTATATTAATTATAAACTGTTTGGCCAATGGCTTAGGCTTATTGGCTAGCTCTCTCTTAATTATTAACCCATTTCTATTTAATCTATGTATCTCCATATAGTCTTGGCTTACCAGTGATGCCCCCGCCTCTTGCTTTCTCGGTAGCTGCAAGGCATCTCACTTGTAACACACCCTCAGCATCTTCTGGGTTTGTACAGAAAGAAGCACATTTTGCTTTGTGTGATGGCTACCCGCGGTTTCTACTTGACTATATGTGGAATGAACTACAGTCTAGTGTAGGGCACACCTGTTAGAGATTTTCTGCTTGGTTTGAAGTGGGCGAATCCACTTCTAGTCTGGACCCTTGAGACAGGAAGACACATACCTTTGATTCGGATGTTGAGGCAGGAAGTTACACCGTTAATATGGACCATACCTTCTGCTAGAAGCCTATATAAGGATACAGAAGAAGGAAGCTTTTGCTGTTCGCATGTCTGCCTTTGCCTTGCTAGCACATCCATTCCTTCACTGGCATTGGAGCCTACTTTGGATTTGTAATGTGAGATTTCCTGCCTGGTTCCACAGCCGCCTCAGAGCCCCCAGATAAACACACAAGATTATATTAATTATAAAGCTGGTGGCCTTTGGCTATGGTTTCTAACTGGCTAGCTCTGACTTAATTACTAACCCATAACTACTAATCCATGTATTTCCACATGGTCTTGGCTTACCAGACCTGCAACTCCTTTGCCTGCTACATGATGACAGCTGGCTCAGCATCTCCATGGAGGAGAGAAGAGAGAAGAGAGTGATTTCCTGTTTGTCCTTGCTTATATACTGTTACTGCCCAGCTACGATACTTCCTGCCTGTCTGTACAGACCTCTAGACCTCTATGGTTAGCTAGTGGCACACTCCGTTCTCTGACCCCCAGACAGGCTTTATTTGTGTCAGATATCACCACAGGGATTCCAGCATATACTAAGAACAGCTGAGACATCCAGCCTTGTGGACTGAGCAACTTCTGTATTCTTGGACTTTCCATTCACAGCCAGCCATTGTTGGATTAGCTGGACTGCAGCCTGTAAGTCATTCCAATAAACTCCATATATTCATTCCATAAGTTCTGTTATTAGAGAACCCTGACTAATACAGTTTGTTTGTTTTGTTTTTGAGTCAGAGTTTCTCTGTGCAGCTCTAGCTGGCATGAAACGCGATATGAAGACCAAGCTAGATCCCTTGCCTCTGTCTCTTGAGTGCTAGGATTAAAGGCCTATGCAACTATGCCTAGCAGAAGCTTTCTTCTTCTTCTCCCTCTTTTCCTTCTCCTCCTCCCCCTCCTTCCCTTCCTTCTTCAAGGCAGTGTCTAATGTTACAGGTCTGAAATTCACATGTAGTCCATGCTGGCCCTGAACTCATGGCAATTCTTCTACTTCAGCCTCCTAAATGTTGTCGTTACAGAATTAACTTCTCTGATTTCTAAGCACACTCAAGGCTGCAAGTCTGTTTCTGTTTTATTCTTTCATTCCTCAAGATGCTTTTCTTTTGTCATTTTTTTGAAATATCAGCTGCAAAAATATTTAATAGTCAACCCCAAGAGAACCCTTGACAGATGGCCTTCAAAACAGATGGTTCCACTGAAAGATGGCAGTTGAAAATGGAGAGTAATTTCAGCCAATCAAGAAGATGGGGTCCCCTGGAGACAAAGTTTCCACAACAGCCAAGACCACATCCTCCAAGCTCCCTTGGTATGTGTTTCACCCACACATGAGCCTTCCTGAGGGTGGAGACAACTGTTTTTGTTTTAAATAACATCTGGAATGTTGAAAAGGAAGAGAGAGGAGCCCCAGGACTTTGTCAATCAAATCCACATTTCTTTTGATGGATTCAGCATTAGTGACAAATTGCCCAATCAGACATAAACAAAGTTGATAGATATCGACAAGCCCATCTCTAAACGGCAGCAGTGGAGAAATGTGTGGGATGGTTGGCTTTTCTTTCTTTGTTCACCCAACAGTCAATATATTTAATAACAAGTAAAACAACTAGATATCTAAGAAAACCCCAACCACCTTCACAATGCTGTCTGATAGTCAGCTGCCCATGACTAATGGGTGTGTGGGCTTCCTTCCATATCAGTCACAGTTGGCTGCAAAGCTTTTAGGACTTTTCTGGAATTCACCAAGGGTTCCAAGCTCACCTGTGAGGCGTGGTTGCCACAAAAAGTGCTGCCCTCTATTTCGGAAGTCCAAAGTGCCCATGCTGGTCTGCCACCACAGCCTATGTAAATCTGGGCAAGATATTTAACCAGTGGAGCTTCAGTTCCCCTACATAGTTCAGGATGCTAAGAAACCTTTATTTCCTGCCTGGGGTGGTTACAAGGTTGTTGCAGACAATGGAAGAATACAAGTAAATTATTTTTCCTCTCCTTGTATTGCCTTATTTGATTATTTTTGCAGTGCCAGGGCCTTGGACATGCTGGGGAACCATACCACCCCTGAGGTATGACCCCAGGAGATCTATATTTTACTGAGAAACAATTTCCTGTCATAAAATGCACAAATCCTAACACAAGGCTCAGTAAGGTTTTGCACACATGTACTTCTGTGTCCATAGTTATCATAAAGCTACACTCATCACGTCAACACTTCCAAGAAAGAACAGTCTCCACTCTTTCACTGTAGATTAGCTTGGTGTATATTCTTGAGCTTGATATCATTGGAATCACAAACTGAGTATTCTTTTATGCCTGGCTTTGAGCCGACAGTGGTTTATGACACCCACTTACACAGATGCAGGCAGCAGTTAGCAGTTTGTTCATTGCTGAGTAGTATAGTCCATTGTACGGCCATGCCACAATTCACAAAGCATTTATTTTTTGTTCATGGACAATGGAAATTAGCTGTTTACAGTTTTGAGCTGTTATGAATAAAGCTGCTATGAACATATTTGCAGAATGACTTCTGTGTAAATATATTTCCATGTCTCTTGGGTAAGAATGTAGTGGCAGCATGGCTGAGTTTTGTTTGTGTGTCTTTGTTTGTTGTTATTATTTGTTTTTTGTTTCTTCAAGAAAAGGTTTCTCCGTAGCTTTGGAGCCTGTCCTGGAACTCAATCTGTAGACCAGGCTGGCCTCGAACTCACAGAGATCCACCTACATTTGCTTCCTGAGTGCTGGGATTAAAGGTGTATGCTGCCACCACCCAGCTTTGGGTGGTGTTTTTAACCTTCTTAGAAATTGCTAGGTTTCTGGAGTAGCCGTATAATTTTCTGTCTCTCCAGAAAAGAGTGAGAACTGTAGTTCTCTGACTCATTATACTGTTGCCTGTGGACTATGGCGGCCTCTGCTGTGTGGGAGATATTACTGTTAGTATTAGGTAGGAGATGTAGTGTTAGGATTAATGCACAGCATCTGGCCCTCGACTGGTTTCACTCATTCTGTTCTGAATATGGCCTGGAATAAACTTAATCCGGCTAGTCTCCTTTTACTGCACCCGTGTAATGAAGCTGGGATTAACCCTTTCCCCTCAATGTCACTGTGAGTGTTAAACGTGAGTGTTAAAATCTTGCAGCGACCTCTCATCTTAGGGCATTACACACAGTAAGTGCACAATTGTTGATTTCTATGATATCTATTTACTTGCATGTTCTGGAGGCCTGCTCTTCAACAGATCCCAGTTGGAGAGAACAGCTTTATGTATCTTATGCCCATCAGGAAAGCTGAGAGTCCAGAGTCATTTGCTTTAAAGGGGTGGAACTGTCAACGTTCTCCAACCAGAAACAGCCTTACTTCCTTGAGATAAGTCCACACTAAGGTGGCAAAGCACAGAGATGGAAAGACCCGAGTCAGTCACCTAACGCTCACCTTTACTCTGGACTTCTAATGAGGTGAGAAAGCTGGAGTCCTTACTGTTTCAACTCATTACCAGCAGCTCCAGCATCCTGAGCTACACAGCTGTGCTCGTAGAACTCCTCCACTGAGCCTGGACTTGCTCTCGGCATCCTTCAAACCAGCTTCCAGGCATGCCTGCTGCATTGCCAGGAGCTACTTTTTCAGCAGAAGCCAATTTGCCATCCTTGATAACGTCAAATCACCTTTTGTGCAGCTGAAATGAAACTTGTGAAGAGGGCAAAGTTAGAGCTGTCCCTATTAAGCTTTTAATGTCTCCTGGAGGATCCTGCTGATCAGTCACAGATCACAAAGCTTTATATAACTAGCTGCCACCCACTATGAAATCATCTCTGGCAGCAGCAGCTCAAGATAGGAGAGCAATCGGTGTGTGGGGGGTGAGGCGTCTGTCTGTCCTTTACAAAGTATTTCTTGCTTTGTTCTCCATAAGGGGCGTAGTACACGTGGGGAATAGCAAAGCAGTAAATCAGAATTTCAGACTGCAAACAGTTGCCGGAGGGGATATGATATGAGTTCTGGGTCACAAAAATGATTTCAAATTCCACCACTATTTTATTGTAGTATAATGAATAATATATGTGTGGCAAAGTGCACAGATCTTAAATGGGCAGCTTAATAAATTTTTAAAAAGTGAATACACCCATGCACTCAGCAGCCAGATTAGGAAACAGAACATTTTCAGATCCGAGAAGATGCCTTCTTTTCCTTCCCAGTCAACACCCCCTTTCCACTCCAAAATAGACACTATTCTGACATCCATCACCACAGATCAGCAATTAGCTTGGCCTGAGTTGAACTCTGAGTTAATGGAATCTTCTCTTTGTTCCTACATTCTTTTACTTCTCCTTCTATGAGATTTTTGCATGCTGTTATTTGTGGTTGTAGTTGATTCTCTCTGTCTTGGTGTGCACAGACCTGTGGGCATATTTTGTACAGGTAAATACACACATGTGCCTGTTGAGGCCAGAGGACCTGGGTGCCAGTGTTTATGAGTCCTTCCCCTTGTTTTGTAAAAACAGGTCTCTCCCCGGCCTGGAGTCCCCCACTTAGCCTGAGTTGGCTGTTTAATGAGTCCCAGGGTCCTACCTGTCCTGCCTCCGCTGAGCTGGGATTACAGCATAAGCAACTACACCTGCCTTTCTCTTTTCCTCTTGGGATTTCAAGGATAAGCATTTTACAAACCAAGCTCTCTCCAAGTCCTGGTCGTTTGCTTATTTCTGATAGAGTTATCTTTGTGACTGTAGAAGCTCTTTATGTATTTTGGGTATGAGCCTTAGTTAGAAATATGTATGGCACATTTCATTCTGTCACTGGTCTTTTCTTAGGGCCAACAGTTACATGTGTGTGGAGAGGATTTTGTTTGTTTTTAAAGTCTTTCTCTTCCTTCCTTCCTTCCTTCCTTCCTTTTACTCTTTCTGTGTGTGTTGAGGGGACTTATGCCGTGGTGGGCACGTGGAGGTCAGAGGGCAACTTGTGGGAGCCACTTTTCTTCTACCAGGTGGGCCCAGAGATCATCATGACCAGAACTTCATGCATGCAAGGAAAGCACTCTACTATTGAGCTATACTCAGTCTAAGAATATTATTATTACTATATTATTATTATTATTATTAATTATTTTGGTTTTTTGAAACAGGATTTCTCTGTGTAGCTTTAGAGTCTGTCCTGGAACTCACTCAGTAGACCAGGCTGGCCTTGAACTCACAGAGATCCTCCTGCCTCTGCCTTTAATCCCAGAGTGCTAGGATTAAAGGCATGCGCCACCACTGCCTGGTATAAGAATATTATTTTTATGCTATCATCCTTCACAGCAAATATTTGACTGTTCTGTAATTCCTTTAAAATGAGTGTTACCTCTCTCTGTGTCTCTTTCTCTGTATGCATATACATGTGTGTATGCCCCATGGCATGCTTGCCAAAGTCAGAGGACAACCTATGGGAGTAGGTTCTATCTTTCAGGCACGTGGTTTCCAGAAATCAAAATTGGGTCATTGGGTGGCTCTACCTGCTGAGATACCTCCATGGTCCTAATTGCACTGGAATTCTTGCTTTTTAGCTAGTGAGAGGCTTCAGGCTCCAGTCTGGGGTGTTCCTTTCCCCTGTCTTTTATGCTTTCTCAGTTGAGCCAAAAATATGTGAAGAAAGAACATCCTTCCCACTGTGCCTGTGTCTAGGCTTACACCCTAAAAGCTCAAATAACTGCTGGGGGCTAACCCACATCTCTATGACCTCCAGGCAAGTCTTCTACCAATGGAGCTGTACCCCCATCCCTAGAGTTAAAACTAACATTAACATGTACAATTGTATAGACAGCAAATAGTTTTTAAACATTTAAGGGGATGGCTCAGTGATTGAGAACCTACTACACTCTTTGCAGAGGCCCTGAGTTTGGTTCCTGTCACCAGTGTTTGGCTGCCCACAGGCCCCTGCAGTACAAAGTCACACGCATATACACACAATTAAGAAATAAACTTAAAAACTTTAAGCCACTTTGATGAAAAAGCTGTGAAACTATTTTATTAAGAAACAATCATGTCTAAATGAGGTTTCATAAAATAGTTCAAAATATACATTTTTCTAAAGAAATTATACAAGGTAAAAAATCTAGCTGGGCGTTGGTGGCGCATGCCTTTAATCCCAGCACTCGGGAGGCAAAGGCAGGCAGATCTCTGTGAGTCTGAGGCAAGCCTCTTCTCGAGAGCGAGTGCCAGGATAGGCTCCAAAGCTACACAGAGAAACCCTGTCTCGAAAAACCAAAAAAAAAAAAAAAAAAAAAAATCTAATGCACTGAGGTAGCCACAGAACCCAATTCTCTATGTCTATAGGAACAGGCTTTCTTAAAAACTATTCTGCATATTGGCTGGGTGCTGTAGTGTACATCTTTAATCCAAGCACAGAGGAGGGGAGTAGGGGCTGGAGGCTCCTCTGGTCTGCATAGTCAGTTTTAAGCCAGCCAGGGCTATAGAGTGAGACCATAAACATACATACATACATACATACATACATACATACATACATACATACATACATGCATACATATTCTGCTCTTAGGAACACTTGTAAAAGCTGGCTTTCAGGACACAGATTTTTATCAAGAAAATTACTTTTGTTTCTGCTCATTTTCTCAGGCTTTTTGGCTACTTAGAAAACAGTCCTAACAGCGTGAAGGGTCACTTAAGTAACTGTTTTTGTTCATTTTGTTTTTGTTTTGGAGACAGGGTTTCACTATGTAGATCAGGCTGGCCTGGAGTTCTCAGAGTTTCACCTGCTTCTGCCTTCCAAGGACTGGGATTAAAGGTGTGGGCCACTCCAAGCAGCTTTATGTTCATCTTTAGAAAACAACTTTATAAGCATCTATTTTAAGGTAATTTTAGTACATTTAACACTCTATGTATCTGTGACTAGAAGTGTGTAGAGCCATGTATCTGAACTTTATGTAAATATTATGGTAAAGTTTACAGTTAATAGCATTCAAGTTTAATACATACAAAATGCTTTATTTTATACAATATGCGTCTCACCAGGACTTACGATAATAGTGAATAAAAATGTGACATTTCTGTCATCTGTGATCCACACCATTCCAAGGAAAAGTTGCCATTCTGGCAGTCCTCCATTTAAAACCTGGTCAATATCTATTTGCCTTGACTAAATAAGTGCTTCATCTTGTACATATGAGACACACTTAGAATTTGAAAATGACTATTTGTGGTCACTACTCTCCTTCCATGTATAGGCAAGAGGTCAGAAGTATTGATTTTTTGGGTCATTTCTGTACACCTATTACCTTATGGAACCAGAGGTTCTAAATTTTTCTTAAAAAATAAAAGCTGAGTTAATTTATAAAGAACTTATTGGTGGGGCACAACTGGAGAGTTGGCTCAGTGGTAAAGAGTCCTTGTTACTCTTGCAGAAGACTCAGGTTCTATTCCCAGAACCTCCATGCTGGCTCACAACTGTCCAGAATTCCAGTCTCATGGTCCAATACCCTCTCCTGACCTCTGTGGGCATCTGGCACACATGTGGAACACACACACACACACACACAGGCATGCAAAACATTTATAGCCATAAAATTAAAACAAAACTGAATTTTTGAGGCTAGCAAGATGGTTCGGCAGATAAAGACACTGGACCTGTACACACATGGCACATTAATTAATGCAATAAAAATTGAATAGAAACTTGGGCTGGCAAGAAGACTTAGTTGGTAAAGTACCTACTGCACAAACATGAGTGTTATGGAATATTAGTTGAAGATGTATTATGTTCATTTTTTCCTGTGGAATATTTGTTTAGTGCTTCATTCTTTTATGTTGCATTTGTTTATCTATGTGAAACTGTGTTACTTTGCCTGCCTAAAACACCTGATTGTTCTAATAAAGAGCTGAATGGCCAATAGTAAGGCAGGAGAGGGAAAGTCAGGACTGCCAGGCAGAGAGAATAAATAGGAGGAGAGAAGGGAGAGTGAGAAAAGGAGAAGGAGATGAAGATAACACAGCAGTCACCCAGCCACACCACCAACCATGGAGTAAGAAGGAAAGAAAGGAATAGAAAATAGAAAATGGTAAAAGCCCAGAGGAAAAAGGTAGACGGGACAACTTAAGAAAAGCTGGCTAACAACAAGCCAAGCTAAGGCCAAGCATTTATAAGTAATAATAAGTTTCTGTATGATTATTTGGGAGCTGGGTGGCAGGCCCCCAAAAGAGTAAAGAGCAAAAACAACCAACTACACATGAAAATCTAAGTTACAATCCCCAGTGCCCAAGTAAAAGCTCTGGGTGGTGGCAAGTTCCTTTAACCCTGGTGCTAAGGGGAGCAGGCCAGAGACAAGTGGACTTTGGAGCTCATGGGCTGGCTATTTATGCACATTGGTGAGCTCTGCGTTCAGTAAGAGACACTGTTTCAAAAAATAAGGAGAGCGATAAAGACATCCTTTATCAACCTCTGGCCTCCAAATACATGCACATACCTGCCCACACACTTCTGCACATATTCAAATTTATACCACAAACATACAAGTGCAGGCAGAAAGAATCTCTATGCAGCCATAATGCTAATTAACATGGGCATCTTGGTATGTGAATTGTATTTATGTTCCCTAAGTATGTAAGGCAAAGCTTAAGATAACAATTTCCCAAGTAGGATCCACTAAACTAGAATTATTAATGGTGACAACTTTCTTTAGGTCTGTGTTTACATGTTCCTCATTATTATGTCATGACAGTGACCTATTAGACACATCCAATACTGTGCACTCCAAAAAATGCCTCTTAATAATTGGAATAGGGGTGTTAGTGGGGGGCAGGGGAGGAGGGGAGGGAGAGGGAACTGGGATTGACATGTAAAACAAGCTTGTTTCTAATTTAAATAGAAAAGTGGGGGAAAAGTTAATAGAAAAGTAAAAAAAAAAAAACAACACTTAAAAAGGTATTTTGGGAGCTGAAGTGTTGGCTCAGCATACTGCTCTTGCAAAGGACTTGTTGGGTTTGGTTCCCGGCATTCATGTCTCACAATCACCAGTAATTTCAGCTCCAGGGGGTATGATGACCTCTTTTGGCCCTTGGGCACCAGAGCATGCACCCAATAACCATAATGTTATGACGACGTAGCTAGCCTCTTAGGAAGATACAGGGTTAAATACACTGGAAGTCCTTCCCTCCATACAGTTGCTTACAGATCTGTTGGTGCTATTTTGTTTATGATCTATCTAACAGATAAAGCTTGCCTGAAGACCAGAGGGCAAAGCTAGACACACTAGGCTGGGGTTAAAGGTGTGTGCCACCACCTCTTGGTGAGTCAGAATGTTTATATGATTTTTAAAAATTATTTTTAAATGTGTGTGTGTGTGTGTGTGTGTGTGTGTGTGTGTGTGTGTGTGTACATGGGAGTGTAGGTGCATGTGGAGGCTACAGGTAATGATGCTCTGGGAGCTACCTGATGAGGATGCTGGGGATGGACCTGGGTCCCCTGAAAGGCACTCTTAGCCACTGAGCCTCCAGCCCAGAGCCAGAAGTCTTGAGTAAAGTAGTACCCTACATGTAATCTCAGCTCCTGGGAAGGAGGTACGAGGACTGTGAATTCAAGGCCAGCCTGGATTGTATAATGAGAGTCTGCCTCGAAAAACAATGAATTTGCCTGGCCATGGTGGCGCCCGCCTTTAATGCCAGCACTCGGGAGGCAGAGGCAGGCGGATCTCTGTGAGTTTGAGGCCAGCATGATCTACAGAGTGAGTTCCAGGACAGCCTCCAAAGCTACAGAGAAACCCTGTCTCAAAAAGCCAAAACAAAAAACTGAACCAATGAATTTTCATCTTATTATTTTGAGACAGGGTCTCATGTAGCCCATGCTGTCCTGGAATGCACCCCCACCCCCGCCATGTAGCTAAGAACCTCTGCTCCTCCTGCTTCCATTTCTGAGTGCTGGGAAACCCAGAATGCACCAGCCTATCTGCTTGTGAGGTACTGGGATTGATGCCAGGCCCAAGCACGCTGCCATCTGAGATACATCCCCTGCCCATAGAGAATTCTCCAATAACTTCAGGCAGATGCTGTTGTGCTTCTCTTCCAGCCTGGGATGCCTCCCCTGGGATATCTTAGTCAGGGTTTCTATCTCTATGATGAAACACCATAACCAACAAGCAAGTTGGGAGGACAGGGTTTATTTGGTTTACACTTCCTCACCATAGTTCATCACTGAAGGAAGTCAGGGCAGGAACCTGGAGGCAGGAGCTGATGCAGAGGCCATGGAGGGTGCTGCTTATTGGCTTGGTTATCAGGGCTTGCTAAGCCTGCCTCTCTCTCTCTCTCTCTCTCTCTCTCTCTCTTCCTTTCATTCACATGTTCCTAGACTCACACTTACAAGATGGAAGGCATGAAGAAAAGAAGATAGAGAAGGGGGAGGGAGCTATGGGAATGAGAAGGGAAGAAGAGGAAGGATGCAGAGGTCATGAGGGAGCAGAAAGGTTGAGTCAGGTGTAGATTAGAAGAAAGGATATGTGATAGGTAGGGTTTTAGTTGGGGGGGGAGGAGGGGAGGATGGGAGGGAGAAGGGAACTGGGATTGTCATGTAATTCAATTGTGTTTGTAACTCAAATAAAAAACTAATCCCTTAAAAAAAAAGAAAAGATAAAACAAAACATGGATGAAGGTTTTATCTTTCACAAATGATTGTTCTTAGGTGTGATCTGTTTGTCCACCTGCAACAATTTTGACTGTGTTCACCAGCATTCAAACGAAAGGCTCCTCCATAACTGTGGTTTCATTTACTTTTTGTCTCTTCAGGTGAGTCTGCAGAATAGCCCCTGTACGGCTGGAATCCCTGAAGAACAGCAGGGTGAACTGTTGTCAGCTGCCTCTGTGTGACTGCCACAGAATGGCAGCTCTTAGTTGTGTGTGGGAACCTTCCCACAGCGACTCAGTACTGTGGACCCTATGGGTCATTTCTGCTTGATGGTAACACCTCAGGAATACATATGAACCTGGAACAGTGGTACACTCTCCATAGTTGGGCTAAGATTTCCATGGCCTGACTTGGAAATTCCCTTATTTTATTAAATGTTCAATTGATTTTCACCCTGACCCATGTCTTGTCCTTGAAAGAAACCTAGGATATGCAGTTCCAAGTGAATTGAAATATTGCAGCAAAACATCTCAGTCAGGAGTTTCTGATCCTGTGCACTCATCACTGTGGCATGGATTTCCTGCAGCTGTTCCACACACAAGCTGTGTCACTGACACTTGTAGCAGCTCTTAGGTCAGGGCACCTATGTCTTATTGGTAGCTGAGTGTGAAGCCCACAGGCATGTCAAGAGTGCGGCATGGCCACAGGGATGCCCAGTGCTTCTTGATGGCAATGACATGAGGAGCACAGGAAGGAGCTAGGAAGGCCTGCTGTTCTCAGGGTCACATGGCACCAGGCTCACATTGGTGGGAACAAAACAGACATTTCCAGGGATGGGCAAAAGCAAAGGAAACCCCAAGGGATGTAAAGTTGCCAACCACAGGGGAAAACATTTATAGGTCAATAAAACAGCAAGAGGCTAGAGGAGGTCTTCAGTTTAGATGTCCCTGCATAAGCTGTCCAGCCATGATCACAGACCTACCTCAGAAAATTCAGACACACATGAAGACATCAGAACAACTAGGGGAAATATGAGAATCAAAGCAGAGGAAGCACACTCAGGAAGCAGAGGCAGGTGGATTTCTGTGAGTTCAACCTTGTCTACAAAGAGAGTTCCAAGATAGCAAGGGCCATTACACAGAGAAACCCTTCTTGAAAAACCAACCCCCCCCAAAAAAAAAGAAAGAAAAAAGGAAAAAAAGCAGAGGAAGCTTGCAAGAGTGGTGTCTGCACTATGCTTGGTAGGCAAGCATGAGACCCGACTTCATCTACCTCCTTTAACAAACAGGTATGGTGACATATTCTTGGAGTCCCACCACTGGTAGAGCAGCCACCAGCTGATTCCTGGGTCTCACTGTCAATCCACCAGCCTAGTAGAATCCCTGAGACCTGATATAAATGAGTGACAGAAGTTGTGAGCTGCCATGCAGGTGCTGAGAATTGAAGTCAGATCCTCTAATACTTTTGGTTGCAAGCCTAGCCTTTAATGGCTGAGACATCTCTCCAGCCCCTGTCAAGGTAATTTTATTTTTGATGCTTTGAGACAGGGCCAGTAGCCCATTCTTAAGGTGAATAAAGGCCCTATGTACCTAATGGTGACCTCAAACATCTGGTCCTTCTGCCTCTATTGCCTGAGTGCTGACATTACAGGTATTGGACTGTGTCTTCCATCAGTACAATGCAATAAACTCTGTCAGATACTGCAGTGTGCTAGGGCAACACTCTGTGACGGACGTGTATCCCTAAACCATTTTACAGATTTTCTAGAGAGACCTGGTGTCAGGACGTGGAAGATGGGATCTCCTCTGGACTTGGGATCACTGTGGATGCTCTCAACTCATGAGTGTAGCTTAGGTCCCTCACAGCAAACAGACATACTGACAAAGTCAGAAAGCCAAGAAACAGTATCATAGGATGAGAAGTATCAATGTACCCCATGGTCACCTGCAATTCCCAATCCTTAGAGCAACCACAGAGACTCAGAAGAGACATTTTCTAGTAAGAATGAGGAGGCCAGGAGCTATTCTGACTCCACCCAGCTAAACCTCTAGCACTTTGATGACAATTCTGACCAAGAAGCAGAAAATTTCTTAGTGTTGTTCATCTTGAGTCATCTTTTGGTCAGTGGACAGTCCAAAGTCACATTGACACAGACAGACAGAAAACACTTAGCCTCTGTCCTGGGGAATTGGATATGGACTTCCACATTCTGAGGATCATCCAGCTCATGAGAGTGACTGAGAGGAATCTTCATAGTGACCACTGGGATTAAGAAAGTGGGATTAGGGGTCTGTGTTGGAGAGATGCCTCAATTGGCAAAGTCCTTGTCCCAGAACCCACATACTAAGTCGGCTGCACCAGCACATGGTGGAAATCCTTACCCTTGAGAGTCTCAGGAAGGAGTCTAAGAGGATTGGTGAGCTCCAGAATTGGTGACAGACTTTCTCAACAATCAAGGTGGAAGCCAAAGAGAAGAGAATCTTGAGGTTGACATTTGGATCCATGAACTAACAATTACAAACAGAAATGAACACATAGGTCACACTGCGCACGCGCGCGCGCACACACACACACACATACACACACCATGCTTACAAAGTTTCTAGCAACTGATCAAGATGGAGTGGATGCAGCACACCAGTTCCTAGCTGACAGTTGAAAATGGAGTCCATGATCACAGTCGGCACACAGAAGGTCCTCTGCTTGAGTCAGAATCTTTTTGCATCTAGTTAGAATTTAGCATCAATGCCCAATGCAACATCTAGCAATTAATTATAAACACAGACCTGTACATGATCAACCCATTCCAAAAGGAACCAGAATTAATGCATTTGCACATAGAGGGGCACATGACCTACAGGAAACAAGAAATTCTCAGCAAACACGAAACAATAGGTATTGTCTAGTGGCAACCCAGTAACTCTGGTCCCCTTTCCAGGAAGCCTGTCCTGTTACAGTGGTAGGGTAGCCTGTGAAGCCTGGGGCAGATGAGGCACACACATTACTGGCTCTCAGGAAGAATTCTCCGGTCACTGCCTAACAACTACAAATCATCCTCATGTAGACATGTGGATCCAGGAACTCCCCTACTCTCAACATGGAAAAGAGCACTTCTGTTCATGGAACATATGGAGTCGTGTGTCCATTTTATCTGAGCCAGACACAAGAAGGCTCAGTCACTTCACCATATTCCTGTGTTCCCACAGCACTGAGCTCTGACAGGATAGAGCAGGAGTTGAATGACACACCCATTGAAAGCCCAGCCTCCCTACCATGCACAGGTTGTTTCCAGATGAACCAGAGGCTTCCTTAAACTCTGGATTATAAATTGAACATACCTATGCATGCAGGGGCCATATCTCATATAACACAATTTCTACTAAACATCCCTCCCAAGTCTATCTGGGTTTGTCTCAGGAGTCCTGAAGTTGACTGACTCAATCCTGCAAATGACAGCACCTGCCCTGCTCTTCACCTAAAACTCCCAGCATGTTCAAGGGTCATGTTGTCATCTGCACGGGCATTGTGCTGTGCTTCACTGTTACAGTCATTGTCTTTCTAAACTCCTCCCTACACTACCTACCAACTGCTGTTTTCAGGGGAAAACAGGAACATAGGTGGTGCATACACATACTTGCAGCCAAAACACTGTGTGTGTGTGTGTGTGTGTGTGTGTGTGTGTGTGTGTGTGTATCTCCATGGCTTGTGGGGGTTAATGCTCCCCTTAAATCCTGTGGGTCCTGGTGACCCAATTCAGGTTCTTAGACTCAATGTCAAGTGTCTTTACCCAACAAAACTGAGATCTTAACATGTGGTTCATGGCCCCCTGGGAGGAGAAACAACACTTTCACAGGCATCAGTCAAGACAGTCAGTACACTCAAATATTTATATTATGATGCATAATAGTAGCAAAATTATAGTTTTGAAGTGGCAATGAAAATAACTATATGGCTGATGGTCACCACAACAGGAGGAACTGTATTAAAGGGTTACAACATCAGGAAGGTAGATAGCCATTCTACTAAGCCAATTCATCAGCACCCATCATCACCACTCATACACATGCATTTGAATAGTGCAAACCAATATACAATAAGTGTTAAAAATCCCTTTATAGTACTAAAAATGAACAACATTTTTAAGTGGGTACATGTTTTGAAAGAAAATGAAAAAAAATAAAAGCATAGATTCCTAAGTTAGGCATCATGTATCTGATAGATCAGCAATTATGGTGATGTCCCCTGAAAATATCATGTTTTGTTTCATCTGATCCTGAAATGCAACAAGGATAAGAATGCAGGATTCTTCTTTTTGTTTTAAACTCAAGTGAATCTTTATTCCAGTTTAAAAGCAAAGCACCTCATGGCATGGAATGGAGGTGGGCCCACATTCATTTTACCCATAGAATCAGACACAGGACAGACAAAGAGTCACATGGCAGAAGGAGAGCTTAGAACTGTGAGGGAATGCATGCAGATCAGAAAACAGAAAGAGGAGGCAAAGTTACATTTTCTGAGTATATCCAGAAAGTGAGCAGATCTGTGAACCAGTGTGGTTGCACTCTTTAAGTTACTGCAAGGGAAAACATGGTACTTATTTATTAAAGGGAAAATGGTTTGGCGTTTAGCATGGCTGAAGAGAACTCCCCCTTCTAGGGGTGACCCCTTGGGAGGTGGACCCTGTCCACCTGCAACATTAGACTCTACCCAGATTCTAAATCCTTGATGTGGGGAAATATGTTCTTAATCGGCCTTCAATGCTATCATAGCATTTCATCCTCTGAAGAGGGAACCCTAAAATGATCAGGGATAAGAGCCCAAGCACTTCTGGCAACTGTGGCCTGTTGCTAGGACAAGGCTACCAACAGTCCCACAGGTATTTCTGACTTTGAAAAGCCAGGCTACAAGATTTCTGTCTTTGTTGTCAGTGGTACTTAGCCAAGCTCATACATAGTTCATCTCTGGCCAGAAGAGAAGCCAAGGAGCCTGCAAGGTACACTCACACTGTATATCACTACAGAACACTCAGGGCAACCCAGTACTAACGCTTCAAGACAGATCTAGGCATAAACCCCCATTAATGGCAGCCATTGAGGTGACAGAGAAGTGACTTCACACTGTCACCCTTGGAAGTCTAAGGAGCACTCTGAAGCTTTAGGGATCTTGACTCAGCACAAACCTAGATTTGTGGTTTTGACACTGCAAAGGATTGTAGGAGTAGCCTTGATGACAAGGATATTTCAATAGGTTTGAGCATGAGGACATGTCAGTGCAGTGAAAGCAGTTGGCTCAGGCCCTGCTGCCAGTGCCTCCAGCTGAGTCCAGCAGCATGCTGTGTGTGATCCTCTGAAAGCCTGAGCCAAAAGAACCTCTGCCTTGCCGGGCTTTGGTGGCGCTTGCCTTTAATCCCAGCACTCGGGAGGCAGAGGCAGGAAGATCTCTGTGAGTTCGAGGCCAGCCTCCTCTCCAGAGTGAGTTCCAGGAGAGGCTCCAAAGCTACACAGAAAAACCCTGTCTCGAAAAACCAAAAAAAAAAAAAAAAAAAAAAAAAAAAAAAACAACAACAACAACAAAAAACCTTTGCCTCTCTGAAGTTGAGTCTTGGCATCAATTTGGGAGGAGCCACATGCAAAGAACCCCAAAACCTATGATGGCTTATCCCAAACTGTGATTTGTCTGTCTCTGTGAATTCACAAGGAGCCATTGTAAGGAATGAGAGGGGCCCACCAATATTAGGCAGCAGTTGTGCCTGGATCTTGTCCTTTCTTTGCAGTGAACTTGTTGCTTGGCTGAAGAGTACCTGACTCAAGACTTTGGTCATTGAGAGCTTTTTTTTTTATTGTCTGTTTTTAACACTGAACATCTGTGATCACCACTGATCTGAACATCGTTGAGTGTGCTGACCGGTGGGTTGGGTTTGGGCCTAACTGTTGATTACCGTTTGTTTTAGATTTAGTTTGAGCATTTGCTTGTTTATTTTGTTACATACCATTGTCTATTATTCCCTATGCATTTATTTTACATTTTACATTGATTTATTTTTCACTTTGACTTTTCTTAGTCTGTATTATCTGGAAAGGTTAGGAATTTGATTCTCCATGGGATTTGGAGCATACACACCTACTTTGTTACCTCACTCAGCCTTTCCCTGTGCTTATAAATTCCCCTATCATGGTAAGCATCTTCTGCCCCCCATGCCACTCATGAAAGTTAACAGTTCTGGGCCATCTTGGGGGCCAACATTATCTTCATGGCATCACAGTGTCACAGACAGGGTGTCATCCTTTTGCTGCCCATATATATGACAGTAAGGGTCAGGAATTACATCATGACTGCAGAGATGAAGGGATGTGCAGTAGTTGGAGTCATTACAGAATTGGAGGGTCTGAGTGACAAGTACCTTGAACAAGCCTGTGTGTTCATTCTCTATCTAGTCCATAACCATGTCTCTAAGCCAGACTGCCCATACCTGACTGAGTCCATTCTCCGCAGTTGTTACTGCTGCTGTTGAAACCCGAATGTTGTCCACAGGGTTTGAATGGGAGAGGTTTCATTGACATCCTCTTAAGTCTCTGAGTGCTTGGTCTCCAGCAGGGGGTTGTAAACCCCATGGCAGTGAAACCCAAGGGTTCATTGGAGATGACAGGATATGCCAAAGCCATGAAAGCAGGTGCTTCATACCCACCTTTCCAAGTGTCCAGACATGAGTTTCCATGTCTTCTCTAGAGCCTGAACCAAAGCAAATCCTGTATAGAACCCACATGCTGCTGCTGCTTCCTAGGGAATTGGTCATGGCAGTGAGAACACTAATGCAGTTCTTGGACACAGAAAGTGATGAATTTTGGGGTTTATTTCTGCGTGTGAATAGCTGCCACTGGTTCATATCCTCCCAGGACATCAGGGGATCCATTATGAGGAGTTACAGACTCTGCCCACATGAGGCACACTCTCTGGGGCTGGGATTTCTAACTCTGAAACAAGCTGTAGGCTGGTTGTCTGCAGAGTCACTGGACTCAGACACTGGCGCACATTAACTTTGAGAGTACTCATCTCTGAATAACGGACACTGCTCATCTGCTTTGACATCCAAATAGAGAGTTTGCTTGCTGGTGTTGGAATTACAACTCTTAATCGATTCTTGGTTTAATTAGTGCTTTCCATTCATCTTTTTTTTTTTTACTGTCCCCCCATTTCTATCCTTCAGCATGACTCTTTGACATTTCTCAACTTAATTTTTTTTTTTTTTTTGGTTTGAAAGGTTTGTTAATGTGGACAAGCTGTAAGAAACAAGATACTTCATAATCATGGGAATGTTTATCTCATCTACCTGTGCTATCATCTCCTACAGTCTCTGAAGCCCTTAAATTCACTCACTTCTCTCCTGGTAGCTGTCTTCCACACTTGCTGTGTCCCACCCCAACACCCTGCACAAGAGGCCCAAACCATGTCATGCGTATCATTAGCTTCAGTCCATTTCATTAGAGATTCCCAGTGTCAGGGAGGGCTACCATCCTTTAGATGCCCACCTATATGAGTTTTAAAGGGATTGAATATCTGAAGAGATGAGGTCTGTAGTAGTCAGAATTCTTAGAGTGCAAAGTGCATTGTCGTAGAGCATAGGTTTAATCTCTAGTCCCCACCTGTGTCCCTCACAAACTTCAGCACAGAGTTTCAGCCTGTTCTTGTTACTATGGGACATTTTACCTGGTTACTATGTTATCTAGTTACTAGATTTTTAAAGGCAAAGTGTCCTCTTCAGGTTTGATATTGGAATGCTTGGGTTCTAGCAGGAGGTGCAGTTTGGGAATGTCATAAAAGCCCAGGGATGTGGGAAGCAGCAGCAGAATTTGGTGACTGCACGCAGGAGGGTTCTGCCAAAGTCATGTACCCAAGTGCTTCAGACCCATCTTCCCAAGCCCCCAGCTCCTCATCATCAGTACCTCCTTGACCTCTGATTGCCTGAGAGTTGGGTTATCCTTTGCCCTTCAGGGTGCATCTTGTTGGAGATTTGCTCACAACCTTGACATAATTTATACAGTCCCTGGAGCTGGATAGAGCAACATCTCTGGGCTATTTCTGGCTGTTGCTGGACATTCCTTACTGTGACACCACAACAAGCCTTCGTGAGAAGTCCTGGAAATCTGTTCCCATAGGCCCTGCAGAGGGCTTGGGCTTGTCTTGATGCTGCAGAGCAACTCTTGTGGGGTGGAGAGCAGCCAGACTTCTCCATTTGTCCTGACCACCTGGACTCTAGGGAGTCTCTTGGACCTTGACACTGACAGATTTCCTCTTCTTGGTTGGATTTTGTGTTCTCCTTTCTTTTTTCTCACATGCAACCAACGCTTTTTGTTGCTTTGTAGATTTCTGCTCATGTGTTCATTTTTCTTAATTGTTCCGTTTAAAAATGTATTGCCATGTTTTGTTTTCATTTTTCTTGTTTTAAACCTTATCTGTGTGATGTAAGGCCTTACCTTGTAAAACATCTGGAGATGCATAGTGACCTGGGAACATTTCCTCTGCTTTGTTACATTGCAGATCCCCCTTGTGTGTATCCAAACAGCCTCCATTTCAATTAAGGATCCACCTAAGGCTCCATGGCTCTAGTCAGGATCACCATCTCCCTGGGCCTGGGGTGTTACAGACACAAGTCTCATGTCTATTTCTACTTCAAAAAATGGATGAGCATGGTGGTGTTCACTGAACATCCTCCCAAGCTCATTGTCTAATAGATTCCAATGAAATTATCTTAGAATTCCTGGTAAAACTCACTGTGAACATGAAGTATCAACTCTGTCATGTGTTTTTGGAATACAGGTCAAGTACCAAGGAATCTGATTAACACTTTTACAATTGGATGGTCATCAATGACATTGTAGCATACCCCATTATCTCTTTCTCTGTCTCTCTTCTCTGTCTCTCTTCTCTGTCTCTCTCTCTCTGTCTCTCTCTCTCTGTCTCTCTCTCTCTGTCTCTCTGTCTCTCTCTCTCTCTCTCTCTCTCTCTCTCTCTCTTCTCTCTCTCTGTGTGTGTGTGTGTGTGTGTGTGTGTGTGTGTGTGTGTGTGTGTATCTGTATGTGATTGTTTTAGGAGGTCAGCCAGGGTGGAATCTTGGCTTTCAAGGCTAAGTTTGGAGGGACCTTTCCTTGTGTCTGCTGATGGTTCTTCAGGAGAACTGAACTGCAATATACTGCAAGGACAGTATGTAAGTCCATCATGCAATCTGTTGGTCTGAGGATGTACTTGTTAGCAGAAGTTGTATCCCTCCTTCCATCTTAGTCCTAAATCAACCCCTTTGCCTGTTTTGTAACACCCAGAATTTATCATCACAGCCAGGGTGTAGTAGCTTTAAGGCAGCAAATGGTTTGTAGGTTTGTTAACATCCTATCAAGGTTGGTGTCTCTTTTATGGCTTAAGAAATCTCCTTCTTTCAGGATTATTACCACTCTAGAGTTAAATCACACCACACACACCCCCAGGATGCGCTACACCACACTTGTCTTTTAATACTGTATGTCTTGTCTCACACCTCAATCATTTGTATCTTCTCTCTGGGTAATTGTTTTGTCAGACTTCTTCATCGTCTCAAGTCACCAGATATTTGTTTTTTCGTTCAACCTCTAAGTGACCACTTATTTTATGTCTGATCTTTCTTATGCTTTCTTATAATTGATTTAGGATTTGGGTTGGCCCTCAAGACTATGATTAGGCTGTTGAGGTAGCTATGATTTTCATGATGTTGAAAATGAGAGCCATAAACTCATCCTAGACCTGCTTTCTTTCTGTCTTTTATTTCTAGCAGCTTGTGGTGGTCCCATCCCCCAACTGTCAAGGTGGGGAACATGGAGGAAGAAATTCCACACATGAATCTCTGTGATGAAAATTTACTAGAACCACCGAGAGAAACTGATCCAGGGTGTCCATCTCCACCAATGGAGATACTATGTGTGCCTTAGGACCCATGGCTGAAGGGACCCTAGAAATCAAAGGAACAAATAGGCTCAATGATGCCCTAGAAAAAACCAATATTGTCAACAGGAGAAAAAGTGATACTGTCATCCTTGGTGAAGTGTGTCAGGTTCCAAAGAACCAGTGTGAAGATCCTGCCACCCTCCCTCCCACCCTAAGGAGGGCTTGGAGTTAACCTGCCTTGCTCACACTCGTGGTATATGAAGAAAACAAAAGCAGGAATTCAATGAAGTGAGGAAAAGCAAGAGGTCCTCTAGGTCCAGCTATCCAGATTTATACAAGCTGCTGGATAAAACCCTAGAATCCCAAGTAACAAATAGGCACAATGTTGCCCTAGCAAAAACCAATATTGTCAACAGGAGAAAAAGTGAAAGTAACATCCTTGTGGATGTATGGCCGGTTCCAAAGAGCGATTCTGCAGGTCCTCCAACTCTCACTCCCACCCTAATGTGGGCAGGGAGTGAACCTGAATTGCCCACATAAATGGCATCTGAAGAATACAAAAGGCTAGAGTTGAATGATGTGAAAAAGAGCAAGAGGTCGTCTAGATGCAGCTGTCCAGATTTATCCAAGGTACTGGATATCAGCTGGACTTAGAATTCCATCCTATGGTATTCTCCTGTGCCCGGCTATAACAACAATAAAAACTCAGAGGACACAGAGTCTACTACCTCATCTGGTGACAGTGACCCATGGACTACCTCTCCTGCCCTGAGGACAGCACTTCTTATAACTCATCTCCCCATGATGCGTAGGAGGCTGAGAGTGAGGAGACGGGCAGCACCAACATGTTCAGTCTCACATCCCTCCAAGGACTGTGCTCCATGGAAGACACCAGCAGCACATGGATGCCAGAAATGCAGCATAATACTGAGGAGGCTGAGAGTGAGGATACGGGCAGCACCATCAGGCTCAGTCTCTCCTCCCTTGATGAGCTGCGGTTTCTGGAAGACACTTGCAACACAGGGATGCCGGGAACACAGCATGATGCTAAGGTCACCACTGACATCAGCACATCTAGAGACCCGAATGAAAGTGATTTACAGTACAGTGAGAGAACAGATGACTAATGACATCCTGGTCTGTCCTCGGAATGAGAACCCTGAATATTAAAACCTCGACAAAGTAACAGTTGAAGAGTCACCATCCATCTCTAGCAAGGACCAGCCCCAGGAGGAAGCCACAGGCTCCAAGAAGAAGCACAGAAAAGGCTGGAAAGGGGTAAGAAGGCGGATTAGTCGCCTGGTTTCCTGTTTATGCTGTTGCCTCCTCACCCCAAAGACAGAAGACACAGTCCCCAGGTAAGGGACAGCAAGGCATGGGAAATGGAGTCCCAAGGAAAGCGCGTAAGCAAGCCCAGTGACTTCCCCTAGTGTTATTTCTTTTGTGAATTGCAAGGCCTTTTGTCATTGATATTCTGCATCCATGGATAGGACATGAACCCTAAGATATCTATGACCCTAGAAGGAGTTTCCTACTGTACCCCTTTATGTGGATGCTGGGCAAGTTGAACCTGAAGCAGAGAAGTAAAGGATGCAACCAGGGGAAGTGTAAGGGGAGAGAAGAGAATTGGGCCTGAGGTCTGGGAATAGGTAGGGGGAGAGGAATCTCATGGAGAGCTATGGGACAGCAGGGTGGCTCTGTGTGAAGTCCAGCTGATTTCAATGTCACTAACAGAGTCCTTTGCTTGTTTCTCTTTCAAGGTCTGAAGAACAGGTCTGGAACCACGATTTCTAAATCTTGGAACTCTGTTCGGCCTGGTGTGGCCCACAAGCCACAGGAGGGAGCCAGGCCAGAACTCGATAGAGCTGTGTAACCCAAACACGATGTTGCGGATCAGACACCTCCAGCAGCCTGGGCACAAGCTCTCTACCCCTCCTCTCCCTGCAGTGGGCTCTTTTAGATCCCACAACTTCAACTCATAGTTATCTGAGCATGATGGCTGGAAAGAGAAGATAGCCCCACAGCCACCCTGTTTTAAAGAGCCAGCATTCCATCTTCTGCAACCCCAGCATACAACTTGGTTTTCCACATGACTTGAGGTCTTCAGCACTCCTTCACGCATCTTGATGTTTCTCATAGAGAAGATGTAAAGAAGTCCATACACCTTGTAAGCCCAGGAGGTGAGGAGGCCCAGGATGAGGGGCAGCGAGGAGTAGAGGGTCATGTGATACCTATGAAGAGAGAAGACAGTGTGAGGGTAAGGAGGCAAGGGCATGAAGCTGGGTTAAGGGGGAGGAGCATCTCCCCATAGCAAGTTCAAGTTCCAGTTAAGCATCTGAGAGGAAGGGAGGAGCCTGCAAGGTAGGGGCTGGGACCTTAGAGGGGCAGGGTTAGGAGCAAATTCCCTGGGAGAGCTGTAGGGCTGTAGGACATAAGGTCACTGCAGCAGAAGATCATGACATCCCAGGGAGGTCAAGCCAAACCCTTCTCAGGACCTCTCTCTTTCTGCTCTAACCAATCTTGGACTGCTCGGGTAACTAACATTTGCATCCTTTTCTTCACAGCCTCCTTCCACCAGGGATCCATGTTGCTCTCTCCCTGTCCCAGAAGGCCAGAAACTGGTGTAATACTTTTATACCAGTGAGTGATTCTTTGCCTTCAATTTACTAAAATGCCAGGATTTCTATGTCTACTCTGAAAAGGTAAGGAGGGCTTGAGATGGCTGTGAAGCCTCATTCCAGAAAAGACTCGCATCCTTGGACTACTTTGTGCCAAGTGCCCACATTTAGGATCTAGACTAGAAGCAAACATTCATTTTCAGGGAGGTAGAAGATGTCAGCCATGATGTAGTGTGCATTCTTGCTGAGTGAGGTGTCTTCAGGTCCTCATGTCACCATGCAGGCTGTGAACAGATCACTGAGTCAGTGGGGACTGCCCAGATGACAGGGAATCAAGAGTCTTGTCGGAGGAGATCATTTAGATCAGTGATTCTCAATCTTCCTAATGCTGTGACCCTTTAATACAATTCTGCATGCCTTGGGGAACTCCAAACATACATTCATTTTTTTGTTGCTACTTCATGAGTAGCAACTGCTATGAATAATAATGTAAATATCTGTGTTTTCTGCTGGTATTGGTGACCCTATGACAGGCTCATTGGACCCCCAAGCAGGTTGAGCCCCTCATATTGAGAACAATTGATTTAGATGAAGCATTTTGAATTCCCTGAGGGTTTCTTTGAGCGGAAGATGGGTTTCTGAATCCTGATATTCATGTAGTTCACCAATTACTTTGGGCTTTCTTTACTCTGCTGAGAATGCTGGCATTGGTCTTTGGGAATATGGGCATCTTGTTAGTTTAGAAATTGCAATCCACTTCCATGGCCAGAGATGAGAGCAGCTTGCAAACTCAAGTCTCTGGGGCAGCCTGCACTGCCCAGCCCTCCTGGCAGTGATGGTGACATGGGCCAGCATGTCTTGGTAAAGAGGGATTGACACTTGTCTCCCTGTTTCTTGAAACATTCTTCAGATGACCAAGCATGGGTGAGATAGGAACTTGGGGCAGATAGACACAAAATACTGACTTTTCTGGCATTCACCTACTGAATTTGCCCAATTCTGCTCTGTTTCTAATCTACTGCCATGACAAAGCACTGTGACTAAGGCAACTTAGGAGAGAAAACATGATCCTTAGGGATCCAAATTGCAGAGGGTGACAGTAAATGACCATCATGATTGAATCCAGCAATAGCAAGACTGGCATGGCAGTGGACCTGGAGCTGACAGATTATCTCTGATTCCCAAGCATGACACACATGCAGAGATTACTTCGAATGGGTTTGGCTACTGACACCTCCTCTAAACAAGACCATACTTCCTCTTCCTTCCCAAACAGTTTCACCTACTGGGGATAAGTATCCAAACATGTTCATCTATGGGGGTCATTCTTATTCAAACTGACACCAAATATTAACCAAGAGATGGGAAAAGGAAACTCATAGGGTAGCATCACCCTGGGATCTGACAGTTGATATCCCAACCCTTCTGCTCTTGTTGAATTTCCAGAGAGTAGATAACACCAGTGTCTCTCTTTCCATGCAGATGTCCTACAGTTCTAGACCCGAGCCTCCATGCACACCTCTGGATGATTTAAGAGACTCAGGCACTCCACTTTTACCCACAAAGAAGCTTCTTTTGTTCTCTAGTTGAAGCTCCTTCAACTAGAGGAGCCCCATTTCTCGCTCTGTACCCAACGGATGATCATTATCACCTACCAAAGTCAGAATAGGCTAGATGGAGACACTATGTTTGGAAAAAGATCAAATAACAGGTACACCCCACAATTCTCATTAGGAGACAGAACACACAAGACCATCAGTGTTCTGCCATAAGTGACAGTGGAAGAGCCCATCAACCTCTGTAGCAAATTGCTCAAATAGGTGGCAAATTCAGCTCTAGTGTTTTCCAGCCCCTATCTTAGATACAGTAGTCAATGTGAACATAAGTCCTGGACCAGCCCCTGGGCTGGAGTTCAGGGAGTGTCTGGTCAATCAACTTCTTGTCTCGTGAAAGACTTCAATGCCAGTAAGAGATGACTTCCACAGTTTTTCTCATGATGCCTGTCAAGTGGGGAAAATGGCAAACTGTATGTGACTATTCCATCATGATCTATTTCCTGTCGTGGTGAAGCTAAATGGGGCCCATGGCCAGAGAATTCAGGGTCAGTACCATGGAAGCAGTCATATGTCTGTCCATCTGTCCTCTAATCAAAGGCTTACTAGTTAGGTCCAATGGGAGATAAATCTGTCCCTGACAGACAAGGTCACAGAATCTGTTAGGGACACCATCCAATGAGCCAGGCCACTTCCTTTCCAAGCCCCAAAGGCACCAAGCCTCACCTACCCTGTGGACATTGCTAAGAAATGTATATAGTAACTTCTGTCCCCATTTAAGCTAGCTAATCCACACTGCCCAGGTGAACATAAGTCAGGCAACATGTTTTTTGCCAAACTTCCTGATTGCTCAGGCTGCTCACAATCACAGAAAATGGATAATAACCTATATCTTCCTCAGTTTGCAGGCTCTCATGAGTCCTAAAACTCTATAACAGAGGATCGTATTCAATCACATGCTTTCCATGCTTCACTTACAGAACTGCAACAGAAGATTGACTGCCATACAGAGTCCATGACCTATTTGCTCTGTTGACTACATTAGACTCCTGAGAGATATCATGAGATGACAATCTAGCCACCAGTTGCCCTCCTAGTGTTAGGAATAACTCACTGCACTAAGTACTTGCTCTTCAAACATGAGGACATGAGCTCCAAAGCCTTGCATGTCAGTGTTGGCATATACTCCATCTCTATGGAGATGGCAGGGAGAATTCCTCATGTTGTACATATGGTCTAGGCTCACTGACAACTTCTAGCTTCAAGGAGTTTGTCTCAGAAACGAAGGGAACTATGACACTTGAGACCTCTCCTATCAAACAAGGGGGAACACATGCAAGTGCTCCAGAACACAGAACTGAACCCTCCATGCACACACACACACACACACACACACACACAAATATGAGAGGCGTGAAGAAAAAGGAATAGAACAAAACATGGATAAAGTTTTCATCCTTCATAAACGATTGTTCTCAGATGTGATCTGTTTGTCAAGCTGCAATAATTTTGGCTGTTTTCACCTGCATTCAAATGAAAGGCTCCTCCATAACTGTGGTTTTATTTACTTTTTGTCTCTTCAGGTGAGTCTGCTGAAAAGCCCCTGTATGGCTGGAATCCCTGAAGAACAACAGGGTGAACTGTTTTCAGCTGCCTCTGTGTGACTGCCACAGAATGGCAGCTCTTAGCTGTGTGTGGGAACCTTCCCACAGGGACTCAGAACTGTGGACCCTATGGGTCCTTTCTGTTTGATGGTGACACCTCAGGAATACATATGAACCCGGAGTGGCGTTACACTCTCGACAGTTGGAAGAAAATTCCCAGGGCTGACTTGGAAATTCCTTTATTTTATTAAATGTTCACTTGATTTTTCATCCTGTCCCATGTCTTATCCAAATAAAACCAGAAAAAAAAAACACAAGAAAAACCAGGGTATCCAGTCTCAAATGTATTGAAATATTGCAGCACAAGGAAGATCTCTTTCAGAAAGTTTTAATCCTGTGTGCTCTTCACTGTAGCATGACTTCTTGCAGTTGTCCCACACCTAAGCTTTGCCATAAGCACTTGTAGCAGCTCTTTGGTTTGGGCACCATGTCTTATTGGTAGCTGAGTGTGAAGCCCACAGGCATGTCAAGACTGTGTCATGGCCACCGGGATGCCCATGCTTCTTGATGGCACTGACATGAGGAGCACAGGAAAGATCTAGGAAGTGCTGCAGTGCTCAGGGTCTCGCGATCACAGGCTTCTCACCTGGTTGCTCGGGTGGCTGGCTGGAATCTCTCCTGACTCTGCCCTCTGTCAGATGTAGGATTGGTGAAGATCTTTTCCCATTCTGTGGGCTGTCAATTTGTCTTACTGACTGTGTCCTTTGCCTTACAGAAGCTTCTCAGTTTCAGGAGGTCGCATTTATTAATTGCAGATCTCAATGTCTGTGCTACTGGTGTAATGTTCAGAAAGTGGTTTCCTGTGCCTATTCGTTCAAGGGTATCTCCCACTTTCTCTTCTAGAAGATTCAGTGTGGCTGGATTTATGTTGATATCTTTGATCCATTTGCACTTACGTTTTGTGCATGGTGACAGGTATGGATCTATCTGCAATCTTCTGCATGTCCGAATCTACTTGTGCCTGCACCATTTGTTGAAGATGCTATCTTTTCACCATTGTATAGATTTAGCCTCTTTGTCAAAAATAAGGTGTCCGTAGGTGTGTGGGTTAATATCAGGGTTTTTCAATTAGATTCCATTGGCCTAGCTGTGTATTTTTTGTGCCAATACCAAGCTATTTTCAGAACTATGGCTCTATAATAGTTTGAAGCTTGAAGTCAGGAATGGTGATGCCTCCAGAAGACCCTTTATTTACAGAGTTGTTTTGGCTATCCTGGGTTTTTTGTTTTTCCATATGAAGTTGAGTACTGTTCTTTCAAGGTCTGTGAAGAATTGTGTTAGGATTTTGATGGGGATTCCGTCGAATCTGTAGATTACTTTTGGCAAGATTGCCATTTTTAATATGTTGATTCTACCTATCCAAGAGTATGGGAGATCTTTCCATTTTCTGATATCTTCTTAACTTCTTTAACTTCTTTCTTTAAAGACAGGTCTTTCACTTTTTTGGTTAGAGTTACCCCAATATATTTTATGTTGCTTGAGGATATTGTGAAGGGTGATGTTTCTCTGATTTCTTTCTCGTTGAATTTATCATCTGTATATAGTAGGGCTACTGTTTTTTTTAGTTCATTTTGTATCCTGCTACTTTGCTGAAGGTGTTTATCAGCTGTAGGAGTTCCCTGGTAGAGTTTTTCAGGTCATGTAGACTATCATATCATCAACAAATAGTGAAAGTTTGACTTCTTCCTTTCCAATTTGTATCCCTTTCATCTCCTTTTCTTGTCTTAGTGCTCTAGCTAGAACTTCAAGTACAATATTGAAGAGATATGGAGAGTGGATAGCCTTGTCTTGTTCCTGATTTTAGAGGAATCGCTTTGAGTTTCTCTCCATTTAGTTTGATGTTGGCTGTTGGTTTGGTATATATTGCTTTTTATCATGTTTAGATAAGTTCCTATTATTCCTGTTCTCTCCACGATCTTTATCATGAAGGGATGTTGGATTTTGTCAAAGGCTTTTTCAGCATCTAGTGAGATGATCATGTGGGTTTTCTTTTTCAGTTTGTTTATATGTGGATTACATTTATGGATTTTCGTATGTTGAACCATCCTTGTATCCCTGGGATGAAGCCTACCTGATCATGGTGGATGATTTTTCTTGGATTCTATTCACCAATATTTTGTTGAATATGTTTGCATCGATGTTCATGAAGAATATTGGTCTGTAGTTCTCTTTTTTAGTTGTATCTTTGTGTGGCTTGGGTATCAAGGTAACTGAAGTCTCGTAAAAAGAGTTCGCCAGTGTCCCTTCTGCTTCTATTGTGTGGAACAATTTGAGGAGTACTGGTATTAGCTCTTTTTTGAATTTCTGGTAGAATTCTGCAGTGAAGCCATCTGGTCCTGGCCTTTTTTGTTGTTGTTGTTGGAAGGCTTTTGATGACTGCTTCTATTTCATTAGGGGTTTTGGTTGATTTAAACTGCTTATATGTTCTTGGTTTAATTTTGGTAAGTGATATCTATCAGGAAAACTGTCCATTTCCTTTAGATTTTTTAATTTTGTGGGGTACAGATTTTCAAAGTATGACCCAATGATTCTCTGGATTTCCTCAGTGTCTGTTGTTATATCCCCCTTTTCATTTCTGATTTTGTTAATTAGTGTGCTCTCTCTCTCCCTTTTGGTTAGTTTGGATAGAGATTTGTCTATCTTGTTGATCTTCTCAAAGAACCAACTCTTTGTTTCATTGATTCTTTATAATGTTTTTCTAGTTTCTACTTTATTGATTTCAGCCCTCAGTTTGATTATTTCCTGGCATCTGCTCCTCCGTGGTGAGTTTGCTTCTTTTTGCTCTAAAGCTTTTAGTGGTTCTGCCAATTCTCTAGTGTGACTATTCTCCAGTTTCTTCGTGTGGGCACTTAGTGCTATGAACTTTCCTCTTAGCACTGCTTTCAGAGTGTCCCTTAAGTTTGGGTATATTGTGTCTACATTCTGCCTCTGCCTCCCGAGTGCTGGGATTAAAGGCAAGCACCAAAGTGTGTGGTTTTATGTGTGGTTTGAGCTTTAGTAATGTTTCTTCTAAAAATGTGGGTGCCTTCGTATTTGGGGCATAGATGTTCAGGATTGAGACTTCATCCTGATGGACTTTTCCTGTGATGAGTATGAAATGCCCTTTTTCATCTCTTTTGGTTGATTTTAGTTTGATTTCACCCTCCTGTTTCTTTTAGTGTTTGGTAAAATTGGATTATCTATTGCCTATGTTTTTGTGAGTGTAGTTATCTTCATTGGGTTGGAGTTTTCCTTCCAGAACTTTCTGTAGTGCTGGATTTGTAGATACGTATTGTTTAAGTCTCGTTTTGTCATGGAATATCTTGCTTTCTCCATCTATAGTGACTGAAAATTTTGCTGGGCACAGTAGGCATCCATGCTCCCTTAGAGTTTGTAGGATATCTATCCAGGACCTTCTGGCTTTCAAATTTCCATTGAGAAGTCAGGAGTGATTCTGATAGGTCTGCCTTTGTATGTTACTTGGTCTTTTTCCTTTGCTGCTCTTAATATTTTCTCTTTATTCTGTAGGTTTGGTGTTTTGATTATTATGTGTCGAGGTGAATTCTTTTTGTGGTCCAGTATGTTTGGTGTTCTGTAAGCTTCTTGTACTTTCATAGGCATATCCTTTTGTAGGTTGGGGAAGTTTTCTTCTATGATTTTGTTGAATGTTTTCTGTACCTTTGAGCTGTATTTCTTCACCTTCTTTTATACCTATTATTCTTCTGTTCAGCCTTTTCACAGAGTCCCATATATCCTGGATATTTTGTGTTAGGGATTTGTTGGACTTGAGATTTTCTTTGGTCAATGACTGTATATCCTCTAAAGAGTCTTCAACAACTGAGATTCTCTCTTCCATCTCTTGAATTCTATTGGCTATACTCACATCTTTAGTTCCTGATCAATTCTCCAGTCTTTCTATTTCCAGCATCACTTCATTCTGTATTTTCCTTATTGTGTCTATTTCAACTTTCATGCCTTGAACTGTTTCAAGTGCTTCCTTCACTTGTTTGGTTGTTTTTTTCTTGGCTTTCTT
Source organism: Cricetulus griseus (assembly GCF_003668045.3). Taxonomy (NCBI): domain Eukaryota; kingdom Metazoa; phylum Chordata; class Mammalia; order Rodentia; family Cricetidae; genus Cricetulus; species Cricetulus griseus. The sequence continues at coordinate 170,448,418 of NC_048596.1, forward strand.
TAGATTTTTTAAGAGATTTGTTTATTTCTTGAATTTTTTGGTTTGTCTTTTCCTCCAGTTCATGTAATTTTTTGCTTGTTTTTTCTTCTATTTCTTTACAGGATTTTCTTGTTTCCTCTTTAAGGGTCTCTATTATCTTCCTGAGATAATTTTTGAGGTCCATCTCTTCTTCATCCTCTGTGTTGGGCTTTTCAGATCTTGCTGGTGTGGAGTCCCTAGATTTTGCTGGTGTCATATTGGTCTTTCTGTTGTTGAGTGTGTTCTTATTCTGTCTTCTTCCCATGTCGTCTTCCAGTGGGTGCAGGTGGGGTCTCTCTATCTCCTCTTGTCACTCAGTGGTGTGTGTGGGTGAAGACTTCAATATCTGCAGCTCTGGATGGTCTTGCCTCTCCTGGTAGTCTCCTTACTCAGTAAGGGTCTGGCCCAATGCGTAAGGGGAATGAAAAGTGAGGTGTTTCCAGACCCAAGGAGCTCCTCCCTGCCTGGGTGGGTCTACTCTAAGCAGGCTCAGGCCCAGAGAGATTCTGGGTGAATGGGAAGTTGGGTAGGAAAAGGACAGGAGCAGAGCATAACTTACATTTTTAATTGAGCTACAGAAACAAAATATCTTAAACTAAACAAGAGTAGGAATCTACATAGAGTATAACAAAATTAACCCAAAACGTATATTGATAAACTAAAATCCATACCAATGTAAAACATTTGGAGATTAACAGTTGTTTTTGGATAAAAGTTGATTCAATAGTCTACCCTTTCCCCCATAAATTTCTATATCATATCTCCCTTTCTTCTTTTAGAAAGACATTGACTATGACCAATAACAATTTATATTCAACTCCCCTTAAATGAAAACATTTATAAACAGTATTTTGGGAATTTTGGATGTAGTTGTCTAGACTATTTCCTGATGATTGGTAGACACTGCTGATCTTTGAGGGTCCCCTAGTAGTAGTCTGTGAGACTGGATCAGCTCAGTCAATCTCCAAGCTATTTTGGATGGTGGATGATCTGGCCCATCATTTTTATTGGTGTCTGGTTCCCTAGTTCTGAAAGGACAGAAACATTTAAAGGGAACATACATACCTGTTTTTAATATAAGAAACACTATGCATTGAACACAAGCCAATCAAAGATGACCCCTTGTTATGTGTTTGAGCAGGTAAAATAGACATCAGGTCTCTTTAAGATTACTTTAGTTTATTTCTTTATGTCTGTAGACAGCATTTCAAGGGGCCTTCCTCTATCAAACCTGATTTTTTTTTAACCCAGACTGAATCCAGAGCCTCTCATTCCATGTGGAAATAAAAACACAACCTCTCCTCCAAAGTAATATATGTTTTGTTTTGCATTTTGAAGTCGAGATAGTTTTACAATGTGCAGCTTTGTTTCATATAGCACTATCCATAATCCAAGGTCTAGTGGCAGTTATAAAATTTAAGAAAGCACTATGTGTGTTTTCCATTTTTATGTGGCTTAGGTTTTATATTGCTTATTTGTTTTTAAATCTATGACTGTTTCTACTCATTCTTTGCCTCTCCCAAACCTAAGTATATTTTAAATATTTTTTAACACTTTCAGAGGTTTCATTTTCCTGAATCTGTTTTTACTGTGTATTTCTTTCTTTTTTCTGACGACATGAGCCTTTAAACTGCTAAGCAGGAGTGGCTAGGACCAAATCATTGCCTTTGTCGGCTGGCTTCTCCCATGCAAGTTCTCAAGAGCATACTTCATGGTGGAGGTCCAAACAAGAATCATGTTTATCAGTCCCCAACTCCGGGAAGCTGTTGGGTCAACTCTGTCCCCAAGTAGCACACCTATAAAAACCATTCAAGTGCTTCGTGGCAGGACATCCCAAAAGTCTTATTCCTGCCACCAGCACAAACCAGGAAATTGCTCTTTAAAAGGAGCCTTTGCTCTGTGAGCCAACAGCAAACTGAGCCTACCAGAGAAAAGACAGTTCCCAATAAGCTGCATTTAACCCCATGCTTATGTGTTTAGAACCATTTGTTAAGCTTTTAAAAGTCTCATGTGGAAATTTCTGCACCACCTTAGGCACCACGTGCAAGCAGAGATTTCTCTATGACATCCCATCCTGAAGCCACTTTTAAATAATCACTCAGAAGCTTATATATGTTTTAAAAAATTGTCCTATAGCTCAGGCTTATTACTAAATAGTTCCTACATTTAAGTTAAACCATTTCTATTAATCTATGTATTGCTACATGGCTGTGGCTCTTCCTGTTCTCTGGCATCTTGTTTCTTGGGCAGCTGGCTCATGACTCTCATGACCCTTATTTCTCCCTGTATCTTCATTTGCTTTCCTCTTAGCCTTATCCTGCCTTGTTATAGGTCAATTCAGGTTGGTCATCAACCAGTGAGAGAGATACATATTTACAGCATTCAATAAGGTTAGCCCATGGCATAATGTGTTGTCAAGATGTGGAAGAAGGGATCTCCTCTGGACTTGAAATCCCTGTGAATGCTCTCAACTCACGGAGTGTAACTTAGGTCCCTCATAGCAGACAGACACACTGACAAAGTCAGAAAGCCAAGAAACAGTGTCATAGGATGAGAAGTATCAATGGACCCCATGGTCACCTGCAATTCCCAGTCCTTAGAGCCACAACAGTGCCTCAGAAGAGACATTTCCTGGTAAGAATAAGGAGACCAGGAGCCAGGCTGACTCCACATGGCTAAACCTCTAGCACTTTGATGACAGTTCTGACCAAGAGGCAGAAAATTTCTTAGTGTTGTTCATCTTTTGGTCAGTGCACAGTCCAAGTCACATTGACACAGACAGACAGAAAACACTTAGCCTCTGTACTGGGGAATTGGATATGGACGTCCACATTATCACAAACACCCAGCTCATAAGAGTGACAGAGAGAAACCCTCATGGTGACCATTGGGTTTAAGAAAGTGGGTTCTAGGGGATTGTGTTGGGAAGATGCCTCAGATGGCAAAGCCTTTGTCATAAAAATATAAGGATCTGCATCCTTGCCCCAGCACTCACATCCAATGTTGGCTGCACCAGCACATTGTGGGAATCCCTACTCCTGAGATTCTCAGCAAGGTGTCTAGGAGAACTGATGAGCTCCAGATTTGGTGACAGATTTTCTCAACAATCATGGTGGAAGCCAAAGAGAAGAGAATCTTGAGGTTGATGATTGGATGTATGAACAACTACACATACAAATGGACACATAGGTAAAACACTCTTTCTTATCTCTGACTTTGTCTCTCTGTCTCTGTCTGTCTCTGTCTCTCTCTTTCTCTCTCTCTCTCTTACACATACACACACACACACACACACACACACACACACACACACACACACACAGAGAGAGAGATACACACTCAGACACTCATACAAATCCTGCTTGGAAAGTTTCCAGCAACTGGTCAGCATGGAACTATAGGGCAGCACACCAGTTCCTAGCAGAGAGCTGGGCATGTAGTCCATGTTCACTTTCAGCACAAAGAGGGTCCTCTGCTTGAGTCAGAATATTTTTCCCACTTTCAGCACAAAGAGGGTCCTCTGCTTGAGTCAGAATATTTTTCCATCTAGTTAGAATTTAGCATCCATGCCCTATGTAACATCTAGTATATAATCATAAACACAGACTTGTAGATGATCAACCTATTCAAAAAGGAACCAGAATCAATGCATTTGCACATGGAGGTTCACATGACCTCCATAAACCATAAAATCCTCAGCAAACACAAAACAATAGATATCATCTCATTGCAACCAGTGACTCTGGTCCCCTTTCCAGGAAGCCTTTCCTGTCCCAGTGGTGGTTTAGCCTGTGAAGCCTGGGTCAGATGAGGCACATGCATTATTGGCTCTCAGAAAGAATTCTCCTGTCATTGATTAACAACTGCAAGTCATCCTTATGTAGACATGCTGATCCAGTAACTCCCCTAGCCTCAGCATGGGAAAGAAAAATTCTGCTTATGGAATATACAGAGTCCTGTGTCCTTTTGTCTGAGCCACACACAGGAAGCCTCAACCATTCCAACATTGTCCTGTGTTCCCACAGCACTGAGCTCTGACAAGATAGAGCCGGAGTTGTATGACATACCCTTTTAAAGCACAGCCTCCCTCCTGTGGGTAGGCTGTTTCAGATGAAACAGAGGTTTCCTTAAACTCCAGAAGTATAAATTGAACACATCTGTGCATGCAGGGACCATATCTCACATAACACAATTTCTACCAAACATCCCAAGTCTACCTGGGTCTGTCCCTGGAGTCCTGAAGTTGGCTGGCAAATGACAGCACCTGCCCTGTAGAACCTAACAGCAAGCTCCTCAAGTAAAAATAATAGCATGTTGGAGGGTCATGTTGTCATCTGCACAGGCTTTGTACTGTGCTTCACTGTTAGTGTCCTTGTCTTTCCAAACCCCCTACACTCCCTACCAACAGCAGTTTCCATTAGTAATTTCAGAGGAAGGGCTCAGGACACTCCTACTACCTCATGAAGAAAGGGCTGATTCTAATATCAGTATTCATTATTGCCTGTTTATGTATTTGTGTGTGTGTGTGTGTGTGTGTATGTGCTTTGTGTGTGTGTGTGTGTGTGTGTGTGTGTGTGTGTGTGTGTGTGTGTGTGTGTGTAAGCTCTATGTTTTTGTGTTTCAGAGAAACAGTCAGACAGTTCAGCATGTCAGGCCAAACATGCAAAGGATTTCCTCTGACACCTAAAGATCAAAAAGGAATTGGGAGCTGGGCAGTGGTGGTTCAGGTTTTTCATCCCAGCACTTAGGAGGCAGAGGCAGGTGGATCTCAGTCAAGGCCAGACTGCTCTCCACAGCAAGTTCCAGGATGGCCAGGACTATTACACAGAGTAACGCTGTCCCCCCCCCCAAACAAAAACAAATTGAAAAGAAAAAGCAAAGGGGAAAAAAAAGGTGATTTTCTTTTCTTCTTTTTGAGTTGGAGATCAGAAAATAGGATTGGCTTGAAGTTTTGTAGAAACTGCTGCATGGAGGGAGGATTTCCTAGGAAGTGTAAGTCTAGTATCTCATCAATTGGACAGTTATTCTTCCATTTGTTTTTGTTTTTCAAATGAATCAGCTTTCCTTGGGGGGGGGCATTCTGAGAGGCCATTGACAGGCTCACTTAGGATAACTCCTAAGGGAGGAGACACAACAATATGTAAAGATCTTATATTTAAAGCAGATCAGACTGCCATGATTCCAGCCTGAAGTAGAAATCTGATTCCATTCTTTGGCCAGGAGAAGTAGCCTTTGCTTCACAAATCTCACCAAAGCAGCAATACCTCTAACTTGTCACATGGTTCTTTACATCTTAAGGGGACACTTAAGATGCTGCCTTTACTAGTTGTCCCAGTGAAGCCAGTGCTGAGCTCCAATGCTGTTGATGAGGAGAGGGTTCTGGACTTAGAAGGAGGGAATAGTTTTTTCACAGTGGACCTGGACTTACTAGCCTCCTGCTCACTGTATTGTTTCTTCTGTAGCTTACCTTACAACTGGAAGTTCAGTCTCTGCAGCTGTAAGTTGTGAGTCTCCTCTTCCTTAAAATTCCTGTGTTACTGGGGTTTCACAAGGTGTGTCCAAGGATGACTTTGAAGGGCAGGACAGATCAACCCTGGGCCCTTCAGCTCCCCTGTTTGAAGAGCTCAAAGGACATTTCCTGGAACAAAACTGGGCCAAGGACTGGATTATTCCATCCATCATCATTTGGATTCCATGTGAGCTGTCCCTTTGGGGAAAATAGAATTAAGTTTAGTGGAGATGGATTGTCTTAATTGAATTATGTTTATTTTTAGTTTTGAACTAGACTACATCTGGAATTAACTAAAACCTAAAAATGTAGGGCACAAATGTGAGGGGTTTCTGCTTAATTTGAAGTGGGAAGATGATTGAGACAGGAAGACACAGTTTTAATCCATATCTTTCATCATGATCTAATCTGGGCCACACGTTCTGCTGGAAGTCTATATAAGGACATGCAAGATGGAAGCTTTGCTTCTTTGCCTACTTGCTCTCACCTTGGTAGCAAATCCATTCCTTCAACTGACTTTAGAGCCTACTTCTTCAGGATTCTGGTATATACTAAAGACCAGCTGAGACATCCAGCCTTGTGGACTGAGTAGCTACTGTATTCTTGTATTTTCCATTCATAGCCACCATATATATATATATATATATATATATAGATAGATAGATAGATAGAGAGAGAGAGAGACAGACAGAGACAGACAGAGAGAGAGAGAGACAGAGAGATTATATTCCATGATTATATTACTGTGTAGAACCCTGACTAATGCAGATTTTGGTACCAGAAGTGGTTCTAGAGCAACAAAAGTGTGGGGATGAATCTTTCAAGTACCTTTCCAATTTTCGAACACCTACAGTTAATGCAGCCTCTTTTGGGAGCTCAAAGAGTACTGAAAGTCCATGGTGTGAACAGTGTACAAACTTACAGAGATAAATGTATTCTATTATCTTAATTCACCAATTGTGAACAGCAATGAATTTGGTAACTCTGTATATGAAACTTTTGACACTTTGTGGAAAAATAAGGAAAGTAATGATGCTAGTCAGTTGACCTTAGCATCTCTGGATAAATTAACAAAGGATAGTTTGGTGATATTTTGTTTGTGCTTTATCAAATACAGCTTGCTTAGAGATCAGAGGGCAGAGCTGACCACCAGCTAGAGGCCAGGCAGTGGTGGCACATACCTTTAATCCCAGCAAATGGGAAGAGGAAACAGGAAGTGAAAAGGCAGGTGGAGACGACAGGAGCTCATCTCCTTTTTGGCTGAGGCATTGGTGAGGTAAGAGGTGGCTGTGGCTTGCTACTTTGTTTCCTTATCTTTCAGCATTTACCCTGATGTCTGGCTCTGGGTTTGTTGTTGTTGTTGTTGTTATTATTATTATTATTATTATTATTATAAGACCAATTCAAATTCATGCTACATCTGGCACCCAACATGGGCAAAAAGCAGCTTGCCCGAGGCTTTACAGCCACTGGCACGTGATGAAGACACAGAGGCTCCCATTGGAGTCACCGCCTCTCTGGCTAGGTTCTCTTCTCATTTTTCCCTAAGCCTCTGAGTAAGTTTGGGATATTTCTGCTACAACTTCTCTGCAGCAAACTCCACAAGCGTTTGGCTCCAAATGCCACAGGAGTTAGCAGGATTTGCACATCCCCCCTTGCAGGCTTCTTTTCTTCTGGTGTTTTGTAGGCTTTCTCTGGACCCCCTCCTCAGGCTGCCATCACACTAGGTGTGACACCCGCCTTGACACCCGCTTGGGCTTCTACTGTTCTACAAAGCAGCAGTCAGCCTCACACTTCACCGTCATCTGAATTATCATCGTTGGCAGATTTGGGATACAATTCGGGATTTTTAAAGAAGGAATTAGTTATAAGAGAACGTTTTTCCCAAATTAAAAAATGGGTAATACTATTACAAGGGCAGGAGTTAGGTCTCTGAATGAGAATATGCTGGATGGTTTGAAAACGAAACAAATGAGAGAATAATTTAGATGGAATTTATGTAATGTCAGTTATAAACATTATCGGTTTTATCATTTTTGTTTTGTCACTAAAAAGCTGGTTAATATGAGTGCTAAGATACAAGTTTTATAAAAATTCATTTAAAAAGATCATTGAGATATTCAGATCCAGAGAAAGGAATTTAAAGGAGAACCACTTCATTCAGTGACCTTACAGGAACAACTGCCAAATAATAGACATCCCTAAGCCTGTATAAGAGCTGAATGAACTCCTGTGGAATTGTTAAATTTAAGGAGATTCAAGGAAGTGATAATCTCATACGGTATGCACTCACCATTTTGAAGCAGACGTTAAACTCACTGTCAACTTACAATAGAATTATCCCTCAAGACTTGAGAGACTTGTTTACAGCAGTCTTGGAGCCTGCTCCTCAATTACAGTGAAGTCCCTGGTGGAAAGATGAGGGAAAGACCATTGAACAATGAAGTAGGGCTAGAGGTATAGAAATCTTCCAACACCAACTTCTTAGAGAGAGAGAGACTATGCTATACAAAGGCAATATCTATTTGATGACCACATCCTGGCTTTATGCCATGCAGCAGCTTTGAATGCTTGGGTCATAACTGAAGAAGTAGGAAAGAAAATTGAGTCATTTACTAAAGTTATACAAGGCCTAAAAGAAACTTTCATTAATTTTTTGTTTTACAAAGACTATAACTTTAGCAGTAAATAGAATGATACCAAATTCAGAAGCTAGACAAATAATTGAATCTCTGGCTTTTGAAAATGCTAATACACAATGCAAATGGTAATTAGTCCATTAAAGGCAAGATCAGCACCCTTGGAGGAATGGATCTGAGATAAAAACCAATATTGAATCTCATGACCATGACAATACTTGGAGAGGAGAGGTGAATTCCAGAGGTTTGAAGAAAAACTGAAATATCAGGTGTTTCAACTGATGTAAACAGGCAGTTCCTGGAAATGATATTTTTTCTCAGCATGATCCAAACAGAATGCCCCTCCCTTCTGGATTATTCAGAAGCTGTGGCAAAGGCAGACTTTGGACTAATTAATGTAGATCAATAAGGGACTGTCAAGGTAACACTTTGGCATCAGGAAACACCTAGAGGGACCTGTTTCACACCCCCATGTCAAATTCAGTTCAATTATTTCCTAATGCCTATTATAATAAATCATACTGCTCTGGATGATAGAAGAGCTTTACAAAATAAAATAAAATTTCAGGATAAACCATAAATCAAAATTGATAAAGATTATATTTGAACAAGAGAGACCTGTTAATTAGAAGAGATGATAATTCATCAAACAGGTTAGGGTGGGGCAGGTTTTTGTTTTTGTTTTTTGTCTTTCAGGAGAATGAAGGCATCCAGCTAAGGTATCTGAAGACCACTGGACAAATGCGAAGAAAAGGGACAAACCATCGAAAAAACAAGTACCAAGAAAAAGAATAATTTGGCCTATGGTTATATTACATTTTCAACAGGATAAAATTTCAAAAATCTTCCCAAACGTTTGTTTCTGCTGTTCTCTACAGACATATAATGTGAATGGTCTTTTTGTAGTGCCAGTCCAATTAAAAATGAAATCTGGCTTTGCAGTTGGAGTGTGGATCTCTTCTCTAAATCCATGAATGCTTGTTAAAGTAAAATCCAAAATCTCTGTCTCATGTCAGAAAAACTGCCTGATCTGGGACAAAAAAAAACCTGAAATTAAGTGACTATTGTATTGCTACTAATCTCATAATCCTTTGGTATTATTTTGACTCACTGAAACTTTTCTTAAGGTATAAATTTCATCTCAAAATTTATAAGATTAATATATATATATATATATATATATATATATATATATGTTTTTAAACTTTTTGTTATGATATCAATGGTCATATAGAGTACTAACTAATTCTTTTAAAAGGCTTCATCTAGCTACCTTAACATGATTTCAGGTTTGAGTCTCTATCAGGTAACTAAGGATTAAGTTTTTGTATTCTGGATATAAATAGCAAATATTGATCCTTCAACCTCTTTGAGATCTACTGCATATGACTGTAATGTGAGTTTTCTGGCCCAGAAATTCCTGCTGCCCTTCTCTGCCCCCCAAAAAACACACAGACGCTATAATAATTATGAAACTGTTGACCACTGTCTAGGGTGTCTTATTAGTTAGTTCTGTCTTAATTATTAACCTATTTTCTATTAATCCATGTATTTCCACGTAGTCTTATCTAACGGGGAATGCCAGACCTGCAACTCCATTGCCTGCTACATGATGACTGCTCAGGGTCTCCACAGAGAAGAGAATGATTTCCTGATTGTCCCTGCTTATATCCTGCTTCAGCCCAGCTACGTCACTTCCTATCTGGTCAATCAGCCAATCAGTGTTTTATCCATTAACCAATAAAAGAAACATATACACAGAAGAACATTCCCCTTCATATTACATTTAAAATGTTTAAATTTTCTGCAGTGAACCATGACCATGTCTAACAGAGATGGTTGATGTTTCCAAAAAGGATGATGGTCCCTGCAACGACAATTTTACCAGAACTATGATCATACCACTAAGCTGACAAACATCACTTAAAAATCAGCAGCTTTGGACCACAAACTGCTCAGGACAGTTTCACAGTGGCTGGCTGAGATGATCCAGTCTCACAGACAATTCTAAACAGGACTTGCGCAAGCTCTGCACTTTCCCATTACATGGAGCCTGGGCAACAAATGATATAACTAGGTCTCCCAGGACTTGACAATTAACCACAACTTTTTCAGGGTCTCCTAAAGATGCCATCACTCCCAGACATCAGGAAGTACTTTTAAGAACACAACACCCACATTCCCAAGAGGTAGGGTGGTGCGTTTTGGTCATTCAATGGGTGATGGGTATTTGTTATAGTTTAGGATAGTTGGTTACAAGTTGTTATTGGTAATGATCAAGAAAAAAGTTGAACAAGGAGATTAGATTCAGAGTTCTTGTTTTGAAAGAAAAAAGGGGATACAGGTATACGATAGGATAAAAGAGTGGATTATTGAATCTACTCTGAAAGAAAAGACATAGGAATGATAGGATAAAATGATAGATTATTGTTTCTATACTGAAAAGAAAAAAGGGAGGATATAAATATGATAAGATAAAAAGGTAGATTGTTGAATCTATTTATAAAAAGCAACTACTAGTGTTAAATATTTTACACGGGACTGGATTTTGGTATATTATATACAAATTTTGTATATTGATACAAATTTGAGATTAATCTTGTTAAAGCATACTATACATGCATTTCTAATCTTGTCAAAGGTATTATACCTATACAGCTCATTTAACAATGTAATGCAGATTTCTAGTTCTTGAAAGTTATTATTAACAACTATATAGGATAATAAGGAAATGCAGGTTAGTAATTAGTCATCTATTACAATTAAACTTGTAGTTATATTAGGTATTTTTACAAGGTCAAACAGAGATATATTTTAGATAGATAATCTTCAGTCACTTCAGAGATCTACAGAATATGGCATTGAAGATGTTTTAATAACATAGGTTCTTTTTTATGACAATGAGACACGTCTGCCCTTGGCAGCACCAATATACTACAGAGAAGATGGGCATCGAAGAAACTCCATATGGAGTTTACTTTCTTTGTGTCAAAAGTAAGCCACTTGGCAAGAAGTTCCCTTGCCTCATACTGCTGACAGTATGCTATCCAAATTGGACAAGCAGGACACAAAAGAGAGTGACTGCCAAACCTTGCCAAGACAAGGTAGGACCGTCCTTCAAAAATCCTGCCTCACAGAAATGTTTGTCAGATATTCTAGGCTTATAGGCCAAAGATGGATACCCCAACATTGCAGAAGAACCTTGGGTGACTGTCCAGACAGCCAGATGTTTTTGTCATTTCTCATATTTGTGGAAGTCACTTGCTTGCACTTCCTGCTTACTCGGTTAATATTATTTCCTTCTCTGGTCTCTGAGGAAGTTAAGACTAGATAGTTACATTTTCCTTCTTTACTAGACTCAGAAAAGAAACTCACAAAAGAGGTGTAAAGTGTAAAAGGTTGAGAGACATTAAAAGATAATTTGATAATACAAATTAGAAACTGAATTAGGTACAACCTATTGGACTCACCAAGGTAGGAAAAATAATGGAGTAATTTCTCTGAATTTGTCAAATGCAAATGGACTAGACATTGTTGATGTATTTATTGCCTGTATATATTGTATATAGTTATTGTATTCATTGTATATATTTTCTCTTATATTAGTTATCACACTCTTTTTATATTAGAAAAAGGGGAAGTGTGATATTTTGCTTATGATGTAACAAAGAAAGCCTGCCTGAAGATCAGAGTGCAAAGCTAGTCACACTAGTCAGCCATATAGGCCAGACAGTGATAGTACACATCTTTAATCCCAGCAGCCACACTAGTTAGCCATAGAGGCCAGGCAGTGGTGGTGCATGCCTTTAATCCCAGCACTAGAGTGGAATATAAGGTGGGAGGAGACGGCAGCTCAGAGTCTCAGTCTGCAGTCATGCTGAGGGCAGGATCATTCAGCCTTGGTAGAGCTAAGAACTCTCTAGTGATTGGCTGCTTTGCTTTTCTGATCTTCAACTTGAACACCAATATCTGTTTCTGGATTTTTATTATTTGTGCTACACAGATCCTCAGAATTAAGCTGCTCTTCTTTTGAATTCACTTGTTTTGTCTGGTTGGTTGGCTTGGTTTTGGTTGTTCAAGACAGGGTTTCTCTGTGTAGCCCTGACTGTTCTGGAACTCACTTTGTAGACCTGGCTGGCCTCAAAGATATGTCTGCCTCTGCCTCCCAAGTGCTGGGATTAAAGGCGTGTGCAACCACTGCCTGACTCCTTTGGCATTCTAATTCTAACTCAGAACTTGCTCTTATCTAGGTCTCTCTCAGCAGTTTGCTGAGATCTGTAATTTGCCTGTTCTGTTATTTTTCTCTCAAATCCCTAACAAAATTGCCTTTAGTTTCCTTCTGAGTATGTTTTTAAATTTCTTCTACCTACCAGACTAAGAATCTCTAGAAAGGTCCTAGCATATCCCAGTGACACATTTTGTTCTTCTTCCTAAAAGGCCACACTGAAGCAATCTCTTTGCATTTCTCTTTTCTGTAATTGGTCTGTTGGGGTGGCCAATTACTAGCTTGTTCAGGCTGCCAAACTACAGGCTTTTCCCCCTAAAAGCCCGAAACATGTTTTCGTCTTCCACCTTTTAGTCAGCATGTCACCTAGGAAGGTGGAAGCCTTCCCAGGCCATCCAACAGTTTTCTTCAATTGGTTTGCTTTTCATTTCCTAGCTTTCCTAGTTACTTACTATATTTTCTTTCCCTGGTCAGGCTTAGAACTGATTGAAGTCAGGGATCTTGTCTGCTGTGGAAGTCACTGCGTCCTCAGAGCTCAGAACAAGCCTTGGCACTTGACTGGAACTCTGCAGAGCTATCTGGGTTTGCCCAGCTAGGGGAACTGCGGAAATGCTTCTTCTGGTACTGTCATTTCCAACCACGTGGGCGGGGAGGAGGATGGACTAACTTGCAAGGACAGCTCCGCCTCAGGCTCCGCCCCAGCCTCGCCCATGTTCATGTCGTTTCTTGCAGGTCTCTATAAAGTTCGTTTGGCAGCGCAACGCGCAGGGGCTTCTGGGAGCTAACCGCCTCCGCCAATCAGGAAGCGCGGGCGAGCGGCGCGAGAAGCGGCGGCGGCGTAGTGCAGCAGCCGGGTGTGGACTGCGGACCCGCGGCAGAGCCAGGTAAGGAGAGCGAGCTGCGGGTGATCGCGTGACCCAGGGTTCAGGGCCAGACCTCGAAGCAGGACCCCGAGGCTGGCGGGAACCTCATCCGGTGTTCGTAGCCATGAGGCTCACTCTTCCTTTCTTGAGGCAGCTGGGAAAGCCTGCCGGCGACACCGTACCGAGTGCTGTGACTAGGCTCTTCCAAGCGTGGTCCTCCCCACTGGCGCGCTATCGCCACGCCCACCCGCGCTCAGAGCTGCCCGGCGTCACCCGGCCTGCCTGCGCTCTTTGGGGGGTGGGGGGCATCCTTCCAGAGACAACCCAGCGAAGCCTTGTCAATTCTTCTCTGCTGATAATCCAACAGGATGCTGCTAATGGTTGCCACTCGGGTTGGCTCACCTGTCCCTGGGTACCTTGCATCCTTTTCTGTAAGGGACCCCGAAGTATATTGGGTCCCCTCTGAAAGAAAAACACAGCATGTTGGGCATGGTGTCGCTTTCAAAGCGAGTTTGAAGCCAGCTTGGTCCAAGTTAGACTCTGTCCCACCTCTACCCCCAATAGATGGCTTTCAGCACAAGCAAAGGTCAGCGCTGGTATTCTGTTTGGGGACACATTTTGTGTTCTTTCTGGGGTCACCGTATCCCGAACCTGTAACAGTACCAAGAACATTCGTTTATTCCATAAAAATACCCAAGCATCTTTTTTCCACCCTTTCCCACTGTCCGATTGTTTGGGATATTTAGTTATTTTTTTTAATTTATGCTGAGCTCATCCATTTAAATACCTGTGTATTAGGCTAAGAGCCTGTATTTATATTTTTAGCCTAGCCCCCTCTCCCTGACCTGTATCCAGCTGCCTACTTAGCATCTTCACATGGTCTGATAATCTATTGAAACAGAACATAAAGCTTGCAAACTCCCCTTTATTTTCCTCCCCAGACGATTCCTCAGCTTATTTTTATTTACTTAAATTTTTATTTTTATCATGGGGGTAGGGAAGACAGGTTTTCTGTTGTGTATTCCAGGCCTGCCTTAAACTTTAGATCCTCCTGCCTCTGTTTCCTGGGATGACGTGTGTGTGAAATAAGTCTAGCAGTATTTGCCTGCCACTGACCTTATTCTCCTTCCCCTTCTCCTCTTTTCTGCTTGGGAGAGACACCAAGGCTTTGTTAGGCAAGTACTGTATCAGTGAGCTACATCCTTTCCCCAGCTCTGGGGTCAGACTGATACCAATCAATGTCTATCCTGCCGCACTCAGCTTTATACCTGGGTACAAGCATCCAAACTCAAATCCTCAAGCTCAGTCAGCCTCTTCAGACCACTTTACACTTATTCCACCATTGCTGTCAGGTAGTAGCTTAATCCCCCAACACATAGTTGCTGACTGCCAGAAAAACCTCAAACACTGCCAGAAATTTCTTTTCTAAATTCCTGTGTTAAGTCTGTAAGGTCCACTAAAGGTCATTCTCCTTCCAGTAATTTTGGAGTGTCTTTGGTGTATTAGTTACTTTTTGTTCATTGCAGTAGGAATTGGTGCTGTGGAAAACAAAACAAAAAAAAAGAACAAAAACTAAAACAAGTATGCCAGATTCAAGGACTCTGCTAGCAGACAGACAATAGATGAACAAGTAAGTCGTTGTATGCCTGGTATTGATGTGCCATTCTGAGGGGTAGAGTATAGAGACGGTGTGACTGCTTTAGCTGGACTCTTAGCTTCTTCAGAAAGGAGACCCATGAGCAGACATGGGATAGAGTAAGGGATAAGCCTGGTTAACATTTAGGGATGAATGTGCTGTAGGTGCAGAGGAAGTGGTGACTGTAGAAGCCAGTGGCAGCCATGAGTTTAGCTTAATTGGAAGAAACAGGAGGTCGTATGACTGAAGCACTTAGTGGTGGGGAAGAGTGTAGCAGAAAGGCAGCTGTTGGTACAGGGGCAGACAGATGGTGGAGTCTCACAGCACACCCAACCTCATCCATGCTAAGCATCTCTGTTGCTGAGTATAACCTGCCTTAGCCCCCTGAGTAGTTGGGATTACAGACAGACACCATCATATCTGGCTGGACTTTAGTTTACAGATGTGGGAGTTATTGAAGGCTTAGCCCCCACCCCCAACATAATTTTTTTTTTTTTTTTTGTAGTTCTGAAATTTAAAGCTAGGGCCTTGAGCATGTTAGGTAAGTGTTATACCACTGAACTACATTCCCTGCCCTTTTTTTCAAAGGCTCATTCCCACTTTTAGGCAGAAAACATACCAGTAGCAAAGGGGTCAATATTAGGAACAGAGAAATCAGCCCTGGAGGCTGTTGTGTCACCTGGTGATGGTGTGACCTGTGCAAGTGGCTTGGAGTATGGTGATAGTGGTGGAATAAACAAAAGTGGACTCACATGAATTTCTATTTTAAGAATAAGTGAACTCACAACATATCATCTCTCTCTCTCTCACACATCCCTCCTATGAAGTGTAGTAAATTATTGGTATTATAGTGTCTGAGTTAGCAGAGGGAGGAATACTTGTGAGCTAACAATCTAAAGTCAAGTGCAGATGGAGAGGAAAGGAGTGAGTTAGAACCTGAGATGTGGACACCGGAGACCATACTGGAATGGGGAAGGTAGCTGGTGATGGTTGAAAAACTACACTTTGATACATAGTGGTATGACAGTGACATGTTTGAGAAGAAGTACACTGGCGATGTCTGAGACTCAACCCAGCTTGGAGTTTGAGTGCTAGGTGGCATGTGTGGATTTGAGGATCATTGAGGATTAAGGGCAGGGGACAGATGTGAATTTGAAGGCAGTATTTCTTGCTGAGTGGTTTTTCTTTTTCCATACTATTCCTTCTAATAACTGTTAAGTATATGGCTCATCGTTTTTTTTTCTACATATTTGCTCATGCCTGTGGTCAGGGTATATTGAGACTACAGAGAATTTCCCATTACCCTGCCATCCTTATCAGATCAGGATAACAAAAGACCATGGATTGGGTAGTTTAAACGGAAATTTGAGCTGTCCTTTGTGTTTATAATCCAGCATTCTGTAGAACAGAGGTAGGATTGTGTTTTCTAGGCCAGTTTAGCTATATGACAAGAACTTGCCAGAATGAAATAAAGCACAGTGTACAAAAAGAAAGAACCCAACACAACTCCCCCTCCTGAAATTGTTAATCTTACTGCTTTAGAAATTGGAGGTTTGTGCATGGTTAGGTGCTGGTGAGGTTTTGATAATGGCTACCATCTTGTTCTCACTGTGCACACATGGTCTCTCCTTGACATATGTCTGAGGAGGAGTGGGTGGGAGAAGGCAAGCCCTGTATTATGTTTTCATAGAAGGCCACCAAGTGCATCTTACAGACCCATCGTTTATCACTTTATTTAAACTTACTGCCTCCCAAAGGCCTCATTTCCGTATGTCATTTCATTGGCATAATTGTGAAGGGCCACAATTCAATCCGCAGTACCCAGAAAGGTATGCTATGCTCACTCCTAATCAGTACCCTGTTTGAGCCCCTAATGGTAACCTGTATTCTGGTTTCTAGCATAATAGATTAGTTTTTCCTGTTTTTAAGGGGACTCATGCAGCTTGCCTCCTTCGTTTGAAAGGGGAACTTGCTGGTAGTATAGGCTATACTTTGATCTTTCCCATAGCTGTATGACATACTAGGATGTGCATACAATCTTAAAAACAAAACAAAACAAGTGGAATGATTTTGTGTATGCTGTGATTTTTAAGTTATTTTGAGGAGGAAGGCTCCTACATTGTTGTTAGGGCTTAGAAAAACCTATATTGTTTTTCTGATATTTAAAAAATACATGCTGTTTTTCCAGGGGGTCATTGTGTCTCTAATGGTGTGTACCTTTGAAACCTATTTTGCTAGATAGTTTTATGTCACCTTGACATTGCTGGAGTCATCTGAGAGGAAGGAACCTCAATGAACAAAATACCTCCATAAGATCAGCTGTAGAAAAGCCCTTAGGGCATTTTCTTAATTAGTGATTTATAGGGGAGAGCCCAGCCCATTGTGGGTGGTGCCATCCTGGGTTGGTGGTCCTGGGACCTATAAGAAAGCAGGCTGAGCAAGCCATGAGAAGCAAGCAAGTAAGCAAGCAGCTCCCCTTCATGGCCTCTGCCTCAGCTCCTGTCTCCAGGTTCCTTCCCTGCCTGAGTTCCTGTCCTGACTTCCTTGATGATGAACTGTGATGTGGAATGGTAAGCTGAATAAACCCTTCCCTCCCCACGTTGCTTTGGTCATGGTGCAATAGTAACCCTAACTAAGACAACTATTTTGGTTTATAGAAGGGTTTCCCAGCTTAGAAACTATTAATATTTTGGGTCAATTATTTGTCAAAGGTTATGCTGTGTGTTGTAGGATGTCACCACACAGCAATAATATGTCTTCTTCCCCAAATTGTAATATCCAAAAGTGTCTTAGGGTTTTATTGCTGTGAAAAGACACTATCACCATGACAGTTCTTATAAAGGAAAACATTTAATCAGGATTGGCTTATAGTTTAGAGGTTTAGTCCATTATTGTCATGATGGGTGGCAGACATGGTCCTGGAGAGAAGGAGACTGAACCACACTGGACATAGCTTGAACAGTATGAAACTCAAAGCCTGCCCCCACAGCGACACTTCCTCCAACAAGGCTACACTTCCTAATAGTACCACTCCCTATGGGCCAAGCATTCAAACACATCTGTGGGGGCCATACCTATTTAAACCACCACAGAAAGTGTCTCAGAATATTAACACATGGCCCCAGGAAGCAAAGTCACCCATAGTTGAGAACCAGAGCTTAGAGAAAAGACTCAGAACCAGAGTCAGAGTTCTTTTAGGCTGCCTTGGTCGCCTGTCTGTGTTTATGCCAGCTGTAAGATGGAGCCTACTTTATTCCTAAGTAAAGAATTTGCATCACCTCCAAAGGAGGGCTGCTCCTGAGGAGTTTAAAGATGAGTCTAAAGACAGGTATGTGTGGGCAGTCCTTTAGAAATTACCCTGGACATTGCAGTCCCAGGTGAGAGGGTGGAGCTTCCTGGGGTCTGCTCTCTTGCTTTCTATTTCTAGCTGGGACTTATGCCCCCTGACAGCCTGGAGTTCACCAGAAAGTTCCTTATGTAAAGTCCTTAGACAGTTCATTTGTGTTTCTGTGTGCTACTGGGTTACTTCTCTTTGCTACCTGGAGATGAACTAATTCAAGTGACATTTTCTGACACTACACATTCCCTACTGCCAACACTGAGTCATCCTGGGCAGCACTTACCCAGATCTTTTTCTGTGTGGGTTCATTGGTTTTCCTTCATTTTCCCCAGAAGACTTGTTTCAAGTAATGATCAGGTCTCTCCTGGTGTCTCATAGGACTCCAGGGAATTGCCCAACAACCTTTTTGAGTATTATGTGCATGTGTTTTCCTGTGTGTATATACAGGCATGCATACCATGGCAACGTGTATGTTGGTCAGAGGACAACCTCTGGTGTTGGTTCTCCCCTTCCACCATGTTTAAGAGAGTCTCTGTTGAGTACACCAGGCTGGCTTCTGAGGGTTCTTCTGTCTCTGCCTGATGTCTCCCCTTAGGAGTGCTGGGAGTTTAGATGCTTGTGCTATTTCAGATACTCACACTATGTATTGCTGTTCTACCTGGGTTCTGGGGATTTGAACTTAGGTCTCATGCTTGTGGGGCATGTTCTTACCCATTGATCTGTCTCCCCAGACCCTCCTCCCTCCAGTGTTTTACAAAACAGCAAGTAACATTTTTTTCAGTTGCATTTTATTTATTATGTGTGCACTACTTGTGGTCCCAAGTGCAAATGTGAACATAATTGCAACTGTGGTTATTTATGTGGAGGCAAAGGACAGCCTTCAGGAGTTGGTTCTCTCTACCATGTGGATCCCAGGGATTAAACTCAGATCATCAGGTTTAGCTGCCAGCACCTTTATCCCACTGAGCCATTTTGCTGGTCTTGTCTTTTTAAAACTATTTTTATTTTTGTTGGGTGTTTTGCCTGCATGTATGTCTGTGTACCACATGTGTGCCTGGTGCCCTCAAAGGCCAGAAGAGAGCCATAGATCCCCTGTAACTGGAGTTACAGATGGTTGTGAGCCCACCATTGTGTGCTGGGAATCAAACTCAGATCCTCTGGAAGAAAGCCAAGTGCTCTTAACCACTGAGCTGTCTCCTCAGCTCCCCCACCCCCATTAAGTTTATTGTTATTTTTCTACTTGTATAAGTGGTTTACATTTTGTATTTTGTGTGTGTGTATGCATTGAGTGTTTTGGCTGCATCTATCAATGTGTACCACTGCTTTTCTGGTGTCCAGTGAGGCCAGAAGAGGGCTTGGATCCCCTAAAACTGGAGTTATGGGTGGTTATAAACCACCATGTGGGTGCTGAAGTCCTCTTAACCATTGAGGGAGCTATCCAGCCCTTTTTCTTTTTAACTGTTTTAAACTTTTAAAATTTATTTTCCTATGTGAATATGGTGGCTCACACAGTAATCCTAGCACTTGGGAAGCTGAGGCAAAAGGATCACCTTGAGTTTAAGACCATGCTGGGTCACTTAATGAGTTCCAGACTAATGGTTACAGAATTAAAGAGATTCTGCACAACAAAGAAACAAAGCAAAAACCACTAATGCTTTTCTTTGTGGGTTG
The DNA here is from genome assembly GCF_003668045.3 of Cricetulus griseus. NCBI lineage: Eukaryota > Metazoa > Chordata > Mammalia > Rodentia > Cricetidae > Cricetulus > Cricetulus griseus. Next base: position 170,468,319 of record NC_048596.1, read on the forward strand.
TGTCATCCCCCACTGCACACCCACGAGACAGGGTTACTCTGTGTAACCCTGGCTGTCTTGGAATTTACAAGGCCTCAAACTCAGAGATCTGTCTGCCTCCTCTGTATTAATTTCCCATTGTGGGCGTGTGTGCGTGTCTTCCTTTTACTGCTTTCCATGTTACTTTGGTGCTTGTCCAGTTGGCTAAACTGACTGGTTGGGCAAAGTACTTTCTCCCTGTGGTCCTTGCACCTCCATTTCCCAGTGCTGGGGTTGCAGGTGTATACCACTAAGCCTGGCTTTTTAAGTGGGTATTGTGGATCCAGAGTCAGGTCCACATGTTTGTGTAGCAGGCGCATTCTTTATCCATCCATCCATTTTCCTAACTACCGACATCTGTCTTTGACGTCTGTCTTTAACAGTATCTTCCAAAATATAGTAGGGATAACTGCTTTGGGGGGCGGGGAGAGGTGGAGGATCTTTGTGGTTGAAGAGATAGTATTTGGGTATATGGTAAAATTAGAATCACACTGGTACTGAGTACTGTTTGATTATATGGATGTGAATTGTGGTTTGAATGAGATGTCTCTCCATAGTCACGAACATTTGAATACCTGGTCCCCAGTTGATAGCGCTGTTTGTTAGGAAGTATGTCGCTGGAGGTGGGCTTTGAGGTTTTTTTTTTTTTAATTTATTTTTATTTTATGTGTATGAATGTTTGCCTGAATGTATGTCTGTGCCATGTCCCATGGTGGCCAGAAGGGTACATCAGATTTCCTGGGCTGGAGTTATAGGCTGTTGTGAGCCACCATGTGAGAGCCGGGAATTGAACCCAAGTTCCCTGGAAGAACAGTGAATGCTCTTAACCTCTGAGCCATCTCTCTAGCCCGTCATTTAATCTTTTATTTAAAAATGCTGAGGATCAAAACCAGGACTGTGTGCTTGTTAGGCAAATGCTCTACCCCTAAGTTACATCCCCAGCCTTCATTTAATCTTTGTACCTGTTTACACTGCTAGAGCCTAGTGCATGTGTGCTTAGCCAGGTGCTTAGCACTAGCATCGAACCATGCTTTATCAACTCAGACACACTTCCAAGGTTAGCAAAAGCTGTGAAGGAGTTTCATGTCTTTAAATCATTGAAAAGAATCTAAAAAGGGATACTACTTCATGTTAAAGTAATATGAAATTCAAATTGTAGCATGCATTATTAAAGTTTTGCTGGAGAGCAGACATGCTTATTTGCATGTGTGTTCTCTATGGCTGCTGTGAAGCTAGAATAGCGATGCTGAGTAGTGACAGAGACTGGCCTACAAAGCTTAAAATAATCATTACCTTTCCCTAGCTCCTAGGAGACTAGACAGACTTGAGATGACTGGCTTTGCTGTCTTTCATGCTTCCCTTTGCTTCTTCTCGGCTTTGAGGTTCTGAGGACTCTGGTCTGTGGAATGTGTTCTGGGAGTAACAGGTTTGAAACAGAACTACTTAGTAGTAGCTATTTCTGGGATGACCCAGTGGACATTTTTGCTTTTGAGGAAGTGTATCATGTAGTCCAGGTTGGCTTCAAACTGTAGCTACTTTTCTGGTTGCTGTGGTAAAATACTGTGACAAAAGCAATTTCAGGGGTTTATCTTGGCTCTCAGTTTGATAGTACAGTCCATGGTGGAGAAGTCATGATGGCAGGAACTGGAGGGCTGGTCACTGCATCTGCAGTCAGGAAGAATAATGAACACTTGTGCTTCAGTGGCTTTCTCTGTTTTACTTAATACAGGATCTCAGACCATGGAAATGTGCCACCCATATTTAGGTTGGGTCTTCCTGCCTCAGTTAATTCACTGAAGATAGTTCTCTGACATGCCCAGACACTAACCTAATCTAGATGGTCTCTCACAGGTGTGTCTGGAAGCTTGCATCCTAGATGTCTATCCATCCTTGCAAGCTGCTAATTAATAGCCAAGAGTGCTTTGGATTCCTCATCCTCCTGCCTCCAAATGCTTAGATTATAGCCATGTGCCAACCATGCTCCATGTAGAAGTCTTAAAGAACTCTGTGAACTCTCAGTTTGGGAGTTGTCACAAGCACAGTAGGTGAAAAGAAGTATTCTACTTGTGGATGGGGCTTAAAAGCAAAAGGAGAGAAACCAAAGAAACCAATGAACTTGTAATACCAGAAATATGTGAGTACATTTTGATATAACAAGCAGAAATATCATAAGAGACCAAGGTTGAAACCACTTAGAAGAGTGCTAAAGGGACTGTTTCATGAGGACTTAGAATGCTTTAGAAGTGCTCAGTAGTTTGAGTATTTATTTATTTATTGGTTTTTTGAGATAGGGTTTCTCTGTGTAGCTTTGGAGCCTATCCTGGCATTCACTCTGTAGACCAAGCTGGCCTCTAACTCACAGAGATCCACCTGCCTCTGCCTCCCAAGTACTGGGATTAAAGGTGTGTGCCACCACCTTTAATCCCACTTAGTTTGAGTATTTAATTATCTAGCTTTTCTGACTCTTAGACTGAGTATTTAGCTTGGTTACTTTGAGACTATGGGAATGACTATGTTTTTATTTTCACAATTAAAACTCCACATATTTTAATAGTAACTGAAATTAACTTTTCACTATCTTTATATAATGACTTCATTTTGCCATATATACATTATAGGGATTGTTTTAATTTTCTTCTTGCTGTGACCAAATAACCCAGCAAGAGACAATTTAAAGAAGAAAGAATTCATTCTGTGTTCTGGCTAGTTTTATGTCAGTTTGCCACAAGCTAGAGTCATCAGAGGGATCCAAGTGTAGGTCATTTTTTTCTTAATTAGTGATTGACGGGGGAGGACCCAGTTCATTGTGGGAGGTACCATCCCTGGGCTGGTGGTGGTCCCTGATTCTATAAGAAAGCAGGCTGAGCAAGCCAGTAAACAGCTTCCATGGTCTCTGCATTAGCTCCTGCTTCCAAGTTCCTGGCCTGTTTGAGCTCCTATCTTGGCTTCTTTCAATGATGAACAGTGCTGTGGAAGTGTAAGCCAAATAAGCCTTTTCCCCCTCAACTTGCTTTGGCCATAGTGCTTCATCACTGCAATAGAAATCCTGATTCAGACATTGGTTGAGGGCTGCATCCCTTTATGCCAGGGAAGGTATGGTTCCAGAGCATTGCATTTACAGCCAGGGCATGAGTAAATAGAATGAGGCTGGGTTATAAAACCTCAAGGTTTTGTCCTCAGTGAAGGTCTTTACCCGCTGAAGGTGCCACAGGGTTCCCTAACAAGCACCACAGACTGGGGTCGAGGCAAACACATCTCTATTGGGAGCATTTCATATTCTAACCACACATATTAGTCCCCCGTCTCATTTGAGAGTGTTGGTGTGCCCCAGTGGGGCATATGCTGTTTAGACATTGAATGACAGGTGAATGCAATGCACACCAGCATGAGGGAATAGAAGAAATTGTGTACTTCAGTTATTTTCTTAGCATCTGTTGACCCACCCTGTGGCCAGCAAGGCTAAGTCTTGAGGTTCAAAGGATATATTCCAGAGATCTGAGTGAGATACCAGGAGACCCAAGCTTTTGAGCTCAAGAAGTACAAACAAAGCACTTCTCAATTTTATTATTAAAGTAAATAAAACACAAGGTGACGTTTACAGTTAGCTTAAGCAAATACAAGTATCATGGGGGAATACACCTGGTGTTATATCTTACCTTCTTTGGTCATGTGAAAAGAGCCAAGAATATTCTTCCCAGGCCTTCTTTGCCTTTCCCTCAGAGATGATGCAGACATCCTAGGCATTTCCTTTATATATGTTCTTGTTTTTTTAGTGCATTTACTTGTCATGGTTTATGTAAAAATTTCTAGAGGGCCACCTTCTGGAAAGAACATTCTGTACTCTGCTGCATCTATAGTTCACGGTAAGTTTATAGTTTTTTTTTTTGTTTGTTTTTTTTTTTTTTTTTTTTTTTTTTTTTTTACAAAGGCTCCCAAGCATTATCTGGGTGGGATAAGTCTGCCCCATAAGAACATTCCTCTTTTTTTCTTGTTTGAGATGGTCTTACTCTGTAGCCCTGGCTGGCCTGGAACTCACTGTGTAGACCTCCAGTGTAGCCTCAAACTCACAGAGATCTGCCTGCTTCTGCCTCAAGAGTGCTGGGCTTAAAGGTGTGCATCACAAAGCTCAATGTGCTTTTTTTTTTAAATGAGTCACACTAAGTAAAGGCCTACACTAGAACTCACAGACCTGCTTCAGCTTCCCAAGTACTGGATTAGAGGTATACCTTGCCACTTTTGACATGTTCATTTTAATTTTAGTATTTTAAGGAATTATGTATTTTTAAATTTATGTGTATGTTCAGTTTTAAGACTTACAATGTATATTTTGTGTGTGTGTTTTGGCACAGACCTTTAATCTCAGCACTCAGAAGACAGAGGCAAGCAGATCTCTGAGTTCAAGACCAGCCTGGTTTACAGTGAGTTCCAGGACAGACAGGGCTACTAGTACAGTGAGACCATGTCTCAAAATAACAAAACAAAACAAAAAAAAAACCCACACAAAAAAAGTGGGAGAATGAGGATGGCAGAACTAGGAATTCCACAGTCTAGTCCCACTACCACCTGGCACTGTTTTTGGTTTAGACTTGTGACCCACCTTTAAAGTTAATGTCCTTTAATGCTCATTTCCAAAAGTTCTTATCTTCGGAGGGGCTGTGGATTTTATGGCGGTAAAGATGGCCTTGTACCTCATCACGTGCTTCTGTAGCTGAGGTGTGAGTACATTTTAAGTACAGAGCTAGACCAGTGGGATTCCCTGGGTACAGTGGAAACCAAAGAATTAACAAGATCTGCAGTTCAGCAGTTAAGATCAACATTCGCTTTTCCAGAGGAATCAGGTTTGAACAATCCTAGCATGTACCGCAGGCAGCTCACAACCCTTGTAACTCTAGCTGCAGGGGATCCGAAGCCCTCTTCTGACCTCTGTGGGCACCCATACCCACATGGCATACACTCATACAGATACACAACCATACACATCAAAGTAAATCTCTGTTTTTGTTTTTGTTTTGAGACAAGGTTTCTCTGTGTAACAGCCCTGGCTGTCCTGGAACTCACTGTAGATGAGGCTGGCCTTGAACTCACAGAGATCCACCTGCTTCTGTGTCATGAGTGCTGAGATGATTAAAAGCACCATGCCACCAAAGCCCAGGCCTCAAAATAAATCTTACAAACTCTTTAAAATTGAGCTACTGTTTATAAGGAATTGCCTTTTTTTTTTTTTTTTTTGAGACAATCTCACATTATATCATAGACTAGCCTAGAATTTGACTTTGTATCACTAGGCTGACCTCAAATTTGGGTCAGTCCTGCTTCAGCCTACAAAGTACTGGAATTACAGGTGTGAGCTTCTGTGCCCCTCTGAATTTTCTTGTTTTTAATAATAAACTTGTTCCTAAGCTTTTAGCATTATAGTTTTATAGATTTATTTTTTATTTTATGTATATGGTGTTTATCCTACATGTATGTAAGTGTACCACATGCTTTCAGTGCCCATAGAGAACATGTTGGAACCATTGGAACTGGAGGTATAGGCAGTTGTGAGCTGTCATGTGGATTCTGGGATCCATACCTGGGTCCTCTGCAAGAATAACAAGGAACCTTAATCACTGAGCCACCTCTCTAGTCCCCTAAAGATTTGCTATCTGTATGCCTGTGTGCCGTTATGTTGAGGTCCCTTGGAGGCCAGAAGAGGGTATTACATCCTCTGAAACTAGAGTGCAAGCCGGAAACCAAACTGGGGTCTCTGTAAGATCAGCAAGTGTTCTTAACTGCTAAGCCACCCCTCCAGTTCCTTAACTACTACTATTGTGGCAATACACTTAACCATCTGTTAATAGTTGTAAGAGTTAAAAAAATACTCACTTCATCAAGTATACATACATAAGATTTATAAATGTAGATTAGCTGGTAAACAATAGCACTTTTTCTTGTTTGCTTAAAGTGTAGCCCTGGCTGTTCTGGAACTTGCTTTGTAAACTAGGCTGGCCTGGAACTCAGATATCCTTGTCTCTGCCTCCTGAGTGCTGGGATTACAGGGGGACACCATGCTTGGCAAATAGCGGCACTTTCTTAAAAGATCTTTCTTTTATGTGTGTGTGTGTTTTGCCTGCATGTGTGTTTGTGCACCACATGCGTACAGTGCCCTCAGACCAGTAGAGGGTGTCACATCCCCTGGAACTAGAGTTACAGCTGATTTTGAACTAACATGGGGGTCCTGGGAGCCAGTGCTCTTAACCCCTGAGCCAGCAGTCTCTTCAACTGCTGATCTTTTTTTTTTTTTTTTTTTTTTATAAAAACAAAAAACATTTAAATAGTATGTGTATTTGTATGTGCGTATGAAGTTATGCCCCACCACGTGTGGAGGGCAGAGGAAAACTGGCAGGAGTTGTTTGGGCATCAGTTCTCTTTCTACCATGTGGGCCTCAGGAATTGAAAGTTGGCCACAGTAGCCAGTGCTCCCAACCCGTTCAGCTGTCTTCTCAAGCCACATAGCAACATTCTTCACAGCACTTTCAATCAGTTGTTAGAGAAGTAGGTGGCCTTTTAAATTACGTTCATACTCTAAACGTTAGGTGTCGTTTATATAAATATAATTACTGTTAGTTGCAGTAACAAGTAAGATGTCATTTGGAATGAGGCCTTCAGTCACCTTATAAGAATGCATAAATGGAGACAGGGCATGAATAATAAAAGAATGTCTCTTATGCTAATGAGGATATGGTTCTGTTAGAATAAAGTGATGCTGAGTTTAGAGGATACTTAGCATTTTTCTGGTCTCAGTTCAGCCAAATCACTGCAGGACGTGTGCTGAACACGTAACTTGAGTTTCCATGGTCTGGAATTACCATGAAAATCCTAAAACATAAGGCATTAGACTGTAGCAATCACTTCTTAATGGGACACTCTTCCCTCAGGGTAAATGGGGGGATTGGAGGTATAGAGAGATTGTTCTTTAGGCTTCTTGGAGCTTGCTGCTATGGCTTTGGTTTCCTTACCTGCTTTGGGTTTGTAGGAGGAGGCAGGAGTCTTGGCCTGTGGCTTAATGTGCTTACATTTGTTCTGCTGGTGAAATCAGTATGCACAGAAATGATCTGTTCACAGTCTGACTCATTTTCTCTGTCCGGCCTGTTCTTGGAACACATCCTGCTTGTTGATGAACTGTGTCCCTTTTGATTTACAAAAGTCCTGGAGGTTTATTAATCTTGTAATAGATTGAAGCAGTGATGGGAAGCTCTCCCCATCTTGACATAGTCTTTTTCCTTTCATGTAGCACCTGCATCTCCAATGGATACTGAAGGGTTTGGTGAGCTCCTTCAGCAGGCTGAACAGCTTGCTGCTGAGACTGAAGGTATCTCCGAGCTTCCACATGTGGAAAGGAATTTACAGGAGATCCAGCAAGCGGGTGAGCGCCTGCGTTCCCGTACCCTCACACGCACATCCCAGGAGACAGCGGATGTCAAGGCGTGAGTACTGATGGAGAAGTGCTGTTGACTGGGTAGTTCGGGGACAGGATCCGTTTCTTCTATGATAGGAACTCAGTTTTATAACAGGTCAGCAAGCCTTGCTTTGTTTCCTTGCCTCTCTAGGGTTTTAGAGTTCCAGCCACCAAGCTGAGAGAGAGCCCATGTCATCAGCAGAGGTGTGAGGGTGGAAGTGGGTGGAGGAGCTCTGTTCTGTATAAAATGCTCTCAGTAATTCCTGCTTGGGTTCATGGCTATTGAGTCATAAATGGCCCCTGAAAGTGTGTTAGTAGATATGGGCCGTGCACATAAGTGCTACCCAAAGCTAGAAAGCACTCAGCTGTAAACAGTTTTTAAGGGTAATTGAAAAAAACTGATGAATGGTCAGTGAGGAGAAACCATCCAAGTGAGGAGTGATTCTGTGTGCTCATTGCTAGTGACCCCAGAGGCTGCCTCTGAAAGGCCTTAAAGTACAGTGCTCTCTAGCTGATTGTACACTGGGAAGGTGGTCGAGCCCCAGGAGAAAGACGTGAAGGAAAAATGCTAACTAATGGGGTCATACAGCATTAGCAGGATGATGGAATGTGCAAAGGATTCTGGTTGGGCAAAACACAAACCCAACAAAAAAATCAAAACCAAATGTGATTTAATGGTTATTTGAAACTTCCTTACACATTAAGCTTTTGTTAATCCTCACACAAAGCATCAAGACTGTGATCCTTATATTAGTTGGACAGCAAAGGTTAAGAAAGGGCTGGTAACTTCCTCAGGCTATACAGCTGGTGAGTTGTGAGCCAACATTCAATCCCAGCACTCCTGTAGTTCTGGAAGGGGCTTGGAGAGAGAAGAGTGAAAAGGGTACTTCTACTGAGCTTTTGGCAGGTCCAGAAAGTCACTAGGATTATGTATAATTCAGGAAAATGTCAGTCTAGTCTTCATTCTGTGAACTTGAGCAAGACTGGCGTTAATGTAGGCATTGTCTTTTAGGTACTTCATCAATGTCAAAGTAGTGCGAAGGCTGCATTCCTTTTCTAACTGATCTTGAGAACTGAGTGTGAGGTTGTTCTATGGACATTCTGTAGCCTTCTCTAGCGTATTATTTTTTTAAATACTAGTTCTGATTCTGTTGACGTTAATAAAGACAAGTCAGATGAATCCTTGCAGGTTTTTTTGTTTCTGTTTTTTTAAACTACCTAGCCTTGTAGCAAAATGCTGCCAATAACTAACCTACCCTGGTTCCCAACAACCAACTACCCTGTAGATATTTCTTGTAGAAATATCCTTCCTTGTAAGCTCCAAACTTCTGTTCCTGCCTGCCTACAGTTCCCCTGATTTAAGCAGACAGCCTCTGCTTGTGCAAAGATGCTGCAGGAGCAAAAGCCCGTGGATACCCACTGAGTTGCTATAGTTATAATATAATTGCATCAGCTTTACAGCCTATTAAGAGCAAAAAGGGAAAATGTTTTCTTGGTAATAATTATCAGTCATATTCTCTGTCTTGTAAATTTCCATTCTTCCTCATCTCTTCTACCTTAAATTCATTATTTTAGGGAGGAGGGAGTTGGAACGTTGAAAGAGTGGATATAGGGTGGGGCAGGAGCTTAAAAAGAAAGCAGAGCTGAGGGCTGTATTTTTCCATCTTCTTGATAGGCAGAGACACTAAGTATGACGTGAATTTTAGTATATGCTGTCTGGAGAGGGCAGAGAAGAGAACTGAGGAGATTTTTTCTTGTTTTTGTTACATGAAATAAGTTTTGAAAGAAAATTTTGTCTTTAAGGTCTTAGTTTGATTGTAGATTTAAGTATGGCCTGAGTTTTTTTATTTTTTTTAAAAATTATTCTATGTGTATGGGTGTTTTGCCTGCACTATTTGTACTTTCATTTTTTAAAGGAACAGACTTTTTTAATGGAATCTGGCCTAGAACTTGCTATTCTCCTGCCTTGGCCTTCTGAGAAACTGGGATTTCAGGTGTGGCCAACAGTTTCAGCTCTAGGGAACAGATTGGATACCATTTTGTGTGTTCTTGATCTTTTAAATTTGTGGATTTTTTTCCCCCACCACACATAAAGAATATGCCTGGCATATATAAAGAAGAGGTTTGTAGATTGTGGCCCATGAGCCTGCTACCTGTTATATCTTACTGGAACATAGCTATACTGTTTGTTTCATATATTGACTGTGAACAAAGTACCATTTCCATACATATAAGGAGAAAGATTTATATGATCTGAAGAGGAACCAGAGTGCCATTTCCATACGTAAGGAAGGTTAGATAGTAAATGGACAGCTAGATTCAAATTTAGCTTGGTCAATAGTAATCCTTTTTGGTATTTGCTATAAGGAACTTTCTGTTGCCAGAGACTTGTTGTAGTCACTGTCCTGACTTTATTATTAAAGTTTGAAAAGTGGGAGAGGTAGGGATTGATGTCCATGTTTGAAGCTTGGAAAGAAATGTATTTAGGATTTTTTTTCAGTGAGTAAATTGTAGTTGAGGTTTGAGCCCCCCCCCCCCCCTTTTCTTTCTTTGTTCTTTTTCCTAAACCCTGAATGTACTGGGAACAGCTTTTGTGTCTTCTGCTATTTTGGGACTCTGGAGTGTGGCTTCATCTTTGTGGCTTTCTGGTCATGTAGAGCTGTCTGGACTATTAGAATTGGGGCCAGTGGAAGGCAGGGGATGTAGGGACTTTTCTAATCTTAAAAGCCAAATGTTGAGCTAGAGGTGTAGCTTAGTGGTAGAGCTCTGAAATGTGAGAAGTTGCTGGTATAGCCATCCCTACCCAGATCCGTACTTCTGCCATAGGTCTTTCTCCCTACCTCCTTTTTCCTCATCAGCCTTTCTGCATAGACAAAGCATAAGCTATATGATGCATACTTCTTGTAGGTGCCACTTAGATGACCATTCTCTTCCAATTCCAATAACTACACTATTTATATTGTCCAGGCTAGCCTGGAACTAAATATGCAATTCAAGCTGACCTGGAATTCTTGCTCCCTCATCTTAGCCTCTATGGTGCTGGGATTATAAATATGAGCTAGCTCAAAAGCTGGTTTTTCTTTTCTTTCTTTTTTTTAAATATTGTTTTGCTTTTAGAATTTTTGAGACAGGGTTTCTTCTATGCATCCCTGGCTGTCCTGGAACTTGATCTGTAGACCAGGCTTGTATCAACTCAGAGATCTGCTTGCCTCTGCTTTTAAGTGCTGGGATTAAAGGCATGTGCCACTACCACCCAACAAAAGCTAGCTTTTCAGTTCTGGAGTTTTTTACTCTAGCATATGTTAAAGTCATTTGGACACTGGATGAACTCTCACATGTCACTGTGAAGATGTAGTACTATGAGATTTAATTAGGAAATAGCTAGCAAAATTGATCTAGCAATTCTGCTTCTAGGGATCTGTCCCAAAGATCTAGTAGCAAAAATATGAAAAGTCTGTACAAAGATCCATTGTTACATTATTTGACATAGCCAAAATAGGTAATCACAAGTGTCTATTGATTGGGAACTAGCTGAATAGATGTGCAAGGTTTGTATACTTGGATACTTTCCAGTAGTACCAAGGAGTAATCATGTATGCTACCATGGAGTGAATTCAGGACAGGTAATTAAGTAAACATTTCAAGGTAGAGAAAAGTGTCTAAAATACTGGAATGTAGTTCAGTAATAGGTTAGCACATGAAAGGTTCTAGGTTGGTCTGTAGCATAGCAGCAATATTAACAACAAAAGGATGGATGAGTAAGTGAGTGTATCGTGCTTTTTGCCTTTAAGAAAGCAGATAAAAGACATTCTGCGTTAGTGGATTGGAAGAGTTTATATTAAGGTGTCATTGCAGCCCATGTTGATCTACATATTCAGCAAAAACTGTTAAAATCCCACCATCCATGACTAGAGAGATTATTCAGTGGTTAAGAGCACTGGCTGCTCTTCTGAGGACCTGGATTTAATTCCCAGCAACTATGTGGTGGCTCACAACCATCCGATAATTCCACTTCCAGGGAGTCTGATCCCCTCTTCTTGCCTCCAAGGGCACTGTACATGCATAAGGTATATAAACATACATGCAAACAAAACATCCATACACATTTAAAAATAAACAAAAGATAGAAGAAATTTCAGCCTCCCAGCTGGCTCTTTTTTGCAGAAATTGGGGGATTGACTCAAAATACAAGATATCTTGCATAGCAAAAACAATCTTTAAAAAAATGAGTATGAGTGTTTTGTCTGCAAGTATGTCTGTGTACCACATATGTGCCTAGTGCCCATTGAATTGAACCCTGGTCTTGTAGAAGAGTGAGCTGCCAGTACACTTACCCACAGAGCCATCTCTCCAGCCCCCAAAGCAATCTTTAAAAGTCAGAAAAAAAGAAGAATGACACTTCACTTTCAAAACTTAGTAAAAAGCCACAGTAATTACCAATAATGGTCATCTGTGTCTGTAATCTCAGCACTAAGAAGCCTAAAGCAGGAGAATAATGAGTTCATGGTCTTCCTGCCTGATATTGTGACCAACCTGGGCTTTGTAATATGACCCTTGTGTTTATAAACAAAAACCACACTAATCAAGATTATTTGGCAGGAGGATGGATAAATAAGTTGTTGGAATAAAATTATAAGTCTAGATGGGGCTCAGTGGTTGTGTTCTTACAGAGGACTTGGGTTCAGTTCCTAGTACCCACATGGTGGCTCATAATTGTCTGTAACTCCAGCTTCAGGGGATCTGCCACTCTATTTTGGCCTCTACAGGCACCAGGCACTCATGTAATGTGCGCGAGCACACACACACACACACACACACACACACACACACACACACACACACACACACGTACATAGGCAAAACCTCATACACATAAAATAAATCTAATAATGTCAGTAGTATGTAGTATCTGTAGTCTTAAAAAAAACTCCAAGAATATTGGGTTTTCTCTTCACTCCTGTTAAAACGTCACAGCTGTAATTATATCATTATGAGTCTAGAAAGTTGTTTTTTTCCCCTCAAAAAAGGTGTTCAGACCATTGAACATGGAAAGAGTAGTCTTTTCAACAATTGAGGTTGGGGTCACTGATTTCTGTATGCAAAAGAATAAAGTTGGTCCCTATTTCATTCTATCTACAAGCACTAATTCTAGCTGGATTGTCAGTGTAAATGTAAGAACTAAATTATAAAACTCTTAGAAGAGGGGGCTGGAGAGATGGCTCAGAGGTTAAGAGCACTGAGTTCAATTCCCAGCAACCACATGGTGGCTCACAACCATCTCTAATGAGATCTGGTGCCCTCTCCTGGCATATGGACAAACATGCAGACAGAACACTGTATACGTAATAAAAATAAGTAAATAAATTTTTAAAAAGTTTGTAAAATGTTTAACAACAACAACAACAAAAACTCTTAGAAAAAAATGTGTGCATACATTTTCCTGACCTCAAGAGATAGGGATGTAGCTCACTTGGTAGAGTGCTTGCCCAGTGTGCTCAAAGCCCTGGGTTCAGTCCTTAGCATCACTTTTATCTTGGTGGTGATGGTGACTTGAATGAGAATGGGCCCCATTCTAAACAGTCCTCAGTTGGACTGTTTAGGAAGGATTAAGAGGTGTAGCCTTGTTGGAGGAGGTGTGTCACTGGGAGTGGGCTTTGAGGTTTCAAAAACCCACACCAGGCCCAATCTCCCCTTGCCTGCAGATCTGGATGTAAGCTCTCAGCTATTGCTGCAGCTGTATGCTTCCCTGTCTGCTGTTACACTGTACTATGATGGTCATGGACTAACCTGAAACTGTAACCAAGCCCCCATTTAAATGCTTCCTTTTATAAGTTGCCTTGGTCATGGTGTCTCTTCACAGCAATAGAAGTTAGTTATGACAAAGACAATGACACATGCCTGTAATATCAGCACTCTCGAGATAGAGGTATGAGAGTCAGAAATTCAAGGTCATCCTTGTCTGCACAAGTTCAAAGCCAGTCTGGGCTACCTGGGTTTTAAAAACAAACCAGCAAATATTCTTGGTCTTAGATTTGGCAGAGCTGTCAAGACTATTAGGCCAATAGAATACATCAAAAAAAAAATAGACCAGTTTAATTTCATCAAAGTGAAACATTTGTGCTTCAAATGCAACTGTCAAGAAAGAAATATGTTTTAGGGGAAAATACTTCCCATTTATTTAAATGCTAACAAACTTTGTGGTAACAAAGAGAATGGCACTATTAGGAGGTTTGGCTTTGTTGGAGTAGGTGTAGACTTGTCAGAAGAAGTGTGTCCCTGTGGGGGCGGGCTAGAGGTCTTCTTTGCTCAAACTATGCTCAGTGTGGTAGACAGTTGATTTCCTGTTGCTTGCAGATCAAGGTGTAGAACTGCCAATGTTTTACAAACGTGTAAAACTGCAGTAGGTTGAAACATATCAGATGTGTTTCAGTTTATAATGATACTAAAATAAAAATCAGTCATGTTGAAGGATACTATATAACCAGCTCACCATTCAGGGTGATGACATAGTCGATGATGGTATTTATAAAGGTAGGAAAATAGAGTACCACTGTGTAATAAGCCCACGAGGAACCACTGAGTCTAAGCAACCGACATCAGTGTCTGCAAACATTCCCATCTCTTGATGGAAGTATGACTAGAACAAAAAGCAACAACAAAACAGTGGTGCCTGCATCTAATCAGACCTGTAGTACTTGCTTTGAATTTGTCTTTGCTGCTTTGAGTGTACTCTTTGTATCAATAATGTAACCCCAAGGTTTTTTTGAAATGAATATCAAGCTCTATCCCAGAGCTGCTGAATCAAAACCAGTGTTTTAATAAGTCAAGTGATTCATATGTATAATTAAGTCTGAGTTACATTGTTTTACAGGGCACATCCCAACTCTTCCACAAACAAATTAGAAGGGAAAAAATGAGATGGGGGCAGGAGAACCTATAAAGGAAAAATGATTTTAAAATATACTACTCATCCACAGAATCGCTCTTATTTGGCACTCATTCAGACAAACACAGATTTTCAAATTATGAAACAATTGGAAAATATTGTCAATCTACCATAACCTATTTCAAAATAATCTGAGTGGTAGAGGAAAATAGGTAGGACAAATGGGGTAGGGCTGATCATGTCCTGTGGATTGTTGAAGCTGAGTGATACTTACAAAGAAATTCAATATTTTAATTTTGTATTTTAATAATTTTTTATAACAGCCAGAAAAGAGAGACTGACTAGTACAGTATAGTCATAAAGGAACTGTTGATGAGGATGTGGGAATTATGTATTGCTGGTCGGGATACAAAATGGTCTAATTTCCTCACAAGACCTGACAGAATTCGAATTTAACCCAGCAGCTCTGCTCCAAGGTATATATCCAAGAGAAATGTAAACATTCGTGTAAACCTGAGTGTGGGTGTTGTTGGCAACATTTTTCACAAAGTAAAAACCTTGGTAGCAGCCTACATGCCCACTGATTGATTAATGGATAGATAAAGTGAGGTATGACATAAATACAATAATGAACTCTTAATATCTACTCTGGATAGATGACCCTCAAAAGCATTACACTGAGAGAAAGACACCAGTCACAAAAGACTATTGTATTATTCCATCTCTGTGCATTGTCAGAGTTTCATGAGGAGATAGAAGAAGCATTTCTTATAGGGCTTTCTTTTGGGGATGATGCAAATATTCTAAAATTGCTGATGGTGATGGTCATATACTTCTATATGAATATATTAAAATTACTGAATTGTATGTACACTGTAACTGATGAATTTTGTGGTAAGCAAATTCCTATCAGAGCTGTTCTTAAAGGAGGAAGAACATTGTTTACTGTTCTTCTTTGCCCAAGAGTAGTCAAAATAGTTTTTTGAGAAGAAGTTTGTGTAGGTGATCTCAATGTGCAGCCTGGTGAGAAGCACTGTAGAAAGAAGAAAGTAACTATGAAGGCTTGTTAGGAGAGAGGCGGGCGGTTGCCTGTCAGATATGTTAGCTTAGAAGGGAAGCCCCAGGGATGTTGTCCTAGTTGACCCAAAGGAATTAAGTCTCTACAGGGAGAAACTGACTGAATAAACATAATTTATCCTATCATATTTATCCGAATGCAACTAAGCATAGGGGTCCCCTTTTTCTTCTCTGAGAAGATGTTAGATTGTAATTGAGAATCTTGATTTAAACTCATAGGTATTATGTGTGGTCCCAAAGGCCTCAGCAGCAGCAACCCCCTTTTCTCTTTCATCTCCATCATCATCATCATCATCATCATCTTGGGTCTTACTTAGTCTGGCTTTCTAGCTTCTTACTCAAGGTGAAAACATACTTTGTTGGTGACATTTTGGGGTCACCAAATCACAATACAAAAATGGTAATCTAAAAATTAAACCTGTCTAGTTAGGCATGGAGACGTATTTTCTGTTTCTTGAGTTGCAAGGCACAAAAGCAAGACTTCCAAAAACAAAAATATATACACAAAAAAGGATGGAGAGATGGCTAGGGTAAAAGCACTGATTGCCCCTGTAGAGGACCTGGCTTTGCTTTCCTGTACCCAAGTCCCTGTGACTCTAGCTCCAAGGGATCTAATAACCTTCATGGCACTGGTGTGCACAGGGCATTTGGGCACACATCAGTGAGTACAAATAAAAATAAATCTTAACAGAAAAGCTGATCTAACTTGCCCAAGTTTCTTTTTTTCAAAGTTTTAGATATTAGTGAAAATCTGTTTCTTTGTTTTGATTTTTGAGAGAAGAGCTCTCTTTATAGCCAGACTAGCCTCAAGCTTAGTCTTCTGGTTTAGCCTTTCTAACTGATGTACAGTATCATACTGGACTATTTATTTATTTATTTATTTATTTATTTATTTATTTTATATTTGACATTTGTTCATTGTTTTGTTGCCTAGAGAGAAGAAATGAAGTTGGCTATATCCATCTCCATTTCTTTTCAGAAGCTTTTATTGTTCAGAAACAGCCTGCTATCTTCTTGGCTGGGCAAAAGAGAGGAAATTTGAAGGTGTAGTAGCACAGTACCTGGATTTTGAAGACAGTATCTGCACAATTAGCCTTTGATTCTGCTTTGGCTTCCCCTGAGAAAGTTATCTGCTACCCCCAGACAGTTAGTTTCCTCAGTGAATGTTTGAAGTCGGTTCCTCCTGAAGTTAAAATGTGTGCTTTATCGACTTTCTTTTCATTAGCTGTTAAGCATGGAATGGTGGTGAAGAGTTTGTATTGTACATCTAGGATAGATTACCTGTCTGCCATATCCTGGCTCTCTCTAACTTTGGACAAGTTGGTTAATCTTTTTGCACCTTAGCTTCCCATCTCCAAAACAGGGGTGAATAATTGTGTCTATCTCAAGGGGTTCCTGAAAGTGCTTGGAGCTGACTATGATGTTGGTATTGTTCCTTTCTATATGAGGTTCTCCCTCTAATTTAATAATTCCTAGAACTTGGATATCTTACTCCCAAATGCAGTGGGTGTCTGCTCTTTCGGTTCATAGACCTTTATGGGCAAGTAAGAAATCAGCCATGCAAAAGCACCTGGCCAGAAGATGGACATATTATAGTCAGGTGCTCTACCATTTGCTCTGGCCTCTTCCTCCTATTCCAAGATAGAAGCTTTTGCATGGAAACAACTCTAGTATTTTATGGCATGGCATGTATCACATACCTAATATTACTTTCCATCTTTGTCTTCCTGTCCTGCATCCCTATATAGATCAGTTCTTCTCGGTTCACGGGGACTTGACATATCCCACATCTCCCAGAGATTGGAGAGTCTGAGTGCTGCGACCACTTTTGAACCTCTTGAGCCTGTGAAGGACACAGACATTCAGGTAAGAGCTGCCAGCTGCAGGTGCAGCCTGGAGCGTGTACCCAGGCCATAGGCCTTGGCCCTTTCTTCACCAAATGAGTTAAGAATGCTGCTTTCTTCATTAATTTTCTTCTTACCCAGATACTAAAAGAACAGGAGACTCGGGTTTAGAGATACAGAGGGGGATCATTGGGTTGTTTTTAGAGTGCTCTTTGTGCTAAGTTTAAGAAAGCAGTTCCAACCTGTGCTTTCTAGATAATTCTGGTTCTGAGAACAGATTTTACTTCCTTTCTTGGGCTTAATCCAAGGTATAGAGACTGGAGTCCTTAAATTTCTCTTGCATGCTTTACTAGAGCTCTGATAATTTTACTATTTGTTGTTCACATTTCTTTTTGCATCTTGCTTGTATTGGAACTTAAAATACTGTTTACTGAAATCAATTCAGTGATTTCCAGGAAGTATTTGGCTGCATCAGTGATACCAGGAAATGGCCTAACAGAGCACTCCAATCTCATTGAGCGTGACATGCCACTAGCTGCTGATTGCTGTTTTAATTTAATCAGAAACTGCTGTAAACTTGTTAAGGAGAAACCTCATGGTTTGGTTGGTTTTGTGTAGGAATGAAAGCAGTTTGTGGAGTGCTTTGTGGTGCTGTTTGCATTGGTTTACCTGTTCCTGTTTTTGTTTGTTTGCTCGGGATGGGACCCACCCTTGTACAGTCTGGCCTCAAGTGATCGTGATCCCCCAGCTCCTGAGTAGTAGGGACTGTGCCACCACCTGCCTTGATTTCCTTTGAAATAAAAAGGATTCAAGTCCCACAAAGGCAAGTCTAGGAAGAAATGGGTGGTAATTGTGTTCTCTATGAGCTGGTCTTAAATTAATACTGTATCCCTACATTTCTGAATTAATTCTATTTTGGAAACCTGTACTTTTGAGGGGAGACTAAAATTACTGATATTCATGATTTCTTCCGGTTTTGATATGTTTCCAAAATCCAGAGGTTTTTATTTTTATTTTATAACAACTGCTGGGGACCGCCTCAGATACTATGAATAATTAACATATACTTTGGGAACTGGCTCTGGCTGTAGGGTTAAGAGTGATTATATCTTCTAACCATTTGCTAAATGTGAGGACATCCTCCTTCAGCACCCCATTAGATGGTTTCCCAGCAATGTATGTTCAGTCACATCAGAAAGAATTTCTTAATTTGGAATGATTGTTGCTGTGAGTTTTAGTCTTGTGTAGGGAAATCTTTAAAGTTTAAAACTAAAGTTGTCCTGGGCATTGGTGGCACATGCCTTTAATCCCAGCACTCGGGAGGCAGAGGCAGGCGGATCTCTGTGAGTCCAGAGCAAGTACCAGGATAGGCTCCAAAGTTACACAGAGAAACCCTGTCTCAAAAACAAAACAAAACAAAACAAAAAAACAAAAAAAACAAAAAAACAAAAAACTAAAGTTGCTTGAAAAGTTAAAGTTGCTGGTCAGGACCCCTTACTTGGACTTTGCCAGAATAGCTTTAAAAATGCAAAGCAGTTAGTCCAAGACAATTGTGTGTATGTTCCAGTGTGTTTGCCCACATGTGTGTGATTTTGGGGGGAGAGTACAGATAGGCATATGTGGAAGACTAGGACAACCTAGTCTGTCATTGGTCTGGACATTCACCACATAAGCCAGTCTGGCCAGCCTGTGAGCTTCTGGGGACCCTCCTGCTCTGCCTACCATCTCTGATTATATGTCTCTACTCTCCTATTGCTGAGTATAGGCATAGCCCACCCCAGGCAACTTTTTACATGGGTTCTGGAGACCTGAGTTCAGGTCTTTATGTTTGCAAGGCAAGTGCTTCACTGTCTGGGCTTTCTTTCCACCCTCTGCCCCTAAAGTAACTGGGAATTCATTTAGACCTGAAAAGTCTAGAGTTGGTAGTGTTAAAGCTACTTTAAACTTCATCTTCTTGCCAAGAAAGAAGGAAAACACAGCTTTGGCCTGAAAAGACTTTGAGCCTGACTGCTAACTCAAGTTTATCAGTAGTAAATGTGGCTCAGTTGGTCTATGCCAATGGTTCTCAACCGCTGGGTCACACCCACCTTGGTGGAGTATCAAATGACCTTTTCACAGGTGTTGCATAGCAGATGTTTATATTATGATTCATCACAGTAGCAAAATTATAGTTATGAAGTAACAAAAAATTAAGTTTATGATTGGGGAGTCAGCACAGCAAGAACTGTATTTTTTTTTTTTTTTTTTTTTTTTTTTTTTTTTTGGTTTTTTGAGACAGGGTTTCTCTGTGTAGCTTTGGAGCCTATCCTGGCATTCGCTCTAGAAACCAGGCTGGCCTCAGACTCACAGAGATCCGCCTGCCTGGGCCTCCGAGTGCTGGGATTAAAGGCGTGCACCACCAAAGCCTGGCTTTTTTTTTTTAATTTTTTATTTTTTTTATCTTTTGGTTACAGGAACTGTATTTTAAAAAGGATTGCAGTGTTAGGAAGGTTGAGAACCACTGGTCCATGCTCACACTTTATGTAAGTCCAGCAGTATCTTGTTGGAGCCTGATTAATGTAGTGCCACTATTAGCATTGAGTGGTCCTCCTTTCTCTTTTCCTTCTGGTGTGTTTTGGTTGTGGATGATAGTAAAATTGGACATCTTCAGTTGCTTGGTTTTAGAAGTCAAGTGTGGCGGTCTGTTTTCCATTCACATGTCATACACCTGGTAGTGTCAGTCACTACACCCTCCCTGCTTGACTGAACTTTTATTTCTAAAATGGTGATTTTTCTTTTTTTAGACAAGAATATACTGTACCATAACCCTGCAAGCCAAGTATTAGAGTAGAACTGTCATGTCTGTTTATAAGATCCTGAATGCACTGTCATGAAAGGAAAGGCTGGCACACTCTCTGACAGATGCTGGTCAGGACCACACTGCTCTTTGTTTGCTGTCTTGTAAGCTTACAGGGCATTTTTCCATATGCATACTGTCTCTTTCTATTTGGTAAGCATTGATTATATTTCCTTCTGTTTCTAATGGAGCTTGAAATTAATATGGGTTTGGTTTTTACTGTTTTGTTTCTCCTAATCAATGATGCTGGCATGCATTGAGAATACATTTTTAAAAAGTTGCTGTAGCCAGCAACGGTAATATGTCTTAGAAACCACTTAAATATACATATAAATGATACTTAATAGAATTTTTGAAAATGTTTATTGATTTTATTTTTTGGAAACAATCATAATAAAGAAGGCCTACAAATTTGTGTAAGAGCAATAATGTAATAGGACATACTGCTGAGTCAACTGTACTGCATAATCAAAGTGACTTTGTAGTACATGGGCTTAAGGTTTACAGAGATCTACTTGCTCACTTCAGTCTTGATCAAAAAAAAACAAAAACAAAAAACAAAAAACAAAAAAACAAAGCAAAAAAAAAAAAAAAAACCATTAAGGGCAGATTGCATGTCTTCACCATGATCTGAACAGATCCCATAGTATGGTTTCACAGTTGCATTCTGGACTTTTCACTACATTACATGTATATTTCAATAAGTCTATGCAGAGATAGCCTGTTTAGGCCATAAGAATGGGAGCTGCATTTCCCAGTGTTAAAGCTGTAATATTTCTAAATGGCATTAGATCAACATTTCAATAATTACACCTAATTACCAGAAACTAATATTAATAGGTTCCCTAAAATAATGGGATTTATTTTATTTTATTTTTTTTTTACATTTTTGAGTTCTGAAATTTGAAATCAAATTATTGGCACCATGGTGTGCCCTCCTCATTTCTAGGAGAGAATCTCTCCTCCAGGTTTTGGTGGTTTCTCATTTCTTGGTTTGTGGCAGCATCTCTTTCTCACACTCTGTCTTCATAGGTTCTTCCTGGTGTTCCATCTACCTTTCCTTTCTCTTGTCAGAGTGAAATTACCATGTCAGTTCGCAAAGCTCCATCTTAAAGCACTGTTGAAAAAGAAAAACCGGGTGCATTCATTGGACGATTTCATCTCAAATCCTTAATTTAATCACATCTGCAAAGACCCCATTTCCAAGTTCTCAGGGTCAGGGTTTGAACATTTCTTTTTGGGGAGCACTTCTCAACCTAGCACACTTACAGTGCCAAAAATGTTAAACCTTTCACTCAAAATCATGAAACATCTTCAGCTGAACTCCATGGAGAGTGCTGGAGCAGACACTTAATATTAGCTGTCCTCGTGACAAGGCCAACAAGGCCAGCGCATCCTCGTTTTCTCTTGGGGGCCTTTAGGAAGTGAGGCTGACCACACAACCTGGATTCCCGAGTTCATTGCCACGCGTTGTATCCGAACAGGTCACCAAACAGTAATGTGTTAGAAAGACTTCAGTCCAGACTTTTCGGGTACAATAGTCTGCTGCTTATAAAGCATGAAACATTTCCCCTTCATCAATGTAGCCTTTGGTCTCCTGGTACTACTGTGTAGCCCATGCTGGCCTCTAACTCCATAATCTCCCTTAATTAGCAGATTATGTTTTATGAGAGTAAAGGAAAAGCAAATATTAATAAAGAATACATTATCACGAGAAAATTAAGTCAGGAAAGCTGGTGTGTCACATGTACAGCGTTGGTGTTGAGCAATGGTCTGTTAAGCCATTTGCTCACCACACTGCATTTATGATAAAATATTCACTGTTTTCTCTCTTTTTCTGTTCTTGGAAATGGAGAGTATGCTCAGGCCACTCAGTTTATTTTTTAAACAGTGAGAAGAAAAAAGAAATGTCTTTGTGACTTTAAAAATTATGTGCTGTAACCCCTTATCATCCAAATTGTTATTTTCAATTTGTCTTTTGATTTCTGTCTTGAGAAAGAGGCATTACCATTTAAGCACGGCTACATAAAACATGAAAGAGGAAAAGAAGCTGTGGTGCTCACTAATTGTGTTTGGAAGAGGTTGCCGAAATCCTGGGCAGTTTGCTGGAGAGAGTGTTGGATTTGCCAGACTGGTTGGCATGATGAGTAGCAGCTCTTTGGGAACATTACTGCGTAAATATTAATTCTGTAAAAGAAGTGCAGCTGGAAGCGTCCTCTGGTCTGAATTTGTTAAGGGGAAGTACAGTTAGGGTGGGCAAACCATATCAACACTAGGACTACTTACTGCACTGCTTTTATTTTATTGGTGTGAGTATGTGGTTGCTGTTGTTTTTAGGTACAGACTTGCTCTGTGCCCCAGGCTGGCCTTAAGATCTTCCCTCCTCTGCTTCCTGAGGGACTAAGTTGTGATTCAGTGTGCCAGGCTCTAGGACTCTTTTTGAGGTTTTTTTCCAGAGTCTCACTGTATAGCCTTAGTTAGCCTGGAGCTTACTAATACAGCAAGCCAGCCTCTCTGCCTCTCAGTGCTTGGTTTAAGGAGTGCACTCATTCATAAGGTTTGCATCCATTTGCATGCTGACCATTTGTTCTACAATTCTGAGGGGTGGTTTGAGTAGTAGAGTGGAGACTCTACTATGCTTCATATGCTTGATCAGTTTTCTCTGCACTCAATGGTAATCTAAACTCAACTGAGTGATTGGAAAATTTGAATTGATGGACTATGGACTGAGAAATAGGACTTTTTGTTCTCTATATATTTTCATGTAATAGGAAAACATAATGCTATTTCATGTACTCTGTGGTTGGAAGTTTTTAGATAAACATTTGTGTTTATTAATCTTTTTTACTGTATTTCTCCCAGCTGTAAGGAGCTTATGGGAAGTTCATGGTAATCTTTCTTTTAAGGTTGTAGAGGTTTAAAAAAATTTTTTAAATGTTATATATGTGCCTATTTTGCCTGTATGTATGTTTGTATACCATGTACATAGAGCCAGAGGAGGCCATCAGGGCCCTTGGAACAGGAGTTGAGGATGGTTTCGAGCTGCCATTTGGGTGCTGGGAACTGACCACTGGTCCTATGCAAGAGCAGACAGTACTCTTAACCATTGAGCCACCTCCTAGCCCTGATCGTAGAGAACTTTAATGGACCTTTGAACCTTGCCTTTTCCTAGCTTGCAACAGCTGTCTCTCCTGGTCCTGATGCAGCCTGTGGTTAGTGCTCTTAGGCTTGCTAGTAGATGAGTCCAAGTGGGGTCTGTTGGTTGGAGAGACACCCTTTTATTGGAATATCAGGTACATTTTAGGTCAAGATGTGGGCATGATATCTGAGCTGCATTTAGCAAAGCTTACATCTCTCTATGCCCACCTCTGCTTCAAGGACAGGAGGTAGGCCAGGCCTTATTCCCTGTGTAAACATAGTGGCTTCCATACTCACACTGTTCAAACATATTTGCTGTTCTTGACACTGAACCCTGAAGTAGGGTCAATCTCACAGTTGGCAAACACAGTAAACTTGTAAAACTCAAGTGTCTTCACAGAGGCAAGCTAGTGTGCATCCTGTGTTGTGAGTTAAATGTACTAATACTACCTCGGTGAGAACTGAAGTGGTTGCATTTTTCTGCCTGCTTGTGATCAGAGAAAAGGCAGGCATTGTGACTTGGTGGCAGAGTACAATTACATTATTCAGTGAATAGAATTAAAGACTGTAACCTTTGGAGTCAAACTAGATTTGTGGAAAATATGAAAACTGCTTTTCTGTAAGCCAGGGATATAAGATTTCAGTCCTTTTCTTTATCCATTCACACTAGCTTCTGAATGTTAAGCTTTCAGAACAAGCAAGCAAAATGGCTGCTGTCTGTATTCTGAGCAAGTAGGGAAGGACAGGCTGTTTTGTCTTCACGGGGCTTTCTTATATCCTGTAGTGAGCAGGAGAATATCAATGACCACCTTAAGGAAGAAAGAAGTTGCAGTAGTTCTGTTAGAATATTTTAGAACAAGCCCACAACTAAAATATTTATCTGACATCTGAATAGAGCAGGGCAGATACTGGCTAGGCTGTGCCTTTGAACTGGCACCGAAGCACCGCTTCCTTCTTCTTTAGTTCTCTTAACCTGCCGATATCCCTCGATGCACCAGCTCTCTGGATCTGGGGAACACAAGTTGTCATCTTCAGCCTAGCATCTTTAAATGGCTTGGTTCAGAACACAGAAATCCTTTTATCTTCTCAACTATTAGACACTGGAGTGGATATGATTGAATTAAAGCCTTGTCAAGCATTGACAGCACTTGTCAGATGGCAGCCCTTGACCCTGTATACCACTCTGGTCTGCTACCACTGTGCTCTGTGATCAATCTTATTTCCTTTTGAGGATGTTCGATTCAGAGCTTTTCAGGTTGCAGCCTGATGTGGTGCCTTTGTCTGGCCGATGGCAGTTGCTAAGTATAAGTGTCATTACAAAACTCGGGGCCCAGGTAACTGGTGTCCCCACCTGTCTTCACCATGTGAAGAGTGGAGAGGAGCTCCCACTGCAGAAGCCCTTCCTTCCTCGTTTGTTTGTTTGGTGAGACGATGAACCTGAGCATGGAAGGGCAGCATGCTCTGGCTCCAGAACCCGGTGTACTGCTCTTAAAGCATTTCTCTGCTTCACAGATCCCCAACTTCCATTCTGGGCTTATGGCGTGGAGCAGCTCAGCAGTGTTTAAGGACAAGTTGCTCCAGTCATGCTGAACTGGGCCCTTCACTTTGACAGACTTGGCCTGCAGCTGTCACAGGATCAGTACAGGCCCAGGGACCACTACAGTTATCCTAGAGGTCAGGGGCCAGGTTTGAGTGGTTGTGAGACTGGGGTGACTTCCGTCTGCTGTGCTTTTCAGAAACCTGAGGTACTTAAAATAATGTAGCAGCTGCCAAGACATTTTGCAGAAAGAACCCTTGTCTCCTAAAACATATTTACAACTCGGGCTGGACTGTTTGTTTAATTTCTAAAACATGGGAAGGGGGTGTTCAGGTCAACAGACTCTTAAGTGGGACTGTGGATTTGCTAAGTTTTATTATTATTGCCTAATTTAGTTTATTTCTTGGAATGGGAGGACATCGGGGATGTGTTCCTCTATTGCTTTTAAAAATGCCGCTGCCATCTTAAAGCAGGCAGACCGCCATATGTTTATGATATAGTTAATTTCCTCAAGGAAGCAGAGCTACATGGCTGTGCTGTTCTCTGAGCACTCCTCTGTCAGGCACTCCCATACTCAGTGTATGTCAGGATGTGGCAGCAGGGCTGACCTCTGAATGAGCAGGGTCTGCTGGACCTTGAAGCTTTATGAACATTTATAGTGACATTTGGTTTTGTGTTCAGGCCCCAAGCTGTCCAAGATGTCTTAGTGTTGAAGAAATGTGGTGGCCATTAGTCATTCAAAGCTGGTTTTCATTTAATCGGTGTTTCTCAAGCCAGATCATTCCCCCCACTGCAGGTTTATTTCAGATTTAGAAGCTTTGTCATTTATTTGTTTGTTTTGAGACAGGGTCTCACTATGTAGCCCCAGCTGATCTGGAACTCTCTGTGTAGACCAGGCTACCCTTTGATGCATACAGATTTAACTGTCTCTACCTCCCAAGTGCTGGGATTAAAGGTGTGTACCACCACGCCTAGCTGATACTTTTATAAAATACAATAAAAATGAATTATTAGAAAAAATAAAGACATAAAATACAAGCTCTGCTTTTAAAAATTAGTTTCAGTAGGGATAAAATTGCTTTAGGTTGCTATAAAGGTTTCTAACTGTATTCACGGTTTATTTATTTTTTTTTTATGTGTATGAGTGTTCTTCTTGGTATATGTCTGTGCACCACTTGTGTTCGTGATGCCCCTGGAGGCCAGAAAAGGGTATTGAATTCCCTGGAACAAGGAGTTACAGACAGTTGTGGGCTGCCATGTGTTAGGAACCAAACCCAGGTCCTCTGTAAGAGTAGCCCATGCTCTTAACTGCTGAGCCAGTTCTCCAGCCCCTAGTCTCAGGTTTTGCATTTGCCTTCTACAGATTGGGAGTAAGCCATTAGCAGAGGGATATTCATTTACTTGTACTATGAGTAATTCGATATTTCTGCCTGCCTCCCTCTGGCCCTCTTCCTTGTACAGGTCAAAGGCAAGTTTAAATTCCTGTGTCGTTTTACTGTAGCTAATGTCAGAGTAGCAAAGCTGAGGTTTATTGATCTTTTATTTTATCCACATGCCAGCACTTTCTGGGCTTTCTCCCTTAATTTTCCCACCTACCCACTGAGTCAGATGGATGTTTGCTGTCAACTCCCTTTCTCCAAATAGGAACCTAAAGCCCTCAAAGGCTAGATTTTAACTTCAGTCTGTTGACTGTATTGTTGTCTGTTGACTGTTGTCTTAGCCCCCTAGGTTTTGAATTTCATTTATAAACTAAGATAATTAAAGTGAAGGAGTAGACTTTCAAGGTGTGTTTAAAGAAGGAAAGCTAGTGAGTGGGCAGTTGTTTTGAAGCCTTTTCTCAGCACACTTACCTACCTCCATTCTCAGGACTGTTGTTTCTTTCTTAATAAATGGTCTATTTTTACTACCTTTAATATTTTGAGAAAGATATACCATCTTGTTTTCTTTTTTAATTTAAATTGTGTGTATGTAGGCACACACATCTGTGCATTCATGGAGCCAGAGGACGTTGGATGTTCTCTATTACTCTCAGCCTTACTCTACTAAGACAGGGTCTCACTGAGCTGGGGCCAGGGTGTTGACCAGTAAGCCCCAGAGATCCACCTGTCTTTGTCCTAACAGTAGTGGGTAACGGTGGTGGGGTTGAGCTTACAGGTGTGTGCATGGCCAAACCCAGATTTTTGTGTGGGTTCTGGGGATTTGAATTCATGTCCTCAAGCTTGCACAGCAAGCAGTGTTACCCACAGAGCCATCTTCTCAGGTCAGGTATGCCAGCTTTTGAAAGGACAAGATAGGTCTTGTTCTTTTTTTTTTTTTTTTTAACTTAATCATAAAATAATGTTGACTGAGTAAAAAGCTGGATACCAAACCTTGATGCAAAGCCCTGCTGGGTTTGAGCAGAGTTTTTCAGGAGGACCAAACCTGATCATCCAATTATACTCAAGATGCTGCCTTCTTACTGTTGTTTGAATTCACTGTGCAAAGCACAGTCTATTATTTCTCAGATCACTGCCCTATAGGTGTACAGTAAGACTTGTGTGTAAACCAGGAGTAGCTTTTAGTTCAATTTTGTACTTGTACAGAATAGAATAGATTGTGTACAAGTTCTTGTTTGATCTTCTTTGTTTTGTTTCAGAAGCTGAGCTTGAGTTAGAAGGATGATGCTAGAAGCAATTTAAAGGGTGTGTCATATTTTTACTGTAATACTGGACTATTGATTGCTGACTTGTTTGTTTAATGCAGACCCATTTCCTTACTTTGTGTCTAACTGGCCATTAAGCTCTGGCAGTGTGCCGGAATGTTGAAATCTTGTATTGTATAATATGATTTGGCTGCCTAAGGGTATTATGTGTCTTTGAATTTTAAAGACAAAGACAAAGCTCTCAATTTTGCATGTATTGTCTACAAGATATCTACAAGATAATTGACTTCTAGGAGACAGGAGTTGACATGCAGCAGAACATTAATGCATGTCATCATTTCTCTGGACTAAGTGACCCTTACAGTAAATACAAACTAACACCACTGAATCATGAAGAAAATACTAAACAGGGAACTGGAAAGGGTTGTGGCCAGCGCACAGGAGTGTTCACAGTTAAACACTGATCAAATGCTCTGACAAAAACAAGAGAAAAGGTTTATTTGGCTTACATTTCCACCTTACAGATCATCCTGGCAGGGAATTTAAGTCAGCAGGAGCTTAGGAGAACTGGTCACATTCCATCCACATCGGGACCAGAGAGCAGACAATGGAGGCATATATGCCAGTGCTCAGCATGCTTTCTCCATTCCTTATGGTGTACAACTCCTTTTCTAGGAATAGTGCCACCAACAGTGGGCTTGCTTTTCCAAGTCAACAACTCCTTTCCTAGGAATAGTGCCACCAACAGTGGGCATGCTTTTCCAAGTCAGTGAATGCATCAAGATAACACTCCCAGACAGGCTCACACCATCATAATCTAGACAATTTCTCATTGAGTCTCTGTTCCTAGGTGATGTTACACTGACTGTGTCAAGCTGACAATTAACATTAGTCTTAAAGTGAGACCTACTTAATTCAGATCTAACCTGGGAATCGGTTCCACAGCACACTGTCTGGACTGACATGCTGCCTTATAAAGTTGTTGGAACAGCCACCATTTTGAAAGTATTTATTTGGACAAGATACCAAATATTAGGGCTGTGGAAAATCCTGTTTGAAACAACAAAGAAGACTGAGGATGTGACTAAGTCAGTAGAACGTTCGCCTTACATACATGAGCTGCTGGGTTTGATTCCCAGTACCACAACTGGATGTAGTGGTGCTCACCCATAATCCCCACACTCAAGAGGTGGAGGTCAGAGGATCATAAGTTCAGGATCATCTTCTGCTACATACTGAAGTTGAGGCCAGACCAAGCTATATGAGACTGGGGGGGGGGGTAGAGGGAGGAGAAAGAAAGAAAGAAAGAAAGAAAGAAAGAAAGAAAGAAAGAAAGAAAGAAAGGAATGAATGAATAGAAAATTGGCATATTTTTAAATGAAGTGAGGAATTAGTACATGAAGCATACATTAGAGATTAGAGATGGTCTGAAATGTCTATTACTACTCAGAATTATTAAGTACCTATAAAATGATACGTGGTATTTTGTAATCAAAAAACATTCTGTTGTGTGAAAGGGACCCAAGACACATAGATTTCATGAACAATCATTGAATCATTTTATTATTTCTCAGAACATTTGGAATGCTATTGTGAAAATCCATGCCTTTGCCCTAGTTTGGAAGCTTTTAGGAGAAGAAACCAGCCATTAATATGTGAACTATTAGTGGTGTATCAGAACACTCCTGCTATTTGTGTAATACTTTTTCAGTGGGCGTTGTCCATTACTTATTTTTTACTGTAGTACTCGAGGTGGTCCAATGATGTTGACCTCACTCTTCTTAATTTAGAAATTATGATGGCTAATGTTAATTGTCATCTTCTCGGGATCTAGAGACACCTGGGAAATGGCCTCTGGACCTGCCTACAGGGGATTATCTCCATCATGTTAATGGATGTGGCAAGTCTTATCTTAATTGTGGGCAGGAACATTGCCATTTCATCCTTCTCCATTTTCTGACTGTGATGAAATAGGATCACCTATTTTAAGCTTCTGCTGCCCTGTCTTCTCTGCCATGATGAACTTTACTGTCTTAGTGAGTGTTCTATTGCTGTGAAGAGACACCATGACCATAGTAACTCTTATAAAAGAAAGCATTTAATTGGGGCTGATTTACAGTTCAGAGATTTAGTCCGTTGTCATCGTGGTGAGAGCATGGCGAAACGCAAGCAGACATGGTGCTGGAGAAGTATCAGAGAGTTTTATATCCAGATCCTGGGGGGGGGGGGGGACGGGCTGACTGACTCTGGGTTTTTGAAGCCTCAAAGCCCTCACCATTCACACATTTTTCCCAACAAGGCAACACCTAATCCTTTCAAATAATGCCACTCTCTGGTGACCAATATTCAAATCTCTGAGCCTGTGGGGCCTTTCTCATTTTCTCATTCAAACCCCCACCTGTAGCTTGAACTGTGAGCCAAAATAAACCCTTTCTTCCTCAAACTATTTCTGTCAGAATATCACAACAAAAGCAGAAAAAACTAAGACAGAAGTGGAAGAAATTGACATCAGAAGAGATTAGCTACTGTCAAATATGAGGCTTGAACCCAGATAACAAACGCATCTTGCTTTGCTGAAGAGGGCATCAAGCAGTGGACTGGTAGAGTGACTTTGATGTCAGTGTTTTCTGCAAAGACACTAAGCCAATTCTTGCTGTTATTTTGTGGGCTTATGTAGCCTAGGCTGGCTTCCAGTTTACCTAGGTAGCTGAGGACAACCTCTTCCTAGATCTGCCGCCCAAATGCTGGGGTTACAAGTGCGAACCACCATGCCTGACTTGATTTTATTGTGTTTATGGGCACATATGCATATTTTCTATTGTTTGCTTCATTGTTGTTTTGGGACAGGGTCTTGCTTTCTAGCCTAGGCTGGCCTCAAACTCACAGTCCTCCTGCTTCGGCCTCAATGCTGACCTCATAGGTGTAGGTCAGTGTGCTGCACCGCTTCTTTCATTGGTGGCTTTATTCATATTTTGCCCTGGTGTTTGCTCTTGGATAGCTTCTTTCTATTTTATTTGAAATGATATTTCTATTTATTTCTTCCTAGGTGAAAAATTTGGGGTAACCATCTGGTTTATAAGGATGTATAAAGTGCTACTTAGAAAACTCATTGGTAATTAGGGCTCCTGTGAGCTTTACAATGAACAATGGAGAGCTCACTTTTTCCTCCTGAGGAATACTTTGGAACAAAAAGTCACACAGATGTTTGCTGTTGCTGCTGACACAGTTCACTGCTAGGTGAAGGGCTTGACATTGTTTTGAGATTTGTCAATCTAGAGCCCATCAGCCACATTTAGGCTACGTGAATAAGTCCTTGACGTCAAGTCTGCTAACAAGTTTAGAGCTTTAGGGGGACCTGAATGTCAGGGTGTAGAGTGGATCAGAAGAACCTGATTGTTTTATACTTGATCCTTCTCTCCCTTTCTTCCCTTTCATTCTTGTTTGCCTGCTGTCACGTGTGTTCCCTCAGTACTAGTTAATTTTATTTTGCATTTGCATCCTCATAAAAATTGAATTTAGTTTAGGCAGCATTTAGCTAATTTGTTCATATTTTATTCTTTCTTCTTGTTTTCTGAGACAAGGTCTTACTATATAGCTCAAGCTGGCCCTGAACTCAGGAACCTACTGTTACAGCCACCCAAGTGCTAGGATTACAGGCTTGTTGTGTTCTTTTAATAAGTATCCTGAAATGAATTTCTTTACTTTTTGATCATTGTCTAAATTCTCTGCTAATTTTCTACTCTTGATTTCAGGTTGATGTTGAAGATCTGTAAGAATTCTCTGTTATATAGAGAGGTTTGGAGTGAAGACTGTTAGAACTATTCATTTTTAAGGATGAATTACACATAAAAGCAGGCTACTAAGTAGAAGAGAGGGTGGAGAAGATCAGTGAAAACAAGACATTCTCCCTCACACTTGGGGAATGACGTTGGAAATTAATCTTTTTGGCTTCATGCACACCAGTTCTTAACTTTGCATGCTCCTGTATCTTATTTTTCTATAGGAGGTTTACTAGAGCAACAGACTACTGCAGAGACCATCAAAGAGGTCTGGGGCCATGTGCTTCAACTCTGTCTTTTGTATTAGCTTTCTGCCTGATGTTGGCTTTAATTTCTTTCTGTGTGACTCTCATGCACATTTTACAACTAGAAGCAGACTCTTGGTTGGTGGTTGCAGTGTGGCACCCCGGCCAGTAGCATTTCCATCACGTTAGGGCTTCTTAGAAGTAGCCTGCTCAGCCTTACAGATGATTGCCCTGGCATGAAGCCTGTGTCACGGATGCCTTAACAAGTGGTTTTGTTTGGGGCTAACTCGATTGTGTGAATACAGAAGGCTAGGGCAACTGGATCCTGCTTTTCTAGATGTTCTTGTGGCTTTTGGATTCAGTCTACCTGTAAATAACCCCAGAAAATAAATTTTAGCACCAACCTATAAAACAGTTTATCTTTAAAAGTGCTTGGGTCCATAATCACTTGTGATGGGTTTGTTTGGTTGTTTATTTATTTGTTTGATTGTTTTCTGCTATTGTTTGGTTGGTTTTGATTTGGCCTCAAGTAGCCCAGGCTATTGTCAAACTTAGTGTTTGGGCTAGAACTTTTTGTTTGTTTTTGAGATAGGGTTTCTCTGTGTAACAGCCCTGGCTGGCCTCAAACTCACAGAGATCCGCCTGACTCTGCCTCCCAAGTGCTGGGATGAAAGGTGCAGCCATCACTTCTCTTTTAGAACCATCTTTGTTTTTAGCTCTGCTTCATCAAGGACACAGTGGTCAAGAAAATATATGCTTATCATACCTATTATGACTTGATTTGTCAGTTATAATTTTTCATTATGGGAATATTGAATATAAAATTGAATCTGTAGCTTAAAATACATACCTAAAAATTAGTCATGTAGAGGAGAATGAAAAGGAGAGTCATAGGAAAAGGGTGTGGGATTAGTAATCTCATTTTGGTTCATCATCACTGTCCTCTCTGAGGCTTCGAGCGGATGTTCAATTGCTTCTGCAGACATTAATAATTCATGGGTGGACTATGCCAAAGGAAGCCTTAAATCTGGTCTCTCAGCAGATTAAATACACCGTCTGCCATCAGTAGGAGCCAGAGAGATGAAAGATGGACTTGTTTTTATTCATTAACATGAGTCCCTCTGCCTTTCTCCCAGCCTCCTTTCCTCATTGTTTGCCTTTGCATCCCCACCTCAATTAAATGAATCCTGGGGATCTTGGGTTTACCATTAGTGTCATTAGATTTTACTTTTCCTTAGCCGCAACTAACAACAGATGCTGGGAGAGAAAGCAAAGGAACAGAATAAAGTATCTCCTTGGAAATGTCTAAATCAGTCTGCATATTTGAAAAATGTATTGAAATGTGCAGCCCATGTTTTAGAAATCATTTAAAATGACGTCTGTTTACTTTGAAGAAAAATCCTGTTGTGTTCTTCGTATAGGTCTGGGGGAGATTTCCCACTTTACAGACAAGGAAACTGAGGCACAGAGCAAATGACTTGTGTGTAGTTCCCTAGACCCCATTCGCTTTGGGGCTCCAACTTCAGTATATGTTTCATGAGATGTCTCTGTCACTTGATCACAGAGGTCATATGCAGGTACCTTTAATGAGGTACTTCAGTTTTAATAATTTGCCAAGCAGCATGGTAGTCTGAGAGACTATGAGCATATAGTGTTGTGTAGACATCTTAAGAACTTCCAGATAACAGCTTTCCACGTCTTACCAGCCAGGGACTGAAGGATGCTCTGTGAAGGGCATGTACAGTCCCTGTGCCTGTTACACTGTCAGTTATTAGGCTTTGTAACAGGATTTGGCTGTTTGAAATGCCCAATAGTGAGAAGCTGTGTGAGGTGACAGAACTGGAAATATTTGGTCTCCTCGGTTGTTTGCTGTGGACTGGTATGAAGAAACATGTTGATAAAACACAATACTTGTTTTTAAGACCATTTGCATCCTGGCCTTTTAAGCTGATGGAGAGAACAATGCAAGGAAAACAGACAGCCTATTTTTTAAAAAAACGTTTCAGAATTGCAGATTCCTGTGTCCCTAATTTAAAGACGAAAACCTGACAGTTTTTTATAGGGTGACATAAGAAAACTTGTAGAACTAGACAGGCTGCCCTGAAGTGGCAGGTGAGGACAGGCCAGGGTTGCCTCTTCATCCCTTCATCTAGAGCCGCTATCCTTTGTGCCATCAGTTTTTACTGCTTGTTTTCTTTTTCCTCTTTTTCTTTTTGTTTTTTTTCAGACAGGGTCTTGCTGTGTAGTCCTGGCTGTTCTCAAACTCACACTATATAAACTAGGCTGACCTCAAACTCACAAAGAGATCTACCTGCCTCTGTCTCCCAAGAACTGGGGTTAAGAGCATACCACACCCAGATTTTGATTATTTTATTAAGGCTTACATCTTTGAACATAATTCTATCATATCTTGGTACCAAATACTTTAGGAATGATGTTAAATTTCACAATAGGCATTAAAAATAAAAGTCCCAATGTATAAGTTTCCTTCATAGAATAACTTTTACAGTTATATTTATGTACACACACACACACACACTCACACAACTGTGTGTTTGTGCCTCAGTGCACATGTGTAGGCCACAAGACAGCTTGCAGAGTTGTTCTCTCTTTTCTACCTTGTAGGTTCTGGGGATGGGACTCAAGTCATCAGGCTTGGCAGCAAGTGCCTTTACTCACTAAGCCATCTCGCTGGTCAAGAAAAAATTTTAAGAATGTATGTTTTGTATGAGTGAATGTGGGATTCTGACCCCAAAATGAAATAGTTTTTGTTCCATGTTTAAATTATTGAGGACTGGGTAAATTTAGTAATCCTATTCTTTTATAATTGTTTTTAATCTTTAATTTTTTCAGTCAGGATCTCACTATGTAGATTAGGCTGGCTTGGAAGTCAGACTCGTAGAGCTCACTTACCTCTGCCTCCCATTTGCTAGTAGTAAAGGTGTGTGCCACCATGTCCTGTCAAATAGTCCTTTGTTTTTAACTAGTGACCTAAAAGTGGAAATAAAGATGTGCAGCAAAAAGCTCACATGGAAATCAAGATCTGTCTTTCCTCTAAGATAACAGTAATAGCACGATTTGCCCTACATTAGTAAGGAAATCTACACTGTGAATACGTGGATTTATAAGACAAATCTTGGGATGTTTAATATTAGTATTTGCTCACATGACAGCTTCCCTACTAAAGTTAAAATGAATTGTAAAAGGATTCTATTTGTAGTCAACCTGGCAAGAAACATGTGTTGTGTAAAGTACAAGGGTAACAAGAATTAGCAAGCTAAAGCCCTTTTGAAGCCACCACTATCCTCCATGTGATAGCGTCAGAGTCCCTGAATCTGGGGCTCAGGCTTATGCCTGGCAGTTCTCTCAGTGCACTGTCACTGGGTGGTGAGCTCAGCAAGCAGCAATAATGTCAAGTCCCGGGCTAAAGCTGAGCCCAGGCCAGGTGACTTCAGGGCCCTGGCCAGAGCCTCAGTTTTTCTGTACCTCCTTCCATAACTTGTCCCACAAAGGAAATGAGTTTTCTCGGGTTTCATAGCTATGGATTTCAGAGTCTTCCTGTACTTCATTGCCTTCTCTCTCTCTCTCTCTCTCTCTCTCTCTCTCTCTCTCTCTCTCTCTCTCTCTCTCTCTCTCTCCTATCCCTCTCCCCTCTCCTCTCTCTCTCTCTCTTTTTGTTTGTTTGTTTTTCCAGACAGAGTGTCTTTGTGTCTGGAACTGGTTCTGTAGACCAGGCTCAGAGATCCTGGCGGAACTCAGAGATCCGCCTGCCTCTGCCTCCAGAATGCTGGGATTAGAGGTGTGTGCCATCACTGCCTGACTTGTTCCATGTCTCTCAATACTGAAGTCTGTTAATGTGAAAGAGGAGGGAGAGGGAGACAGACAGACAGACAGACAAGACTGATGGATGACAAGCAAAGAGCTCTCGTTTCTCAAACCCAGGAGGTTCCTTATAGCTGTAATAAATGTCTATAATTGCAGCACCCAGAAGGCAGACACACGAGGGTCACCAGGGCCAGTTTGAGGCTTCTGTCACAAATTTGTGGAGGATATTTCCTCATTTTATTTAAGCCCATTGCTTACTGGCTTTGCCAGGGAGCAGCTACAGTTTTCCTCTCATCCCTCCCACTGGTGTTTGAATATATTGTCTCATATTCATATCATACCCTAACCCCACAGCAGAAGAAGACAGAAAGAACCTTGCCTCCAGGTGGCAGGAATACCCCTGCTCCAAGCAGGGAGTGCTCATCTTTGCTTTTGGCCAACTGGCCTGAATATGAACAAGAGAGAATGAACCTTGACTTGTTTTACTGAAAAATAAAGACATAACCAAGTTGTCTTTTTAATTGACTGCTTCAGTATAGTAGTGTTCCTAATACAGGATCCTGGATAAAATCTGTGTCATGACTGTGGGTTCCTGTTGGTTTTCAGCTGATGTATAAGGCTAGATGAGCCATGAATGCCTTCCCACTGATGCTGGTTGGGAGCCTTTCATCCTCCCAAACCTTCTTGGCTATGAGAAGGCTGCTGACTCTGAGAATTGAATGGTGTTGGGAATGATGCTTAGTCACAGGAAGAGTTTGGTTGGTGCTGTTCTATATGCTGGCTGAGAACCACCTCAGTGTCTGCCTCATCACCTAAGGTTGGAATTATCTCAGGAAGCTGAAGAAATTTGAAAGAACCAACAACAACCAAAAATAATACTTTCTTCCCTTTTTAGCAATCATCTATCTACATCTTCTACTTCTGTGAGACATAGTGGACTGGAGTGGTTTCACTGAGTGCTTATAAAAAATTGTATGGTACCCATACATTAGAATTAATGTGCCTTCCAGAACCTCCTCCCCGTCTTCCATCTATAAAGTCAAGACTAATGGTCCTACAGCAGGATCAAACTGGCTGGCTGAGTGGGGGTGCTATGAAACCTGAATGCCCTGGGAGTTCTGAGTTGAAGTTCTGGGAAAGCTGGAGAAGACTCCATGGAACAGTTGGGACCTGGTTGGGCCTTGAGAGATAAAATGGGTTCAGCTTGCAGAATGTGAAAGGAGGATAAAGGGTCATAACCTGACCAAAGCGAGGAAGGAGACCGTAGAAGTGATGTGCTAAGAAGTGATTCTTTTGTCCTGTGCATGTGTTTGCACATGTGTGCATTACGTGTTGTAGATGAAATGACCACCAACAGTGAAGTACGGACAGCAGGTGCTGTTGAACAAGTGTGAGAGCAGGCAAATATTAAGAAGAAAGAAAATAGGGTTACACTGTTGTAATCTCAGCTTAGGCTAACATGATGAATGAAACCCTGCCATTAATTTAAAAAAAAAAAAAAACGGATATACTCGTTAGCAATATTACTTGATCTTTCCAGCAGTGCAGTGAACCTGGCAAAACAGAGCCCTCCCATAGATCATGAAAGTTTTAATTTTTGATTTCTGAGTATTCTCCTGTGTATGGTCATTGTACTTATGGAACTTTACAGTTGCTTAGATGAGTATGGTTTTATCTGACAATGGCTGTAATTCTATGTGAACTATAGAATTTCAGTGACTTTCTTTTTCTGTTCTACAAACTTACCATTTGTATTTCATGTTAATAACTATTAGATGTGTAAGTTTTTCTACCTCCTTCATTTACTTGAGATAGTCTTATTTTTAAAAAGACATGTTTGATTTTTATTTGTGTTTGTGTATTTGTGACTGCATGAGTTTATGTCCCTGACATGAATGCAAGTACCCATGGAGGTCAGAGGGTGTTGGAACCCCTGGACTGGAGTTACAGACACTTGTGAGCTGCCTGATAAGGGTGCTGGGAACTGGAAGTGCATTAAGGGCTCTTAAACACTGAGTCATCTTTCCACCCCCTAAGATCAGGTCTTACTATATAGCCTAAACTGGCTTTGAGCTCACTATAAAGCCCAGGCTGTCTTTTGAATTTGAAATCCTCCTGCTTCTGCCTCTGGCATTACAAGTATGAACCAAAATTCCCAGTTTTGCTTGTTTTTAGTGTCTAGAACTAAATTAAAAAATGATTGCCTTGTAGACATTTAAGAGTGGATTAGTTTGTGTTTGGTTAATGACACAAGGTGCGACACCTCTTATGTAAGTGCACCTGGGAGTGTTTTCCTGACCTCCCCGTCCAGGCATTGAGTCTGAAGGCAGATGAGTTATCACCCCTGTGCTCTCAGCCTTTTCTACCAAAGTGGTTGGTTTGCAGCTCGGAGCTAAGCTTCTGCCTGGTTTCCTTCAAAATTGTCACTGATTGGGGAAAGAGGCTCTGAGCTGCTTTAGAATTTATTCTGACACAAAGAAATACCCTCTTAATTTATTTATTTATTTATTTATTTTGGATTAGTAGAGAGTAAAAAAGTCTTAACAGACTCAATGTGCTGAGATTTTGCTTTTAAATAAACGATGGGTTTTCTCACTCCCCTTGGTGTTTGTTTTTATGAGTTAGAAATGTCAGGGACATCTCAATCGGCAAAAGTTTTGATGATGTAAGAAATGTTAGTTATATTGTTTTTCTAAAGCACCAAAGTCTGTGACCTGGCTCTGTTTCTTTAAAGACAAATGATGATGATACATTAAACAACCTTAAGTAGCCAAACTCTGGATACTAAATGGCCAAATTAATATTTATAAAAAAGTACATTATGAAATTGGCAACTATCCTATACCACTGAGGTTCTACAAGTATAGGTGCTGGGTTTGCAGCCAACAGATTGTACTCTTAGGCTCTGTGATGTCGCTTTGAAGAGGGAATGGTCTTTCAGATTTTCTTTGGAGCCTGTGCCATAGTGATGGCTCTCCCTAACTGGTCTGACTTTAACCAACCGGGCAGAGGTCTTGGGCAGTTTCATCTTTGCTCTTACACAGAAACATTCCTGCAATTGCATACTTACTTGCTGCATTGAATTTCCTTTTGTTACAATAAAAAAAATTAGTATTTTGATCTTTAATTTTCAGGTTATATGTTAAACATATGGGAAAGAATATCCCTTTCTGACAAGCCCCTTAAAAATCATTGCAGTAGAATGGGAACAGTCATTACTTACACATCATATGTTTTCCTCTAAATGTTGTGCTAAGAAGTGACAGTTGAGCTGAGCATATGTTAATAAAAGGCCTGCATTTTCCTGTGTCACCGACAGTTTCATTGGCTGTATATTCTTGAAATGCAAATAACCTCTGTTCTGTTCAAAGATATAATTAACCCAAATAGTTATTTAGTATCAAAATCTTTTAACTGCTAAGAGACCAAGCGTTTAAGATGGTGAATTTACTGTTCTCTGAAGGGCAGTGCCATAGACAAGGGCACAGTGATCTGAGATATTCCTGCATGTGGGAGCTACATATTCTGTAGATTAAAATGGCAGAATCTGCCTGCTGCTGTATGAAGTCTTTTAACTACCATTTATTTTAGCATCATGACATGTGCAGATTCCTGCTGCTCAGTTAAGGGACCAGCTTTGCACAACTGGTGTTGCGATCTGTAGCCACAGCACTGCATCACAATGCAGCAAATGCATTTTCCACCTTAACTGAACATAACAGAGAAGTGATTATTAACCATGCAAGATGTCGGAAGTCATCAAAATTTCACATCAGAATAATTGTAGTGGCTTGGGTTGGAGGAAAAAAGTATCATAGCATCCCTTGCCTACATGTTGTCTCTCCCCCTCTTTAATCTTAACTTGGTACAGTCCGTTAACAATAAAATACCCTTCTGTAACCTATAAACTGTTACTCCCATCAGTTTGTGCTTGCAAACTGATAGCTGACTTCTCTGAATTGTGTGGAACACTTCTGATGGTAATGCTCTGCTCAGGGGGTCTGCCATGCACCTCCCTTTAAGGGGCTGCTACAGTCTCATTGTCTAATTGGACTCTAGTGCTTTATCATATTAGCACTTGCAGAGAGGTTGGGTTTTTTTTCCCTTCTTTCCTCTCTTTCTTCCTCCTCCCACCGGACTCTTCAATTGAGGCAATTTAGGGTGGGAAACCCTAAGCACTGGTGCCGGCAGCGTTCACCCCACCAGAAGGACATGGAAGAGCTGCAGTGACTGGCAGCATCGGCTGGGCTGCAACTCCTTAGATTTTTTTTGAAAGCGGCAGGTAGGATTTCTTGTTTCATAAAGAAATTAAAATAAATGTGCTCTGGTAACAGAGTGACAGCATGCTGCAGTATCTTTGAAAGATAAGATCTTGGTTTGTGTGAAATTGTGAGATAAATTTGGTAGCAGTTAACTCATTTGATATGATAGAAAAAGTATTTGATTCTTTTGAGAAGCACTCAGTTTGTGCCTTATCATTTTAGTGCTTTTCTTAAAAACAAAAAATTGTTTGGGTGGGGCAGATACCTGCTTAAATATTCAAAGAGTTTATTTATTTATTTATTTATTTATTTATTTATTTATGGATTTCATCTTTAAGTAGCAAGTAGTGTGGACTTTCTTCAAGATTTTTAAGAGACAGGTGAACTACAGAATTCTTACGATGTAAAATATGAAGACAGAATTTCTTTTCTTTGATAAAACCAGTTCCTTCTTTAGAATTGAAGTGTGTGTATGTGTGTGTGTGTGTGTGTTATCATAGAATCCTGTAACTTATGTTTCCTGTGTAAGGAAAAATTACTGTCAAAGATATTTAGAATTGTCTCACAGGGAATCTTTTAGCGTAAGATTTTAAATGAGAAAAATTAAATATTAACTCCTAATGTATAAATCCTAATCATTATCAGTTATTGGCAATTTAAATTAAGAAAGCTAATTGTAATTTCTTAACCCCAACTGAGAAGAATATAGGTCTTTTACATATATTGCACATATATTTCAGATTTTTTTAGAAATGAAATGAAAACTTCCTAAGTCATGTGAACATTGTCTTAAAGAATAATAAGATAATAATGTTTCTACAGATAATACTTAATAGCTTGATTAATATCAGAAGTAAATTGGTTTTAATTCAGATTAAATCAGTTCATTGTCACACCTTCAAAACCATCAAAACAAAAAGGTGATATATACTTTTTTTTTTATCTCAAGAATGTTTTATTGTGAGACCTGTAGGGTCTGGAGCTCTTTTTGAAGCTCAGACTTGGAAATTGCTCACCTGGGTAAGGGCTTTGGCCCCTTCAGAGGTGGGACTTTTCTTTACTGACAATAGAAGCTGAAAACCGATGTCAAGTGGGGAATGGAGACCTGCTCAGGGAGAGGAGCTCTGAGAATTTGGCTTCTCTCAGCCCTGGGGGGGGGGGGGGGTCTGGATTTACCAAGACTAAGATTCCTTTAAAACTCTGACCTGGTGCAGTGCTGCCAAGAATTGATTTCTCAGATGAGACAATGTCGTTTGCATTTTGTAAAAGATGGAGGAAACCTTTAATCCCTCTAACCTTGTGTACAGGGAAATGACTCAGTCATCTGTGCCTTGGTGGTACAGTTGCACCTTATTTCCCTTTGTTTGAAGTGGGTGGGTGCCAGTGCCTCCATCAGAGCTCCTTAATGTAATGTATGGAAAATGTCTCATCCACCATTTTTAGCAATTAGCTGTATCATGGGCGAGGCGAACTGGATTCAGAAGGCAACTGCAGAGCCATTCCATTTACATTAGCTGCTATGGCACAAGAGCTTTGTTACTGTAAAAGCAACATTGATTTTTGTATACCATGTAGAAGTGTTCTTTAGGAGGGAGAGAACATTCCCAGAAAGAAAATGGAATCCTTTTGTCTACAGTAAGTATTTCTCATATAGCTATAAAAGGTTGAAAATTTGTCTTTAGTTGAATGGGCAAAATAGACTTTGAAGCTAATGCTGCCAGTGTAAAAAAGTGTAGCAGAGAGCCTTGGATTTTTTTTTTAAAGTTATAAGTCAAAAATCAGATGAGCTATATTCTTAAAGCACGAGATTCATGACTGATTTTAACAAAAGACTTTAAGTAATTATTCATTAATAATGGTAAATATGAATCACAGATGGAAATGGTTCTTGAGGGGAAGAAAGAAACCTAAGAGTAGTAACTTTTCAGAGTTTCTTTTATTTTCTTTAAAAAGAATGTTTTCTATTTCTGAAAAGGATTGTTGAATTTTAGAGCTTTTTATTGTTAAAAATATAATCTATAAATACATGATTAAAAGGTGTAAGAAAAAAAGTGTCTAAAAATAAACAGGATTTTGTTCTAAAAAAATAATAGATTGGGGTTTTCCCTCTCACTCATGGGAACCATTCTTACTGCTTTTTGCTTAATTAATAATTGTGACTTCAAAAATACTCATATAAAACTCATTTTGGCAGCTATAAGCTTATAAACCTTGATTCTTAAATGTAGTTGGGTTTGAATTAATTCAAATCTTTGTTCTGCTGCTGCCAAGAGGGATGTGTGGATTTTAACTTTGACTTGTGTGTTTATTTTTAAAGGCTGAAGAATGTTTATCTCTTTAGCCCTGGCCATGAATTATGTCCGAAGAGTGGCTCACCAGGCTGAATGACTGTTTAAGTTCATCCTTCACAGAATTTAGTTCATGGAATTCTTGTGACTTGTCGTATGCTTAGAAAGAGTCTCCTATAGGTTGCTGGGGCTGCTGTTTGCCTTGATCACTGCACAGTTTCTGTTTAATAGATGTTGGAGACTAGGAGAGAGCAGTTTTCTTCACAGCAACTTTGCATTGACATAGAAGAGCGGTTGTAAGCCCTGACCCCTAGAGAGAGTCTGAAAGTCCCCAGTGCTGGTAGAACTCATCTGAAAGCCTGGCTACCAGTGTGCTTTTTTTCAGTCCTAAGGAGCCTGCATTGAATCCATTAATTGTTCATGTATATGCCAGAAAGCACAGGGCCCCTTCCCTTTGATTTCCACAAGGCATACACCTTGGAATGAAAGTGTCGTTCGGCCACGAATTAAAACTGCAACCTTACTTACATCGGCTGTGGCGTAGATTGTTTAAGGAGCTTTACAACGCCTTCCTTTGAAGATTCTGTGGGTCCTCCCTTCTCTCTTCCTGTTACTGGCTTTATAAAAAGCTCTATGCCAGTACCTTTTTAGATCAGATGGGAGGTGGCAGAGGTCTGGTGCTTTCTATTTTCTTTGCTTCCACACTGCTCAAGTTTGGCTGCTAGAAGAGGCTCTTCTTGATACTTGTAGGGCATTCTTGATTCTTTGCAGTTTTGAAGCTTTTCAGTTTTCACACAAAATTTTAGCCTTTTTTGATAGCAAAGAATTGGGTTGGTTCTTTCCCGTGACAGGAAATATATTCATATCACACCTTTGATTGCTCTGGCAGTACTATAATGCAGACAAGCAGACATGCCTGCCAGCCTGCTAGGAAGCATTTGGTGGCACTAAGATGGCAGTGAGGAAGGAGTAAGATGGCGTCACCCGGAGCACTGTGAAGAGAGCTGGACTGCAGTTATTTTCTTAGTCCTGTCTGGAGACACCCTTAGGTACTTGTTGTCACTAGGAGAGAGAAGTTTTGAGATTTTCCTAAAGGCTTGTTAGCACTTGTATCTAGACTTCAAACGCTACCTTTAACAAATTGTATTAACACATTGGAATAGCCTTTGGCGTGTGTTCTTTTTTAGTGTAGAAACTTGCTTGTTGTATGGATGAATTTTTAGAAAAGGCAGAACTATACAGTATCATTCCTGTGTATTCTTTGTCTCATTCTAGTTCTTCGTGGACTTATGTTATTTTGCATATGAAGTATGCCAATGCTTTCAGAACAAAGCTTACAGTGTTCCTTGTGTGACTCCCAGTCTAGAGTGTTCTGCGGGTGAAGTGTGGGCAGAAATGGTGATGACAATGCTGGGTTGTTTTGTTTTGTTTTGTTTTGTTTTCCCCGTCCCCATTTTTTATGGGTTTGGAATTTTGAGGAGCCGACCATGGAGTTTATCTAGCCTGATCAGTTCATCTGGGGTAAGTAAAGCAAGGTTTACTGCAGTAAGTAACGTTCTCCAGGTCAGGCATTGGGAAGCAGCTGATACTGTCCTGCATCCATAGCACCTGACTCCTCCTGACCTGCAGTGTGCAGTCTGCATCTGATTCCAGTTTTCTCTCTGTTGACTGGCTGGTGGATTGAACTCTCAGCAAAGTCAGTCTGTCTGTGCTGGAGCAACCTGACTTGGGTGTCTTGTTTTCAGCTGTCCCAGAAATGACTTACTGAGCTGTGTTTAGAGTCCTTCCTGGTTTGTGTTGAAGACGATTTGCACTTACCAATTTGTCTTTTGTAAACGCTCATTTAAAAGCATGATCTCTCTTGCAAATGGAGCTCCTAGGCTCATGGTGATGGTTGACCATGAAGAGTAAGGCACTCAACTGGGATGGAGTTGGGCTCTCTGAAGGCATTCCCAGCAGCTAATTCCTCTATTCTAGCTATGAGAAACTGTTCAGGGGTACCCCTTCTGCAAAAGGGAATGAGTAAAGGCATTTAACTGCCTTTCATTTGGGGCACTTTATACTTGAAAACATGGCCTTGCCCCATGTTTTCCATTGCTTCTATTTTTCAGTCCTGCTAACTGTATCTATGGTGACAGTGCTAAGTGGTGTTTCTGCAGTATTCCTCTACCAGTAAAGTCAAAAAGGTTTCCAGCCTTAAACAGGTTTAGGAGAGAGCCAGACTCCAAGCACTCTTAATAAAGGAATGCCTTGACAAAACTACTCTTAAAACATGTGAAATCACAGGAAATCTCTTTGGTTGGTTGCTTCCAAATTTTTGAAAACTGAATTTTTCAGTAAGAAGGAGCTGCAGTAAAATCAAGCCTCTTTTCTGTGACAGCCATCCTGGCTGGTGCACAGACACCATCAGCATAAGCGTTGCTGCAAAGCAGAAAAGCCTAGGATTTTTTACTGCAATGTAAATGAATGACAATGGTTACCAGCAGGGAATTAATATAAGTGTGGTGTGTAAACATAGTCCTAACAGCATTCCTTGTGCTTGCTAAGAGCTCAGGCTTAATCCTGAGTGCTGTGAAAGCAGGTTACTGTCTCTCACTTGACTGAGACACACCCTCTGCTAAACCTCTATCCCCAACACTTGGCTCAGTGTCAAAAGCTTGCTTTAGGTTTTTCTTTTTCCTCAAAAGGGTAGAAGGCAAAAGATCAGGTAAAGCTCAGGAATCTACTTTTAGTCCTGATTCTTGTTGATAGTAGAGAGTCCTTAGGTGGGTTCTTTCAGAGTGGGTTTTGAGGGTCATGGGAAGGTGTGCTACTTATAAGAAAGACCATTATTGGTGTATTCCCATTTATGCTACAGTGCAGGTTTAGTATCCAAAGTCCTAGATGGACTTCATGCTTTCTTTATCCCCTAATGAACCCACCTTGTTCCTCTCCTAGAGAGACTGTGGGATCCAGTTTTTAGGTCTTTTCTGTCTTTGACTGAGGAGGGAGAGGGCTCTGCTGATGTTCTTTGAAGCCAAGAATTCAGTGC
This sequence comes from Cricetulus griseus, assembly GCF_003668045.3. NCBI lineage: Eukaryota > Metazoa > Chordata > Mammalia > Rodentia > Cricetidae > Cricetulus > Cricetulus griseus. The sequence goes on from NC_048596.1 coordinate 170,513,164, forward strand.
ACTATTAATATTCATTCCATTTACAAAGCTAAATTGAAAAAGTTCTTTCTGCAGAATCCTTCCCTTTCTTGTCCCCACAGTTTGACCCTAGCAGTGTCTGACTTTAGGGGGCAATTGGATAAAGGAGAGGAGGTGCTCACAATTGTATTTTCTCTTTGGTGCTGCCTCAGAGTCGGAACAGCTGGCTGCCTGCTTCCTCCCCTGATGTCCACCATTGTGATACACACATTTCTCCCAGCAAAGGGAGAGAGAGGATAGCGAGCAGAGGCTCTGCACCTGTCTACACCATGACCCCTCTCATTGGGTGCAGGCTTGGATTTGGTTTTTAAAAGTGGTGTGATAGATGTTTCCTTTCTCCAACCCTCGTGTGATCAGCAAAAAAAAATTCAAAACAAACCAAACAGCAAAGAACCCAAAACAAAGCAAAAAGCACTTTACACAGGCCTGAAAGGGTATGGCAGAACTTTGTGGGGTTTGGAAGAAAGAGGAATCTGCAGAAAAGCATTAATTTTTAGTTATTTATTTTTGCCACCAGTGTCAAGGGAATCACTGAGCATTTACTCATTTATATGATGTCATACTGGTACCCTCCTATGGAGGCTCCAAAGCTTTCCAATAACTGAGATGTACGAACTTTTTCTCTTTCTTGAGTATCTAGAATACCCCAGTAACCCTAAAACCTCACAACCTCACCTTGCTGCTGCTTTGCCCATAGCTTTACTTGCCTCTGAAGTCTTCTTGTTCTGGGGTTTGTTTGCTTGTTTTTTTCTTTGGGGGGGGCATAGAGATGGGTAGTAAGGAGGAAATATGCACAAAGTATAAGGGCTTATAGTAATGTGCCTCTTCAAGGCCTGTGGCTTTCTTAGAAGGCAGTGGTATGGATGGACTAATACTGACAGGATTTTGAAGAGACCAGGCACGGCAGCACATGAAGGCCAAAATGTGCCTTTGCTGGTCTGGGAGGAGGTACTGCCCAATGCTGAGCAGGCTTGCATTTACCAGAACCTCCTTATGGACACAGCATTCTTTCTCCTGTGAGAATTACAAGACTGTCCTATAAACCAGTTTGAATTATGGAAACAAGTAATTTGATCTGCCTTAAGAGATCCAAATCCATCATGCAATTTTATGACCCTCTTTTTAGTCCATCAGCAAAAGTCCAAATACAAAATGGGATCCAACATCATGACAGCGACAGCTGGCCCAGTACCTTGCAGCACCATGTCATGTTGTCAGGGCCTGCCACCTGTAGCTCCAGAGCTATGGATCTGCTGCCACCTGCTGAAAGAACAGCTCGGCTCTGCACAGACTCAAACAGCATCTGACATAAACTCCAACTGGTGATGTCATTCTGCCTGACATTACCTTCTTATGGGGAATAGATGCAGTCTGTCAGCGAATGATTTAAAAAAAAAATTTTTTTTTTTGTAGAAAACAAACAGCGGGGCTTATTTTAAATTTCTTAGTTGGAAAATAAAGAGTGGACTTTAGTGAAGATTCAGTTTCATTCTATGTATTATTTTACCCCAGTAATGTCTTGTCTGATAAAAGTGGCCAAAAATGCTTTTAAGACATTATGCACATTCCCCTGGTAGAGCAGCCCATGCCTTTAACCACTGAGCCATCTCTCCATCCACCACTACCGGCCCCCCTTTGCTTATTTATTTATCAGTACTGAGGACTGAACAATGGCTTTCATATATAGCAGGCAGTTGCTCTACCACTGAGCTTATCTTCAAAGTATGTATATTTTAATGTATGATACAGATAAGTTTTAGAGAGAGATAGTTTAACGCTCCCCATTTCGGCAGCCATAACAGCCGAACACGTATTTGTCTGACCTTGTCTTAGTCACTAAGGTCAGATGCCTGCCCCTGTCGGCAGCCATAACAGCTGAACACTGACCTTGTCCTAGTCACTAGAAAGTCAGATCCTTGCCTCATGGCAAGGAACCAATCAGAAGTTAGCTGGTGGCACTATGCTTTATGGCTCTGGGTGTGCTTTACCGACAAATGCACAGCAATGATGCGCAGAGCATAGCAACCACCCTGGGAGGGCCTAAGGCCTATGGACCTTAACAAACAATTGGCCAATCAACACAGGGCAAGCCCTCCAAGCCTGGAGGCACACCAATCCTGAGCCTGTGTGTACCCCTAGACACTCCCCTTACACTGTCCTATAAGATCTCTATGCAGCCCCTTCAAGCTGTCTTTGCTAGCCATCCGCCATGGCGGGTGGGTGAAAGACCCGAGCTAACATGGGGTTAGCTCGTTAAACAATAAAGCTTCATGCAGTTTGCAGCAAGCTTTTGAATCCGCCTGGTGATTGGGGTGACTGCAGTCCTGGGCTGAGACCTCAGAGGCCTGAGTTTTCCCGGGGTCTAACACATAAGGCTACATACTAACCACCTTCATCCAATCACAGGCAAGCTTACATCCTACCTATGTTCCTCCCACCTACATGTGATCAAGCACAAATCCTGTGCAGCAGGGGCAGCCAGCTTGTTTACAGAAGCAAAAACATGTGGCTTGTTATCTTACATGAACAACAGGTCACAGCTTTCCAGGAAGTTACCTGTCCTTGACCAAGTAGGGCTCACAGGTTAGAGGATTTTTGTTTTATAGATTTCTTAAGCATAGTAATTTAAACTTAAAACATAACCTTAGCCATCACAAGTCAAGGAAGAGACTTGGGAGACCTGGGCAGAGACAGATCATGTTTCTATCCAGTTGTTTAGTTTTTTCTTGTTGTGTTTTGGGTTTCAGTGTTTTGAGACAGGGTTTTAAGGCTCAGGTTGGCATTGAACTTGCAACAATCCTCCCAAGTGCTGGGGGATTATGGTGGTGAGTCACAGTACCTGGCCCTATCCAGCTTTTGAGAAGGAAGAGGAAGAAGACAAAGTCTTTTTCCCGTTTTGATGTTAAATTTGCTTTCATTATTTTATTTACATGGTAAAATACATTATTGCCCCAATCTTTAATTTAGTTTAATTAATTAATTAATTAATTTAATAATTTAATTTATTCCAGCCCCATGTTACTGTCACCAGAGTAGTTAAGACTCAAAGCCTGGACCTCCACATCCTCTCTAGCCTAGATTAAAAAAAAAAAAAACAAACAAGAATGAAGAGCAGAAAAAGATTTATTCAGTTTATGGCCACACTGGGAGAGGTGCAAAGTGGTTCCCCACCCCAATCCATCTTCAAGGTCCTGACAGGAGGGTTAGGTTTAAATAGAGAACAAGATGCATCATAGCTAAGCAGTACTAGTCCATGTGTGCTCCTTCCCATCCTTGTCTGGACTCCAGTCTGTCTGCAAGGTGGTCTGACAAGTTGTTTTACCTGTGTAAAGTCTCTGTCTTGGGGACAAGTTACCCCTCTGGGTGGCACTAAGCTTCAGTCCTTTTTCCCTTGTCATGAGATACCTGGGGAAATTGGAATTTCTTTGGGGGAAGGGGGTGTTATTGTCTCAATAGTTTGGTAGCCAAAGGGAGAGAGACAGTTTTAGACTATGGTCTTCATTATTTTTCCTCAAGGGATGTGTTCTTTAGAAGAAATTAATCACCACTAGATGGCACAAGACCCCATCACTGCTCTGTACATGTTAATTTTTAAAGATTTACTTTTAAAGATAGGCTGCTAATGTATAGTTTTAAAAGTATAGTATGTATAACCTATTCTATTTCCTTTTAGAAAGGAATAAAGGGTAAAAATCAAAGATCAGAATAAATGTAATTGGCCCTATATATAACCCAAACAAACATTCTAGAATAAGCATTTTGTCTGACTTGAGCAATGTGGTGACACAGTCCTGTAATATCAGTGCTTGGGAGGCTAAAGCAGAAAATTGGAAGTTTAAGGCAGCCTGGGAGAAAGAAATGTCAAGACCTGTTGGCAGTGGGGATATTGAATATATACATATTTTCTTGTCATTATTGCCTAGATAGTATAGTATATAAACTATGCATACAACATTTATGTTGTGTTAATAACCTATGCATAGGTTACATGTAAATACCGTGGTATCTAGGGAAGGGGTCTGGAAGCAGTCTTCCAGCATTCTGGGGGATTGTTGTGTTGTAGCTGTGTGCACTACATAGAGCAGGCAGGTTTTACTGTACATAATGGTGTGGTCTTTGTTCATATGTGGGTCATATCTGAAATCTGAGTCTCATGTGCAAATGCTTCACTTAATTTGTTGAAAGTTTTAAAAATGAAGCTTTTAAAAGACAAGTATCTTAATCTGATTCAAATGATGTTTTTCATTGTTGTTTTCTTTTTCTATAATCATCTTTTATTTTTGAAATTATAATACAATTACATAATTTTACCCCCTTCCCCTTTCCTCCCTCCAGTTTCTGTTATGTAAACCCCCTCCCTGATTTTTCTTAAATTTATGGCCTTTTATTTTTTGTGAGAGAGAGATGGGGGGATGTCTTATTTCTTTAAATTTCATTCCTTAGGAATTGAGAGCTGTGTTTCACACTGAGAAGTACTTTGCTTTTAAGTGAATGGTCTGACTACTGCTTTGCATTTGCACTATGTATACATGTAAGAGAAATCTGTAGATGTAGGCACAGTTACAGTTAAGTGCTGATCATTTGACTTGGGATGATCAGAGAAGCAGAGAAAGGAAGACGGAATATCAGACTAAGCCCACATACTGCCCTCTGCCTCAGCCAAAACAGAAATTAAACTAGACTTTAAGGAATAGTGGCTTCTTCTCCCACCCCTACCTTTGTTCACACAGCTTTTTGTAGTAGTGGAACATGGTCCTTGCCTGTCCATTGTTTGGCAGTTTCAATCCACAGTAGTAGATGTACAGTTTTGTTTATAAATGGTGACACTGTATTCTTTTAATTTAGCTTTAGCCATTGAAGCCCTTAAAAAGAAAGAGTAGTGAAGCCGGGTGTTGGTGGCACACGCCTTTAATCCCAGCCCTCGGGAGGCAGAGGCAGGCGGATCTCTGTGAGTTCGAGGCCAGCCTGGTCTACAGAGTGAGTGCCAGGATAGGATCCAAAGCTACACCAGAGAAACCCTGTCTCAAAAACCAGAAAAAAGAAAAAAGAAAAAGAAAGGGTAGTGAGTTGGAGGCTACACAGTAAGACCCTGTCTCAAAATAGAGAATTCATAATAAAAGTTTATTGACTTTCTTCCCATGGACAGTGTATGTATTACTATAATTACATCATTTTCCCCTCCTTTCCTCTATGTAGAATCCATTACATTATTAAAAAGGGACTGAAGGCTCTCCCTACTCTCACCTCACAGCCCTGTTGTAGTATCCATAGAATCCTCAGAGCTGTTGGAAGTGGTCTTTCCAAGGGGACTGTTTACTGGGTGCTGGCTGCTGTTTGCACATCCCAGTGCATCATGCAGTTTGGAGTATGAGCACAGGTATGGGGGAATCGTGGGCCTATAGGTAGAGATCTTGGAAATTATGAGTATTAAGAATATCATACCCGAATATATTCCTGTATTGCCCTCCATCCATATTTGTTAACCAGAAGCTGAAGAACAAGGACTGTTTGGAAAGAGTGCACTAAAACTCCAGTTGTTAAGATACAAGAATCAAAAACTAACCGTATCTGTAGAAAAATCATCAAATACATTTTAATTGAGCTTGTCATTTAAAAGCTTTTGCTTAATTCTTTCCTTTACAGTTCCTCAAATTCCGTTTTTAAAAAAGCATAACAGGACCGTTACAGGGTCATTTTGGACATGTATAAATGCATGAATAGTGGGCTTGACTTACAGAAAATGTGCCTTAAAGATTGTAGGTGGGTCTGGAGTGTTTCATAACCTGGAGTCTTCCATATTACAGCTAAGACTTTGATCTCCACTTATGAATATGTAATACTAGTGTTAGTTTTCCTTGGCCCCTGAGCTCCGAGCCATGGAGAAGAAGCTTTCCCTTTGTGTAAAAGGGGGGTGTTGCCTGAGGGCATTTGTGACTGTTGTCGAAATCTCTTGTTGCCTCCCTCACCTGACCTCATCTCAGGCAAATAAGGACAGAACAAGAACAAGGAAGTCCTTCTGAGCTACTTTTTCTTAATGCCACCAACATACCTAGACCCAATCAGTATTAATGATAGAGCTGTGTGTTAAGCCTTGGGGCCAAGAGCTTGATTAATTATCTCATTATTATACATAAGTCAACTGAGATTTAGAGTTTGGCTAAAACCCTGCCATTAGTAAATGGGCTTTGGCTTTAGCACTGGGCTTTGGCAGGGGCAGTGACCTGAAACTTATATGTTGACAAGAATGGCCTTGAACTGCTGATCTCTGTCTGCGCCCCCTTGGGGACAGAAATTACAGACATGCAGTACTTGCTATGCCAGACTGTTATGATAGTCTTTGCTCTGCAGTGTACTTCTGGCTCTTTGAAGGTAACCATGGTTATGTCATTTTACCTCCTTTTCTAGGGCTTCCTGAAGAATGAGAAAGACAATGCCCTGTTATCTGCCATTGAAGAGTCCCGGAAGAGGGTAAGAAAACAACCCAAAGTGCAGATGCGCAACTGGCAGTGCTCACCAGTGGCATGCAGGTCCTGGCTGACCTGCTTCCTTTGTCACAACATGATGACAGTACCCTTTTTCTTTAACTAAATTTTGTTTTATGCTTTCATTTATTAGTTGGGGTGGGGGAATGTGGAGGTCAGAAGAACAGCTTTTGCAGGTCATTTCCTTTACCATGTGGGTTTTGGGGTCAAACCTGGGTTTCCAGGTTGGCAGCAAGCACCCTTACCCACTGAGTATCTCACTAGCCTTGTGCCACTAACATTTTCTCAAATGCTTTAAAAATATGTTTGGTACACTAACTGATGGTAAATATATCAGCCAGAGTAGCCATTATACATTCTAGCCTACCTCCACCCCTACATAACGCTCTCAGCCCGAAACTATGAGAATAGATGCTTTTAGGCAGGTGTTTCTGGATGCTTTCATTCTGGGAGCATGCAATAATTGTTAGGTGAGATTCCCAAGAGACAGTAGTGTAGAGTCCCATGTCCAATGATGAATGTGCATATTTTATAAAAGCATGCCTACATGGTGCCCATAGGTCATTTCCTTCACTAACAGGAGTTACCTCCTTTTGTTTCTGACAGTAACACCCCGTTCAGAGTTAAGTGTTTGGGGGTTTCTGAGAGGTCTTTGGGGAGGAAGTAGAATGGGTTAGCTGTCAAGTTGGAGCTGGCTCTGAGACAGTGGCTTCTCTTGGAAGCACCTGCCAGTCTGCCTGCTGTGACTCTCTGCAAAGGGAATTGGACAAGGAGTGCTTTTTCTGTTTCACTGTTTATTTACGTAGCTCGGATGTCTAGTGAATGTGTTTATGTCTTATTTGTGTCATCTGAAAAGTAATAAAGTGAGAAGCGTTCCTACTCGATGAGCTGTATTAAGAACACTCTACAAAGGTGAGCGTCCCCACAGCACTAGTAGGAGGCACAGCTGCCAAGGGGCTTGCCTTCTCTAATGTGCAAGTAATGTTCCAAAGGCGGTAAGTGATCAATAAGGAAATTCCAGATTTTATTAATTACATTGTTGGCAGCAGTGCTTAGTTCTAGAAATAGAGAGATTCATTTGATTTAGGTTTGAAGACATTTAGAAATGATTTTTTGTTGTTGTTCACACTCTTGAGTTTCTCACCAAAATTGGTTGTCCTGCTATAAAAGACCGATGAAATTAAATTAGGATTCTTGAATGCCTCCAAACCTTATTAATTCATTTACCCTGCAGAATGTATTTCTGAAATTGGCAGTCTCTAAATATTGTGCCATACTGAGACTAAATGTGCAGCCAGCCAAAACATTTAGGTGACATGCCACAGCACAAAATGTGTGCATATGTGTTTATGAGGGAGACATTCCAGTGTTGGGAGCCAGCCTCAGGGACACTTCTGACTTGGTTGGACATTGGAAGGTTGCTGCTGGGCAAAAATCATTTTCAATAAAAAATGATTTAAAAATCAGCAGCTTCCTGGCATTTTGGTAGTAGTTTCATGTCTGAATAACTTGCCAGTATCCTGCCTAAATGCCAAGAAAACAGGCTAGAAAACCACAAATGTGTCCTTGCTTCTCCTGTTTGGTGCATCCCAGCAGAGACAAAACAACACTCTCAGAGCACACACAGCGTTTCTAAAAGCTCAGTGATAATCAGATAGGAAGCCAAAGCTATTGCACTCTTTTAGTAAAATGGGTGAAGAGCTCCAGGTCTCTTCTTGATTCAGTCACAGGGTTTGATCCCTACCTCAGACCCTCACTACCCTTTTCTCTAGGTTTTTATTTAAGTAGCTCTGTTGATTTCTCCTCTTTAGCTGCCGTGTGTGTGTGTGTGTGTGTGTGTGTGTGTGTGTGTGTGTGTGTGTGTGTGTGTGTGTGTGTGTCTAATTCAATAGTTCAGACTCTGATATAAACCTAATAGGCCACTGCTGGACACATGGGTTGCTGTTCATACCTGATTGGCCCACAGATTGGATGTTCCATTATCTCTGATGTAATCAAGCTGGGTTGGTGTGGTTAAGAGAAGAGAATTTTAATGTTGGGCCCTTTGTCTTTATTTTATCCTCTTTATCACACCTAACAATGAATAGGATGATGGTGTTTAGGTTGCTGGCTGTTAGTAGATAAGTAACCTGGCATTCTTCTCCAGGACATGTAAGCACTGGAGCCCCCAGAGCTTCCATGTTTTAAAGCTGTTTGATATTTCTAGACAGGCGAATAAATGGTGTGTGTGTGTGTGTGTGTGTGTGTGTGTGTGTGTGTGTGTGTGTGTGTGTGTGCGGGGGTAGTAGTTAATTTATTTTAACCCTTACTGATGCTGGAATTCTGACCCCACTGTACTCATCCCCAATTTCTGTGGTGGTGTATTATCTGTGTTATTCAGCTGCCTTTACTACTTTGCTGTTGGTTATTAGCCAGAGGCCAGGTCTCTAAGAGAAACCCTACAGACTCTTTAGTGTTCTGGGCCAGTGCCACAGTTTTGCTTGTGTCTTATTGGCTCTTGTAAACTCTTTATTCCACCTGCCTGGTCCTCCTGCCACTTGAGCCCTGTACTTGGCTGTGCTAGGAGAGGCTCAGGGTTAAAGGCAGTTGCTGTGTCATTAAGAAGCGCTTGAGAAATAGTTTGGCTTCCTTGTATGCAATTTTGGAGGGTCACATATAGGGAATAGTCCATTTCCCCAGTTCAACTCCACCTTTCTGATCCATCACATTTCTCGAGTCAGAATGTACAGCCTCCATGTTTATGTTTACAAGTATGAACAGCAGACAAAGACTTTTCCCTGTGTATGTTTCAACTCCGGCTGGCCTATCTCCATGCCTGAAACCCATGCTATCTGATTCTCAGTCCGAAGAACAAAACCAGGGGAAGACTGTTTTTAAACTTATGTTTATTTCTCCCATGTCTTCAGAATACATTATGGAAAGGGGTACAAAATGTGCTGCCCTTCTTCCTTGTCTTTTGTGTGTATATGTGTATTGTACTCCTTATTCTTTTAGCCTACATTTTAATAAATACTGTTCAAAACTCAGTGCATTTGTAGAATGTATTTAATTTTTCTAATAGTTCACCACAGTTCATGTTCATAACTGTTATCAGTATAAATTATCAGCATTGTCTCAAATAAAACAGGCATTATTACTACTGTGCTCTCAGAGCTGCCCAGTTAGATGCCAGTCTCATTGTAGGTGAGATGGCCTTTTGAAGAGTGGGCTCTAGCTGAGGGAAGCGTGGTCTGCCAATTAAAGAGTTACAGGCTTGGAACAGCCTTTCTTTAGTGTAGCTGTAAACCGTTTTAGTTCTGTCTTCCTTTCTTCCTTCGCTTCTTGCTTTTCTCCCCCCACTCCCACTTCCACCCCTGCTTCTCTTTCTGTCTCTCTCCTGAGTGTCTTTGTGCTGGTAGTTGACAGTAATGTAGTCACAAGACTTTTTTGTGATGTTGAGTAGACTGGTAGAAAATCAATCCCAGAAGGCTATTTTTTATTTTAGTACTTTCTTCCTGTTACAAAAAAAAAAATGGTGTTTTAAAATACATAAATGAATAAAGAGAGGTTTTGTTTTGTTTTTGGTCTTTGGTGTTTGCTAAATCTTAAGATACCAATGTTTCATCAGTGTTGTATGTCCTACAAAAAAAAAGGTATTACTGTGGTTTGTAATAGGTAGCTTAATTCCAAAAGTCTAATAAAGATATCTGTCTTAATAAGCTCAGAGGGATGCTCATCATTACTAATCATTAGGAAATCACAAGTCAAAATGACAGTGAGCTGCCTAACACTCATATTAGAACAACAACAGATAGTAAGTATTGGGGAGAATGCAGGGAAACAGGAACCCCAATTCACTGTCAGTAGGGATGTAAAGTGTCCTATATGGAAACATGTAGTCTCAGAAAATTAAAAAAGAAGATTGCTAATATCATGCCAGTGGTTCTACATCTGAGTATATCCCCAAATTGAAGGCTGGGACTTGAAGAGATATCTGGATACCTATGTTCTTAGCAGTGTTATGTACAAATGAAAGAAATTTTGGCACATACTTCAACATGATGGACCTTAAGGACTGCTAACTAAAGTATGCCAGTCATAAAAAGATACAGTGTACGGTTCCCCTTCTGTGAGATAACTAGAGTGATCACACTCGGAAAAGGCAGGCTGATGGTTGCCAGGGTCTGCGTAGAGAAAGGAATGGCCTGTTACTGGTGAAACAGCTACAGAGCTTTGGTTTTGTATAAGCATTATAAGGATGGAGGATGGTGATCATTGCACCTGAATTTCATGCCACTGAATTGTCCACTTAAAATGGTAAGTCTTGGGTAGAAGAGATGGCTCAGTAGTTAAGAGCACTGGCTGTTCTTCCAGAAGACTTGGGTTTGATTCCCACATGGTGGCTCACACCCATTTGTAGTTCCAGCCCCTGGGATTCAACATCCCTTCTGGCCCCCATGGGCACTGGATGTGCATGTGGCGTGCAGACATGTATGCAGGCAAAAACAGCTATATATATAAAATAATAAAATAATTTTAAATGGTTAATCTATGTATATTTTCCCACAATTTAATACAAGTTTTTAAAAATATCTTCAAACCACTGAGCTAGAGAGTATGTTATAAACAGTTGTTAGCAAATTTTCTAAATGATAAATTTTTCAAATAGATTTTTTTTTTTTTTCTGGGTCTGCTTCTGGAAAAGTAGTTGGTGGAAAGAGGCTCCCATTTTGCAGTTCAGCCTGGTTTTAAAGGGAATCGGTCTGCATTTCTTCACTGGGTCCTGCTCTCTGTCCTCTCTCTTCAACAGACCTTTGGTATGGCTGAGGAGTACCATCGAGAATCGATGCTGGTCGAGTGGGAACAGGTGAAACAAAGAATCCTGCACACGCTGCTGGCCTCAGGAGAGGATGCCCTGGACTTTACCCAAGAAAGTGAGGTAGGTGGAATCTGATAAGTAATTATTAGTTAAAATATGAGGTCCTGGTGTTTGTCTTAACTGTTGATTGGTAGTTGAACTAAGTTGCAGTTTTTCTTCTTTATTAAAGATTTAATTTAAAAAATAAAATACAGTAGTAGAGACATGATTCAAAAATTAAAATGCCGTATCACCAGATAGCCAGTTCCATTTGCCCTTTGTAATCACTGAGTCATTGCTGTCACTTCTCCCATACACATTTCTAGCATTGCTTTATACAAATGTACATGTCTAAGAGTACATTTGAATTTTGTTTACATTACACAAAATTAGCTGTGTTCTCTTCTGCATTTTTCTTCTTTGGCTGGCTGCATGTTGGAGATCTTTCCTGCAGTGAACTTTGGGGGCTGCATCTAGGTCTAACAGACTTGTCTGCCTTTGTGCCTGCCGTATGTTCACCATGGAGGAGGTGTGGGGCAGTCCGGGACCTGAGATCCTGAATCATGGTGTCTAGTAAGGTCTTATACAAGCTGATTAACTAGACCTTTGGTGTCTAGTGAAGTGGCATTATTTGGGCAGATCAGTGATGACAGAAGAGTCTGACTCATGGTGACTGCTCCTTCCTCCTTGTTTTTCTTTTTTAAGCCCTGGCTAGCCTAGAACTCAGGGATCTGCCTGCCTTTGCCTTCTGAGTGCTGGGATTAAAGGCATGTGCCACAGTGTCTGGCGCTGTTGCCTTTTCTAAACTAATTTCAGAATTGGGGTTGGAGTTCAGTTAGTGTAGCTTGCACAAAGCCCAGTACAATCCCCAGTACCAAGGAAGAGAAAGATTAGTTCAAGATCAAGGCCAGCGTAGGATACATGAGATCCTGTCTCTCTTACTCTTTTTTTTTTTTATTCATTTATTTAGCTCATAAATAAAGTCATGCACAATTACGATACACAATACAGTATGTTCACAATGGCATGGCTAAATTAAACCAATTAATATGTTATATCACACATATTCATCATTTTTGTTTTGAGAACACTTAAAGTATACTATCTCACAACTTTTAAAATATAGCATATTGTTATCAACCATATTTATCATGCTCTCAGTAGACCTCAAGACATCACAGAGTCCATGCCTCTTGTCCAACTGCAGTTTTATATCCTTAAACCAATCGTTTCCCCATTGTTAAAAACCCACATTGAAGCCTAATAGCCACAATTCTGCTCTCTGTTCCCATAAGTTCATCATTTCTAGGTTACACATAAACTTGAAATTGTGTGACATTTGTCTTCCAGTGTGTCACTTATTTATTTATTTATATTTTTTTTTTGCAAGCATATAACTTTACTACTTACTAAAGATGAAATCAAATTTGCATGCACAGGTGAGCACTCACTGAAACACCTTGGATTCATCACATATTTGAGTTTCAATAAGCATATACATATATATATGGCAGTATATTATGCCGGCTCTGGTGGCTCAGGCCGGAAGGATTTGCAGAAGGAGGCAGAGGCAGGTGGATCTCGAGTTCGAGGCCAGCCTGGACAACACATTTGTATTTATGCATAACATACTGCCATTATTGGTCTTTTTATATCATGCATCTCTTACTCTTTTTACATATCTAAAAGTAATTTAAGATATTTAAATTTTAATGTTTTAAAAGCGAGATTGTTAATATTACCAGTGCTTCTTGTTTAGTCTTTTCCCTAGAACTTGTTTGATAAGTACTTAGCTTTTTTTTTTTTTGTCAAGATTTAACAACGTAGCACAAGCTATCCTCCCAAGTACTGAATTACAGGCATATGTCCCACATCCAAAGCAGGCGCCTATACTCTTACTGGATATGGAGCTGAAGAAGGTCAAGCTCAGAGAGTTGTAGCATACTGGCAAAACCCAGAACTGTTGTTTTCCACGTCTTGGGTGTGTTGAAGTGCAGGTCAAGGGTTAGGTGGGTTGGCAGTCTGTGGAACCTGCAGAGTAACTTCTGGTGCCCTGGACCTGCGCATGCTTCGATTTAAGAGCAAGTCTTTCTATTCAGTTAGTTCCCAAGTAAATAGCTGCTAATGTCTGGTTATTTTAGGAAAGCGCTCCTTAAGGACCCTGTCCTATATTTCTTAGACTCAGGGACTTCAGATGGAAACAGTCTTTGAGGAGGATGAACTAATACATGAGGCCCTTGGCTAATCTAGTATTACCCTTTCGGTTCTTTCTGAGTCTGAGCAAATAATTAGAACAACTCCTGCTTTTATAAACTTCATCTTTTAAAAAATGGTGTTAGTAGGTTGTGCTCTGTATAGGGATTTGAAAGCAATTATAAATTACAAATGAGATGTTCTTCCTTGATTGCTCTTTTCTCAAAAATAGACCCATCTGTTCAGTGGGCTCTTCTTCCATGACCTCCAGGCCCCTTGGAGAGTTATCCATGCTGTGCTGTTTTGTTGGGATTTTTGGTGGAGTGAGAAATGTTGTTGTATAAGTTGGCAGCTGATACACACAGGTCTGTTCCATGTATCCAGAGAATTACCATTTTCTGGAAACTCCTGGGAGGTTTTTGTTTCTTTGTTTTGCTATAGGACTGGGGTTTTAATATATAGCCCTGACTAGTCTGGTATTCACTGTGTAGCCTGACCGAATTCATGGTGACCCTTCTGTCTCATTCTCCATAGTGTTGGAACTACAGGCCTGAACTTACATATGGTTTTTTCCCAGCTCACATATGAATCTTACTGCTTGTTATTTTTAACTTTTTCCTGAAAGTGTAAGATTTATACAGAGAATTACAAAAGTCTTAAGTATATAATTCTGTGAATTATTAAAAATGAACAAGTACTGAAACAATCCCAGCTCCTCAGCCATAGCCTCTGACCTCTGCCCACTCCCAAGGCCCTGCCTCTGTGAACTTTCTATAACTTGGGCCATAAAATGTGCATATTTGTAGCTTTTTTGCATGACATTCTACTCATATATGTTGTTATTTGTCGTAAGTAGTAAGCCCTTCATTTTATGGCTGAATAGTCTTAAGTGTAGTTTTGTTTGCCCATTCTGGTGTTGATGGATAATGCTGATGACATTTGGATAGTTTCCAGTTTGGGGCTTTTATAAACAATACTGTGATGAGCATTCCTTTATCCTTTGGTTTTTCGAGACAGGGTTTCTCTGTGTAGCTTTGGAGCCTATCCTGGCTCTCGCTCTGTAGACCAGGCTGGTCTTGAACTCACAGAGATCCGCCTTCCTCTGCCTCCCGAGTGCTGGGATTAAAGGCGTGCTCCACCAATGCCTGGCCATTCCTTTATCTTTTGATGAGAATATATATTTGTATCTCTTTTGGGTACACCTAAGAGGAAGTTGCTGGGTCATAGTATATGTGTATACTCAGCTTTGGGGCTACAGTTAGGGTCCACTGGAAGAGCACTTTAGCACGCACCAGGTCCTGGATTCCATCTCTGGCACCACTCATGGGGGGGGGGGTGTTCATTTTTGTTGTCTTTTTTGTTTGTTTGTTTGTTTGTTTGTTTGTTTTGAGATGGGGTTTTACTTTGTAGCCCATGCTGGCCTCAAACCCACAGTGATCCTCTTTTCTCAGCCTCTTGGAGGGGTTAGAATTAAGGCACAAACCACATCTTGTTAAAATTCAGCTTTAATAGATGTTGCCCCTGAATGTCAATAGTATATCCTCCCATAGCAGTGTGTGAAAATTCCATTTGTTTCCTATCTCTGTCACAATTGGTGTTATCTTTCAGAATTTAGCCATTCTTGTGGTATGTAGAGCCCTGTGTGTTTCACAGGCTCTTTCCATGTAATTTTCTTCAAAATGGTGGAAAGATATCTTATCTTCACTTCATTTGTCCTGTAGAGGAGACCACACAGTTTGAAGGACAAGTGACAGCGCCTGGCATGGGTGTGGGCCGCATGTTCCAGGTCTGCAGGGTTGCAGTTCTGTCAGTGTTGGGTGAGCTGCACATTACTGCCGTCAATTGAAGGATGACTTGGTGGCTATAGCAGTCTTTTCTGGGCACCTGATTGTCAAGAATTGTTCATTCAAAGAGTTGTTAGAGAGGATGCCTTGGATCATTTTGAGTTGACCTTATATTTGAAGGAAAACGTATTGTTAATTCAAAGAGTTGTTAGAGAGGATGCCTTGGATCATTTTGAGTTGACCTTATATTTGAAGGAAAACGTTCAGACTTAGATAATTTAATATAAAGCTGAGCCTGAGGCTTTCAGAGGAAATATTTTTTAAGGCAGAAATGAACTGAAATATGGCAGTCCCTGGAACGTTTGTTTCCCCCTGGAGCCTTGTAGGAACAGAAGAGCAAAGGCATAGCGTTAATCTCTGTGCCTAGCAAGTTTTAATAAAGGAAGTGACACTTTAATAGCATAAAGTTATTTGAAAAATCAATGTCCTTAGGATGTCACTGAAGAGAGAGATACAACTTTGAAAGGAAGTCAGGAATTGAAAGAGTGTTAGCTTCCCAAGTATTGCCTGAATAAAAAGCATGTGCTTTGGTGCAGTCTCGAGGCCACTCCCCCTGCTGTGCACCCTGACCCAGTTCTTATGTCGGGTCAGTGCAAGGAAGGCCTCCAGTGTCTTGGGGCTCACATGACATGATAGATCTGAGCAGTGTGCCAGATCTTAGGTCTATCATAGACAACTTAAAACTGTATTTTGGAGCCAGTGAGAGAGCTCAGTGGGTAAAAGCACTTGCCATGCAACCTGATGGCCTAAATTTGATCCCCAAGACCCATGTAAAGGTGGAAGAAGAGATTCAATCTGTCTGTGTAGGCATGCAGGCAGGCATGAATATTTTCTCCCTCTATCTCCCTCTCTCTGAGACACTTTTTAAAAAGCAATATTTAAAGGTGGGTTTGACTTAGGTGGGTTGGCTGTGTTGGCCATGGCTAGCAGGCAAGTCCCCGATAAGTTGTCTGGACAGTGACTCAGCAAGCAGCAGGCTTGCTGCAGAGGCTGAGCTGAAGTTTCATTACAGATGGATGGCACAGCTGCTGCTCTTCACTGGGGTATGTGAAACGCAGTGAATATTGAGCAGCCACTAATTTTGATAAGAGACTTAATATCATATTTCAAGTGTCAATCATACAGTTTTCCTATATTTTAACAGCTCTGAAATCGCAATGTCTTATTCAGTGGTGGGTTGTAGTTTGACAGCATTTTTTTTTCCTTTCCAACATATAGTGGCATGTATGACATGTCTTAAATGAATGGTGTAATTGATTTAGTAAAATGTAGACTGACAGTTTGAATTTGACAGCCTCGAACTAGATAATTCTAAGTTGTGTATTACGCTCTCTGGCAGATTCCTGAGGGATGGGCTTAATTCATGTGTCAGGATTTGAGTAGGATTCTAAGCATAGAAAGTGCTCCACTAACTCTCTGCAAAAGATGTTTGAAGTTCACCAGGTCCTCCATTTCACTGCTGTGATGTACCACAAAGAGCTCCTCTCGTGGTGTGCTGTTCCATTCTCACCCTGTCCAGACATACCTTCTGTCAGTCCTGGACATCCCTCTTAGGAACTTCTGTGTATGAATATTATGTCTATTCCGTATCATTTTCTTGTCAACCGTAAACTGCATCATTGTGTACTTGAGGTTCTACAATTTAGTTTTGCCTTATGTTTACTCACTTTAGAATTGTTTTGTGTTGCTGCATGTAGGTCTGGGGGGGGGGGAGTTGTTTTGTTTTGGTTTGGTTTTTGGTGGCTGTAATAGCATTCTTTCATAGGAATGGCTCAAGTATTCTTATTTTGTACAGAAGGTTAGACACCAGCCAGTTGCATTTAGAGCTCTTCTGAGCTAGTCCTGGTTTTTGTTTGTTTTGGTTTTTGTTATTGTTGTTTTTATCTTGACAGTACTGACTTTTATTACCAAATACTGTTAATTAATCAGATTCCTCTTTGTGTACATGAAGGTAAAACATTCTCTGCAGGAATTCATCTGTCTCTCCTTTTATGGTATCACTGGGGTTTTTTCACCCTAGGCTTGTTTCATGTGAGCGTTATCACAGTAATTTCCTTCTCCCCTGCCCAGAGCCCCCTCCTTGGGAAAGAGTTTTACACACCTCTGGACACATTTTGCACAGTCATGGGTGCTGAAAGTTTGCAGCTCTCTTCTGCTACCATCTCTTTCCTGTCCCAGAATGTGCTTTCTGAATGTTGTCTCTGAAATGCCCCTTCCCAGTCTGTGTGTAAAGGGTTGGGGGGGGGGGTGCACTGCACTGGCTCCCTGCATACCTCCAGGCTCCTGGTGAGCCCCTCTCTTCATCTCTGGCCTTGTTAGTCTGGCTGCCTTGCCTTTCTAGACTCTGGTTCTGTCCTGTCTTACCCAGCGTGGCTTGGTATATGGACTACATTTTTTTCCCAGTGCAAAGGGACCTGATTGGAGGTAGGAGGTTTGGGAACATTCTCCCATACAGTGTGTTAGCATCTGCGTTCTTAGGCAGCCCTGCCTGTGGAATTCCGGTTGAATGTTTGCCAGCCATTTCTGCTCAGGAATCACAGTGCATATACCCTGTTGATGGATAATTGACTTTATATGCAGTAAAATAGTGGCTTGGCCAAGGGCAACTGAAGGAGAAGTGCTTGTGAAAACAAGAGCATTAGGCAAAAGTCATTTAAATGGAAATTCACAAGTGGCAATCAACTACTCTTTAAATGGATAATTTTTAAAATTAGGTTTTTAGTACTGGAAAATATTTCCTAAGGCTGTTAAAGGATAGATGAACCCGTGTCCTTGTAGCAGAGCCTTGCTTCTGTTCTCCTTTCCTTTCCCTGTTTCCCCCACCAGGTTCCCGCACTTAACAGGTTACAGACATGAGTGTGCTTATGTGAATTTCATGCCTTAGGTGATTGAGTACTGTTTTTCACCAATCCTGGGTGTTTCTTTCTCTATAGCCGAGTTACATCAGTGATGTGGGTCCACCTGGTCGAAGCTCTCTGGATAGCATTGAGATGGCCTATGCTCGGCAGGTGAGTATGCATTTTAGGAAGATTTAATCCTGGAGAAGGAATGCTGTGATCCTTGGGAGAGTCAGAGGGAATAGTGACTTCACATGAAAGTCAAACCTGAAAGCAAGTGGGCTTCTCACTCACAGGGTTAGTTAATATTTTACTGTGAATGCGGCTGTTCTCCATTTGGTTAAATAGGGCAATCAAATGACTCAGATGATGCAGGGAAATTGAAATCTACCCTCTCTACTGACCAGGTGTGTCTTTTTGCTTTGTTGGAAATAGCTTCCTTGAGTAACTATAGTGCATGGCAAATGAATTCTGTATTAACTGAATTACTTGGCTGGCTAAGTATGGTCAAATTCTTTTGCCCTTGTTGAGTGGGATTTTCAAAATGCTTTCTGCCTTGATAAGCACAGTGTGCTAACACTGTTTAGCATTGCAGTGGAGGTGAGGATGCTCCTGGGGTGGTAGGGGCCGTGCTTCTGGCTGCTGATCATGAGCCTGCATCAGTAAGCATGGTTCAAGGTACTCCATGTGGAGCTATGTGCAGGACTTACCTGCAGCTGACTCTTGGAATAAAGCAAAGCAAGTCAAGCTTGTGTTTCAAAATAATTGTTACTTTCCTCCACAAAGTCCCAAGATGTTATGCCATGCATCACTTAGCTGTGACCCTGAGAGAACACACTGATATGTTCCCCACTCCCTTCCCTCCTGCCACCCTGGAGATGAGGGTTTGGGGGCAGAAACAGATGGCAGCTGCACAAATGGAGGAAAGGACTAGTAGACACTGTGCTCTTTAACAAAGGACTCTCCCTCCTCAGCTACCAGTTAATTAATTAATGGAATTCTGCTTTTACTGAATTGTGTATCACCAGAAATCTTGGCTAACACTTGTTGAGAAAAAATATCCTAGATGTTTCTTTGGTGTATGTAGATTCATTTTAAGTGAGAGTAAAAGCAGAGAATACACTCTGCAGGTCGTGAGCAGGTTTGAGGTTAAAGTCTCCTGAAGAGCGGAGATTCTTTCTCACTACATTTATTTATTTGTTTGTTTGTTGTGGGGACTGTGGTCAAAGGACAGCCAGTGGGAATCAGCTCTCCTTTTACCATGTAGGTCTCAAGGGTTTAACTCAGGTTGTCAGGCCTGGTGGCAAACACTGAGTTATGTTGCTGGGCCCCAGAGATGCTTTCTAGAAATAGATATTCTAAATGTGTAGCAGACACTGTTCTAACAAACCTGCCCCAGTCCATGAACCCAGACCCCAGGACCATTCAGTCCTCTGACCTGGATTTTACCAGACTGACATGGGTTTTAGGAAGCAGCGGCCACAGCCAGTCCATCTTCATTTTTGGTCTTAGCTACTCTCCTTGGTCCCTTGTTTTACAAAAGGGTATTTGTTTTTGTTTTTTTTTTTTTCAATAGTTTATTTAGATATATCTTATGTGCATTGGTATAAAGGTGTCAGGTCTCCTGGAACTGGAAGTACAGGCAGTTGTGAGCTGCCATGTGGGGGTTGAGAGTTGAACCCAGGTCCCCTGGAAGAACAGCCAGTGCTCTTAAACACTGGGCCATCTCTCCAGCCCCTGTTTATGGATATTTATAAGGCTGGGCTCGTGATTGGTTTTAATGTGCTAGCCACAGCTGGAGACCTGGCCTTCTGGATGACCAGGCAGCCACTTGCTGGCTTCAGAATGACTTGAGATCTCAGAAGGAAGTGAAATAGATCATGCTGTTTACTTTGTTCCCTTTATTTCAGATTTATATCTACAACGAGAAGATTGTGAGTGGACACCTACAACCCAACCTGGTGGACCTGTGTTCATCTGTCGCAGAGATGGACGACAAGGTAGTGCCCAGCGCTAACCTGGGTAGAAACACAAGTTCAGTGTTCAGATGGGTCGGCAGCTTACTGACTTGGTTGCAATGTACTATCTTATGAGATAACATTCTTTTTTCCAGTGTTCTATATAAATTTGGAGTGATTGTTTTTATGGTGGCTTTTTAAAATACATCTTCAAAAGGCCAGGCTGGGGTTAGTTGGTGGCAAGAGGCCTTGAGCTCTGTTTGGGTTCTCACCCATTTTTTTCTCCTCAAGTATCAGCAGGCTCTTTAAAGAGAGCCAAATGCAGAGGGCATAGTTTGTGTAACCTCCTTGAACTTAATTCATCCATTTTCTTTTAGAATCATTTCTCCCAATTTTTATTATGTCCACATTCTTAATCTCTGGCTGACTTTCTCCTTTGGGAAGGAACAGCAGTGAAGTGATGGACGGGGTGGGGTGCATCAGGCGGCATTAGAAGAGGCACACCTATACACTGATTGTTCTCAAAAATGTGCCTTCTTCCATAAGTAGAATATATGGCAGTGCAAACAGATTTAAAGGCAAAAGTGGGAATTCACTAATCATACCTGCCTGGTGTTTTACAGCTTTCACTTTTGAGGGGTACCGTGAGAACCAACTTTTCTCCACTGTGCTGCATTTCTCTGGTTCTATCTTTAGAGTGTTGGAAACACATTTTGAAGGAGAAAGTCACAGCCTGGGGAGAGGAGGCCCACGGGGTAGGGTAACACAAAGAAAAGCCTCTTTCCTGGCGGCACTTTTGAGGGAGTGAGTAGGAAGGAAGATGGGAGGCTGTGGCATTTAATCATAAAATGGGCTACAGTGGCAGCTCAGAGAGCCTCTGGGAGAACAAAACCTTTTATTTAGGTTAAACTCTTATTTTAAGCCTCAAGAAACTGAAATAACCTTGTAAGAACTTGTGTTTAACCTCCCAGAGCTCTGGGTGATTAGAAAAGCACTCATGCAGTCTTAAGGGATGACCCACTGAGAGTCAGCTCTTGTTACTTTCATGTTCCAATAATGATGGAGGTGGCTCCATCAAGCCCGGCATGGTAATTGGTTTGAAAGCCAACTCCAGGCAGGGAAGAGGTGCTCACCAGTGGTCAGAACTCTGGTGGTTGACAAGGCATAGACCCATCTTGTGTACTGAGTTTGAGCCAGGGTGGGGGAGGGGGTGTCGTCTCAGACCGAAAACCTCAGTCCCTCCTCATTCTGCCTGGCATTGTAGTCATAGCCACATAACTTCTCCATCCTTACAGCATTGTCACATGTAATCTCACTTACATGCAGAGCATTTCTGATATGTGGGCCATGGTGAAACAAATGACAGATGTGGTATTGGCACCAGCAACTGATGCCCTGAAGAGCCGAAACAGTGTAGAAGTGCGCATGGAGTTTGTCAGGCAGGCCTTGGGATACCTTGAGCAGAGGTGAGGTAGCTGTGCTCTCTCTCTCTCTCTCTCTCTCTCTCTCTCTCTCTCTCTCTCTCTCTCTCTGTGTGTGGGGGGGGTGGGGGGGGGGGGTGTTGGCTTTCACTTTCCCTAAAATCACCTGTTTCTCAAGTCTTATGTGGTTCTGGGGCGGAGTGTGCTGAAACTGGAGTACTTTAACCTGACTGGTATGAGGTAATTCTGTTGTCAGAACACTTATCTACCAGGACTGTTTCTGCAACTGATAAAAAATCATACATGGGAATGGTGGTAAGGGGGAGCTGTTGACCTCTTTTACTTCTCTGCCCTTCACATTTAATGTAGAGGCGTGTTGATTAGAATATAATGACTTGCATCATAATCCTGTTTTCCTAATATGACTCAGCATTTTCTCCCCAGGTTCCTTTGTTTTCTTACAGCATTTTAACTCACCCTTGCAATATGACAGCTTTGAAACCTTAGGAAGACCCTCCTGACGCTACCCAGTTAATCCCGAGTCAGGCTCTGTGAAGCTGCTGAGGCCAGTGCTTTGTGTCTGGGCTGGGTTGCTGAGGGCTTTGTGGCTATGTCCTCTTAGGACCTGTGCCATTCATCCTTCTTTGTGGAACTCTGGAATCCCAGCAGGATTCCAGACCTGTGCAGCAGACCCCATGCTAGGGACAGAGCACTGGGCATCAGCCTGCTGGCTTGAGAAGAGCTTTGTCAACAAAATAATACTTGGATAGGAAGTTCCTTGAGGGAATTCAGACTGATGCTGCTGTTTCATATCAGATTCTATGCTAATTACACCTTAGCTACATGAAGAGAGCACCCTCCAGTTTGTACTCACTCGCCTCCATTCTATTAAATCTGGAATTTAAAAAGGCTTTGGTTTTCGTTTTTTAATTTCTCTAGTCTGTGTGTAAAGATTTTATAAAGTAGTTCTTCAGACTTTGGCTAAACTTATTTTTCTCTTTAGTTTATATTTTTATTTGTATGGTTCTTTGGCCTGAATGTTTGTGTATCACATAGGCGCGGTGTCTATGGGGGCCACACGAGGGTTTTGATCCCCCTAAGACCGGAGTTACAGATGGCTGTGAGCCACCATTTGGGTCTCGAATTGAACCTCAGGTCCTCTGGAAGAGCAGTCACTGCTCTCAACTGATAAGCTATCTCTCCAGCCCTGTAGGCTAAACTTTTGAGATGGAGGTTTGGTTGTATTGATCACCAACCATAAAGAATCTAATTTAGTAACATTTATTCATTTTAGTTGGCAAACTGAGCCAGATTTTCATACACCATATAAAAATCTTAAGGAGTTAAAAATAAATAAATAAATTTGAAAAATGCTTTCCCTGACAAACTTAATCTTTAAACTGGAGCTTCAGTCACAAGGCTGCATCCCTGTTTATGTAACCCATTTTATTATTTATTGCACTTAGTTTTTTTAAAAAATATTTTTAATTTTTTTAGATGTATTTATTTTATGTGTGTTTTTCCTCCAAGTACCCACGTGCACCATGTGTGTGCCTGGTGCCAGTGAGATCAGAAAAGGGCACTGGATCTTCCGGAACTAGAGTTACAGACAGTTGTAAGCCTCCATATGGGTGCTAGGAATCCAACCCAGATTCTCTGTAAGAACGGCAAGTTCTCTTAACTGCTGAACCATCTCTGCAGCCCCTAATTTAATGTTTTTATTCTTTGCCCGCTCTCTAGCCTGACTTTTGGAACTGTCTGAAGGTCCTGTCCCGCTAACAAAGCCTGTCTTTATCTTTGGAACAGCATCCCTCTCTGGCAGCATCCTTTTCAAAGCTTCCTAAGCTCCTGTTTGAATAACTGTACACCCCGTTACAGTATTTCTGTAGATGCTTTTCTGCTGACAGAATAATATAAAGTTTCAAGTTACATAATCTACCAGATGGTAAAGGAGACCTAGTTCCAAATATGTTTTTAAATGTAAGGCGAAAAATACAGGTTTGGTCTGTCCCTTCCATGTTCCAAGGCTTGTGGTAGGATATGTTTGTCTTGGTTCCCAGTGAGTTTAGGCTTCTTTAATTTAGGATCTTGCCAGCACGTAAGTTGTCGTACTGCAAGTTGGAGGAGGTAGTAGTGGGCATCTGTTTGTCCTGGCTGCTACAGAGTGCTCTGTTCTCTCGTCTTTGCTTTTAAATGAATGTAGTGGTGAGGAGAATGCATTGTTTAATTGCCTAATGCTTCTTTTCCATTACAGAACAATATGTGCTTTTTATAGGGATTTAGGAAAGTGTCAAAGAGAAGATAGGCACCATTCCTCACACCCAGAGGTGGCTCCTATTGCCCTGTGATAGTTCCCACCCTCTTTTGTCATGAATGTTTAGTTTAGTTTTACTTTTTCTACAGTTATGATCCAGATATATAAAACAGAGTTTTGCATAGCTCAACTTCTAGTTCTTTAGAAACCATTTTTTCTAACTATGTCAGATTCCACAATTTGTTCTCTGTAATTAGCCTTTAGGGTCATTCCTGGTTCTTGGGAGGTACATGGCTTAAATGATCCTAGGTTAGGTAGCCATGGTTTTTGTAACATTTTTAAATGCTTCTGGGAATAAACAAAATCATGTTCCTGTGTGCATTTGGGTGTCAGGTAGGACATGCAGAGACAGGAAACACACAAATGTCGCTACGGCTCATCTAGGTACGAAGGGATTCACTGAACTATTTTGACTTGCCTTGGAATTATTTCAAATTCTTTAAAATCAAAGGTTTTGTTTTGTCTTTTAAAGCAAACCCTTTAGAACATTAGGTTCCACCTTATGGTATTTGAAGCCCTCAGTTGTATTCCCCTGGGAATTCTTTGGGGTAACTGTAGTAAACATCCGTAGTGGAGAATGGAATTTGCTTCATTAAGCGTGTACTGTTTCCTCTTCTATATGGAATTTAAAATCCAGGCCTTGCCCATAGAGGAGTATTCTGGATGTGGACATAGATGTTGTAATGCAAGTTGTCAACCTTCACCACTTTGGGTTTTTTTTTTTTTTTTTTTCATCTTTCCAGTTATAAAAATTACACCCTTGTGACTGTCTTTGGAAATCTGCATCAGGCCCAGCTGGGCGGTGTGCCTGGGACTTATCAGCTGGTTCGAAGTTTCCTAAACATTAAACTGCCAGCTCCCTCACCAGGACTTCAGGTACTGGAAACCTCTCACGGTCAGACACACTCTGAAGCTGTTGGTTGTTCTCAGTTGAAAGGAGGTTCTGTGTGGCAAAGAGGCCATGGATGAGTGGGTGGGGCTGCTTAGCTTGCCATGTAGCTAGAGGATTATTTTACAGTGTCTTAGAGAGTCTATAAGCTAAACTGGAGCTTTGTGCCAAGAATTGGGGAATAAAAAAGATGCTGGCTTCATAAAAGGTCTGACTTACTCTTAAAGAGCATGGGTTCACTATCCTGGGACCCTGGAAGGCTATTCCAGGAGGAGAGCGCAGTGTGGACAAGCACAAAGATTAAGCAAAGCAAACTTTGGACTACCTGGTAAAGAAAAGCCTTGAGTACCGAGGCTGAGCACTTTGACTTGCATATTTTAAAAGAGTTGGAGAGGGCATGTGACTCCATGTAGTATCAAGTTTATGAAGCTTCCTGTCACAGAGGAGAGAGCCAAAAGCTCTGAGGACCACTCCCAAAAGATTTGGTGACACAGAGAGGACAAGCCCAGGCCTGCTACGTGGACAAGTAATGAATAGGGGGGTGGGGGGGTCCACAGTTTGGGGAGGGTAGAAACAGTCACCTGGCAGTGTCTGATATCCAGACACTTGGATGTTTGAAGGGACAAGGAATGAATGATTGACTGTTCAGTAGCAGTTAATTTTATAAGCTCAAGTGAATGATATTATCTCTCATTGGTCAGTAATATCTTTAGCGCTTGTTTTGTGAAAGTTAGAAGAAGGTGATCCCTTTATTGCTGGCTATGAGAGAAAGCATGGGGTGTTGTGGGTCAGATGGGCTCTGTTCTCTCCAAAGTAACTCTAGATTCACGTTACATTGCTCTTCCAGATGTCTCTGAACAAATTAGTTTGATTGCAAAATACAGGGTGTAGGATGCTATTGGTGGTTCTTAACTCATGAGGTTATGGTGGGAATTAAGTGCCTCAGCTAGTGCTAGCACATCAGAAAGTGGTTATTAGTTAGTGTTTGTTTGTTTGACTGCTTTTTGTCTTTTAGGATGGCGAAGTAGAAGGCCATCCTGTCTGGGCGCTAATTTATTACTGCATGCGGTGTGGGGACCTGCTTGCTGCATCACAAGTCGTCAGTCGAGCCCAGCACCAGCTGGGGGAATTTAAAACCTGGTTCCAGGAGTACATGAATAGCAAGGATAGAAGGTACAGTAAGTGGGGTGGCTTCTATTGCTGTGCTTTGCCTGTAGGTTAGACTGTATTTAGGAAGTTTCCTGTCAGTGGAATACTGCTTAGAACACTTGTGGCTGAGGGTGTTGGCGTATACTTATATCCCAACATTCAGGAGACTGAGGCATCAGGTTGTGAACTCAAAAGTCAGCCTAGACTAAGTTGTCACCCCTTGTCTCCAAAACCAAAATAAATAAATAGCTGAAATAAAATGAGACTTTCCATTTGTGGTTTCTTTGATTAGCCCACGTGGAAGTGTATGCTCTACACTTCATAACTCAAAAGTTAGAGCTAGAATTTTATCATCTTGAAATCAGTATTGAGTGTTTGCCGAGGTTCTGAGATGCTCTCCTGCACTAAGGAGCTACTAAACAGCAGTTTTCTTGAGATTTTGCTTATGTAATTGATACACTTTTCCATTCAAACCCAGTTTGTACATATGCACAAGCATGGAAGAAGTACAGTGTTCCATTTGGAAAGCAAATACTCAAGTGATAATACTGCCATGTTAGGAGATTGTCTCAAATCATGAGCCTCTGGTTTGCTTGTATAGTTTAAAGTAGGGTTAGGGCTGAAGATTAACTTAAGGAAAGCATTTACTGTCTGGTGGGCATAGGGCCCCATGTTTGGTCACCACTGGGGTAAAGGTGGTGTTAGCACCCAGCAAAGAAGGAGATCCTGAGCCAAAGATTTGGATGCAAGTAGATTATTTGGGAGGTGAGCCCATGTGATTAAGGGAATGTGGAGGCCCAAGGGATTAAGACAGTTGGAGGAAGCGGTTGGAGGACTATCACAGTAGGTAAAGTGCTTGCTATGCAAACCTGAGTTTAATTCCCAGAATCCTTGTTGGGCCTGCTATCATGTGCTTGTGATCCCAGCACTGGGGATCGAGGAAAGAACTAAGGATTTCTGGGTCTCTGGCCAGTCAACCTAGACTAATTGGCAAGCTCCAGGCCAATGAAAGATACTGTATCAAAAAGATAACCACCTGAAGAATGGCATGAAAGGTTGACCTCTGGCCTCTAGTCTTCTGCACACAAATGTGCATTCAGACACACATACAACAACAGGACAATTAAGGGAAGTACCCACTCTGTCACTGCTTGAGGGATGCTGGGATGGAGTGGAATATTGATCCCTAGCATTTTTGACTTTCCAGAGAGGTCTTAGGACTGGAGAACAGCTGATGGGCAGAAGGATGTGGTGCTCATAGTTACAATGAGTCAGGTGAAAGTGGTGGTTGAGGCCGGCAGGACCTATGGCCCTTGATGAAGAAGAGCTCCCTAACTCTTAGATGGATGCTTCCACTTGGCCTTTTAGGATCTTTACTGAGTCTGTGTCTCTGTGTCTTCAGATTGTCTCCAGCTACTGAAAACAAGCTCCGGCTTCACTACCGCAGAGCCCTCAGGAACAACACAGATCCCTATAAGCGTGCCGTGTACTGTATCATTGGCAGGTGTGACATCACCGACAATCAGAGCGAAGTAGCAGACAAGACTGAGGACTACCTGTGGTTAAAAGTAGGCACAGCTTCCTTTGCCTGCTCAAGTTCTCCACACTCTTTACCCACTTAATGCATGATGTTGGTGTGGTGGTCAGGACAGGGCCAGTGGATTTTATGTCTGTCAGCCCTGTTTTTATTGTACAATTCCCAACTAATGTCTACACAGTTAGCTTTCTTTTTCTTTCTTCCCTCTCCCCTTCTCCCATTTCCCTTCCCTTTTGTGTTGCCAAAGATAGAATACAGGCCTCAGGCATCTGTACCACAGAGCTATAACCCAGCCCCAAGAACCACAGTGTCTCATGCATCCTCCAGCTCACAGCAGTGAGCATGGCTGCTGGACATATGGCTAAGGATGTAGTTTGTACCAGTGTGTGTTTCCTTTGGGGATGTAGTTGAACCAGGTGTGTTTTGATGATGACGGCACCAGCTCACCACAAGACAGGCTCACGCTCTCACAGTTCCAGAAACAGCTGCTGGAAGACTATGGTAAGATCTGGACAGAGTCACCTTCCCTGTGGGACACATGACTTACCTGTGGGAAGCCCTTCACACATGAACTCTTCTACTGGGCTTTAAGGGAGAGACCTCCTCATTGGTAAACAGCCCTGAGAGGCAAAGGATCAGCAACTACAGCTAATGTTGCTGAGTTCAGAGTTCTGTGAATCCAAGTGCACTTCAGCTTCTTTGCAGTTTCTGTATCTGTCCATATCAAAGACAAACTGCCACTTGGAGAATGCAAACATCTTTAACTATTTCTCTCCTCTCTGATACAAACAACTTAGATTTTACAACAGTACTCCTGCTTGTGAATCATGTAGTGAAGCTTAGAGGAAGTAGAGAAACTAGGTCTTTTTGGTTTGGTTTTTTAAGTCAAGGTCTCTCTCTAGTTGTCCTGGAACTCATTTTGGTAGACCAGACTAGTCTTGAACTCACAGAGATCCACTACCTCTGCCTTTCTGTTGCTGTAACTAAAAGTATTAGAGGCATATACCACCTTGCCTGGATCCAGGTCATATTCCATGTAGTTTAGTTAACTCTGTTCAAGGTGGCTTCAGCTATTTTAGGCTCATGTTGTTGCTTTCTCCCCACCCAACAAAGCCAGTGGATACCCAGGGTCAGATCGCTGGTGGCAGCTTCCTTCTGAGTTGTTTCATCTCGTCTCCTCCAGGCGAGTCCCACTTCACAGTGAACCAGCAGCCCTTCCTCTACTTCCAAGTGCTGTTCCTGACTGCGCAGTTTGAGGCTGCCATTGCCTTTCTCTTCCGCATGGAGCGACTGCGCTGCCATGCTGTCCACGTGGCCCTGGTGCTGTTTGAACTGAAGCTGCTTTTAAAGTCCTCAGGGCAGAGTGCTCAGCTCCGTGAGTATTCAGGCCTTGGCTAGCGGTGGTGTGACACAGCACACCTTCCCATTGGTCACAGTGGCTGTGGAATGACAGCCACCAGGGATTCTGGAGCATTGTGGCTACTTGAACTTTTATATTAGTGTTAGAGTACTTGTTTATAACCCCTTGGCGTTCCCTGGGGTGTGAAAGGGAATGCCAGGCACTAGCTTTGTGGACAGACAAAGCCATTCCAAGAGTCATGAATGTCGTGCCCACTAGGGATTTGGCTTTAAAGACTTTGGAAGCCCCAGCTAGCCACCTCTCTACCCTCCTACCCGGGTGGGAGAGGTGGGTGAAGAGCCAAGCATATGTGAGTGAGTGGGTCAGTATATGAGCCATGATGGTCAGGTACATAGTTATTTCCTGTAAAGGCCAGCGTGCTGGTCATTCACTTATGAGACATTTTCCTCTACTGTCTGTATGCAGGACGGTAGTGAGGCCACAATGGGAATTGAGGAGTGAATGGGTTACAGAAATACGTACTTCTAGGCCTGTACATTCCATTTCAGTGGGTTCTGGGTTGCAGGGGTCAGAGGAGCTATGAGAATGTGAGCCCTTCTGTTCCCATGTGCAGTCAGCCATGAGCCTGGTGACCCACCCTGCATGCGACGGCTGAACTTTGTTCGTCTGCTCATGCTCTACACCCGCAAGTTTGAGTCCACGGATCCAAGGGAAGCACTCCAGTACTTTTACTTCCTCAGGTAAAACCTGTTTTTGCCTTTTTACTTGGCTACCTTTTATTTGTCCATTCTGAGAATGCCTCTTCTTTGATTCCATGCCACAAACCACCCAAGCTGTTCCTGTGCATTTGTAGGGACGAGAAAGACAGTCAAGGAGAAAACATGTTTCTGCGCTGTGTGAGCGAGCTTGTGATAGAAAGTCGAGAGGTAGGTCAGCTTTCTTCTCGCTCTATCAGGAGTCTGCAGTATGTTCTTATGTGACACCCTGTGTGAGCACATTGTACATGGCCTAGGGTGGAGCTTTCTTTGATTTCCAACATTGAAAATATTGATCTCAGCCCCACTGTTTCCTAGTTTGTGTAAGACTTCTCCTTTGCCCCTTTTCTTCCCACCTTTTTCCCTAAGGAATTGTGTGTTACATTTATTTCCTTGACCAGTAAACTAAATAAACCTTTTCCTCCACAGTTTGATATGATCCTTGGGAAACTAGAGAATGACGGAAGTAGAAAGGTGAGTTAAATGTATCCCTAACTGTAAAAGAATATAGTTACATTGTAGGATTCACATCTGGATACTGTAACTTTAACAAAAGAAAGAGGAAATTATAGGACCAACTGATGGCCTTGGTTTTACACACATTTTTGTTTTCTTTAAAATTTATAAATTATGATTAGATAGCCTTTTCATTTATTCAAAGCATGCCTGACATTTTTCAAAAGCTAAGATGTTTGAATTTTTGCCATTGTTAACTTAGAAAACATGAAGAAAAGTTGATTGCTGTGCCTACTCTCCAGATGTAAAAGTTAGAAATATATTTCACTCCTCTCAAAAGGCAGTCCCTGAGTACTCAGAACTCCCTGCCAACCCTGGAAATGCTGTCTTCCCAGGAGCCTAAGCGGTTCCTCTGGAACTTGGCATGCCAGGGGTCACCATAACAAAAGGGCAGAAACCCATTGTCGGAGCCCAGTACTGACCATGGCTTTCCCTGTGTGCCCCACAGGTACTCACTTTTCTTTGTAAAACTGCATAGCTGGCCTAGCAGCCGAGATGAGGGGTCTGATGGTACTGATGGTGGTAGCCCATCTTCTTGGGCATTGTGCCAGGTTATAACAATCACCAACAAAATGAGAACCATTAACTTGTGTTTCCCAAGTGATTTGTTTTCTTCAAGACCACACAACTGGAATCTGAGCATGTGAGCATGTATATTCTGTTGATCCAGGGGCAGATCATCCCAACTTGGTCCAGCCCTGATGGAGCATTAGCATGGATAAGCACAAGTGTTATAGTCCATACCCCTCCCCTGTGGGTCCTGGGGTCTCAGACTCTCCTGATCACATGCCTGCTGTTGAATAGTGATAGAAACTTTTTCCAAAGTACTTACCACCACTTCCTGTGTACTTGTTCAGCATCTGTCTTAGAAAGCAGATTGACACTCTTCAAAATATTTTCTCATAACTTCCTGATTGCCAGCAAATTTAGGATCACTAATAATTTTGCCTACTCTCAGTCATTTTAGAAACCACAAATGTCCTGTAGCCAACTCCACAGTGCTTCCATTAAATATGCTCTATCTTTCTTGCCATGGTTTTGGTGTGAGGTTTATGTCTTCAAAAGAGCCCAAGTCTGGCAAATGAAAACGTGTTGCACAGGGCAAGCATTTCCAATTCAAGTGCTACTGTGTCACAGCTGCTGTGGGTATTGAGTCTCTCTTCCCCTTCGTAATTTGTCTTGTCAGCCTGGAGTCATTGATAAGTTTACCAATGACACAAAGCCAATTATCAACAAAGTTGCTTCCGTGGCAGAAAATAAAGGACTGTTTGAAGAAGCAGCCAAGCTTTATGATCTTGCCAAGGTAAGTGTGCCCTTTTGATGCCTCTTTTCTTCTCTGTCCTTGGTAGATCTGCAGGCCTTTTAGCATAAATGCTCAAGCTTTTCAACATTGTCTTTGTTTATCACTGTCCCTGCTGGAGCACTTTCTCTAGCATGTTAATGGTTAAGTCAGGGTGAAATTCCCATTTTACAGAGTTCTTACTGCTCAAGAGGTGCCTCTGACTAAAGAAGAGCAACGTAATGGATGGCTCTCTTATAGGCATTGTCAAAGCCACCATGGTTTCCCATGGTAGCCTTCTACAGTAGCCAACAGTGCATAGTCCAAGAGCCTGGGTTAAATGCATCTATCTAAGAATATGTAATGACTGCTGATGATTAAGTAACCTAAAAAGAAAGTTTTCCTGGGACTGGAGAGATGGCTCACTGGTCAAAAGCAGTTGCTCTTCTTAAGAATCCAGGTTGGTTCCCAGAATCCCCATGGTGCTCACAACATCCTTAACCCCATGACTCCAGTTGCAGAGATCCAATGCCCTTCCTGGCCTCTGTAGGCACCAGGCATATACATGGTACACATACATACATACATACATACATACATACATACATACATACATACAGGCAAAACACACACACACACACACACACACATGAAAAAATAAGTAAATCTTTTTTAAGTGAAGAAAGGTCTCCTAACTTTGGAAATGTTGTGATTAAGGTGTAATTAGGACATAGGAAAACACGCAGGTGGTGAGCATTCATTGGATGGACCGTCCTGGCCCTGTCCAGTCTCGGGATGTAGAGCAAGTCCATTCATCACCCAGAAAGTGGCTGTTTTTATTTTGCTTACTTAATCTGTTCTTTTATTGATTGTTTCCTTAATCTTAAAAACTTAAACAGAATGCCGACAAGGTGCTGGAGCTGATGAACAAGCTGCTGAGCCCTGTGGTCCCACAGATCAGTGCCCCACAGTCCAACAAGGAAAGACTGAAGAACATGGCCCTCTCCATTGCTGAGCGGTAAGCCCAGGGCCAGCTCAGTGAGGCCTGATCACAGGTCCCTATGCCACCCTGCTGTGTGTTCAGTGTCACTAGGTACTAATGGACAGTTTCACAGAGGTTAGTCTAATTCACCTTCTTCTAGAACATCCTGTGATGATGATGGAGGGTTCTCAGGGGTTTGTGGGTGCTGTTGTAGATTCCACCTTCCTCCCCTGAGTTCTCAGACTGTAGCCAGCTTAACTCCAGAGGAGACTGAGTTTGCAATGCTTTCCTGCAGCAACACACACACACACACACCCTTTGGCAAGTGAGGCCTCTTCACTTAGGCAGTAGTCCCAGCATTGACCTTCAGGGTTTTAACACACGGAGTCCTCCTCTCCTTCCTAAAGACTTGGCTGCAGAGTTGCTGGTGGACACCAGAGAAGCATGCTTTACTCAAAATGTGTGTAGGTAGAGTGTCAGCAAATCTACTTTAGCCAGGCCTTCACAGTGAGCACTGTTCACCTCTCCATGGCACCCCTCATCCAGAGAGCTCAGGAGGTTGATGCATTTGAAATACTGTCCGAAATTAGAATTCTGTAGAAACCCATACTCCATCATTGCTTCCTTCAGTGCCCCTTTTTTTGTTTTTCAGGTACAGGGCTCAGGGAATAAGCGCAAATAAGTTTGTGGACTCTACATTCTATCTCCTCTTGGACTTGATAACCTTTTTTGACGAGTATCACAGCGGTCATATTGACAGAGCCTTTGATGTGAGTTTCTTTTCTGAAAGGGTATTTGAAGTGCAAGTTATTACCAATGTGCCTGTTAAGTGAGGAGGACAAATGTGATCCTAGGAATTTAAAGATTTCTGTGTCCCTGCTCCCCCGTGCAGTTCAGTTTTTTCTCTCCCCTTAGAAACAGGCTTCTGAAAGAAGTCGATGTCTCTGCATTTTAGAATTGGGTGTAGAAATGATGACAAAAATGTTAGTAAGTTAGGGTCAAAGATTTTATGTACACGAAGAGTGCACTTTCTGCTTAAAGTGCAGAAAGGTCAGCTGTTTGCACAAGCTGGTCTGGGGGACGATGTGACCCTGATGCTATGCGGTATGGGATTGGTGATGTTTTGTTTTAAACAGATCATTGACCGCTTGAAGCTGGTGCCTCTGAACCAGGAAAGTGTGGAAGAAAGGGTAGCTGCCTTCAGAAACTTCAGTGACGAAGTGAGTCTTTCTCTGCTTCTTACACAGTTCTTTCCTTCCCTTCCAAAACTGAAAGCTTGTTGTATGGATGGATGGATGGATGGATGGATGGATGGATGGATGGATGGATGTGTGATGTGTCTTTTTATATGTTCCCCTGTGTGGGTGCATGTGGAGGCCCACAAATGATCAGTTTCTTCCTCTGTTGCTCTCCACTTTATATACTGTGGCAAACCTTGGGGAAGTGGGGTGTAAGTCGTGGGATTTACCTCATGCACCCTGTAGAAATACTTCAGTATTAAACTATTGTCTCTGCACACACAAACAATGAGAGAATTCAACCTGACTCACAGGCCAACCAGACCCCTGTTTCTCCGAGAACACATTGTATGAACTCTCAGAACTCCAGGAGAGCTAAAATTGGACCCGTTCTTGAAAAATCTAGTCTAGATGGCTACCATAACTAGAACTCTCAGAGTTATTGGGTACATTAAAACAAAAGGCTGGGGCTGGGGAGGTGGCTCAGTGGATAAAGTGATGTGCAAGTATGAGGACCTGGGTTTGAATGATGAATATCTATCTACCTAGCAGGAGAGATGAAAAAGTTGGATATGGCAGCATGTATCTGTAACCCTAGCATGTATCTGCTAGCCAAAATGATGGGCTCTAGGTTCCATGAGAGCCGCTTCCTCAAAAAATAAGGTAAAGAGCCACAAAGAAAGCCACCCATTGTGGCACACGCATACACACATGTAAATACAAATAGATAATGTTTTCAAAAGAAGTAAGTGCAGTGACCATGAACTGTTATCACCCCAGAGCCCTATGGTCTCTGCCTCTCCAGGCGTTCAAGCTTGTTACAGTCTAGCTCAAGGTGCTCTATTGGGAACCACTAAGGTAACCTTAAAACTCTTGGCATTCAAGCCATGTCCTACAAGATTCTGTCTCCCCTGGTGGGGCTGTAGCCTGGTTCTGCCCTGGTCATTCGATGCACACCAGGTGAGCATAGATACTGTACTTTGGACACAGCTGTCTGGACTAGCTTTTCCACATGAGGAAGGCGTGGCTGTCACCCTCTATCATCTGTCACTTCACTCTAAGGGAAGACTCTGCTATTAGCCATTCTTCCTTTGTTTTTTTCTTACCCTCCCTAGATACAAGGTTTATTGCAGTATGAGGTAAAGTAAATACTGAGCTCTGTCCCTGTAGACTTCCCAAGGAAGGACCAGTGGAGACAGGCAGGCAGACCTGAAGCAATGCGGAGTTGTGGGGAACTGGGGAACCATATGCATCCCTTTACCCTCTAATACTAGATGCAGATGCTTTGGGTCTTATGCTGGCCAGCGGAGCCTCCATGCTTGCAGATGGTGCCTATGCTTTGGGCATGCTGTACCACCAAAAGTATCATAAGGGAGCAGGGCAACTTAAGAATTTGATGCCACTCTTAACACCACAGTGCCACTAGCTCCCTTTTGTGACTGTAGTTCTCCATTGGCAGCTGTGGGATGTAGCCCAGGCCATGTTCCTTCCACTTACTGCTCCCTCTGGGGACCTGGTCCCTTTCCCTTATTCCAGGTGTTTTCTCTCTGTAGATCAGGCACAACCTCTCTGAAGTGCTTCTCGCCACCATGAACATCCTGTTCACCCAGTTTAAGAGGCTCAAGGGAACAAGTCCATCTTCAGCATCCAGGCCCCAGCGAGTCATTGAAGACCGTGACTCTGTAAGATCCCAGAACTCCCGAGAAACATTGCTGAGAATCACCTTGCTGGTTTGCAACCCACTGCCCAGCCCTCTTAGATCACGTGATCCCAACCATGCTTCCTTTGGGACCTAGCACTAGTATAAATCTTATACAGGAAGCTCCTGGGAGAAATCAAATGGTGGGATTACTGCTGTTCTCACATTAGGGGTAGGAGTG
This sequence comes from Cricetulus griseus, assembly GCF_003668045.3. Classification (NCBI taxonomy): domain Eukaryota; kingdom Metazoa; phylum Chordata; class Mammalia; order Rodentia; family Cricetidae; genus Cricetulus; species Cricetulus griseus. The sequence continues at coordinate 170,548,653 of NC_048596.1, forward strand.
GGGTGGAAATCAAACAAAATCCTAATCTGTGATTGGTGTCTTATGGTGTGTTGGGGTGAGGCAGCTATCTGGCAGGGCAAGCTGCCTTTGCTCAGTCAGAAGCTCTGACACACTGTGGAATGGAACCCCATGAACAAGTTTTGTTAAAGGGACATGAGAGTGGAGGGATGTGACAGTGGAGGCTAAGACATTCCTGACACCGAATGTGTACAGCATAGAAGAGCCTTTGGTGGTTCTTAGTGCATCACTCTGAATTGATAGTTGACCAGTTTTCTTGTCTTGATCTCCTTTTCTCTCAGCAACTCCGAAGTCAAGCCAGAGCTCTGATTACCTTTGCTGGAATGATACCTTACCGAACGTCTGGGGACACTAATGCCAGGCTGGTGCAGATGGAGGTCCTCATGAATTAAGTGCTGTATTTGATGGGTCTGGGCTCAACATTATCCGTATATTAATCACGTGGGCCAGCTGGGGTGGGCTTCCCAGTTTTGTTTCTGTTGTATTGTGTTTTGTTTTTTGTATTATGTATTTTTGTCAGTATCAATAAATTTCTTTGATTTGTATTTCTTTTAAACATTTTTTTCTTTTCTTTTTTTCATTTAAAATTTTGGGTTGTTTTCTTGTTTTGTTTTGGGGTGGGGTGTGTGTGTGTGTGTGTGTGTGTGTGTGCGCGCGCGCGCGCGCGCGCGCGCGCGCGCTCTCTAAATGTTGTCAATAGTTTTGGGGCCAGAGAAGGAGAGGCAACATAGGTGTCTATAATTTGGCTAGTGCAACTTTAAATGATTAAAACATGATCCGTCATGAGCAAGGAATCAAAGCCTTTGGAGTCCTATTCACTCAGTCCATATAGTTGAGAGTGAAGCCAGCCTTAGCCTTGGGTTGTGGAAGATCTGTGGGGGGAATACCGAGTACTGCAGTTCTCTTGAGTCACCTTTGATGTCATGTAGCCCCAGAGGACCCCTCATTCCTCAGCCAAGATTCCAGTTGATGGATCTGCTGTTCCACAATTCCAGTAGGGTTCAAAATATGGGCTTGGAACTGCTGGAATACAAAAGGTGTAAGTGCCCAGCCTGTCCACACCTCCTCTGCTCTGCTGAGAGCTGATGGACGAATTCCCTCTCATCTCAAAGAACTTTGAAGCTTCTCTCTTTTGGCAGTCAGTTCTATGTGGACGATCCCCTGCAACACTCAGGAAGGGTTTCTTCATCATGTCTGACATACAGAAACCTTTAGCATCTGTGTTTTGGGTATTTGGTCCCTGAGCAACGGTTGTCATCTGTTACTGACCCTACTTCTCCCACCATATCCAGAGCCCTGAACTAAACTAGAAAGATCAAAATGAGCATTTGCTTCTAGTGAGCCAGTTGGGCAGGGTCTGCTGTTCAGGTTGTTGGAACGCCTTTGAGGAGCACATCTCTTAGCACAGGATAGTCACTCCTGCATCTTTTCCTTTGGGAAAGGGCTGATGAATCAGTGATAGACATGTATTTCATGACCCATAAAGGGTATACCCTCCAGGTTGTATTCTGTCTTCCTTCCCTGGTTTCATCTTGTGGGTGGGACTCAAAACTGACCTTCCTGTGGAGTCTGAGAAGGCAAGCCCATAGGAGGCTTAGCTAAGCAAGGTGTGTCCTGCTCATATGCACCGAGAACTGACCTGCTTTGTTTCACAGTGCTGTGATGAGAGCACTCCAGACTTTGATAGTGCACAGCTGTCTTTATTTCCTAAATTGGCTCCTTTTCCATAATTGGAAAAAATTGGTTGTGGCCTCTGTTGCTTGTCTCTTCTTCACCCCACCAGAGTTAACTGAATTTGTCCTTGTTTATATGGTTCTGGCTGCACATAGGAGAACTGCACACATGCCCTGGCAGAAACCAGATGAAACTTAAAGCCAACAGGAAAGAAACCAGCAGCTCGGGTAGTGGTGTAGTCAGTGGCCAGCAGGTTAGGAGTCAGTGTGGGGAGACCTTTGTGGAAGAATGAGATAACTGTACCAGAGGAGTCAAGCCTCCCACAAGCAAATCCCAGTACTTGTTCCGTAACTGATTCTGTGACATGCTTGGCCTGTATGCAGCTAAGAACAGCCTGAGTTTGCAAGGCATGGCATCAACAGGTTCCCGTGTGCCCAGCTCATGCCCAGAAGTCATTCGTGTCTAATGACTTCATGACCGTGTGACAGATTTTAAGCTTAAGTCACTTGTCACATTGTCTGTGATTTCATTGTTTGCCCAGAGAAATTAGGAGAGAATGGCTCCTGGAGTCTTTTGTCTTTTAGGGCTGAGACCCTTGCACAAAAGCAAGGGCACTTTGAGACAGACAGGGCTAGAGGCTGTGTCAGTGTCTCTTCACTAACTCCTGGGGAGCCTCGCAGGGAGGTGCTGGTGTGGCCTGGAGATTTGGTTTTACCTGTTCTTTTCCTGTTTCTTTCCTCCTCCATCTCCTCTTCTTCCTGAGTAAAGTTAGGTAACTTCAAGGCAGTAATGAAGTGGAATTGGGGATCCCTCTTAGAGCACGGCTTCTGGTTTTGTGGCTTCTGAGCTGGGGTGGGGAGGTCCATAGAGAGGCCTCAAGCGTCACTTCTTCATTCTGAAGGCAGAAGGCAGACCCCATTCTTGCCTCATGTAAACTCAGACAAGAGCCTAAAGGAGTTTGTGGTTTTGGCTGTGATGCTTTCGGCCTATCATTTTAAGTCCTAGGGTTTAGGGTATTTTAAGTAAAGAATTGTGGGTCCTCCCTCAGTGCCCAACATTGACGGATTTAAATAACAAAGCTGCATCTGTTCTTGCTTTGGGTTTCAGCATGGTCTGTTGTAGTTGAGTAAATGCTCCCGGCCCAAACTCCAGGCTGATTTAGCTGCATGTGCCAGCTTCTGCTGCCCTAGGCTACATCTCCACATCTGTGTTTCCTCTTAGGCATTAGAGACTTTGTATCTACTTCATTGGGTATTTCATGTCACTTGCCAAATTCCCATGCATCCATTCATTCTATCCATGCCATTCATGCTTGGAGCTTGCTGAATACTGTGCTAGAAATATCCTCCAGACTGGCATGTTGCCCGAGCCTGCTGAAGTGTTACTGACAGACTGGCTACAGGGTGGACTGAGTTCTGCTGCACACTTAGGGGTAGTGTGGACAGAGACCTAGCTCTGACATACTTCATTCCTGGCTACCTTTGCCATGAGCACATGTTTCCCGGGGGTGAGGCAGGTAAAAACATTTGCTTCTGACATTCACTGGACTGTTGCAGTCAGAAGGGGGTTGTCACAGCTCTAGAAGAGGCATCTGGCCTCAACATGAATGTATGGTAGCCCTCTGCTGGCCCCAGAAGACCCGGCATAGCCAGGCTTTTAGTGGCAAAAGATTGCATGACCCCCTTCCATTGAGAACAGATTGAGCAAATGAACACTGAGTCACTTCTGGGCTGAAGATAAACAGTGAGCAAGCCACAGCGTCAGCTGTGTCTGCTGTGCCAGGCTTTGAATCTGCTGGCTCTCACTACTGGAGATTGAGTACTTGGTGCTGGCTGACGGGAGCTCTGCAGCCACTTGGATGATTCTCACTTGCTGCCACTTGCACTCTGAGGTAGCAAAGATGGCAGCAAGATAAGAAGGCAATAAGGAGTTCAGACAGGCTGGCTGAATGGGAATAATTGGGAGCCCAGGTGACCTCCACTCCTTTTACCTCCCAGATGCTATGAATCCAGAAGAAGGAAAGAGTCACAATGCAGTTAACTCTCACATGATGAGTAGCTTGTGTTGGGATGTGGTGGGCAGAGTATCTGCTTTAGTTGGTGGCATGGCTGTTTTTCTTTCATCTTAGCTTTTCTGATGTCACTCTTGTGTTTGTGGGGAGAGGGAATGGTGTGTGTCCCATGTGTTCCTTTCCTTGCAGTAACCTGTGTGTTTGCTCTGTTCAGGGTGCTTCCTCCACCTCACCCCTGTGTCTATCCAGTAAATGTCCTCCCAATGTGCCATGTGCTCCCTTTGTTCAGTTCTCCAGTGGAATGGGAACTCCTTAGCTGAGGCTCCTCGGAAGGTAACAGAAGTGCCTCCTCGCCTCGGTAAGGGAGCTCCTTTGTACTCCTAGTACGGAAGGCTCCAAAGACCTACCTGGTCCTAATCTCTGGGTCTCTTCAAGTCACAGCAACCTCCTTCTGTAAGTATAGGACTTCTGTCCAGCTCTGAAGTCATTAACGGATACAGACTCAGCCCCTCAGCATCTGGGGACGATCAGATCAGACTGAGGTATGGTAGACAATAAACAGCATTTTGGTACAAAGCCAGCACATGGCATGCTGGGTCTGGGGCCCTTTATTTGGGACCCTCAGTGGGAAGCTTTGGGGAGGCAATAGTGAGGGCTGGCTTTGTCTCAGCTGATGGAAGGAAAGGCTGGGCCTGACCAGGGGACAGGTGTTTCTTGACAGTACCTGCTGTTTCAAACCAAGAAGGATGCTGTTGAGGTCTGGGCTCTGGTGTTCCCTCTGGGGATGTGCAAGTGGCCATCAGTGCAGGGTGGTCCTGTCTTTCCTTAGGGCCCTAATGAGATGCGCTGAGCTCAGCTTGAGGGTTCCCAAAAGTTTTAATCCATTCTTTGCTGGGGTCCTTGGAGACAGTCTGTTGATCCGAGTCTTACCCTGTACTAGTGCCCTCATATCCCTGGTAAGGTTCCGTGATGTCATCTAGACTCAGAGCCTCTCCAGGAACCAGGCTGGCAAGGCTGTGGCCCTTGAAGGGACACTGCTGAGGAGGATGGAGTCAGAGGTGCTTCTGGAGCTATTTCTTGAAGTGTCCTCTCTTTTCCTAGAAAAGTTCTGAGTCTACTACCTGTGGTTCCAGCTACTTGGAAAGCAGACACAGACTACTTGAGCTCAGTTCAAAGCCAACTAATTAAGACCTTGTCTTTATTTTTAAAGGGGGGGGATTGTCATTGGTGGCCCACCATGAATGTCACCTCAGCTGTTCCCAGGTTTCAGCAATAGAAACCCTTGGAAACAAATGGACTGGTGCTGGAGAGAGAGGCCCAGAGCCGGGGAAGCAGCCACACAGTTGAAAACTGTCCCCGCTGCTCTAGAGATTGTCTGGAAGTTCCTTCTCAGTGGCCCCACACGTCTTTCCCCAGCCATGCCAGCCTGGAGGCACCCTCCTCACCACCTCAGACTTCTTCTCCCACACTTGGAATGGGATCCTTCCATGAGCCCTCATGCAATGGAGCTCACTGGAATTTTTTAGAAAATTTTCAAGGAAACCAAAAGCTTTCTAAGAATGGGTGTGTGGCATGTGGCCCTTTGGAGGCAACTGTAGCAAGTCACATCTGAAAGCATAAACTTGTCATAAGGAATTTAAGAGACTTCTTGCTAGAGTTGGGTGAGGTGCTCTGGAGAGCAGATGCCTGGACACGGAGCACGTGCTGGAATGAAACACCCTGCAGCACCAGAGCTACAGTGTGGGGAGCACAGAGCTCTGGGAAAGGCTGGGAGCTGGGTGAAGTTCCTCTACTTGGGAGTCACTCACTCTGAGACAGCTTGCTCCGGGGAGAGCAGAGGTACCAGCTCCCTCACCCTCAGATGCTGGGAAGCATCACTTAACCCAAGTGACTCATCTACCTGGAGCTGTCACTCAGGAGGCCCTCAACAGGTAAAAGTCAGCTTCCTGCTTCGTGTAGGTGGCTCACAAAGGTGATAAGGGTTTCCCTCTGTCGTTTGCCTTATGCCCTTCACAACAGGGTTTCACGTCGATGCAGGTAGAATTAAGTAGCCCACATCAGGGTTGCCTTGTTTCTTTTATTTCAAGACACAAAATTAGGTCAAAGCTGATAGGTCAACATTTTGCTCTTGGATACCAATTACTGATAGGTGAAGTTCAGCCAGTAGTTCCTGTTTTGGGTTTTTTTTTTTTTTTTTTTTTTTTTTTTTTAGGTTTTTTTCAGTGACTACTAATTGGAGAATGTAATTCAGCAAATGTTTGAGGGCCTGCCATAGGCCAGACAATTGACTCAGCTTACACTGTGTCCCCAATTTCCCAGGACATGGTCTCTTAGAGGGTAAGCAACAGTGAGAGGTTGCTCCTGCAAGTGAGTCTTTCCTGATTGAAGCCATCACTGTCTTTGGGCAGTCACCAAGAGTCCTGAGGCTACATATCCTGGGTCAGTTTGTGAGAACAGCCCTGGTTCTGGAGAACTAAATGTATACACACAAACACTAATAAAATAGGTCAAGAAATGCCCCTAGAGAAGGTGCCACAAAAGGATGAAAACAGGCATGGTGGTATACCTATAATCTTAGCTACTCAGGCTAAGGCAGGAGGATTGCAGGCTGCAGGCCATCCTGGGCAACGCTGTCTTGGTGCTAAGTGCCTGCCTGCTTACCTACAAGGCCATGGGTTCAATCCGAGCATTGCCCTCCAAAATAGGGGGAGATGGGAGGTAGGACCCCTAGAGGCTGGGGAAGGAGGAGCTCTCTGTATGTGACATGGATTCAGATCCACATTGGCAAACATGATGAGTGTGACTGACTTGGCAGCTTAGGCACTAAGCACAGGTCTCTTCTGGCCTGCTCGCACTTGTCATGCTCCTGTGGTGCAGTACACGGGTTAATGTTTCCTGTGGCTTCAAGCAGCAGAAATGGGCTCAGGTGAGTTGAGAACCTGCCAGAGTCTTGGGGTTCCCACCTTGTTCAAGAGGTATGTGGGGACCGGGAGGGCACCAGGGAGGGTGGACCATGAGGCTGAGAGAGAAGTTGGTTGTGTGACTTGAGGCCACAGAACTGCTGAGGCAGGGGGTCTACCACAAAGACCTGGTGGCCAGCATGGGTCTTCATTGTCTAACCAGACGGAGAAGAGATCTTCAAACACCACCTACAGCATAAAGGATATTTTCGAAAACTTCTAAATCAGCATTCCTTTAGCCCAAAGAGCCAGTTTCTGGGCTGCACTGCCACACCCCCTCCTGTCAGCTCCTGCCGAGCAGCCCCCAGCCCTGGTGACACCTGAGTTCTTGCCACTCTCAGGGCCTTGCTACAGTCTAGCTCCAGTGGCCCAGAGAAGGGCTATATTTTGGCTACTGGTCTTCAGAAACTCCTGAGGTGATTTTCCTCCCCTAGAAGGGTCAGGAAGCACCGTTCTGACTGACAGCAGCGTGTGGTAAAGTAGACCTCTTGGCCAGTAATATACGCAGCCCCTTCAGCTACTCCTCAGTGCAGCCATTTGCTCAAAAAACCTCTGAGCTATAAAAAAGAAAAAAGAAAAAAAAAAAAAAAGAGGTGAAAATTCAGCCTGGCTAGGAAAAAGCTCACAAAGCCTAGGCCCATCTGGTCACCTTGCTTGGTGTCCCCACCGTGGTCAAAAGCAGCCTATCCACGTGGCTTTTAAAATAACACCAGATTTGTGTGGGGAGTGGAGGAGTTGAGGTCATGTTTTCAGTATATCACAGGTGAAGGACATCTGCCAACTTGGGCTGAATCCCTCGGCCCAAACCCAAGGTACCCCTTCCTGTTATCCACCTGCCCCTGCCTTCTTGTACCTTGACTGGGGCCCTTTACTGTCCTTTTCAGTGCCTCCCATATGAAGTTCAAGCTCTCTGGGGCAAGAGCCCAAGCTTGTTCCAGGCAGTCTTAAACAGCTTCCTACTGGGACTTGCCCCAGCCACCAGGGACCCAGTGTGGATCCAGTGCCCAGCTCTGCAGCCTGAGCTCAGATGTCCTCAGCAATGTCCCCAGGTGCTGGAGGCCATCAGCAGGAGATGGCTCTAGGAGATTGGCAGGTCAATCCAGTGTCATTTGAGCACCTTGTGTGGCACTCCCAGAATTCTCCAGTGTTTTCTGTTTTTGCATCCAGCGTCCCAGCTGCAGGCAAACACAGTCAACTCTGGTTTCTACTCAAATCTGAGCCACGGTTTCCCCTGCCCTTGCCCACAGCCTGCCATCAAAGCAGCTGCTCACCAGAAAGCATGCCTTCAACTAATCAGATTAGTCAAGGAGTTGATTTTCTCACACCTGTTTTTCATGGTAACTGACGAGCTGAATCCAGAAAAACAAAACCTTTCTGTCTGCAGACCATCAAGTGTTCTCCAAAGTGTCTGCTCTTGATGGTCAGCCAGCAGATGGAGGGTTCTCTCCATCTGTCAGATGGTGAAACAGACACCCAGGTGTCAATGTGTCTGTGGCACAGGACCAGACTCCTTTCTCTCATCCTTCCTATTCCCCATGTGGCTCCTGGTCCAGGCTTAGCTTATGCCTAAAGAAGTGCTGGGCTTTTTAATGAAGCTCTGAGGTTGTTTCCATGGTCCTTATTGAAGGAGTAGGTCATAGGCGTCTGGATTCCAAAATCTCGAGACCATTAAGCCAATAATCACAGTACTTGGGAGGCTGAGGCAGGAGAATTGATGCAAGTTTGAGGCTAGCTTGGGCTACATAGCAATTAACCAGGCCAGCAATGGTTATATTGCAAGACTGTCCCAAAAATTAGGCAAAAAATTAAATTGAACACAAGGGGGAGGGCCTAGACACATGGGGAGGGCCTAGGCCCCACCCAGGATGATGTGGTGGATTTTGGGGAGCCCCCATCAAGAGCCCTACCTTGCCTGGGGAGTGGAGGGTGGATGGTGGGGGGAATAGGTAGGGGGGAAGGGGAGGGAGAGGGAGAAGGAATTGACATGTGAAGCAAGCTTGTTCCTAATTTGAACTAATAAGATAAATTTTTAAAAAATTAAATTGAACTTGGTGGTGCACACCTGTAATTCCAGCACTTGGAAGGTAGAGGCAGGAAGAGCATGAGTTCAATACCTCCCTATCTTAAAAACAAAACAAAAAGGCTATCATGAGCTACACAGTGGGTTTTTGGTGTTTTGTTTTAGGGGGATGTGGAGTAGGCTGACCGGAACTGGCTGTGTATCTGAGGAGAGCCTTGAGTTCCTGATCTCTGGCTTCTACCTCCTGAGTCTGGGATTACAGGCACAGGCAACTACAGCCAATCTGAGACTGTGTTAACCAAATAACGAAAACTGTTGCATAGAAATGTACCATTGGAATTCAAATTGAGATAGAATGACCATGTCTCCTCTCCTGGTTTGGGGTGGTGTGGGGTCCCCAGAAAGTTAGAAGGCTAAATATGCTTTTATAATGAAAATCTAGACGTCAGAGAAGCCAGAGCTCTGATTCATCCATTTCCTGGAAGAGTCACTGGACTGGAGGGATTTACTTATTACTGGAAACCTGAGTTCTTATTAGGATTGCTCCTACAGTTTATGTAGCTGCAGCAGGACCAAGCTCAGACCAGTCCTGCATTGAAAAGTGCAGCTAAGCCTGCATTGGATGGGGTGGGGGCTAAAGGGTTGATGGAGACTTACTGTTTCGTGAGATGCAAAACAGAAAAATGAAATCTCAGCAGATAGTGATCACTATTCAGGGTTCTACTTTTTGCCTGGGCTGCCAAGAAGCTCCAAGCTTAAATGACTGATTGTCTCTTTTCTTCATTTGAGATATTACAAACTCCTTATAGCATTCTTGCCCCAACCAGAGGAAGCCCCCATTTTCTGAACCCATGTAGTATTTTACCCAAGAAGTTACGCTTTTATGTCTAAGTTGTGATTCGTGGCTTTGGGTCTACACTGTATGCATCAGAGGACATTAGACATACTTTGTCCTGCTTATTCTCCAAAGTAGTCACATTAAGTCTAATGCATTTCTCTTACCTATGGAGACCTGTGGGGTGATTGGTGTCTAAACAGTTTGGTTTCTTTTTTAATCTGTCCATGAAGGGGAAAAAAAGCCAAGAGTCCTTTCTACCCTTGACCTTAGCCAAAAGGCAGAGAAACAATCAGGAGTCCTTTCTTTAAGCATGCAGATGTCTTGATGTCTACACATTTCCCTTTTTGCATCAGCTGGCCATAGCTTCCAAGGTATATTCATGTCCAGCTATTCTAATGCTGTCTGGGTAGAAGGACCAGGATTACAGCAGGCACATCCATGTGCTCTGCAAGTCTCCATGGAAATCCCAATGGTTCAGCCCTGTTTCTGGCTTTCCAGGGCTGCCATGGTCCTGATATACCACTGAGCCATCTCTGCTCCTAGGCTGAGTAGAATTTGGATCTGTCTCCCTTCAGTGGAGTCATCAAGTCTGTGAGCCCCTAGTGGGCAGGGATCCAGCTCCATGTTTGGCAGCCCTGGACTTGTGCTGGGTTCTGGTCCAGGGCAACTCCTAGCCAGGGAAGATGATTGCATGGGTTTTCTACAGTCTCGAACAGGAGGAGCCACACCCCGGAGGAAGCCACGCCCCCAGAGGAAGCCTCACAGCTCTGGTATGGTTGCTGCAGCTGGTGTTGTGAATCAGGCCGACGAGCAGCGCATCCTCTTACCCGGCTATTTCACGACACCAGGGTTGCATCCTACCCATCCTCTCCAGGCAAGCCTCGTGGGACCACACGACGCAGGAACTTGGGGACAGGGCGTGTTGGGATAACTGACTGTGTAAGATGTAAAAGGCTATCTCTACCATACAGCTCCTTACAGTCACCTGTGCAGCTTTAGACAAATGTCAGTGCCTGCCCTCCCCCTACTCCACCAAGCCCATGAAGGCTTTGAGGTGTGACCTTAGAGTCAGCATCCCTGAGAGTCTCAAACCCATGTGCAGCAGGAAGGAGCCAGATGGGCCTAAGGCTCAGAATTGAGCTGCTCCCCCACCCTGTTTGTGTCTGACTATACTATGGCACCTGCTGGCCCTCCCCAGTGCCCCTCCTTTAGATTTTATGTGCACCATACAAATGCTGTTCCTGGTACCAAGACACCCAGGGCAAAATTGGCTCTTATGCTAGCACACAAAGCCCTTCCTGTCAAGGATCCCTACCCAGAAACACACTCTCCCACGGAGCTCTCCCATCATTGCCCTCCCCCACCAGCTCCCAAAACCTGAACTCATACAACTCCACAAAAATGCTAATGCTGCCACCTCTGTCTTCAGGACACCTGTCATCTTGCCCCACTAAAGTTCCTTCCAGGCCTGGCTGCCACTGCTGCATATTGAAACAACCCCTGTCTGGTCTCCCTTAGTCCATTCTTTACACAACAGCCAATGTGATCTATAGCAAGTCCTTATCTGACCATCACATAATAGATTGCAACTTGTAAGTTGGTCTATGAGGCCCGAGTTCCTGCTTCCAGGTACACTCCGCTGTCTGATTGGTTCTAACACCCAGGCCTCCCTGCTCTGTTAGAAACCAAAGCTGCCTTTGGGGGACCTTTGCTCTCTTCCTGCCTGGCTCCCACCTCTTGCTGTTTCGGCTCACATATGGGTGGCCAAGCTCCAGGTTTTCATCCTCAGAGAAACCTAATGGCCTAACCTAAGAAAAAACTTTAGTTTCTTCATAGCACATTCTTTATTAGGTATAATGTATATTCTGACTATTGCTGTCTCTCCCTCTAGAATGTGAGCTCCCAGAGGGCAGGGCTTTGTCTTGCTTGGGGGAGGGGAGCTTGCTCAGCACAGAAAATAGTCTGTGGTAGTTGCCTAATAAATGTGGCAGAATGGAGAAACAGCCCCGGCAGCCTGGATTCCCACCATTTCTTCCCTGTTCTTCCAACCCATCCACTGCTCCTCCGTCGCTACTGGCTTTCCTCTCAGCAACCATCTCCTGTGAGGTCCCTCTGCTGGTGGCTGCATGCTCTGAGCTTCCAGGTCCAGGGCCTGATATACAGGAGGACTTAATATAGATTCGGAGACCCTCTGTGGTCCTAAAGATAGCAGACCCAGAGTTGTGAGCCTGCAACCTGCCCTCCTGTCCTTGTGGCCTAGCCCCTGGAGACAGAACTTTTTTTTTTTTTTTCTGATCTCTTAAATCTCTCTGGTCCTTGGCTACCCTGTTCCTCCTGAAAGCCAGGCTGAGGCTAGGCAAGAGGGATCTGGCTGGCCCTGATACTAGTGTAGCTCCCACCTTGCTGCTGTAGTAGCTGAAGCTCACCCAGTGGGGAGACTTGCTTAGAGGCCCCCAAAAACAAACAGAATGGAAATTCCTTAAGGCCCAATCCCAGAACTGTACTCAGAGTAGGGGTCCTGTGTCTTCTCAGAAGCTGTATCCAGGAGGGTAGGGACCATGTGACCCAGTGCTATGTCCCTATCAGGAGGAACCCTTCGGAGGGTTTATCAGATAGACTGTATCCCATCAGTCACAAGCCTTTCCTTACAGGGTCTGGGTTATTGCACAAGGTGTTAAACAGTCACTAGCTGTCCTAATGAAAAGTCCCTCAAGGGATCCTGCCTAAACCTCATCCTACTCCAGAGAGTACAGTGGGGTAGAAGGTTTTAAAAATAGCTTCACACCCCTCCCAGTTGACTCAGGCGCTTTGGAGAAAGGAAGAAGTGATATGCCAAGGTCACTGGGCAATTTCACAGCCTCTTACTCCTGGCTGAAAACCAGCCCTGACCCTTTCTATCCCAAGATCTTTATCAGGAATTTTCCACAGCTGCCAGGGGCAAGTGTGTTGGAATGATGTGGGTGTGTGTATTGGGTGGCTATGATTTTTGCCAGGTAGCTGGCAGTTTAAAACCCAGAGGATAAGATCTGCCCCGAGGGAGGGCAGTGGGAAGGAGTGGGGGAGGCTTCACACATCTCACATCCCTGCCAAGAAGGTGGAAAACTGACCCTGAGGGGCCCTTGCCTGGATCCTCACTTCAAGCCTTCTCCCTGCTGTAAGCTGGCAGAGAAAGCCTCCTTTGTATGTTTTCCTCTGCTCATTGCTAATGTCCAATAGAGGCATGATCTGTGCTGTGGGAACCCCCAGAGAGTCCTCGAATGCCCCTGTCAAGGTAACACTGCCAGCCAATGATTGCCCTCCTGGATTAACTTCCCTTAGTTCTAGACACCTTCATTCATTCCCTATGCAATCAACAAGCATTTATTGAGCACTTAAGTGTCTGCCACTTCAGTTGCTTGAGATAGTCCCCAAACAATAGGGTAAGGTCCCTTTGTGGCTTCTGTTCCAAGACATTGGGGGGAACACACACCCCCTCCAGGAAAAGAGCCCTGAGGTCTGAAAACTTCTCCATACTCACAGGGTGACTGTAATAGTCACTGCTCTAACTGACCCTCCAGCTAGACACACCTGTCTCAGTTCCTCTGGCCCAGATAAGCAGGGGTCACCTGGGCCTCTTGAGAGCATCTACCAACTAGTGCTCCCTTCCTGTTGGAGGTCCCAGGGTCTGCATGCTTGTGGGGGCACTCTAGGGGACATGGGTAGGCTCTGAGAGGCAGGGCCGAGTGACGAGGGGAATGGGAGTGTTTCCCTACAGTTTCCTCCGGAAGATACGGGAGTGGAGTCCCAGTGCACAGTAGATAGTAGCCTTTTGGCCTTCAGTGTATCCCAGGGCTCCAGGAGGAACAAAGGCAGTTAAAGGCCTCCTCCAAGAAGCCCTCGTGGGCTGTCCATGCCTTGACCCTTCTCTGGGGGCTCACTCTTATAGCTGTCTGGTCACCTTGTAGCTCGTTTGGTCTGTTTCTAGGTGTGGCTTTCTGCAAACCCTGCCCTGCTATGAGAGGCATGGCTTCTCCAAGTCCCTAGCTCCCACTGTCACATAGCACGGGGTAGGAGTGGAGCTGATAAAGGTCTGTTGGACAGTGACAAGAGTTCTGCATTCTTATTTTTAATTTTTTATTTTATAAACTTGGCTATAAAAAATCTTGCAGCCAGGCGGTGATGGTGCATGCCTTTAATTCCAGCACTTGGGAAGCAGAGGCAGGAAAATTTCTGTGAGTTCAAGGCCAGCCTGGTTTACAGTTCCAGGATAGCTGGGGCTACACAGTGAAACCCTGTCTCAAAAATAAATAAATAAATAAATAAATAAATCTTGCAAATAAATAAAAAAACATGGCACAACAAAATTAGCCATACCAGTTGATACAACTTAATGAACTTCTTGCAGTTAGAATTGGCACAGAAATGGTAGCTGTGACATTTCACATTAAATTTTATACCTTTATAGTATTGAATATATTTTTTGCACTTACCCACCACTCAAACCAAATTAATAATAATAATAATAATAATAATAATAATAATAATAATAATAATCTGTGACAGAGTTAGGACTGGGAAAGCATTAGCTTTTTATCCTCTCATGTCATTGTCATTGCCTGCACTCAGTCCTTACTCATCCCCTTCTGTTTAGCTTTTCTTGTTCTTTCTTCATGTTACACTGTAACCCACAAGCACATATATTCCTGGTTAGATTCCACATAAAGGAGAATATGTTGTTTATTTCTGAGATTGTGGATCTTACCTAATATTCAGACTAAAACCATCCACCTTCGCCAAAAACTTTTAACTTCATTTTTTTTCTTTAGAGCAGAGTAGCATATACGCACACACTCAGGCTTGCACAGGCTCTCGAACACACACACACACAATGTATGCACATACATATATTTGTTGCCCACGCATATGTTGATGAACAAGTTGCTTTCAGTTCTTTGTTACAGTGAATAAAGCATTGGTAACATACACAGTCTTCTTAAATTCTTGTAAGGGGCTGGGTCACCTCACCATAGAAGCCGAAGTGAGCATTCAGGGCATGTGTCTGCCAGAGCAGAGGTATAGGCCCAAAGCTTCAGATGACCCAGGGAAACCCTGAGGCAGGGCAGAATGCCAAGTTTTTGTGCCTCATATCCATCAGTCATTAAACACCCAACCTCTTGAAGAAAAGACAGCTATGGATGGGTGTGGGGAGACAGTGTAGCTCCGCCTCCTAGTAGCCTGGACAGGTGTGCAGGAACACACCTGTGAGGGCGTGGTGAGGGGAAGTCTAAGGCTTCTTAAGGGACCGCGGTCACGTGGACCTTCCCTTCTTCTTGCCCTTCTCCCTGCTCCCTCCTCGCTCTGGCCTGGCTGCCTTGCTGCCCTGGCACGCTTTGGCCTGTGCTTGGCTAGTGTATCCGAATAAAGAAACCTTGGCCCTATTGACTGCTGATTGATCACTCCACAGGTGGGGCCATCAGTGTAGGAGCTGACTTGGAGAATTCATAGCCATATGTCCATTGTTTCTTTAGGACACATCAAGCATTCACTAATTCATGTCTCAAGCCCCAGGGTCCCTTCCGTACCCCAGGGGACTGTCCCAGCAATGGCTTAGGAGCCCTCAGTGACCAGACCTTCTCCTACATGGGAACTCTTCATGGCTCCAGGGAGGGAAGGCACAGTTGCCCTGGACTCTGTGAACTGTAGCCCTGTAGGCCAAGCTCAGATGTAACACTATGCCTGCCCTGGAGGCTGGTGACCAGCACTAAGCCTCCAAGGTTTGTCACCCAAGAGTTGGCCACAGGTCTGGTTTGAGGCCACTTATAAACTCATATAATCTGTAATCCGAATGGCTTATATATATTAAAATGTACCAGGAAAGACAGCGAGACATTGAAGGACAGAGATTGGAAGACAGACTTCCTTTTTTATATGCATGTCTTAAAATGCCATCCACTCAAATTAGTAAATAAAAGGAAAGAAATACACTGTGGCCCAATGAATGGGCTGTTAACCTGCAATGTAGGCACTTATAGCAGGCCTTCTCTGGGTCCTCTCTCATGACTGATGCTTCCTGGGGTCTAGCTGCAGAACCTCTGCCACCCTAGACTCAGAAGAGCTGCTGCAGGACTCAGCAGTGTAGTTCTGGTTAGCCCAGCCCTCCTGCTCCAAAGTGGCCCCTACATGGAGGCAGGACAGCAGTTGCTGGGCTCCACCTCCCACCCCTGGCAGAGACCCTGCTCACTAGCCATGGGCGGTCTGGGGACAAGCTCCCGCCTTCTCCCAGGGACTGCCCAGCCTATAAAGCCACCCTCGGTGTCCTTGCCCACTCTGTCCCCCTCCCTTGATACCCAGAGTCATAATGGCAGAGCTGCCTGTAACAGAGATGCCTGGAGATGCTCTGTGCAGCGGGCGCTTCACCATCAGCACACTGCTGGGGGGTGATGAGCCCCCAGCAGCTGCCTGTGACAGTAGCCAACCCAGCCACTTGACACACGGCAGCACCTTGTACATGAGAACCTTCGGTTACAACACTATCGATGTGGTGCCTGCCTACGAACACTATGCTAACAGTGCTCTGCCGGGCGAGACCCGGAAGATGCGGCCCACCCTGGCTGACCTGCATTCATTCCTCAAGGTAAGACTGCTTATGTCCCGGCTCTGTGACTTTGGCCTCATTACCCAACATGCTCTGTCATCTGTCTTGTGAAGATGGCTAGGCATCTTTCTCAAGAATCAAGACACCCAAATGAAATAGCGGGCTGAGATGCCGTGAAGCTCAGGACACGAATAATACTCATTGCCCAGGCACTGACAACCCAAAGACAGCATGGCTGCTCATGCAAATGCAGGTTGCACACCCCTGAGAGAAATGGTGGGGGGAGCATGGTAAGGCCTCTCTGATGTCAGCCTGATGGCTTTGCTGTCTGGAAAGTTGATCAGCCCAGTCCCTGTGACCTCACTTTCTCACTGACAGTTGGACAGAATAATTCTTGGTTCAGGAGCTGGGACTTGCCTAACTCCCAGCATTCTTCTGTGCTTTAAAACAGCCCTCTAGAGGGGCAAAACAAGACCCCTTGTTGAAACAGGGATGCTGAGTGAGGTGCTAGAGTGGGCTGCAGGTCCCTAGGGATATGAACCAGCAGACCTGTCATGCTGGGGTAGAGGCCTGGGTTCAAACCCATTTGTACCAGAGACTGAGTGCATGGCCTGGGTCAACCCGCTTCACCTCCCAAGGGTCAGATAACCCTGTCTCCCTCTCAAACCGAGCGCCTGTTGGTTCCCAGACCTCTGCCCTAGACAGGGAGCAGCACCCTGAATGCTCAGCTTGCTCTCCTTGGTGTCTTTCCAAACGTCAAGCAGCACTGTGCCCTGAAGCTGACCAAGGGCTGCCTGTATGGCAAAGTGGGGCAGGCAGGGCTGAATACAGACACCCAGCTCCCAACTCCCATTTCCCGACTCCTGCTGGTTTTCCCTAGCAGGAAGGTAGCCATCTGCATGCCCTGGCTTTTGATGGACGGTCAGGCCATGAGCTGACTGATGGACTGGTGGAGGATGAAACAGGCACCAACAGCGAGAAGAGCCCTGGGGAGCCTGTGCGCTTTGGCTGGGTCAAGGGGGTGATGGTGAGTGGGTGTGAACTGGAGCTTGGTGTCTCAGGGTGGGGGTAAAACCAGCCCTCTTCAGCCCCAGATTTGACTCTCAGACCCTAGCGGGCAGGATAGACCTCGGGTTCAGTTTGGGCCTCCGTTTCCCGGACCTCCAATTGTATTTGGTGTAGGCTTCCCAAACTTGGGTGCTCTTGGTCAAAACCCAACCCTGAGGAGATCTCTGGTGAGCTACTAAGTAATCTTGTAGCCTTAGGAAAGTTACTTAGCCACTTTCTGCCTCCATTTCCTCACCTGTAAAATGGAGCATTAAATTAGTTTATAGCTGTGAAAATTCTTCGATCAATGCCTGCTAGGGAGTTAGTAGAAGAAATTCCACATAGCACCACCAGAGGGCAGAACTGACACACATCTACAATTCCTCCCACTCCACTCCCATACCACAGTGCATCCTAATGGAAAAGGAATGCTTGCTATCTTATGGAGCATAACTAAGTCTTCAGACAGTAAAGAATCGAGTGACCTTGACTTCCAGAGACACTATAGGGTTTTGCAAAGGTGGTGGGATGGGGTGTAGGCAAAAGCTTTAGTCCTGCCCTGGGAGGTAGGAGGCTAGCTTCCGGTCCTAATTCTGCAAACCCCCTATGGTTGTTTCTCCCTCACAACCAAAGCTTCCACCTACCCCTGAGGGTCACAATCAGGGTTGAAGCATGCCCTGATCTGTTCTGTCCAGAACCAGGCACATCCTGGTTTTCATCTCAGCAGATGAGAGTCCCAGAAATCTCAGGGGTGTGAAGGACACATGACCCCACCTGCCCTAGCACTTGAGTGAGCTGAAGTCCATAGCAGGCCCTCCCACTTGGAATTTCAGCCCCAGCCAATGACCTCTGACTTTGCCTTTAATATGGAAACAACCTGGGCTTTGGTTTCTGCTCTGTGTGGGGCACTGCTGACACTTCCTGAATACTATACCCTGGGCCAATAGCTGCCCAATGGCTGGCAATTGGCAAGCACAGGGTCTTGGGCTTAGAACATGGTGAATGATGGGAAGGCAGAAGGCCATTCCAGGCCTCCACGGCAGGGTGGGAAGAGATGGCATGAAAAACTGTGCTCCCCACCTGCCCCCAAGCCAGGCAGCCTGACCCCATGGGAGGGAGAGCACACAAAGCCTCAGGTGTCCCCCAGGCCTGGGAACAAGCACTTGGGGCTTTGGCCTTGGGCATTGACCCTCAGGAAACCTGTCTCTCCACCCTCCTCCCAGATCCGATGCATGCTCAATATCTGGGGTGTGATCCTCTACCTGCGGCTCCCCTGGATTACGGCGCAGGCGGGCATTGGTGAGTGCCGCCTCTGGGAGAAGGGAAAACTTGCTTGAGTTCTGGCCCAAGGCCCCTTGGGCTGTAGAGACTCCAGGCTAGGCCTGCTCCTCCCCAGCAACCCTCAGATGGCAGCAGCCACAGGTGAGGGCGGAGCTGAAGAGACTGTTGTGTGTAGAATCAGAAGTTTCAGGGCTTTTCCCGTGAGTCACTCCTCCCTCTGAGTGTCTGTGCTCAGAACCCCGGACTCCAGAAGACCAGGATTCAGATGCTGATCCTGGCACCAAGCTGGGTAGCCTAGTTCCTAACCTCTCTGAGCCTTGGTTTCCTCCTGAGGAAAATGGGTCTGAAAATAGTACCTGCCTCACAGAGCCACTGAGAGGTTTGCAAGGCTCGGAAGAACAGCATAGGCTCTGGTACCTGAAGGGGCTGATATTTTGCTTTAATTTTATTATCAAAGGTGGGTATCTTCCCTTCCATGCCTGGAAACTGTTCACACACTGGCACATGGACTCCCTACTTAGTCAGCTCACCGCAGGAGGTAGAGAGACCCAGTTTAACTGCATCTGTGTGTGTGTGTGTGTGTGTGTGTGTGTGTGTGTGTGTGTGTGTGTATACACTCATGCACATGTTTTTATTTAAATGTGTAGAGGTCTTAGGATAACCTCAGATACCTACCTCAGGAACCATCCACATCCTTTGAGATGGGTCTTATGTTGGTCCGGATCTCACTAATTAGGTAGACTGATTGGTCAGCAAGTCCCAGGATCCTCCTGTCTCTACTTCCCCAATGCTGGGCTCACAGGTGCATGCCACCGTGCCTAGGACTTTTGTGTGGATTGTGGAGATCAAACTCGGGTATTTGTGCCAAACAATACTGAGCACTTAGCTATCTCCTGGTGTCCTGGATTTTTGTTGTCATTTTGATACAGAGTCCTGTATATCCCAGGTCTCACACTCACTGTGTAACCAAGGAAGACCTTAGATTTCTAGCTGCCACATTCCAAGTGCTAGGATTAAATGTGCCATCAGACCTGGATTCTGTGGTACCAGGGCTCAAACCCAGGCCTTGTGTTAGGCAGGCACTCTCCTAACTGAACTACATCCCAGTTCTTATTACTGGTTCTCTTTCTCTTTCTCTCTCTCTCTGAGACAGGGTTTCTCTGTGTAGTCCTGGTTGTCCTGGAACTCTCTCTGTAGACAAGGCTGGCTTCAAACTCAGAGATCCACCTGCCTCTCCCTCCTGATTGCTGGGATTAAAGGTGGACACCACCATACCCAGCTCTTATTATGGATTTTTATTTGAGGGTTTTTGTAGTAGGTTGATGTGTGAGGCAGGGTCTCTCTGTGTAAACTTGGCTTGTTCTAGACCAAGCTGGCCTTGGTATCTCAGAGATCTGCCTGCTTCTGTCCTCCTGAGTCCTGGGATTAAAGAAGTTTCTGTTTTGACACAGGGCCTCTCTCAATATTGGCCTTGAACTCTCCACCTCCCAAATCCTGGGATGACAGGTTTGCACCTTGCCCTCTGGCTGAGACCCATTGGTTTTTCAGGTGACAAAACTGAGGCTCAGAGAAGGAAAGGGACTCAGGTCACTTGGGGGGGCTGACTCAGGTTTCTCCATGGATTCTCACCTAAGAAATGTATTGAGTTTTTGGGGTGTTCACATTCACCCCCACACAGTGTTGACTTGGCTCATCATCCTGCTGTCAGTCATGGTAACATCCATCACAGGCCTTTCCATCTCAGCCATCTCCACCAATGGCAAGGTCAAGTCAGGTACGTTCCTCCCAGAGTCACCTTCACCTGGGCTTTCTGCTGTTTCTCTGGATCTCTGAGCTGCCACCCCACCCCTGTCACACCCCATAATCCTATGTGGCCCTTGGTCCTGTCCCTGTTGCTGCAGTACACTGTTCTTTCTCTGGCCCCCTGCTCTGGCCCTGCTAGGTGGCACCTATTTCCTTATCTCCCGGAGTCTGGGCCCAGAGCTGGGAGGCTCCATCGGCCTCATCTTTGCCTTCGCCAATGCTGTGGGTGTGGCCATGCACACTGTGGGCTTTGCGGAGACCGTAAGGGACCTGCTTCAGGTGAGGGGCCAGGACAGGGGCCAGAGGGAGCTGGGCAACCTCCATGTACTATTCCTCACATTGGACCAGGCCTTCCTTCTCCTGCCTGATCCTAACTACCATTGACCAAAGCTCTGCCTGGTCACTTTGGTTGACAATAAAATTCTCATTAAGTACAGACCAGCCCCACAAGGCCCCTTTTCGGGTACATGTTACCTTTGGGCCATGTTGTCCAGGCCCATGCAGTAGCTCTTTGGGAGAGGGGTGGAGCATCATCTAAGGGCAGTGGGGGGGATCTGGATGAGTACAGGTGATGACAGAACACACAGCTGGCCTGCTTACCCCAGGAGTACGGCACACCCATTGTGGATCCCATCAATGACATCCGGATCATCGGTGTGGTCACTGTCACCGTGCTGCTGGCCATCTCACTAGCTGGAATGGAGTGGGAGTCCAAGGTGAGGAGGATGTGATAGAGTGAGAGAGTGGACCTGGGTCTGCTTTTGCCTCTTTTTAGTATATCAACTAGTATTGAAGAGCTGCTGCTAGGACAAATAGACCCTAAGACAGACTTTGTTCTATCTCTTATAGCTACCCATCCAAACAGTGGTTTCCATGGGGGTGGGGAGAGGCATGCAGATTCCTTCCATCATGTGACCTTCTCATCCTAGAGTGTGGCCCTTATTCACCTGGTCCACAACGGCCGCCCTCATCATGTCTGTGATCCAGGAAGAGGGGAAGGGGAAGGGTGAAAGGAAAGGAGGAAATCCCCTTCCCCATAATTTTAGACTGAAGCCAGAAGTTGAACCTATCACTCCTGCCAGAACCTGGTCTTATAGCCATACATAGCTGCAAGGGGTGCAAGAAAACGTGCTCTTCAATCCTGTTAACTCCTGTATCCATATATCCAGCCAAATGTCAGAGGTTTCATACCATGAAACAGGAGAATTGCTAGGCTACACAGCCAGCAGGCTGGACCATAAGGGAGCCTTCAATGTGGGAGGGGTGTGGCCCTGTTACCTCACTTCTCCATGTTTCTCTCTGACCTCCCAGCTCAGGTGGATCTGTGGTTCACTCCCTCTCCTCTTTTAAGTGTCTGCTGCTGGGTAATACTGCTCCAGAATACCTTGCTAATGTAGCCCCCAACCTGATCCCATCACAGCCCCTGTTTCTAACCTCAGGCCACCCTGTTTGCTTTCTTGTCATATCCCTGACTCCTCACTGCCTGACCAAGGTGAGGAAACAGCTGTGTGGTTAGAGTGAGGGACCATGGCAGGCCCCTGAAGGCTGGAGTTGCCATCTGACCTCCAGTGTCCTTTGCTCCAGGCCCAGGTGTTATTCTTTCTTGTCATCATGGTCTCCTTTGCCAACTATCTGGTGGGGACACTGATCCCAGCATCTGAAGACAAGGCCTCCAAAGGCTTCTACAGCTATCATGGTATGTGAGGTCAGGAGCCCTGGTGGTGGTTCTGTGGATGGGGACAGCTGGTCTGTGGATTTGACTCATTAAATGGACACAAGAGGCTGGGATCTGCTTCCCCCATGGCCAGAAGCTTCAGGGATCTGACTGCTGGTTTGACAGGGCCCTGCTAGGTGTCCAAACCCTCTGCGTGGCTCTGACTAAGACATTGGTTTCCAGGGGACATTTTTGTTCAGAACTTGGTGCCTGACTGGAGAGGAATAGATGGCAGCTTCTTTGGGATGTTCTCCATCTTCTTCCCTTCGGCCACGGGCATTCTGGCAGGAGCCAATATCTCCGGGGACCTTAAGGTGAGCAGTGCCTATTCTTACTGTCTGGCATTACACAGGACACATATCCCTGAACCCTGATGTCTTTCCCAGGACCCCAGCTCTGCCCTGAAGACTAATTTACTCATGACAGGCCTTTGACCAAGAGGCCTAATATTCCCTGTTCTTGTTGCTTTGCAAAGTTCTGTGCCACTTCCAAATCCCTCCTGAAGTATCTCTCCCTGGCCTTCCATTTGCCATAGTGTGTTCTCCGTGTAAGGTGTTGGCCCAATGTCTCTGTCTCTATTTCCTGCTTAGAGTCAGGCACAAGCTAGAAATTTGGTGTGTTTGTTGACTGAATGGTAATGAAATGGACTCAGGCTGCAGTGCAGAGTGCTATGCAGTCAGACAATAGGAGGGCTTTTGCCAGCAACAGCCAGAGATGGTAGTGTGCCAGCTAGGGAGCCAGTGAAGTACCTGGCATTGCATTAAACTTGGAGCTGACTCTGACCTTGGGCTCCTTCCCCTTGGAGTTGTTCCTCAAGTCATGCTTCTTACAGAATTAATAATTGGGCAAGCTGGGCATGGTGTCTCAGGCCTTGAATCCCAGCACTCATAAAGCTGAGACAGGGGGAGCAGGAAAACTAAAGACCATTCTTGCCTACACAGTGAGTTCAGGGCCAGCCTGGGAAAAACCAAACCAAAACCAAGAGCAAGCCCAGTTGTTCCTGGAGACAACACAGAAAGCAGCCTGATCAGCTGGCTAGGCCTGGATCTCCTGGTGAGGCCCGAGGCCCAGAACACTTGCTTACCCACTGTTCTCAAGAGAGCAGCTGACAGATGCCTGGGGTGGCTACCCTCAGGAGTGCCTACCCTCAGATCGTCTTTAAACCTAGTCTGTGTTTAGACAGCCTGAATCAATCCCTATTATCTGTCACTGTCACCAAGCTTCCATCCCCAGTGTTCAGCATCAGGGCCAGTATGTATCTGAGATCTGTGTGGGGCGGTGCCTTTGCTAAGTCCTCTGTCCTTAGGACCTAAGTTGGCTTTTGGACTTAGCTCTGCCCTTTCTGTGGGGTTGTGCTCAGTTGCAGAGACCCCATCGTGAGACTGGGCAGTCTCTATGAGCCTCAGTTTCCCCAACTGTAGAGTAAAACTAATAGAGCAGGTGTAGACTCAGAGAGCTGGGTCATATGAAGTGCTTAGATCAGAGAATGTACAAGTGTGCAGGCATGTTGCTGGCTGTCATCTCTGCCCTGTTAGCATCATGCAGACTAGTAAACCAAACATAGAGAGGGTCAGGGGCTGGCCATAGTCCCACAACACAGTGAGCGGCCACATAATGGAAGCTTGTAGACTAGAGAGCTCCCATTTAAACAGGCTTGAAAAATTATTACTGTGTGTGTTTGTATGTGGGAGGTGTGCACATGGCACAGCACATGTGCAGAAGCCAGAGGATAACTTTCAAGAATTTGTTCTCCCTTTGCATCATGGGGTCTGGGGACCAATCCCAGGTCATTAGGTCTGCTCAAGTGCTTTTACCCACTGAGCTGTATCACTGACCTCATTTTATGGACCTTCACATATTTTGTGTGTATATGATGTGTGTGCACACAATCATATGTGTAAGCTTAAACATGCACATACAAAGTGAATGTAATGTATTCAGAGCATGACCTTGGGTATCGCTCTTTCTTTCCACTTTGCTGGAGACAGGGCTTATTCATTGTTTACCCTGCACACATTGGGCTAGCTGCCTCATGAGCTGGATATTCTCCAGCCCCTACCTCCCATCCGGCCTTGGGAGCCCTGGGATTATGGATGAACGCTGCTGTGCCAAGATCTATGTGTATTCTGGAGATCTGAGCTTGGGTGCTCATGCCCATACAACATTGTTGTGCTGGCCGGGCATATGGTATGCAGGACACATTCCCCATCTATACTTTCCATGTATGAGCACTTGCTACACCACATGGGGAAACTGAGTTTCCAAGATGTTGAAAGGTCTCTCCCAGAGCACACAGTTAGGAAGGGATGGGCCTGACTTGTGAGCCCGTCTCTAGATAATCGACCAAGATAGGAAAGGCAAGTGGAGGTTGAAGGCTAGGTGTTCTTTCTATGGCTGCAAAGTCCCACAAACCAGGGGCCTTAAAACAACAAGCAGCCTCTCCCAGCTAGGAGACTGGAAACCCCAGTGAAGGTGCTGACAACATGACTATGGACCTCTAAGGTCTGAGAATGGGTCTTTCCTAGCTTTGTCCTAGCTGTGTAGGATCCTGACAATGTCATCCTGAACTGGAGCTTGCAGTTTTAATCTGAATCATTCTAATGACAGGCAACATCTCTGTGTCCCTTCCCCTTCTCATATGACACCAGCCATCACTTGAGGCTCACTGTAATCCAGCATGTACCTGGACCAGCTCTGCTTGGGATAGGGAGGGAATGAAGAAAGGACAGACACAGACACAAGTACAGGAAAGCTGGGGTCTGGTGGGGGTCTGCACTCCAATGAAGGGTACCTCCTGACACCAGCAGCCCAGAACCTCTGCCTGTTTACTAGGTACAGCACAAGGGAGGGGTTGTTGGTTTGGCAGGAAGTCTATGTAGGTGAGCATCTCAGGCTATAAATATCTGGGAGAAGGAAGAAGCTACAGATGTTAGCTAGTCTGTGTACACACTGGTCACTCAGTCTTTGTACACACTGGTCACTCACTCAGTCTTTGTACACACTGGTCACTCACTCAGTCTGTGTACATACTGGTCACTCACTTGTACTTAGATTCCCAAGGCAAACTTTGGCATTGCTCTTGGGCCTCACCCATTTAAGGCTTTGCAACTCCCATGGGGCTGAGGTATTGGAGTCCTTGACACATTCACTCAGGACTTCATTCACTCAGGGCTCCTCCACTCCCCGAAAGAATGAACCCATCCTACTCTTTACACCTCCAAGGACCTCTTCCCAAATAAGGGCCCTTTGCTGAGGTTCTGGGTGAATAGGGATTGAGGGGGACAGAGAATGCTTGTCACCATAGTTATTGGGTTAAGACTATAGTTGAGTCCTGGGAAATCCTTATGGGTGAGAAATCCCAATATCTCCCGTTGGAATCAGGACCAGGGCTTCACTGTGCACAACCCAGGTTATTGGGCATTGCTAGTAAGGCTAGAGTTATGGATCCCTTAACAGAGACCCCAACTGATTCAAGTCTCCCAGACTGCAGGCCCCTCCCACTCTGTGCCTCTGCTTTCATTTCACCAGCCTGCCTGTCACCCCTTTCCCACATTGTGATCTGTCCACTAGGCTCCACAGAGCACGGGAGGTTTGCAGACAGTTATTTCATGGCAGATTTGCCCGTACCCCTGGTTTGGGGTCAGTGCCTTCCGGGTAGAGCAGGTATTGCTTTCCCATGTGCTACTGTGGAAAAGCAGCCTGTGCAGCTAGCTGCTCTGGTTCCAGCTCCTGGAGTCTGAGGCTGTGGGTGTGGGGGTCAGGACTGCAGGCACCAGAGGCTCTGTAACCTCTGTAACCTCTGTAACCCTGCCCTCCTCACACCCTGCCTCCCTTGGTCCCTCACCGGCTGGGTAGGATTGCACAGGCCACCTCAGGAAGTTCTGTTTGGGAAAGTGCCTAGGAGGAGGCTATGCCCTGTGTGTGTGGGGGGGGGGGTAAGGAGTTTCATTATTGTTGGGGAAAATCTCTTTCTTGTAGAAGAAGAATGGGGCATGTCTTCTGTCTCTTTATTGCTGGAGAGACAGACAATCAGTTGGTGGTAATTTACTGTGACACAATGAGGTGAACAGCATCCAGGTCCTGGCAATTGATTGACTGTTTGATCAATTTCCAGCTGTAGCTGGCTGCTGTCACTACTCACAGATGAGTCTGAGGTGGGGAGCCAGGCACAGGTTCTCCCCAACCCCTGGACTCACAGTGAGCTTTGCCAAGGGTCTCCTGTGGGTGGGATATGAAGCTGATGAGATTTCTCACCTTCATCAGTTTCAACCCTGGGGCCAGAGGCTTTCTTGTAGGTCCTCAGTTGTGGGCCCTCTTCTTCCAGGACAGGACAGGTTCTGAGGGTCCAAGCTCAGGGTCTGCTGCCCACCCCAGCCTCTGCCAAGGCACCCAGGTCCAAGGAATCCTACAGGCTGCCTGATAATATCATGCCTCCCCACAGGACCCTGCTGTAGCCATCCCAAAAGGGACACTCATGGCCATTTTCTGGACCACCATCTCCTACCTTGCCATCTCGGCTACCATTGGTGAGTAGTCAGCACAGCGAAGATGGGGGGAAAGAGAAAAGTGGGTCTGTTCTGTAGTAAGGCTGGAAGAGGCTGCTATGTGGGGCTGGCTTCTAACAGGGAGAGCTAGGCAGAGAGGCCTGGGAGCCCTGGTTCCGGGGTATCTGTCATCTCTACAGTGATACAGCACCATCATGGTGAGGGAGGCCACAGACTAAGTGAGTACCTCCCTGAATCTCTGGGTACTCTTGCTTCTGGCATTCACCTTAGAGGCAAGCTGTTGACAGGTGGCCAGGGGATGTGAACTTTTTATAGGCACTTGGGGCTCAAGAGCCAGCCAGATCTCTGCTTTAAGGACACTGGGCAGGTCCCTTCAGCTCTCCCTGCCTTGGTTAAAAGTGGGCAACAACAAAACAAGAGTACTGCCTTGCTCAGATTGTCAGGTACACCAAAAACACTCCTATACTTGCTACTATCATTAATATTGTCACAGGATAAAGGAGGGGCTGTCCTGTCCACAGTGTCTCACCTTCTGCAGAGGTGGTCAGCCTTTGGGGATGGAAGAGGAAGGTACAAAAAAGGATAGAGAGGAAAACACACACACACACACACACACACACACACACACACACACACACACACACACCCTCAACACACATCTTCCTCCTCTCAGGCTCCTGTGTGGTGAGAGATGCCTCTGGGGACCTGAATGACACAGTGACTCCTGGCCCAGGCACCTGTGAAGGGCTGGCCTGCGGCTATGGCTGGAACTTCACAGAATGCTCCCAGCAGCACAGCTGCCGCTATGGCCTCATCAACTACTACCAGGTATAAGCCGTGGGCCTAGCTGCAGGACACTCGAGGCTGGAGAGGTAGAGGAAACTGTGGGAAGTCATTGTCCAAGCCTGGGCTGCTTCCTGCCCAGGTAGGGCTCTCGTCCCCACTCCCTGACTATGTGTAGGCCTTGGGTCACCACTGGGTGCTGAGATCTCAGGACCACTGGCTGCTGTGGGGGAGGGGTCAGCAGTAGGGTTTCTAGCTCAACGCCCTACCATTCCACAGACCATGAGCATGGTGTCTGCCTTTGCACCCCTGATCACAGCTGGGATCTTCGGAGCCACCCTGTCCTCTGCCTTGGCCTGTCTTGTTTCTGCTGCCAAGGTCTTCCAGGTAAGGTTGCAGAAAGGGCCACTGGGAGCGGTGGGTTATGACTGGGGAGAGAAAGAGTCCCCAGACTGCTGTGAAGCCCCAGGGTGTCATGTGATATGGGTCTGGGTGGAGGGAAAGAGAACAGGCAAGCAAACTCTTAAAGGAATCAGCCCTGTCTCCAGGTGAGGAGAGGGCTGGGGTTTACCCTGTTCCCAGATATAGAAACCTGCTGAGGTCATAGAGGTGGCCACACAGGTCAAGAGCATGGTGGCCCTGGGAAAGGGAAAGGGGCAGGTCTGAGCCAGGGCTTAGTGTGGTGTACACTGTCCACAGTGCCTTTGTGAAGACCAGCTGTACCCACTGATTGGCTTCTTTGGTAAAGGCTATGGCAAGAACAAGGAGCCTGTGCGTGGCTACCTGCTGGCCTATGCCATCGCCGTGGCCTTCATCATCATTGGTAAGAGGCTCCTTCCCCATCTATCTTCTGTGACAGCCCTGGTGTTACTCTGTGAATAGGACTTGGATGGTGTTGGGGAAGGAAGTAACCAGGCCAGGCCCATAGTGAACACTTGCTTTACCTCCAAGGCACACCCCAGCCCCACTAAGTAACTCTTGAGTGGATGAAGGCATGCCCGGAGGGTTTTTGGAAATGCACCATGATCCTTTGCCACCTCCAGACAGGCTGGCCAGGAAGCCACTCCAGTCACCCATCTCCAGAATGGATGGGCCATTCTGCTGATGGGGGGATCTTCTCTGCCTTTCCTGTTTCTGCATTCCACTGTCCTGATAGTTGGGACACTATCATATCCCCAGGACACTGGTGGAGGTAGGCCAAGCTGATACAAATGGAGAGCTCAACCAATACCTTTGCAGATACATAAACTAGATAAAGCTAGCCTCTAACCCAGCTTCAGGACCTGCCCAAGGAGAAAGTGCCCAGATAACAGTTAGCAGTTAGGTTAACTGTCTTCTGCTGGCTTTGTCCCATTCCTTCTGTGTGGCACTGGATAAGTCATTTCTCTGAGCCACAGTTTGCTCCTCTGCAGAGCAGGGGGCAACAGTGCACACAGCTCGTGAGCCCCGGATGGGCAGGAGGAGAGTCTGCATCTCTCTCTCTCTGTCTCTCTGTCTCTGTCTCTGTCTCTCTCTCTCTCTCTCTCTGTCTCTGTCTCTCTCTCTCTCTGTCTCTGTCTCTCTGTCTCTGTCTCTGTCTCTGTGTGTGTGTGTGTGTGCGCGTGTGTGTGCGCGCGTGCACGCGCACACAACCTCACAGATACACATACCCAATACATCCTGGTTAACTCAGCCAAGGAAACAGAATTCGCTGAAGGAGAAGTGATTACACCATGGCATGCCATCCCCTGCCCTGCTCCCTATGCAGAAGTGGGGGCATATAGGCTGTGGAGACCCCATTCAGAGGCACCTTCCTGTCACAACCAGATCCCTGCTGCTCAGGCTGGCCCCATCAGTCACCACCCATAAAGCTTGCCCTAACAGTCTGGTTGCTGTCACCCAAGGGAAGATTCTAGACACTAGATCTGGCATTGTATGAAGAAGTGTCTCACCTAGGGGACAGAGAAGTCCAGTCAGCTGGCTTCAGGAGCCACCCTGTCTCCTGCTGCCCAGGTCCAGACATGTTCCTTGCAGCTTTAGGCTTGTGGGGAGTACCTTTGGGCTGGTGGCTCTGACTTGGCCAAACTGAGGACTATGACCCTAGATGCTCCAAGGGACCCAGTGGAATTATGTGCAAAAGTAACTGATCCAAAAGAACTACTTGTCTTTCTTTGAGTCCCCCAGGAGAACTAAGAACACAGATTGACACATATAAGTTTATGTGGGTGTAGTGGGCAAGGCAGACAGGGAAGAGAAAGCCACAGTGGATAGGACTGCAAAACGACCTCCGGCAGTGGTTCTCAAACTGTGGGTCATGACTCCTTGGGCAGAAAGACCCTTTCACAGGGCCACAAATCAGATATCCTTCATATCAGATATTAATGTGGGCCGGGCAGACATTCTTAATCCCAGCACTCGGGAGGCAGAGGCAGGCAGATCTCTGTGAGTTCAAAGCCAGCCTAGTCTATATAGTGAGTTCCAGGACAGGCTCCAAAACTACAGAGAAACCCCGTCTCAAACAAAACAAAACAAAAACAAATAAACCAAAAAAAAAAAGATATTAATGTTGATTCATAGCAGTAGCAAAACTACAGTTACAAAGTAACAATGAAATTATCTTATGGTTGGGGTCACCACAACATGAGGAACTGTATTAAAGAGTCGCAGCATTAGGAAGGTTGAGAACCACTCTCAGCGGTCACATTAACAAATGTATTCCTTATGTTAATTTGTGGCCTAAAAGCATCATAGCCACCACCTTTGGTCATCACTAGCCATCCCCATTTTCTTCTGAGTATTTTTTATTGTATCTGTTACCTTGTGGCGGTGGCAGTGGCAGGTGTATGTGAGAGCCAGAGGACAACTCACAGGAGTTCCTTCCTTCCACCACATGGGTTCCAATGCCTAACTCAGGCCAGCAGGCTTGGTGGCAAGTGTCTTCACCAGCTAAGTGATCTTGCCGGCCCCTTCTAAGCCACCGACCCTTTGAACTTCATGGGGAAGGACTCACTTCCCACATGAGAAGGTCGAGCTGACTGAGTAGCAAGGCCTGGCGCCAGGGGCTACCCTACGGGCTTGGGTGCCAGGCAGCTTCTGGGTGGAGCCCGACAAGCTGCCCCTTTCTCCCTGGGTTTTTGAAGCTGAGCTCAACACCATCGCTCCCATCATTTCCAACTTCTTCCTCTGCTCCTACGCCCTCATCAACTTCAGCTGCTTCCATGCCTCCATCACCAACTCGCCCGGTAAGCAGATTGGCCCGGACCACAGGAAGAGGTGCAGAGGGGAGGTGGTAAGGGAGGGGAGAGGGGGGCAGTTCAAAGCAACCTTAATTTAAAACCACACGAAGGGCATGTCTGTTCCCTAACAAAGCCAGCCATCCTTTACAGGCCACAGGGCTTGTTCTAGTTCCACCCTTCACCAATTTCTCAGGAGTCAGAAGCTCGACTCCTCAGAAAGGGACGAATTTCCCAGTCCCAGAAGGTTCAGCCCTTTGTCCACAACTCACCTCTAGGGGCGCTGTTCAGACTGCCGCAATTTCTGGGCTGCTGCTGCATGCCTTCGAGCAGATGGCAGTAAAGAGCACAGAGGAAGAGTTATGCTAATGAATCCCAGATCTTCAATGGGCCCTTTATTCCATCACATTCCATACAGACCACAATGTTCCCTGTACTCTCAGAGATGTGCACGGTACAATGGTCACTAAAAGTGGCCCTTACCTGGAACAAAGCCAGGCAGGCTCAAGTCTCCCTCCATCCTTTTCATTCCCTGGGCTCCACAGAACCGGTGGGAGCTGGCACAGTTGCTAATATTGGGGCTATGCTTGGCCAGGGCTGGGTGTTCCCTTCCTGGTATAGTTTGCCACCATGGTGAAATAAATGCCCAACAGGCACAGTTATGGTACGCATTGGAGCCTCCCTAATCCA
The DNA here is from genome assembly GCF_003668045.3 of Cricetulus griseus. Classification (NCBI taxonomy): domain Eukaryota; kingdom Metazoa; phylum Chordata; class Mammalia; order Rodentia; family Cricetidae; genus Cricetulus; species Cricetulus griseus. Next base: position 170,579,783 of record NC_048596.1, read on the forward strand.
TTCCTGGAGTTAAGGCTGGTGGGACCCTAGGGATTCCTAGCTAGTGGGTGCAGGACAGGACCGTAGCACTGGGGATGGAGGCAGGGGCATTGCTGCAGCTCTGGGAAGGAGAAGGTTTCTGAGCATGGGCATGCGCACTGACCTGGCCCCGCCCAGGGTGGAGACCCTCCTTCCAATACTACAGCAAGTGGGCAGCGCTGTTTGGAGCAGTGATCTCGGTGGTCATCATGTTCCTGCTTACCTGGTGGGCGGCTCTCATTGCCATCGGAGTTGTCCTCTTCCTCCTGCTCTATGTGATCTACAAGAAGCCAGGTGTGTGGCCGTGGTCTCCTCGGGGTTCATCTCCCTGCCTGGGCAGCCATGCAGCCAGGGCAGCCCCTCATCCCAGATGGAGCCTTTCCCTTCAGTGGGACTTGCGCTGGCCTCCACCTCAGCCATCCTGAGCCAGGGGCTCAAAGGAACACACCCACTCTAGGCCAGACTCTTTAGATTCCTAGAGGGGCTAGCTGCTAGTGTGTACACACAGGTCAGAGTGGCCAAGGGTGGCTATATGAAGGTGGGCACTGAGCAGGCCGGTCTACTGGCATGTGGCAGGGTCCTGGACTGATTTCAGTCTGAGGGAGGTAACCCTAGAACTCTGCATCTGAGCTAGGCACTCTCAGAGGTCTGCTTTTTGAGTGGGAGTTCAAGACTTTGCTATATAACCTTGAATTGGATGGCCATATATGTGGCACTTGGCTCTACACCTGCACATATTAGCTAGGAATACAGTTGTCAGCTGTCCATCTGTCTATGGCCTTGTTCCCAAGGTGCTCTGGGCCTAAGAAAGGTAGACAACCCCCGACATGACTGGTTACTTCCTGCAGTTTTGAGTCTTGCTCTCTCCCTTCTGCCCTCAGAGGTGAACTGGGGTTCCTCTGTGCAGGCTCACTCCTACAACCTTGCCTTGAGCTACTCCATGGGCCTCAATGAGGTAGAAGACCACATCAAAAACTACCGGTGAGCATGGCTTCTGGGCCATTTGGGAGCCTGGAGCTAGTCGTGGTCCCCTGCCCTGGTAGATCCAAGATGGTAGTACCAAAGTGCAAGAGCAGCTGACCGTTGGAGGCTAGGCTTGGTATTGCCCAATATGGACAAAGCAAGGAAGAGGCTCTTGTGTCTCAGTTTCCAGGGTGGAAGTCTGCTGCTGTCTGGGTTTCTTGGTGCAATACTCAGGATACAATCCTGGGATGCCGGCAGTGACAACCCTGCCCTTGGTGTCTTCAGTGCTGGTTCCCAATGGCGAGGAAGGGTCATTCACCTTCCATCTTTCTCCTACCTGACTGTATTATAATCAGTAAAATTTAGTCATGTCCTACCTGCTGTGGCCCAGACACTCATGACAAACTTCTGAGACCTATGACGTTACTAACCTCAGACATAGGCAAGGATAAATGACTTTGGAGATGTTAACTATCCCTGTTTGTCCAGCTGGTAAATGAACCCTTGAGTGGAGCTCTGATTGGCAGGGGTGTTTAATGACAGTCCTGTGCTTCCTCTCAACACAAAGGTTCAGGCTCCTGGCCAAGGTACAGCGAGTATGTAAACAATGGCCTCCTTATGACTGATCTTTACTCTATTTTGCCACGCTGGGCTTGGCAGGACAAAGAGACCATGTAAACTGGTGAGTCTGATGGCCCAAGCAAGAAAGATGGGGAGACTTTGTATCATGACCTCAAAAAAAAAAAAAAAAAAACCCAAAACCAAAACAAAACTAAATAAAAAACCTAAAAGACCCCTTGAGTCACAGCTGGAAGAATGTGTCCCAGTGTGCAGTCTCACCCAGGGCCATCAGGAATCAGGAGCACAGGGGTACCTACCTTTAGCATGAAAGCCCTAAGGGCTCTCTCCTGACTCCCACGCTGTGTCCCTTCTTTTCCTAGCCCCCAGTGCCTGGTGCTTACAGGTCCCCCCAACTTCCGCCCAGCGCTGGTGGACTTTGTGAGCACGTTTACCCAGAACCTAAGCCTGATGATCTGTGGCCATGTGCTCATTGTGAGTGTTGGCGGGAGTGAGGGGGTGAGGAGGGACCTGTACTCTGGCGGAAGGTTGGGGGTACACAGGGAATGGAGGATACAGAGGCAGGGGATTGGATCTGGACATAATGTCTTCCAGGGGATAGGAGGGGCAGGGCAACTGGAGCCAGCAGAGTCTGGCCAGGTCCCTCTTTCGGACATAGTCTCGTGAAGCCCAGGCTGGCTCAAGTTCGCCAAGTAGCTGAGGCTGGCCCTACCTCTACTACTACTACGTCTAGCTTCCTTCCTCTCTTTCTTTCCCTCCTCTGCTCTAATGAAGAACACCTCTAGGTGCTTCTGAGTCTCAGGGGAACCTCTAGAACAGGAGGAGGGCTGAGTCAGGCTGGCTGGTGGGGACGGCCCTGACACCACCTGTCCCTCACCCACAGGGACCCCGAAAGCAGAGAGTGCCCGAGTTTCAGCACATTGCCAGTGGGCACACCAAGTGGCTGAACAAGAGGAAGATCAAGGCCTTCTACTCAGATGTCATTGCCGAGGACCTGCGAAGTGGGGTCCAGATCCTCATGCAGGTGCCCCAGTCACGCAGCTTGCAAGGCAGAACGTCCCGGTCTAGTTCAAGCTTCAGTGACTGCATTGGTCTTCCCCAACGTGCTTGTCTCAAGCTGTGCTGGTTCAAGAATACCCAGGACCCCTGGGAACCTGTGGGGACTCCGTGGCTTTTCCCAGATCCTCTTTCTGTTTGATTTTATTTTAGTTAAATTTAGTTGAGTTTTAGGGTTTTTGCAGTACTGGCCTCAGTGCCTGTTGGGTAGTAGCTCTACCATTGAGCTACATCCACAGACCCCTTTTTACTTAAAAAATAGTGTTTGAGACTGAGTCTCACTAAATTGTCCAGGCTGGCCTTGAACTCACTCTACAGCCTAGGCGGGTTGGGACTTGCATCCTCCTGCTTCATCCTCCTAGGGAGCTGGAAGTACAGGTCCATGTGATTTGAACCCTTCCTCCCTTTTATTTTTTTCAGATACAATTTACATTTAGTAAAGTGAAAACCATAGAGTGACAAATGCTTGCAAATGTGGACACCACGCTTGGTGTGTAACCATCCCTCGGGTCAACATCGAGAATGTTCCTTTTCAATGGTTTTAACTGTTTCTCAGCTTGAAAAACAAATGTGTGAGGTCTCTTGGGGAGAGATTTAAAAACGTTTTAGATTTTAGAAGTAGATAGAGACGATGACATAGTGACGTATACACTTGGTTTTCTTTTTTCTTTTCTTTCTTTCTTTTTTTTTTTTTTTTTTGAGACAGGTGACTACTATGTAGGGCATGCAAGTTTCTGAATCATTTTGTTGTCTGGTTTGCCCCAGATTCCTTGGGCTCACTTGAAGAACCACCTGCCTTACCTTTTGAGGGGTTGGGAGTTGGGGGATGGGAGTGGTACTTGGGGGAGGATCAGGTTCAGGGCCTCCTGAGTTCTAGGCAAGTGTTTCACCTTTGAGCAAACCTCTTGTCTGCTTGGTAGCTGTGACTGGAGGCATGTATACCATGCCCAGCTTGATTGATATACTTTTAAATGATTAATTTCTTTTGGAGACAGGGTCTCACAGTGTAGCCCTGTCTAACTAGAACTATCTATGTAGACCTCCAGGCTAGCCTCAAACTCACAGGTGCCTGTCTCTGCCCCTTGAGTGTTGGGGCTAAAGGCATGAGACACCATACTCTACTCTAAAATAGTTAATTTGTTATATTGATTTCACTCCAAATGTTTTAAAGACTCTTGATGGTGGAGAGAGAAAGAGCCTGTTAGGATGTGAACTTCTATAATTCCTGCACCTTGGAGGCAGAGACAGGAGGATCAACAAAAGAGAGAGGGAGAAAACAAAAGAGAGAGGGGGGAAAGAGATAGGGAGGGAGAGGAAGGAAGGAGAGTGAGAGGGAGGAAGAGAGGATATATAGACAAGGTGGCCCAAGAGTCCTCTAACTTGACACACTTTCTCCATTGACAGAACCCTGAGCCCGGAAGCATAGGTGGGAAGGGTGGCTGGGATGAGCAGGAAGAACCCCACCCTGGGCCTTTGTCACAGAACAGAGCCCCTGCTGATCCCAGGGCCTGAATACCAGGCCATCTTCTGACTAAGTCTCCACCGTTACCCTTGCAGGCCTCAGGGCTGGGAAGAATGAAACCTAACATTCTGGTGGTTGGATTCAAGAAAAATTGGCAGTCCGCTCACCCGGCCACAGTGGAGGACTACATTGGCATCCTGCAGTGAGTGAGCGTGAAGATGCAGCTGTGAGCTGTTGGTTTGGGTCACTGGGGCTCCCTGAGCCTGGGGAAGCAGAGCAGCAACAGTGTAGACACCCTAGTTACATGGTGAATGCTGAGTTGGAACTGACAGAGGTGTCTGACCTTGGCCTTCACAGACACTGACCTGAGCAGGCAACACAAAGAGTGGCGTGGGCCATGTATGGGAGACTGTAGTGAACTGGCGAAAGCTCTGGACATTTGTCCCCTCAGAATGTAGGACTGGGGTTGCTGGAACTTTCAGCCTTCCAGAGTAGCTGAGAATGGAAGCTGCTGAGTGAAAATCCTTGAGGGCTCACAAGTTCTCAGGTGGGATGTGAGCCAAGGTGGGAAACGAGGCCCAAGCGCAGTCCCGGAGGGCTTCAGCATTGACTCTAAGCCTCGGCAGCTCCAGCTATTCCCTTGGCAGGTGTAGGGAATGCCTATCTGGATTGCTTTTCCAGTGTTGTGCCACACAGAGAGAAAGTACCATCAAAACACAGGCTGAGCCTTGAGGCCCTGGAGCCTACATCTGGGTTTGCTGTTAACCCTCTATGTGACTTCAGCTGTTACCCCAGATGCTTGACACAATTATGACATGGGGTAGGAAATCTGGCCCCCAGGATCCCCGCTGTTCCAGTGTCCTGGCAGCCCAGAGATGTGTAATTGAATTATCTTGTGGGGGAGTTTAGTCTGGTGTGTCAGACCCTCAGGGAGGCCTTACTATTGTCATGTGAGTGAGGCCATTCCTACATGCACCCCTGTCCATCAGTTTAGAGTTCTGGCCATATAATCCTCGTGCCAGCCCCTCAGTGCCTCGCTGTCTGACCATGAGGCAGTTGCTCTCACCCCAGAACAGGTTTGCCTGTGTGAAGTGGAGGTCAGAGTCTTCCCTCCCACACACATGCTACTGTGGCAGAGAGGTTGACAACTGATAAAGAGGAACAGGTATGACATGAAGCAGAGCCCAACCTGCCCAGAACTGTCACAGATGACTCCCCAGTTCTGCCTGCCTACTATATACACATAGGGAAACCGAGGCTCACAGAACAACACTAGACATCCGGTCTCCTGGGAGCCAGGTCAAAGGGCCAGTGGCTTGACCCCCACATCTTTTTCCAGTGATGCCTTTGACTTCAACTTTGGCGTGTGTGTCATGAGAATGCGCGAGGGGCTCAATGTCTCTGAGGCGATGCAGATGCACAGTGAGTACACTATCAAAACCAACTGCTCTTCCAAGCCGTGCTAGGAGGAGAGGGGAAAATCAGTGACGTCACCAGCTTGTAGATAGCCAGTCCTTACAGTTCCTGGGGGCCCATCAGTTTCTAAATGGAAATGAGGCCCAGAATGGGGAAGTGACCAGGTCAAGATCATGCTTCCAGCTAGGGGCAGACAGGGACTAGAACTCCCCACATCACTGTGGTGTTCAGATAGCCACGTAGGTAAAGAGGATCTGAGGGAGAAAAAGCAAAGAGGAGGAGCCTGCCCATGTAGAAATGCCACAAGGAAAATACGAAAGGCCATAAGCACTGGACCATCTTGAGAACTCAAGTCTGTCCTTGGGGCTCACAATAGGAATGTATTTTCAGCATTTGGGAAAGTCTGAATTAGTGATGGTTAGATGTGAGGAAGACAAAGAGAGGTCAGGACTGGCAGACATGCAGGCAGGTCTCTGTTCTTTACTGGAAGGGGCATTGTCACCAGGGACAAGGATGTGCCTGCCCATAGCATCCAGACAGTAAATATTTATGCAGCCACTGTGACAGAGTCAGCAACCAAAATATTATGAGTGCTCTAGGCAGGGAACAAACAAAGCCCCTCCCCACCCAGGGTGCTGCCTCTGGGGACAAAGTGGATGCTTATCATGGTGGACACACAGGTCACCTCAGACATGAAAGTATCCTGAAGAAACGGATGTATGAGGCCTCTCTGAGGACAAGGCCTGCCTATTTTATGGCTGAGGAGGGTAGAGCTGGAGAAAGAGTGGCTCAAGTGAGGCACCCTCCACCCTGAGGTGGCTTGACTTCTGGAGGAGCAAGAGAAAGTTAGAACAGCTGGCTTGGCAGGGAGGGCAGGGCAGGGCAGGAGCCAGGGCAAAGGGAAATAAGCAACAGCCAGTTACCCTGGGGAAAAGTGCGGGGACTTTCTTTTAATGTTAGGGGAGAGCCAAGGGGTGAGGATCCCAGCACACTCTCCAGGCAGGAGTGTCTGCAGCCCAACTTTCCCCTCTTTTTGCAGTTAAAAAACTAAAAATGTTTGACCCAGCAGAGGAAGGCAATGGAGCCAGTGGTGGCTGGGCTCCATCTGTGTCTGTCACGGGTCAGTTCTCCCCACTCAGAAGATCAGGGTACTATTGTCCTGTGGGGTTGCTAGTGACAGGTCATCTGGGAATTTGGCTAAGAGTGAATGGCTTTCTCTTATGATAGTGGTGTCCTAATAACTGAGGTTGGGTTATGGTAGGTTTTGGGTTCCTGTTGAAGACGACCTACCCAGTGATGAATCTGGAGCTGTGGGCTGAAGTTCCACTCTTTGGAGAACCCCCTCTCGGTCATGTTCAAATGCCATACACAGAGAGGAATGGCATGCTGTTCCCTTCTTTCAGGGATACCTGGGGTGGGAGAAACTGGCAGCAGGTGCAGGGGTGCACTGCTGTGTTTGTGAGGGGGAGAAGGGGTGCATGAAGAAGGGCAGGCTCCATCTGAACAGGGGTGCTGCAGAGATGAAGAGTGTGCTCCCAAACAATGGTCCCCCAGTATCCTTGGGATCCAGGGAGAGTGGCCCTGGGACCCGGGAAGGGACTCACATAGCACTCTCAGGAGCATGGGCAAGGACATTAGCTGTGTCTGGCAAGGCCTGCAGAATGCCTCTGGCCACTGCACACCCACCTTGGTGACAATGGCCAGCCCACCTCTTTGGGAAAGCTAGCTACTCTCAGGCAGGTCCTGGCAGTGAGTCTGCTGGCTCTACTCAGGCCTGCCCCTTCTTCAGCAGCCCCGGAGGCATTGGTACAGGAGGAGCAGGCCAGCACCATCTTCCAATCGGAGCAAGGCAAAAAGACCATTGACATCTACTGGCTGTTTGATGATGGAGGTCAGGTTCCCTCAAACCCGTCCCTGTCTCCTGGAACTTTCTGTCTTGTGGGTCTCTGCATCTTCTGACCTGCCCTTCTAGGCTGTGCTTGTTGAGGCCTCTGGTGGAACCCAGAAGCCAGCAAAGTGGACAAAGGCCTTAGCCTGTCCTGGTTTTAAAACACAGCTCTCAGCTTTAATGATTCTGTCTTTGATAAAGTCAAAAAGAGACCGCAGCCCTGCCCCAACCGAACATGCCAATCATCTGTGTCTGTGGGTTCCATGTCAGTCCGGTCCTACTGTAGATCAAAATACTGAGAAGAAAAAAATACCGTATCTGTATCAAACACATACGAAGTAATTTTCCTGTCACCATTTCTTCACAATAAAGTCCAGGAGCAACTTTCATGATACATGCTCTGTGACATGTGTGATAGGAAATGACCTAAGGGATATGCAAGGTCACATGTAGGTTCCCCACAGATCCTACTCCGTACTGTAGAAGGTGTGTGACACCTGCAGGTATAGACATCTGAGGGCAGGTCCTGGAGCCAATTACCCTGTGGATAGCCAAGAGTAACTGTGTAGTTCAATGATGAATGACACCTATGCAGGCTGGGATATATGAATCTCTGCCTGGCAGCCAGTGCTCTTGTGGGCTAGCCCAATGCAGTCTTTTTCTCTGAAAAAAGGGAACTGAGACACAGAGGAGCCTATATTGATTGCATCGTGTCTGGGCCTTGGCTGTGTATGGAGAGATGACAAGGAGGGATGGCTCCTATTCATTAGTCAGATGTTCAGTTTTCAGAAAATAAATGAAGACCACCCCGATGTTACATGCAAACTCCCCACCCCTACCTCAAGCTCCAAGTACTCAGTGCTGGCTTGCTTATTTAAAACCACCTCATTGGCTGGGGGCATGGTGTCATATACCTATAATCCCAGCACTTGGGAGGTAGAGGAAGGAGGATCAAGAGTTCAAGGACAGCCTCAACTACAAAATAAAACCCTGTCTCAAAGAGGCCAAAAAACTGGGAGGCAGAGGCAGGCAGATCTCTGAGTTGGAGGCCAGCTTAGTCTACAGAGTGAGTCCCAGGACTACACAGAGAAACATTGTCTGAAAAAAAAAAGCCAAATAACAATAATAATAATAAAAAATAAGCCAGGCAGTGGTGGTGCATGCCTTTAATCCCAGCACTCAGGAGGCAGAGGCAGGTGGATCTTCGTGAGTTCGAGACTAGCCTGGTCTACAGAGCTAGTTCCAGGACAGCTTCCAAAGCCACAGAGAAACCCTATTTCAAAAATCCATAAAAAATAAAAAATAAAGAGCCAAACTCTTGCCACATGTTGGCACACACCTTTAATCCCAGCACTCAGGAAGCAAAGGCAGGTGAATCTCAATGAGTTCCAGGCAAGTCTGGTCTACAGATCAAGTTCCAGGACAGTCAGGGCTACACAGAAAAAAAACAAAACAAAACAAAACAAAAAACTGAACTCCCGAATTAGCCCACTGAGACCCATGGCCAAAGGGTTTAGTTTGGCGAGTTCCTCCACGATGAGGAGTAAAGGTCCAGAGGGAAAGGTTTCACTGCGGCAGTGTGGGGTGGAAACACACAGAAGGCTCTATCCTGAGTCTATTCTCTTGGCTCCTGGGGATTGTCCCTGCCAGGCCTCACCCTCCTCATCCCCTATCTCCTGCACCGAAAGAAGAGATGGGGCAAATGCAAGATCCGGGTGTTTGTTGGGGGCCAGATCAACAGGATGGACGAAGAGAGAAAGGCGTAAGTGGGGACCATGGGGCCTGTACTGACCTGCCATCTTGCCCTCCTGAGGATGCCTGATTCCCTATCCCTGTATCCTCCACCTGTGCCCTTGGGTGGTCCTGAGATTGTCCCAAAGCCCAGGCCAGCTCTCTCCAGCCCACAGCAATGGTGCCTAGGGTTCAGGCAGGAGCTCTCTCCATTTCCAAAGTGTTGGCTTCCTGTCCCACTCTGAGACGACCCAGGGGCCCTGGTGTTTGCTAGATAGGAACGGGTGATAAGTGCTGAAATCACGAGGCTCTCCAAGGACAGACTCATGTGACAGACAGGACGGAGGTAAGTGAAGCAAGATGAGAATGATTTCCGACACTGTCCCCAAGCAGGGATGCAGGATTACAGAGAGACATGAGGTGGCCTAAGTGGCCAGGAGATGCAGTACAAAGGATTGGAAAATAGCACCAAATCTCTTGGTGAGAAGTGACTGTTAATTCCCATTCTGGACTCTGGCTGATTTGGCAGGATGTTTTGGTATAAGGCCTGCCTATCCTTGAACTCATTTGCCCTGTCTCAGCAAACAGAGCAGGCCTGGCTCCTTGGCAGGGCAATGCCATCTGGCCTGAATTTGGTGACACTTATGCATTAATTGTTTGTTGCATTTATTCATTGTTACCTCTTTCTGGCAAAAAGTGTTGCTTTCTGTTCTAATTAGAAGATAAGATTTGCTACTGAAATGTACCTTATTAACACTTTTAAAATGACTATAACAAAACACCTGAGGCAGTCTGTCTCATAAAGAAGAGAGGTTTCCTTTTGCTCATGGTTCTGGAGGTTCAGTCTAAGGGCCACATCTGGTGATGGCCTTCTTGCTTACAGATACCTGAGGTTATGGTGACATAGGACATCACATGGCAAGATACAGTGTGTGTGTGTGTGTGTGTGTGTGTGTGTGTGTGTGTGTGTGTTCCCCTTCTCATGAAGCCACCCAAGTTCTGTTCAATCATGAGATGCAATCCCAATGACCCCCATCCAATCCTAAACACGTCCCAAAGGTTCTGCCCATAAACACCAGAACAGGATTCTATTTCCATGCTCTCACCCCCCACACACTGAGGATTAAATTTTAACCTGAGTTCATGGGGTAAACAGTATGCAAATTACAGCATTAAGGCAGAATGTGACTTGCCTTAAATAGATGAGAAATACACAGAGAGGTGTGGTCTCCGAGGTGTCAGGTTGGCATGAGTTGGAGGGGAGTAGCTGGGCAATGGTGGTTTTCCATCAAGGGGAATTAAGGTTAAAGGTCATAGATGAGACCTGCTCAGATAAATCAGGGCAGTTTGTCTGAAGAGACCAGCCTGGTATGGGCTGTAGCAGAGAGGCCCATGATGTCCTGAGGACAGGATGGGAGGTGACTCCTGACCAGTACCATGCTTCCTACACCAGGATTCCACCATTGTTCTTTCTTCTTCTAGTCACCCTTTGAGTTCTGGAGGCCCAGCAGTACTGTCCCTGCCACCTCCCTCCTCCCCCTGTAGGCAAAACTTTACCAACAAAAGGGCCTCCTTTGGGCAAGGCCAAGGGCTGTGTTAAGGACAGCAGCACCTGGCTTTCAGGGCATTCAAAGAGTAAACAGACCAGAAGGTTCTGCAGTCATTGCTTCCTGTCCCAGCTCTGGGTGGCAGCTGAGTACTGTGAGGTTGACTTTGCTCAAGGTGGCTCCATCAGGTAACAGCAGTTATAAAAAACCCATCTGTCCCAACTGCCACTTAGTGGGCTAAGCAATCTGCTGTCTCTATGACCCCTATTGGGCCCCTGACATGTTCCAGCTCTGCTTTAAACCCCCCACTTCTGGGAATGTAGCATAGCTGGTTATGTTCACTGAGTGTGTGCATAGCCCTGAGTGTAATACTCAGCACTGCATACATAGAGCATGATGCTAAGTGCTGGGAGACGGAGGCAGAAGTCTCAGAAGTTCAAGGTCATCCACGGGTATTTAGTGAGCTGGAAGCCAGCCTGAGCAACTGGAAACTTGGTTTCAAAAAACCAAACCAAGTTGATCAGTGGTGGTGCACACCTTTAATCCTAGCACTTGGGAGGCAGAGGAAAGTGGATCTCTGGGTTCAAGGCCAGCCTGGTCTACAGAGCCAGTTCTAGGACAACCATGACTAACAAAAAACCCTGTTTTAAAAAAGCAAACCAAACAAAAACAAAACACCACAAAGCCCCAAACCAAACAAAAATCAAAGGCCTAGCAGGCTGAGAGGGCTAGAGAGATGGTTCAGCAGTTTGTGGTACTTGCTGCCTTTATATAGTACCCAAGTTGGAGTCCCGGCACCCACATGGGCAACTCACACTGCCTATACTTGATATATCCTGGCCTTTTTGGACACCCTTACACACATGGCATATATACACAGAAAGACACACACATACATGTATATAAAATAAATCTTAGGAAAAGAATTTGAAGTCCCATTCCTAAGTTCAAGAGCCAGCAGGGGTCTTGGTGTAGGGCTCAGCCTGGGCCTTTTGGCTCCCCCTTCCTAGGATGCTCTATGCTACCACAGCCATTTCACCCCTTACCTTTGCTCACTGGCTTCCTCCTCCACTGAGTCCAGTAGGCCTCAGCTCGGTGGGCACATCACATCCGGGGGCATCTCCCAGCCCATGCTTTGCCTAGGGGTTCTGACCCAGCCCTGGGCTCGAGTCCGACAGGTATGTCCTGCAAGACCCTTGGGTGGTTCCAGTGTGGACATTGCCCTGTCCCAGCTTCTCCACATGCACCAGCCAGCCAGATGAGAAGTCTTTCCTGACTGCATAGACTGCCGTGGGCTTCTCCCTTAGATGCCGACTTAGTACCATCTATCTTGCAGCTCCTGGTTTTCTTCTTAGCGCTTGTATGTTGCTGTCTTTGTTGCTACTACCTCTCTTCAGTTTCCCTCTTCATCATCTGCTTCCTTTGAACCATCACTTCTCAAAGTGTAGCATCCCAGGCTCTTCCTGACCAGCAGACCCTTGAGGAATTCTGGTCAGTATTTTTCTACATTGCGGCCACTCTCTGATTTACGCCACTCACATTTCTTACTGTCTGGCCACCTGGCCTCCTGTGCTAGCCAAATCTGTTCCGTTCATTTCTACACACTCATCAGGGGCACGGTAAACATCAAAATGAGTGGATACTTTTTTAAGTTCTGCATCTCTCTTCCAGGATCATTTCTCTTTTGAGCAAGTTCAGACTGGGATTTCATGAAGTTCACGTCCTTCCGGACATCAATCAGAAGCCTCAGGCTGAGCAGTGAGTTCCATGTTGGGAGTTCCAGACAGAAAGGCCAGCACTGGCCCTGTAGATCCTTCTGTTTGTGCCTCCCTTCTTCCAGCCCCACTGGTTCCTGTCCTGTTTTTCACATAGGCCAGACACACTGTGCCTCAGGACCTTTGCCCATTCAATGGTTTCTCCACCCAGTACCTTGTGTACACGACAGATTTCAGGAGGATACATTTCCTCCAGTCAACAGAGAGGCTTTCCTTACCTGTTATTCCCTATTACAGGACTCAGGGTATACCTTACTAAGACACCCGCTGAATTTGTATTCATTTGCTTACTACCACCCAGCTGATCAAGAGTTTAATGAGGATGGGGTCCAGTCTCTGACAGTGGGGTAGCAGTACTTGGAGCTACTTGCTGAGTGGGGTTGGGGTGCGGAGGAGAGTCCAGGTTAGTGGACAACGTGTGCAAATTCACTGAATGTCAAACCTAAGTGCCAAGAGGCCACCTGTAAACCATTCCATATAAATGACAAAAGTTGGATGGTTCAGTCTGAGGGGTATGTCTGGTGGCACCAGGTGGTGTCCCTACCTTGACCTTCCCCCAAGTTCCTGGCTCCCCTGGAAACAAGGCCTGTGTGTGTCACCAAGCCTCACCTGTACTTTCCTTCCCAGCATCAAGCGGTTTGAGGACATGATTGCACCCTTCCGCCTAAATGACGGATTCAAGGATGAGGCCACTGTCGCTGAAATGAGGAGGGACTGTCCGTGGAAGATCTCAGATGAGGAGATTAACAAGAACAGAGTTAAGGTGCAAGAAAGGGGCGGGGCTTGACAGGGTCTGGGGTCCCTATCCTGAGCTTCAGGAATCCCCGCTTGGCCCCACTCTGCTTTCCCTTCCCAATGTCTGAGATGTCCTAGGGTCACATGAGAGGGCTGAGACATAACATTGCAGAGCCCTGTGCTGTTCTTGGTGGGGAGACTGGTCCTCCTGCTGTGTAAATGGTGTTGGCCACTGGTGGGTTGGAATCCTTCCTCCAGAGCTGTGTATGACAGAGGGGAGGCTCTTCTGGCACTGGCCACAGTGGCATTTTTAGGTAGGATGAATAAATGGGAGAGTCAGGGGCAGATCTGGCTCCTCCTCTCTACTCCACATCAGTGCCCTGAACTGGGGGCCGTTTGCCACCCTCCTGCAGGTAGGGACATTTGTCAACCATCTAGAGGTATTTTTGGAGGTCACTACTCAAGGGATGCATGCCACGGCTATTATTTATTACATAGAAACCAGGGCACTGATAAATGTCCTACAAGGCACAGGGCAGCCCTCACAACAGAGAATTGGGCATCCATGATTCCCACAGTGAGATGGTGAGAGTTCTGTTCTGGGCTAACTCACTTGCCCTGGGTTCCTTTCCCTACACCACTTTTAGGTCCCAGGAGTTGACCTCATTTCTGAGGGACTTGAGCTGGCCTTAGGTTAAGGTGTGTCCCCCAGTCAGCCTCACACACCTAGGGACTTTGGAGATTTTCCCAGCCTGGCACCAGCTGGCTCTTTGAAAATACTGAATAAGCAAAGTGTCTAAAGAAAGTCCTCTCAAAGTCTGTCACTGTGAGCCTGCCCCTGCTCTAAAAAGTCCCCCAGTCCTCTATACAGTGGGTCTTCTGTGTGTCGTGCCCTTTGCCTGGCACTGAGCCAAGAGTTAGCTCATTTGATCTCTACCACATCCCCTGGGAAGGACATGATCATACCCATTTTGCAGAGGGACACACTGAATCTCAGGGAGGCTCTCCTGGGGCTAGGGAGTCAGGAGTTGTTTAGGGGAGTAATTCTGCGTTCAGTTGAGCTGGGGATGGGGTGCTGTTGAAGAGGTAGGAAGTGACCTTGGCTTTCCCTGGCCCCAGTCCCTTCGGCAGGTGAGGCTGAATGAGATTCTGCTGGACTACTCTCGGGACGCTGCTCTGATCATACTGTAAGTTGCATCTGGATGGCAGAAGGGGTGGCCTGTTGGGATGAGGGTAGCTGCTCAAAGGGGCCCAGAATGCAGCAGACTCAGTGTGGTGGGTTCTCAAAAACATGGCCAGTCCAATGTCTGCCTCACGGCGCTGGCCTGCGTGTCAGCTGGCAGGTCACAGGCCTCATGTGTCCCAGGCATTGCTGATCTCCTTGCTATTCATTTACCTGCCAAACAGGCTTGGCAAATGGAGGCAGCTCATCTCAGAAGCCGGTATGTCTCCTAGTTTGGAAATCGCCCAACCTCATTGGCTATTTGCCATCTGTTAATGATTTGAGTGTCCAATCTGAACATCAAGAACGAAGGCTACTCCCGCTCCAGTCACACTGTTCCCCCTGGGCGTACACCCAGTCCACACTGCCCTCTGATGTTAGTCAGGGCAGAGCATGTAGACAGGGACAGTGGCAAGGAGGGGTCTCCATGTGGCTCTAATCTGTCTGAAGCGGTAATAAGAACATGGGCAGCCAAGACCTCCACATCTGTAGCTTAGGGTAATACAGATTTTCTTAAGGCTTTCCCATACTTGCTGGGGCCAAGCACTCTGTCTGCTCAGATAGGACATTTCATTTGCAGGGGCTTCTACCACACAAGAACATAAAGCCCCTAGCCTAACATATGGAGCTTGCTTTGCAACCCCAGATGGGATCCTGACCAGGGATCCTTCTACCTCTGCCTCCCTGGAAGTCAGCAACAATGAGCATGTCAAGAGGTGGCCTTCTTTTCAAGGTGTGTTCTGATATGGACCACATGGCATCTTACTCTATTTTTTTTTTATCTTATTCTTAAAATCCTGAGGTGTATCAATGAGGAAGGCCAGAGTCAGTCTTACTTGATAATGAGATGGTCACTGTCATGGACAGATAATGGCTGTATGTGCTTGCAGCAGCATCCTCTTTAGTGTGCCTGACTCTAAACATTGTGGCTGACCTGCCAAGTGTTATCTGCTCTGGAGAGCAAGCCCATATCTGCTGACACGAGAGTATAGTAGGGTTTCCACTGCTGTGATAAACACCATGACCAAAAGCAACTGGAAGGAAAGGGTTTATTTCAACCTACAGCTTGTAAGTCTGTCATCCAGAGAAGTCAGGGCAGGAACCTGGAGGCAGGAGCTGATGCTGAGGCCATGGAGGAGTGCTTCTCACTGGCTTGTCCTTCATGGCTTACTCACTCTGCTTTCTTATAGCGCCCATGACTACCAGTCCAGGATGGCACTGCCCACATGTCCTAGGCCCTGCCACATCAATTATTAATCAAGAAAATGCCCACAGTTTAATCTGCTGAGGACATTTTCTCGGTTGTGCCTGTCTCAAAAACTAACTCTTCTTTGTGTCAAGTGGACCAACTAACCAGGACAGCAGTGAGGGTGTGACAAAGGATGTTTATCTCCTGCAGAAATGCCTCAAACTTAGCACCATATTGGGTTTAGAATGCACCCGAGACTCAAGAATGGTCCATTATTAACCCAGTTGCCCCTAGATTCCTTAGGCCATATCTGACATTGGATTCACAAGATGAGACTGCCACCAAGGAGCCCCTTGAGGATGACAGGAGGAAATGGGGTCTCTACTCAAAAGCACTCCCTTTTTAGGGGGAACCAGCATTGTTCCCTTCAGGCAGTGTTAAGTGTTCCTTTGGGAAGATCAACATGGCAAATGGGTAAAGACCAAATGGGTAAAGACCAAAAATGTCCAAGGCTTTCTGGCCGATAAACAGAAAAGTGACAGATGAAGGCTGAGGACAAGCACCATGGGACGATGATAAGCATACCATCAGAACCCTGATTCCAGAGGGTCTGGACCTTCAGTCTTGTCTGCAGACCCATGGGGCCAAATGGCACCAGCCAGCTACTCAGCAATAGTGCTTATTTCTACCCACAGAGTTTGGCCAGCAGCAAAAGGTTAGAGTGATGAGAGACCTGTTGGAGTATGTCCCAGGCCAGACTGTGGTGACGGGATACATCTTCGTGGACAATACTCAAACTGTAGTTCCAGGCACTCACTCAACCAGGGTTCAGGAAGCACACTTTCATTCACTCAGAACTGTAACAAAGTACTACACGCTGGGTCTCTTATAAACAACAGGAGCTCACTTCTCATAGTTCTGGAAGATGGGAGGTCTAATGTCAAAGTGTTAACAACTTTGGTATCTGGTAAGGCCAGCCTTCTGGTCACAGACTCATATGTCATCGTAAGACCCCTTGTCATTGTGTCCTCACATGGTGGGAACTATCTAGAGCCATTTTGTAAAGAGGATGCTAACTTCTTGGCCTAATCGGCTCCTTAAGCCCCAAGCTCCTAAACCTCTTGCCCATCATCCTTGAAGTGCAGAGGGAAGCATTTCAATGGGTTGAACTGTAGCTGGCTACGCCTATTAAGATCACAGCAAATGGCTTACTGACTTTGTTCCTGTGAATCTCTTCATATGTGTCCAAGGATAAAAAGACATACATAGTGATTCGTACTGTCCTGTGTAGAGTGGTGGTCAAGATCTCAATTGGATTAGCACCAAAGCACAGGGATCTGAACTCCAGCAGTTTCTAGTCCTTCCCTGGACCACCCCAGGGGATGCCAGAGCCTGCATGTGGTTTTCCTCAAGGATTGGCTACTTGTATTCAACTCTCAGCCAGCCAACTAGTGGGGTCCCACACAGGAAGCTGCCTTGAAATGTCATCCTCTGTGACTTACAGCATTGAAAAGGGGTCTAGACTGTGACACCAAGATGTGGGCCCTCTGAGTGTAGGCAGGGCCCTGTGTGACTACACTTCAGTGGTCCGGTGATACCCATTGTGTCTGAGCACCTCCCAGGGCCTGCAGGAGATTGTGTTTTCCTACTGAGGAATTGCTGAGGAAAGCAATTTGCCTTATCACCAACACCTCTAGGAGAATGTTCCTAAGGCAATGTTGAGTCAGGGTGTGGCCTGAGTCAGAGGGCAGGGCAGGGGAGGAGGCCCATGTCTCTCTAGCCTTGGTTTCCCTAATGACCACTGTAGCAGGGCTCAAGTTTCTCTTTCACTGTACTGTGACCCCATGTTTCTTTGCTGCTAAAATGGATCTATGTCTCAGGGGCCCCATAATGAGAAATTTTACCCGAGTGGCATCTCTCCTTCCCTATCCTTTCTATCCCAGAACTTCAGAAGTCAAACGCCCACCAGATAGTCTTGGCAGGATTAGCTGAGAGCAACAATGTCCATCTCCCTGGAGATGACACCTGTACAAACCCCACCCTAACCAGCAACTGCAGCTGTCACCCAACGGGGCCCCAGCTCTTGGGCCAACCCCATGGGGAGGACAGAGCAGCTGTGTGTGTGTGTGTCACAACCCTCCCAGCTGGAGACCAGCCCAGATTTCTCAAGGTATAGCTGTGGTCAGCCTCATTAGACCTGGGAACCCTAGAAATGCAAATTGTTCAGTCTCTCCCAGAAGAGGGCTAAGAAGTGGCTCAGGACCCCGGTCATCAGGTATTCCAAGGACAACAAAAAAGCAACAGTCCTCTCTGGGGCCAGGTGAGAGGGACATCTAGTCTAGTGCCAGTTGGAGGTGGAACCTGGCTGTCTATCTACTAAACAATGGCTTATCTGATGAAGCACCCCCATACCTCCACCCATGTGTGAGTGCAGCTACTCCTGCACAGGCATTGAGCCAGCACAGTAACCAGCCACACAGCCTCTGACTGGATTAAGAGTCTGTTCCTGTGGAGACCAGATACCCCCTTTCCCTGTAAGGATTCCCTCCTCAGTGCCAAAGAGTAATTCCTGAGGGGTATTCATTGCCAGTGAGTGTGCTGAGGAGACTGTAAGCAGGGCCCTTGCTGCTTTAGAGACTGACCTTCAGATGCAGACACTGCCATAGGAGCTGAGCCCTCTTCTCAGGACCTTCCAGATGGGGAGTGGACTGGCACTCAGCCTGTCACCACTGGTTCTGTTCAGGGACTTAACTTCTGACTCTAACATTGACCCAACATTGCCTCGAAATTTTGAACAGAAGTTGTATTGTTCCCAGTTTTTGTTCTAAAGATAAGTGGCTTAAGGAGAACATATCCTGTTGGCCAGAGTCAGCGTGTCATGCTGGTGCTGGAGTGAGTTAAAGGTGCTGTCCCTGGGACAGGGCCACAGGTTCCGCTGAGGGAGGGAACTTCATGCTGAAGCATACAGTAGGACCTGGGTGTTTCCTGGCTCTGAACTGACAGGTGCCTGTGCCCTGTGGCCTTTAAAGTTGGTGAATTAGGTTCTCAAAATTAATGTACCATTTCCCAGATAGGAGTGTCCTCAGCCTCAGGAGTGCCTGAGAAGTGTAAATTTGGCCTTTCTCCTCTCCTATGCCTTTTCCATGGACTGTCACTGAACAGTTTCAAATGATGATGACAGCTGCTTCAGGACATAGATGTTGTTCCCATGTACTTCCCTGAAACTTGGGACCTCACTTTTTAAAAATAGGACAGTGGTTGTCCCACTGGTGACCCTGCCTTTTAGTTAGTGGCCACAGGCTCTTAGTGGGCATGTGAGGTTATAGCAAGCAGAAGCAGCTGGTAGATCTAGGGACCTGGCTGGAGGCCTGTCTCTACCACCTGCACCCTCTGTGTGTCCACAGACAGCCTACAATGGCAGTACCTCTGTCACTTTAGAGGATCTGAGGCTCAGGGCCAGCCAGGCCCTTTGCCAAAGCTACGTGGCTGAGGACAAAGGCAATGCCAGCATTTAGGCAGCCTCTATAGGGTCAGCTTCTGAACTCTGAACCAAAGTTCAGATCTGCCTGGCTGGCTGCTCTGTCTGCCCTGGAGTACTTCTGGGTACTGTCCACTGCAGGCTCTGCTAAAGCTCAGATGAAATAGTGTGGAGGGACTGTCAGATTGCCAAGTCCCGTGTCAGCAATGGTACCCCAGCTTCATGCACCACAGCTGTTTCTGTGGGATGTTGTATTTCCCAGAGGCTGAACCTAGGTGCTAGTGCATGGTACCAGTATATCTTTAAATCATTAAGAGGGTAGGAAAGTCACTCTCTGATATAAACAGCCAAACATGACTGAACAGCATTCTAGGACATCTTGTTATTTGCACAGTGTTGCACAATTGGGACAATGGGGCCCCGAGAGGCCATGCTGGAGTCTGCCCTGACACCGTCCATGGGCCAGAACATCACATGAGCACATCACGCTGTAGCTCTGGGAAAGCCTGTGGCTGGAAAGGCAAGCCTGGCATGGTGCTAGTGACCTGGTGGGGTGGCCTCTCTCACGCAGCAAACATCTTCTGAACCTGGCTGTCTCAGAGTATGTTCTAGACACAGAGGGAAGAGGCCAGGATAAACTCAGCCTGCAGGTAGATGAACACAAATTCCAGTGGGGGAGACAGACAACAAAGATGCCTTTAAGATTGTGAAGGACTATGAAAACAGTCAAATGGGGATTGGATGGGACAGTGTGGTCAGTCAGAGGAGCTGCCCTCAAGCAGAAAACTGGATGATTCAAAGAAGCCACACAGAGCTGGGCATGGTAGTTTACCAAGTGTCAAGAGCATCAAGGACAAAGGTCCTGAGGCAGGAGCAAGCTTGGCATTTATCACTGTGGCTGTTCAGGAGTGAGTTGGGCTAAGTGAGGTTGGAAGGGTTGGAGACTAGGTCATAGAGAATGTGCAGGCCATGGGTCTGCTTAGCAACACTTTGTGCTTCAAGGTATGCTGAGGAGCTGTGTGAAGGACAGCAGGGAGGTCTTAGAGTGAGCAGGAAGGAAGGATGAACAAGCCATAAGCTGATATACTGTTTAGAAAGCAAGCCCTGGGCTGGGCTGGGCTGTGTGGGGAAGCCCCTGGTAACTCCTCTGCTGCCACTCCTCCTACAGCACCTTGCCCATTGGAAGGAAGGGGAAGTGCCCCAGTTCCCTGTACATGGCCTGGCTGGAGATTCTGTCCCAGGATCTCAGACCTCCTGTCATCCTTATACGAGGCAACCAGGAGAATGTGCTCACCTTCTACTGCCAGTGATGTCCAGTGCGGTGGGTCCTGCCCAGAGTTGGAACCCACCTTCTCCAGCTAGAGACACAGCTCCATGTTCTGCTTCATACTGAGTCATGATCCCATCTGCTGGTCCCCTGCAGAAGACGGTGTGTTTCCAAACTGACTGACCTGCCAGACACACCTTCTGGGCCTTGAAGCTGTATGGGAGTCTCTGGAAGACTCTGTCTCTTTTTAAAAAGTTTTTTCTTGATGACCAACTAGTAAACTGCAGTCTGATTTGTATGCAAATTGAGTCCCAGCACTGGGTGTGCATCTTGACAGTCTCTCCAGACGATCCTGGTAACCATCTCCAAACTGGTCTCATTCCCTCAGACAGGAGAGCTGGAGCCCTCCCTGAGGAGCTAGCTGTGCGATCTCCAGGACCACAGGGTCCCCTGAGCCTGCACGGAATGCACATTTCTTCAGCCCTCCTGTTGATTTTTAGTGTTGGTGCCCAGGTGTCTCACTGGTCATTTATCCCAGGGTCTTTAAGGTTCTTTGATTACAAACTCTATGGTTTTCCTGGAGACTCGAAGAACACAGAACACACCCAGAACACATGCAGAACACAGCCAGAACCCACACAGAAAACACTCAGAACCCACAGAACAAACCCAGAATACAGGCAGACCACACCAAGAACACATGCAGAACACACCCAGAACAACTGCCGCTGCCAGGAAGCACCGGAAAGCGGTATTTGAACTTTAGGGGGGCACCCTCCAGTATTTTCTGTTTCTCTCTGTGTCTCTCTCCTCTATCTCCCTCTGTCTCTCCCTTTCTCTCTCTCTTCCCCTCCCTCTCTCCTTTCCTCCTTTTTTCCTTTTCATGTAGTCCAGGCTGGCTTTGAACTTGCTCTGTAACCTGGGATTCTAGGCACATGCCTGGAGATTTATGTGTGCTAGGGATCAAAGCTATGGCTTTATGGATACTAGGCAAGTACTCTACAAACTATGCTGCCCCCCCCCCAAGTCACTATTCTGCTTCTTTTTAAGGTTGGTTGCAATCTACTAAATGATTTGCAGACTCACTGTTGAGCAGTGATCAATGATTTGAAAATTGGGTTTAATTTTTGCAGGTGTGCATAGGGCCTGTGCTAGATAGTTTCTTTGCTGTTTGGGGATTTTGTTTTGTCTGTCAACTTGACACAAGCTAGGGCCATCTAAGAAGAAACTGCAATTGACAAAATGCCTCCCTCTGATTGGCTTGTAGCAATTGACATGGGAGGGCTCAGCCCTCCATGTTGCGTTGTTGTCGCTTCTGAGCAGGTGGGCCTGCGTTGTATAAGGAAGCAAACTAAGCAAGCCATGGGGAGCAAGTCAGTGAGAAGTGTTCCTCCATGACTTCTGCTTAGTTCCTGCTTTGAGTGTCTGCCCTGACTTCACCATGAACTGTAAGCTGTACTACGAAATAAACCCTTTCCTCCCCAAGTTGCTTTTGATCATGGTGTTTATCACAGCAACAGAGACCCTGACTAAGCCTGGATGGTGCTCATGTCCCTGCCCTGTGTGTCAGGAGTGTTGAGAAATATAGACAAGAAGACCAAGATTCAAGGAACCTAGCGAAAGAGTGTTATACTGTGGGGAGCACAGGTTTTAAAAGGGGAAGCAGAGGGGACATGGTCATGGCAAGATGGGTCAAGGAAGAAAGGACAGATCCTACCCAGCCCAGAGCTGGAGGGATCTACCTACCCAGATGAGAGAGAGCAGAATGGCAGATGGCCGGGGGTGGGGGTCAAGGTGAGGGAGGACAGTGGCCAAAAGACTTACACATGGCTCCAGGGAGTGCGCAGGAGCTGCTGCAGGTTGGTCCCCTAAGAACGGCAGCAGCTGAGGTGTAAGAGTGGAGCATTGAGAGCAGGGCACAGGACCGTGAGTTGAGACCCCAAACACAAAAATGCAGTGCCCTTCGCTCTCAACAGGCAGAGGCAGAAAGTCCAGGTGTTTGGCGATGTGGCTGGTCCTGCTCTTCTAATGCTGAGGAAGGCACCAGGGTGGGGCACCCTCGGTTTTGCCATTTTCCCCCAAGGTCACTCAAGGCCATTTGATCACAAAAGCTATCCCCCTCTTGATATCTTCTCATTCAAAAGTAAGGGCTTTGGCTCCCACTGTTGTCAGGGTTTGCTGAGCAAGATGGGGGGGAGGGCTGGGAGAGCTTAGCAGGTGTCACTGCTCTGCTGCCTAGGGACCCTGTCCCCAATTCCTAGCTCTATAGAAAGCACTGCCTCTACTAGGCAATGTGGGCTTTTCTGGACCTACATGATAACAATTTCCTGGCAAATGGTATACCCCTTCAGACACCAAGGAGTCCTTGGCATGAGCTTACAGAAGGTTTTGAGTTTGGATATTAAAAAACAAAAAACGGCTAGATTCTTGTCATCTGAAAAGAGAGAACTTCAATTGAGAAAACGCCTTGAAAGATCCTATTGTAGGGCGTTTTCTTTAATTAGTGCTTGATGGGGAGGGTCCAGCCCATTGTGGGTGGTGCCATCCTTGGGCTGGTGGTCCTAGGTTCTCTAAGAAAGCAGGCTGAGTAAGCCAGTAAGCAGCACCCCACCATGGCCTCTGTATCAGCTCCTGTCTCCAGATTCTTGCCCTATTTGAGTTTCTGTTCTGACTTCCTTCAGTGATGAGTTACAATATGGAAGTGTAAGACAAATGAACCTCCCTCCCCAACTTGCTTTTGGTCACAGTGTTTCATCTCAGCAACAGAAACCCTGAAGGAGGAAATGTTTAGCAAAAATAAAAGTTATATTTTTAAGATGAATAAGAAGTTTATTTATTCATTTATTGGCAAGGTTTTACAATATAGGTCAGACTGGGTTAAGGACTTCCCTGCAGCTTCCTGAATGCTGGGATTACAGGTGTGTGCCACCCTTCCCCACCCCCAAAAAGCTTTGCATTAACATCAAGGCCCAAAACCATGACAAAAACTTATTTGTTTGGGAACTCACCATTTTTCAACTAGGAGAAGTGATTTGAAAGAAAATTAATTGTTGTTTTTATTTTGTCTTTTTGTTTTATTTTGTTTTGTTTTCTTCTCACACCAGATGGAACTTGTACCTTGGTCCTTGAAGTCAGATGGTCAGTTCACATGGGAATATTTACAGTTGTTTCTTTTCCCATTGCGCCTCCAACATCCATTTGTAGTCAGTCCATGGGGAGCACAGAGGCCTCAGCCTCCGGACACTATCCAGCCTTTGGGATCTTGCCTTAACTGAAAGGAACACTGAGTACAAAGGCCCATGATGTGGCCACCTGAGAACTCAGATCTGAGTTTCTGATGCTCTCCATTGTGGGACTTCAGATGTTTGCCCCTAATCTCTCCGGGTCTCTGTTTTCAAAGTGAAAAGAATTGGGCCACAGTAGGTGTCCCCAGACAATTTACCTAGTGACTTGGCCCAGCATGGCTGAATGAATAGTTTCTGTAGCAGGGATGGGCAGGTGGGGACAGGGTACACATTCTTTAGTCCTGCCTCCTCTCCATGCCCACCTCCTGCTGTTTCCTGCTGTGGAGCTTTGGGTTAGGTCTCCAGAGTGTCCAGTCCCCTGTTAGGCGGCGGCAGCAGCAGGACAGAGTCCGGCGCCCACTATATTATTCTTTCTGCCTTTGGGTAACAAAATGCTTCACATCGTTACATTTAAAAAAATGTTTTAATTTTAACCATGGCTATGTATGTATATCTCTGGGTGGGTATGGACATAGGAGTACAGGTATGGTCAGAGGCTAGAGGTGAGGAATCCCCTGGAACTGGCGTTGCAGAATGGTTGTAAACCAGCTGCCTGATATGACTGCTGGGAACCAAACTTGGGTCCTCTGGAAGAACAATAGGTGCTCTTAACTATGAAGCCATCCTCCAGCCCCAGCTACTACGTTTTAGAGCCAGAGGGTATTGTGCCTGATTAGTGCTTTTGTTGGTGCTCCCAAAGGGTACTCCAGCTGTAGCCACTGATGAAGGATGCAGGAGCTAGCACCAGCATCTCCCCCCACAGATCACTGCTCCACTAAGCAGCACTCAATTTCCCCCTCAGCATTTTAGCCTCCGGAGTTAGTGGTACCGTCCTTCAGCTCCTAGATACAGTTCTTGTGGTTTTGAAGTGAGTAGAGTCTACTTTCTACCCTGTAACCCTGCCACTTTCCTGGTACAAGGCTTTGGGGTCTCATCAGCCCATGGGGAGTCCCACTTAGAACTGCATTTCCTTTCAGGCACCTTCCTGACTGCTCCAGTGTGTTCAGGCTCAGGTGGGTTTCATAGAAATGAGACCTGATGGAATGTTCCAGAAGAACCACTTGGCAGGGAAACCCCTAAAGCAACCAGATTGACCTCAACAACTCAGGCAGCCAGCAAACAATGCTTCAGGAATGTTCACAGAACAAGGAAGCCCAGACACTGGCCGGATGACTGATAACCCAACTTGGGGGAAGTGCAATCTTGTGGCTGAAGGCACTGGTGCCACCGACGAATCTGCTTCCTGAAACACAGCCTAGCAATTCACTTTCTGAAACACTTAAGTAGAGCCACTGGCTGGGAGGCCTGCAAACGGAAGTCCTCTGGGTAAAAGATAGTGTCCAGGGGGTTAAATCAGAAGCAAATGCTTCTGAGAGTTGCAAAGAAAATGTTTCGGTAGCAAAAGATACCGGAGCATTTTGATAACAAAGCCAAGCAGATCCCTGTGGAGAACATGACACTGAAAAGAGGCCTAGAGAGCTGAGTGTGTGGGCCCATGCTGTAATCCCAGCTTTTGGGAGGCCACGGCAGGAGAATTGCCAAGAGTTTAAGGCCAACCAGGGACTATAGAATGAGACCTTGTCTCAACACCCTCACCCTAGAAGAGTCTTGAAAGATGGGTACGATACAACAGAAGGAGAAATGAGAGTTCGGGTTGGGAGGAACGTGATAGAAAAAGCTTGAGCGAGGGCCAGCGAAAGAATGACTCTAGATACCCCGGGAGAACCAGAGCTCACCAGTTTTTCTAGAGTATGAGAAATGTGCACTTAGACAGTAAGAATGGGAAGTCCAACAAGTACAGGCCCCAGGTATAGCACTCACACTGGGCACGGCAGTGCTTACCTATAAGACCAGCAGAGGCTGAGGCAGGATTGTGAGTTCAAGACCAGCCCGTGGCATGGAGAAGACCCTGTCTTAAACTTCACAAGGCGGGGGAGGGTGTGCTTCCAGATAACCCAGAGGAGCTCACTACTGAAGGTGAGGGGCAGAGCCAAGCTTCCAATGGTGAGGGTGGGAAGAAAATCCAGGAGGACCCTGGGAAAGCTGAGTGGAATCCTGAGGTGAGTTAATTTCTAAGCAAGACAGATGGGAGAGAGAAGAGGAAGGACACAGACAATGGTAGGAAGACGTGGAAGTGGGGATTGTCTGGATGCAGGCATGAACAGGTCCCAGACTCTGAGCTGGGGCAGTGCTAAGAAGGAAGGACATTGGGAACATGGGGGCAGACTTTAATTGAAAAGAGACTGACCAGATTTGGCTATGCTTGTTGTATTGGTTGCTTCTCTCAGTGATATGACAAAATATCTGATAAAAGCAACTAAGGAAGGAAACGTTTATTTTGGCTCTCCATCTGAGTGTATAGTTAGTCTACCGTGGTTAGGAAGGTGTGTGTGTTAGCGGGAGCCTGAGGCAGCTGGTCAGGAAGCAGAAAGAAATAAACTCCGGGGCTTGCTTTATTCTTCTTTGTCAATCTGGGAGCTGCCCACATTCCAAGTGGGTCTTCCTGCTTTAGTTAAACATCTCTGGAAAATCCTCAGGCCCAGGGCTTTGTCTCTTAGATAATTCTTAACCATATCAAATTGATGGTCAAGATAAGCCATCCCAGGTATTTTATGTGTGAGCACAGACAGATTCACCGGAACTATGACCCAGGAGTTCCGGGCAAGCTTAGGGCATTTCACCACTGGCTGGATGCTCTAGGAAACAGTGAGCAGAGACAGACTCAAGAGACACTCATGATCAGGATTCGGAAAGCAAGGCCAGGCATGCAAGCCACTTCTTAGGTGACATTAAGACATAACATGGGGAACAGAGAGCAGAGGCCAGACCTTGGGCAGGGCTCTGTTCAGCAGGCAGGAAGAAGGACCCTAGCTGGGTTTCCAGCACTCACACACCTGCCTGTAACTCCAGTTTTAGATTTGATACACGGGCATGCACATGATACACATATATACACGCAGGCACTTACAATTTTGGAAATGGTTAATAAGTTTTAAAAATTAAAGAGCCAAAGAGCACAGGTGGGGAAAGGAAGCCAGGTGCTTCAGAAGGCCCACCCCACTGAGGAATGGAAATGCCTGTCTTCCATCCCTGCTTTGCCAATTCTGTGGCTGGAGAGCATATGACTGTGGTCTTCACATTTATCTCCTTATGTAGCATTCAGCAGCCCTACCAAGACTAGACTGATCTGGCTGATTTGTGACTTTGAACACAGGTCATCTCTGTCTTCCCAAAGTCGCTGTAGGGAGACATGGTACCACGCCTCCTAAGGGCTAGCTACAGGTGTGCCTGACCACGCCTCTCAGGGCGTGGTCAAGGTGAGGTCAGGATGATGCATATTAGGTTCTTAAGGGGCTGCAGGCACATGGGGGCCCCTTCTCTCTGGCCTGGCTGCCTTGCTGCCCCTGGCATGCTCTGGCTTGCATTTGGCTGGTGTTTATCTGAATAAAGATATCTTAAACCTACAGGCTCTCGATATACCTGTCACCCAACGTGGGGCACGAACCCATGACCCTGAGATTAAGAGTCTCATGCTCTACCGACTGAGCTAGCCAGGCTGTGAAGGAAAGACACACACTGGAGTGGCGAGGAAGGAGGAAAGGAGGAAGTGGGGTTCCAGGTGGGGACAGCAGAGTCAGGAGTCCAGAAGTCACCTTTCTTCACTTATTTATTTATTTATTTATTTATTTATTTATTTATTTATTTTGGCTCTCCGTTCCCCTTCTCTTCCTGGATTCAGCCTCTTATCTCCTATCACACCCTTGTATCTTGACTCTCCCTTCTGACTTCACCACCCTCTGGCCTCTTTTACTCAGCTCCACTCTGGAACAGAGACCTGTGGTTTAAGGACTATTTATAAGTCTCAGCCCCACCACAGCTGGGTGGAGCCCTGTGGCCTGCTCAGTTAATGGACTTTGAGAAAAAGCACATCACTGCCAGGCTGCACTAACAAAAGTGGAAAGCACAGCTCTCCAGCTCTCACCTTTTCCAGGGAGCCGGAAGCTGCTGGTTAAGTTGCACTTACGAGGTGAGAGCAGCTTTGATCATGGAGCCAGAAGGGGCCTGGATTGCTGCCTGACCAACATAAAAATACTTGGAAAAGAAAAATAAATGTTGTGCAGACCACAAACACTTGGTGGGCCATTTGTTACTGCAGCAGAGCCTATCATCATCCTAACTAATACACTCCCTAAGCAACCCAGACTACTTCCCTGGGCAGGAAGAAACTCAATCTCTCCATTGCTGGCTTACTTGAATATTAAGTTGTACCCAGACCTTCTGTTTTTCTTTTCTTTTCCACACTTTCATTTCCCCACACAGGTAGACTCTCACTAAACATTCGTGCAGCGAATCAATGAATGAATAAATGAACAATGAGTGGATTTCACTTGTAAGGGTGGGGACAGATGTCAACTGAATGAAGGTCAACAGAGCAGTGCATTGTGGGAGCAAATGAGTAAGTGAGGACCTAGAAAAGAGCCCTGGAGTTTAATAGAGCATGCCTGTAGAAGATATGTAGCACCAGCTGAGAGAAAGTAACAGGGAATATGCATAGGTGTGCAAAGCCTCCTGTAGTGGGGAATGTTTAAAGGTCTTTCCTTGAAGGAAAATGTGATTGGTTAAGGTGGAGAGGTTTGGAGTAATAGTTCAAAGGCACCAGTCAGATTTTCATCACTGTGGCAAAACACCTGAGACAATGAACTTATAAAGGAGAAAGGTATGTTTTGACTCGTGGTTTTAGAGGTCCCAGTCCTTGGTCACTTGGTTTCATTGCTTCTGGGCCTACAGTGAAATAGAAACATGGTTGGGAGAATGTACAGCAGAGCCAGGACACCGAAAAGACTGATTAGGGGGTCACACCTCCAGCAACCCGCACTTCCTCTCTCTAGGCCCCACCTCCTAAAGGATGCAGTACCCATAATAGCACAAGAGGTCATGACCAAGCTTTTTGCATATGGCCTTTGAGGGACATTTATGATCCAAACCAGAACAGCAAGGTGCAGAGGGAGGGAAGCTGAGCCTGTTCACAAAGAACCAGACCCAGGGTTATTTTTTTTTTTTTTTCCGAGACAGGGTTTCTCTGTGTAGCTTTGGAGCCTATCCTGGCACTCGCTCTGGAGACCAGGCTGGCTCCGAACTCACAGAGATCTGCCTGTCTCTGCCTCCCGAGTGCTGGGATTAAAGGTGTGCACCACCAACGCCCGGCTAGGGTTAATTCTTAAGGATTGAGTAGCTAGCATGGGCCTGATAGGGAAAAAACAACTGACCAGACCAACAGTGAAAAACAGAAAAGCAGGCAGAAGTGTTTGCTTGGGCTGGGATGACAGGAGGGAGAGCCCAGGCTTGAGAGGGAGAGTCGAGCAAGCAGTAGTAGACCCAGGGAGCATTCTGAAAGATCCTATCATTTTAACAAGAATGGTGTTTGAGCTATTTCTGTACTCTCTGGTCTTTGCTGAAGGGCTGGGTCTATTGTGAACCCAATTTCAGAAGGTGTCCGTGTGTGTGTGTGTGTGTGTGTGTGTGTGTGTGTGTGTGTGTGTGTGTGTTTGTGTGTGTGTGCATCACATTAAGCCTGTGTTCCAGTAGGCTCTAGCCCCAGCTGGAAACAGGATTTTGCTGGGGTAGAGGTGGGCCAGGGTTTAGGAAACCAATATGCATTCGGAGTACAGACAAGACTGTACTGGAAAAGACACATGGCATTTCAAACAGCTTTTGTTTCTGTCTCTTTAAAGTAAAATGCTGAATGGCAACCGAATCTTTAGACAAGGGATGGATGGGAGATTTCGATAAGGTGAAAGGTAAACTTCTGTGGTTACCTGGGGATGGTGTGCAGCTGTGATCCTTCCCTGGATGCTGGCTGGAAGGCAGTGTCTACATGATTCTTAGTGTCCTGGAGCCAAATTTAGGCAGCCAGGGAGAAACAAAAACCTGGACCTGGATATTCCTGCAGCCTGAGCTGGGCCAGCAGCTACTTTGAGGGACAGACAGTCTGATCAGGCAGACTGCCTGCTACCTCCAGCCCCCACAGTCAAGTCCCTTGCAGGGGAATCCATAAGCATTTGCTGTATGGCTGCTGTTATTTTGTCTTCCTTCCTAGGCTGGAAAGGTTGGGGAACTCACACCTAACAGAACAGTCAGAAGAGTTTTGTCTTATTTTTCTACTGTGGTAAGAAAGAAAAAGAAAAACTCCCCATTTCATTATATCCCAGTGGACTCAAGGGTTTCATCACCCTTAAAACAAAGTTCTGGAGGGTTGAGGCACTCACTCCCAAGCCGCTCCATGGCAACCACTAATCTGCTGTCTGTCTCTATGGATTTGCCTATTCTGAATATTTCATATAAATAGGTGCAGCATATGCCTTTTGGTGTCTTGCTTCTTTTTCTCACCCCACTGTTTCCCAGGGTCACCCACCTCACATCATGTATTCACTTCACTCCTGTTGATGGCTGGTTAGCATTGCCTTGTGTAGATTGATCACCATTTAACCATTCATCAGCTGAGAGATACAAAATTTGTTTTCACTTTGGGAGCTATTGGAAATCATGTTGTAATGAATACTCATAAGCAAGTTTTTTTTTTTCTTAAACTGTTTTCAGTTTTTTGGATATAAACCCAAGAGTGAAATTGTTAGGTCAGATGGTAATATTATATTTGACTTAAAGGGTATACTTGGTACCTTTTTAAACCATGTAAGGGTGAAGGGTTCTTTGCGGGGGGTGGGGGGGGAGCACTTAATGTGTGTGTATTTGTGTGTGTGTGTGTGTGTGTGTGTGTGTGTGTTGTGTGTGTGTGTGTGTGTGTGTGTGTGTGTGTGTGTGTGTGTGTGTAGGCCAGAAGTCAACTTCAGAATCATTTCTCAGGAGCAACACTCTTTGTTTTTTGAGGCAGGGTCTTTCATTGAGATCTGGGGCTTTCCAATCAGGCTATGCTGGCTGACCAGTGAGTCCCAGGGAGCTGCCTGTGTCTGCTTCCCTACTGGTGGGATTAAAAGTGTCGTCCCCCCCCCATGACTAACTGTGTGGATGCTGGGGGTGGAATGCAGGTCTTCATGCTTGCTTAGCCAGCCCTTTGCTGTCTGAGCCACCTCCCAGTGCAAAGGTAGGGTTTATTACTTATTTTAACCTTTTCTTTTTCCAGTACTGGGGTTCTAACCCCAGATCTTTGCATTTGCTATGGCAATTACTACCACTGAGCTACACCCTCAGCTCCTAGGGTGGAATTGAAAGGTGTGCCTTTCTATTACAGTCAGCACTGTGCGAGGCTAGCATAGCTTGCCCCCAGGTGTCAATCTTAACTGGCTACACCCCTTAGCTGTGTATACAATAATGGTTTCTAAAAAACAATTCAATGAAACTTTTCTTTATTTTATAAAGGTATGAAACAAGCACTTTTAAAAGAACTGCCACGAAATGACAGGGAGATGAATGTCACAAGTCCTCTGAGGTTGAGATTCTCCCCATTTAAAAACTGACATTATTATTATTATTATTATTATTATTATTATTATTAATTAGTGTGTGTGTGTATGTGTGTGTATGTTTGTAAGTACCCATGGAGTGCAGATCTCTTGGAGCTAGACTAACAGGCATTTGTGAGCTGTCTCTTGTGGGTCCTGGAATCTGAACTCTGGTCCTCATGATGGAGTAGCAAGTGCCCTTTACCACTGAGAGCCATACTTCCTCTCTCTCAAGTGGAACAGTTGCTAAGCACTGACCACAGTTAAGGGAGAGATTTGACTCCAGGGCAGGGCAGCTTCTGGTAAGGCAAGAAAGCCACTCTGGTTGAGCGTGGGCAGGAGGGCTGCAGAAAGATGGATTTCAAGAGTAGAGAACATGACACCCTCTTCCTGGGCTATGAAGATGGCTTTTGCATATGGCTCTGCTGGCCTCAGAAATGACCATAAAAGGCAAATTTCTTGGTATTTGGATTATTTAGGGGATTTCTAGAAGCTAAATAAAAACAAGAGTTTCAAAAATGAAATGCAGAAGTTCAACCAAACCTGTGACACCAGATGGTTTGAAATAAAACAGGCGCATGCTCAGTCGTTTTCTTCCAGCTCTGGTTTTGTGACGATCTCTTCTCGGTCTCAGGCCTGACTATGAGAGAGACTGCTCTAGTGTTGTCCATGTATGTTCAGAATATAAACCAGAATTACGTCTTTGTACAGAGAGAGCATCATAGCAGAGCCCCACCTTCTCAGAACAGAGAGGACATCATAGCAGAACACAGTGGTCAGATTCTAACAGGTCAACAACCCTTTCATTCACACAGATACCATTAAAAAACTGGGTTTCTCTTCACTTTCTTCCTTGATCCATTTGAACTACCATCTCTGAGGGGACAAGGGAATATGGGCTGTATGATTTCATTTGTACATGATCAACTGGAGCAGCCAGAAACCAACTAGTAATGGCTGAGAGGAGTGGCAGGAGCTGGGAGGTTGACTGGGAAGGACCACTGGGGAGTTTGGATGTGACTGAAATGTTCCGTGT
Source organism: Cricetulus griseus (assembly GCF_003668045.3). Lineage (NCBI taxonomy): Eukaryota > Metazoa > Chordata > Mammalia > Rodentia > Cricetidae > Cricetulus > Cricetulus griseus. The sequence goes on from NC_048596.1 coordinate 170,611,886, forward strand.
TATGAGAGCAGTATGGGTTATATACTTGCCACAATGTATGTGAATCACACCTCAGACCTAGTTAAACACTGCATTTAAAAATGCTTTCTCCGTGCTTCAGTCTGCCTAGCTGAAGGGTAGAAATGGTAATATCATACTCTCTAAGGCAGTGGTGGCAGACTGAATGGTGAGGTCATACGTGGCCCCTGAGACTGTGCTATGTTGCCAGCCCTTGTACATGGCAGCTGTTATCTTTACAATTTCTATGCAAAAGGCAGGCTTCAACTGTCAAGCCTTTGTTGCTCCTGCCCCAGTTTTTCGGTGTCTTCCCTTCCCACATGGTGTTAACCCACTTTATTGTAGATCTGTATCTCTTCTTCCATGGACAAGTAGGGTGATCTAACCTCAAGTCTGTCCCCCTCTTTAATGGCTTTGATCCCTAGCACCCCAAATTTCCCACTGCTCATATTTCCTAGAAAGACCAGTGTTTGCTGAGCTGTTCCCTAAACATCTTTCCATTCCTCATCTCTCTGATATTAACATATCAATAATAACATGGCTGTTATTATTAGTATCTAAAAATAAACCCTGTACTTGTCACACTTGGCCAGGGGGGCCTTTGAATGTCTATACAGTTGAGCTTATCGGGCCCTACCTGGTAGGTTAGAGATGCTTTGCAAACACTTGCCCTTTAGGGGGCAGTGCCCGGGGTCTCATTATGTAGCCCAGGCTGACCTAGACTTATTTAAAATCATCCTGTGTAGCCCTCTGAGCTCAGTGTGCTGCTATACCTGCTTCATCTGTCCTTTGTAGAGTTTGTACACGTTAAACCTGAAGTTGATATAAATGCAGTAAAATACACAAATCTTTTTTTTTTTCTTTAAGAAAATATATTTGTTCCTCTACAGCAGTGACAGGGAAGTGGAATAAGTCTGTACAAAGCGGATGTCTGGGAAATGGATCTCAAATCATGTCCTTTCTAACGCAGGCTTGTTGTTACAACCTTACTCCCAGGTTTCCCAAGCCCAGCACAAATACTTCTACTCTGTTCTGGCCTTCATAGCTGCCTCCTCTCTCAAACAGGTTTTTCTTTCTAGGTTCAAGCTTATTAAAGACTCTTGTGTTTTTGCAGCCTTCTTGCCCTCAGTGACCATATAGATGCATCTTGCCACTGTTGGGGCAATCATTAAAAACTGGCCTTCATCCAGATCTTGTGTTTTGCAGCATCAAGCATCTCAGAAGAGATTATCTCCAGGATTTCTTCCTCCCTTTTGAAGCGCCTTGACCAGGACAATATTTCCCTGAAGTCTGTGGATTTGTGCATTGGCATTCTGTGTCTAAGAGTGGGTAGGAATTTGGGGAGTTATCCTGTGGCTTGGTGATCCACGAATCCTCTTCAGGTCAGTGTTTCTGTAAACCCTAAAGGTATGAGAGCATTTCTTTCAAATAACCTAAAACTACATTCAGCTGCCATGTGCAGATCATGGAGGCTCCCATGGCCTCCTGCTCTGAGGCTCAGCATCCCTCGGTGGCCATGGTGCTGGCTTTTAATTAAAATACACCAACCTTAAACACACAATTTGATTAACTTTTTTTGTATGTCTGCAGTGCTAGGGATGGTGTTATGTAAATACTCTACCACTGAGCTATACCCCTGGCTCCAATTCGATTAGTCTTGATAAACTTAGATGCCAGTGTAAGTTGCATTCTGATCAAGACCATATGTTCTCCCTGAGACATGTAGTATGCTGGCAGGATCATAGCACAGGTTCCTTGAGGAAACACCAGAGTTTGTTGACTTCCCTTGTACTCATGCTCTGCCATAGTCAGTCTCCATGTACCAATGTGGAATCACTGCGTCAGAATTGGGCAGAGATAGCCAGAGTGAGTCCTTGTGAACCAGACAATTGGGACCATATTGAGCCCTACCCAAGCCCATCTCTGCTGTCCCATTCCCTCCCCAGGCAGCTACCATTTCCTGTCACCTAGCATTTCTTCTGAATGGCATGAGGTAGCATACATGGGCCCTATGTTATTCATTGGCACACATGGGGAATCTGTTCCAGGGTCCTCTGTATTGAGATTTGTGGACATTCAAGTCCTTTAAACAATTTAACCAACACCTGCACAGAATCTGCATATACCTTCCTGGTGGCAGCTATCTCTAGATTAGCTAACAATGTGAGGACACAGAAATTGTTTACAAAATGATGACAAAAAATCTGTGCAGTTCAGTACAGACACAAGATATTTAGGCTTTGTTTTTATTTTAGAAACAAGGTACTATTTTGCAGCTAAATTGGCTTTGGATGTGCAATCTTCTTCCTTCAGCTTCTCAAATGCTGGGATTACAGGTATGGACTACTATACTTAGCTCGAGACACAACTTTAAGAAAGATCTTTTTGCTGGTCACTCCTGGCCCTGCTGTCCAGTGACCTGCTTTCTCACATTAAGGCACACCAGTCGGGTCTGGCTGTTGCTTGGGCCATCTCTAGTTGCCTCAGCATCGCAGCATCTCTGCTATGAAAAGTGTGGTTTGATAGCTCCAGCTGGAGTCTCCCTAGGTAACTGCAGACTTGAAACAGCCCCATCTTCAGAATGATCAGCCTGACACTCTGCTGACTGGAATGTCTTCAAACCCAAGTTGCCCATACGCCAGGAAGGCTGCTCATTTTTGTAGTCACATCTTTCAGAGGGTTCTCAAGTCACTTTTCATGAGCCAGTGAATATTCAAGAGAACTAAATTTGAAGCTGGTACAAAAGCTTGTCCTATAACATATGTGGCATGAAACATAATCTTCTGTCAGTCCTCAGCCTCTCAGAATTTTCATGGGTTTCTGGTTCACAAGATTTAACTATTTTATATACACTGGCTGTAGCATACAAAACAATATAGCATACAAAAGGGCATAAAAATGTTTTTTGCTGAAGTTGGTTGGATCCATGAGTGCAAAATCCATAAAATCTAAGGGCTGACCAGACTCATGTGTCTGATTCTTTCTTTCAACATGGTTTTAAGGTTTATTCACATTTCTGATTGTGTCTGTCATCCATTCCTTTTTGTTACTGAGTAATATTATATTTATAAAAATATCATAATTTGTCTGGCTTTCTGGGAACAGTCCCAGTGCTGTAAAACAAACTGTCAAAACATTCTTGGGCAAGTCTCAGTACAGACATGAAGTTTTTCTTTCCTCTGGATCAGTTCCTGCTACTGAAGTGGCTGGGTTCTGAGAGGTGTGTGTGTGTGTGTGTGTGTGTGTGTGTGTGTGTGTGTGTGTGTGGTGTGGTTGTGTGTGTGTGTGTGTGTGTGTGTGGTGTGTGGTGTGTGTGTGTGTGTGTGTGTGTGTGTGTGTGTGTGTGTGTGTGTGTGTGTGTGTGTGGTGTGTGTGTGTGTGTGTGTGTGTGTGTGTGTGTGTGTGTGTGTGTGTGTGTGTGGTGTGTGTGTGTGTGTGTGTGTGGTGTGGTGTGTGTGTGTGTGTGTGTGGTGTGGTGTGTGTGTGTGTGTGTGTGTGTGTGTGTGTGTGTGTGTGTGTGTGTGTGTGTGTGTGTGTGTGTGTGTGTGTGTGTGTGTGTGTGTGTGTGTGTGTGTTTGTGTGTGTCTGTCTGTGTGACTTTATTGTTAGGCCAAATGCCACCGGGCTGTACTATTTTGTACTTTTGCTAGCTGCAGCTGAGTATTCTATTTGCTTCCATATCCTTTGCCATTGCAGGATCTTCATGTCTCGGTTCATTTTATGCTGCCACTATAACAAACGCATCACAGTCAAATCAATTTATAATGAACAGAAGTTTGTTGCTCACAGTTCTAGGAGCTAGGAAGTCCAATATCAAGGCACAGTATCTGGTAAGAGTCTTCTCTCAGTATCATAACTGGGAAGAAAGCTTCCCAAGGTGTAAGAGGAGAGAGAACAATGTGAGAGCATGAGAATGGGAAGGTCCACAATGAGATAAGGAACCTACTCCTGTGATCATCACATTGGCCAGTTCTTTACACCACAGCACAACCATCTCTCAATATTCTCTGGTGGTAATTAAGTTTCAAGATGAATTTGAATGAGGCAAACTTTCAAATCCCTCCACTTTGCTTTAAAGAAGAGTCCATTGGATGACTGGTTTTGGAACCCGTGAGCTGCAGTTATTGCTGGTCTTCATATGTTGAGCTATTATTTGGGCACTCACTACACCTCCGGTTCTGTCTTGAGAGCTTTAATAATGTCATCCTGCTTGAGCCTCACAATAATGCTTTGAAATATTAATAGATTATATTTTAACAATTAAGATTAATGTAGCTAAGAAAAACTAGATAGAAGTTAAGTAACTTTCTAAGATCATACACTTAAGAGGTGTCAAAAGCTGGGGTTGAAGACAGGCAGTTTGGATCATTAGTTTAACCACAGAGCTATACACAGCCCCGTGCCCCCCCCAATTCTGTATGCAAAGTCAACTGGCCCTGTTGTTATTAATCATTAATTGTTATCATGATTATTTTCATTCAGATACACTCTTCCTTCTCCCTCCTGCCCTCATCTCAGTGGAATCATACCTCCTCCAAAAATGAGCTTGTGGCTGGAAATGGCTCAGTGAGGAAAACATTGAACCCTCAGAACACACACAGAGCCAGATGCTGTGTCTAGTGTCTGAGATCCCAGGGCTCCTGTGGAGGGGGGAAACGGAGACAGAAGAATCCCTAGAAGCTCACCCACCAGCTAGCCTGGCATATGCATCAGAAAAAACAACAACAACAACAACAAAAAACCCAAGAGGCCCTGTGTCAAAGGAGATGGAAGGTAAGAGCTACCATCGAGGTTGTGCTCTGACCTCCACATAAGTGCCATGGCATGCACATGTCCACACACATGAATGGGGGTATGTGCACACACAAACACACACACACACACACACACACACAGAGAGAGAGAGAGAGAGAGAGAGAGAGAGAGAGAGAGAGAGAGAGAGAGAGAATGATGGCACATATTAGTAACCCTAAGAAACTAAGGTTCAAGCATCACAAGTTCAAGACCAGCCTGGACTACATGGCAAGTGCCTACATTCAAAACAAGAACTATGAGGGGGTTTGCATTCCTTTTTAAATTTCTGTTATCACTGCTCCTTAGATTTGTAGGGCTGGGAAGAGCAGGGTCACACTGTTTTTGTCTTTCTATCCTTGGCAATTTATTGAGCTAAACTCAGTGTTTTTCTAAACATACTATAAGCAGAATCACCCAAGTCCCGCTATTTCATAGAGAGATAATTCAAGACAGAAATAAACTGGGTGTGTTTTTCTCCTTGGAGTGAGGGATACAAAGTCAACAGCACAGATATCCCCTACCCCCAAACACACACACACACACACACACACACACACAGAGACACACCTGATGATCAAACCAAGAACCTCATTCATGTTAGCCAAGCATGTTACCATCAAGTGGCCCCCCAGCCCACCCTTTCCTTGTGTAGTACTGAGTGGAAATAGACAATGTCTTAGAGACCCCAAGGTTTGCCCCTGAAGGCAAGGGGAAAGCACTCTGCAGGCATACTTCATTTGCCAATGAGGGCCTTATCTCTTGCCTGGCTGTCTCCCCAAGGTGTTTGTCTTATCTGCTCTAGTTTCTAGCTAGCAAGCCAATCACCTCATAATCAGTTATGTTTTCTCATCCAGCAGGGGTAGGAAAAGCTCCATAATCTGTGGGGCTCAGTGCAGAATAAAAATATAAGGCTTATGAAGAACTCTAAGAGGGCAGGGCTGGAGAGATGGCTCGGAGATTAAGATCACATGCCCTTGGTTAAAAGGGACCAAGCCCTCCTGGCAGCCTTCCAAATTTCTGAAGATCTGTGTGCTTCTGCCTCCTGAGCGCTGGGATTAATGTTGCACCACCACTGGCCTCAATGGTCCTTCCTTCCTTCCTTCCTTCCTTCCTTCCTTCCTTCCTTCCTTCCTTCCTTCCTCCCTCCCTCCCTCCCTCCCTCCCTCCCTCCCTCCCTCCCTCTTTCTTTCTTTCTTTCTTTCTTTCTTTCTTTCTTTCTTTCTTTCTTCTTTTTTGGTTTTTTTTGAGACAGGATTTCACTGTGTTGTGTAGCCCTGTAGACTTCTCTGTAGTCTGGCCTCCAACTAGCAGAGATCTGTCTGTCTCTGCCTCCCGACAGCTGGGATTAATGTTGAACCACCACACCTGGCCTCAATGATCCTTCTTAACACAAAAACGGAGAAAGGAAAGCATCTAGTGTTCTGTGGCATGTTCCTGGTGGATCCCAGGCAGGTGAGATACAGTGCATCCTCCAGAGAGATGCTGTAGACTCAGCCCCAGGAATGCGATAGCATGTAGGAAGATAATTGTTAAGATGAGGTCATTAGCACAATATGACCAATATCCTTATAAAAAGAGGGAAATTGGACAGAGATGTGCACGATGATACAGATACATTCACGCACGTGTATGTGCATGCATGCCATGTGAACAGAAAGGTCGAAACTGGAACAATACACCCGGAAGCTAAGAAGTGCCAAGGACAGCTGGCAATCCTGCAGAAGTTATGAGTGGCACAAACAGATTCTCTCCCCAAAGGAAGCAATACTACTCTACACCCTGGTCTCAGACTTCCAGCCTCTACAGCTGCGAAATAAATTCAGGTTGCTTCAGCTCCCAGGTTATGGCACTTCCTTCTGGTTGTGTGGCAAACTTACATCACCATCCCTAACAGGCCCCTCCTGTTACTCCTCTGATTTCCTGGCATGGCTGAAAACCCAGGTGTCCCAACAGGATTGGGATAAGGATGAGGTCAGGTGAATGCTAATTTTGTTTTTCAAGTTTAGAGGGAACAGTGGAGCGCTGACAACACTAGAGGCTTCTGGACAAGTTTCACGACTCCACTGATGTCCTTGTCTCAACCCCAATTTAAAAGCAGCAGATGTCTATGATACAAACATTAGGCAGAAGCCCCACACTTGGTGCCATTCATAGTAAGGGGCAAGTCCCACACCTGGTGCAGAGTTAAAGTCCGGGAGGAAAAGCATCCCTGGATGCCAGGCTGCAGAGCCCCCGGGGAAATGCAAGAGGACGTGTGCTCGGCGCCTGGGGTCAGAAAGGGAGGAGGGCCGCTTTGTGAGGGAACAATTTGCAGAGCCCGCTAAGGTGGGAGTCAGGCGGGCCGCCCGGGCTCAGGCACCGCACGCATCCCGCGCTAGGGCCCCAGAACAGGACCAGCGCCCGGGAGCGCTCCCCGACATGGCCGCCGAAGCCCGGCTCCGGCGCCGCAGCCGGGACTCAGGATGACGCAACCGCGGCGGGTTGCATCAGCCCGCACCCTCGCGCTCAGCCCGCCTCATCGCCGCCCTGCCCCGGGCGCTGATTGGGCCACGTTAGACACTGACCTCTGTCTCAGCCAATGGGTGGCAGCCACAGAGAGCGCCGACTGTGAAGCCCAGGCGCGGGGCGCCCATAAAAGGTACTCGAGACGGGGGCGCGCGTCCCAAAGACGCCAAGTGTCGTTGTGGAGTCTCCGACGACGGCTGCGTCGCCGCCAGCTCGGCATCCTTGAACGCTGCCGAGCCGCCGACGCCGCAGACATGGAGCCCGAGCCGCAGCCCGAGCAGGTCACGCTGCTGGTGAAGAGTCCCAACCAGCGTCACCGCGACTTGGAGCTAAGTGGCGACCGCAGTTGGAGTGTGAGCCGCCTTAAGGCCCACTTGAGCCGAGTCTACCCCGAGCGCCCGGTGAGTGGGGACCCCGGGGTGCCACGCCCGGCAGAACTGCCTGAACTCACCTGTCACGCATCGCAGGGCGCCGGTCCCCTTCCGGCCCGACCGTCCCCCGTGCCCCTCTGCTTGCCCCGGCGTTTGTCATCTCTTGTGGGCCTCCACCCCTCCGTGCCAGCGCCCTGCTAGCTCCTTGTCACTTCGCCTGCCTCCCTGTATCCCTTTACTTCCAAAGCTGTCACACGTCAGCCCCACGTCCCTATACCCCCTCTTTGTCCTCCCAGGTGGCATTACAGCCTTCGCCAAGCCAGGGAAACAGTAATTTGACCTTGGATGAGTCATTTCCCATCTAAGCCTTAGTGACCCCCCCCCAAAAAAAACAAAAACAAAACAAAAACAAAAAACAAAACAAAACTAGGTGACTAGGTGTTTCCAATTCGGCTTGCATCCAGTAGGTAGAAATAAGAAATGTGAATGTTGCCAAACGAGACTTCTGGGTGCAGCGGGGACAGAAGAGTGCATGTGCCAGCATGGGCCAGTGGCTGGAGGACGGGGAGGGGGGTGTTTCGTTCCCAGTCACCAACTTCTGAAGGTCCTACGCCCAGAAGCTAGACGTGGCTCTTTTCCTGCCACCTTCCGTTGGCTGCCCCTCCCTGTCGCTCAGCGCTCCAGAGGCATTGCTTAGTCCAGGGAGGAGCCCCCTTAACTTTCTAGCAAAGACTGAGAAAGGAAGCCACAGCTGGAGTCGCCCTAAGTCTGGTTTGACGATTTCCGTGGGTCAGTTAGGAGTGTTTTTTAGTTGACACATCTGTCAACAGCTCCCCTTAGCCCCGCCCACCCCTCCAGTCCCTGCCACGTGATGGAGGCTGTGCTGGACCTTCCTGTATTTACTTTGTACTCTGATGTTATGTAAGTGTCCACGAGTGCAGTTCTGGATCAAACAGGAGAGGGCAATCTGGTGGCTACAGATGGGGACTTCCGAGCAATTGCCTTCGAGCTCCAACCAGCAGTGGTGCCTGGGTTTCAGTTTGTTTTAGTTCCGCATTGTCGGTAATGTAGGCCAGACTTTTCCCTATGAGTTGTTAGGAACTTACTTACTTTGGGAGTAAGCTTCCAATCCAGTGCCAATGGAATTCATCTGGGCTGTCTGTAATATCTCCTTGGCCGTTTCCATGAAACCAGGTGTCCTTGTTGCGAGATGGCAGTTAGGCACACAAGTGATGCTCCTGTGATCTCTGGTTGCATCATTTGGAGAAGGCTATGTTTTGAGGCTTGTTTTCCTCAGGCAAGGAACATTGGGCCTCTTGGATTTGAAGACCTAAAATGGTAAATATAGGTCTCCTGGGTGTACACATCTGTGTCTTAAAAATCACGGGGAATGGGTGTAGTGGTGCACTTCTGTAATCCAGTACTGGAGAGGCCCACGCAGGAGGGTCATATCCTCCTGGGTTGTATGTAGTGAGAGCCTCTCTCAGAAATGAAGGCAGAAAACATCCTTATATTTTTCTGTAGTAGTACCCGCCATTGGTGAGAACCTGCTTTTATAATTCTCAAATTGGCCTTGAGGACAGAGAGGAAAACAGTTCAAATCCACAGGCAACTGTGCTTTTTTTCAGCATTTGCTGGTGGTTGGCTTCACATTTAGAACAGTAGTTTGCAAATTGATTTGTATAGCATTTACCAGCAAAGCCAGACAGAACAACAGCAAACACAGCATCAGTATACTTCTTTTCTTTAGGTATAGTGTCAAAAGCCCTTATGAATGTTGATAAGCAGATACAGGTTTTGTTGTCATTGTTTTGGTTTTGAGGCAAGGCTCAACACAGGCTAGTTTGAGCTTGTTATACATCTGAGGCTGGCCTTAATCTCGACCTTTCAGCCTCTACCTTCCAAGTACTGAGCTTATAGGCATGTGCCACCATGTGGGTGCAGTTTTCCTGGTCTTTTGGGTGGTAGTATTTTGAGATAGGATCTCTCTAGCAGAGGCTTGTCTACAGCTCATTCATATCCCAGTCTAGCCTGGAACTTCTGCCTGAGCTACCTTCATGCTAAGCCTCTAGATGTGAGCTAAGTTTGGTTTCTTCTAGGCTGGGTTGTTTGGGAGGAACAGCTTTGTGCCAAGTTTTGCTTATGGGTTATTTGGGTGCAGCAGGGTGGTACCCTGGAGTCCATTGCTTTTAAGTATATACTTTTAAGAGTATGGTCTTAAGAGAATTTTTAAAATAGATTTTAGAAGTGAGAATTATATAAAAGTGTGTGGACTCTTGGTGTCTTTAAAGCCACTGGTATGGAGGAGAACATGGGTTGGAATCTTGATTCTATCAGCAGGTGACCTCAGGTGCTATGGGGGGGGGAAGACTGACCAAAAAGTACACTGAGTGTTCTCTGGGCCCAAGTAGGTTTTAAAGTTCATTGCCCCTGAGGCCCTAAATACAATTGTTTTTTTTTAGTAGCAGGAAGCAGTTTCCCTCTGAGTAAGAAGTAAGGTTGTGCGGCCACTCTTAATGGAATAGGGGATCTTGGCCTCCCAAATTTATTTGCATATATATTTAAGGTTAGAGTCAATCACTTTCTAAATAAAAGTGCATATGAAAACTTAAAAAACAAAAGTCTTCTAAGGTGCTGGGAAAACGCTTAGGATCTGTGTTGACCTGTGCTTTCCCTTGTGCTTGTGATCAGCGCCCGGAGGACCAGAGGCTAATTTATTCTGGGAAGCTGCTGTTGGATCACCAGTGTCTCCGAGACTTGCTTCCAAAGGTACTTGGTGGCACTTAGCATCAGCTTTGGGGTGTTGTCAAGCACTGGCAGGTTGAATCCAGGTCCTAAGATATCTCTCCTTGCACTCAGCAGGAAAAGCGACATGTTTTGCACCTTGTGTGTAATGTGAAGAATCCCTCAAAAATGCTAGAAGCCAAAACAAAGGTATGTTGCCCTTTTGTGATAATAGCTACTTGTGTCTCAGATACTCAAGGGAAGGAGAAAGGAAGTTGAGTGAAACTTCCAGAGAGATTTTTACAGTGTTCCCTGCCCTATAATACTAGGACTTAGAGGCTGTGTTCTCAGTACAGTGAAGTTGTGGTAGCAGACTGCATAATGTCTGCCCTGTGCAAATGCAAAGTTGCACCTCTGACTTGAGGTCACTGTGTGTCCAGAATCCAGAATACAGCACCAAAGTGGCTTTTGAAAGGGGTGTTTATAAAAATGAACACATTTCTCTAAGGAACTTTTTGTTTTATTTTTTCGAGACAGGGTTTCTCTGTGTAGCCCTGGCTGTCCTGGAACTCACAGAGATCCATCTGCCCCTGTGATGTGTCCCCCCCCCCATGCTGGGATTAAAGGCATGTGCCCCACTGCCAGACTAGAAACATTATTTTTTATAATGAGTAAAGAAGTAAATATATTTGATGTAGAAATTTCTGTCATGATTATTTGGTAGGAAGAAGCCACAGTCTTCATTACATGAGCTCATTTGACAATTAGACTCATTTGTTTTTCCACTCCACAATGTTTGCTTGAGTATACACTAAATCTTCTAGTGTGGTAATGGAATTAAATTTGTGTTTCTGTAGTATTTCCTGAAACATCTGAATATCACATAGCAAATTCTCTTTTACATTGCTGTCTAATTGTATGTGTCACCTTGTCGGTCACATTTAATTTCTAGAATTTCTAGACTTTATGGTTTAGCATCAGACTTTTTTTTTTTTGGTTTTTCGAGACAGGGTTTCTCTGTGTTGCTTTGAAGCCTGTCCTGGCACTCGCTATGGAGACCAGGCTGGCCTTGAACTCACAGAGATCCATCTGTCTCTGCCTTCCGAGTGCTGGGATTAAAGGCGTTCGCCACCAACGCCCGGCTTTAGCATCATACATTTTAACGTCATCAGAAAAGTTTTCTCACTAATGGCAGCTCCATTTGGAAGATTTTCCTGAGACTACACTCGTTATTTTTAGGGAAACAAAAATATTAATAATTATTTTTAGTGCGCATGTGCACGTGTGTGTGTGTGTGTGTGTGTGTGTGTGTGTGTGTGTGTGTGTGTGTGTATTAGATATTGGTATCCATATAGAGAGTTCTTTGCTGGTGCTTGAACCTCATGTAGGAGGCAAGGCAAGAACTCTACCACTGAGCTGTATTCCTCAGCCCAATATCTGTATGTTCAAAATTGTTGGAATGAACAAATTTAGATTTTTTTTTTTGCATTAAATTGTACTGAATTTTGTCAAGGGGTATGGATTTAAGCTACTTGTAGCAAAACAATTCTTTTCACTTGATTGCAAACAGTTGCATCAGGCCCTTTGTTCTCATGTTTGTGTTACTTAGGGTGCTGAATCCACAGAGCAGCCAGCTAACACTGATCAGGCACAGCATCCTCAGGCACAGCATCCGGGGGATTCCTCAGGTGACGGTTTAAGGCAAAGGGAAGTTCTTCGGAACCTTTCTCCCTCCGGATGGGAGAACATCTCAAGGCAAGTGTCCACCTGTGTCAGTTTAAGGATAAGGTGTGTTTATGTCCAGATGCAGTCAGAGCTTCGAGATGTACAAGATGGCTTCATTTTAAAGGCCTCATGGGGTTGCTTTTCTTAATACTAGTCTCTTGGTATGTATTTTTAAAAGTAGGCACATGAAATGAAAACACAGACTTTCTAGCCCCTAAATGGGTGTGCTTCCTGATGGCTGCCACCTGCCCACAGCCCTGTCCTGGTGGCTTCTTAAGTTACACTGCTCAAAAGACATATTTGTGACAAGATTTGAAGATAAAGATGAAGCAAAGTCTAAAAGTTAAACAAAAATACACTAGTTTTATTTTTTTCTCTTGGAAAATTCACTTTCATAAATGAAATAAATTTTTTGAGGTACATTGTAAGATTTAGGGATATGAGGGAGTACTGATAAGCTAAACTCCAGGTCAGGAACATTCTAGTCCTAAGCAAGATGGTTTGTTGTTCCGGATGTTCTTGTTTGGGACATCTTTTTAGGAACAGAAGCATTTATTGCTATACAATTTTTATTTTATCAGTTGTGTTGAGGTTTCTTGACTCAACACAGCAAGGAGTGTAACAGGTTCTGGACTGCGGACCTTCCTCCCCTCTCATGTATAAGAAATGCACAGTCCTAAGCCTCTCAGGCTTGCTTTGGGCAAGAGAAGGCTGCTGCATGCTTGAAGAAGTGAGTCTGGCACAGCTCAAACCATGTCTGAGCGCCCAGGCCTGATCCTTTAGCTCCTGAGCTTGTGCAAGTCCCCTGATTGTCTGAGCTGCACTTGGGCTTTCTGTAATTCCAGTGGAATCTCTCTATAAGGTTGTTGGATAGCCATCTTGCTGAGTGTAATACCAGGTGACCAGTAAACATGCAGGGAGGGTGTCACCTGCGCTCACTACCACAATATAGATTCTGACCTGGGGTCAGGGAGGAGGAGAGATTTCTTTCAGGAAGGGCTTGGACATGCCCCTCTAATACATGATCAGTGGATTTAATCCAGGGTGAGGCTTGTGAGGAAAAGCATCAGCCTGTCTGCACGACTGTGCAGAAATTATACCACATCTCCCTGCTGACACGATGAGCAGCAGGGCTGGACAGGCCTCTTGTTTCCCATGGATCTGATGAACCACAGTGGAGGCTGTCATCAGGGCTGCTGTGCTCAACGTATAGGACTTCACACTTGACTGTGGTGAAGTCCATCCTGTCTTTTTGACTTTAATTGCTGATGGTGACTTAGCATTAAGCTCTTCATCCCAAACCAACTCAAAATGTGCTTTCGTTTGAATCTGCAAACAGGCCTGAAGCTGTCCAGCAGGCGTTCCAAGGCCTCGGGCCTGGCTTCTCTGGCTACACAACCTATGGGTGGCTGCAGCTCTCCTGGTTCCAGCAGATCTATGCAAGACAGTACTACATGCAATAGTGAGTCCCACTGTGCTGAATGTGGCCATGCTCCTGGGAATGGGGAGAAATCCCATCTGTGCTGTAAGGTGCAGAAGGGAGAGAGGGCTGTCTCCCAGAGTCCTATTCTTTGTGGGTTTTGGTGTAGTTGAGAGGAAACGACAGCTTCCTGATTTGTGTATTGATGTAGAATTAGTTCCAGATAAGCTTTGCTATATGGTTCTTCTCAGACATTCTAAAGACATGGTGCTTTGTACTTTTAGTGCCTCTTAGTTCTTCTCCAGGAGGCAGAGGCAGGTAGATTTCTGTGAGTTTTGAGGCCACCTTGGTTTATATAACAAGTTCCAGGCCAGCCAGAGATCACAGATACATAATGAGTTTCAAAATATGCACATACCCATGTACACACACACACACACTTTTTAAAAAGAATGAAGACAAACTCAGTGTACACATTCCTACTCATAATTGGTAACAGTGAAAGGCCCCACACTGGCTGAAAGTGCCCCGTCTTTATGATGCCTTGCCTTCAGAGTCTGCTTTTGTTGTTTTTATTTTAGCTTGGCTGCCACTGCTGCATCAGGAGCTTTTGTCCCAACACCAAGTGCACAAGAAATTCCTGTGGTCTCTACCCCGACTCCAGCCCCTATTCACAACCAGTTTCCAGCAGAAAACCAGCCAGCCAATCAGAATGCAGCTGCCCAAGTGGTTGTTAATCCTGGAGCCAATCAGAACTTGCGGATGAATGCACAAGGTGGCCCTCTAGTGGAAGAAGATGATGAGATAAACAGAGACTGGCTGGATTGGACCTACTCAGCAGCAACCTTTTCCGTTTTCCTCAGCATCCTCTACTTCTACTCCTCCCTGAGCAGGTTCCTCATGGTCATGGGCGCCACCGTTGTTATGTACCTGTAAGCAGATGGGTTCTCTGTTTTCCTTTACTGAAATGACACTGGACTGTGACTTGAGTACAGATACCTTGTTTTAGTCTGTGGCCCTTGAAGGGGGTGTACTTAAATTCTGTCATTCAGTGTAAGAAGTCTACAGCTTGGCTGCATCAGTCAGAATGCAGAAATCCTGTGTTAGTGCAAGAAGAATGTTCTCATCTTCCAGATAAGTGAATAAATGACCTTCAGGCAGTGAGCTTATGAAGTACAGTAAACAGCCACACTGTAGCACAAGAGGTTGTGTTTGTTTCCAGCAGGACAGAGTGGTTTTTATCAGGCTGTAGCTATCTTTGAGGGCAAAGGTCAGACAGTGACTGTTGTCTCAACCATGAAGGGCCTGTGATCCTTTACAGAAGAGCTGTTTGCTTCAGCTGTTCATGTGCTAGAGTAGTAGCTGCCAACTGGAGATAATTCTGTATCCTCTCCCAGGGGACATTTGGCAGTGTCTGGAGGATGTCACTGCCAGAAGGCTGGTCTGTGGTTGAGTGAGTGGCAGCAAGAGATGCTTCTAAGTTTCTAGCAGTGTACAAGAGAGTGCACACTGTGAGGATCCAGCCCAAGAAAGCTTGGCCTACAGGGATAGGTCTCTGGCTAGAATGGAAGGAGGAAAGTTTTGCTTATAGTAAAAATGGGGTTTTTCTTTAGGTTTTAAAAATGTAAGAAGCACAACCATTCTTAATATTTTGTCTTGAAAGTTGAATTTTGTTAGATTTTCCAATTAGAGCCTTTTATCAAATATTTCTATATAATGTGGGAAATTACCAATACGGAGCCAGGTAGAGATACTGTATCTCTACAGCAGTCTCTACAGCAATCCGAAAGTGAAACCGAAAGTCACCAGCCACCTGACCGCCTCTCACTCTACATCACCCTGACCACGCCCTCCCAGGCATGGTCAGGCCCTAGAATCAAACATTTAAATGACCGAACTTAGGCTATTATTATATTATATATGTATGTATTACATTGTGTGTGTGTGTGTGTGTGTAGTTTTATATCTGAATGTATTTCCTACTTCTGTCAAATTTGGTTTGTTTTTATCTCTGTGGTGCTGGGTATAGGACCCTGAGCCTCCTCTATCCAGGCAAGCAAGCACACTTTCTCTAACTTATAGTCTCAACTTGTTCCCTTTTTTTTTTTTTTTTTCAATTTTGAGACAAGGTCTCAATAAGCTGACCAGACTGACATTGAACTCACTCTGTAGCCAAGGCAGGCTTTGAACTTTAAACCCTCCTCCTGTAGCCTCCCAGCCAGCTGTGATTACAGGATTACCAGGCTGAGGCTACTGCATGCTGACTCTGTTGAGGTTTTCAAGTGCCAGGTTTAGTTCCTATTAACAAGTATTTATTAACACATACTGCATGCCAGATGTTAATTTATTGCCAGTGAGTAAAACATAAGTCCTGCCTTTAAGGACCAGAGGCCTGAGAAAATCTAGGAGACTAATAAGCTGGCTGTGCAGGTGCCATTACGTGAGTTTCTCGACCTTAGACTCTTGTGTAGATCCCACGTGGCTTAACTAAAGTGCTGTTTGTGCTCTCTCCAAAGGCATCATGTCGGGTGGTTTCCATTCAGACAGAGACCAGTTCAGAACTTCCCGGACGATGGTCCTCCTCAGGAAGCCGCAAACCAGGACCCCAACAATAACCTCCAGGTACAGGCCTCCCTGCCCTGCCACGAGCTTCAGTCAGTCCTCAGCCTTCAGCCTTTCAGACTCATGGGCTGCCATTTTTTAAGGCTAAGTATTTCATGGTTGCAAAAGAAATTTATTCTTATAGCAGCTATTTTTAAGACTTTGACTATTCTATATAGGCATATGGCAATTGAAATTTTTACATATGTAATGATGGGGGTTTGGTCCACATTTTGAGAATAAGAGATACGCAACTGAGCATTTAACTATGGAAAGTACTGATGGATAGTCATTCTAGTTGACTAGGCACATAAACACTTCTCAGAATAGAGTTTCTGAAAATAACACGTAGAAACAGAATCTCCATAAGGAATATTAATGCATAACCCTAAAGGATATACTTTATAACAAAAATTGCCTCTGTAGTCTGGCAGCACTGGGTTGCCTTGGTTGATTTCTTAGCCCAGGGCACTTCCCAAATTGGAAGACTAGTTAGTGTGTGGCCAAGTTAATTACTATTTGATAGTAGCTGAAGGTCAGGGTATTTCAGTTCCTCTGACATTGGCCAAGAGGAATGAATGTTCAGAACTGTGTAAGGTCAGCTGCAGATGTGCTGTAGACACTGAGAAGTACCTCCTGCAGCCAAAGACTCATCCCCCAGGGATCAGTTGGCCTGCTGGGCTTTGCCTTGAGCTGTCCTCAGGATAGGTGTCCTTTAGACTCTAATCGTTTTTCTCATGTGGTTTTGTCTATAGGAAGGCACAGATCCTGAAACAGAAGACCCCAACAGCCTCCCTCCAGATCATGAAGTGCTGGACCCCGAGCAGACCAGCCCTTCGTTTATGAGCACAGCATGGCTAGTCTTCAAGACTTTCTTTGCCTCTCTTCTTCCAGAAGGCCCACCAGCTATAGCAAACTGATGATACTTATGCTCTGTCGCTGGAGGCTTTGACAGCTCAGACTGGATCATCTGGCTCCAGCTCATTTTCCTCACCTGGCGTGACTCAGCAGAGTCATTGAAAACCCACAGGATGGTGGTGTGCTTTTGTGCCAAGCAGAAGCACAAACTAAGACATGAAGCCGTGATACAAACTGAACAGGGCCCCTCATGTCTTTATTCTGAAGAGCTTTAATGTATACTGTATGTAGTTTCATAGGCACTGTAAGCAGAAGGCCCAGGGTCGCATGTTCTGCCTGAGCACCTCCCCAGATGTGTGTGCATGAGTGCTGTACATGGAAGTCATAGATGTGTGTGCATGTGTGCTCTACATGGAAGTCATAGATGCAGAAATGGTTCTGCTGGTTCGATTTGATTCCTGTTGGAATGTTCAAATTACACTAAGTGTACTACTTTATATAATCAGTGAATTGCTAGACATGTTAGCAGGACTTTTCTAGGAGAGACTTATGTATAATTGCTTTTTAAATGCAGTGCTTTACTTTAAACCGAGGGTGACTTGGCAGAGGTGAAACCTTTGCTGGGTTTTCTGTTCAATAAAGTTTTGCTATGAATGACTGTGGCAGAGACTCCCGTTGTCCTGTCAGTTTGCTTTGTCCTTTGTCACTGGAGAATCAAGAGTTCACTACTGATTGTTAGGTGACCCTAATGCTTCTTTTCCTCAAGGGCTGTTTGTACCAGATGAGGCATGAGACAATGAGGCTACAGAAGCTCTTGTTAACTAGGGCTGTGCCTGTGGATGTCCCCATTTCCTACCTAAATGCCACTGGTTTATGTCAGAACCCACCTCCAAAGTATTCAAAGCCAATGGCATTCAGTCCTGGGACTAATTATTTCTTCCTGTGAAAAACCTTAATTTCAATTGAGAAAGGAAAACATGAGCCTAGAATTTCTCATTCACCAACCCAGGTCCCTCATGAGTGACTTAGAAGCTGTGTTCCCCTGAAAATGGTCCTTATGGCTGTGTAGCTATAGTCAGAGACTGCCAAAAAACCAAGCCCAGAGTCTCATTTTGGAAGTGCATGAGCTACAATACATGGTGCTCTCTGAATGTGAAAGAGATGGGGTTATGACAGCAGGCATACAAAGGGGGTTAAATGGTGTGAGCCTATAAGCAGAGATTTGGATTCAGTGCTCTGGCAAAAGGGGTTAGGAAGCGGGTCTAAATGGGCCCAAAGATGGCCTCCACCAATTGAAACAGTAATGTTGGAGCTGCCTTAGTATATTACAGAGGAAGGAACCCAAAACCTTATGGAAATTGCAGTGTTGGAGAGGACTTTTCAAGTTTTACTCCATCATCAAAGGGAAGTGGTATGTATATGAAAGCTCCCATGTCCGTGGTCCTCACCTCTGATAATTTCCTCTCTTTATCAGTCTGTTCCTAAGGCCTCATACAAATTCTCTGACTGGCTGACAGGAAGACTCTGCAGACCTGCTTCAAAGAGTTCTGCACAAGATGTAGGCAGCACCTGGAAAAGGATAGCTTGTAGCATTCTACTCTTTCTGGGACACCCAAAGGCAGTGGTATAGGAACACTCTCCTTTCTCAATTGAAATTGAGGTTTTTCAGAGGAAGAAATCATTAGTCCCAGCACTTAATGCCATTGGCTTGGATTTGGAGGTAAGCTCAGTGGGTTCTGACATAAGCCAGTGACATTTAGGTAGGAAATGGGGACATCTGAGGGCACAGCCCTGGTTAACAAGAGCTTCCGTAGTCTCATCCCTCACTGGTACAAACATACCTTTAGGAAAAGTATTAGGGTCACCTAACAATCAGTAGCAGAACTTCAGGTACTGGCATCACATGCTTATCAAGAGAAATAACCAGAGCCACAGTGTGTACTGACTCGACCATGTTTGTAATTATACTGTGGTGCGTGCCAGTTACTCTGTATACTGCTTATGGGCTGTGGCCATATGGGTTTAGCTGGTTGGGCAGGGACTTGGAAGAAACAAGACTGAGAAGCTGATGACAGGAGGTCTGGGGAAGACATGTAGGAAGACCTCTGAACAGGCAAAGATCCAGCAGTATATGTGTCCTGGTCCTATGTGAATTCTAGCCAATTGGTAAGCTCAACAGAAATGGCTTTTAGAAAGAGGACAGGAGGACCTGTTTGTAGATAGCACCATTGTCCCATAGGCTCACGAATAGTGTCCGGGTGACAGGGATGGAGGTCTTACCTAGATTGACCAACACAGACTTCCACTCATGGTGAACCTGCTGCAGCCACTACTGAGTGCTCAGTCTGCCGGCCACAGAGATGGTTATCAAGTCCTTCGTTTCTGTTGATATGGAGCTGTCTTCCCTGGAGTGTTTCAGGCCAGTGCCACTCCATCTTCATGGTACTCCATACAGCCTGGCCTCTGGCCAAGGGACCTCCTACTCAGTACATGCAGGGGGCAGTGGGTTACACTTAGTAGGATTTGCTGGTTTATCAAGTTCCCCATTACACTGGACCAAATCAAAGCATATCCACGTGTGGCCTGCTTTGGAAACCAGAGTGTTAACAGATAATCTAGTTAAGGTGAAATCACACTGAACAGCCATCTGAGAACAGTTTGAACCCTGAGGGAGGACAATCTTGTGAAGACAGACAGAGACTGGATTTGCTGCCGAGCAAAGCCAACTATTGCCAACACCACCAGAAGGAGCAAGAAAGACTCTTCCATGAAGATTTCAGGGGCACAACCCTGCTGACACCTTCATTTCCCCTCCCCTCCTCTAAACTGTGAGAACACACACCTGTTTACTTTGTGCCTGCTTCCTGGCTTGGGGTGATTTGTTATGGAAGTCTGAAGAGACAGCCTGTCTTCTGAAGCATCGGTGGAGCGGCCTTCTGAGTACTCAATCACAGGACCACCACATGGCAGTGCTTGCAGGGTAGGGACAATGTCCACTGAGGGGCTGTATGTACTGAATCGGCCAGGACTGGGCATGACAATGCCCCAACTTCTGCTTCTTGGCCCCACGTCCTTAGGCCCTATGGTCTAGGGCTTAGGCCATATGGTGTTTATAAGATTTCTAGTAAGAACCAAAACCCCCAAACCAGGTAGCCTAAAGACTATCTCTGGAAGTTCTGAAGGCTTGGAATCTGAAGGTATTTGGCTGGGTGCTTCCAAAGCGGGGTTCTGATGGAAAATCCATTTTGGACCTCTCACTCTTAGTGTCCCAGCAACTTGGTGGGCTCAGGCTAGGTAGCTACCCCAATCTACTTTCTCCCTGCATCTTTGCCTGGCCCAATCCCCTCTTTCTGTGCCTCTGTATCTTCATGTCATCTCACAAGGATACAAGCCATTAGATTTAAGTCTGAAAGTGCCTCATTTCCATATAAGCACACTTGCTGAGGTTCTGGATGGACATGGATTTGTGAGTGATATATTCTGAGTCTGTCCCCCTAATTTTCATGTTGAAAACAATCCTCAAATTCATCTATTGATGCTCTTTGAGGGTAACACCATTGGGAAGTAATTAGTGTTAGCTGGGATCACAAGGGTAGGGCCCCTCGATGTGATTAGTAGCTTTCTGAAATAGACCCCAGTTTATAGCTCCCTGATTCTGGCCATGTGAAGTCTTCCTCCATATTATCATGCTGCCAAAACCCCTCCTGACCATATGCTGACACCATGACATTGAGCTCCCTAGCTTGCTTAACTGTGAGTTACATAAACCTCTATTCTGCACAAACCATCAGGCTGTAGTATTCAGTTATAGCAACTGAAACAAACCAGCACAGGATCAACCCACAACAGGGCACAATTAAACTGGATGCTAAGCATGCCATGGTCTGGCTGCTTTGGGCTTCCTGTGTCTCTGCAGTGACATGTTACCAAGGAAGCTACCCTATGGACTAGAGTAATAGATCCTGGTGATTGAGAGCAAACCAGGCTGAGGCATGGCAGAAGTAAGGGGATGCTGGGATACAGAAGCTGTGTCTCCACAATGTCACCTTCCCAAAGCAGCGACTGCATCTCAATTCAGGTAGGACTGCAAGGGCGCAGGTCCTTGAGAAAAAAGTACTGGATCCCCTAAACATGGAGTGAAGCACCCATTAGTGAAGCGTTCACTAAGAACAAAGGAATGTGTAGTAGGCATTGGAGGAATTGATGAGAAGCAGCAGTGCAGCCATGTGACCAGCTTCCTGTGAGTAACACCATTGTCAAGATCACTTCCTCCTTGTTATGACTAGCTGCTGGAAACTTGTACATGACACATCCGTGTCCCGCTGTTTCCCTCCCTCTCTCACCCTTTATTGTCTATCATAAGACATAAATGGTTTTTAATTCATGTCCTGGCATGTTCTCAGGGAGATACAAGTTCTCAGGGAGCAGAGTGGCCATCACCAGGGACTCTGTATCCCCTTCTGGGGAGAAAAAGGTCTGTGTGTTTCCACTGCATGAGGAATAACTATCTTTTTAGATGGAAGTGTGATTTATGTTTTGCATTTATTTGGAAGTTGAAGATGGCCCGAGGATGTGCCAAGTTGACAAAAGTGAACTGCAGTGCTCCAACCCAGCCTGGCTGAGCCCAGCTCTCCAAACATATAAACAGCATGGTCTGACTTGCTTGCAGCCAGGTACCTTCAAATCAAGGACAGTCCTCCCTAACCTGGAAAGGCCACACTCAATTAGCTCACAGACCTGAGGTCTCCTTGGAGAGGAGAAATTTGGCTGCAGCCTTAGATCCCTGCCTGGGGTCCCTCGATGGCAGACCAGGCCAGCCACGATCACATCTCACTTCTCTGGCAGAAGGTGGACTACTACAGAGTCTCAGCTTCTTGTCCCTGTGGGTCATGTTGGCCAAAATGGGTTGCTCTGACAGGCTAGCACTCTGGTTGAGTCCAGGTCCTCTTCTCTTGCTTGTGTCTGAGGACAAAGCATATGGAGTATCTCCAGCAAAGGCTGACATTTCCCTGTCTAGGAGAGGGCTGGGATCTGTAGAAAGAGGCAGGCCTCACCCAGAGGATGATTTAAGGAGACCGGAAGTGACGAGAGCTGGGATGTCAGGTTGGGTGGCTGTCTCCCACCATTACCTTGGCTATAGAGGAGGCATGCCAATCAGCCTGTGACAAAACAACCAAGAAACTCAACTTACCAGAAAGCGATACTTTGGCTGCTGGCTTCAAGGGGTTCAGATCACAGTCACCTGGCTCCATTGTCCCCAGGCCTATGTGAGACAGAACAGAGGGGCAGAGGGTGTGTGGGGCAGAAATGCTCTGTTTGTAGAGTCTAAGAAGTGAGGAGAGAGATGGGGCAGGGAAGAGGAGGGAAGGGTGTTACTAGAAGGAAGAGAGGAGAGTGGTGGAGGGAGGAAGAGAGGGAGGTATGGAGGAAGGGAAGAGAAAAAGGAAGAAGAGAGAGGAACAGAAAGAAGCCAGGGATAAAATACATCCAGCTGACAAAGGGCTCACTGCTCTGGGATCAGCTCCCTCCAAGCAAGTCTACCTCCTGAAGTCCATGCCACCTCGAAGAAGCCAGTAAGCTATGACTCCATGGATCAGTCCACCAGCAAGGTCAGTGCCCTCCTAAGTCAGTTACTCGCTAAAGACCCACCTCTAAACATGTCTGCACCGGGGGACCAAGCCTTCAATGTGAACTTTTGGGGAGGCACTTATGATTCAGACGTAGTATTTGGCTTTTCTGGTGTCCCCTGTATCCATGAAAATGTGTGCTCCTGAGGACAGAGGTCCTCACCAATGTCAAGCGGTGGGGCACATCCCACGGCTGGCGGGCCAGAGCATAACCATGTGCACAGCATTACCCACACTCAGCAGGCAGCACAGCAAACCCACTTGGGGTTTGCATCTTTGTAGGTCAATAGAGATTGCACTAGGGCGCAAATAGACATAACATGTCAAAAGTTAAAGAGAAAAAGTAGAAGGAAGAGGAATTATGGGTTAGTGGATGGATGGTAGTGGTTTGAGTGGGGACTAAGCAGTGGTCAGTGAAAGCCTTAATGAAACTGAACTGACTAAAGAACTGTAAATGCAGGGGTGCTGGGGCAGGAATGAGCTTGGCACACAACCTGTATGATAGCTGAGCCAAAAGAAGTGCTAGGAGATGAGGTCCAGAAGTGGGCTGAACAGGCCATGTAGGATACTATCAGCCAAAGTGTGGAACACAAGTCTCAGCTGAAAGAAGGTGGGGCCGCTGGAAGAGCTGTGAGCCATGAAGTCTGATGGTGGTGTCCTCCATGGAGCTTGAGTTTAAGGAAGAGGAAGGATAAGCCAAGTGTCATCACTGATGTGTGAAGTCACTTCCTCCCTTAGTGGGCCAATAGACAATGACAATCCCATAGGCCGTATCAGTTAGCACCATAGCTCTTAGGTTATGAACACTCTTGGGTTCCTTTTTTATTGTCACAGGCAGTTGCGAGCTTCCCAACATGGGTGCTGGGAATCAAACTCAGGTCCTCTGCATGAGCAGTACACACTCTTAACTGCTGAGCCATCTCTCTAGCCCATTCTCTTGTTCTTAACAGGCACTGAAGGATCCATCTCTTAGAGTGGGTCCCTTATGGCTAGAGAAAGGATGCCAAGAAGACCAGGCCTACTGCATCCCCACGGGGCTACAGCAAACATATGCAGAGCCAGCTTGAGGAGGGGGAGCAGACAAGAGACAGCAGAGAGTGCTGACAGAGGCAGGATTTGGGACCAGGAGGCACTCACTGCAGCACCACCTTATAGTAGTGTGAGCAGTGGCAGAAGACATAGCAGGAAGGCAGAAGGCTGTTCTGATGACAACTGTCTGTCTGTGGCCAGCCTGGGATTGTTCCCACGGAGGGCAGTAGGGTTGGTACAGGAGACCGGTTTGCATCCAGCATGGCGCCTGAGAGAGATCACACTGCCTCAGAGTTCTTGTTTCCATGCAGATTGGCATGGCCTCTACATGAGACACCAGCTCTGCCAACACAGAATTCACAAGGCTCCAAGGAAGTCACACACTCTTTCCAAAGGTCACCCAGGTGACACAGGTGTGGATCATGCTGGATGAAGGACCAATTTGTTTACTGTGCTTTTTTTTTTTTTTAATGTATTAGGTGAATGTGTTCTCCATTTGAAATGAGGATATAAAGTCCCCCCTTAAAATACATTTAAGTAAAAGAGAGAGTTAAAGGTTTTGAAAAGCTAAGTATCAGAAGCCTGTTGCATAGGCAGAAAAGGTGACAGTCTTGGCCATGGTTCCTGCAGGACTGACCGGCAGGAGACACTAAACCCCTAGGGTTTAGTGATCATGAAAGTGTTGTGAAAGACATGAGGTGAATTCTGAAACATGTGTCCATTGGGGTGCATGCCGTAGGACTGCCTGTGTACTGGTGGGTAAGTGTGTCTCACAGTCAGATGTCTCCCGGTATCTACGTATAGGTGGCATGTGCATATGTGCACATGGACATACTATATACACAGGTGCATGAGGCTACCATGTGCATGTCATTTATCTGGGCAGGTATGTGAGCAGAGTGTATCAGGAGTGTGCATGTTTTGGGTGGCTGCTGTTATGGGGGTGGCAAGTAGAGTAATTTTCTCCCAACATTCAGCATTACAGTAAGGGATTAAGCTGGGCTGGGAGCCAGGACAGCCTGCCACCAGCCACCAGAGGGCAGAAAATGTCTGGGTGGAAGCTGATTCAGCCAGTCCCAATTCCGCTGTTTTCTTGGGTCTCTAGTAGGCAAGGTCAGCTTTGAGCCTGATGCCAAAGGCCTTGGTGTCTCTTTGCCTCATTGCCATCTCTCCTGACCACCTTCAGGCCTCTGCCTTATCCAGTAATGTCTAGCTGACCTTTCCGGAAGGCCCAGGGCTCAGAAAGAAGACTGGTTGTTACATAGTGGATTAGGACCTGGAGGCAGCCCAGGATCCTTTGAGATCCTACGAAGGGTGCTCTGGGACCAGCCAGCATGAATTCCTGAAGTACCAATGCCATGGCCTCCAAGAGCAAGGCTGGCCTGATTCTTCTGTCTCCCTCACAGTGTGGACTCTGTTGGGAGGTACTGCACTGGGCACTCTGGAACTGTCTGCCATTCCTGCTCTCAGTCCTAGGCCTGATCAGACCATTGCCAAGCCCAGCCTTGGCCCTGGCTTGTGCCGAGTGGGCCCCTCTGGGGATTCATGGTAGGGTACATGCACTGGCGGAAACATCCCAGGAACAGTCTGGTGGTGACAGAAGTGACCAACAGGGAGCTCAGTTTATCAAGTTTACTGAACCTCTGCTCTGTGATGAACTAGCCTTCTGTGGTGGGCAGGCCGTCTATTGGAGGCTCTCAACATCTCACAGGTGCACAGGCACTAGTGGGCAGGTTCTCCTTCCAGCCAGAAAGGAGGGTGACACACACTGGGAACAGGGCAGTGAGCTGTGGACCAAGAGCTGTGCTCAGTCCTCCTACTTCCCATGCAATAGCTTGTCTCGTTCTCACTCCCTTTGAAAGGAAGCCCCGAGGTTCTGAGAGATTCCACAGCTGCCAGTCACACAGCTGATGAGTGGCCAAAGATGGACTCCCATTAGACTCCACATCACCTGGTAATTTTACTGTAGGTCTGTGGCCTACTATGTCTGTGCTCAAATGTGGAGGAGTGGCAGTCCTATAGATAGGTCTCAAGGGTAACAATAGCCCTGCCCTAGCCTTTCAACTTAATAATTTAGTGTCTGTCCTTTCAGAAAATTCTCTATAGAATAACATACACACCCAGGGCTGGGTTACCTGGTTTACAGAAATGAGACGATTACAGCATATCCTTACCTATGCACTCTGCTACAGATTCAATAGCCCTCGGGTAAAATGCTAAGCTTCATTCCCAGAGCTAATGTAAAAAAAAAAAAATCCCAAACAAAACAGACCCAGGCATAGCTGCTACTTGCTCGTAACCCCAGCACTGAGAAGGCAGAAACAAGATTTCTGGGACTTGATGCCAACCAACCTAGCCTACTTGATGGGTTCCAGGCACGCGAGAGAGTTTATTGCAAAAAAGAGGGGAGGGTGGATGGTGCCTGAGGAGCCACACTGGAAGTTGTCCTTTGGCCACTCCATGTTTGCATATGCGCCTGAAAAGACAGGATACTCACAAATTGTACTCTTGCTGACATGTACGTGAAGTTATGACTACAACAGCCATTTCTGTACTGGATGCGTATGGAAGTTTTTCCCTTGCCATCATTCCAAAAACCTACAGTATAACACTTAATTACATGGCATTTCCTTGCATTGTGTGTTATAAGTCACCTGGAGACACTTAAAGGGTAGGGGAGGGTATGTGTGGTCCTACAGAAAGAAAGACAGCTCTGATATAATTTCTGAAACCTGATAATGTTGCTGTTAATGGGGGAAAATTTTGAAGATAAGGAGATATTTGCAGGCCGGGCATTGGTGGCACACGCCTTTAATCCCAGCACTCGGGAGGCAGATGGATGTCTGTGAGTTTGAGGCCATCCTGGTCCACAGAGCGAGATCCAGGACAGGCTCCAAAGCAACACAGAGAAATCCTGTCTCAAAAAAACAAAAGAAGAGAAGAAGGAGGAGGAGGAGAGAGGGAGGAGGAGGAGAGAGAGAGAGGAGAGAGAAGAAGGAGAAGAAGAAGAAGAAGAAGAAGAAGAAGAAGAAGAAGAAGAAGAAGAAGAAGAAGAAGAAGAAGAGAGAAGAAGAAGAAGTTTTGAGATATGATTTGAGGATGAAGGCGGGAAGGTTGTAAATGAAATCACGTGTCCTTATCAGAGTGAAGCAGACCAGGTAAAGTCAGGGTGAGCATAGAAGCTAAGATGAGTGACATGACCACTCATCAAGGCGCTCTGGCAGCTACCAGCGAGGACAAGGCCAGGAATGGACCAGTCCATACTCAGTACCTCCAGGGAGCTGGCCCTGTTCACCCCTCAGTCCCAGCCCCATGCTACCAGCTGCAGACTTAAAATATGTTTGTTTGTTTGTTTGTTTTTTAAAAGCATGTTTCTGTTGTTATAAGCACTGAGTAGGAATAATTTGTTACAGCAACACAGGAAACTCATACAGGCTCCAAATGCCCAGCAAGAACTTATCAGCAAACAACAAAGCCATCATTTTAAGTTGTAGACTCAGAATAGCTTATGTGGCTTGAGATCACTTTTGTAAAAGATATTCAATGATGTGGTGGTGATTGTGTGTGTGTGTGTGTGTGTGTGTGTGTGTGTGTGTGTGTGTGTGTGTGTTGGATGAGAAAACATCTATTACTGATTAACCAGTATAGGGTCTTCCTGGCAAAGACCTGCGTACAATGGCAGTCAGTCTCACTGGCAAACTGTTGGGGGGAATATAGATATTCAATTGGGAGCTCATTTGATACATTGGATTACTGTGAAAGAATAAATAAACAAAAAGAAAAGGATAACATTAAGGAGTAGAAAGGAGAGGCAGGAAAGAAGGCTCAGCTGTTGAGAGAACTGACTATTCTTCCAGAAGACCCTGGTTCAATTCCCAGCACCCACATGGCAGCTTACAACTGTCTGTAACTTCAGGGGATCCAATACCCTCACACAGACATACATGCAGGCAAAACATCAATGCACATAAAACACCATACAAATAAATAAATAAATATTTTTTAAACTAGAAAGAAATTCTGCAAAAATAAAAATAAATAGTAAATTTGAATGTAGCTTTTGAGCAGAACAAAAATCCTATCTACACACACTTAGTCTTAGTTACTTTTCTATTTCTGTGACAAGGAAACTTATAAAGAAGACATTTAATCTGGGTGTTCAGTTAGAGAGTTAAGAGTTTATGACCTTCATGGTGGGGAGTATTGCAAAAGGCAGGCAAGTATGGTGCTGGAGCAGTAGCTGAGAGCTTACATATAGATCCACAGGTATTGGGTGTGGGGAGACAGACAGACAGACAGACAGACAGACAGACAGACAGACAGACAGACAGACAGACAAAGCTAACTGGGAATGGCATGGCTTTTGAAACCTCAAAGCCCATCCCCAGGACACATCTCCCACAAGAATACACCTCCTAATTCCTCCCTGAATAGTTTCACTAG
Organism: Cricetulus griseus; assembly: GCF_003668045.3. Classification (NCBI taxonomy): domain Eukaryota; kingdom Metazoa; phylum Chordata; class Mammalia; order Rodentia; family Cricetidae; genus Cricetulus; species Cricetulus griseus. The sequence goes on from NC_048596.1 coordinate 170,639,980, forward strand.
CTGGAAGCCAAACATTCAACTATGTGAGCCTATGGGCTATTCTCACTCAAACCACATTCTTATAGAGAGATTGTCACAATATAAGAAAGAAGTCCTCAATAAAAGACTTTCTAGGGGCAGGAAAGTTGCTCCACAGGTGGGTACTGCTCTTCCAGAGGACTAAGTTCAGTTTCCAGCACCCAGACCAGGGGGCTCACAACTGCAACTCCAGCTCTATTGGGATCTGATGCCTTCTTGCCCCCATAAGCAACTGTGCTCACCTATACGTATCACCCCCACAACACACTCAAGTACATGTAATTAAAAATAAAAATAAAAATATGTCTTTTAGATTAATAAATGAAGATTTTCTTGGGGATAGCTCTTTCAGCAGTTAAGTATCTCTCTTTAAGGGGACTCAAGTTCATATCATGGCACCCAAGTTGGGTGGCTCAGATTGCCTGTAACTCCAACGCCCAGGGGAATCTGATGCCCTCTTCTGGTCTCTGCAGGCAACTGCACTCACAGGCACATACTCATACACAGACAGACAGACAGACACACAAACACACACACACATAATTAAAGAATAAAAATAAATATTTAGAAGAGATTGCTGCTGTGTGTGGTGTTACATGCCTTTAATCTCAGCACTTGGAAGACAGAGGCAGGCAGATCTCTGTGAGTTCAAGGTCTGCCTGGTCTACATAGTGAGTTCCAGGACAACCAGTGGTCTGTAGAAAGACCCTGTCAAAAAGAAGAAGAAGAAGAAGAAGAAGAAGAAGAAGAAGAAGAAGAAGAAGAAGAAGAGAAGAAGGAGGAGGAGGAGGAGGAGGAGGAGGAGGAGGAGGAGGAGGAGGAGGAGGAAAGGAAGGAAGGAAAAGAAAAATAGTTGTTGAATGAAAAATAGCTGTTGTCACAGACTGTTGAAAGTGACAAACCCAGATGTAAATGGCACTCATCACTTGAAATGGGTGGAGTCATTGATAATACCAGTTTTTTTCCTCCATCAGAATTGTTTTTTAATAGAAGAATGAAGAATATTTATAATGATTTTTAAAACACAAATAAAGAAAAAATACAGTTTTGTGTGGAGTTGGGGTGGGGAAAACTAGGTTATAATACAAGATCAACTGTATGACTTCAGACAGAGCAAAGTGAAATAGAATTTTAGAAGCCAAAGACATCAGGGGAGGCTTTCTGGATGTGGTGCTATTAGAAGTAAAAGTACAGAGCTGGAGAGATGGCTCATAGGTTAAGAGCAGTGGCTGCTCTTCTAGAGGACCCTGGTTCAATTCCCAGCACCCACATGGTGGCTCACAACTGTCTGTAACTTCAGTTCCAGGGGATAGTACATACACATAGGCAAAATACCAATGCACATAAAACAAAAATAAAAAGGAATCACAAGAAAAAGTAGAAATGGAAGAAACCAGGGGCCAGTAGAGAGAGCAAAGCAAGGCAGAACCCTGAGAAGATCTGGTTCCTCCATGCCTCATCAGTGGTGTGCTGGTTAAGGCAGGAATCAGGACTCAGACTTCTCTGATGGCTGTGGTGTGAACTACTGGTGACATTACTGAGTACAGAGGTCAGAGACGCAGGACCCCACCCCACCATGTAGTCCTTTCCACTCTACAGACATGTTATGTGCCAATGACACCAGGAGCCCCGATAGCAAGAAACTAATAACATAAAGGGGGACAGTTTTGAGCTTCAACACTAGTATTCTACTGACATTTGCACAAACCAGTTTTTCCTGTCTGATAACCAGCTTGTAAATGCCTGAGAAGCTAACCATTGACCACACCAAGTTGTCCAGGCTCCTGCCACACTCCTGGGTTTTGGTACTTGCATAACATCAAGCCTGAAACCCAGCTTGAGTTTGAGCTAAGTCACTGATCCTCTGTAGGAATGCTGGCATCTCCCCCAGGCTTTGTTACAAACAGGAGGCCACAACTCTCCTGTCCCTCCAGTTCTGTCCTTGCAGCCAGGAGGCCTTCCTGTCCCAGCTGGCTAACCCCTTGTTCTGTTACTCTCAGTTCCAATTGCCTGCTGCTAACAAACACCATGTACTGGAGACACTGTCAAGAAAACAGGTTTGGTTTGGCTCACATCCTGGTCTAAGGCCAAGGTGCTTATCTGCCGGTGCCTTCTGGCTGACAGTCTCAAGACAAGGGAGCAACAAGGATTGCATGAGCATGTTTGTATACAAGCATGTATGGCCCCACTATGGCCACATCTCCTCCGTGTGTGTGTGTGTGTGTGTGTGTGTGTGTGTGTGTGTGTGTGTGTGTGTGTACATCAGAAGCCAACCACAGATGTCTTCCACAATGCTTTTCACTTGTTTTTAAAACAGGGTCCAGGACAGCCAGGACTGCTTCACAGTCTCAGAAAACAAACTAACAAAAACAAAAAACAATAAACAAAAAACAGGGTCCATCACTTTTTACCTGGAGTTCCTCAATTCACCTAGCCTAGCTGCCCAGTAAGCCCCAGAGATCCAGCTGTCTACACCTCCCCAGTACTGGGATTACAAGTGCAGAAACATGTGGCTGCTACACTTGGCTGTTCCCACACCATCCCCTTTATTTGTGTTTATGTGTGGGGGTGTTTTGCCTGCATGTACATCTGTGCACCACATGCATGCAGTGCTTTTAAAGGCCAGAAGAGGGCATTAGGTCCTCCTAAGATTGGAGTTCAGTTTTAAGGCACCATGTGGGTGCTGGGAATTGAACACTGGTCCTATGGAAGAGGAACCGGTGTTCTTATCCACCGAGCTATCTCTCCAGCACCATTATCTGAATTTTGACTTAGCCACCTCCCCAGCTCCCCCTCTTCTTATGAAGCCACCAACATTTGGTCACATGGGTTTTATTCTTGATGCTTTGACCCAATTCTACTTTTGCAGATGCCCTGCCTTGCAGTCTTAAACTGGGGGTTAGACCCTAAGATGGCTCCAGAGGGGACAGACCTTATACAAACCTCCATGGCTTTCCCTGTATGATAGGTTCATGATTCCCAGCAGATGTCATTACAACAGTCTCCTAGAATGGGACTCTAAATATCACCTACTTCGGGCCATTACTCCCTTTAATCCAAGCTCCCTCCAGTCATGGGTTACAGGCCTAACATCCCAGAGCACTGGACACAAAGCACCCATCCCCCAGCAAACAATGACATCATTCTTTCCCCTGTGTCCTGGCTAATTTTCCTCCTCCCTGATTCCTGCTCTCCCTCCTCCCTGATACCTGCTCTCCCCCTCCCCATGCCTGCTCTCCCCCTCCCCATGCCTGCTCTCCCGCTCCCCCTGCCTGCTCTCCCTCCTCTCTGATGCCTGCTCTCCCTCCTCCCCATACCTGCTCTCCCTCCTCCCTAATGCCCACTTTTACTCCTTCCTGGTGTCTACATTCTTCCCCATAGCCAACTGTTATTTCAGGAAGGAAATTCATTACTAGCTCTCTTTTTTTTCAAATTTATTTGTTTTTTGTTTCTTTATGTGTGGTTGTATGGAAGCATTTGGAGGCCAGAGGACAGCATTGCATTGTCATCTTAAGGAAAACCACCTCCTTTGATATGTATATAACTTTGAGACAAGGTCTCTTCATGCAGTTCTTACTGCCCTAGAACTCACTGTGTAGAACAGGATGGTCTTGAGCTCACAGAGGTCTACTTGCTTTTACCTTTCAAATGCTAGGATTAAAGACATGCACCACCACACCTGGTTCCACCCCTTCTGTGACAGTTTTTCACTGGCCTAAAGCATATTAATTAGACTAGACAGGCTGGCCAGCAAGCCTCATGGATTCTCCTGCCTCCACCTCCCCAGCACTGGGATTACAGGTATATACCATGCCCAGAATTTTTACCTGGATTCTGGGGATCAAATCAGGTCTTCTTGCTTGTAAGGCAAAGCATTTTACCAATTGGGTAATTTCCCTTTGTTACTAGTTCTTGCTACTGTGTCCCTGCCTAATATCAACTAAATCTAGATCACTGGAAATCTGAGCTAGTAGAATGAGAATTTTCCCCTGGGTTCTGGGTCCAGACAAGCCAGATTCCTCTTTCTAGGTTTATGCTGTAGGACTGTAATTTTTGTATCACTGAATAGATACAGCTTGGGCCCAACATGGATGCACTTTTCTTCAAGTTATCCAAAATCCTGTAAGTAATCCCAATAAACTCATTGATTTACAAAGCTACATTTGCGGGTACTGTTTGCTTTGGTCTATTGTTGGAATGTTTGTTGATTGTCTTCTAAACATTTGTGTTTATGCCCATGGAATATTGCTGTCAGGCTCTGCCACAGGGAGAAGCATCTTTTTTTTTTTTCTAGAGGATGGTGGGTTTTGTGGAGACTTGGGACTGGTCAAGTTGCTGAGAATAAATGACTGTTGCTATGGTGGCGTGACCCAATGCTCAGCTACAAACGGAAGTAAATAATCAGACACCTACCTTACCCTCTTCCCTCCAGGTCCAAGGAGCATTGCTGAAGACAGATAGAAAGGACTTAAGAGAGGGAGGAGGGTGGAGAATAGAGTAGCTATTTCCTCCAAATTGAAACATTTTCTTCTGCAGTGAGGAGGAAGGGTTATAAGACTAAGAAAACAAAAGTTCATGAAACTTACAAGACCCAGAGGGATCAAAAACTTTGGAAATTTCCAAAGCCTCAAGGTTAGATTGAAGGTAGGAGGCCTGTGAGCTGGATAGGGAGCTCCAGGGAGGCAGCTTTTGTAAGTCACCATCCATGCTTGGTTAGGCTGTCCTTGCCCTTGCCCTCACCTTTGTACCCCACCCTGGCTCCCTCTCTCTGACAGCACTAGTAAAATTTAATGGGTTATCCAGGATTTTTCACTTTTTTTCCAGTTAAGATAGTAAAGTTTCACAGGGAGTATGCAGGCTTCAAGGATTCCTCACAGGTTCACATATCAGCGTTCTTATAACTAAAAGTAATATATAAACTTCCCGCAGGCAACAGTAGTGTGGTACTGTGTTCTCAAAGTCAAGTTTTTCTTTCAAAGAAGGTGATCTTGCTGACATGACTGAGCATATCGAGCAGGTTGCAGTACTCTCAGTCAGGTTCCCTTTTAATGATAAAAACGCTTATTTATTCATCTTGATTATTTCTAATGTTTCAATTAAGTTTATTTTATGACATTTTGTGTATGTACATAAGGCATTCTGATTATTTTCCCTGCACACTGTCTCTTGCCTCTCCACCATCTCTGTCAACCCCCTGCCTCCTCCCTACAAGTCCCTTCCTAAGACACACATCTTCTTTATGTGTGAGATACGCTTTAACCAAGGCTATCTGATGGGGAATGTACTGTATATGTTTATCTTATTGATTATTGAATAAAATACTGTTTGGCCAATGAGACAGCAAGTTAGGCAGGACTAGGAGTCAAAGAGGATTCTGGGAAATGTAGTAGAGAAGTGGTGTTCCAGGCAGGAAGTGACATAGCAAGGAGACTCATATTTAAGAAAGGAGAAAAAGGAAGTGTCCCCTTTCCCCTTCGCATCCTCCAGCGGCAGGATGTGAGCCACTGGCAAGAGAGGGCGCCATCGAAAGGCGTCCAATAAGATAAGTCTTATAAAATATATAGATTTATGATAATTAAGACTAAGCTAACAGATGAGAAATCCTAGTCATTGGCCAAGCAGCATTTGAACCTAATGCAAGTCTCTCTGTGTATTAATTTGGGCCCTAACTCAGGTGGGCAGCTGGCGTAAAGCACACATGTGGTGGTGGGGCTCGGCGGCTTTTGGCAGAAAGATTTGTCGTAACAGCTATCTGTTGAGTATTGATTTGAAGTTATTCACAGGACTCTGGTAGACTCACTGGTGGGAGTCTACCACCAGTAGACTTTGAAAGAAAAACTTGACTTTGAGAACACAGTACCACACTACTGCTGCCTGCGGGAAGTTTATATATTACTTTTAGTTATAAGAACTCTGATATGTGAACCTGTGAGGAATCCTTGAAGCCTGCTACTTAGACAATAATTCTCTGCCTTCCAGACTCTACGCATAGCCAAAGTTCAGACCCGGGTGAGGACCCTGAACCCCTCCCCTATCCATGTCTGACTATTGGCAGGCTCATTCTTCTATAGATCCAATGGCGGCAGCCCTAGCTAGTTTGAGTTTGTGTTTACAATTGTGTCTTAGAAGATGGCCTTTTGTAGTCCTCCTTCTTATTCTGGTGCTTGCTTTTTCCTGCCCCCATCCCTCTGTTTTCTGAGCTTTAGATGGAGGGCATGAATGTCTTGTTGGGGCTGAGCCTTCAACCATCGCATACTACCAGCACTGTAAGGAGGTCTCTGCATTCATTATCATCCACTAAGACAGGATTCTCTGATGAAGGGTCAAAATGGCATTTGTCAGGGCCTTGTGGGCTTGTCAGCTCTCTGTCAGTCATCGAGATGTCCTGGGCTTGGAAGATTCCAAAGGGAGTCCCGGTGTGGGCTTTTAAGTGATACAGAAGCCTTTGAGCCATTCATGACCTTGTAAGCAAACCCCTTCCTCCACCCCAGCTCATTGATTCAACACCTAGACTTGGGTGGAGTCATTTCTTTGGTCCTATCAAAAGCAGACAGACATCTTCTCACATATTCCCAGGGAAGTCCTGTGACATCATGACTGGTGCTGTGGCTGTAGCTACCAAGTGCTGATCCTGAAGAGACCCAGTTGAAAACCAGCAGGACCAGCCTCAGGAGAGAGGAGATAGGGCCCTAGAGACCCATCAGAAGTCCCAGACTACCACAGGGTGACCATGATGTCAAGGGGAGTCATTGTGCTGACCCTTGATCTGCTCAAAGGTGAAGGGCCACCAGGGAGCTAAACAAACAGCTGAAGCAGGGATGCTTGGCTGAGGTTGTTTTGTTTTGTTTTGTTTTTGTTTTTGAGGCAAAGGCTCATGTAACCAAGGCTGACCTCAAACTTACTATGTAACTGCCTTTAGCCTAGAATTACTGCCTCTGCTTCCCAGGTGCTGATGTTACAGGCATACACTGCCATGCCTGACCTTCAGGCTTAAGAGCTGAGACAGGGTGAAGACAGCTTGACAGGTGTGCTTTTATGGGTTTGGCTGTTTTGTTTTGAATCCATTACCCTCCCCACTATACTACTTCACAGGTGTGAGGCACTTGCACTGGAGTGTGGAGTTTACCTCCCTGTTTAGTCTGATGACCCATAGTACCCTGATGGGGGCACTCTGGGTCATTACCCTCTGTTGCCCTGGAGTTGTACACAAACAACAACCAGGACAATAGCCCCAGGAAGTCCTCATGATAGTAACAGGAGGCCCCTGTGTGGGTGGGATGCCCAGAAAGGGATGTCTAGGCTAAAGGCTACCTTCCACTCACCCATCCTCTCAGCTGAGGTGGGGGCCCTCACCATGGTTGTGGGTATGAACCTCGAGGGCAGTTTGCCTAGGAGAAGCAGACTGGCCTCTCCGAATCTTGGGGTGTGGCTCATTCCTGCTCCCAAGAAGCTTTGAACCCTTGGTGCTGAAGTGAGACAGTGCCAAGTGAGTCTGTTCTTGCCTTCCATTTCCTTGGCCCTTCCTTATGGGCTGTCCTGCCCAACTCCCCACATCCTTGGCTCCTTCCCAGGGGCTGTGAGTGGCAGCAATTGGTGAGTTCCAGTGAAAACAGGGCAGTTCTTGGCCCTGTGGATCAGATGGCATATGTTGTAAGTTTTGGAAAGCTAACATGCCCACAGGACTTGAAATTCAGACATCACAGAGATTGTTGGGCTCTTTATAGAGGCCTGCCCCTTTGGTCCTATAGAACAAAAGGCAGGGAGGGCCATCTTCCCAATTGACAGATGAAGAAACTGAGGCTCACAGTGGCCATATAGACCCTGTCACTAAGCCTCAGTTCTCCCTTTCTCCAGTGTCAGAAACTTGTGGAGGCCTGTGCTGGAGAGAATGTGGCACTATGTGGTCAACAGACTCTTTGCTAGTGGTCACAGTCTTTCCTGTCACCAGGGAGAGCTGTATGGGAGCGTGAGGGGGTGTGGGAAGCCTGCCTCACTGCCTACAATGTGTCAGAGATCTTTTGCCTGGTGACTGCTTGTTGAAGATGAGGATGACTGTTTCTGGCACTTTACAGATGACTGCAGAATGTGGCCTTTGGGGTTTAAAGCCCTGAAATGTCCTTCAGCTGTGTCACCTGGAGGAGTCTTCCTGAGCTCAGACTGTTAGATAGAATGGAAAATCAGAGGTAGTAACTTGATGGGGGATGTCCTTCTGTATATATGTTTCTCTTATTGGTTGATGAACAAAACACTGTTTGGCCAATAGTCAATAGAGGCAAGAAGATAGGTGGTGCTAGGAGATGAGAAGAATTATGGGAAAGGTAGGCAGGGGAGCCCACCAGACAGTTGCCATGTAAACCACAAAGGAGCAAGAGGTCCAGACCCTTCTCCAGTAAGATAAGACAATGTGGACATACTTAGATTAATAGAAGTGGGTTAATAATTAAGACAGAGCTAGCCAATAAGAATCCCTAGTCATCATCCAACAGTTTAATAAGTAATATAGCATCTGTGTGTTTATTTGGGGACTCAAGGGCGGTGGGACCTGGCGGGACAAGAAGCCATCAGCTACAGTAACTACTCACAGGGTTATCATAAGAATGGAATAAGATGTATGAAGAGTGAGTTACCCATGCTTGCCGAGAGGGGGAAACAGGACCTGTGCATGTGAACCTCCAGGCCCATGAGAGGATGAGCTGTCTTGTTTCCCATTCCTGCATCCAGAACCTGCGTACAGTACAGTGGATGATCGGGAATATGTATCCATTGAATAAACATGCAGAGGTACTAAAGTCCTGTCACACACATCCCTACCAAATAAGTTTGTTTTGGAGTGGAAGATTAACAAATGAATTGATCTCTTTTTTTTTAAAAAAAAAGATTTATTATTTTTAAATGTGTGTGTGTGTGTTTATGTGTGTATCTGTGTGTGTATCTGTATGTGTGTCTGTGTCCATGTGTGTCTGTGTGTGTATCTGTGTGCATTTGTCTGTGCATGTGTGTGGATCTGTGTATGTGTGTCCGTGTAGATGTCCATTTGTGTCTCTGGGTATATCTGGGTGTGTGTCCCCATGTGTATGTGTCTGTGTGTGTGTCCATGTATGTCTGTGTGTATGTATTTATGTGTGTGTGTGTGTGTGTTCATCTGTATCTTTGTATGTTGTGTGTGTCCGTGGGTGTGTGTGTCTGTATGTCTAGGTGTGTGTATATGCCCGTTCTCACAGAAACTGGGGGCATTGGGTTCCTTGGAGCTTGATTTATAGGCAGTTACCAGCCTCTTGACATGGCTGCTGGGAATCAGGCTAGGGTCCTCAGCAAGAGCAGTATGCCTTCTTAAGCACTGAGCTGTCTTTTCAGCCCCAAGTGAATCGATATTTTTCCCCTCTACATCTTCTCTACTACCTAAGTCCTATATATGTCCATATGTACATTATCCATATATGGATACAGAGATAGATGATAGATAGACAGACAGACAGATGATAGACAGGGTTTCGTGTAACCCCGGCTGGTCCTAAACTTGCTATGTGACCAACAAACAAATCAACCTTGAACTTCTAATCCTCCTGACTCTACCATACAAGTGTCAGGATTATAAGCATATGCCATCACGCCCGGTTTTATGCAGTCCTAGGGATCAAACCCGGGGCTACTTTGCAGGCTGCGGTTACATACGTATTGGTTTCTCAAGACAGGGTTTCTCTGTGTAGCCCTGCTTGTCCTGGAACTCGCTCTGTAGACCAGGCTGTCCTCAAACTCTTAGAGATCCACCTGCCTCTGCCTTTCAAGTGCTGGAATTGAAGGTGTATACCACCACCACCAAGCTCCCATTTTTTATAATAATATGATGACTATGAAAAATTTTCAGAAGCACCAGAACTCATCCAGAGTAAACAATGCTGTGTCAAGTGACTGGCAAAGGAGGGAGGGTGGCCCCTGACTGTGGGAAACAAAGGTGCTATAGCTGAGGTCTGGTGACTCCCAGCCCCCACTGTAGCTGGCAGGCTCCTGCTTCTGTACCAGAGCACGAGGAGCAGAGTTGAAATGGGCAGGCAGCCACTGAACCTGGGACCCCTGACTCCCTGTCCCTTGGAGTAGGCACTCCAAAGCTGCATTTGACACTGGACTTCTTCTTTGCCTCATGGGGCTCTTTGGGGGCTTCCAGGGCAGTTAGCATGAGCCTGGGTCTGATGACGCTTCTCTTGCTCCTTCTCTGGCATCTGAAGGTAAGGATATGAAAGCCCTAGTGACTCAGAACCCAGAAAACTTTGATTTCAGAAATGGAAATATTAAGGAAATTGAGTGGGGACCAATATGGGGGCCTAGGGTGTGTCTAGCACCTCAGGGATGGGTAATGGTGGGTCTTCAAAACCCTTAAAGATGTGGACCCAGGGCCTGGATGTCAAGAAAAAGCTGCCACCAACTGCTGCGTGACCTGTGCCAGTCCCCCTCCCTGTCTGGGCTTCATCCTCTTCTTCAAGACAGTAAAGGTGTGAGCAGCTGAATTTGGTGTTCTCTAAACAAAGCATCCCATAAAGCAGGCTGCACAGGTGGCTGGGGGTGGAAGGTGGTGTGATGGTTCTGAGGTACCATTTCAATGCTCCAGAAAGCTACTTTCAGACCATCAGAAGACAGCAAAGGAGAGACTGGGATTCAGGTCTCTACCATCCAAGAAGCCCATCTGCCTCTTTGATATGCGGCAGCAAACCTCCAGCTCAGGTCACTGTGGCAGCAGGATCCTGCAAGAGCTGGATGCCATTATCTAATGGCCATTGTATTTTGACTTTTCTATTTATGGCAAGTGAGAGATATTTGAAACTGGAGGGGGCACAAATTAAGGAAAGTATACAATAGAAGGGTGTGGGTGCTTGAGGGCAGATAAGCAGAGGGTGGGGCATCCAGCACTGACCCCAGAGGAGGTCAGAGATCCTGGGCAGGAAAGAGGTGGACATTTGGAGTCAGAAAAACCCTGCCTCCCAGAAGAACTTCATGGGGGCTGGGCAAACACATATATAGGAGTATAGGCTGTCCAGCTAGGCCACTGGCCACTGCTGCTGGAGCATCATGCTAGCTGTCACACTCCTGAGCCTGGCCCTGCTAGGAAGCACCTGTGCCTGCTCCACCAGCACCTCGTATGAGGCAGGCATTGTGTGCCGAATCACCAAGGCTGCCCTTCTGGTGTGTAAGTGCCTGCCTATGTCTGTCCTTTGGGGATATCCGCTGTGGTCAGAAGACAGCACTGGAGCAGGGCTGCACCCTGGAAGCTTGGGGGCAAGATAAAGAGGTGGGGAGAAAGAGAGGGAAAGGAGAGGGGAGAGGGAAAGGGATGAGCTGTGACAGTGAGGTGAGAGTCAGGGCCCCCCTTTCTCCTCTGACTTCACATTCAAGAGCAAGGTTGTCGGCGCCTGCTAGATTTCAAACAGCTACATGCATGGTTTGCTGAGAACTCTGAGTCAATCTTAGTTCAGAGAGCGGGTGTGGGGGGGAATCAAGGTTAAGGACAAAGTTGGTGATCATATGTCCTTGGTGATAGAGGCTAACCTGTGTCACCAACTGCTATGTGACCTTAACCCGCCTGCTCTCTCTGGAACGCAGCCTGATGAGGATGTGGGAAGGTTAAAGTGTGTTGTCGACACAGAGTATCTCATATTAGTTGTATTAGAGCCAGGGGTCTGGGTGCAGCTGGAGCTGAGGGTGTCATTTTGACTAGAACTGCAACCTTCCTAAGAGTTGGGAAGTATAGCCTGGGGTATGAACAAGATATGGGGAAGAGGTTCTGTGTTTCCTGAGGGACCCACCACCACCCACCCAGAGACCTGTTGGGGGCAGGGCCTCATCCCAGAGAGGCTGGGCAGTGGGCTGGTTGAAGGTGGGAATTGCCTACCTCACAGTCTCTCACTCAACTTTCCTTCCAGTGAATCAGGAGACAGCCAAGGTCATCCAGACAGCTTTCCAGAGAGCCTCCTACCCAGACATCAAGGGTGAGAGGTCTATGATGCTCCTTGGCCGAGTCACGTATGGTTTGCACAAGTGAGTGGCAGGGCTGGGGCTGGAGGGGAAGAACTTGGGACACATGGTGGACCCAGGGAGGAGGAGCATCAGGATGGATACTCTGATACGATGTGCCTTCCCCTGCTTTCAGTCTGTCCAAGTGACTGTCATTGTACTCACCTCCACTGCAGCCCCTGTAGAAGTCAGGCCTCGAGGAACATTTTCATCTGTTCTAGGAAGATGAGGCAAAGAGAGGCAGGCAGTACGCTGAGACTTCTTGGCCAGGCTGTTCTTCTGAATGGATTGGAATCATGGTCAGGACAAGATCAGACTGTGGGCCTGATGCTTTTTAAGCTGTGTTTTACATTGTCATGATTGCATCTCCCTAAGTGCCTAGCTTAACCAATAAGAAAGAGGGGACAGAGCTTAGGCTGTACACAGTGCAGCAGGCACAGCTGAGCCATAGCTCAGCTCCCGGGACTCAACTAAACCCAGGGAAGATACTTTTCGTGGGCCTTATCTGTGTTTTAAAACCAAAGTCCTCTTCCCCAGATCCCCTAAAACAAACCGAGGACAGTGACCAGCTTTATGCTGGAACAGGAACCTGTCCCTCTTTAGAGCCACTAGGTGGTGCTGACAGTGCTGGAACTCCACTCTGAGGACAGTTACAGGTGGAGTGTGAGGGACGCGGAGGCAGCCAGGACTCTGTTTGACCTTGAGTGTCAGTTTCTCTTTCTGTATAAAGAGGATGGCATCCACAACATGCCAGAGGCTGCAAAAGCGTCCTTGGAGTTGTTAAAAAGAGATGCAACTTGTAGGGTATGCTGGCGCATGCCTTGAATCCCAGAACTCAGAGGCAGAAGGATCTCTGTGAGTTTGAGGCCAGCCTGGTCTACATAGCAAGTTCCAGGACAGCCAGGGCTATACAGAGAAACCCTGGGAAATGAGAGAGAGAGAGAGAGAGAGAGAGAGAGAGAGAGAGAGAGAGAGAGAGAGAGAGACAGAGAGAGAGACAGAGAGACAGAGAGAGAGACAGAGAGAGAGAGAGAGAGAGAGAGAGAGAGAGAGAGAGAGAGAGAGAGAGAGACACCTTTAACACATCAGCAGTAGTCCAGACCAGATTGTCTGAGAATAGATTTCATTCTATATGTCACCCACATGGGCATGTCTGTATAACCGGGCATCAGGGATCAGCTGTGACTGAAATCACTGTGTACAATGGGAATTCTTTATCCTGTTGTCTACGGAAGGAGCAGAATAAAATCTAAGAGGAAAGAAAAGTCTGGGGAGATGGCTCAGTCTGTAAAGTGCCTACCACACATGAAGAGGACATGAGTTCAAATCCCCAGTCCCTATGAAAAAGCTGAACATGGTGGTGTGTAGTTATGTCTTAGATATACTATCGCTATGATGAAACATCATGATTAGAAACAACTTGAGAGGAAAGGGTCTATTCGGCTTACATTTCCACATTGCTGTTCATTCCTTAGGAAATCAGGATAGAAACTCAAACAGGGCAGCAACCTGGAGGCAGGAGCTGATGCAGTGGCCATGGAGGAGTATTGCTTACTGGCTTGTTCCTCCTGGCTTGCTCAGCCTGCTTTCTTACAGAACTCAGAACCACCAGCCCAGAAGTGGTCAATTACCAATTAAGAAAATATCCTAAAGACTTTCCTACAGCCAGATCTTTTTTTTTGTTTGTGTGTTCATTTGTTTTTTTACACAGGGTTTCTTTGTGTAGCCTTGGCTGTCCTACACAGCTGGATCTTATGGAGGCATTTTCTTAATTAAGGCTCCCTCCTATCTGATGACTCTGACATGTATTAACATAAAACTAGCCAGTACAACCTATAACCAACTACTGGAGGGGGTCGGGCAGATCCCTGGAGCTCATTGGCCAACTAGCCTAGACAATATAGGAGAGTTCCAGGTTTAATGAGAGACCCTGTCCTCTATTTAATGTTGAGAATGACCAAAGAAGACACCTGACATGGATCTCTGGCCTCCACATATGCATACACCCACACAAACACTCACATACCCACATACAGCAGGTGTGGTGGCACACACTTGGAATTACAGTACTGGAAAGATGAAGATAGGAGGCTCAGTGGCTGGCCAGCCTAACCTAGGTGGTAAGTTCTAGACCAGTGAGAGACTGTCTCAAATCAACAAACAAAAAGGCAGAGGCACCAGAGGAGTGGCACAGAGGTCACCCTCTGGCCTCCACATTCATATGCTGTACACATGAACCTGTATATACAGGAACACACACACACACACACACACACACACACACACACACACACACACACACACACACACACACACACACCAGAGAAAGAGAGAACACCGAAAGGCCAAGTGGTAGTGCCTGGCTTTTCACGGCTAGCATCTATCACAGAGGCCTACATAATGCAGGCTTTGAAGTGGGTCAGGTCCAAGATGAAATTCCAGCGAAGCCTTCTGGAGCCACACAAACTCTCTGGGACACTCTACCTCAGCCCAGCACTGTGGCAGTGACAATCTCCTGGTGTGGCTATGCAGATGAAGCCAGGAGACACACACTCTGCATAGCAGGTTCTCCCCCTCAGAGCACACACCACGTCTGTGACAGCAGGTGGGCCACAAGATCTCCCTCACATGGTAGGATTAGAAGAAGGTGTTCAGGTTTGGACACCTCTTTTCAGATGACTTTAGGGGTTAGCTGATGTAGACATAGTTAGGATTAATTTTTGGATACTTTACACTGTTAAGTTTTAATCCTCTTTTAGACTAAAAGGGGAATTGTAGGGGACAGTGTAAGCACACATGTCATGGTGTGGTCAAGCACACCTGTAGCCAGCTTCTAGTAGGCATGGCTTACACTGTCCCCTACATGGTAGGTCTCCTTTCTTCTCCCACTAGTGTCACCTCTAGAAAGCTTCTGTGTCCATTTTCTACTTGCCATCACAATACAAGTTCGGCGGCTTTAAGCTTATTATCTTTATAGTTGCAGGGCAGGTGACAGTAGGTGACATTCAAAGTGCTGGCAGGGACTCTTCTGAGGTCACAGGGGATACAAGGTACCCTGCCTTGTGGAGTTTCTAGAGGCCACCCCAGCCCAGGCTTCTGACCCCTCTGTTTCTGAGACCAGCAAGGCTACATCCTTGCCCGTCTTCCCTGCTCACACATCCGCACCTGCCTCCCCTTCCCACTGTCCAACAGTGGCGCTTGTGATTAATTTACATCCACTGGGTGACTTAGGTCCCCCCATTTTAATATCCCCACACCTGCATGGCCCCCTCTGTTGATTAGGAGATGATTTCGGTGGGAGTTGCTATCCTATCTAATACCCTCCCAACCTCTAAGGTAAAGTGGGAAACAACTTTAGATGCTTTCTGGGAGACCCAGGCTTCTGGGGGTGACTCCAGGGTACATTTAGCACCAGGACAACAGGACAGGGTAGGACAACAGGTAGGGTCTTTGGAGCATGTGGAGAGGCAGGGGCAATCCCTCCCTGCCCTTAGTGCCCCTCTTTACCACCATCTGCCCTCACAGCATCCAGATCAGCCACCTGTCCATTGCCAGCAGCCAGGTTGAGTTGGTGGAGGCCAAATCCGTCGATGTCTCCATTCAGAATGCATCTGTGATCTTCAAGGGGACCCTGAACTATGGCTACAAGGGCGCCTGGGGGTAAGCATTCCCATTAGCTGTTGAGTCACCTGCTGGCCTCTTGGTGACAATAGAGGAACACAGGGACAGTTAAATGAGGAAGTTGGTCCTTGGCTTTTTACAGGTTGAACATTGAACAGTCTGTCGACTTTGAGATTGAGTCGGCCATTGACCTCCAAATCAACACGAAGCTGAGTATGTTGGCTCCTCTGGGAAGGTGGAAGGCCAGGCTGCAGGGATGGAAGACCAAGTAGATGGGTGTTCTCAGGCCTCTGGAGGGGCAAACTGGGGAAGCTTGCAGGACAGGAAGCCAGAGCTGGCCACACTTCTGGTTGGCCTGGACTGCCCTATAGCTCAAGCTGCCCTGGTGGGCGTTGGTTTCTCTGCAGCCTGTGACTCTGGCCATGTACGGACTGATGCCCCTGACTGCTCTATCTCCTTCCATAAGCTGCTCCTGCACCTCCAAGGGGAGCGTGAGTAAGTCACCATCTCCAAGAACTCCTTCTATACCCCAGGCCTGTTAGTGTGCCCCTCCTCAAAGGTGTCATTTCTAGCCCTTCCCATTAGTGGACCCTTGAAACTCAACAATAGCACCAGTAGCTCCATTACTGAGAATACATTATGTGATGTATTCTAAGCTCATTGCACAGACAGGATCCCATGGTTCAGAGAAGCCCCAGGAACAGTCAATGACAAATGTGGATAACAGGGGGAGCTGGTGTCTGGGAACTGGCGAGAGCCATCTCTCAGCCCTTCAGCACATAGGTTCACGTATGGATGCAGACTCCAGCATGTCCCTAGGTAAAGGTGTGACAGGAAGTGGGCCCTCTGGGGAAAGCCTAAGGTGGCAATGTGGTTGACATGGGTTCCAGGCCTCCTGAGTTCAGGGCTCTCTGCTGTGAAGTGGGGATGCTAATGTCTCCTTCCTGAGCCCTTGGAGGACTCCAAGGGCAGAGGATCCCTGGATGTCACTGTTCAGCACACAGTAGGTACTCAACACGCACCCATGTCTAAGTGAAGCACCTGTGACGCTTGGTCCCCTCAGGCCTGGGTGGACTAAGCAACTGTTCACAAATATCATCTCCTTCACCCTGAAGATGGTCCTGAAGGGACAGGTAGGTGAAGCCAGACCAGAGTCATGCCATGGGAGCAGGCTTCCTCCTCTCGTGGCTCTTCCTGCCCTGACCCCAACCCCTATCCCCATTCCCCATGCAGCCATTCAGACACAGCCAGATGGAGGCACTGTCTGCCTCTTATCTGGCCTCCCTTCCTGCCTGATAAACAGCTTGAGCTGTCTACTCCAGGTCTGCAAGGAAATCAACGTCATCTCCAACATCATGGCTGACTTTGTCCAGACAAGGGCTGGTGAGTTCTGTCGTCATGGTTTACTGTGTGATGTTGGCACAGCCACACCCTTATGTGGCTTTTGCTAAACTGAGAGTCACTTCTTCTTGGAGATGCAGCTTTTCAAGCTGACCTTGGGCAAGACACTGAACCTCCAAGACTCAGTTTCCCTATTCGTAATTGAGAAGTGATAACAGCACCTTACCCCCACAGGGTAACAAGAGAATTGACTAAAAAAAAATAAATGGAAATTAGAAAAAAAAGTAAGACAATAGCTGGGCCATTGCCAGCACTTATTGCCACAATTAGATTGATCAGCATCCCATTCTCCTGTTGCTAAGCCCAGCAGCAACTACATATTCAGCAGCAAATGGATGAATGGTGAGATGGAGATCTTACTGAAGAGAGGAGCTGCAGTCTCACCCACCTTCTCCTCAGGCCTTGAGCTGTGAGGGCGCTCCCACAAGGCTGTGCAATGTAGAAGGAACCACTGGGACTGTGTTGTCCAGTAAGGACATTCCTATGTCACTGGGAAGAACAGGGAGAGAGGACTGGGTGCTGTGAGGACTATCCTGTCTGGTACTAACGAACAGAGCCACCATTGGTTGACCTCCTAGTCACCCAACAGTTGACTTCTAGACCCGTTTTACTAATGTTTATAAGCTGACAGGACACTCCCTGCACCCCAAGCAAGAAGTGGAAGAGAAGATTCAAACAACTGGTCCTTCAGCAGTTGAGCACTGGGCCTGGACACATAGCCCTTGCTCCCTGAATAAGGGCAGTAAGAGCAGTGAAGTCCTGGGTCAAGAGCCCTAGAGACCTCTGCAGAGGATGACTTAGAAGGGGAGACCCACACACAGCTCCAGGTGCCCCTGGCAGCATCCTACTCTTCTGTCCAGGATGCAGAGTAGCCACACAGTATGGGACATCCAGTTGCCTCCCCACTCCCCACCACCAACACTGGGGAAACCTGGATCAGGAACCTTCCTGCTTCTGGGGGAACATGAAGATGGCCCTGTCCATCAGGGAGTGGAGGGAGAGCCTACAGGAGTCGGGGTTTGCTAGAGAGACAGAATTCAGATGGGCTGAGAGGTCAGGGTCCCTTACCTACATCTGAGCCCATACCAACTAGTGGGACTAGTGGCTATAGAGACCCTCGGGGCTGCAGAGCCTGAGTATTTTCTGTCTACTCCTTTGTGGGAGATGTTTGCAGCCTCTGTTGGACCCAGAAGAATGAGAAGAAAGATTAGTAGAATTGCTCACAGTGTTACAAGCTCGCTCTCTCACACTTTTGCACAAATGAATTGAATGAACACAGCCCTGAGGTAGATGCTGTCCTCAGAGGTGAGGACAAGAGTTCCTAAGGAGGTCAGGACATCATCTTCTATTGCCACTCACAGTTTGGATCTGCAGTTGCAGACTCTGAACCCTTCTTCCACAAGGTCTTCCTCAGCATGGAGCTACCCAGACAGACAGTAGCTGAGAGAAGAGCAAAGTAGTGTCCATCCTTGGCCTGGGACTGGAGCATTTGGGAACAAAGAACTCAACCAAGGCCAGTTCTATCCACATGGTCCATTTGACCTCTGCTTTCCCACAGCCAACATCATCTCAGATAGAGACATCGAGGTGGACATTTCCTTGACAAGATCACCCATCATCACGGCCACCTACCTTGAGTCCCATCACAAGGTAGGCATGTTAGGAGAGGGCAGGACTTTTTCTGTTATAGTTTTGGGTTTCATCCTTATTCTCCACTCCCTTCCCCTAACTTTTATCCCATGTAAGCCAAGCATCCCTCACCACACCTGTAAGGCATTTTATGACATGGACAGAAAAGGACCAGGGTGCCCCACACCCTGTCCAGCACTGGCCCCATTACAAAATGCTTATTTATCTTCTGTCTTTCTCAAAAGTAATCACTCAGGGAAGCCAACACTCCCTCATAGGATCTGATGAAAGCCCTGGACCTCCATTACCTAAGACGTGGGTTGCACTACTGCAACAGAGACCCAAGAGAACAGCTTGCCCCCCACAGCTGTTCAGCTTCCTTGGGGAATGGCCTGGGGCATCTGGCTGATGCAGCGTCAGTGTACACAGGACAGTTGTATTGTGACCTGGATGCCTCACCCACTCTTCTCAAACCCTAGGGGCCTGGCCTCTATCACCTGGTCACCTAACTGAGAAGGTTATTCCATGGAACTGTGAACCTGGCCAAGACCTGGGTACTACAGAATTTTGAGAGAGATAGAGAGAGGGGGAGGGAGGAGACCAATCTTCTCTCCAGTGGGGCTTGTTTCTAGGAAAGTGACCAAAGGGAATACTTCAGGAGGGTGTGGATGCTGATGAAGACCCTGTATAGCATATGGGTGGCTTTTGTCAGTGGGCAAGGAACTAGGGATGGCTTATCTTCTTCACTCTGTTGACTGGACTGGTGGCCATGGACTCTCAGCTCCCTGAGGGCGCAAGGCTGGTGGCCAGAGTGGGAGCTTGGAGAACCACACTTATTCTGCTCTGACTGTCATCTTTGTGGAGTGCCAGCTTAGGAAGTGGCCACCGAGCCCACCTGGCTCACTTCACACTGTTCTCAGAGCATATCAGGTACTGTAGCTGTATTCACTGAATGTGTGGCTGGGAGGAAACTGAGGGTAATTGTTCCTCAGTTTCCCTATCTGTCTTCGACTAGAAAGACACTTTGCCTTCCAAAGCTCCACTCTTCTCCTTGAGGCTGGCTCTGGAGTCGGGCAGGGCTAAGAAGAAGAAAAACATCCAGTATACCTGTTTCTTCCAGGGTCATTTCATCTACAAGAACATCTCTGAGGTGCTTCCCCTCCCTGCCTTCTCACCCACACTGCTGGGGGACACCCGGATGCTCTACTTCTGGTTTTCTGAGCAAGTCCTCGACTCCTTAGCCAAGGCTGCCTTCCAGGATGGCCGCCTCCAGCTCAACCTGGCAGAGACAGAACTCAAGGTAAGGGGCAGGGTGGGCTGGTGGGACAACCACGTGTGTGATGGTCTGTATGCGTTCGTCCCCACCCAGGCATGGGGGAGCCTGAAGGGAACTCTGGGTGTTGGTCAAAAGAGCCATGAACCACTGAAGCTGCAGTCATAATATTAAATTCTAGCAGTTATTGGTGCCCACTATGTGTGGTATGTAAGTCACTGATCAATGAAACAATAGACAAGCAGATGCAATTACAGATATTTTTGAAACACGGTAATTATGCAAGTTACCTGCTTTTAACATCGGTGCTGCTGCCATTTTTGTTGCACTGACTGTAGGTGACTAATGTTGCCATTTTCAGTATGTAAAAGTGTTCAACCAAAACCAGGAAATACAATGAAGCTTGAGAGAATAGGTAGCTTGTCCTAGATAGCTTGGGTTAGAAGAGGTGACTCACAAGCCAGCATCTTCCACAGATGCCATTCCACTAATGGGGAGACCGGGGGCTCCTAGAGGGAAGACTGTAAGGTCCTGCAGCCTGGGTGTCACAAGGATCCAGCTAGGTCAGGGTTTCTTATACTATACCCTTCCCTGATCTAATCTGGGAATTAAGTTTCAGGAGGGGTCCAATCAATGACATTGCACCCTATGCCTACAGTGTCTTTCTAAGGAGTAACCTCACCCAGAGGCACCCTTTCTCTTGTAGGTGGTGCTAGAGACTTGGCACTTCAACCCTAACCAGGAAATCATTCCGGAGGTAAGTTCTTGTAGCTAGGGGTTTAGCTTAAGCACCCTGATCCTGCCCCTGCTTTAGGAGCTCTCCTGTCTCCAGCCAGTCTCAGCAATGGGGACATGCATATGAGCAAGGACAAGCTCCTGGGTGTCTAACCCGAGTGAGCTAAGGCTTTCTACCTATCATCCAGACACTGCTCTGAGCACCTTTCTCACACTGGACAGCCTAGTGAATGGCAGGGCTACCTGTGAGCCAGCCATGATGACTCTAAAGGTTATGCCCCATATCCCTGCTCCACACCAAATCCATAGGGTCTGGGGATGGGGTGGAACCCCAGGATTAGCCCCAGGCTCTCTCACAGGACTCAGACAATAGATGGGTGACTACTCATCACTGACCCTGAACCCATGGACTTTCTGGGCCTTACAGTTTCCCCTCTGCTAAGTGGTGACAATGTCTGTAAATCTGATTCTCAAGGCAAAATCCAAATCTTGAAGGGACCATTGCCCTTTCTGGGTAAACTCCTCCAGCCTCTGATGGACTTCTTCCCCACCACCCACTGTGGTGGTTGCTTAGGTATTTTCATACCACCCTAAACTCTCTAGACTCCCTCCCAGCTTCCCACAATCTCCCTTCCCACAAACCCAGGAACTCTATGCAACTGCTTCTCCCAGAGTGGCCCCAACACAGCTCCCCTCTGTGCTGTGCCCACTAACCCCATCCTGCTCCTCCTTGGTGGGGGTCTTCCTGGCCTAGCAGTGACAGTTCTTCCCTTCTGAAGTTCCTGCCTTCCCTTCCCAGCCTAGACTGCTCCCTCTTTCCAGAGACAGAACTCTGAAGATAGGTAAACCTCTGACTTGTCCTCCCTCGTCCCCACACTGAGAGCCATCATGGCATCCACACTGTTGCAGAGTCTGTACACTTCTCCTTGGCTCCATCCCCAACCCAGGCCCAGCTACTATGGGGGTTTCTGTGACCTCAACAGGCTGCAGAAAGATAAGCCATGGGAAGCAAGAAGACAGTTTAGGTCCATACAACTCAGTAGTAGGTGCTGGTTCAAACTTCTGGAGTCTGACCCTGAGGGTTTATTTTAAAGGCATATTTAAATACAGTCCAATTTGATGAAAACTATTCTGTTGATGGTTAACTCAATTCCACATGCACCACAAAACACACACAAATCTCCTTGAGGACCAAAGTAAGCTAAACACAGATCAGACTTGACTTGGTTCTGTAGATTGAGAAAAAAATCATGACAAGGTGTATTTTTATGTTAAATGTTAAGCTCAGGTTGTCCTGCACCTTGCCAGACTCAATTACAAACATATCCTCCAGTCCTGGTGTTCACAGATTGCTTTTGTTCATTTTACGTCTTGTGTTGCTGCTACCATTGTTTGAAGACAGGGTTTTGCCATACATGCGGCTCACACTACATGTAGTCTCAAATTCCATATGTAGCCCAGGCTGCTCTCCAACTTTTGATCTTGCTGCAGCTGCAATTGCAAGTGTTTACCACCATGCTTGGGTAATTCTTTAATCTACACCCTCTGCCTGACTTGAACCTCTTTGTGGCTTCCTTTGGTGAGATTACTTACAGTATTCTTCCCACAGATGGCATGTGTCTTATTTCCAGCTGTACCCCTCAGCAATTTCTGAGAACACCGAAGTCCAGGGACGCGTCCCTTGGTGCCACATCCTCCCCTGTGTCGGGGCTTCACGGCAGTTTCACTTCTCAGCTGAAGCCTGTCTCCAGAACCTGGGGTTACCCTTTCTTTATTTTGAGCTCAGCTATGTGTTAAGTAAAGCTTCCTATTTGGGGCACTCACTGGCTGAGTAGTGCTTTTAGGAGAAGCTGCTGGCCCAGTCCACAGGTTGCAGGTCCTGCAGCTCTGCCCACCTGACCTACCTGCTCCCTTCCTGTATGGGATAAGCACCACCCACAGGGGCTTGCTAACTCTTCTGTCCACCGGAAGTGTTCCTCACCCCCTTCCATCTGATTCTTTTCCATCTACAGGGTAGTCCCCTCCAACCTCCTGGTCTAAGTCAGATCCTCTGCCCAAGACTCTTGTACCCTGGCCTGGTCCCTCTCTTCTATCACATCTCTGGTTGCAATTGTACATTTCTTTTGGGGATTCTATAACAAGTGTTGGACTTTGCTGGCAAAGACCATGTGTGTTTGACTCTCTGCTGAACCCAGCTCGTGGTCAGAGCTGAAGTTAGTAAGGTCCCCACAAATATTATTAGAAGCAACACCCTGCCTGTCCTGGAACTTGCTATGTAGACCAGGGTAACCTCTAACTCAAAGATCTACCTGCATCTGCCTCCTGAATGCTGGGATTAAAGGTGTGCACCACCATGCCTGGCTTTAAAAAATCTCTCTGTTCTTTTCATCACATCTCCTGGGTCCCCAGTAGGACCAGCTGTTAGCTCTGCATGTGGGTGATCTCATTTATTCCTCTCTGTTGTAACCCCCATTTCACAGACCATGAAAGTGAGGCCCACAAACCTAAGTCAATGTGTCCCTCCCATGAGAAGGTGGTCAAGGAAGCAACAGTTTTTGCTCTCCCCCATGGAGATGACAAAGCTGAGGGTCCGAAGGGGGCAAGAGTATTAACTTATTTTTAAAACTTTTAAGTTCATTTACTTAATTTTATGTGTATGAGTGTTTTGCCTGCATGTCTGTATGTGTAGCATGTGTGCCTGGTGACCATGGAGTTCAGAACAGGAAGTCAGCTGCCCTGGAACTGGATTTCAGACAATTGTGAGACACTATGCCAGGGTCCTCTGGAAGAGCAGTCAGCAACCTTAACTACTGAGCTGTTTCTCCAGCCCAAGTCCTAATGTCTTGCCATGTCACTGTTAAGTTAGTGTTGAGGTATAGCCCAGAGCCTGAGCGACCACCCCAAGCTGTTCTTACCCACCTGGGACTCCAGTCAGTCTGATCCCTCCAGTCTCTGAGGGCAGTGGCCACAGCTCTTCTGATGGCCCCTGTCTCAGTCACGGGATTCCCATCTCCCCACAGCTGTTCAGTGGCCTCCTCACCAGCCCAGGCCAAGTCACTGTCCACTGCCCGAGGAGGCCTACAATCTCCTGCCAGAACAAGGGTGTCGTGGTCAGTTCTCCTGTGGTGATGGAATTCCTCTTCCCACATAAGGATGGGCAAGATTCTGTGACTCACACTTTTGAAGAGGTAAGATGGGTGCAGGGATTTGGAGCACTGGTGGCTGTCAAAATCTATCTTATCTTTTCACCATCTCTGCTGGGATTCATTGTTTCTTACCCATGGCTCCTGGTCATCAAAATTGTGGGGTGTGAGCCAGGAGGTGGTCAACAAGATGCCTCAGCTTTACTAAGATCCCCCCTAAGTAGAGCACTGGAACATGGATGTTTGCCATGTAGGTCTAAAACACTGTCACCATCCACCTCTGTCCACATCCTCTAGGATCACATGGATTTCCAGTTTCCCCATGTTAGGAAAGAAGCATAGTGTGTGTATATGCTGGACTTGGCACTGAGAGTCCCATGTAGGGTCTGGGGTGGCACCCATGATCAAACACACTGATATTTCTCCTTGTGTCATAACCATATGAAGCAAGGCTGGGACTAGGTGCCAAGCCCCTTCTGAGTTACTAGGTTTCACCAACTCAGAAACAGGAGCTTGGATGCTAGCTAGATCAATTGTAATGAAGGAGCTGAGGTCAGTCTGGTTTCCAAGGCTCTTCAAGATCTCTTAAATGTTTTTTGGTAGCTCAAGCTCTAAAGATAGCAGGCATGGCATCTACTCTTATAGTCTCCACATTGGAAGGCTAGGCAGGATTGTGGGTTAAAGGTAATCCTGGGCTACACAGGGGACCCTGTCTGAAAAAAAGAAACAAACTCACACACCCAAATCAAAAAATATACCCTCCCCAAATGCTAAAGGCAAAAGCAGTGAAGCCTGTAAGAGAAATTCTGCCATTTGAAGAAAGTGCCCAGGGTGGTACCCACCTCACATGGAGCATGGTGGGTTTCCATCTGACAAGTCCCTTAAAAACAAACATAGTTTGCATGTTCATTTTTTAAAAGTATTTAATTAGGTCAGAGAAATGACTCACTTCTTGGAACCCACATGGGTCCTGGAAGTTGTTCTCTGACCTGTACATGCTCACCATAGCATGCACATTGTTAGAATAAATCTGGAGGGGTCCTTAGCAGATTCCATGGCAGGTGAGGGTGACAGAGGCAGAGGGACAAACAGTCCAGGCAGACAGAGCTTAAGTGAGAGGTTTTATTAGAAATGGGAGGGAGGAGAGAGGAAAGAGAAAAGAAGTAAAGACACACAACACACACACACACACACACACACTCACACACACACACACACACACACACACACTCACACACACACACTCACACACACACACACTCACACACACACACACACACACACACACACACACACACACACACACACTCACACGGTCTACAACTGGAGTTAGAGAGCAACTTTTAGGAGTTGGGTCTCTCTTCTACCATGTGAATCCCAGGGATTGAACTCAGATCATCAGGCTTGGCACTGGACACTGATCCATTGTGCCAGCCCAAACTCCTTATTTTTTAATAACTTCATATTTGAATAGAAGTTACCAAGACAGGACAGAGTATTCAACACTCTCAGCCCCTGCATGTAAAACACTAATCTTTCCATAATTGCGCTGTTTGTCATAATGAAGAGATCACCATGGCTGAGCTCTTGTGACTAACTCTAGACTTCATCTAACCCTTATCCATTTTCCCCACTGATCTCCTTTTGTGCCAAGCAAGATCCAGTCCACAGAGCATATGGCCTTCAGACATTTGAAAACTCCTCAGGTTTTTGTCTTGTTCTGTTTACTTAACCTTTTTGTGTCTTTAAGAACTGGAGAGATTCAGAGTAGTCATTCTAGAAAAAAATTTATTCAATGACATTTGTTAATGTCAGGTGAGGCTAGTGTCCATAAGGACAGGAGCCAAGTCAGTGTGTCTTTAAGGAAATGGGTAGTAGAAAGGGGTACTGGGCTCCAAATAAGGCTTGGTAATGATGGAATCGATACCCAAGGGTAAGGGCAGGGAGTTGGGGAAGAGTGTGATAGAACTGACCTAACAAGATTTTTGCTGACAGTGACCAGGGTGATTAGATAGCACCCTCATAGGAGCAGGTAGAGGATGAGTCCTCAGGTCAAAGAGGAGGGTGGCCTGATACTGACGGTTACACAATGGTTCTAGGAGAACGTTTAGGAATGTGATTCAAGTTTGGCCAAGCCAAGACCTTAGGTCAGACCACGGTAGGCACCTATCAAGCCCCCTTCCCCCAGATGTCACACTCTAACCTCCTGCCATGACTTCCCCAGTACCTTTCTCCCTCCCCACCCCTGGACTCTCCTCTCATCTATGAATTTGGCTATGCACATGAGCAGCCTTCATGAACTACTATTCCCCAGGACCTTGGATGGGAAAACTTCCAGAAAACTGAACTAGTTAGATCCTCAGACACCACAGGCTGATATCTTGGTGGTGTGAGACACCCTAGTATGGGTGTTTGGAGTGAGAGTGTGTCTGTAGGCTGACAGGGTAAAGGAGGAAGTTGAAGCACAGAAGGCTGTTGGGTAGGGTGGGAGGAGACTACATGGCTGGCACCGTAGGTTGGCTAGATTGAGGGGACATTAAAATGAGTTCTGGTGGTAGTAATCCTAGAGAAATAGTGGGTTTACCCCTTCCTGATAGAGGTGACTCTGGAGGCATGGAGCAAGAGGACATTTTCTTAAAGCCTCAGCTCATATTTGTCTCTGAGTTAATAACTTCTGCATTCCTTATACACTACTTTTGTTTTTCTTTTCAATACCATGAGTTCTTACCATGGCCTAGGCCATATGAATTCTGATCGCATGAAGCATATAGCCTAGTGGGTAGAGAAAGAGTTACTGGCTATCCAAGCAAAAACATTATACTTTAAATTTTTTGCCCAGAGATATAAAATTGAAAAGTGCTTAGGTAACTTTAATTCAATGTCAAGGTTATTTGAAGGCCATTTGTACCTGGGTCTCACACACTGACATGTTTTGAGCATGCCCCAGGAAGGTTGGCGGGGCACAGATTTGAGGGCCCATCTCCAGAATGTCTGGCTCATAGTCATTAGGTGGGCCCCAAGAACGCATTTCCAACATGTTCCTAATGTTGGGGCCCGGAGCGTGGCAACAGTCCTGGAGATGCAGCTATCCAGGGTCCTGGATTCCCTGAGTGTGAAAACACAAACATGGTCAACTGCCAGCAGGGGGTGCCTCAGCTTTCCTGGAGAACGGCTTTGCGTTGGAGGTGGAGGATGGAAGTAGTTTTCAAAAGTCCTGGTCATTGGTCATTTCAGACCTACCAGGAGGAAGCAGTTGGGTGTATGGACAGGACCAGGGTCCTAAGTCCAAAGCTTCAGGAGCTGTAGAACTTTCTTCAGTTTTGCCTTTTCAATCTCCTCCTCTGCTGTGGAACTCAGGACCTGTGTGTCCTGGGCAGGTGCTCCACCACAGAACAGCTCAGCCCGATCCCTGCCCCCCACTCTTCATCTCTGTGTACGTTGTATATTCATATGTATATGCTCCTGTGTGTACACATGTGTGTGCACCCAAATGCTGGAGGTTGACAGCGGATTTTTTCTCTAATGCTCTGTACCATTTCCTTTCGTCCTCTCTCCCTCCCTCTCTTCCTCTCCCTTCCCTCCTTCCCTCCCTCTCTTCCTCTCCCCTCCCTCACTCCCTCCTTCCTTCCCTTTGGTGGTTTGTTTTTGTTTTTGAGAAAAGGGACACACTATATAGCCCTGGCTGGCCTAGAACTCAGAGATCTGCCTGCCCCTGCCTCCTGAGCACTGGGGCTAAACATGTGTACCACCACACCTGGCTTTTATCTTATTTTTTGAAACAGGGTCTCTCATTGAATCTAGAGCTCACAAAAATAGCAAGCCCCAGAGATTCTCTTAGCTCTGCCTCCCAAGTGCTGGGATTAAAAGCATGCACTACCACTGCCCTGCTCCAGACCCTCCTTTTAATGTGGGTGCTAAGATCAAACTGTGCTCCTCATGTTTGTACTCCAAGCACTTAACCAGCTGAGCCATCTCCCCAGCACCCCCAACTTTTCTTCTTTTAAACACAATTGCGTTGTAGGATGTATTTGGTGCAAAATGTCTCATATTGTCACTTAATTCTCTAACATAGTTTCTTTTAGTTCTTTTCTTTGAAGTCTTTTCCTATTATCCATAGACCACTGAGGCTATTGCTGGCTTTTTTATCCTGTAAATTAGTCGCTTTTTTGTGACTCGTGTTTGGTTTTTATTTCCATCTGTGTGCTGAGGGTGGCACCTGGGGCATGCTAGGCAAGCACTCTACCACTAAGCTGTGTCTCCAGCATTCCAGGTTTCAGAAGACCAGTAGCTACTCCCATAGGTTGGCAGGACCCACTGCTCCTTATGCCTCTCTGTGCAGTGCAGAGGACAGAGGGCTCTGCTTCCTGGAGGGCCCGAATCACAGCACCTGGTTTCTCTCCCCAGGATATTGTTGCTACCATCCAGGCCTCCTATTCCAAGAAAAAGCTCTTCTTAAGCCTTGTGGATTTCCAGTATGTCTTCTGGTTTGGAGGAAGAGGGTGGACTCGGCAAACATGTCTTGGCCCTGTATGGTCAAGCACGGTGCTGGGACCTAGGGGTGGGGGGTGTGTGTGGCCAGTTCCTTTGAGAACTTGGGAGTATCTGCAAGGAGAGAAGAGCCCTCCCTAGTGTCAGCATCTGGAAGAAGAAACATCAGTATGGAGAGAGGGCCTGGCCTGATCAGTACAAAAGCTGGGTGGCTGGAAGGCAAATATAAAGAAGGTTCTGAAGGGTGGAGGCCTTGGACATAAGAGAACACTGAGAGTGGAGAATGTTGTTGGTTGGAGCCCAAAGGAGGGCTATTTCCAACCCCCTTTTTTCTTTGTGTATGTGGCTGGGTACTGAGGATGAAGCCAGGGATCTTTCATTTGCTAGGCAAGTATTGAACTGATGAGTTATGCTTCACTGTGTATTCCAAGCTGGCCAGAAGCCAGCTTGGAATCCTTCTGCCTCAGGCTCCAGTTCTAGGTTATGGATATTTGTCAGCATGTTAGGCTAAGATGGGGCTGTTCTAACTTTGCATTTTCTTCTCCTCTCTTGATTTCAGGATTAAACCAAAGACTACCTCCAACATGGCTGAGGTAGGTAGTCTCAGAAGAAATAAGCTCTGGGGAAAGACAGGAAAAGACTGTAAAAGAAATTGGACAATAGGACTCCCCTGGGGTTCTTGTATAACCTTTCTCCTGCTCTCTGGCCAGAGGAAATGTTGTTTTTGCAGAAATGGGATCAGAGCTGACTTAAATGAGAAGGTGGGAGAATACTGGATAGGTAGCCTTTCCCTTCTGTGGGATGAGAGAAAAACACTTGCCTAGAAGGAACCTCTGGGAAGGAGCAGAGGGTCTGGGCTCAGATGACATTCTTGTGGGCATGTGAATGAGTGCTTGTCGAGGCTCTGTGGCCTCATGGGTCACTCCTGTGTCCTGAAGGGCACTCACTATGGGCCTCTGATTGACAGAGCTCCGAGTCCATCCAGAACTTCCTGCAGTTGATGATCACAACAGTAGGCATCCCCGAGATCATGTCTCGTAAGTGCAGGCTCCAGGAAAGGATGGGGTGGGTGTCTGGCTTCATCTTGTCCCCACTTCTAGTTTGTTCATTGCAGAGGCCTTTCCCAAGCAGAACCTGAAGTACCTCTGGTTCTCAAGCCCGTTGGGTGGCCTCAATCTCTTCCCAGGTGACAAAGTGATTCTGGCTCTCACTGAGAGCATTGCCTCTGCCACCTGACTGCTGGCTAAACCTACTTTAGGAACCCAGGTCTCATCCAGGTGTGGTGATGCACACCTTTAATCTCAGTGCTTGGAAGGCAGAGGCAAGTAGATCTCCATGGGCTTGAGGTCATCCTGGTCTACATAATGAGTTCTAGGACAGCCAGGGCTATGTAGAGAGACCCTGTCTCAAAAAAAAATAAAAATAAGAATACAGGATTCCCAATGGCAACTGGATATGTCAGAAAAAATCCTGACAGCTTGGGGGCCACTTAGTGGGAGCCTAGACAAGCCTCAGTTTCCCTTCCCCGAGAACATCCGATTTACTGATCCCTGGATTCCCGGTGAACCTTGACATTGTAGGATCTCTTTCCATTTGTAGTCACTCCAATGGTAGCATCTCACACAGGGTTGTGCAAAGAGCACCTTACAAGAGGACCTGTGAGGACCTGTGTTCCTTTCCACACAGGGAAGTTTAGTTGGCTGCACCTTCATTTGAATATCTTCTATCTACATGGCTTTGGTAGACACAGAAAGAAGAGAAATTGGACTTAACCTGACTGAGTGTCTTGGTCTCGCTCAGCCTCAGTTTCTCCCATCAATATGATGATGCTAAAACTATAGGGGAACTGGGTATGATGGTGCAGGCCTGTAATGACATCTATTTGGGAGGCTGAGGCAGGAGGATTGCAAGAACAAACCCCTGTCTGAGTTTGTTCAGGAATTGCCTGGGCAACTTAGTGAGACAGAGGAGAGGAGGGGAGGGATGGGGAGGGGAGGGGAGAGGGGGAGAGGGGAGAGGAGGGAGGGGAGGGGAGGGGAGAGAGAGAGTGGTATTGTGAGGCCCCAGGTTCAATCACCAGTACTATAAAAACTAAAAGAACAAATCAATAACACAGATGGTGAGATAGCTGGACAGGGAGACTTTCCCTGTGACTGTGAAGTGCACGGAGAAGCTTAGGATTTGAGGAGTGACCACCAGGGAGCGACAGCTGCAGCAGGGTGGTTGAGCCAGGCTCACAGAACACCATCAGTTCCAACCCGAGGCCTGGCCCTGCTCCCTAAGAAGAGCTGATTTGGCTCCCTCCCCTGCCTAGGGCTGGAGGTGGCATTGACAACCCTCATGAACAGCAAAGGCCTGGACCTTTTCGACATCATCAATCCTGAGATCATTACTCGTGACGTGAGTATGAAGTCATCTCTAGCCCCATCTCTTGGGCAGACATAGTGTTCGTGTTTGATTTCTATTGCTGTGATAAAACATTCTGGCCAAAAGCAGAGGAGGAGATGTTTATTTTAGCTTACAGGTTACAGTCCATTGCTGGGGGAAGTCAGGGCAGGAACTTGAGGCAGAAACCATGAAGGAATGCTGCTTGCTGGGTCACTCAAGCTCATTCTAAGGTAACTCTTATATAGGCCAGGACTGACTACTCACCCAGGAAATGGTGCTGCCCACACTGTGCTGGGCCAGCTTACATCAATTAACAATCAAGACATCCCCACCCCATACACATACCCAGATATGTCCACACGCTAACCTGATCTAGACAATTCCTGGTTGGGATTTCATTCAGATGACTAGAGACTATGTCAGCTAGATAGCCATCTTGGAGTGTTTGGTAGCTACTAGAAAGCAGCTCTCTCCTGGTGGCTCAGGAGCTAACATAGCCTGCCCCTATCTCCTGCAGGGCTTCCTGCTGCTGCAGATGGACTTCGGCTTCCCAGAGCACCTGCTGGTGGATTTCCTGCAGAGCCTGAACTAGGAGGCTTTACAAATGGAGGCTGATGGTGCTGGGATCAAAGGCATGCACCCAACTCATAATGGAATAGAAGCATCCAAATGCTGGGGTCTCTTGTGTGGGGCTCAGAGTGGGGACAGGGAGATGGGAACTGGCTCCCTGCTTCCTGGATTATTAAGGTCTACTGCCATTAAATGCCCTGTCCAGAATCTGAGAATGTCCTTCTTAGGAAGGGGGACAAGGGGGCAGAGCATGGGAGAGACTCATCTTACCCATCATACCTATGTGTGGCTGCCCTTGGCCATCACTGGAGATTTGGATGAACTACAAGACGCCTAGTCCACTTTCTGAGAGAATGTTTCTCACCTTTATTGTGGAGCAGCCTTATATACAAACTTACAAAAACCCCAGGTCAAAGGGTTCACAACAGGATATTGATCCCAATGGGGGTGAGGTTAAAAAAAAAAAACCAGAAGGTACCTATGGTTATGCTGGAAAACAACTCTTAAAGACCCCGTGGGGGCTAGGTCCCAACACCCATG
The DNA here is from genome assembly GCF_003668045.3 of Cricetulus griseus. Classification (NCBI taxonomy): domain Eukaryota; kingdom Metazoa; phylum Chordata; class Mammalia; order Rodentia; family Cricetidae; genus Cricetulus; species Cricetulus griseus. The sequence goes on from NC_048596.1 coordinate 170,671,789, forward strand.
TGCTGAGTCAACCTGTGACAATGCCCCTCTGGTAGGTGCCCCTACTTGTAGCCTTCCAGAGACATCTAGCCTCTGTGAAATCTGTGGACATCACCCCCACCCTCTAGCAACTACTTTCCTGTCTCCCATAGTACACATGCACAACTCAAGGCCCTTGATTCAGACTGGAAGCCTGAGGGACAGACACCAAGACATGTATAACACATCCATCATTGCAAGACACATATTCCAATCTGGATACAGAGTAGGAAAGGCAATGTGCTGGGTGGGGTCTGTGAGTAGTTCAGAGACTGGGTGAGCAGAATACCACAGTGGCAGACTTGTTACAGTGATATCCCAGGGAGCCACCCAAGCAGCAGGGACTCCTGCCTGAGATATCATCAGATGCACAGAGGGAACGCTCCATTCCAGCAGGTGTCCACTCCCCCTACAGGATACAAAGTCCCGATTGGTAAACCTGGGTGAAGTGCTCAAAGCCTGGCTTAGTTACTTTGACGGACAGCAGGCTTTCCTACCAGGGAAGATCACAACGAGGTAGAATCCATACCTGAACACACACCTTCATCTTCTAACAGCCAGGGACAGAGGGACTACTTAAGTCCCATTGTAAAGGCTGAGCAGGACTTTACTAAGTAGCCATATGAGAAAAGGTGCTACAGCCACAGCAGGCATGGGGGTCGGGAAACATTCATTCACTACCTTCCTTGGCAACACAGTAATCACTTTGTTCACTGCCCTCATCGTTTTCATTGTGCTGATTTGGCCCTAAATCCCTGAGCACATGCACCCCAAAACCATATCTGGTCAGAGAAGAGGATTTCCAATTCTGCCCCCTCCCATCAGTATGAGGGTTGACAACCTTTTGTTCCCCACCATCAAAGCTCCCATCCCTTCCTCTGACTAACTTCCCTCCTGTGCCCAAATGGAGTTTTTTTTTATTTTTTATTTTTCCAAATGGAGTTTCTGACTTGCCCTCTGTGCCATGTGGCTCCCACACTGCAGGGGAGGGAGGCAGCAAGTGAAGAGGATGGGAGAATCCCAGGTAGGTAAGGAGCACAGGGGCCTTGTGCTGGTCTAGCTTCTCACAGAAGAGGAAGCTAGGGTCTCCGAATAGGCAAATTAATTCAACTTTAACGCTGAAGAGAAAGTCCATCAACAGACTTCTAGCCTCCCCGTCCTCGCCACCCCTAGGCTCCAGCACAGAGGGCTCTTCCATCTCAAGCTTGGAAGGTTTTTCTCCAGGCACGGTCACTGCACTGGCCCAGTGGGATGGTTTGTCCTGCTGTCTGACACCCTGCAGAACACACATTGTGGCAGTATTGAGAAGTGGGGCCTTGAGAAGCAACTGGCTGTTAAAGAGGAGACTCGCTGATTCTCAGGGCTGTGAGCTCCTGATCAATCAGGAATGGATTGGTGACTCCCAGAGCAGACTGTTAGAAAGCTGGGCCACCCCTTGTCTTCTGTTCCTTCTATCTGTGCTCTGTGCTTATTTTTTTTCTACTGGGAGTTGACACAGTGTGATACTTTCTCCAATGCCATAGACTAAGACAGTGGGTGGTTCTCAACCTATGGGTTGTGGCCATCAGAAAGCACATATTTCCAATGCTCTTAGGAATGGAGACACTGCTCAGTAGCAAATTGCAATTATGAAGGAGCAACAAAATAATTTTATGGTTGGAGGTCACCACAACATGAGGAACTGTATTAAAGGATCACAGCTTTAGAAAGGTTGCGAGCCTCTATAAAAGGCTATTGAGTTTACTGTGAGACAAGTAAACTTGACTTTTAAAAATGCATGTGTGTATGCATTCATGAATCTATGTGTTCATACATGTGCAAATATATATGTGTATTTGCCTGCATGTAGAGGCCAAAAGGTAAACTCATTTATCCAGAGACATGCAGTCTACCTCTTGTGACACCAGGTCTCTCACTGGCCTGGAACTCACCAATTAGGCTAGACTGTCTGGCAATGAGCCCCAGGCATCTTCCCTCAGCCCTCACAGCCTGAGCTCACTCTGTCCCTGTTCTCTTCTGCCCTTGGATTGCAGAGCAAGAGTCTGACACCAGAAGCAACCAGGAGCAAGGGGAGGGTACTTGAAAGTCCTCCCCCCAAAAAATTGCTTCCTAGGGGCTAGAGAGATGGTTCAGCCATTAAGAGCACTTGCTGCTCTTGCAGATTTGCCTCTAAGCACCTGCTTGGTGGCTCACAACTGCCCCTAACTCTAATTCCAGGGGATCCAAGGCCATCTTCTGTTCTCCAAGGGTACCAGACATGCACGTAGCATACATGCACACATACATACGTACATACATACATACATACATACATACATACATACATACATACAGGCAAAACACTCATATACATAAAATAAAAATAAATCTTAAGAAAAGAAAGAGTTCACCAGCCCCAGATGTCTAAGGGGAATCCCAGGCTTTACAATGTTGCCCTCTAGGGCAGCCACACAAGTTAGATGACACAGTGGATCAAAACTCTCTTAAGGGGCCCCAAAAAGCCTAAGGCCTTCCCTTAATGCCACAGAGCAAAAAAACTGTGAGAGTGTGCCACCCAGACAGTCCCCCTGCCCTCCCCAGAAATATTAGACTTACTAAAGGCATTCTGAGAAGTCCTTTAAGGTCTTGCTCTCACAAGTCCCACCAGCCTAAGACCCTGGAACACATCCCTGAGCCCTAATGGAAAGCAGATGTTATAGCCCAGTGTCCTTCTCTGTCATTGCAGAACAGGTCTTCAGGCCTGTTCTGGTGTGTGTGTTGGGGGGGAACTTACAAGTCACCAAAAGGTGCCAAGAGAGCATGTAGCAGGATCAATGGCAGCCCGAAGAGCAGAGGCTTGTTAGAACTGAAGCAAACAGCCAGACTCTCTCACAAGCCTACTCTCCACCCCACCCACCCCCAGTCCAGAAGTTCTGCATGGACCAATGTCTAATGATCAGAACAATTGTGGCCGAGGCCAGACACTGGCAGACCTGATTAGAATCCATTGCCTGAAGGCTATGCCTTCTGCTTCTTCTAGACAGCAAACAGTACTTCCCAGGGCCAGGGCCCTGAGATTATATCTTACCATCTCAGCTGCTGGCCCTAGGGTGGGTTGGGACTAAGGCTTTGGGTAGATGAGCAGGATGTTTTTGCCAAACAAGGGACCCTTCCTACCTCCTTGGGGTGTGGGGACCCACTTGTCTCACAGTCACTAAAGAGATGCATTTTTTTCTTTAAAGTTTTATTGTGTTATATATATGAGTGCACTACCTGCACATGCAACTTTATGCTGGAAGAGGGCATTAGATCCCACTACAGATGGTTGTGAGCCACCATGTGGTTGTTGGCAATTGAATTCAGGACCTCTGGAAGAGCAGCCATGGCTCTTAATGGCTGAGCCACCTATCCAGCCCCACCCCCAAGGAATACTTATCAGTAAGTCCCCAGTAAACTGTACTCTGTCCACGCCTGGGTCTATTCACCTTTCTTCAGTTTCCTAGCACCTTGGGGGCAGTTCTCACACGGGGACCTAGTTTTCCAAAGCAGATAACCATGTAAGCTTCACCAGAGGACTGCGTGCACTTTGGCCAAAGGAAACTGGTGTCGATGGAGGTCTCGGGCCATTGGTTGGATTGTTGTGAAAAGTCTTCCCCTGGGGGAGATGTGAACATCTATCACTTCCTCCTAAGGTCCTACTTACAAACCAAAATACCGTTTCACCAGTTTACCCTAGGGAACCAATGAGTTTATTGGGCTTACTTACAGAACACTGGTGACCCCAAAGCGGCTGTCCTGCAAAGTCTTCACCTAGCATGGATGATGGCTTCCCCATAGCTGCATAGGGGAAGCCTTCTCCCCTAACGCCCCCCACCCCCAGTCTTTATACTCTTGCCCCTTCTAGAGACCTTAGGCAATTAGGGCAGAATTGCCTGCAAGTGGCTGGGAGGAGTGGCCAGAAACTCGGGTGAGGATCCAGTGACTCTCCCTGTGTCCTGATCTCGTGAAGATGGCAGTACTTTGGTTTATAGGGTAATGGCTTATAACACAGGGTGAGTCTGGGAAAACAGTTCACCCAGAGCCCTTCTTGGCAGGCCTTGTTCCACAACAGTGGAAAGGGTACTGGTCAAGTTCCAGTTCTCATTTACATGTGACCTTTAGCTCTCACTTTAGCTTTCTGGATCTTCGCCTTGTACCTAGTGAGATGTTAACCTCTGTCCTGCCCTTTCATGGAGCTTTGTGGGTTTTAGTGCATCTAAATACAGCCTGAGTTTGTCTCTCTGGCTAACTGTCTGTGTCCACTGACACCCTCTATCAGCACGGAAGGGTCTAGGTCCAGCAACACATAACTGTTGGAGCAATCTGAACTGAGCCCTACTTTCGGACTGTAATTCCCCTCACACATACAGATGACAGCTCACCTTGTACCACAGGCCAGGACTCCACCCTCTGACAATAGGAAACGGAGGCTGGCTAAAATAAAGGCATCTGTTAGAGGTGAGCCAGGCGGGGATGGGAAAACTAGGAGTGACACCCAAGTAATAACTGCAAAGTAATGCTACCTACTTCTGCCTATCAAAATCTGTCTGGCTTGGTCCTGGGAGGAAGGGGGTTAGAGGTCACAGGAATTCAAGACCCAAAGAAAGGGACAGAAATACAAGGGCTCCTTAAAAGTTGTGGGTGCAGGCTACATCTGCTATAACTCCTGGTCCTCCATTCTCTCGGAGGAATGAGAAGGTGCTACTGTCATTGTCTGCCACCAGACAGATGCCAGAGCTGAGACCCAGGGAATCAAGATTTTTGGTCTAGCGCAGTGGTTCTCAATCTATGGGTTGTGACCTGTTGGGGTTGAACAACCTTTTCACAGGGCTCGCACATCAGATATCCTGCATATCAGATATGTATATTATGATTCACAACAGTAGCAAAATTACAGTTATGAAGTAGCAACAAAAATAATTTTATGGTTGGGGTCAACACAACATGAAGAACTGTATTAAAGGGTAGCAGCGTTAGGAAGATTGAGAACCACTGGTCAAGGCTGATGGAGCCAGCACTAAAAAAAGGACTTGAGCCTGAGGTGTTGGGGTCATGGTTGTGCTCCTGACCCTGTCATCTGTGCTCATGTGACATCCTTGTCTTGCCACTCCTCCCCAGAGCATTCTGGGAGAGTCGCTTCATTGTGGATGTCACAGAGATTCCCCCATATGGGAAACAGAACCATCCTCAGGAGGAGCCCGGCCTCCTGTTCTAGGACAAGGACAAGAGGCAGGGCAAGATGTAGACCTTGGAACAGAGACAGGACCAGTGGATTTCCAGGACTGACCCTGGCCCTTTAATACCTTCCTCATAGGCCACCTCTTCCCATACCCCCTCCGCTCTACACCCCAACTTTCTTCTGTAGACTAACTAGACAGCCCTTGCACCTATGTCTTGTGGCTCCTCAAGACCTGGCAGAGACACATGGAGACTGTGCTTGTCCAGGTCAGGTCTCAGGTGATGAACAGTTGTCATCCTGCAGCACACTGGAGCCAGGAGTCAGGAGCCTGGACCCAACTCCACAAAGTTTTGCTCCGTGGCTCCTCCTGCCTTCCAAAGAAGGACTGTGCGGGTCCTGCGGCGCCCTGGCCCCACCCGCCGCCCGGCAGATGCCCACCTTTCCCCCTTCCTTGCTGGCAGGCACAGAGGCGAGCCCCGACGTTTTCGGCCGAGATCGCCAAGCTGCCGCGGGTTCCGGGCACCCTCCCCGCGTGCCTTGGGGCTGGCACTGTGAATCCACGTGATTTCTCGGCAGCGGCGGCGGGTTTCATGAACAGCGAACAGCGCTAGGCTGCCACTTTCAGTTTCGTGCAGAGCAGCGGTGGAGCAGGAGCCCAGTCGGTGAGTTACCTGCCCAGATGGGGGCGCGGATGGAGATTATGGGTTCAGATTCTGAGCTGAGAGGGAGGAGGGGGTGCCAGAGCTCAAGTGGATGGACACATGGACAGATGCGAGGGTACACACTGGTGGCTTAGCAAAATGCAGTCGGTCACTCTGCAGTTTGGGGGCTATAGAAAGTGGCAAGTTGGGGAGTGACTCAGTTTGGGGGAATATACTGTGTCTGTGCGCCCCTTCTTCTGGTGCCCCCTCACCCACTAAAGCCATACTTTCTTGCTTTTTTTTTTTTCTTTTCAACTTCCATTGCTTTATTAATAACCACAGAAGTCCCCCTTTGTTACACCCGATTCCAAATTTTCAGCCTAAAAAAAATTTATTATACAGTAGTAGAAGAAATGGAGTTTGGTTGAGCCATAATAACTTGCTGTTTTTATAGAAGAAACCCTCCTCCTGCCATCCTCCCAACAGTCGCCAACCTTGGGTTTCTCGCCATCAGCTTTGTTTTGAAACAAATACCCGATAACGAATCTCAACAGCTATATTTCAGAGTGTATGAAAAGAGAGGAATCTTTTTTTAAAAAATAGAATATTGCATTTTAAAGAACCCAACTATTCTTAAATGTCATCATCTCTATTTCTAATGATCATTGAAACTCACCAGCCACAAGGGTAGGCCTAGGTAGTCTTTTGTTCCTGATCTCCCTCCCACATTGCCATGTGGGTTTCAAACCCCTTTCTCACTCAGAAAAGCCAGAGCTGGGAATTGGGGGTGTGGCCGTATTGGAGGGTCCTGGAGACCCCTGGTCTTCAGTACTGTTTGCACGCATTGTTGGGATTCTTCTGAAAGGGGTGGGGGGCTTTGTATATAAAGGATATCTTTAAAATTGACTTCCATGATTGGGAAAAAGGCCAGGGAATGGTAAAAGGTGGGTGTAGCCGAGCCATACCTGGAGGTTTCTCTTTCCGAGACACTTTCTTTTTCTCTAAGGGACAAGGAAACCTGGAAAACAACCAGGTTCTAGCTCAGTGGTAGGTCAGATGCTGTGCAGAGTCCTCAGCACCCCAAAAGTAACACACCTGGCCCGATCTGCCACAGGGTGACTGCTGTTGACTTGATGTTCATAAGGCCCCAGCTGTGTACTTCCTTCAGCGAAGTCGCTAGAATTTATGCCTTCCTGCCCTGTCTCCAGAACCAGCCCCCACCTGTCCTGGAGTGGGGACCTCCTGAGGCTCTCAGCACTGTGCCCTGTGTGCTTCCTGGATGACCATGAGCTAAAGATTGCCTCTCTCTCGGAAGCTTGATTTCCCGTCTATAATAGAGGTATAATGGATAGTTCAAAATTTGTCTTGTGGATTGAAGCAGACAAAGTAGAAAGAGTGCTTGGCCACGAGAGTGAGAAGCCTTGGGTCCTGATGGGACAAATGCAGAATGCCACAGTCTGCTTAGTCTAAAGTCCCGTTGGCCCTGAATGCATGGTCAGCCTGCTCTCAGAAGTTAAGTGTGATCAAGCCTAGTTAGCACTTGGCTGGCAAAGTCTGCTTGGACGTGTCCCCCAACTACCTAGAGAGCATCAGGGCCTGGTTAGTGTTGTTATACCCTAGTGTACCTCCCTCTTTCCTCATCTGTTACAATGTGTATTGAGCCCCCTAAGAAAGACATGAAGTCCTGACCTTCACTGCCTGTGAATATGACCTTATTTGGACATAAGGTGGTTGCAGACAGTTAAGATGAGGTTGTAGGGTGGGCCCAGTATGACTTCTGCCTGGTAATAGAGATCAGTGTGTCAAAACAGCCACAAACTGAGAAATGCCAAAAATCCAAGTAACCGCTTGAACTGGAAGGAGGACTCCTTTTGTAGGGGCCTACATGCAGACTTCCAGACTGCTGCCAGCACAGAGCAAAGCACTGTTTTAGGGGGGATGTGTGTCTTAGATGTCAAGAGTTTGCCTGGCTTGCAGAAGGTTCTAGGTTCTATTCTTATCACAGGAGACAAGCGAAAACCTCTTTGTAGGTGCACTAGGGTACAAAGCACAGTCTTTCTTCACCAGATCTGTTTCTGAGAGTGCAGTTGATAGCCCAAACCCTGTTTGGCTGGAACTAATTCTGCAGAAGAAACATAACTTAGAAGCAAAACAGAATAGATCCTATTGGCTGCTGGTGCAATAGGCTCCAAGAGCAGGATCTCTGGCTTTCACAGCCCCAGAGAATCCTGGGTAAAACAGGCCAAAGCGGGGAAACAGGTGCCACTAACAACCGTGGGGGTTGTCACCCATAAATAGGTGCGATTGTGTAACTCACATGTTAGCTCCAGTTTCTAGGTCCCTGGAAGCTGGTAGAGCTGACATGGTTCCGTTCTTCTCTTTAGGGGAACCCTGAGTCTCACATTCTGTGATCTCAGAGATGGAAGTAGGGGGCTCAGTTTTTCTGGTCACCTGTAACTGCAGACTCTTCTCATTGTGTTGAACCAAGGCATGGACATACCCTTTCTCTGGGTTGGGATGCCAGAGGAAACCTGATTTAACTGGTTCTTCCTGTTGAAGACTGACGGAATGTTCCAGGTGCTGTTTCCAATAACTCCTCTGTAACTCCTCTGAGGACACTCTTCTCCACAGGGCCTTTGGCACAGATGATGGGGTGGAAGGGAATTACGCATAGCTGACATGCAGAGACCCTCTAGGTTTTTCCATGTGTGCATCCATATTTTAATGGACTCCGATATTTTTTAGAAAGTGAAATCTGACTTGTTAAACTAAATAATATGGATGACACGGTGGCACACAACCGGAACTTAGGAGGCTGAGGCAGAAGGCTTATCAGAGGTGGGGCCCAGCCTGACCTATGCAGTGAGACCTTGTCTCCAACCTTTTTAAAATAAATAATTTAATTTAGCAGCTAATACATTCATATTGTAAAAAGGTAAGAATGCAGTGAACCAGATACTTTCTCAGAAGACAGTCAGTGTAAGGACTCAGGCATTATGCTGGCCTGCCCCCATCACCTGGCAGAATGCACTCAGGCAGTACTCTGGTCAGCCCAGAGTTCCAGTGTTTTCCCTGCACAGTCAGTTTCATTAAAAAGACTTTAGATTATACACACACATTCATATGTATACACAAATATACAGACATGTACATAGGTGCTTCCACACCCATATATATGCGTACACACATGTATTCCCTCTCTCATGATGGGGGTGTACTGTATAGAATGTGCACAAATTTTATTTTTAATGCAATAAATAATATTTATTTTCTCTCTATATATTTACTGTTTTGGTGCTAGGGATCACAGGGCCTTGGGCATGACAAGTGAGTGGTTTTCTACTGAGTCATGTTTCCAACCCTCTTTATGGCTGTATATTCTTTGTGAATAGAGAGACCTATTTATGCAAGTATATCCTTACTTTGACCATATCTACATAATAAATGCATAATATAAGATAATATAAGATAATATGTATATTATTTTATACATCTATATAAAAGTCCAGGATCCACAAATGAAAGAAAACATTCAATATTTGTCTTCCTGAGTCTGTCTTGTGTTCATTTAATCTGGTGATCTCCAGATGTGTCTATTTTCTTGCGCTACGCATGGATATGCATATATCTCTGGGGTGTGTGAGTTTGGAGTCCTTCAGGTAAATAGGAAATGGAACAGCTGAGTCATATGGTAATCCTATTTTTAGGTTTGTTTGTTTGTTTTTTGAAGTGCCTGTGTATTAATTTTTATGCTGGCTAAACTAATTTGCATTCCCAGAGAATATATATATATATATTCTTGAATCCTCAACAACACTTGATGTTTCTTGAATGATAGCTATTCTGATCTGGGTGAGATGGGATTCATTGCTGTTCAGCTTGAATTCTGATGGTTAAGGAATTGAACTTTTTTGAATGTTCATTGTCTTTTGTTCTTCAGCTTCTGGAACTATGCTCATTTCCTTAGCCTATTTATTGATCGAGTTGTTTGGTTTTCTAGTGTTTAGGTTTTTGAGCTCTTTATATTTTCTAGCTATTAATCAGATGCCACATGTACAGCCACATGCTTGCCTCCTGTTGTCTGTCTGTTTTTATTTAATTGCTTTTACATTTCGTATGGTCCTACTTTTCAGTTCCTAGTATTGATTCTCGTGCTATCAGAATTCCTTTCAGAAAGTCTTTGCCTAAAGCTATATCTTGAGGTGTTTGGTTTGTGTTTTCTCTAGTCATTTCAGAGTTCAGTTCTTACATTAAAGTCTTTGTTTCAATTGTAATTGATTTTTGCAAGGAAAGAGATAACTATCCAGTTTCATCCTCCTCTATGTGGATATCCAGCACTATTTGTTCATGAATCTGTTTTTATTCCAACATATGTTTATGGTACATAACTTTTTTAAAAAAATCACGTGTGTAGTTTCTTTTTTGATCTTCTATTTCATTCACTGATGTGCGTGCGTGCGTGCGTGCGTGCGTGTGTGTGTGTGTGTGTGTGTGTGTGTGTGTGTACCAGTCCCATGCTGTTTTGTTACTGTGGCTCCCTTGGCTCTTTGTACATCCAAAATTTTATATATATATTTTTTTAGTTCTGTGAAGAAAGTTAGCAGAATTTTGATGATTTCATTGACTGTATAGATTATTTTCAGTAATATAGACACCTTTCAGTATTAATTCTACCAATCCACAAGCATGGGCAGTCTTTCCATAGTCTAGTGTCTTTGATTTCTTTTTTTGGTATTTTGACATTATCAGTGTAGAAGCCTTCATTCCACTGTCTTGACTAGCTAGATTTATTCTAAAGTTTTATTTTTAAAGCAATTATGAATGGGAATTTTAAAAAATTCTTTCTCAGCATGTTCATTATTGAATACAAAGTCTGCTGCCTTCTTTATCATTTGCATCCTGCTGCTCTGCCCAATGTTTATTGGTCCTAAGAGTTTTCTGATGCATTTGGTAGGACGCTTGTGCACGAGACCATGTCACCTTCAAATTGGGAATTTTTGACTACTGTTTTCTTATTTGCATCCTTTTTTCCTTTCTCTTGTCTTATTGTTCCAGTTAAGACTTCCAGTACTATGTAGATGAAGAGTGAGAAAGTGGACACCCTTATCCTGTTCCTGGCTTTAGTAGAAATATTTTTGAATTTGTCATATAATGTTGGCTGTAGGTTTGTCATATATAATCATTATTATGCTGAGATATGTTCCTTGTATTCCTAATTTCTTCATGGTTTTTGTCATGAAGTGATGTTGGATCTGTTAAAGGCTTTTTCTCCATGTATTGATAGAATCCTGCAATTTCTGTACTTGACACTGTGGCTGTATTAAATATATTGATTGTATTTGTTGAACCAGCCATCAGTGCATACTTGAGTGAGGACAACTTGATCATGATGAATGTGCTTTTTGATGTGTTGCTAACTTTGGTTTGCTAGTATTGTTGAGAAATTTTGCATCTATGTTCATTAGAGAGATTAGCCCATAATTTTCTTTTCTGTTCTGTGTTTATATAAGTTTGGTATCCTAGGACTACTGGCTTTGGTTTTATATTTTGAGACAGGGTCTGAGGTTCCTGTATGTTTTTGTGTTTGTTTGGGTACTGAGAATTGAACCTAGGTCCTCATCTATGCTAGGCAAGTTCTCTGCCTCTGATCTACAGCCCAACTTCATGCATCATTTTATTTGTTTTGGTGTGTGTGTGTGTGTGTGTGTGTGTGTGTGTGTGTGTGTGTGTGCATGTATTGATACTGGCTTCTAAAAATGCATTTGAAAGTGTTCCTCCCCTTGCTGTTTTGTGGAGTGTTGTGTTTTGAGGAATGTTAATATTTGTTCTTCTTTAAAGGTCTGGTAGACTCTAGCAGTGAATCCCTCTGAGTCTACTGTTTGTTTTTTGTTTGTTTGTTTGTTTGTTTTTGTTTGTTTGTTTTTGTTTTTAGTTGAGCAACTTAAAAATATATTAATTCATATTTGTTTTGTGTATTTAACTGAATGAGTCTTTGATGGACATACTATTATTGTTGTTATAATTTTTGTGTATGTGCATGCATGTGCAAACATATACACTCACGTGCATACGATGTGAGCACAGACACCCTTGGGATCCAGAAGGTCCCTTAGAGCCAGTTTCAAGCAGCTGTGAGACACCCTCCAGGGTGCTGAGAACTGAACTCAGCTCCTCTGAGAGAGAGTATTAAGTGCTCTTACCCACCAATCCATCTCTCCAGTCCCCTAATCCACTTTCCCAACATAGTTTATTCTGTTCCATGGTCTCATGAGTAAGTTATTTGTCTCTCAGTAAATAACATTCCTCAAGTGTCTTCTGCAGCACTTGTATGATGTTCATCAATTCCTTTAGTGTTTGTTATGCAAGGTTTTTCTTTGTATTTCTCCATCAATTTTGAAGGAGAGTTTTGCAGGATGTAATAATCTGGATTGGTAGTAATAGTTTTGCAAAGCTTAAACTACACGTTTCCATGTTCTCCTGGCTTTTAGAGTTTCTGTTCAGAAATCTCCTGTTATTCTGGTGGTTTGCCTTTTTATATGGCTTGATGATGCTATCTGCAGCTTCCACTGTTTTAGCTATACTATGATGTGGGGAGGTTTCTCGTCCTAGATTTTCTGCTTTGATTTTTTTGCGGGCACATTTTCTTTTTTAAAAAACCCTTTATTATAATTGCGTGTGCATATGATGCATGTGGGGTACATGCTATAGCTTGTGTGTGGAGGGCAGAGGACAGCTTTGTGGAATTGATCTTTTCCTTCCACTGCTAAGTGGGTTTTAGGATCAAACTCAGTTCCCCAGACTTGTGCAGCAAGTGCCTCTCAGCTGTTTCGCTGGTTCTATTTTCTTTTCTAAAACAATGTTTTATTACCATATAATAATTATACATAATATTGAGTCTTATTAGGACACAGTCATACATTTATATAGTGTATTTTTGCCACACACACATTATCTTTTATCTCCCTTCCACCCATTAGTCTTTCTCCTTCCTAATTAGCCCTTCTACGTGTGTGCGTGCGTGTGTGTGTGTGTGTGTGTGTGTGTGTGTGTGTGTGTGTGTGTGTGTGTATCCATGAGTTTCATTAGGGTTGTTTACAGAAGCAAGTGTGAGGGTTTTTATACAGCAGTCCTTATTAGTGTCCATGCCTCTGAAGAAAATGTCTTCCCTGCCCTTCTGCCATTCACTCAGAGAGGGGCGGGGCCGCAACAACACCGTGCCTCCACCCCCTGCTTCCTCTGACTCTTACATTCTTTGCACCTCTTTTTTCACAATACTCCCTACGCCTACCAGGGCAAGTCCAGATGTCCCATGTATGACTGGGCACTCATCATCTAGTCATGCTCAGAGCCTTGACCAGTGAGTCTCTGCAGTCACCGCTGACCGCTGTAAAAAGAAAGTTCCTCTGACCCAAGCTGACAGCAGCGGCGTTGATCTGATTGTGGGCTTTCCTCTGAGCTCTTGCACCCTTTCCCCAACTTCTACGATGTTCGGTTTCTGAGTGTGCTTCCTAAGGTTTTGGCTTGTGAATCTAATTTTTTAATTGCTGAAAGGCCTGAGGAAGTCTGCATTTGGGAGAAAGACTGGATATAACCTTCTCATGAGGGACCCTTGTAACATTTGGGAGAGGAGAGGCAGGGAACTGTGAACCGTGGCGCCTGGGGGATGAGAGAAGGAGGCAAAGCCAATGGCAACAGTGAGAAGCAGGAAGGGAGAGAGAAGAGACTCAGGAGGAAGGGGACTGTTCAAAGTTTGCTTTTGTGCCCACACTTGTTTCTGCTGTGTGAATTTTTTGCATGTAATTTTATAGAGAAGCAGCACAGTTGGGCAGTGTCACCACGCCTCCCCACAGGAGTTCCAGAGCCCTGTGGAGAGGGGCCACAGCGTCCTCAGAATGGTAGTGCGGCAGGTGACTCAGTGTCCCAGCGCCTTCTCCCTCTCAGGAACGGCAGATGCCCCCTGCTGACATCCAGACATAGATGCCATTGTTGGCAGCCAGAGCCCCACTCTGATGATGGATCGCTTCCTCAGATTCATTTTTGTTTGTTCGGTTGGTTTCTGTCTTTGTTTTATTTATTTATTTTTATTTTTTATTTTTCCCGAGACAGGGTTTCTCTGTGTAACTAACTGCCCTGGCTGTCCTGGAACTCACTCTGGAGACCAGGCTGAACTCAAACTCACATAGATCCACCTGCCTCTGCCTCCTGAGTGCTGGGATTAAAGGCGTGCATCACCATACCCGGCTCCTCAGGCTCATTCTTAAGGGAGACTTCTCAAGGGAGAGGTTGGCCTTTATTTTGAACGTGTTTGAAGCCATGTTGCTAAATCTTGAAGATTGTATCATTGGAGCACTGCTGTGGGCAACATAGAGGCCCATCTCATGGGCAAAAGATGGAGCCAACCCCACCCGCATCGGCATTAGTGGTCTCAGGGTCTTGTGCTGGGGAAGAAACCACTGGCTGTTTTATGTACTCTCACTGAGGTAGACAGGTCAGAGGTCCTCTAGCTAAGGACTTACCCAGGAGGTGTCTAGCCAGTGAGCTTAGGAGGCTCTGGGATAGGGCTTTGGGTTAAATCAAATCATAAAGAAAAATAAATCATTCTCTTTTCAGTTCCTCTGCCTGATTAGTCATGGAGAAACTTCTCAGCCAGGTGTCAGGGTGTCTGTGAAGTGCTCAGTCACAGTCACAAGGGCAGCCAGACCTAGGGTCAGAGCTGGGACCAGCAACACCCAATCCAAATTCCACAGCCTCATTTGGTTTGCTTCTGGGGGTTTATTTTAAGGAATTATTCCAGTCCCTGGTGCATAATACTTTTAAAAACTAAAGTTAAAAGTGAAATGGCTTCCAGAACTTTGAGAAGTGGGGCTCTGGTTGTCATATAAAGTCTTCATATAGCAAATGGGTCAAAAAAAAAAAAAAGTCTAGGAAATTGCACACGTCCTTGAAGGAGAGACTATGGGGACATCCTGCTAGTTATTTCTGCAGTTCATAGAACTTTCCAAATGGGTGAGGCTATGCCTGTAAGAGGAAAATAGTATAAATGTGCTGGAATATGCATTTAGAGAAAAGATCATTCTGTTTCCATTTGGGCACAGCCCCAGGTTCATGGTTCATCCCAGGGTTTATGCTCTATTTTTTTATGATGCTAGAGATTGAACCAGGAGCTGGCTTGTATGTCTGCAGATGGCATACTATGTGTGTTTTTATATAGCATAGCTCATTTGGGGGGTGGCATGCTGACGACAGCTGTGTCCACCCATAATCCATCTCCTTCACACTAAGAATGCTACAGCACAACAACCTTGTTGTGGATGTCTGGGTTGCTCAAACATGGCTGCAGGAATCTCTCTAGATCAGAATCGGGTGCCTGAGTTTATTTGGACTACTGTGACAGGGTTCCAGAGCCCAGGTGGCTTTATATACCACCAGAATGTATTTATCATTGTCCAAGAGGCTAAAGTCTAAGGTTGTGATGCCAACATGGTGTGTTCCGGGAGTCCCTTCCCTGGGCTGTGGACTGCCAACTTATTTTTGTCTGCTCCTATGGTGGAAAGAGTGTTGTGGAGCATGCTGGGCATTTCAAAAAGGAAGAAATCCTACTCTTCAGTTCCCTACCCTTGTGAACAACTTACTTCCCCCACATCCACCTCCAACCATTGGGACCTCGGGCTTCAACATATGACTTGGGAGATGACAGAAATACAGTGTTCGTAGTTCCATGTCCTCTAGCCATTTGGTGCTGTCTTGCTTTCTGCCAAGCAAGAAATGGGTGGTGGGGTCCAGGAATGGATGTCTGTCTAGATGTTAAAGTGAACCAGCAATCCTACAGATGAACCTGGGAATTTACTCCTCTTTTTCTCACATCTGAACCATTCCTTGCTCTCTGCCTAGCTTCCCACATCAGGGACTGGATTCTTCTGGCCAAGTTGACTCCACATCCTGGAAGCTAAGGAGGGGATTTCCAAACTTAGTTTCATTTTTGTTTGTGTGTGGCATTCTGGGCTCTGCCTTCAGAATAGAACTTGACAGAGCCACCCTGTGGGGACCTAAGGTGTGACAGAACAGAGACTAAGGCGGACATCTCTGTTGGAGACACCCTTGAGGTCTTTATGTGGACATGGCTGTCCACATGGCCTTCTAGTCCCTAGGGCCTATGGAGCCTCACAGAAGGTCGGTATAACCAGGACTCAGATTGCTGGAGGAACAGTGCCCAATGTAGGGACAAAGAGCCAGTCTCATGCTACCAGGAGTGGAGAACTGGTGTTTCATGGTCTGGCATATCGGTCCCTAGATATGTTGGTGTAGCAGCCACCTGGGGACTTTCCACTACTTGAACTCCACCCTTGAAACTGTGCTGACATATAGCTCACCCCACCCCTATATAATTCAAATGTGTAGACAAGTACAGTCCCCTGGTCTGGAGGGACCAGGGAGAACCTGAAGCTGAGTGGTAGAGACCTCACCTCCACGGCTATCCACTGTGCCAGCCAGGCTGGTCCCAAAGGAAGGTTCATCTGGATTCCCTAGGGGCTTCGGTGTAGAGTCTGATCCCTGAGAAGGAGGCAGCTCAATGGTATGTGCTGAGCTGGGAGTCAGATTCTCAGTGCTTTATTGATGGAAATGGCAGGTTGCAGCCCAGTCCTGGGATGATGCCAAGCCTCTCTTTAGATGGAAACAGCTATCCAGAGCATTGTGAGGTGAGAAATGTTCCTTGCTTACAGCTCTGAGGCTCAAGCCCCAGGGGCTCCTTCTTTGGGGATGGGACTGCCATTCCTTCCTCTGTAGAACATAGTGAGCATACAGTTTAGTGCAGGGTTTTTCTTTTCTTTTCTTTTCTTTTTTTTTCTTTTTTTTTGTTTGGTTGATTTGGGGTTTTGGGCTTTATTCATGTAGTGTACTATACTATGTAGCTCAGGTAGTCCTCTCTCCCTTCCTCTCTCCTTCCCTCCCAACCCAAGGATTGAACCCAAGGCCTCGTGCGTACTATGCAAGCACTCAGTGGCAGCTACATCAAAGTCATTTTTCTGCCTCAGGCTCCTTGCCTGGCTTGAGGTAGCTTTTCTAAAGGGAACATTCACACACCTACACACATTATCATTACCCTACCAAAGTGTATGGATCAAAGATGTTTCTCCTAGCTTCTGTAAGTAAAGAGAAAAGGATTGCTGGCACCCCCTCTGCAAGGTACTCTTCACCATAGGGACCACGAAGGAGGGAGAGCCTCGTGGACCAGGCCTGGCCTCATTCTGCCTACAGTGCCTTCCTCTCTTAGGACCTCACTTTCCTCTCTGTGCACCTCACAACCAGGCACGTCCAGCTGTGTCACCCCTTTGATTCCCCAGTGTCCAACAGCATTAGCCACCGTTGGGGAAGGCAGAGACCCTGGCTCTCTGTGAGCTGAGTTTGATGGAAGGGTACCGAGGACTGACTGCTGGCCTCTGCGGCATGAGTTCACATGACTTGTCTACCCAACCCTGAGAAACTAACCCTAGCAACACTTACTCTGCTGAGGCACTTCTGTTCAAGTGGCCATAGCTATGACTAGAGGTGGCTTTCTGGCCACCCAGGTCCACTTTCTTCCTGTTTGGTGCCCTTTATTTCTACCCTTCTTCTCATGTCCTAGTCCCATGCCCTCTATCCAGCAGGCACCTCAGGGTCAGAACTCTCTCATCTTGACTCTCAGCTGGCCCTTAGCAGAAAGAAGGAAGGTGGAAACATCCTCAATCAAATGAGGACACAAGGCTCTACGTTCCCCAGCCCCACAGTTCATGCGCCCTTACATAAACCTGGGGCCTGGGGCCAGAGAGAAACCAGCAGGACAGGAGCCCACAGTCTGTGATGCACACCTGTCCCCTCTCACATCCTCTCTTGCTTCTTCAAACCCAGCACTGGGCTGGGGGTGGGGTGGTGCAGAGGAAATAGCAACAATGCTAGCAGTGAGAAGAGTTAGCAGGGGTAGTTATTCTCACACAGCAGGTACCATGTCAGATTTGACATGCCTCACAGCAGCCTGACCAAGGACCTGGAATTGTGACCCAGTGACAGAGACCACTGTCCACGCCTGACACATCTGTGGCACTGGGCTGCTGGTGTCTGTATCTGTCCCCGAAAGATGACCTGTAGCTAATGGTCTCACCTCACTAGAGAGACCTGATGCCTTAAGCCCTGCCCTAGAAACAGTGACTGACATGACTGTCCCAGAGCCTGGCAGAACCAGCCACCCACACCCTGATATAGAGTCAGGTTTTCTCCCAAACCGCTCTTCTGCCTAGCTTCTGTGACTACCCCATCCTGTTTACCTCACCCCTTAATAAACAACCCCCATAAGGACCTGTCGTGGACTTTGCTTCTAGGAATCTGACCTAGAGCATCCCCCAGTGTGCAGAATAAGAAGATGAGTAACCCATGAAGTCTCACAGCTGGTGTCTACCAGACAGAAGTCCAGGCCAGTATCAAATGATCAAATTGCATACCATAATAGGTATAATCAAAATAATAATTAAAAGGTTATGTTTATGTATGTAAGAAATAACATATACCACCATAATGAGAAAAGACACAGTAAGGTAAACTGCATTAAATATGAAAATGTGAAGTGATTCAGACTTACAAGAGCCAGGTGTGGGCACATGCCTATGATCTTAGCTTAGGAGGCTGAGGCAGGAGTGTCTTGAGTGTGAGGATAGCCTGGGCTTCTTGATGAGAATCTGCCTCAAACAAACAAACAAACAAAAAACTAATTAAATAAAAGAGAAAGCAAGATTTCAAGAAAGTATCACATACAACTGTGTACTGTACTAATTTAACTATTTTGGGAAAATGAGCATTTATTTAAAAAACAAATTGAAAGACATTAATTAATAAGTGGAATACAACTAATACAATGAGAAATATTTTTTTAAAGATTTGTGGGGCCTGGAGACTCAGGGGTTAAGAGCACTGGCTGCTCTTCCAGAGGACCCAGGTTCAATTTTCAGCAGCCACATGACAGCTCACAATTGTCTGTAACCCCTGTTCCAGGTGATTCGACATCCTCACATAGATGTACATGCAAGCAAAACACCAATGTACATAAAAATTGCAAATAAAATATCTGTGTATTTATTTTATTGTGGTGTGTGTGTGTGTGTGTGTGTGTGTGTGTGTGTGTGTGTGTTACACAGGCATCTTGATAAGAGGGTGCTGGATCAACAGAAACTGGGGTTACAGGTGTTGTGAGCCGCCTGCAGTGGGTGCTGGAAATTGATCCTGGGTTCTCTGGAAGAGTAACAGTGCTCTTAACCACCGAGCCATCTCTCAGTCCCACAATGAGAAACATTTTAAAGTTATCAAGGTGGCTTTTGAAAGTGTGCTTGTAACCCAAGTACTCAGGAGGCCAAGGCTCTTTAAGAGCATTGTGAGGCCAAGGAAATCCTGTCTCAAAACAAACTCTAAGGAGACGACTTGGTCATATTGGAAAGGATTTTTTGCTTGTTGGGATCAGGAAGAATGAAAACAAGATAGGGTGGCACAGACATTCAAGTGACAAATGGTAGTGCCAAGTTTAGGCCATGGGGAATGCCAGATACTAGAATGTACTTGGATAATTAATCCATGTGGGCTGAGGCTTGCTGCTTCCCTTACCTGAACTGGGGAGCATGGTGAGCTCATTTAGAAGGGTGAACATGAGCTTGGTCTGGGACCTGGAAATATCAAAACTCATATAAGGCATCAAAATGAGTGTGAGGATTCTCTGTTCATTTGCTGGTAGGACACCAAGGCTGGTCCCAAAACTTAGCTATTTGGATAGTGTTTCAGTAAACACAGACGTGCAACTGTCTCTGTGGTGTGTTGGTTAGCATCCCTTTAGTATATGCCTGGGAGCGGTATCACCCCCATACTGATTACCGTGGTTGCTACATCACTCTACACCCACACAGCAGGGTAATCAGCTTCCCTGTCTCTGTAAATAATGTCACCTGATTTCCTGATGACAGCCATTCTGACTAGGGCCAGACAGAATCTCAGTGTAGTTTTGCTTTTTTTTTTTTTAGCATTTATTTATTTTTATGTGCACTGATCTTTTTGCCTTCATGTATGCCTCTTCGAGGGTTCCAGATCCTCTGGAAATGGAGCTACAGACAGAGTTATGAGCTGCCAAGTGGGTGCTAGGAATTGAATCCCTTTCCTTGAGAAGAGCAATTGGTGCTCCTAACCACCAAGCTGTCTCTTTAGCCCTCAGTGTAGGCTTCTTGTTTTGTCTTGTCTTTTTGTTTTTTGAGAGAGGGTTTCTCTGTGTAACTTCTCTGGCTGTCCTGAAACTTGCTCTGTAGATGAGACTGGCCTCAAACTCACAGAGATCCACCTGCCTCTGCCCATCCAGTGCTGGGATTAAAGGCGTGCAGTACCTGGCTTCAGTGTAGTTTTAATTAGCATTTCTCTGCTGGTTAAGGATGTTGAATAATTTTTCACATGCGTATTGGCCATCTGAAATTCATCCTTTGGTCAAAATAAATTACCTTCATGAGAAATAAACACTTTTAAATGGAGTATTGGGAATTAAAGGAAGTAATTCCAAAGGATATTGGCTTGGTGTTCAGCAAATATTCACCATGTTGTTTGTTCACATTTGACAACCTCATTTCCAATGAAAATGTGGTATCATTTGTGTCTGTCTGTCTGTATGTCTGTGTCTTTCACATACATTACAAAGTATTTTCTCAATAGGTTTGAATTTTTTGTTTAAATATTCATTCCTAGTTAGTCCAAATTCTTATCTTCATCACTGCCTTCATATTTCCATTAAGTTTTCAGTATTATGGGACTTTCTTTTTTTATAAGCATCACCAATCATTTCCTGTGCTTACCATCATTTCCCTTCTTTATGCATTGAGGAAGTAGATATTCTAGCTTTTGTTTCTGTTTGTTGTTTGGTTTTTGTCTTGGGACTCACGATGTAGACCCGCCTGTACTCGAACTCATATAGATCTTCCTACCTCTGCTTCATGAATTCTGGGATTTAAGGGGTGTGCCACCACTCCTGGCTGGTATCTTAGTTTTTTAATGTTGATGGTTATATGATTTTAAAATCAAGATGTAATTTTAAAATGAAGGGGAGGGCTGGGCTGGAAAATGCCTCAGTGCTTTAGATCCTTCACTGCTCTTTCAGAGGGTCTGGATTTGGAATCCAGTACCTACAAAGTGGCTCACAACTGCCTGTAACTCCAGTTTCAGGGGATCTGATGCCCTCTTCTCACCTCCATGGCTTCCTGCATGCATGAGGTGCACTGAGATACACTCAGGCACACACACACATACACACAAAATTAAATAAAACAAAACAAAATACGTGGTGGACCAAAAGAGTACCGTGGAAGCCAGGCAAGGCAGTGCAAGCCTGTAATCCCAGGTCCTGGGCAGTGGAGGTAGGAGGACCTGGAGTTCAAAGTCATCCTCAGCTACATGGAATGTTAGAGGCCCGCCTATGCTGTATGTCTTAAATTAAAAAGAGTAAGTACAGTGTAATAAAAGGTTCTCCTCCCTTTGTGTCCCTCAGGTCACACCTTCAGATATAATTTGTCACTAGTTTCCTGAGTAGCTGTGTGTATACAGACACACATATATGCATTTTAAAAATATAGTTATTATTGTGTATGATATACATACCTTAGTCCCAGAACTTGGGATGCAGAAGAGGAATTGTGAGTTCAAAGCTTATCTGTGCTACACAGCAAATTCTGGGCAACCTGAGTTATTTAGAGGGACCCTATTTCAAATTCAATCAATTAGTCAATTGTCAAAGCTTTTTGTTTCCAATTTTTAAATTAAATATAATACATTATTTCCCCCTCCCTCCTCTTGCCAAGTTCTCTCAAACACTCCTACCCTCCACACACACACTTGCTTCCTCTCAAATTTATGGCCTCAATGAAAGTGGCCTCAATCCTAGCATTTGGCAAAGGCAGACAGACCTCTGTAAGTTTGAGGCCAGCCTGGTCTACGTAGCTAAGGCTGCATTGTAAGACCCTGATCAAAAACAAACAAACAAAAAAAAAAACAAAAAAGAAATTCATGCCTCTTTTTCTTTAATCATTATTATTACACATACATGAATATATGAATGCAACCTGATAGTTTATTTAGGGTTACTTGTGTGTATATGATTTCAGGTTGACCATCTGGTATTGGATAACCATTTTGGGGGCTCATCCATAATTCACCCTGTATTAGTTAGGGTTTTATTGCTGTGAAGAGACACAATGACCACAGCAACGCTTAGGAAGGACTTGGGGCTGGCTTACAGTTCAGAGGTTTAGTCCATTATCATTATGGTGGGAAACATGATAGCATGTAGGCAGACATGGTGCTGGAGAGGTAGCTGAGAGTTCTACATTTGGATCCATAGACAGCAGGAAGGAAGAGTGGCAGTGGGCCTGGCTGGAGCATCTAAAACCTTAAAGCCCACCCCCAGTGACACACTTACTCCAACAAGGCCACCCCTCCTGATAGTGCCACTCCCTGTGAGCTTATGGAGGCCATTTTCTTTCAAACCACCACATCCCACTCAGCATTTCCTAATTGCCTGCATTTCTTTGTCTATGTCCCCCCCGTGAGATTCCCCCCTTCCATGTTAGCATCTTTATTGTAACTTTTTCAGGTCTTGTTTGGCAGCCATGTTGTTGAAGTATCATTTCTAGGAGACACAGTTTCTTACAATCTTTCTTCCTCTTTCAGTCACTGCTCTATTGCTGTGAGGACACACTGTGACCAAGGCAACTCTTAGAAAAGAAAGCATTTCACTGGGGGCTTATAGGGCATTATCATGGTGGGAAACAGACCAGCATGCTGCTGGAGCTGAAAGCTTTACATCTGATCTTCAGGCAGAGAGAGAGAGAGAGAGAGAGAGAGAGAGAGAGAGAGAGAGAGAGAGTCTGGGGTTGACATAGGGTTTTGAAACTCAAAGCCCACCCCCAATGGCACACATACTCCAACAAGGATGCACCTTGTAATCCTTTCCAAACAGTTCCACTAACTGGGGGCCAAGCATTCAAACATATGAGCCTCTGGGGGGACTGTTCTCCTTCAAACCACCACAGCCTTCTTTCAATGTTCCCAGAGCCTTAGGTGTGGGAGTTGTGTTGTAGACGTATCAGTTAAGCCTGGGCAGAGTTCAATCAGTTGTTCTATACATTTGACCAGTTATGTAATGGTCTCTGTCTGCTGCAAAGAGAAACTTCTTAAGGGTGAAAGCTACACTCACCTGTGAGTATAAGGATAAGTATTTAGAATGCAGGTAAGAGTTGTGCTGGTTTAGTAGAGCGTACATGAGGTCAAAGCTTTTGAAACTGTGTGTTTCTTTAGGAGGCTGCTTGGAACACTTTCCACGTTGTGACTCTTCTGTCAATACCTTTCAGGCGGGTGATTCATATGTGTGTTTCATAATTCATCTCCTGTTGATGGACCCTGCCCTTCCCACCAGTCCTCAGATGCAGCAGCAGGAGATTAATCGCCGTTCTTGTCATTGTATACTGGATTTCTGACAACCTGGACTCTAACCCTTCCAATTTGGGTGAGCTATTTAATGTCTTCCCCACCCTCCACCCCCACCCCCCACCCCCACACGCACCCTAGTGTATCTCACAGTGACAGTGAGACAAAGCAGATGCTAAGTGGAAGGGCATTTGGTTATCCACGTTGCTAAGTTCCTGTTCTGGTTTGGATTCCTTCATAAGCAAACCTGGGGATAAACACAGCTCATTCATTTAGGAGGTGGTCCCAGCAAGCACTATGGGGATAGGAAATGGAGATGGGGGGGGGCACAGGCATCTCCGAGTTGTGTCACTGAGCAAGTTCACACTATGGGTAATAGGAGTCTGCCTGATAAGGCAGGAGTTGGGTGTTTACACATCAACTCTCAGCATCCTTTGGCTAAGGAAACAAATTAAATCCTTGGCCTCCAGCTGTAGGTGGTCAGATGTAAACCAAGCACATGAAGGTGAAGCTGGGGGACTGGGAGGGGCCACAGGGCTTTTATGACATCCTCCAAAAAAAGGATCCAGACTCACTCATCAGTGAAAGACTGGAAAGCTTACTTCTCAGCCATCCACTTAGGAAGTAACACTAACCCCTGGGGCCTGTGATCATGTGACAGGGGATCATGGTAATTTATGTGTAATGATAATTTACAGAGCTTTCCCTGGAATACTTTTAATAGGTCTCTATCCACAAACATAAAGTATACAAGTATTTGTTTTTTCCTAAATACTGCCACCGCTTGCCCTTGACTGTAGTTGTTAGTCTTTTCCATGTTTTGTTAGAGTCATTGTTCTATCAGGAAAATCAGCTGATTCTCATATGTAACACCTTTTTCGCCCCCCAGTGTTGCTTTCATTTTATCATTGCCTTTTCCTCCCAAATAGAAAATTAGTGGGAGATAAAGAATGTTTCATTGCAACTCATTTGTTTGTATACATTGTTTTCAGTAACTTTGTTGAGGTGAAAATGAGCAGATCTGGTCTGAACATTCAGGGACCAGTTGTGTGTGGGCATTATTTTTTTTATCTCTTGTGTCTAGACCTAGGAATGGCATAACAGGGTCTATGATAGACTTCCAAACTGCTTTCCCACATAGCTGTATCATTCCTGCCAGCCATCTGAGGGCTCTAGTTTCTCCAAATCCATATCAACAGAGTCCATCATCTTCTTTGTAGACAGTCTATATAGGTGTGAAATGCCATGTTCCCAGGTTTGTGAGCTCCAAGCAATTTTTAAAATTATGTATTTATTTATTATTATTAGAAAGTGTGTGTGTGTGTGTTGGACATAAGCGTGTGGGTGCTGTGTGAGCACGTGGAACCCAGAGGACAGCTTTGTCATGTCACTTCTCTCCTTCCACCTTTACGTGGGCTCTGGGAATCAAATCCAGGTACATGGCAAGCACTTTTACCTGCTGAGCCCTCTCTTCAGTCCTAAGCAAAACATTTAAAATTCACTTAATTAAAAACAATTATTTAAGGGTTAGCAATGGGCTCAGTGTTTAAAAAACATTTGCTGCTCTTGTAGAGGATCTGAGTTAAGTTTCCAAAACTCATGTTGGAAAGCTCACTAATGCCCATAACTCCAGCTCCAGGGACCTGATGTCCTCTTCTGACCCCCAAGAGCTCCTCACATCCATGTGCACAGGCACACACACACACACACACACACACACACACACACACACACACACACACACACGTATATCACATGAAAGTAAATAAAAAGCAAAACAATTTGTTAATAATTGTTCTTTAATTGACTGTGGTGGCAAATACCGATGATTAGTGAGTTCTGAGTGAATATGAAGCTCATTTGGTCTCTATTCCATTCCTTTGGTCAATTTATTTTTCTGTTTTTAACCCAAGTTCCTTACAGTGGTGGCTACTCTAGAAGATGCTTTGCTATATTTACAAGCTTCCCCCAAATACTTGCCTGCCTATCCCCAAATGGTCTTTTGATAAAAATTGCCTTCAGTTTTTCTATCTTGTGTATTCCTGTGAATTGACCCCAGGGTCCCATGTTTGCTAAATACATGCCTACATGCTGTGCACCGAGCTGCAGCCTGAGCCCTTGACTACCCAATTCTAACGGAAAATGGCTTGCACTGTTTTATTTACATCCTATAGCCACACATCCTGCTTGCTTTTTTTTTCTCCAAATGACTGTTCTTGTCATCTCATCAAGGACTCTGGGATGTCCAGATGGACTTTAAGAGGCATTGCCTTCTGCCTGATGTCTACATGGAGATGTTTTCTTCTACTTTCTGTGGTTTACAGGCAGGTGTGTCTTAGTCACTTCATATGGCTGTAACAGAATATCATAGTCTGAGTGTCAACTGTTGCTCACACTCTCAGAAGCTGGGAAAACCCAGATCTGGATGCCAACACATCTGCTGTCTAGTGAGGGCTCCCAGCCACTTGCTGTGTTTTCATGGGGAAGAAAGAGACAGTGGCTTCCTGCATCTTGTAGGGACACTTGCAGGTCCACCTCACATCTTCGTTAATCTTGGTAGCCCCATCTCTGAGTCTGCTCACCAGTGGTACCGTATGCACCGTGGAGAACATTAACTTTGTATCACTATACTCAGGCTTCACCACCTGCTCTTCCTTTAGACAGGGTCTTTTGTAGCCCAGGCTGAACTTGAACTCACTCTGTAACTGACCCTGCTGCTTTCACCTTGCAAGTGCTAGGCTTACACACACACACATGTGTCACCATGCCCAGCACTTTCGATGATTAAAAATGTGAAAGCAAAGCTTTAAAGAGATGAGAAGGAAGGGTGCAAGTGCTGACCTCTGGGGACTTTGTGAGAGAGGGCAGGGGCTGGCATCTGTGGTGAGGATTATTCCACTTTTGTACAGATGAATGAGCCAGATCCATCTGTGCAATTGTTATGATACCCAGGCTCTGAGTTTAGGAAGGCAGGTGTGTGTGTGTGTGTGTGTGTGTGTGTGTGTGTGTGTGTGTGTGTGTACCTCTATACTCTCTTCCTGGATAAGCAGGATGGCACCAGGAAGGCTGGGATGTGCCAATCCTAGAGACATATAGAACTTGGTTGGGAAAATTCAATTGGTTTGTGAGGGTGAAGGACTCTTGTGGACTGTGTCCTCAGAGATATCTCTAAGGCAGGGGCAGGGGCTGGGGTCTTTGACACAGCAGTATTCTTCTTGGCTTTGGAAGAGGAGGAAAACACCATGTCTTCTTTCCATGTAGGACCTGCACTATGGAAACAGGCCATAAACTGAAGGGCAGAGGAAAAGGCCCAGACACTCCAGGGACCCTCTGTATGGGGACACTGGACCATCTATCATGATCCAAGAAGCCAGGTAGGTGTTTTTCCTCTTCTCTCTTTTCCCTTCTCCTCCAATCCATTCCTTCTCTCTCCTCCTGTGGCCAAGGCTGCCAACCCCACATCCCTGTGTCATCAGTCAGGTGTACCCTTTTGCTGCTATGGATGGTAACCAAGAGTGGGCTAGGAGTCCTGATGCTGTAGGCAGTCCCAAAAGTGCCAAAGATCTCTGGGCAGCTCTGACAGACTTAGCACTTACAGCTCCAAGCCCTGAGAACTAGAGCTTTAGAAGCCAGAGACTTAAGAGTTCTATGTATTTGGAGTAGAGGTTTGTCTCTAGGCTTGGTCGCTAGGTGCTAGGCAGCTGGTGTAACCCTCAGCCCTCAGCAGCAGCTGGTGGCAGTTAGGGTTGGTGACAGTGTGACAGTTCTGAGGGTGTCACCTGGCTTTCAGTAATGTTATAGCCCCTTAGCCTCAGGCATCAGGACCCTTGGCCCTTAATGGCAGCCAGTGTTATCATTCTTGACCTTGAGTCTCCAAACCCAACAAACTTGCCCTTGGCTACTATTCATCACGAAGGGGGAACATCATCAAAGAGCTCCCAGTTCCTAATCTACCCATTTAGAGATGCTTGTTCGGCTTACTCTGAGTCATCAGGGAAACACTATCTCATGCTGCCTCTGGTGCAACATTAGGCTTCAATAAAGGCTTCCCTGGAGCCACCCTTTCTTGCCCACTGTCATTGTCATTGGTAAAGAGATCTGAGCTGGCAGCACAGAGAGGAGATATGGCAGCAAGGTCGAGGTGGAGGTGGCATTAGCTGCACCTTGGTGAACAACAGTGCCGACAGCAAGAGCGGTGGGAAGGCTGTGTCCCAGACAGAGGCTAGGGACAGAGACAACAGGGAACAGAGGGATCAGAGAAGACAAAGGACTGTCAAAGAAGCTGTGACTGGACGGACCAGGAGCAGGAGTCAGGCCTCTAGCAGCTGGACTACACTGTCCTCCAGGTGGCTGTGGAGTTTGAAATCAACCAGGCTTCCATAATGGCGATCCCGCTGGTTAGAGAAGGGAGGCTCGACAGACAGGTTCCCACTCAAAGCAGCCAGGCCCAAGGAAGAGCCTGACAATGGAGGCTCCCCATCCACTCAGCTTGTCTGCAAGGAAAGTAAACATGAAAACCAAACACTAACATTCCTCTTTTCCTCCTTTTTTTAAATTTAATTTTTTCATGTAATGTATTGTCCCGCGCATGCTGTATTTTCTCGCCGGCAAGAAATACACGCAGGACACTCGGATCCTTCTGCAGACAAGCTTTAATGCATCTTGAGACCAGAGCGGAGACACTGAACTAAGAAACCCATCCCTTAAAAAGGCTGACCAGCCGCCTGGGACGTGTTACCCTATGAATGGCTTCAGCTCCTCAGGCCAAATGAGCCACGGGATAGGCAGAGATCAAAGGAATGGAGATTACCCAGCGCCTGTTGAAGTAATTTACATCTTGGTGTCTTTAGGCACCATTATTGTAATGGAGGATGCAGGAAACGGCCCCCTACAATGTATTTTGATCATGTTTTCTCCTTCTGCAATTCTTCCCAAATCCTCCCCACCTCCCTCCCCACTCAACTTTGTGTTCTTTCTCAAAACACACAGATGAAATATCAAAAATATCAAAATATGAAAAATCAATAAGACAAAAATGCAAAAAAACAAAACCCACATTAAAAAACAGAATAAACAGCCAAACAAAAAACACAGAGTTCCTTTTGTGCTGGCCAACTACTCCTGCCCTAAAGTACGGTTGATATACCTGGTGACACTCCATTGGAGATAACTTATTTTCCCTTTGCCAACAGACATCAAATAGAGGGAGCTTCTTGGCTAGGGAAGAGAGCCTGTGTCCACTTCCCCCTCCCCATGCTGGTACCTGGTCTGGCTTGAGCCCTCACAGGCCCTGTGCATGCTGCCACAATTTCTGTGAGTTCATATGTGCACCAGTCCTGTCCTGTCTGAAAGACACTGTTTCTTTGGAGCCATTGTCACCTCTGGCTTTTACCATCTTTCCACCTTCCCTTTGCATAGATTCCTGAGCCTTGAGGGGAGAGGTTTGATTATAGCATCCCATTTAGGACCAGATATTTCATGTTTCTAATTATCTACATATTGTCCAGTTGTGGAACATTAACTTTCTGTTTTGCTTGGTTTTTCAAGACAGGGTTTCTCTGTGTAGCCCTGGCTGTCATGGAACTTACTCTGTCTTGAACTGGCCTTGAACTCAGAGATCCTCCTGCCTCTGCCTTAAGTGCTGAGATTAAAGGTGTGCACCACCACCAAAGGCTGAACATTAACATTCTTACAACACTTAACCAAGTGTGTCACCTGGCCAAGTATCCTTAGGGAGAGTTGAGTATTGGCTCCTGTCTTAACTGGGTTATCCAGATCCAACAAACTTGCCCTTGGACACTATTCAGCATGAGAACAAAAAATTCCTGGCACAGAACATCTCAGAGAACTTTGAGCTTCTATTCTACCCATTTATAGATGGTATTACTGAGGCATACATTTTGCCATGCCTTGCACAGCTTGGTCCTGGAAACCTGGGGCAACACAGGAATGAAGAAAACACACACACACACACACACACACACACACACACACACACACACACACGGGGGCGGGAGTGGGGAGGGCGGAGAGAGAAGTCGGAATCTGATTGGCTGTGCTTGCTCTGATGGAGGGTACCTACTATGCAATCCAGAAACTTGGCTGTGTTTATAATGCATAACACAAGGAGGAGAGGTTAGCTAGTCTTAATGGGAGGTCACTGTAGGGGTGCTGTCACAGTCTATAAACATCCAGGAGGAAACTGTGGTCCATGCTTTCACACTATCAACACGCATACTCCCTCTGTCATTTCCATAGGTCTCAGGATTGGGGTGCTTGTCATGTCCATGTCAATAGCACACATCCACCCAAAGTCACACTGTGAGTGTGTCAGCTAGGTTCTGCCGTGGTAACAAATAGCTTACCCTAAAACAGTATCTCCCACCCTTGTTTTCTGGCTGTTTGAATGGAGGGGAGCTCTGGTCCACATTGTCCATAATCTGAAACAGAACGGGGAGTAGAG
Source organism: Cricetulus griseus (assembly GCF_003668045.3). Classification (NCBI taxonomy): domain Eukaryota; kingdom Metazoa; phylum Chordata; class Mammalia; order Rodentia; family Cricetidae; genus Cricetulus; species Cricetulus griseus. The sequence goes on from NC_048596.1 coordinate 170,701,577, forward strand.
ATAAGAGTGAGTCACATATTGGCTCTTGAAACATCTGCACAAATGTGACCTATGTCATTTTGGGCACATTTTACCAGACAACTTGAGTTCACAGCCACAGCCAAATGCAAAGGGATGGTTTCCTATAATACCTCCAAAGAGCATCTGTAGATGTCGCCAAGGCCTACCATAGAGAATTAGTAGTAAGCCGGGCCAGCAATCATCTCCTGGCTCTGGGCCATGGATCTTTTTGCTGAAATCATGTCCCAGAGTGTGTTTCCCACTGAAGTCACCATGTCTATAATGGTGGGATGTGCCCTGTCTCCCAGTGATGGTTGCTTAAGGAGCTTGGTGTCTTATCTCAAGAGCTGGGACACCTATGGTGAAACAAAGGCTCCATGTCAGGCAAATATGAAGGAAAGCATAGCCCAGTAAGGAAGCCACACCCTCGTGTGAACACACCCTTAGCACAAAATCACACAAAGCCCTTGTCTTGTGTTACCCGAGGCTCCAAGATTTTGGAAGTTAGCTGATCTGAGAGCCCAAATAATCTTAGTTCTGATCCAGCCTCTGCCATGTACGTGACCTTGGACACTTCCTTCTCTCTTGCCCTGAATCATTCAATCTCCTCCAAGGACAGTGATTCCAGACTAAGGATGATGGATGTGAGCTCACTGCATGACTTGTGAGCTCTGGCACAAGTGCTAGAAGCCAAATGGAGAAGAGGAGCCTGGAAGGAGCTGGAACATATGGCCAGTCAGCCCCTGCTGAATGTTCAGAATATACAATGGGTGCAGCAAGGCCAGTTCCTGGGTGGGCCTCCCACACTTCCTAGAGTTGGAGGTGATATCTCTGCAAGTATGAGGATTAGCTAACCTGTAACATACCCATAAAATACCATGCCTAACACAGTATGCATTTTTGTAAGTATTGATGGAGAACTATACCCCAAATAGCTTATTCTAACATGTAGACCACCATTTATTTAACCCATCCTCCAACTGTTTGCTATTCATGTTACTTTTGGTTTTTAATTATTATAAATAATTGTGCCATGAACAGTTTTGAAATAAATAAAAGTTGTGTATCTATGTTGGCTTCCTACTGCATATGGAATTACTAGATCGAAACCATGGCTCATTATTTTAGGCTTTTGCTTTGTAAATACCCTTTGCCTTCTGTCGGAACTCTTTCCAGCAGACTCTTTGTATACTTCCATCTAGAGTGGAAGACTTGGACTGGAGAGATGTTCAGAAGTTAAGAGTTCTTGCTGCTTTTCCAAAAGTCACAGGCTTAGATCCCAACACCCACATCAGGCAGCTTGGAACTGCATGCAATTCCAGGGAACCTGGCAACCTCTTCTGGCTCATGCAGGTGCCTATATACATGTGACATACAGTCACACAGACACATACACATAAATAAAAAATAAAACTCTAGAGAGAGCATGAGCAGATGGCTTTTAGTAGCTAAGACTTGGGTCTACTATATACAGAACTCCTTAAGTGATCGCATTTTGAACCAAGTAAAAATGTATTTCTTAGTCATATAATAGAGGGCTAAAGGCACAGGGTACAGGGAAGGTAAGAAACTTGACCCACACATTCCTCAGCACTGGCATCTACCTTGTGACCCAACATAGCTGCCCAAGGTCTAGCCATCCTGTTAACATTCCAGCCACCAGGAAGAAGCAAAGAAAGGCAGATAACATTCTACTTGCATCCCACTGACCATCCCCCACCCCCCATGATGTGACTGTATCTAACTATTAGGGAGCCTGGGGGACCAGGTCTATTCTGCATAATCAGGGAATAGCTGGGAGTTATAGTTCTAAGAAAGAAAGGAAAAGCAATATTAGCGAATGGCTAGATGTCTCTGTCATGAAATCAACCCAGCCTGAAAGCAGCACAGATGGTCCATGAAAACAGCATCGTTAGATTCCTGTATACTTTGTAGAGCAGGTAGACTGGGTCTGCTTGGCAGGTGTGTGTGTGTGTGTGTGTGTGTGTGTGTGTGTGTGTGTGTGTGTGTGTGTAGTTACAGGTCAGGGGAAGGTACAGAAGCAGGCCCATCAATGAAGCTGATCTGAATGGATACATAAGGTTACTTGTCTGTTGCTATGATAAAATGCACTGACAATAGAGAAAGCATCATTTTTGCCCACAGCCCAAGGGCACAGTCCATTATGTGGGAAAGTCAGGGCAGCAGGAGTGTGAAGTTGTTTGGTCTCATCCACTGTCAGGAAGCAGAGAGTGACTAATGCCAGTGCTCAGCTTCCTCCCTCCCTGTGTACAGTCCAGGATCCCCTGCCCAGAGAAGTGTTCCATCTACAGTCAAAATGGCCCTTCCCATATCAGGGCATGTAGTGCAGCTAACCCTCCACTTGTATGGCCAGAGGTCCATCTCCCGGGTGATTCTCGATTCTGTCAGGCTGGCAGTTAACATAAATCATCACAGACTCCGTACTCTTGCCTGCCCCCCACTCACCTGCTTCCCCGCATCTCCACAGGGCCGGGCTTCTGATGGACTCCGAGAGCTTCCAACTGGGCACTGAGAACCTGTGGGCCTGGCTTGTGAGGCTGCTGAGTAAAAACTCAGAGTGGCTGAATGGCAAGATTAGGTTCTACCTCCCTACCATGGACCTGGACTGCAGCAACACGGCCCCCGAGCCTGAGGTCATTCATCATCAGATCAGAAGGCTGTACACCCAGGATCAGGCCACCTGGCAATCTTTCATCAATAGTCTGTGCATGGAGCTTGATGTGCCTCTTGAGCTAGAGGTACCACTGCTGAGCATCTGGGGCCAAAAAGATGGTAAGGGCCCACATGGGAGGTACAGGGCTGCCGGCAGAGCCTTGTGACCTACAGAACTTCAGCCTGCCCCCCGCCCCTGTGACCCATCAGGTCACACAGAGAGGTCATAGAAAAACCATACATTCCAAATGCCTGCAGTGACCAAGAGGCTTCCCTCTGCGATGCAGTCAGAGACCTCAGCCCCTACTAATGAGCAGGGAGGTTGACTATTCCACTCAGCACCTTCTTGAGCAGAGCACTGAGGAGGAGCACAAGATACTGAGGGACAAGGAGTCCTTGAATAGAAAGTGGGAACTCAACCATGAGCTGTACCAGTGTGGAGATGGGGACACATACTCATACACACATGAGCAGACAGATCCTACATGCGTGTGAACACATACACACACAGATGTGTGTGCAGACATACATCCTCACTGACGTGTGCATGTGTATGTATGCATGTATACTTCTGCACATTGCTGCATGCAGGGTGCACCATCTGCTTCCCTGGCAGATGGCTAGGTGACAGTTGTATCTCTGGAACCTACGGCTGTTCCCAGAGCAGACACCACTCAGAGCTACTCAGGCACCCTATATCCTTATGACACTGTGTCCCACACCCCCAGTGGCTTATGCTCTGCTCTGTCTTACAGAATTCTCTAGGCAGATAGGAGCTGGTGAAGACGGCCATCCCGGACCTCTGCCGCACCATGGTGAGATCTGGGGTTAGGGCTTGGAATGCCAGCTAATGTGCTCAGTCTTTACCTTTGGCACATAGAACAAATTCCACTCCCCCCCCCCCACTCTGTGACTTTCAAGGCCTGCCCCACTGTCTTTTATCAGGGATCTAATTTGGGTCCCCAGAAGAGACTGAGTGTGGCTGGCCTCTGTCTTCTAGATCCACTGTCAGGTGTCACCCAGGGAGACTGTTCTCATGTCCGTGTCCCCCCATGGAATTACAGGAAGGCAGCTATCATGTCCTGGTGTTGATGCATATTCACAAGGACAAGTGGCAGGCTCAACCAAGTAATTGAAAACTTCCCTTTCACACGCAGAGCCTGTCCCTTCCCTGGTGGGCACAGTGCTTAGAATGCCCTACTGTGTGTCTGCTTGCTTCATCCTGGCCCAGAGCCTAAAGCATGCTGGTGAAACTATGGAAATTGCCTTCTCATAATCCCAGGGTGTCTCATGCTTCTCTTCCTGGGCCCATTTATGGAATAGAGCACCCCAAAGGTGCTGCCTGGGTCCCCCATTTTCTACCCCATGCCCTACTTCTCTCTTTCAGGTGTCAAGCGCCCTTCTCAGAGCTGTGGGTCCTCACCCCGCCGGAAGCACTGCAGGAAACAGCAGCTAGGTGGGTTATGGGAGTAGATTGGGTTGCCCTGAGGTTGATCACAGACAGATTTTGGGTTTGTCCCTGGCTGAAATCTTCTGAGACCCAGTGACTTGTTTTCCAAGTCTCCAGGAGAGGAAGAATGAAGTCCTGAGAGAGCAGAGGAAGAGACAGGGTATTTCAAGGGCAGATTTGTCATCGGGGTCTTCCAGACTGTCCTCAAGGTTGTGGAAATATCAGGGTGATAACCAGTGCGACCTCAGGCCTGGGTTCCCAGTAGCCATGTTGGGAGTGAGTGAGGATGGAGGTGTTAAAGCTGCCTTGGAAAACCCCCAGATAGGAAGTCCATGGAGAAACAAGACACTGAGGCTAGGCCATGGGGAAAAGGGGAAACTTCCTTCATCTTTTACCAGTGGTCCAGAATAGTCCTTGGCCCAGCCCTGTCATGCACATACACTCCAAGAATCATGGACATAACCAGAAAATTCACATCTGTGCAAAATAGGCCACTTCTTCAGTCCTTGCTGAGGTAGAGGTGGGGCCTGAGTCTTCCCCATGACCCAGGAAGGAAGAAAGTAACACTTGGCATAGCAGGAGCCCATTCCCATGATTTGATTGACTGGTACAAAGCCTGTAGTTTGTTGGTGCCTACTCTCAAGGGAAGGATGGAGTTGCTTTTGCCACCTAGAGCTGGCCCCATTGATGCTGCAAAGCAAGCAACCTCTCCCAGATTACTGAAAAGTATATCATCTATATTGTCCTGGAAGAGAAAGTTGTAACCCAAGGGCCCATCCCCACCTCCCTGTGAAAGTGGTTTTGGAGCCTATGTTGCTATGCAACCACTCCCTCTGGGAATATGGGTGACCTAAGAGCATCCATTGTGCCCTTAACACTTACACCCATGCACACATAGCTGGGGGCTAAAGACAGTAGCAGCCTGATCATGGGGTCCCAGGACATGTATCCAGTGTAAGAGTTCCTGTCTTTATGCCACTGCTGTGCCCCTTGCAGAGCTGGCTAAGAAGTATCTGAAGCTCCTAAAGACCTCTGCCAGACGGTACCATGGTGGTGAATGCCCGGGGGCAGGGCATACTCATGCCTCCCCACAGGCCTACATCCCCCCAATTCTGCAGTGGAGCCGGGCTACAGCACCCTTGGATGCTCAGGAGGGAGCCACTATAGGAGACCCTGATACAGCAGATGACATTGATGTGAGCATCCAGGATCTCTTCAATTTCAAGGCCCCCAAGGGACCTCGAGTGACAGTACTGCTGGGAAAGGCTGGGATGGGCAAGACCACTCTGGCACACCGACTCTGCTGGAGGTGGGCTGACGGTCAGCTGGACCGCTTCCAGGCTCTGTTCCTTTTTGAGTTCCGCAGGCTCAACATGATCACACATTTGCTGACACTGCCCCAGCTCCTTTTTGATCTGTATCTGAGGCCTGAGTCAGACCCAGATGCTGTCTTTCAATACCTGGAGGAGAATGCCCATCAAGTCCTACTGATCTTTGATGGGCTGGATGAGGCACTCCATGCTGATTCTGTGGGTGCTGACAATGCAGGTTCGGCCCTCAACCTCTTCTCTGACCTCTGCCGTGGGACCCTCCTGCCAGGCTGCTGGGTGATGGCCACCTCTCGTCCTGGGAAACTGCCTGCCTGTGTGCCCACAGAGGCAGCCATGGTATACATGTGGGGCTTTGATGGGCTGCGGGTAGAGAAATATATCAGCCACTTCTTCAGTGATCTGTTGTCACAGGAGTTGGCCCTGGCAGAATTGAGAACCAATGAACGTCTCTGGGGAATGTGTGCAGTTCCTGCACTATGCCAAGTTGCCTGCTTCTGCCTCCGCCATCTGCTTCCCAGAAGCCCTCCAGGCCAGTGTGCGGCCCTCCTGCCCACTGTAACACAGCTGTACCTGCAGATGGTGGAAACTTTTAGCCACAATGGGATTCTACCTGCCACATCCTTGTTGAGCCTTGGAAAAGTGGCCTTTGGGGGACTGGACACTGGGAAGGTCATCTTCTCAATGGAAGACATCCCTCCTCCCCTGATGGCTTTTGGAGCTGTCCACGGCCTCCTGACCTCCTTCTGTATTCGTACCAGCCCTGAGCACCAAGAAACAGGCTATGCCTTCGCCCACCTTAGTCTGCAAGAGTTCTTTGCTGCTCTGTATCTGATGGCCAGTGACACAATAGACAAAGACACAGTCACCTATTATGTCACCCTCAATTCCCACTGGGTACTGCGGACCAAATCTAGACTCGGCCTCTCCGACCATCTCCCTACATTCCTGGCAGGCCTGGCGTCACATACCTGCCATGCATTCCTTTGCCACCTGACTCAGCAGGATGAAGCCTGGGTGGGCTCCAGGCAGGCTGCTGTTGTTCAGGTGCTAAGGAAGTTGGCTAGCCGAAAGCTTACAGGGCCAAAGATGATAGAATTGTATCACTGTGTGGCTGAGACCCAGGAGCTGGAGCTGGCAAGGTTCATTGCCCAAAGCCTCCCCTTCCGACTCTCCTTCCACAATTTCCCACTGACCCATGCAGATCTGGCTGCACTGGCCAACGTTTTGGAGCACAGGGCTGCCCCCATCCACCTGGATTTTGATGGCTGCCCACTGGAGCCCCGCTGCCCAGAGGCTTTGGTAGGATGTGGGCAGGTTGAAAATCTCAGGTGAGTCAAATCAGAAGAGAGGTAGGGAAGGGCGGAGGAGGGCACTGTGCTCTGGGAAAGAGGGAGGCCAACCAGTCTGCCAGAGAGACCGGATTCAGGTCCAAAAAGGATGTTCCATCCTCATTTAGTGTGTAACACTGGTAGGACAGCCATGCGCTTTGATTAGGCCTTGGGAGTCCAGGTATATTTTCACTTGCCTGTGGCTTCTTGACTCTCATATCTCTCTGGCCGTCAGGGGCTGGAGTGTTGGATCTGGGCTATGCTGCTCAAGGCTGTTTGACCTTGAATGAGTTACGTATTGCCTCCCTTGATGATGGTTCTCCATACCAGCAATGAGTACACAAGTCAGGGGGGCATGGGAGAATGAGATTAGTTGATGCACAGCAGGCTACTCAACACAGCATCTGGTCCAGAGCCAAGGCTCTGTATCTATCAGCTGGAGAGAGCAAACGTGTAGTCCCAGTGCAAGCTGCCCCAGACACAGTGGGGCAAGTCCTGCTGGAGTGTATGTCGCTGTGTTGAACAAGTCAGAAGTAAGTGGTCCAAGTTGGAAGCTTGCTCTACCCCATGTGGTCATGCAGGGACCACAGTCCTTCCTCCAGCATCCGCCAGACATCCTAGCTGTAGGATCAATGCTGAACCTTGGGTGTCCCTGTGCCCTAACTTGGAGGAAAGGAAAAGATGACCTTGGAGGAATGTGTTTAAAGGTCATGAGGGAAGTAGGACACATCTCTTCCAGTCACATTGCATCACTGAGAACACAGACACACAGCCAGCCACTCGGGGCTGAAAGAGGAGCTGGAAATGTCACTTCTGACTGGCAAACTACTTCTGCTAGAGCTCCATTTCTTGTTCCCCTCCTTCAAATCAACACCAAGTTTCATTTACAAATATGGAAACACTTTAGACATTTCAGTATATAATATTAACATTGTAACAAGGCAGTCCAGCCCACTGAGTTACACTTGTATCACTTTAAAACTTTTAATTCAAACCATATTTGAAACACTAAACACAAGAAAGAAACATGAACAACATAGACAACAAAATAATCAAGTAGAAGAACTCCCCCCCAATTAAAAAAAAATCACATCAGATAACATTTCTAAAAAAGAAAAGAGGCCAAGGAGCAACAATGATCTTATTTTTGAAATGATATGAATTGAATTTTTAGATCAATTTGTGAGATGAAATTATACCTCTGATAAAGTCTCTGCCCATTTTGATAATTAGCTCTTTGTTGTTCTTTTTATTTCTAAGGAAAGCATCTTGAGTCTGGGGAGATAGCTCAGAGTCTAAGAGAGCTTGTTATAAAAAGCAATAGGGCCGGGCGTTGGTGGCGCACCCTTTTAATCCCAGCACTCGGGAGGCAGAGGCAGGAGGATCTCTGTGAGTTCGAGACTAGCCTGGTCTACAAGAGCTAGTTCCAGGACACCCTCCAAAGCCTCGAAAAACAAAAAACAAAAAACAAAACAAACAAAAAAAACAAGTAAGAAGTAATAGGACCTGATCATGTTCCCAGCACCCATGTAAAAGCTGAACGTATCCTCTCATGCCTGTAACAGTAGAGTTGAGGGGAAGAGACAAGTTGATCCCCAGAGCTCACTGTCGGCCAGAGTGAGTTTCAGGACCAGTGAAACACAAACAAACAAACAAATGAAAAAATAATAGAGAAAGACTGCCTCATGTGCACGAGTGGTAAATTTGCACACATTCACACATGCAGATGTTTGGCCACGTGATTTAAACTATATGTGACTCTATTTCTATGGATGAAGTGGTGAACTGATTTGGCAGATAAAGAAACCAATTCTGTAAGCTGTATTTCTTGCTATTCCAACAACTACAAAGATGACTTGTGCTGCTATGATGCCCCCCTATGGATACTGCCAATCACTAAGCTGTGCCCAGCACTGACTTGTTTTTTGCTTCTGTCCTGCAGCTTTAAAAGCAGAAAGTGTGGGGATGCCTTTGCAGAAGCCCTGGGCAGGAGCTTGCCTACTATGGGGAGCCTGAAGATGCTAGGGTGAGCCAAGACTTGCAAGCAAGATACGCAAGAAGGATGTCTGGCACACTTTTCCCTGCTTAGCTCTGTACAGACTCCTGTCCAGCCTCCTACTCCATCCCCATTCATCTACCATTTTTGCTTGCCCTTTAGGTTAACAGGGAGTAAGATCACAGCCCGAGGCATCAGCCACCTGGTACAGGCTTTGCCTCTCTGTTCCCAGCTGGAGGAGCTCAGGTAAGTGGCCTGTAGGACAGCTCCCTTGCCTGGGGGAAGGGTCACTTCCCAGCTCTTGGACACCCCTGGGACCTGCATATTCCATCAGGGACTACCAGAGAGAGACATCAGTCCAAGAGTGAGGTGGACCAAATCCAAAGTACACTTCCTAGACCCCAGCAGAGCATACATTTGGGGTCACCTTGGAGGAGCGTGAGTTTTGGGTTCCTTCCCCTCATTCTGTGACCTTAGGAAAGGGTATTGCAGTGTCTAAGAAGGCAGGTAGCATGGGGACTCATAAATGCATACAATGTACAACTTCACATTCCTGAACTTGGGTACACACTTGCACAGAAGTACACACTCAAGGGTGTGTCACATGCTTATTCACAGATGGGCACATGTGTGACACACACAGGCATGCTGAGATGCAGGGCCCACTGGCTGAGCATGTCTGCACAATATACTTCTTGTGTGTGTCTGGAATTGATTGCTTCAGGGAAGGAAGAACCAGGGACCCTCTGCTACAATCTTTAAAAAGTATATTTTCTTTTATTTTTTTCTTTTATTTTTGAGATTATACAATAATGACACCAATTCTCCCTCAAAGCCCTCCTATACCCCTCCTTGATCTCTTTCAGATTCATGGACTCTTCTTTTATTAATTGTTAGTGTATGCATATATATATATATATACACATATATATTCCTAAATATAACCCACTCAGTCTGTAAATGTTACTTGCATGTATGTTTCCAGGGATGACCATTTGGTATTGGATAATCAATTGCTGTGCTCTTCCCTGGGGAAGACAATTTCTCCTGCTCTTAGCATTCAGTTGCCTATAGTTCTTTGTGTGTGGTTGAGGTGTCATGGACTCTCTCCCAGCCACTTTAACGTATCTGTTGATGTTGTCCATGTTAGACGCATGTTTAGTCAGTGACGTTGGTGAAACTTTGTGAGTATAGCTTCTGACATTGCTAGGAGACAGTCTCAGCAAAATCCTTGGTCTACTACGGTGTTACATAGCTCCTCCCTGAGATTCAGAAATGCAATCCCTGAATCTACGAAGGCTCACCAGGAAGGATACAGCACTTACAGGATGGAATATAAGCTGGCCAGCCCCTGCTGTTCCCAATGATGAGTGCCTTAGGGCAGTGGTCACTCTGGTTAGCGTGAAAGTTTAAACCATTGATATTATTAAACTCTCTTGGTTATTGAGTGACCTTAATCTTGCCCCCCATCACCCTTTTTATTTAATTTTAATTTCCCCTGTTGCTTTCTATCATTTGCACTCCATTTTTCTATCTGTCCCTCTAGCTAGGGTCCAGGTAGAGACAGTGAGGTCGGAGAGGTTGTCCTGGGCTCTGAGGAGCTGTGGCCAGAGCCGAGGCTGGAAGTAGAGTCTTCAGCCTCCCAGAGAGATTTCACTCTTCCCCTGGGATGTTGTACATTGTACACCTAAGCCCTAGGAGCAGGCCACTGGGTCACCTCATCTCACTTCATAATATCCACCTGGGACTTCCTAGCGCCCATTCCCGCAACTGAGGGATTGGGTCTTGGCCTCCCTGCAGTTTGCATGACAACCAGCTCAAGGACCCAGAGGTGCTGAGCCTTGTGAAGCTGCTCCCTTGCCTGTCGAAGCTCCAGAAACTCGAGTAAGTGATCTTTACCCCAGCCAAGCCTCTTTCCTGGCCCAAGTTCCACCTTCCTTTGCCGACCATGTCAAGGGTGTCCACCCCTGACACTTTGCCACAATCATGCAGCTTGAGCAGAAACAGCTTCTCCGTGTCAACTCTACTGTCCTCCGTGAAGGTAGCCATCACGTGTTCTGCTGTCCGAAAGCTGCAGGTCAGGTGAGCAGATCTTCAAAGTCTTGGGGAAAAGGAAAGGGTAAGGGAATGAGAGGCGGGAAAGGAGGAGGTCCTTAGCTTACAAGATCTGTGTGTGCATGCCAGAGTCAGATTAATACACATCTAGAATCTTGCTCAGGTCTGGCACTTAATAAATAGTAAGGGATGGGAAGATGCATGGATAGAGCAGGCGCATAGCCGAATGAACGATTAGCCACGTGCCGCTCTCCATGGTACTGAAACAATGTTACCTCAGTGGCTCACATTGCAGGGTAGGCGGCAGCTTCTTAATCTGAATACAATTATATTTATCATTTTTCAAAGCTCTCAGAGGGCATGGTGATGCACACCTGAAATACCAGCACTTAGGAGGATTAGGAGTCCAAGGCTAGCCTCAGCTCCATAGTGAGTTCAAGGCCAGCCTGGTTTACTAGACTTTTTTTTTTTTTTTTTTTAATGTTTGAACAACTAGTGGTTGTTTTTATTTGAATTAGAAACAAGATTGTTTTACATGACAATCCCAGTTCCCAGTTCCCTTCTCCCTCCCCTCCTCCCCTACCACCCCCCCAACTAAAACCCTACCTATCACATACTCTTTCTTCTATTCTTCCCCTGACTCAAACTTTCTGCTCCCTCATGACCTCTGCATCCTTCCTCTTCTTCCCTTCTCATTCTCATAGCTCACTCCCCCCTCTTCCCGTGCTCTCAATTTGCTCAGGGGATCTTGACCCTTTCCCCTTCTCCTGGGGACCATGTATGTATCTCTTAGGGTCCTCCATGTTTACTAGCATCTCTGGCAATGTGGATTGTAGGCTGTTTACTAGACATCTTTCAAGAAAAAAAAAAAAAACAGAACCAAAAACAAAGCTAAACAAAGACCCCTCTCACCTTGTCTACCTGACCTTACAAAAGCAAGCTTGCTGGGTGGCAGAAGACTTATAGCCTTGCTGGGGCACTCTTTTGCATTCTCTTGTTTCTCAGTCAGGAAATAAATAAACTTTCCCTGGATGATTGGGGCAAGAGTGGGTGACAGCAGGGCAAGTGGAGTGATGTGCTGACTTCCAGTTCTTGGATATCATGGCTTTGTGTCTGATCCTCTAGGGAATCTGACTTCGTCTTCCTTCTGTCCCCAATCACAGAAACGACTGTGCAACAATCAGAGTAAGTAGATGGGGAAGCATGGCCCCAGCTAGTCCTGAGAAAGGATGCAGACTGGGGAGAGCTGAAGTGAGAAGACTCTCCCTACTGCTGTGTGAACTCCTGTTGAGGGCTGGCAAAGCGTCCCCCCTTCCTCGCATGTGTCTGGAGTACATACAATCCCTGGCTAGAGAGCATCCCCAGAGACTCAGAATGGACCAGGCCTGTAGGGAGGATGTCAAGATACCATGCACTGTAACTGAAAAATTCTCCAAACTGAAAGAAAGATAAAGGAGAGGGCGGTGATGGTACCTACATCTTAGGGCTGCCTTGGGCATGGAGGGAGTAAATGCATCTAACATGCTTCAAACACTGGCACACCATCAGCACTCAGATACCGGCCACACATGGATTTCCACATTGCCCCCAACCCCAGCTGGGTGGGTAAAGACATGAAAGGTTCTCCCTCTGAGGAAACACTCCTCCCAAATTCCCTACACTGCTCCCTGACTAAGCTCCAAGCTTCAATCTCACTCCTGCCCTCCCCATGTCTAAAGCTCTGACACCCAATGTGGCCATTACCAGTCACTGTAACAATGTAAATGAAGTAATTTTCAGTCTATCAGTTGCCACCCTTTCAGGGCTCAGCAGGGGCCACATGTGGTTCCCATGGCAGATGACACAGAGGAAAAGCATTTCTGTCATTGCAAAGCTTTGTTAGGCAATTCCAATTTATATGTTTTTGTGGAAATTGGCTTATGGTATAGCTCAAGATTCTCTGCAGTCCCTGGCACTCTCCTCTCCCTGTGTGAGAATCTGGACCTACTCATCGCTGTCTTCTGAACCAAAGGTCACATCAAAGGGACGCTGTCATGGTGACCTTAGGAAATAGAAGAGTCTGATAGGTTATGTGACTTGTCAAAAACTGCACAGCCACAGACGGGGGAGACCACATTTGAATAAAGGCCTCAAGCCCTTTGCTCTTGCTGTTTCTCCTAGCTGTACCTTGAGTGCCTGCCAGCGCTGTCTTTGGGACTAACTCACCATAAGAGGTGCTGCAGGGCTTCAGTCCCCAGATGCCAGGAGAAGAGGTCCAGTCCACCAGGTCTGGCTCCTGAGTCCAAAGTAGTGTGTAATCTGTTCTTTTCAGAGCATTAAACCTACAGGATGAAGACAGCCTGAAGAAAGAAGGACAGAGCCGAAGCCTGGAACTCAGGTACCTCAGCAGGGCCCACTGTCCTCAGGAAATGATAATGGAGGAAGGTCCTTTCCCAGGGGAGAAGAACAGCAGGAAGGAATACAGGGAAAACAGATGGAGAGACAGGGCAAGGGCATGCATAAGCTACTGCGTCACAAGAGCTCCTGCAGAATGGACCCTTTCTATATGTGGGGCACTGTGCTAGAGGCGGCTGGTGCTTCGTGAGAAGCCTTCTAGGACCCTCATGAATGATGCATATCACTCTAGTTTGGTAGAGGAAGAAATTGATTCACACATAGACTAAGTGCCTGGAACAAGATCACTCCACTACTAGAGGTACATAGATCCAGGTGTTAGCCCTCAGGACTCATCTGACTCCAAATGGGAAGGACCATGATTTTCCCCTGATATCCTCCATTCCTATCCCAGGCTTCAGAAATGTCATCTCAGGGTCCATGATGCAGAAGCCCTTGTGGAGCTATTCCAGAAAGGCCCCCGGCTGGAGGAAGTAGAGTGAGTACCCTGGGGCAGGGTGGGAAACCTAGGACAAGAACAGCTGGGGGGGGGCTGGGCAGGGCAGACAAGGACCCATCTTCATGTGGGGGGTGTGGTGATGGTTGGCTGGCTCCTCAAGAGTCTGGGGACATCCCTACAGTCAGAACGTCTGTCAGAACATCTGTCACTGTGTAGCCATGTCCTGTATGAAGTGCTTAGCTAGGAGCTGTGAGGCATGGGTTTTTTTGTTTTTTTGTTTTGTTTTGTTTTGTTTGTCTTCTTGTTGTGATGCAACCACATTTTACAGAGAAGGAAATGAAGGTGCAGAGGTAAATTTGCTCAAGATCAAGCAAGTAGGAAGAGTCTGGCCTGAAGTTCCCAGAGCATCCTCATGAGTCCTACCATCACTTCCATGGCCATCAGTAGAGTGGGACTCCCCCTGCACTTGGGATGGCACATTCTTTATAGGCTGAAGAAGTCCCTATGGTGCCTGGTTCCTGAGCGGAGCTAAAGAACTGGTGGTGGTTATTTCCCAGTGATAGGAAGGGAGCCCCAGCAACAATCCACTAAGGGATGTGAAGGCAGAATGGTGGGGTGCACCAGGTAGTTGTGGCACACGCCTTTAGTCCCTGCACTTGAGAGGCAGGTGGGTCTCTGAGTTTGAGGCCAGCCTGGTCTACAGAACAAGTCCCGGGACAGCCGGGACGACACAGAGAAATCCTACCGGGAGGGCGGCGTGGGGAGAAATGCTGTGTGCTGTGAAGTACTTAGAGATGAGCTGGCCCCACCTTAGGGTGTGTTACATAGGGTGAGGGTTGCCCGTGTGATCAACTATTGGTCCATTACCTTGTTTCATAGGAAGGCTCAGGGACAAGGTTAAAACATAGCAAATGAGGGCTAGCAAGATGGCTCAGAAGGTAAGGACACTTGTCACCAAGCTTGGCCATCTGAATTCAATCTCCAGGACCCACATGGTGGAAGGAGCAAGTCAATTCCTGAAAGTTGTCCTTTGACCTCCACGTGCATCCCCCCACTACAAAAAATAAACATAATCTTTAAAAATGATTAAAAGGTCTGGAGAGATGGCTTAGGGGCTGAGTTCTTGCTGCCCTTCCAGAAGACCTGACTTCAGTTTCCAGCACCCATGTTGGCAGTTTGCACAATGGCGAACACTCCACAAGCACATGAGTTTACATAAGAAAACTTAAAAAGAAGGCATGGGGTATTTCTAACCTACTTGCCAGCACTGAGCCTGTCCCTTCCCAGTGCCCTCACTTGCAACACAACCCCACTCCACCTAGTTAGATGAATAACACCTACCTTGCTCATCTTTATTGCGGTCTCAAGTCTGTATCTTCTCCAGACTCTCCATACACTTCCTCTGTTAGAACTCCCCACCTTTCACCTAGTGACCCCATTAGCTTCTGGTTCACAATTTTCCCAGCTTCCACCATCGAATTCTCTTCCTGGCAGAACAGACTGTGTTTCACCACTGCTTATGCCCTTCACTCCCTCCCTCTGCTCAGGGTAAAGCCCAAATCCTCAAATCCTTGTGGGACCCAGAAGCCTTCCCCAGTCTCCCCAGCCCCTTTCACCCTGTGACTCTAATTCAATTTCCAGTCTAAACACACTGGCTTCCTCTGGATGCTGGTATATGCTATACCATGGGGTCTTTGAATATGCTATTCCCACTACTAGGGACAATCTTTCCAAATCTCTCCCCAACCATTTACCTATGGAACTCCTGGCATTTCCAGCAAGTAGTTTAAAAAATTATCAAAAGACACATTAATGTGTATTGTAGCATACAGGAACAGGCACAGGTGGGACCTTGCAGTCCGGCTGTCTGGGTTCAAAGCCAAGCCCACCCTTGAGCGGACCCCTTAAGGACTCTGTGCCTTGTCTTACTCGGTAGTAAGATGGCGATATACTAGTCCCTGCTTTGTAGATTGTGAGTATGAAACATGCCACAAGGGTAGAAGTACAGCTATGTGCAGAGCTGGCAGCCTATCCCCTTTAGTTATTATAAAGTTCATTGCCAGGCAGTGGTGGCGCACGCCTTTAATCCCAGCACTCGGGAGGCAGAGGCAGGCGGATCTCTGTGAGTTCGAGGCTAGCCTGGTCTACAGAGTGAATTCCAGGTTAGGCTCCAAAGCTACACAGAGAAACCCTGTCTCGAAAAAATATAATAATGATGATGATGATGATGATGATGATGATGATGATGATGATGATGATAAATAAAGTTCAGTTATGGAATGTAGCTCTGACTAAAGCTAGGGGGGACTGTGAGAGTGTTTCCATGGTGCCTCTATCTTAGTCTTTCAGGAAACCATCTGGACGACGAAGGCTGTCGACTTGTGGCAGAGGCTGCTTCACAGCTGCAGATTGCCCAGAAACTGGAGTGAGTTGCACACCCCACTGCTGGATAACAAGAGGAGCCATGGAGAGTCCCATCTGGTCCCTGCCTGCCCCCATTCTCATGTCCGCAGTCAGAAATAGTAGCATTGATCTGCCCAGCTTCCTCTCTCTCCAGCTAAGTTGGGCTGTTGACTGTGCTTTGTTCTTGCCTCTGCCCTGATCCACTAACTAACTAACCATCTAACTCCTTGTACATGGACAGCATGTCCATGGCACGCCTGGCTCACATGCTAGGTAGTCCTTCCACAGCTCTGGGATGTAGGAACCTTGCACTGGGCCAGAACTGCGGTACTGAGTGGGTGGATACCCTGCCACTGGGTCAAGGCTTTAGGGGACATAGTGGTATGTTTGGTTAGGTGTAGGCATAAGTTGTTGAAGTGGTGACGCAAGAAAACAGGGTGTCCATTGGTGCAGGTCTGGGACAGAGATGGTATTTGGTGGGTTGTGTTACATCTTAGGGTCATTTGGGTTTGGTAAGGAGCAGTGAGATTGGGAAAAGTGGTTTGGGCTTTGGCTCTTACTGTGTCACTCCATAACCTTGAAACCCTGGAAAAGCAATAGAATGTCTCTGGGCCTCAGTTTCTCCATTTGTAAAATGGACTTAAAAGAGACTATGTATGCCTAAAACCCTGGGTACAGAACCTACTAGTCAGCCCTCCATAGACTACAGTTACATCATATACCACAAAACAGGCTCAGAGAGAGGAGAATCCAGGAGCAGTGCTGGTGGATTAAGCCAGAGAACTTAATTCTCTGAGTGCGTGTATTTGGGGGGAGGGGTCATACATCCCTTGGCTCACATGGCCAGAACTCTTTGAGGGACCCTGCTTGGGGACCCATGACTGCCAACAACTTTCAAGCCACAATGAGCAGGCAGGAGCTGTCTGCCTGCTGACACTGGCACCCTCTCCTCTCTGCAGCCTCAGTGACAATGGCCTCTCTAAGACTGGGGTGACCTATGTGTTGAGAGCCGTGAACACTTGTGGGACCCTGGAAGAGCTGCACATCAGGTGGGCACCCCACAGGGCATGTCACTGCCCTTTAGCCTTGAGCCCCTGAGTTCAAGGCCATATCATCATGCTTTCTGAAGCTCCCCATATTATTTCTGGCCTCGTGCCTTAGGGACCCCTAGAAGATGCTGCCTGGTCCCTGTCTTGCTATCACAGCACTTCAGCTACTGCCGGTGCTGTGGGTCTCCTCTGGAGAGCTGCCTGGAGCTGGTGGAGCCAGCTGGGAGTGGCAGTGTCATAAAATGGGGGAACAACCCTCCAGCTCCTTGCTTCAGTTGGTGCAAACTATGCAGGGCCCTCTGTGTCCCCAGGAACTGTGGGATCGGGCTGGGCCCTGCCCCTTCCAGCTTCCTTCAGTCCCTTCCCATCTCCTCCTGAGAACAATCTTCAAGTGACAGGTGACCTCCTGTCCCTCTGGTCCCTCAATTCTCTATCAGTATGAGAAACTGAGGACACACTGAATGAAAGCAAGTGCAGTCTCCACTTTGCATCAAGCCTTGGTCCTGGTTCTCAGCTGCATGGATGGTCTTTATTTTATGCTCCTCCCCCACAAAGGGCTGGAGGGGAACTAGATTTCTCACAAGGTAGGTTAGGGTCCTCATTCACTGGGATCACTGAGATGTGCTGCAAGCCATGGGAGACAACACCCATATCCCAAAGTGTTCCAAGCATCAGAGAAAACCCCCACCCTACTCCACCAGAGCAGGCAGAGAGGGCATGATACCTGAGGCACAAACCAGAGCAGGGAGAATCCGCAGTGTGTGTAGCAATAAGGTTTCACACCTCAAAGCTTTAAAGGAGGTCACAGGAAGGGGCTCAGCTTGGGCAGGTGTAGTGTCTTGGTCCCACCAGGTTAGGGTTAGACAAGGGCCATAACCTCTGTCCCTCGCTCCTCTCTTGTCCACAGCCTGCAGAACAACATTGTGGTACTCACATTTGCCCAGGAGCCAAGGAAGCAGGAGAGGAACTGCAAGGGGTATGGACCCAGGATCCCTACATTCCTCTCTGGGATGGGCCTGCGACCTTCTTGACCCAGGGAGACCTTGACAAGAGCTCATAAAGTGGGGCTGGAGATGTAGCTTCGATAGTAGAATGTTTGTCTAATATTGCATGAGACCCTGGGCTCAATTCCCAGCACTGCACAAATCACACATGAGACTTTTTCTCAAAAAGCAAAAAAGAATCCACCAACGGTCAGGCCATAAGCAGCCTTGGCAGGAGACATGAGGCTGATGAGGAAGGAGCAGAGGGCAGACTATGATCTGGGTCGTATGCCAGGCTAGACTGGGATAGCTAGACAATTGTTCATGGGAAACTTGGGTTTTTTATCTAAATATGGAAAGTAGCCTGGCCTAGAGCTCTGATACGGCCAGAACTTCTATCTTCCTTTGGCACAAGGACCATTAAAAGGGGTGTTTGCCTCTCTCCTTCAAGTGACTTCCAGGACATGGCTAGAGGCTTAGCTCTGTGCCGTGTGTGTCTACCCCCAAGCTATAGCACGGGTGTGAGTTTGGAAGGATGGTAGGAGGAGAGCTGCCATCTCTACTATCTCCAATGATGGTAATGACAATGATATTAATGGTGACAGCAACCAGGGTGAATTGAGCATGTCCTTATGTGTGTAGCTACTGCTAGACTGCGACAACTCACACATGCCAAATTAGTCCCAGAGAGGCCAGTCCCAGGCCACACACCAAGCTAAAGTCCCACTGACCCTGGCTAAGCACAGAGAGCCAAAATGGGACAGTGAGTTTGGGGATGGACCCCGGAGCCAGAGGCAGGATGCTCAGCCTGGCCTTGCTGTGTGTCCTGCAGGGGTGTACCACTTACCAGCTTTGCATCTCCTGTGGCCTCTGAGACATCCCGGAGCTCTCGGAGCATCAGGTATGGTAATAGTTTCCTTTCCTTGTCCCTAAGCCTCAAGCCTGTCTCATAGGCTTGCCGGAGGACACCACAACCTAATGTGTCAAGGAGTTATGTCCTGGCAATGTCTTGTTCCCTTCATAGCTCACCCCTCAGACACCTTTCACTGTCTAGGCAGTCCCAATCCATAGGTCCCTGAACCCTGGGCTGGGGAGACTGAACAGAGAAAAGAAGAGCCAAGAACCACTGATCTCCAATTCTGGGCCTCTGCCTGGGCTCCTCAGCCCTGTGTGTTCCCACCAACACCGTCTTCCTTTTGCTTGTCTGTCTGTCTGTCTGTCTGTCTGCCAATCTCATTCAGAGTTGGTTTCTTTCTCTATGGCACTTAGTCTTACCTCTCCTCATTTGTCCGTTTGCTTTTTGTCTCTGTCACTGTTTCTCTGTATCTGTCCTTCTCTGTCTCTCCCTGTCTCTGCCTATGCCTATCTCTAACTAACCCTCTTGCTATCTCTATTGTCTGTCTCTATTTCTACTATCTCTATCATTATCTCCACTTATCTCTGTCTCTCTTTCCCTCTCAGCTCCGGCCCTATGTCTCTGTGCTATTCGAGGCATGCCCTCCCTGTGTCAGTCCTCATGTCTATCTTAATGCCATTTACCACTGTCTCTCACTTCTGCTCACTGGCCTCTCTGCCTGGCTCTGGGGTAGAGGCAGCTTTCCCCTGGGCACAGTGTCTAAGTGGTCACTGAAGGACTGTGGGTCTGGCCCCTTGCAGGCTGACACACTGTGGCTTCCTGGCCAAGCACACAGAGAGGCTCTGTGGGGCACTGAGAGTCAACTGCCAGCTCCACCACCTGAATCATCTTGAGTGAGTATCTGCATCCAGAAGGCAGTGGTGGGGACAGTAGAGGCTTCTGGGTGATAGAATGCAGATGTCCTGTTCTGTTTTGAAGCGTTTGGTCCTTACCTTCCTCCACTAACATCAGAGACCTGGGGAAAGTGACTTTCTTTCCAAGTACACATCCCACTCTGGTCCCCTTTGCAGCCACACCAGAAAATCACAAATCTTCGAAAGAATACTGGGGGATGGGGTGATGTGCAAAGACTTAGCTTAATGCTTCGATTGGGGTCCCCGGTCCCACGGGCAGCTGAGTGACCACACTGCTATAAAAGCAGAACCCACTCCATCCTCCACTAACCTCTTCTCCTTTCTTTCCAGCCTATCAGACAACTCCCTGGGGGATGAAGGGGTGGCCCTGCTAGCCCAGCTGCTCCCAGGACTGGGTCCCCTGCAGTCTTTGAAGTAAGCACTAACCACCCACCCCAGGCCTCTGGGTTGCCATCAGTGGGAGGGTGCAGTAAAGATGTCACGAGGTAGTGCACATCCCCCCCTTCCTCCAGCTCCACACGGAGAGCTCAACAAGAGCCCAGCCGGTGCTCTGCTCACCCTGGCTTGACTAAGCACTGACTTACTTCAAAGAGCTCAGTGCTCTAGTTTCTGCTGCAGGCCTTCTCCAAGCAGCCCCCTCCACACCGTTTCTTTCGATGGACTCCCACGGCGCCTGGGCTGTGCAGACACATGTAGTACAAGGGGGTGGTGGGTTTCTATGGGAAGCACAGTAGAAGCATAAGGAAGCATTAAGTGATGAACGGTAGTCCCCAGTTACAGAAAAAGGGCAGCTTGTTGAAACTTGGCCTAAGTGGACAGGGAGGTTTTATTCTAGAGAAGGCACCAGGCAGCGTGTCTGGGGCAGCCCAAGAATTCTGATGGCCTGATAGGGAGTGTGGTAGGAAGACCTTGGCAACAAGCCAAGATCCCCCACAATCTGCCTGCAGCCAACCGCATTCCTGCCATGGGTCCTGGGTTCTGGCTGTCGGTGTTGCCTATGCACTGTCTGGCCTTGGGAAGTTACAGCAACATCAGTAAATGCATAAGAATCCAGAGTAGCTCCCCCGATTCTTATGCAGGCTATAATCCCAGGGCCTTTCTTATTAGAATGCTGTGTTCTGAGGAAGCTGCCCTAGAAAGCTAGAAAGAAGGTCGCCTCTGTTCTTGGGGGGGCAATCTGGAGGCCCCTTACAGGCAAGAAGGGGGCCTTTCTTTTGCAGACAGTGACATGCAGATTGAGTTTGCTGGCAGACTCTTACAGGTGTCCTTAACCTGGGTGAGGAGCACCCTGGGTCCCAGTGAGACATTACATGGCAAATAAAAAACCCATGATAGGTGAACAGAGACTATGAGAGAAAAGAAATCATTGTTCTTGCTTTAGGATGGGAGTCCCCTGCCCATTTTTTATCTTACCCTGAACCCCAGCCTTCCTTTATCAGGTGGCAAAGTAGAGTTCAGGGGCACTCTGGGTTCCAGTCTTAGTTCTGTCACCAATACAGCTTGTCACCTGAGTGAGTTCTTTCCAGTCTAGATGCAGTGAAGTTGGAGGGCTTCTCACTGGTCACCTGGGGCTCAACAGGATCTGTCATCTGCTGGCCCTGTGCTCTGACATACAGAGGGCATGTCTGAGTCCTTGGTGACTTCACCATTGTCACCTGTGTGATCTCCAGCCTTAGCAGGAATGGAGTGTCCCTGGATGCTGTGTTTGACCTGACCACTTGCATGTCTTCCGTTCAGTGGGTGTTCCACCTAGATGTCAGGTGAGTAACTGCCCTGTCCCTCTCCTCTGCCTCCGTTCATCAGTTCCTGCTGAGGTCCTTCTTTTACAGGTCACCCTGGGTCATCCTTGGGGTCTTAGATGATACCAGGTGCAGTGAGCATGTGCTCGAGTTCATGGAATGAACAAAGGGGTTAAGGAGGGAGGGGGAGGGAGGGAGGAAGCGAGGGAGGGAGGGAGGGAGGGAGGGAGGGAGGGAGCGAGGGAGGGTGAAAATCGTGGCCCCATGGCCCCAGAAACAATCCAATTTCTCGAAGTTCTCCTCTTTCAACTCTCTAGATTGTCCTTAGACACTCCTAAGCAAGCTGGGAGCTGGCTGGTGGCCTTTGGGGCTCAGGGACTAGCCTAACTGTGACATCTCCAAAACTGATGACCCTGGAAGGGAAGACAGCAGCCACCTCACAGCCTAGATCCCTCCGTGCAGAAGCCTGTAGTTTTAGGAGCACTCTGCCCGTTCATCCTTCCCTGACCCTAGGAATAAAGATGTGGTGGCAGGTGGACAAAGCTGTATGTGCGGCTTCGTGCAAGTCCTTAACATTTTTGGGGCCTTTAAGCCATTTGGATAGAGCGCCGAAGCCTGAGTCCTCTCCTGGTTCACCACAAGAGGGCGCTGAAATAATGAGCCACGAACCTAGCTAGAGTCTTGGATAACCATAGCTGTCGTTTGATCCATTGTTGTTATATCCCCTGGGTGGCAGGCCACCTCCAGGTCCCTAAGCCCTTCTGGGGAGGGGACACTTCTCCTCTTCTCAACCAGCTGCCTCCTCTTCACTTTCAGCCTTGAGAGTGAGCACATCCTCCTTCAAGGAGCTGGGACTGGCAGGTGAGGAGTGGAGGGAGATCTGGGCGGTCTGGCTTGCCTATGGCTCTGATTCCCACTTTCTGTGGATGCCCCATCTCCACCCTGACACACACACCCGTGCCCAAGAACGCCCCCCAGATCTGGTGTGGTCTCTGGGGCAGTCGCACTATCTAATCTGTAAGCCCCTGAGAAGCCAGGTTAATTACTTAAAGTAAACCAATTTAGCACTTCCCAGGTGCTTCCAGCTGCCCTCTAGTGGCAACAGGCATCATGCAGCAGTTGTGGGGGCGCTGTCCTCAGAGCTGGGCCTAAGGAGGGGCTAGCTGGGCAGTGACCTCACCACAGCTAATGTGCCAGGCAATCTGAAGCCAGGCTAGCCCTAGACTAGATGCTCTTGGTTCCCCAACTAAGATCTCTGTGGAGATCCTCTGGGATCTGAGGGCAAAAGAATTGAGAAACAGGGAGGCAGATGTATGGTCCTGTCAAGTTGGTGGCCAGGGGAGGCACTCTGTTCTGTGTACACTTACCTGGTTGGGAGTTGACCTGGACAGGTGTGAACTGCTGATTTTCCTTGCTCTAGCTTCCCTTTCATGAGTCTGTTTCCCCACCTAAGCAATGAGGGGCCTGGCTGGGGCCAAATCTCCAGGATCCCCTCCAGTTCTGCCTCCAGAAGTGGAAGTCCTGAGGGTGTCAGAGTCTCATGGGTGTGACTCAAGCTGTGTTTTCTCCCTCCAAGGGATGCACCAGCTGGGAGATGTGGACCAGAGTTCCCGGCTGGAGCCCCATTACTGGCATCCAGCCCTCTCTACACCTCCAGGAGCTTCCGGTACTGTGCCCCACTTTTGTTCAGGGGTTGGGGAATGGTCAGAGCCAGGGGGTCAGATATACAAATTAAGGTAGAGGGAAGAGACTTTGAAAGATGGGAAAAGAAAAAGTTGCAGTACTGAGGCCAGTGCTGAGGGCTGCTGGACCCTTTGGGTCACCTCAGTGGGGTCAAGGCCTGACATTCTCCTTAGAGAAGATGTCATATCTGTGAAACACGGTGGAAACCCAGCTGTCCTGGATTGCCATCTGCTTTTGATGTCTAGAAAGAGGTTTACCTCACACCCCAGAAAAGTCTGGTCTGGTAACTCCCAACTGCACCACAAGGGGCTATAAGACCCTTCTGAACTCTGACATTCTCCCTTAGGGATGCCTAAACTGGCATCAACAGAGCTACTCAGAGAAAAGTTGTCATACCCCAGGCAGGAGAGATACGGAGTAAGAGCCAGGATGAAGGCTTCTTTGGAAGCATATGAAGTGTAGCTAGAGAGTATAGCCTGGGAGCTTGGGCAGGGCATTCATTTTTGCTTACAGATACTAGGGAGCCACTGAAGGTTTTAAGCACTGGAGAGGCCCCAGAGATTGGCATTATTGAAAAATAAGACATGGACTGAAGGAATGACTCAGTTAAGAACACTAACTCTTCTTGCAGAGGACCTGGGTTCAGTTCCCAGTGCCCACATAGCAGCTCACAACCATCTATAATTGCAGTTCTAGGGACACCTTCTTCCATGGGCCTCCATGGCCACCAGCATGCACTTGGTGCCTGAATATACATGCAGGCAAAACACATTTTAACAAGTTAAAAAGATAAGACACTGGAAGGTGATGAAGGATCGTGAGATCAAGTGGAAGCCAGAGGGTAGAAAGTGATCCAAGTTAGTGAAGATGGTGTCTGGGCTCAGGCAGAGGCAGTAGATGGAAAGGCCTTGTACTGCATGGAGCAGTGTTAATGTAGATGTCACGATGGCAACATAGGAAGGGGCTCTAGTAGAGCTTGGACGGGGGGGGGGTTGCCCTGCAAGGGCATAGAAGAGGGGCCTGGGCCTGCAGTTCTGGTGGGAGCATCGGTTGGGAGGAGGAAGGTGTCTTAGGGCAACAGGGGTTCTGGGTTCACTCTGATCCCCTGTCCCCTGTCCCTTCTCAGACTTCAGGGGTGTCAGATGGAGCCGCTGAGCCTTGCCCGCCTCTGTGCCACTCTGGAGAAATGCCCAGGGCCTCTGGAAGTCCAGTAAGTGACAAGACACATCCCTGAGGGCATAGTGTGGGTGGTTGTGCAGAAACCTGGGAGAGGGCAGCCTGCAGGGGAGACTCGATGAATCTTTTCCTGGCCTTCCACCAGACCCATCAGCCCCACTGTGGGAGTTATGAGACCATTGGCAGGAAGTCAGCTATCTCTCATGAGCCCTAGCCTCAAGTACTAGGATGCATGGGGTCCTGTCCCAGAGCCCCACACAAGTCTTTCCCTCATCCTGCCTCTAGGGCCAAATCATCACCTTTGAACCCCTTGTCCCTGGACTACCCCACCCACTTCAGAACAACCAGGTCTGTGACCAGAGACTAATCCCATAACTAGGAGTTACTCAGCCACTAGAAGCCCGCTGACGCTAGGTTTTTAAGCCCCTGGACCTTAGTTTCTGCTTCTGTGGAACAGACTGTGAGCCCTTCCTTAGGAGTCAGTGTTGTGATTCTTATACAAAAATAACCTTTAGAACACTCTAGGCTGCAGCCCCCTCACTAAACAAGCCAGTTCCTCTCATTGAATCATGGTGTCATTTGTCACAGCCATGTCCACTTCTTGCTCACTGTATGCTCCATTTTGTTTTTTGTTTTTATTTAAATTATTTAATTACTACTCATATTTACATATCATCCCCCCCATTCCCTCACCCTCCCATCCTCCCATGTTTCCCTCAAACCACCCCCCCAACTCCTCCCCAGGGATAGTGAGGGGACCTTCAAAGTTCGTCATTGGGGGATGGGCCTAGGCACTCCTTGTTGTATCTGGGCTGTAATAGTTTCCCTCCATAGGGGATGGGCTCCCAAAGTCCATTTGTGCTCTAGGGATAAACTCTGGCTTTACTGTTAGAGGTCTCATAGACTGCCTTGGCCTCCTAGCTGGCACCCACATTCAGAGGGCCTGGTTCCGTTCAATGCTGTTTCCCCAGCTTTATGACTAGGGTCTCCATGCTCTCACTAGGCCAGGCCAACTGTTTCTGCAGGTTTCTCTAGCACCATCTTGGCTCCTTTGTTCATCCCTCCCCCCTTTCCACAACTGGATTCCAGGAGTATGGTTCAGTGCTTAGCTGTGGGTGCTTGTCTCTGCTTGGAACAGCTCCTGGATGTCCTTATATTAACAAAAGCTCCATTTTTATTTTCCAATTGCACAGTAGTTTTTATCCAAGATGCTCGAGACTGGAGGTGTTTGGGATTTGGGAATTTTCTTTAGATTTTGGAATGTTTGCATATGCAGAATGAGGTACCTTGGAAAAGGGAATCGGGTCTAAACACAAAATTCATTTGTTTCGTGTAAGCCTAATGCCCATAACCTGAAAGTCATATTCAGTGTCTATAATGAGCTTGCACTTGGGGGCTGGGACCTGTTAAGACTGGAATTTTCCACTTGCAGTGTGATGTCAGTGCTCAAACTATTTCAGATTTTGGATTTTGGATTTTCGGATTAGTGCCACTCAGGCTAAGTCTGCAGTGTTAGACGCTGGGGCAGCCTACAGTCTCTCCTGGCTCACACCTGCTTTCCCAGTTTGCAGCAATCTCAGGTCCTGACTTCTGGCTCCACCTCAAATCAGTATCAGCCCTTTGGACAAGATAATCCATGCAGACCCCAGTGTGGGTTTCCTATGCACTCTCCATAGCAAACACACCCAGAAGGAGGTTTGCATTGTTTGACAAGATGGGATCTGGCCATGCAAGATCTCCCTGCATCTGTTCAGTGACAGTGACAGTGGCTTTCCCTGAGGGTCAAGTTGTGAGTCTAATTCATTAAAACCATCTTACTACATTTGTTCACTTATTGTTTGGGGAGGGGAGGGAGTGTATGTACATGCCACAGCCTGTGTGCAGAGGTTAGAGGAGGAGTTTCAGGGATCAATTCAGGGATTGATTTCAGGTTGTCAGGCTTGTGGCAAGTGTCTTTACCCTCTGAGCCATCCCATCAGTCCTCGATTCATTTTTAAAAGCTTATATTTGTTTTGTATACATATGTGGGTGTGCATGTTGTCCCGATGCTTACTGTGTGGATGTCCAAGGAGCTCATGGTTATCAGTTCTCACCTTCCACCGTGTAGATCCCAGGGAGAGCCATCTCACATCTCAGTGGCCCTCAGTTCACTTTTGAACAAACTCCTTTAGAATAATTCCAGACTGTGTTTCAAAAAAGTTGCAGAGGCATGCAGAGAGTCAGCATCTCTTGTTACACAGTGTGTTTGTCACAGTGAAGAAACCACCTGTGACTGACAGCTGTTGACTCAGGCTTTATCGATCTTTCCACAGAGGCAGAACTCGATTGCAGTCAAGCGTTGCTTCTCAGCCTCCCCTCCCCTTGGAAGCTTGTGGTTCTTTCTTTGTTTTCCATGTCCCCCTTGAAATACCAGGCAGCTATTTTGTAAGCCATTTCCTGGTTGAGTTTGACTGTTTTGGTCTTGGGGGCAGCATCCACCATCCTAACTACCTCATGGTGTCACTTGAAGGCTGCATGCTGTCAGGCTTACATTGAGTCACACTTGCCACTGTGAGGTTACTTTGTCGTTTAAACAGCTCTTTTATTCTAGAGACTTCTGGCGTATATAAAAATATGGAGAATAAAGGACCTCAGGTACTCCCCTGTCCCCCGGGAGTGATGGTCTTATAGCCCACCCCCATACACCATAGCACACCACTGAGCACAGTGGCACCTGCCTGCGATCCCAACACTCAAGACTGAGGCAGGAGTATCAGGAGCTTAAGGCCAGACTGGGCCACATAGCTGGCTCCAGACCAGGTGGGATCACACAATGACACCCTGTCCCAAAACAAAACAACAAAAATTCACATGCACACACGTGTATGCATACATACACAAACTCGTGCATACATGCTCAGTGGTTTTGAATTAGTTTCCAGACACTTTATACTTTTATTTGTAAATATGAAAACTATAAATACTCTTCAATGTTTATTTAATTACTTACTTAAGCTTTTAAGACAGAGTCTTACTGTGTAGCTCTGGCTGACCTGGAACTCACTTTATAGACCAGGGTGGCCTTGAAATCACTCTCAAGTGCTGGGATTAAAGGCAAGCCCCACCATGTCCTGCACTCTTGTTTTTAATGTAGCCACAAAAATATTAACAGTAATGTCCTACACTCATCACATACATCATCCAGTACTCAGTGGCCCTGCCTGGGGTGTTTTTGCAGAGTGCCTGCATTTCCATGCCTTTGCATCTTGGCCATCTGCAGCAGGATGCTGTAAACCCATCGAGACTTGTGCAGACAGGCTATACCAGGCATTCCTGTGGTGTCACAGCAATGCTTCCCCAAACACTTCAGCACTGTGTACCTGCTAAGCATCCACTGAATACCAGACTGTGGGCTACTCAGGGCTTGGAGCTGCAGGCCCTGCCCATGCTTCATAAGAAAGACAGGCAGAGCTGGGGGTTCAGGGAATAAATAGTATCTCAGGGTCCCTCCCCCAGCATCAATTGGCTGTCCTGGGACTCCCTTGGAGGTGAGGAAAGGTGATCTGCTCCCCTGCTACATGCCCACTTCCTTCTCTACCCACTGATAGACCAGTGAGAAGTTAGACTGGTTCATGTGTCTATTGCTTTAAAAGTGTGTGTAGACCCAGAGGCCATGGTCCTGTGGATCAGGTGTGTGGGGAAGCCCCACATGGGGAGGTGTTATGCAAAGGGCTCCCTCAGTGAAGGCCCCACTCAGACACTGCCCTGGGTCCAGGCCAGGTGGGGCCAGAAAGAGCTAGTCTGAGCTTGAAGTGGAGCTCAGATAGAAGACTCAGCCTCAGACCACAGACTGCTCCTGTCCTCCACTCCTCACCCACAGCAATGCTGTCCTCTCCTCCTCCCAACCAACCACTGAGTACAGCAGGATTGAGGCCAGTGCAGAGGGAAAGGGGTAGAAGAGAAAATGCCAGGATGGGTAGAGGGGGTAAAGGCAGGAGGGACATGCAGCCCAAAAGGCTCAGGAACAGCAAGTGACTCCAGACCCTAGTGGAGGGCAATGGGATTCTCCAGATATCCAGGACACACAGTGTCCCAAGGGTAGGTGTTTGGACTGTCTCCTGTGTATGCTGATTCTGTCTCATCTGTACCTGCAATTTGGTGATTGGTGGGTTTGAATGAGCCACAGAAACCCACATCTCTCCAGTGGGATGGTGACTCAGTGGTTCAACCGGCTTCCCCACTGCTGGGGTGGAGATCATGTGTGACCCTCCACTCACAATTTGGCCAGTCTATGGAGTTTGTGGAGAGAATCTCCTAGACCAGGAGTCCCTTGGGACCCAAAGTGCCCAGCAGCATTTGCTCCACCCAAGGTGCCTGTGACCTGACCCGGTCTTGAGAGGGGATGCTGTCAGCAACACGCTTCATCTCTTCTGAGGACTCTGGCTGTAAAGCTATGCTGCCCACTTTCTAGAAGGTTCCCCCATCTCATTCAAACCCTTTTTTGATTCACAGCTTGTCCTGTAAGACCCTGAGTGATGAGAGCCTGAAGACTCTGCTACAGTGCCTGCCCCAGCTGCCCCAGCTCCGCCTGCTGCAGTAAGTCCAGGTTTCCAGTCCTCCTGCAAGCTGACCTCATCCCCCAGGCTGTGTGTGACAGGGCTGTCCCTCTTATCCCCTCCCCCCCCTCCCACCACTGAATCAGTTCATCCTTCACGTCTGATCACCCAGTGTCACCCTGATTCTCTGTCCCCTGTGGCGCTCAGTTTTGTGTTCTGACAGTGGGGTTCACACCCCAGATCTTGCCCTGGGTTGAGACTCAAATCGGCCATGCGTGCTCAGAAGCTCATGAAGGGTGGGAGGGGTGTGGCCAAGAGTCGGTCGTGCTTCTGCTGCCCATGGGAAGGTCACCTACCCCGACGAAGGGCCCAAGCAGATGTAGGCCATGTATATGTCACACGCCATGCTTCTAAAGGTCACCCTCTAACTCTGTCAAAGGGGAGGAATTGAAGCAGCATCCGTCAAAGTATTTAAAACTCTGTTTTCTAATTTCAGTGCAGACTGGTTAGAATTTAAAAAGGATTTACTTTAAATATGCTTCTAGCAGAGGGGGTTGGGGAGAAACATCCACAGCTGAGATGGAAAAAAATACAACAGGAAATTAAATCATAGCATTAATAGCGGCACCAAGAGCAGCGAGGCTGAGCTCTGGACATGGCCAAGGCTGCTAACATTGCCTCTGGTCCCTTGCTTCTCTTCTGATCCTATGGGTAGTGGGGACGGGGTGTGCAGGTGTGAGATGGTCAGTCCCACAGCATCGGCCCCGATTCTGCATCTGTCTTTGGGCCCTTGTTTGGCCTTAATTTCATTTCACTCACCCTCACTGCTGTTGACCAGGCACTGTCTGAAATGCTATGGACATGGGAAATTAAAGCAAATGACTAGGTCCTTGCCTTCTTGGTGTTTGCCTGATGGTACAGTGAACCAAGCAAGGAGCACAGTGACATTGAATGATGCAGCCAGGTGGCATCAGCCAAACCCAAGCCCTTGGGAAGGCTGAGGCAAGAGGATCTGAAGTTCTTGGTTAGCCTGGCTACAGAGTGAAATCCTGCTCAGAGAGAGAGAGAGAGAGAGAGAGAGAGAGAGAGAGAGAGAGAGAGAGAGAGAGAAAGAGAGAGAGAGAGAGAGGGAGAGAGAGAGAGGGAGGGAGAGAGACAGACAGACAGACACAGACAGACAGACACAGAGAGACAGAGACAGAGAGACAGAGTGAGACAGAGACAGAGAGAGACAGAGACAGAGACCAGACAATCATTATGTGAATGTAACCTGTAACAAGGTACAAGATACTCTTCTCTGGGTGATAAGTGGCTGGAGAGACGACACAGATGATGGTAGCCGATGGCAGATGTCTTAGTCAGGGTTTCTGTTGGTGAAGAGACAACCATGACCATGGCAACTCAAAAAGAAAACATTTGATTGCAGTGTCTCACTTACAGTTTTGGGGGTTCTGTCCATTACCATCATGATGGGGAGCATGGCAGCATGCAGGCAGTAATCGCTGAGTCCTACAACTTGCAGGCAACAGGAAGTCAACTGAGACACTGGACGGTATTCTGAGCATAGGAAAACACAAACTCTGCCCCCATAGTGGCACACCATAGTAACACACTTCCTCCAACAAAGCGATACCCACTCCAACAAAGCCACACCTCCTGGTACCCACACTCCCTATGAGATTATGGGGACCAATTACATTCAAACTACCACAGTAGACATGAAAGAAAGAAAACAGGGGTCTGGCTTTGGGAGCTTGTGAAGGGCAGGGAACTACATTCCAGGAAGGGAACAGCATGCTTGCAGCCTGGAAGCACAACTAGCCTGATGGGTTACAGGAACAGCCTTGATCTACATGAGAGCAGAGACACTGGTTAGCAGAAAGAAGCTAGGAGATAATGGAGGGAGACATCAGGACCTGAGAGCCAGAGAGAAGGTTTGGGCTTTCACTCCCAGGAATTTGAAAGACAGATGAGTAGTTTGAATTTTCCAAAGCTGAGGTTGACTCGGGGCCAAGAGCAGCACCAGGAAGGCAGGGAGCTACGCCCCAGGCAAGATGCACCCACATCTAGGTCTCAAAGACTGAAGTTTGCAGCTGGTGGTAACTTTGCCCCTTGCAGTGTCACTAGGATGTCTCTCTCTCTCTGACTGCCCCTCATTTCTTGCTGCTTGTGATCTGCGTGGAAACAATACAAGTGATCAGCCTGACTATGGAGACCACCTGTATTAGTGAGTTCTAGATGTAATGGAAAGACTCTACCTCAAAGAATACTGTGGAAAAGAGAGAACAAGGAAGATCTGTGATAGTAACCTTAGGATGCTCACACACACACACACACACACACACACACACACACACACACACACACACACACACACACATATGCAGGAACACCATACAGAGAAAGAAAGAAGCAAATGTAAGGGGCTAGAGATGTCTCATGGCTAACAGAACTTCCTGCTCTCGAAAAGAACCAAGTCTGGTGGGTAGCTAACATAAGATGGCTAACAACCACATCTAACTCCAGCTCCAGAGGATCTGACACCCTCTTCTGTATTCTTTGGGTACCCTGCCTCCATACGCACAGGTGACAGACTCCCACACAGACACACGCACAAAGGCATATAAATATAAATAAATCTTTAAAAGAAATTTTAAACCATAGCAACTATCTTGCATGCCAGGCAGGGTGTCTGCTGGAGAGGAAAGAATACCACTGTTAGTCCTGTTTGCCCCATAAGGAGCCTGAGACATAGAGGCTTATGCAAGGTCACACAGTTGTCAGAGAACTGGAACTCACATCCTGCTAGCCTGCTCCCACCCCCATCTTTTCCCCTACCCCCTTGAGTCCCTGTTGTCTTCTGTGTTACCTTGTGTTGTAATTTTTTTTAAAGATTTATTTATTATGTGTACAGCGTTCTGTCTGCATGTATCCCTGCAGGCCAGAAGAGGGCACCAGATCTCATAAGGGATGGTTGTGAGCCACCATGTGGTTGCTGGGAATTGAACTCAGGACCTCTGGAAGAGCAGTCAGTGCTCTTAACCTCTGAGCCATCTCTCCAACCCCTGTAATTTTTTTTTAAAGCAGCTCAAGAAAGATGCTATGTGACAGTTCAAGCAGAGGGGTTTTTATTGAAAAGGGGAAAGGGGAGGGGGCAAATGGGCCTCAGGGACAGGAGCAGTGGGAGGGAGGGAGAGGGGGGAAGCGGGGGGGGGAGAGGAAGAGAAAAGAACAGACAGACAGAGAGAGGGAAAGAAAGAGAGAAGGGTGGAAGGCGGGCAGGGCCCTTTTAAAAGGGAACATAGTGAATAGGCGCAGGTGGTGTTCTTAGTGGCTACAGCTGAGGGCATATCCTGTCAGATCTCCAAGAGCAGGCCAGTACAGATGCCTAAATACAACACCTTGCTGAGCTGTCAGTCAAGATATACTCTTCTTCCTACCCCTCCAGCATAGATGTTTCTTGACCCTGCTTAGCCCTGCCCCTTTCCTTCTCAGGCTGAGCCACACAGTCCTATCTTCAAGAAGCCCCTTCCTGCTGGCTGATGTCTTCAACCTATGCCCAGGGGTCCAGAAGGTCAATCTCAGGTGGGCATCATGCTGGGAGCCCTAGGGCTAGTCTTGGAGGGTAGAGTCTGGTGTTTGGAGAGTGTGAATGATCAGACATACCCAAGCCGTAGTCTAGGGGCACCCTGAGACAATGGCCAAGGGTGACTGAGTGTTTGCTGTCACTACAGATCCCTATGTCATGCTGTCCTGCACTTTGACTCTAAGAAAGAGAAAGAGGGTGTGTGCTTTGGGTAAGTCTTCTGAACCATCCTGGACATCCATGGGGATTGGGGACAAGCAGACCTAAGTCCTGGGGCCAGTGGGGAGTACAGGATGCCTGCTGCCAAATGTGACCTAGTTCCTCCAACAGGGAAAATCAAAGGCCCAGACAGGGCTGGGCTGGGTCCAGAGGCTAACAGAGAGTATGCCCAAATAGGCTGGATCTACAGAAAGGGCTTTATAACCTTACCACCAATCCTGCTATCCGATCCAATGGCACCAGGGCTTGGAGCCTTGGGCAAGCTGCTTACCCTTTGACTGTTGCCTTCCTTGGATACGGTAGGGTACCATAGAGCAGCAGAACATTGGCAAAGCTGCACAAACCAACATATAAAGCACTAGGCACTCATACAGATATGAGTGACCGTGCCCTGCCAGCTCTGACAGTACTGGAGGGCAGGAGGACATCCTTTGAATGCAGAGGCAGCTGAATGCCACTTGTTCTCTGTGAGACCTTAGCTCTATCTCTTTGGGTTGTCCCCTTCTTTGCTGTGAAATGACAGCACTTGCTGGGCACCGAAGTTCGGTCCTGAAGTGGGAGGAAGGGTGCAGGCTCTGAGCTCTGACTGATGACTGCTCCAAACCCAGAGGCAGACACAGTCTTCCTACAAAGGGTTAGATAAGAAATAATGAGGCCACGTGTGGTGGCACAGGCCTGTAATTCTAGCACTGGGGAGATCGAGGCAGGGTGCTCATGAGTTCAAGCCCTCCCTCCCCCCAGGTTACATAGAAAATCCAACTCTTAAAAAAGAAGCATTTTTAAACATTAAGGAGAGTAATAATGATTTTTTTAATTAACCAGCAATTTATCAACTCTCTAACTTAAGGGTTGTTGTTTGTTTGTTTGTTTGTTTTTAAAGATTGCTGGCTGGCCATGGCCCTTTCATTTAACTGACTATGCGATTTCACTGTAGGCCTTTTAAAACAGACAGGCTGACTGTCACTTTACATCCCAGCCTTTGCAAAAACAGATGCCACCTTATTCTTCCTCCTCAGCCTGAGTTTTCTTATTGGAGGGAGAGAATCCAGTTACTAAAATGATCTGGAGGTCTTGAACTTGAGTTGGAACCTCCTGACCCTGGTCTGGAGTTTCTGATCTGTAGGTTGTGTGGGATTCACATTCCGAGTTCCAAGTGGTTCTGATAGGACTGGTAAGGACCACACTGAGAAAGCACCCCTCCTAGAAGGAGTGCATACGTACCAAAGGGGCCGTCAGGGAGCTATGGGTGACTGGTGTTTTCAGAGGGTCCCAGCTTTGGTAAGCACCCCTTACCAAAGCTCCGAGGTCAAATGCAGGAAAAGGCTGATCTAGAAGTGGTCCAGTATCTGAATGTTTCATCTCTTTCTTGTCCCCAACCTGACCACAAAGGTTTCCAGGATGCAGCCTCAGCCAGGAGCATATGGAGCCGCTGTGCTGTGCACTGAGCAGGTGCACAGTCCTCAGCCAGCTTGAGTAAGTTGGGAGGAGGGGAGAGTGGAGCACACCTGGATGGGCTGGACAGGTGCGAGGACGTGAGCATCTTGAAGAGTAGGACTCGAATGTGCCCCACTCTCAGCCATCAGGGATGTGTGGGACTCTGGGACACCTCTAAGTCTCCCCAGTCTGTGCTTTCTCTTCTCCCCTGCTCTCACCGTGGCCAAGTTTGTTTCTTTTCTCATCACTATGTGACAAAATACTTAACTGAAGTGACTTAAGGAAGGAATGAGTTATTTTGGCTGGTCGGCTATTTGGTTGATTGGCTTGGGTTTTAAGAAGGGGTCTAATGTAGCCCAGATTGGCCTCAGACTTGCTATGTAGCCAAGGATGATGGTGAACTTTGGATCCACCTGCCA
The DNA here is from genome assembly GCF_003668045.3 of Cricetulus griseus. Lineage (NCBI taxonomy): Eukaryota > Metazoa > Chordata > Mammalia > Rodentia > Cricetidae > Cricetulus > Cricetulus griseus. The sequence goes on from NC_048596.1 coordinate 170,736,239, forward strand.
CCCACCTCCAGGATGCTAGGATTACAGGTGTGCACTATCCCACCTAGTCTCAGCTCCTGGTTAGAGTGAGCTGCATTCCACCATGATGGAGAGGGTGCATTGGTGTAGTGCAAACACGAAGCTGCCCTCCTAGGTTAAGCCTCTCTGGAAATGCCATCACAGACATGCCCAGGGGTGTGGCTCCTGGGTGATTCCAAATCCAGTCAGGTTGGCAATGAAGATTAACTACCCCATCCTGTAGCAAGGTGCCAGGAGCCCTCTGTAATGTGCTGGCTCAGTGCAGCCAAGTTTTCGGGTTGGAGGGCAGGGTAGCTAACGAAAGGAGCATTGTTTGTCTGGCTGATGGTAAAAAGGACCAAATGGCTAGGCTGAAGAACCTGGAGCCAGCCAGAGTGGGGACTTGTGAAGTGACATGCTGTGGCCTGTGTTGAGTGCTCAAACAGGACAGTTCCCCAAATCCATCTGGTCCTCTGCAAAAGCAACAAGCACTCTTAACCACTGAGCCATCTCTCTAGCCTCTACAAAGCAATTTTTAAATTTTATTTATTTATTATGTATACAATTATCTGCATGCATACTTGCACACCAGAAGAGGGCACCAGATCTCATAACAGATGGTTGTGAGCCACCATGTGGTTGCTGGGAATTGAACCCAGGACCTCTGGAAAAGCAGTCAGTGCTCTTAACCTCTGAGCCATCTCTCCAGCCCCAAAGCAATTTTTAAAAGGTAATTCTCCAGAAAATTTCTGATAAACGAGTGTCAGGGATATAGGACTGGAGAGATGGCTCATTGGTGGTTCAGAGCACTTGCTGCTCTTGCAGAGGACCCAGACTCTGTTACCAGAACCCATATGGCAGCCATCAATGAGCTGGAACTCCAGTTTCAGGGCATCTGGCCCCTCTGTGGACACCAGGCACACATGTAGTAGGCACACATACATGTAAGCAAACACCCATACACATAAAATAAAATAATTATCTTTTTAGGTGTCAGAAATGTAGATGGGAAATCAGATGTTCAGGACACCATGGTTACGTTTCTGAAGTTGTGGCTAAGACCAGAGATGCTATCAGGAGAGGGAGTAGGGTTGGTATTCAGGTGGTTTCTGACATCAGATTCGTAAGTCACAGGAGGAAATCTGTTAGGTAATTGCATCCTCCAAACATTTGTCCCTGCCTTGGTTCATTCTTGTTGGGAAATTGTGGAACCTAGCTGCCACAGGCAGGGGAAAACTCATTAGTTTTTTTTTTTTTTTTCTAACTCCTAAAAGCCTGCTAGAGGAACCTAAGCCCTGTGAGTGCCGAAGATAATGGAGCGGGTGGTGAGGACACAGTAAACACAGGTTTACTGTGGTGCTGGTGAGGGGACCAGCAGGGATTGTAGGGCTGATGGTGATGCTCACAGTGGGGTGATGGGCAGCTCAGAACGGTGCTGGTGCTTCTGGTGGTGGGGCTGTTGATACCATGGTGATGACAAGCAGCAGTGGCAGCCAATTTGGTGGTCACCGGGACCATGAGGAGAAGGCAGAGCTGGAGTTAGGATCACTAACACTGTTCCTTACTTCTTGCAGCCTCACAGACAACTTGCTGGATGACAGTGGGCTCAGGTGCCTCCTGGAATGCCTGCCCCAGCTACCCATCTGTGGGTGGCTTGAGTAAGTGAGACAGCCAGGGAGATCCCTGCTTCAATGAGAGCATAAATGGGTCTCTCTGGAGAACATCTCAAGGGATCTCAAGGGATGGGAAGGGGTGGCTCTTACCTGGACCTATCTCTCACAACCTCCTCTCTCATCCCCACAAAGGACAGATTCTGCGTCAGACACTCAAGATAAGTCAGGGCTTGTGGTAGAGTAACCCTTTCCCTCCATCATGTGCCCTGCACCAAGCTACCAACATTCCATCCCCACCAAGTAATATGGGGCTGCAGCAGCCAGTTCCTGGTTGATCCCCCTCCTGAACCCCTCTAACTCCATCTATGAGATGCAAGTTTGGAAAAGGACCTGCAGCAAGGAATAGTGAAGTCATCAGCTCTCACTCCATCTCCTCATACAGCCTGTTGCTAGGCAACTGAACTCAGTACTCTGAGAGTCCCTGGCCCTGCTAGGGATGGAGTTGCCTGATCAGGCGCCTCCATGTCCCACACCACAGGAACTGCAGGCTCAGTAGGGGCAGCACTTGGGGACTCAGGGCCAGGTGCCTTTCCTGTGTAGGGTAGTGTCCCTTCTAGGTCTCCCTCCCCTCTGTCAATAACTGGAGAATAGAGAATGGGTGCTTGGACATTGACATGGAAGGGGGAGGCAAGGTACCGGGATCCTGCTGAATTTTGCTTTTCTCCTAGCCTCAGTCACAACAGTATCTCTCAAGAAGGGGTCCTGTGCATACTGGAGACCCTGCCTTCCTGCCCTCGTGTCTGTGAGGTCTCTGTGAGGTAAGCTGCTAACTACTGGTACAAGACCCCACATTGCAGCTTTATGTTGTGTGGTTTTGGGTCTGTCCCTGGTGGGATGCCACCAGGGTGCAGAAGCCAGGTATACAGAACCTAGTCCTTATAGAATGTATGGCTAAAACTTGCCTTGTTGCCTGTGGCCTCAGCCTGTCTCTTCTGTACCCACTTGGGGCCCGGGGTGCCAAGAGTGCTGGCTCATGCCTCCTTACTCTCTTTCTCACAGCCTGGGCTCCGAGCAGAACTTCCGAATATGCTTGTCCAGGGAGAAAGAAGTGGGGACAAAATTGAGGTAATCCTAGGTGGGGTGTTGAGCAGGAAAAATGCAGAGATTCTGGTCTGTGAGGAACCATGGCTTCCTCAATGGGTTCTCCCCTAAGATGGCCCACTTCTGACTCACAACACAGGTTTGGTCTCCTGATGAGCACTGATGTCCCCATCCCATCCCCGGCATCACATAAACTACATTATACCATATTATTCAATACACCAAGTATACACATATACTAGATACACAAAATGCACACACCCACACTGCTATCCCACATATCACACACAGACTACACACAAAAAATATATACTACATACATATACATTCATACACATACAGCACACACATAGCCTTTGCTCTCAATCTACCAGCACCCCTTGCCTGATGAGACCTTCCTGCACCTCTCACAATGGCCCTGAGTCTGGCATTCTCTTCTCCTTCTGTATCTCAGATAAAGTTCTCCTAAACCTTTAAGGCCAGCTTATGTAGCATCCTCTCCTGGAGGCCCATGAAGCACCAGTGGCCCTGATATCAGAGTGAACCTTTTGGGGGTGGTCCTGCAGCCCTTTTCAGGGACAACAGGCCTAGATTATTTGTAGGCAGTGGAGGGCAGGGCCACAGCCAATGTCCAGGTTCACCCTCCACACAGGGAGCCTGAACTATCCCGTTAGTCACAGAGTCAGGCTGACCCTGCCACAGCCAGTTTTTCCTCCCCAAAAATAACCCAACAGCTGTGTGTGGGGTCAGTCCGTGGCTGCCTATAATGTACCATGAGGACTAATGAGATGTGTAGCAGGCAGGCACCCTGGGCCTAGAGACTGGCGCTGTGCCCATGCGTCATGCTCCACAAGTGACAAATTCCCAGCTCCTAAGGCAGTGCCCAGCACCTGTTGTTTGTGTAGGCTCCGACCTAGGCCTGTGTCCTCTGGGGATCCCGGGAGGAAAGGCCAGCAGTACAAGCTTCAGGTTCAGCCCTGTCTTCTCCCCTCAGGATGTGTGAATGTAACCTCGGCCCAGAATATGTATCCAGACTGGCATCCAGTCTGAGCCAGGCCCAACAGCTGACTGAGCTCACGTGAGTGACAGGCCCAGCCCACTGATAGGTGGGGCACCCTGCTGGCCTGAGCCATACCAAAAACTGATCTCTGTCCCCAGGCTGACCAGGTGCCACTTGGACCTGCCACAGCTGACCAACCTCCTGAATCTGGTGAATCGGCCAGCAGGGTTGCTGGGCCTCAGGTACCCTCCTTCACCAGGGAGGGGAGGGGGGAAGCTGAGGAAGGTGGGGTCCCCACAGCCACAGCCTGGCCATTCCCTGTACTCAAGAGCTCACTTCTCTGCCCCAGAGCCATGCCAGGAACACAGAGAAACTGTCCCTGAGGACAGGAAGGCTGTGCTTTGGGATTTAAAAAAATAAATCATGCTTTGTGTATAGCTCAGTTGGTGAAGCCCTGGGTTTCATCTCAAACACCACAAAGGAAATAATAATTAAAATCAATTAAAAATAATTAAAGAAAGCTCTGAACGATACCTAATGGAATATAAAATAAATATGCTTATATGTTCACTATAATGTAAAAGCATTCAGAAAAAGAACATATTAAAAAGAGAGAGAGAGTAATCTTTGAAAACCCACATTCCATTTCCTGTGTTTGATAATTGCTCATTTTCTTCCACATTTACTTCACATTTGTTTGGCTAAAGTGTTTTAAAGTAAAACACAGACCTCATAAAAATACCTCTTCTAAACATCTCACTGTGAATCTCTTTAAAAGTAAAGATCAGGGGCTGGAGGTGGCTCAATCAGTGAAATGCTTGCCTTGCCGCACAAATTCAGCCCCAGAACTGAAACCCCACGAAAGAAAAGAGGGTGTAATCCCAACAGTGAGGAGACAGATGGGAAGACCCTTGGGGCTCCTTGATCAGTCAGTCTGGCCTACTTGGCAAGCTTTAGGCCAGTGAGACCCTGTCTCTGAAAACAAGATGGATGTCCTGAGGAACAACATCCAAGGTTGTCCTCTGGCCTCCAAATGCAGGAGTGAGCATGCACACACCCCCACATGCAAATGGGCCCACCCTCGGACACGAACACATGCATTCATGAGTTACTTCTCCTATTTCCTTGATAAATAATTTATTTTGGCTACGGTTCCTAAGGGCTGAGAGTCCATCATGAGCTGAGTGGTGGTAGCACACGCCTTTATTCCCAGTACTCGGAAGGCAGAGGCAGGTGGGTCTCTGTGAGTCCAAGGCCAGTCTGGTCTACAGAGCGAGTTCCAGGACAGCCAGGTCTGTTATGCAAAGAAACCCTCTCTCGAAAAACCAAAACCAAAACGAAACAAAACAAAACAAAAAGAGTCCATCATGGCAGGGCTGCCAGCTGCAGATGCAGTAGTTCCAGGAGGCTAAAACATCACATCTTTAACTCAAGCACAAAGCAGAGGATGAGAACGTGAAGTGGGGTGAGGCTATGACCCCTCAAAGCCCACCTCCAATGACCTCCTCTAACAAGGCCATACCTCCTAAACCTTCCCAAACAGTGACAACTGGAGACCAAGTGTCAAACGCCTGAGTGTATGGGGGACACTTCTCATTTAAGTCACCACAACATAGCAACATAAAGGCACATACACAAATAAACAAGGATTATAGTTCATCCAGGACACCTAAGGACTCTACTGGCAATCCTTAGGTTCATGCATTATCTGGTTTAATATGAAATTCTCACATGGTCCTTACATGGGACAGCTGTCTGTGGGGTCCAAGACCACACGGGCTCCTGGGCACCCATGGTCTGTGGCTCTGGGCTGTGCTTGATCACTTCCATATGTGCCCTTGGGTTAACCACCAACTTTCCTAAAGTGGTAACTCTGTCAAAAGGCTTCATGAGATGAGGGAACAAATTTGTACCCCAAAACCTGGCTTCTTGGGCAGCACTTCACATCACTGACTATAGCCCAAAGAAAGGCACATGAAAGCTGGCTATTCTCTTTTTAAGATGTAAGAAACCACATTTCTTAAAATTATAGTAAAACCAGGCCAGTGGTGGTAGCTCACACCTTTAATGCCAGCACTTGGGAGGCAGAGGCAGGCGGATCTCTGTGAGTTCAAGACTAGATTGATCTACAAGAGCTAGTTCCAGGACAGCCTCCAAAGCCACAGAGAAACCCTGTCTTGAAAAAAATATAGTAAAACCAGCCATATGCTGTCATGAACCTATAATTCTCAGATCAGGAGATCAAGGACAGCTTTGACTACCTAGAATGTTTGAAGCCAGCCTGGTCTACATGAGCAGCCTGGTCTACATGATACCCTGTCAAGAAAGAAAGAAAGAAAGAAAGAAAGAAAGAGAGAGAGAGAGAGAGAGAGAGAGAGAGAGAGAGAGAGAGAGAAGGGAGGGAGGGAGGGGGAGGGAGGGAGGGAGGGGAGGGAGGGAGGGAGGAAGAATTAGATAAAAAATAAAGACTTGAAATAACAAAAAAATAAAAGTAAAAAAGAAATTAACCACCCTAACACAGTTAAGTGTACAGCTCAGTGATATTAAAGACTTTCAGCCAGATGTGTAACCAGTCTCCATCCTGCAAAACTGAAGCTCTATCTCCAATTAACAGTTCCTCGTGCCCCACTTACCCCAGCCTCTGGCAAGAACAGTCTATGAACCTGACTCCTCCAGTCACTTCCTATCAGTAGAATCGTGCTGTATTTACCCTTTTGTGACTGAGTGTGTTCCACATGGCATGTCTTCAAGGTTCTCCCATGTTGTTGCAGGTGTGAGAACTTCCTTTTTAGGCTAAGCAGTAGCCCAGCATATGGGTTTACCACAGTTTACTCCTCATCTGCTGATGGACACTTAGGGCACTTCTGCCTTTCAACCAAGTGCTGTGAATGTGGGTGCAAAAATATGACTGTGTGCCTGCTCTCAGTTCTTTCCTAGATCACCCAAATAACACTTTAAAATGAAACTTTCCAAGCCCAAAAGTAACATTTTACAAATTGGCAGAAATCCAGGCTATCATAAAGGAAAACAATGCACACGCCTTTAATCCTAGCTCCCGGGAGGCAGAGGCAGGTGGATCTCTGTGAGTTCGAGACCAGCCTGGTGTACTAGAGATAGTTCCAGGACAGGCTCCAAAGCCACAGAGAAACCCTGTCTCAAAAAACCAAGTAATAATAATAATAATAATAATAATAATAATAATAATAATAATAATAATAATGCAACTGGGGCTAGAGAGATGGCGCAGCCGTTAAAGGCTTTGCTCACAACAACAACAAAAAATAATGCAACTAAACTATAAAACAGGAATGTTTTTAAAAAAACTCTTTTCCATACTACTAAATTTATTTGTGCATTTTGTACAAAGTTAGAAAATGAGTCTGGCAGTGGTGGTGTACACCTTTAATCAGGAGGCAGAGGCAGGCAGTTCTCTGAGTTCAAAGTCAGCTGTGTCTACAAAGTGAGTTCCAAAACAGCCAGGGCTACACAAAGAAAACCTGTTTATAAATCACAAACAAACAAAAAACAAAGTTTTGAAAATGTAGAAAACCAAAATGGAGGGATGGAGGGATGGCTCAGCAGTTAAGAGCACTGGCTGCTCTTCCAGGGGGCCTGGGTTTGGTTCCCAGCACCCACATCACAACTCACAACCATCTATAACTCCAGTTCCAGGGAACTGCATGCCCTCACACAGACATACATGTAAGCAAAACTCCAATGCACATACAATAAAAATAAATCATTAAAAACTAAAATAAAAATAAAATCACTCATAAAACCAGTCTCATAATAAAATTATGCCATCTAAACAATGCCAAGTATAGTCCATACATTTTCCTTGTATCTAACTCCAACTCTTTCTTTGTATGCATTTTCCTTCTTTTAAATACAGAATTGGAGTTATAGTTTAGGTATGTTTTGGTTTCATTACCTTTACCACATAACAACTTGTGTTAAATCTGAGAAATGTTTCCAAAACTCTCCTTGGGCTGGGGAGACGACTTGCAAACACGAGAGTCTGCATTCAGATGTCCAGATTTGTGTAAAGCTGGTCGTGGTTGCCTCTACAATCGCTGCAATCCCTTCCTAAAGAAGACAGGAGCTGGAGATGTTAGTATCCCCAGATAACCTTTAGCTCCTGATCTTCCTGCCTCCGCCACCTGAGTGGTGAGATTACAAGTATGCACCACCACACCTGGTCTTTTGTGGTGCTGGGGATGGAACCCAAGGCCTCATACATTGGAAGCAGATACTGTAGCAACTGAGTATACCCTCAGTCCTGATATTATAATTTAAAAGTCACACACACACACACACACACACACACACACACACACACACACACACAATCTTCTAGGCTCCTCATGATACTACCCCTCCCCAGGTTTTGCTCAGGGGTAGGTTGATGCTCACCCCAGAGGTCCTTGCCTATGTCCCTTCCATAACAGGTTGGAAGAGCCATGGGTGGGCCACGTCGGCTTACTGGCTGTAATGGAAGTCTGTGCCCAGGCCTCAGGATGTCTCACTGAGTTAAGGTGAGTCCAGAGAGGAGCCCCAAGGAATTCACCTTTCTATGACCATTGCAACCTTCCCTTACCCTCAATCCTCTAGACATTGGCTTGTCCTGTAGGTTAACAGCTTTGTCACTGGCAGAGACTCCTGGGCATGCCTGAAGAACTATACGCATTTGTTTAGTATATACATATACTATACATATTTGTGTAATCTCATGCAGTAGGCAGGCCACAATGTCAGAGGAAAGAAACTCAACAAGGATCAAGGTCCAGGCAGGCAAGGCTGGGGGGTCCATGCTGATACCCAGAAGTGGCCCTGGGGTGCAGTAGCATGTCCTATGGATAACAATGATGGGAATGGGGAAAAAAATATGGGAACGGTTGGGAGCAAGGCTTTGGTTGGATCACATATGGTAACAGATTTCACCATGGTGCTGGCTGCTCTTGGCATCATCTCCCATTTTTGGCATGTCCTTGCCCTTGTTTGAGGCTGGAAGATCCATTGTACCATGATCCGAGTCAGAGAGCAGGCAGACACAGACCTATTCAACCTGCCAAGACAAGCTGCCATGTGTCTCACCCCTCTCTTCTCTCCCTCAGCCTCTCTGAGACCCAGAAGCAGCTGTGGCTCAGGCTGGAATTTCCTCACCAAGAAGACAGTTCTGAGTTCATGGCAAACAGGTGGGACCCAGCAGCAGGAACCTCAGGGGAATGGCCAGTGGCAAGGATCAGGAGGTGGCCCTGCTTCATGCCCCTGCTCAGCATCTTTCCATATCCTGGGAGATCTGCTCCTTCACTCTCCATCCCCACTACAACTCAACAGCCCCACCAATCCCACCAACTTTCAATTCCTCAATCACCACCTTGCCCTTTCTGACCTCAGGCCCTTCGCACAGGCTCTTGTTTCTGGCTAATTTCTTCCTCTTTTATCTGTTTATACTTTTTCATACTTCGAGTTGCAGCTTAAATGCCCCATCTCAACTGTGACAAGCCAAGATTTGGCCAAGTTCTCCCACGTTCCACCCTCATAGATGCCTGGATTTATGACCTGTGGGTCTAAATGTCATATTTTTTGGAAATTGAACTGTTACCTCTTTTGAGTGGACACAGCTCTGCATGCATACATTCTGGGGACTGGAGCATGACTGGATCTCAGCCTCAATTTACCTCCTTGTCTGCAGGCTTACCCTCGTGTAGTCAATGATCTGCCTGGGCATGCCAGCTGCCCACCTGGACTACCCTTTCCAGTTGTGCTTGTAACTTGTTAGTAAACTCAGACTCTCTTTAACTAACATGTACTTACCCTATGCCAAGACCATAGGCAGGGGCTGAACCCCCGTTGTGAACCAGGATCTCAGAAACTGTGGCTTCCCTCTCTGCTTCCAGGTTGGCTCACTGTGACCCAGGGACTGGCCACAGTCTTCTTATGAGACAGTTGATGGAGACATGTTCCAGACTGCAACAGCTCAGGTTGGCACTGCCAAAGCTAGTGGTGGCTTCAAGTTCATTGGTTACCCCAAAGTCTTCCTTGGGCCATATTCTCACTTCCCTGCGGTGGGGCTCATACTTGAGCCAAGGGTCAGAGACTCAGGGATACCCAGGAAAGCTCTTAGAGGGTCCTTCTCTCATGGTGACTCCTGAAGTGTGTCCAGCCTGCAGTCTTCTGGAATATTCTTGGCCCTTTTCAGCTTGTCTCAGGTTAACTTCAGTGACGAGGACAACAAGAGGTCCAGGCTGCTCCAGAACCTCCTGATGTCTAGCAGTGAGCTCAAGAGCTTCCGGTATGTGGACTTGCATTGTCACTGAGGTCCCCTTGCCTGCCCACCCAACCTGATCCTAAGCTCCAGGCCCAAAGGATGCTGGTCCCACCCTGTGCTAGAATCCCATGGTCCTGGAGATGATGCTAAAACCCTGTAGGATCCAAAATGTGACCTTAGAGACACAGCCATACAACTAAAAAAGTATTCCCAGCTAGGCAATGATGGCACACAGCTTTAATCCCAGCACTCAGGAGGCAGAAGCAGGCAGATCTTTATGAGTTCAAGGAAAGCCTGGTCTACTAAGCAAGTTCCAGGGCTGCCAAGGCTACACAGAGAAACCCTGACTTGAAAAAAACAAACAAAAACAAAAAGTAGTCCCTTCTCCACACTCTGTTTTGTTTTCTTCTGGAATGATTGCAAATAAAAAGTGGCAAAGCACAGAAGACTGAAGCAGCTTGGAAATCTTATCTCAAACAGAAAAAGTTGTAGGATTGGGAATTTACCCTAAATATCTCTGTTAATATTTTCACATTGTTCACTTCCCTCCTTGTCCCCTCCCTCTCTCCTCCTTCTTTTATCCTCTTTTTCTTTTCTAACCATTAGAGTTGGGTCAGTGACTCTCCCAAGAATGTGTGTGTGTTCCCTCCCACTGCCTGTGTCTTTCTAGACACTCACTGTCTTTGACAGCTACCAGCAGGAATCTCCTTAAGCCTGTGTCTGCCTAGCTTTAGAGCCTGCATTTATGACAGGAATCTCACCCAGGCCATTTTTATTCCTCCTCACCTTTTATCAGAGGCATACAATGTGTGTGTCCCTTTACTGCAGACACCAACTGTGTCACCTGGTAAGTTGTCACATCTTCCAAGTTCCTTCACTTGCAAAATTCCTGTTTATCTTTGTGATTGACCCATGTCTTGTAGCAAGATCACTGCAGAGTCACTATCCAGTTCTTCAGACTTTCCTCCACAAATTTTAGCATCCATTGGTAAATCTTGCCTGAATTAATTATCAGAATGAAGACTTTGAAATGGAGCTTTGGTTTGGTTGGGTTTGGTTTGATTTTGAGACAGGGTCTGAAAATGTAACCCAGGCTAGCCTTGAACTTTCCATCCTCCTGTCGTGGCCTCTGACTGCCACGATTACTAGAATGAGCCCCATGCCCAACTCAAAAGGAGTTTGTTGATGTTGAGTGCAACTGATTACATCAAGAAACTCTTGGCTTGTGTTGGGATGTGTCAGTGAGTAAACTTGCTTCCAAGCCTGGGGACCTGAGTTTAATCCCCAGGAGCCACATGGAGGAAGGAAAGAACTCCCCAAAATTGTCCTCTGGCCTCCATATTCACACATCATGGCATGTGCATGCATACACATGCATACACACACTAGATAAATAAATACAATCATAGTTTTTAAATAATAGAGACACTTGATATTTCTTCCTTGGAGCCTCTCCTACTTGCAGGAGTTTTCCTTATTTCCCCATAATAAATTTTTATAAATAAATAAATAGAATAACATGAAAAAATTTCAGTGGAGGAAATTTTTAAAACAAGTTTAAAAACTCATGAACTTGAGCTCAGTGCTGTGGTTCATTCCCTTTAATCCCAGCAGAGGCAGGTGGATCTTTGTGACATAGAGTCTAGTATGGTCTACATTGTGAGTTCAGGACAGCCATGGCTACATTGGGAGACCCTGTCTCAGAAAAAGCAAACAAGAAGCAAATAAACAAACAAAGCCTCTGTGGAGCTATCAGACTTTTGACCCCAGAAGATGCAGAGCTGTACAGAGTCATCTGAATATACCATGGTGTCCAACTGTGGCTAAGAGGGACTAGAGGATACTTAGCTTCTGCCTCCAGCACACTCTTGACTTAATTAGTCCAAGGTTTATGGAGGAGAGATGTCCCCTACCCACTGTCCCCAAGAACCACTCCCAGCCTCTATCATCAGTTTTGGACATCCTCAGGCATGGGCTCTGCCTGACCTGCCACTCTTTGGTCTCCAACAGGCTGACCTCCAGCTGTGTAAGCACAGAGAGCCTCGCCCACCTGGCATCTGGTCTGAGACACTGCCACCATCTGGAAGAGCTGGAGTAAGTTGGAATGGTTGGCCAAGGGCAGGCCTGGGAGGACAGCTCTGGTAGGGTGACAGAGGCCCTTCCACCTGTCTCTGTTCTCCCCAACCAAGCCTAGTAGTCCTCTGGCTGAACACTGTGTTCCTGGTCTCACCTTTACTCTGAACCCATGGGTGTCTCTGGCTAGATTTTTTTTTCTTCCCTGGGTTGCGACTTCCCATCTGTCAAAATAGGACTTGAATCTGCCTCTGCCTCCGCTGGTGATGAATGACAGGATGCAGAAAGCACTAAGGGACAGCACAGTCTCTGGATGTTTGCATGTCCCTCATCTTCTCTGTAGCCTTCACCCAACACCCTCCTTATCTGATCCAGTTGCCACCACTCCCTCAGGAACCCTAGAACTTGGCCCTTGGGACCAGGAACACCCAGGGTAGGGGTGCCACAGAAAGTCTATCCCATTATCTGCAACCCAGTCAGCCTCCCCAGGGTCAAAGGGCAGGGGACAGGTAGGACAGTGCCTCTCCAAGGACTGGGGAAAGTGCCTGTCCAGGACACTTGCCTGAATGGAGCCTTCTGCTTGGTTTCTACAGTTTCTCTAACAACCATCTCTGTAAGGAGAACATAGAGCTACTGATGGGAGCCCTTCAGGGGACCTGCAAGCTAAAGAGGCTGCAGTAAGTGAGGGGAGGCTAATGGGGAGGAGGGTGAGTGGAGAGGGATGGGAGACAAGCAGACGGGGAGTATTATGGGGAGCGGTGAGTGAGGAGGTTTATGGGGTGGGGTGGGGTGAGTGAGGAAGTCAATTGGGAAGAAAGTGAATAGGGAGGGCAATGGGTGGGGTACATGCAGAGGAGTATATGAAATATGCTCAGGACCACTGCCTCTCTGTGTTGCTCTGTCTCCATCCCTCCCCCCCCCCCCCGCCTCCTCTGAATATACTTTTGAGTCTCTGGATGACTTCTCCCCACCTTCCTTCCCTGCCTAGCTGAGTATCATCTGGAAACATAATCCCCAAATCAGAGCAGCCAGGGCAAGAGGGCAACTAACTCCAGGCACGGCTGGATCCATGGGCCAGTTACTGGTCTGTGTTGGCCCAACCAGCACCTGCCACATCTTGAGCACATTTCTCCCTGTGCTCAGTTGGAGACATATTGAGTGAACTCAGATCACATGCCCGCCTCTGAATTCTCTTTGGCTAAATGAGATCTAAGGCCTATGCTGTCCTCTGGACTTAGAAAGAGTGGTGACTTAGACGCTGTTACAGAAGCGAGGACACAAACTCTCAGCGGAACCCCTTCCTGTGCCCCTGGCAACAGCACTGTCCTCCCTCCTTGCCTCCCTTCTTCCTTCTGTCCATCTACCCATCTATCCTTCCTTCCTACATTGTGTTTGTATGTATGCATGCATGTTCATATGCCATGGTGAACATTCGGAGGTCGGAGAACAACTTTAGGGAGTCTCTCTTTTCTAGCCATCTGTGTGGCCCCGAAGCTTTGGCCAGGGCTAGGGGTTGGTGGTTCTGTAGGATGGATCATCCTGCCCATCACCCTCAGGCTTGAGTCTCAGACACTCAGGCTGCTCTTTACCACTTCCTTGTTCTTCTGTCCTCTAAATACAGAAGCCAGATCAAATTCAGGTCCTCAGGCTTGACAGCAAGCACCTTTACCTACTGAGCCATCTTGCCAGCCATAATTTGTTTCTTAGTAACTCTTTACTTTTACTCTCCCTAGTAATTTGCAATCATCAAATTCATAGAGATGCCAGAAACAGCCCAACCCCCCCCCCCGCAAAAAAAAAATAGTCCCATCCCGCTTAGACCCAACTTAGGCAATATCTTGTGAGCACATTTAACTTCATTTTCGGCTTTGAATCTGTTTTTCTGATGACCCAAAATACACCCTGGTTATAAAAGGCTCCATAATTTCAAAAATATGTAACAAAGAGGGTGAAATCCCCTAGAGATAAGCTCCTTCAGAAAAGTTCCCAGAACAGTCAGTATGTGAACTGTTTTCCAGATTTTTCTTCGAATATGTGCTACACATAGACGAAAAGCAGCCCCCTGCCTTTCATCCCATAGCTATGATGTGTCCCTGGTGTGTCCCTCCTAGCTCATCTAGGGGAAAACAGAGAGGATGGGAAACATCAGGAAACCTTGGACCATTAGGAAACCAAGCTCCCCACCCCTCCCCCATCTTTACATGGTGCTGTTGCTTGGGCTTTCCCCAGGTGCTCACTGCTTGCTCAGCCTTCTGGAATTTTCCAGAAGCTTTATCTGTGGGGTAAAAGACCCAATAAGGTCATTCATTGGCTCATTCATCTGTGTGGCCCCGAAGCTTTGGCCAGGGCTAGGGGTTGGTGGTTCTGTAAGATGGATCATCCTGCCCATCACCCTCAGGCTTGAGTCTCAGACACTCAGGCTGCTCTTTACCACTTCCTTGTTCTTCTGTCCTCTAAATACAGAAGCCAGATCTGTCAGGCCCGTGTCTTCTGCTACTGGCAGCTTCCCTCAAACCCAGCCACTTCTTCCAGCTGTTCTCACCCCCTTCATAGGTTAGAGGAGTGACCCCTGCACAGAGCCACGCCATCCCCATACTGTGGACAGGCTCTTGATAGACTTGTTGACTGTCTTCGTTGACTGAGGCTTTGTCAGTTTCAGCACTGATCATGTGTCCTTAAGAGCTTTAGCTCTAGGAAACCAAGGCAGTTGGCCAAGACCTGCTGCCACATCGCCATGCTGGTTTGAGCACACTCTTCACCTGTCTGGGCTAAGTCCTCTTTCAGAGCTTTGATTTTCTGGGATTATGAGGATTAAGTGAAATGATGCCTGGTGAGTGCTGTGAGCAGAGGCTGGCTGAGTTCTCTCAGTGGAAGCCTGGCTAATACTGTCATTCTTCCCTTCTGCACTCAGGCTAGAGGCCTTAGGATCATAGGTTCTATCCTTGCTGCTACTACTACTGCTGCTTTCCCTTGTGACCCTGAGTAGGCCCCCTTCCTGTCTGAGCCTCAATGCTCCTCATGTGTAGAATGAAGATGGCAGTGCACCCACATTTCAAGATGGCCCAGCCCAGTCTTTGGCCTCTACTATATGATCTCTGTTATTGCTTAGTCTAAGCACATGGTTGAGAACACAGAACCACTGGCCCTGTGACTCAGTAACCTATGCACAATTTCTGGGTGCCATTTGCCTTTCACATTTTACATTGGAGAGCTATGGGTGTTCTAAGTGCAGAGGCCTCCTGAGTCTGCCTGGATAGGGCCTCAGTCTGCATTCCAGGCATGCAAAATTCACCTGGCCTCCTCTCTCTAGCCTCAGTCACTTTCCACTGGAAGCCTCCTCTCTGGCCTTGCTCGTTCAGGGACTCAGCTGCATGACCCTTCTGCAGCACCTTTGGTGAGTAATTAGTGACCCCTGAGAAAGAGTGAGAAGACCAATGGTCAGCTCTGTTGGGATCCCATCCAGGGAAACACTGGGCACTTCCTTTGGAACCTAGGTTGACTCCCTCCGGGGTCATCCCAGTGCTCTTTGGGGTTGACACCCATTGTTTTTTCCTCCCAGTGCCACCAGCTTCCTCCTGGATACCAAAGTGACCTGGCAGAGTGGGGTTGGAGCCCCATACAAGTCCTGCACATGCATAGGATTCTCTGTAGATTTGTGTAGAGTTGGGACTGCACAGGTGCAGGTGCCCAGATTGTGTTTCCAATGAGTACCTTAGTGGTGACAGTTTTGAGGGCCAGGGACCACACTTTGTGAAGAGGGGATGGCCTAGACTTCACTTGGAACACCACCCCTGCCAAGTCGACAGAGAATGCCACTCTTTTATGATATGGTTTTCCCCAAATGCAAAATATTGTGACTAAAACAAACCCCAGCTGTGCCACAGGCATTTGGTTCTGTCACAGGCCCACCTGACTCTGGCAAAGCACCCTGTGGTTAGCATGCAGGAGGATATGGCACACAAGATCCAAAATCAATCCACTGCAAGGCAGTTGGCTAAACTTTAATGTGTAAAAGAAAGCAACCCTCATAACAAGAGGGCAAACCATTTCCCTGGACAGGTTAGTTTATTTTTAGTTTAGCAAAGTTTTTGCCTCTCATACAGGCAAGACCAGTCCAGGTGCAGAAAAGGCAGCAGTGATTTTGGTGGTGGTGGGGGGGGGTGGTGAAATGATATCAGAGAAAGCCCCCTTTCAGTTCAGATGCCTTAACTAGGGAATCTACATGAGCTTTCCATCCTGCCAGACTCACTTGGGGAGTTTATGAGGTTCAGGCAAACAAGGCAAAGCTGAGGACTGTAGTCTGTTCCAGGCCTGAGCTTTAAGCATTGCCACCTTGCCTGCAAGTCTCTGTGAGTCTCTAGCTGTTCGGGTTTTTTACCTGGGACACTGGGAGCTGTCATTGTCACTCCACTTACTTTCCTCCGGAGTTTTATGAGTGGCATATGAGTCTCTGGATGGGTATGGGCTTGGCAGTCTATAGAGTTCTGCACACAACACCTGCAAAAGCCCTTGTGCTCCTCCAGGCCGGTACTCTGTGTGTCCAGGCTGAGCAGGAATGGCATTGGTGATGGTGACTAATGCCTTTCTGATACTCTTAAGAGCTGCTGACAGCTTGGAGGATCTGGGACATGTTGCCTGCCCTTCCCCCAGATTCCAAACAACCTTGTCAGGGAGAAATGATGGGAAGGAGGGGGATCTCTTCAAGTAAGCCCTTCACTTCCACACTGCATAAGCAACTCCAGGGGACAGCCTTGGGCTCCCAAAGAAGGTATGCAAGAGTATCAGGAAAGATTTCAGGATGACACCAAGAATTAGGAGTCCCATCCAAGCGTGGGATAATGAAACTGCTGTATGAACTGAGGCCTTTCACTGTGTGTCTTAACCAGGAAGACAAGGTGAGATGGGTGGCAAGCTCATGGTTCTTCATCTCTGTTTTTCTCCCCAAGCTTAAGGCACAACCAGATTGGAGATGTGGGTACCCAGAATTTAGCTGCCATCTTGCCAAGGCTTCCAGGGCTCAGGAAATTAGAGTAAGTCCCAGGCCTACTGAAGAGAGCCTGCAGGAACCATACCATGCTCCTAAGACACACTGCCCCCTGGCCCAGGCCAGCACTACAAAGGGAATCTCTCCCAGCTTTGGTGCCCAGGGAGGGGAGATTTGTGACCTCCTAGGCCCTGTTCTCTGGGTCTATTGTATTCTATCAGGAGGGGGAGTGGCTGCATCTCTTGTACAAATGTAGTGGGGAGGTATGAAAAAGAAGAGAATCCAATAACCTACCTTCCACAGTCTCTCAGGGAACAGCATTGGCCCAGCTGGGGGAGTGCCACTGGCCAAGTCTCTCACCCACTGCAGGTGCTTGGAGGAGATCATGTGAGTATCTATCCAGGTGGAGTACCCCACAGGCCCCCCCAGCCCACCTGTCCTTTCAGAACAGGTCAGAGTGGCTCATCGCTCTATCCTTTCTTCTTTCAGACTGGGCAACAATGCTCTGGGGGATCCCACAGCCCTGGGGCTGGCTCAGAGATTGCCCCCACAACTGAGGGTTCTATGGTAAGTGTCCTTCTGCCAACTGTGCACACACCAGTGGTGAAGGGACCCAGGAGAAGTGGGATCCAAGCAAGCCATAGGTTGAGCAGCCTAGCCTGAGATTAGCATGACCCCTTCTCTGCTGCCACTTCCCAAGCCCCAGATTAAGCCTAATGTTGACCCTATCCACTGTCTCTGTGAGCCCCTAGCCAAGTTTCTGCCCCATCTGAGCCTTTTTCCTCATTTGTAAAAACATGTCACCAAGCTAAGCTTTCCTGCCTGAGAGCAAGTCTCTGAGGGTGTTCCAACAAATGCCAGCAAAAGGCCACAGGCAAAAGCTCCAAGTGCATTGTTCTGTCCTTTGCAAGTCAAGTTCATGGCTTCCTGAGTCCCGTGCAGCCCCGGGGCTGGGATCTTGTGTGTTCCATTTTCTAGAAAGAGAGCTAAGACTAGAAACAGTGTGGGAAGCTTGACTTTCTAATACTCAAAGAAGTCAAGGCTTGGACTTAGTGTCTCAGACCCCCTAGGTCAGGGAGGGACCTTGGCATTCACTGGGTTCTTCATGGGTAGGGACAGTCAGAGGCCAGCTAAGGTTGCTGCTATAGTCTTAGGAACAGTTAAGAATGAGAGGCTTAGGCCGGACATTGGTGTCGCAAGCCTTTAATCTCAATACTCAAGAGGCAGAGGCAGGTGGATCTCTGCAAGTTCGAGGCTAGCCTGGTCTCCAGAGCGAGTGCCAGGATAGGAGCTCCAAAGCTATACAGAGAAACCCTGTCTCGAAAAAACAAAAAAAAAAAAAAAAAAAAAAAAGAATGAGAGGCTTAGGGAAGGGCTCTCCCAACCCCCAGAGCTGGCCCCAGGCTCCTCTCGCCTTTCCCTTTCCAGTCTGCCATCCAGCCATCTGGGTCCAGAGGGGGCCCTCTGCCTGGCCCAGGCCCTGGAGCAATGCCCATGCATAGAAGAGTTCAGGTGAGATGGGATCCTGCCTGTGCTGAGAAACAGGTTGGAGAGGGTCTAGGGCAGTTCTGACTTGTGTCTACCCTGTCCCACAGCTTGGCAGAGAATAACCTGGCTGGAAATGTCCCACATTTCTGCAAGAGTCTCCCACTGCTCAGACATATTGAGTAAGTTGCCTTCCCGCGTTGCCAGGGGCCCTGCAAAAGGAACAC
The DNA here is from genome assembly GCF_003668045.3 of Cricetulus griseus. Taxonomy (NCBI): domain Eukaryota; kingdom Metazoa; phylum Chordata; class Mammalia; order Rodentia; family Cricetidae; genus Cricetulus; species Cricetulus griseus. The sequence continues at coordinate 170,754,990 of NC_048596.1, forward strand.
AGCTCTTTTTCAGTGAACTCATACCTATGAGGGCCATGGAAAAGATGGGACTTAGAGCTGGGGGCTGGGGTAAAAGACTATTTTCTAAGATTTGCCCCCTGGCCCTGGCCCTGGCCAGGCCATGCTCGTCCTTCCTGCTCTCACTATGGGAAAGAGGGTGGTGGCCCCTGTCTCAGAAGGACATCACCATTCTATTCCAGCCTGATTTCCTGCAAAATTGATGACCAAGCTGCCAAGCACCTTGCCACCAGCCTCATGCTCTGCCCAGCCCTGGAAGAAATCTCGTGAGTGCTCGGGAGGGCCCTGAGTTGGGAAGAACAGATCCCTGGGGTGGCAGGGAGAGGGGGTGGTGGTCCTTGCCTGCTGTATGCTGGAGCTGACTCTGCCTCTCAACTGATCCTCCCCTCTGGAGATGGGAAGCCCTTTCTTGCCCCCACAGTCTTACCCCCATGTGCTCCAGAAACACAGGGCAGAAACACTAGACCTCTCCTGCCAGTTTCTCTACCTGTGTTGTGGGAAGGGTGGTGGAGCACGTGGTCTGCAAAGGGTTTTTGCCTTTGACCTTCCCTTTTGGGGGCACTTTCAATGGTTTATGGAGATTCTGCTTTTGAACAGCTGTTGATAATGCAGAAGGTAAAAGTTGGTAGAAAACCACCACCACCACCACTACCCCCAACACACTCACTGGCTGTGACTTCTTTGGCCATCCCACTGCCTCAGACTCTGGCAGCACTGTGAGGGTGTCAAACCTGACTGCTGGGACTGGAGGCACTGGGCATTGAGAAGAAGAAAATTCTAACTCCCAAAGTACAGGGCACAGAGTGAAAGGGGATTTCTAGGTCTGCATCCTAAAGAGTTTGGGGACATTTTATTTTTCTGTCTTGGGGCTAGAACTCTTGCATGTCAGGTGAGTCTTATGCCACTGAGCTACATCCTCAGTCCTCAGTGTTCTTAGTTCTTAATCCTCCTCCCTATGCCACAGGTTAGCGCTCGCTGATTTTGAGCTCTGTTACCGGTGACCTCCCCTCCTAACTGAGTACCCTGGGAGGATATGGGACCCCACTGGAAGGTCTGCCCTCGGTGGCACTGTATTAGCTCTCTTCAATACACTCCCTTCCTTCACATGGAGCCTCCACGGACAGCAGAGACATATGCTTCCATTGAAGATTAATTTCTTACGGCAAAAACAATGTGGGGGAGGTTTGAAAAATATGACACACTATCACATGGGAAGCAGACATTGCACCGAGGTGCTCGGTTGGTGTACATTGCGTCATATTGTGGTTTCTGAAGAACACGTTGCTCAGGAAGGGGGATAGGGTGGGGGTAGGCAGGAAGGAAGAAACCACCTGTGTCCTGATAGTTCTTCAGGGGTAGGTACTCAAGCATCTTGTACCTGATACTGCTGGCACCTAGTGATCCCTACTGTTGTTCTTTTGCCTCGGTGTCCTTCTGCCTCTGAGCTTGCCCCTCCTTCACTTTGCAGGCTGTCCTGGAACCTCCTTGGTGATGAGGTGGCTGCTGAATTGGCCCAGGTCCTGCCACAGATGGAGCAGCTGAAGAGAGTGGAGTATGACACCCTTGGGTGGGGGGTGCAGAAGGGACCCTCATCCCAAATAAGCCCAGAGGTTACTGGGCTATCCCTGCCTCCAAGAAATCTGTCCAGTGTCTTGAAACACTCTGGCTGGTCCCAAGTCCCTGCCAATCTTAGTTCTTCCCATGCTCAGGCCATCAGTCTTTCTACTGTCCCAACAGGAGTCAGAGTCCAGTGCTATATGCTTACAATGTAGGAGGAGGTGACCTTGTCTTGTCTGGGATGGGACATAGAGAAGGATACCCTGCCCTCAGCCTCATACTTGCCTCTTTCCCTCTTCCCCTGCCACTGTCCACTGCAAAGCTTGGAGAAGAACCGGATCACAGCATGTGGAGCCCAACTCTTGGCTCAAGGACTGGTCCAGGGCTCCTGTGTTCCAGTCATTCGGTAATGAAGGGCTGAGCCTTGCGGTGGAAGGCCACACAGACCCCACAATTTGAATCAACATCCTGTGGGGAGAGGCAGGGCCTGGGTGAGGATTATCCAGGGAGACTTGGACTATTCCATTAGGAATTTGGCAACCAGCAGACCTGGATCAAATTCCAGCTCTGCTATTTGCCGACTATGTTAACTTTGCATCTGTAACTTCATGTCTCCAAACCTCAACTTCCCTACCTGGAAGGGTGCTGAGGACTAAAGAATGGACAAAGCACAGAGCCTGGGACAAAGCTGACTCTCCTGGGGGGGGGCGCCATGCTTGGGTGGCTGCATTAGTGTATACTGCCTCCACTGGGGGCTTTAGGACTTGATCTGTAACTCTGTAGGTAGGTTAGGAGCAGAGCCAAGAGGATGAGGGGACAACTCTGGAGCTGAGGCCCATGTTTGTACCCACAGCCTCTGGAACAACCCCATTCCTGCCGATGTGGCCCAGAGTCTGCAGCGCCAGGAGCCCAGGCTGGACTTTGCCTTCTTTGACCAGCAGCCCCAGACTCTTTGAAGAAGTTGATGGACTCAAGACTCTTGGGTCCATCCCAGTGACAACCACATCACCCACCAGGAAAGGGGGCTCAGGAGAAGGGCCTCAGTTGGTGTCCAGCATTCCATGAAAATCCCAGGAGGGAAGAGTGCGTTTGTCTTGTCACAATCCTTAGGGAGAACTTTCTTGGGAACTGAGAGCTTTATTTGACCAAAAGAAGATCACACATCATACGTGACATGTGTTACCAGTGGGACATTGGCACAATGAGAGTACCATGATGTCATATATGACAGGGAAGGCTATGCTATGTATGGTGCACTATGACCTCAACATGGGAAGGTCATACTCATGACAGAATAGGTCATATATAGTATTACATTATAGTATTACAGTGTGGCACCTGGTCAGTGGCTCTTAGCACTGTAAATGACAGTATACAGAATCAGGAATCCACCTATGACATGCTGTCTATATCACATAACACTCAGATTTCCATAGGCAAGGGATCACGGGCAAGTCCAAGACCTAATTTATTACTATTTAAAAAACATGACGCTAAGCTAATAGTAGAGGCCTCATAGCTGTTCAGGAATCTGAAGCAGAGGTATTGCAAGTTCAAGGCCAGCCTTGGTAATTTAATAAGATCCTGTCCCAAAAGGTCAAAAGGGGCTGGAGATACAGCTCAGTGGTAAAGTGCTTGCCTAGCATGTGTGACACCCTTGGTTGGATGCTCAGCACCATTTTTTAAAAGTATTTATAAGTGATATCTGGAGCAGCTAAACCAGGGCATCTTTCTGCCCTGGGCTGGGAGGGGAGATCACTGACTGGCCCAATAGCCTAATAGTCAAAGCTCTGGGACTCAGCATGAAGTTCCCTCCTGCCAGAGCCTCAGTTCTCCCTTCTGTTAATTGGGTAACCCTCCCTTCTGAGGACTTTCAACCCAGGCTTAGGAGCTAGTTTGATCTTGGAACAGTTTAGGCTCAGCTCTTCTTTCTCGGTATAAGGTCAAAGCCAAGCCCTTAGGATAGGACATTAGGTAAGGCCTCTTGGCCCACCCACTACCTCAGCAGGATTCTGAAACCCCTTGAGACTCTATGGTTTTGGTTGGCTTTTTTTTTTTGTGACTTCCAAGAGGGTAAGGATAGCCTCACTACACTCCAATGATCAATAAATGCAGACAGTCCTCCTACCTGTGGCTGGTGTCTGATACGTTTCTTGCTGCTCCTCTGAGGTCAGAAGTGTAGCACCTCTGCACTGTGGCCTGGAGAATTGAAAAGATGATAAAAGTACACTAAGATGGGCAGTGGCTGGAAGTTACTGGTCATGTGACCATGGGTAACTCACCATACCTCACCTGCTATATTTGGCTGTTATCAAAGTTCAGGTGACAGAAACAGGTTTGTTTGATCTACATAAACCTTAAACTCTTCTGAATTAATGACCAGTAAACTTTAACATAAAAATCTAAACTCTGGCTTCTCCAGAGCTAGTCTAAAGCCAGACATGGTAGCACATGCTTGTAACCCCAGCCCTAGCCCTTCTGCTGCATAGGGAGGAGAATCAGAAGTCCAAGGTCCCTCTCTGCTGCATTTCGAATTCCAGGACAGCCTGGGCTATGAAAGACTCTTTTGGGGGTGGGGGAGGGGCTAGTCTAGTTCTCCCACTTGAATGTACAAGGCTACTCTGATGGAGCCCTGTGGATGTGACCTTTAGATGGAGCACACATCCCTTGGGTTGCTGCAATGCCTCACCTATCATCTTGACACCACACCAACTATCCTCCTTGGCTTTTTGCCTGGACAAGATTATGGCACATCGGGAACATGGTTGAGAATGGAATGTAACTTGGCATTTTGCTACCTATGTTGTAAGGCATGAACTATTTCTTTGCGGTAGACACACACACACACACACACACACACACACACACTGTATGCACACTGTAGACACAAGGCCGGGATGAAAGATGAACAAAGTCCCTGCCACAAAGAAGCAAGTGCTGATTACATGCTATCTTCCTTCCTCTTTTAGGGTTGAGTGTCATAAATGGTTCAGAGATACCCCAAGAGACAGAATGGCACCTACTCTCAGTGGGTACAAGTCCCTCCTTCCACTACATTGTGAAAAGCCAGGCCTGGGGGATGCAGTTATGGCTCAGTGCCACTGGAGGGCAGGCTGGCCCACCAGTGATTTCCTGATGGATCTCACTGGGAAGGCCATGAGACCCATATGAGGTTAGGTGATGTGGGAGACTGTTTCCATTTGGAGCTTGGGATATCAAACTGTACTTGTGGCTAATCAGGATGACTTGTCCCTGACCTTTTTGGCCCTCCACGTTGTCTCCGGCATCCTGCCAAGCATGAGGAGAAAGTCCTTCTGCCAAGTGCCAAACACCCATCCATCATACCAGGGCACACTTATTGGGCCAGAATTGGGGCACACCTGTCGTCACCCATCATGATCATGGGTGGGAAGTTAGCAGGAAGAGGATTTGAGAACTTTACCATGAGATCTTGGGTCAAAATTCTGTTTGCCTTTCCTGGGAAGTTGTCAGGTCAGCTGGCAGGAGTTGTGCTGACCCGTCTGGCCCAGACTGAAGACAGAATAGTTAAATTTGAGAAAGAATCAGGCACATCCACCAAAAGTGACAGGCCAAGTGACATGCACAGGGTAGAACCTGAGAACAGAGAGCCCAGAACACCTTAACTCTTTTCTTTTCAGCTCCTTTTACATCTGGCTTTCACTCTTTTTGACTCCACCCAAATTCTAAACTCCAAGAAACTCACAACAGTGGCCCCAAAATACACCATGTGCGACCGCCAATGCAGAGCTTGTTGCACACCTTAAGTCAGTGTGCCAATTCCTTGTTCTTTTCCTTGAGAAACTTCTTTTCCTGCCGCCTACCTGCTTGGGAACCTTGGCAGGTTTTCATCTAAAGCTAGTGTCCCTGACGGCCTCTTCCTGGAGTGGGGCTCAGTTTAAAAATATAGAGAGAAGCGAATGAAATTCAAAGAGGTGGCAGGCCAGTGAGAAGTGTGAGGACTTTCTCAAAGAGGTGAGGACAGTGGCTTGGCCTGGGAGCATCTAAGTTTGCCTGCAGGGCTGGGGAAGCCTCATGCTGCTTGTCACTTGCTCATCCTCCTAGGGGTTCAGGTGGAATGAATGGGTGTCCATCTTCCTGATGGGAATCCTAGCTATTCCTTCTGTCTCAGACCTGAAGCCTTCCTGCTTTGTCTGTCCTGAGGCCCAGCACACACAGCTGTCTGGAAGCCACTGTTCCAAACTGCCTTGAGGAACTGATGAGAAAGCTCCGGTTACAAAAACCTCTGTGTGCAATAATGAATGTGTAGACTCAGCTTCAGCAAAGCATGGGCCTCCTGGAACTGGTATTCTGCATTTCTAAGAAGCCAAAAGAGAACCTGGGAATAGTTCTAGGCTAGGGATTGAAGTAGCCTGCAGGTTTGGGTGTTCTGCAGACAAGGGTCCCCCAGAAAGAGAAATGGTCCTGCACCCTACCTGGTTCTGTTTTGGCCAGCCAGTGCAGGTCTCATTCAGAATTTACAGGAAAGACTTTTCAATGGCCAGCTTGCTGAAGATCACCAGGCAGTATAGGTCCCACCTCTAGTCACCAGTGAGTGGGCAGCTATTATCAGCAGTGAGAAAGCCCTGCTTTGTCTACAGCCACACCACCCTGAATGTTCCTGATCTCATCCAAGCTTGAGACTCCAGTCCCCCTGTGGTCTGACCCAAACTGTTTGAGAACCCAGGCAAAAATTGCCCTCACTGAGCCCACGTATCTCAGACTGGTGAGATGTGCTTCTGGATAGTGGTGCACACTTTATAATCACAACTCCCTCTGTCCCCTCCCCTCCCACACACCTGAGGCCCAGCCAAGTCCTGGCAGCAGGATGCCTTTGACTCACAAACACAGGGAAGGGTACAAGCAACCTGGGTTACTCTGAGCAGTTTGTCTAAATGACCAACACCAGGGAAAGAAACCCCAGAAGCTTGTGCTGTTACAGGCACCCTGCAGGGGCCTCTTGAGGGACTCAGGCTCCAATGCACAGAACATTCTCTAGGCTCCCAATGCAAGGAAAGTCTTCACCCCCACTTTTCAGTCTTGCATCTTGTATTCAGTGTATGACGATAACATGGGAAAAACCCTTGACTTGTGTTTACTGACTTCTGCCCTTGGCTCTCAGGCAGCTTTATTGAGATTTAACCAATGTCTGACACTTGGGTTTATTTAATGACAACACTATTAGTCAACTTTTCATCGATGTGACAAAAACACTTGATATCAGCACCGAAAGAAGGACTTCCTCTGGTTTGTGGTTTTGGCTCACAGTATGCTGGCTCCCTTGCTACTGGACATTACAAGAGGCAGAACATCACACCTCATGATGGTGCAAGAACAGAGGTATGGCAAGGAAGCCATTGCACCATGGACTAAAGGGCATACATGACCTTTCTCAAACCAGGCCCCACCTCCTAAAGTTGCCATCACTTCCCAATAGGGAAATGATTTACAGACTGAGATTTCAACACAAGCCTTTGGGGACATTCCAGATCCAAACCATAACTATATTCTAATTTTGAAACTTTTTTTTTGTCCCTCCAAAAAAACCCTGTATTAAATAGCAATCACTCCTGTTCTCCCTCAGAGGCCCTTTCTGCCTCTGTGGATATGTATCTTCTGGACATTCCCTAAAACGGACTTAAACAGTATATGGCCTTTTATGACGGGCTTCCTTTAAAACCATCCCTACCATAATGTTTCAGTACTTTCCTGGGTGAGTAATATTCTGCTGTGTGGACTATGCAATGAACTTTCCTTTACCAACAGCTGATACAGACTGGATCCTTCCTACATTTTGGCTCTTGTGAACCATGTTGCTACAAACATGCATGCTCAACTTTTAGTGTGGATATACATTTTCATTTCTCTTGAGTAAGTAGGTACCTAGGAATGGAATTGCTGTGACCCCTGACCTTAGTACTTTGTCCTACCCACCAGGCCCTAGTGACATCTTTTCCCTGGACACTCCAGTCACTTTACTATTCTGGGGTTGGAAGAGTGCTGGCCAAGTGCCAGGGCTGAGTTGGGTCTCTATGATAATTGCCTTTAGCCATGAACTTTTCATCCATCTGTTTGTCTACCTGAACCCGACATTGCTCCCCAGAGTCTGGCAGCTTGAGAAGACTATCCAGTGTCCACTTTCTACCCCAGTGCCTGAAGGTCAGTGGGATCCTGGGGCCTAACCAGGACAATCAACGAAGGCTCACTGGAGGAGGTACACCTGGAGTTGGTTCCAAGATGCCCCACAGGTTGCTTTGTCCCAGAGCAGAGGGCATCAAGGACTTTTGGTGCAAGAAGACTGAGGAGAATCTGGAGAGATGCAGGATGCTCCGGAGACAGCCAGGCAGAGAACAAAGCTCTATGCCCTGGGGCTGCTTGGTGGGGGCCCTTCTAAGGCTGCAAAGTGCCTGTGACTCAGACATAGAGGGAGTTGTAGCTGCAGCATGAGTCTCCGCGTTAACCCTCATCTGTCTGGAATAGAAAACCTACAACCCAAGCGCCAGGCTTTAACCCTCAGCCGAGCAGTTGGTGCACACCTGGGTCAAGGGCTTTCTGGCCATGCTTATGAGATCTCTGGACAGCTATGGCCCCCTCACGGAATCTGGTTAAAAGAGCTTTGGCTCTGATGTCCAATGGTTAACTTGTTAACCACTGGAGTGGCCACCAGCTGCCCAGCGACCGAGTAGTCCCTTAAGAACGGGTGTCTCTTCTGGGTCAAAAGCGGACTACACAGAGGGGAGGCCTCAGCTCCACCGAACCACTCTCCAGTTGAGCCCAAATCCCACTCCAAACGTCTTTATCTCGTCGTCTTTGTCACGGGAATATGTGTCATCTTCCCAGTCTCTGGCGGCAAGAAAACGCTATTGAAAGAAAAAAAATAATAAAATAAAAAGAAGACAAACACTGCGGTTCCAGTGCGGCCCCAACAGCTCGGAAGCAAGCCCTGGGCGTCTCCCCGAGGGCTCCACACTACGCCCCGCACGCTTTGGGGTGGAAGCCGCCGGCGGTGCCCCGGGGTCCGGCGAGCCGGGCGATCGCAACCCGGGTTCCCGCGTCTTCAGCCCGAGAGCAGCGCGCAGGGCTCCGCGGTGCCTGACGCCCAGAGCGGCGGGCCCGGGGCTGGGTGCGAACCCGCGGCGTCGCGCCGAGTGGCAGCCTGCTGCGTCCAGGTCTTCGTGGGCACAAACCGGGAGCGGGACAGGTTCCCGTGCATCCCGGAGAGCCGCCCCTCCAGGAAGCGCCCGCCTCGCGCCCGCTTCCCGCCCACATCCTCCCTCGACAGGAGGGAGGAGCCCGCGCCGCAGCCGCGGCCCGAGGAGGGCCGGCCCTAGCCCCGGCGAGCGCACGAGTGGGCACGGCCGCGCGGGCAGCGCCCTGAGCCTGTCCCGCGTCGCCGCCCGGCCGACAGCACAGCACGCGGGAATGCCCCGGCGGCCCGGAGCACGCTGAGACTGCGGGACGCGCGGTGAGTGGGGCCCGCGGAGGGTGCGGCGAGGGCGGGCCGGGCACTGCGCGCCCAAGTTCGGCCTGGGGCTCAAAGGTTTTGCCGGAGGGACTCCGACGTCCGTGGCCGCCCCGTTCCCCCCCCACCCCCCTCCGCAGAAAGCCGGGTGACTCAGCTACCACCCGGCCACGCGGGGGCGCCCGTCTGCGGGGGGCCGGTGGCTGGGCGGCCTCAGGGACACTGGCTAGCTGTTCGGTGGTGGTGGTGGGGAACCCTCTTCCTCTGTCAGATACCGGGGGCGGGGGCGTCCGGGGGATGGCGTCCCATTGCCACCAGCACAGCTGCGGGAGGCGAGCGGGACGTGGGCTCTAGAAGCGCGCACCCCTTGACCCCACCCTGACCCCGACCCGGCCCTGCTCAGATTGGCCCTAGGGCCGAGTCCCTGCTCCAGACGGAGAGAAAAGATGGGGAATAGTGCTGGGCAGCTTTCCAGAAGTCGAAGTGTGTTTGCAAACTAGTTTTTGCGCAAAAGCTGTCTGGCACCTGTGTGTTCCAAGGGGTGGAGGAGGAAGCGAGAAGCCCTTCTTCCTTCCTTCCCATCCCTGCAGCGATGCTCCTGGAAAAACTAAAGGAGACTAATGCTCCTTTTTCCTTCTCCTCCCCTCTCGAATCCTCACCCTGCCTTTGCTGGCAAGCACGTCTTGGGGTAAGGGGCTACCTAAAAAGGGGGCTGGGAGTGCCCAAGGTCACAGGTGCAATAGCAGTCTGGAACTGGGTGACCATTCAAAGGGTCTGCCTGTGCTCTGATTCTTCCTGCCCCATAAGTATTCTGGGGGAAGGGTAAAGGTCTTTAAGGATTATCCCACCGTCCTTTGTTTTTGTTTGACCATAGATCTCCATCACATAGGGGAAGGTGTATTATTCTGCCCCTTGAGGCATTTACAGCTTCTGTGGTTGGTAGCATTGTTGTCACAATGGGTTACTGCTGAGAAGTCCCTAGTCCAGGGTCAGGGTCCTACCTTCCTACCATCCTTCCTACAAAGGAAGGATGCTCCCTTCCTCTGCTTTCTTCCTGGCTGCTGAGGCTGTAGCATATCTTCCAGAATACAGCTCCCTCACCTTGGAGAGAGCATGGCCTCAGAGGGGACTTGGTGCGGGCTAGTTAAATTGGGAGGGCCTGGTCATCCTGCCATCTTGGCAGGGCAGCTGGAGAGGGTAACCATCCAGACATGCTGTCCAGGAGAGACAATATAAGTAAGGTCCCCAATGTTTGAGGATTGAGCCAGGGCCAGGGGTGCTTCCTGGCTCCTAGTCCTGTGTTCTCTGACCTCTGGTCACCTGGCTGCAACTCCCCTTGTGAGGTCAAGAACAGTGCGCTCTGAATTGGAAGAGAACCCTTCTCCCACAGGAAGAGAGGCATTTTGGTTGTCTGTCATTGCTGGTGGCCTATGGACAACCCCAATACGGGAGCTGGGAGAGACCTGCCTTTAACACCTTTTTGTGACCAGACGTGGGATGGTGGCCTCAACTCTACACCTCCAGTTCAACTGTAAAGTGGGTTCATTTCCAGGACCACTTGGAAACTGACCAGGCCCAAACACGAAGGAGTGAGTTTATTGCCACCTTGGTGGGGGGCTCAGTGAGCTCCGAGGCTGTCCTGAGATGGTGATTCCAGCCTGCTGGAGTGGGAGGGTTCATCAGATGCATTTCTGCATGGAAAAACCAGGACAAAGGCTGTGGATGCTTGAGTTCTCCTGGCCTCTTGTCGCTTCCTGCCTTCATGCCTTGACACACAAACACACACACCTTTAGGCCTGGGTGTTTTTCCATCTGTGAGATGAGGCAAACTGCAATAGCAGCCCATTTGCAGAGAGCTGTAGGGAGGCTAGGGCCAGGGAACGGGGCAGGTGTTCTTACAAGTGGGGAACCCTTCAAGATGGTCTCTGATTATATTTCCCAATGGTGTGAGAATTAAAAACTCAAGGGGACTACATGAAGAAGAGAGTCAAATGGAGCCTCAGTTTCCCTATCTGTCTAACAGTGAGGTACGCACCCTCTGTTCCCTTTTCTTGCCGGGTAATTGTATGTTTCCTTAAAGAGAGTTGTGAGGATCAATTTAGATGACAAAGGGCCTGTGTGCCAGCGCTGACTGGTGCGGGAGGCACTTGGGAACAGCTGTCATCCCCATTGTTCCTAGGAATATTAGTATACTTGATTCGCATAACTGCATTCAGAATCCCTTCTGGGATTTTTTTTTGGGGGGGGGGCCTTATCCACCTTTCTATGCAGAGACAAGTCCCGGAATCCAACATTGGCCCTTCTGGGCTATTCTGGGGGCGGAGGCCTGGGTAAGAAGGCTCTGCCCCACCCAAGTCTGAAGAGCACTATCTGTGGTGGTGCTTTCTGTGTGGGTTCCCCGTCTTCCCACCTGGGACTGCCCTCACTGGGCTTTGAGGCTTGCACAGAGGACAAAAAAGCTCTCTCTAGTAATTGCACTCCTGTCAGGAGGAACAGCATCTTTGCCTGCTGAGAAGCTCCTAGCAGTTCCTGCCTTCCCCTCTTACTCCTTCCCTACCCAACAGGCTGGAGCTTCAGAGGCAGGAGCAGAAAGAACACCTCTAGAAAATGGCCATCTCCCTTTGCAGCCAGCACATGGCTTCAGAAAGGTCAGTGTGGACTCTGTCGAAGCAGGAGGCTGGGTCACTCTGCCATCTAGGCCGGGCAGCTGGAGATGGTGACCATCCAATCATGTCCCACCCCTTGCTGTCCAGGAGAGACAACTTAAGGTTAAGTGCTTGAAGACTAAGTAGGGGCTAGAGGTGCTTTCTGTGTCCTTTGCCTTTATTTGCTTCCTGAATCTGGCACCCATGGAGGTCAAGGAGACTACTGTTTAGTGTATTGGAGCACTCTCTACTTGTCACCTACAGCCACACTGTTGTCCCCTGAAATCTGAGAGAAAGAGACAGGAGGGAGAAGGCATATGCTTATCCCTTTACATTTGTTTTTCCCAGGGTGTTTGTCATTTATTTGTCTGTATATCAGCTCCTTACCTCCCTCTTTCTCCAGTGGGCACTGAATAGGCTGTGCCTCCATGCTTGTACAGTACCTGGAGCATAGTAGGTGCCCAGTAAAATGCCGTGTGAGGAATGGGAGTCTACACTTTGTCCCAAATGAGGTTCTGACTGTTGGGTGACGACCTAGAGGATTATGAGCTTGCCACTCTTGAGTCCCTGGAGGGACACTGGTTTCACTATCCTGGGTGCCACGGATATGATGTGGAGGAGGGGTTACTCACTGGCTCCCTTCCTTCCTTCCTACTCTCCTTCCTTCTTTCCTTCCTTCTTTCTTTCCTTCCTTCCTTTCCTTCCTTTCCTTTCCTTCAATTGATTGGCTAGTTGACCATTTATTTGTGTTGCTGAACCTCAAGCATGCTCAGTCAAATGCTGTACCACTGAACTCTATCCCCAGCCCCTGACCTCAATTTCTTCATCCAAGAAATGGGCAACCTAAGAGCAGAAGTTGGCTCTCCCCTGCACACAGTTGACTGTTTGACTACTTAGCAGATGTGTTCTGAGAAACTCATCTGGGTAAGGGACTACCATATGTCAGTGGTGTAACTATGGTTGTGGTGGTCTCTGCCCTTGAGCTGGAGAGCTTAGGAAGGACAGAGGGGCATCTGTAGCCATACCCCCCAATACTCAAAGGAGCCTTGGCCATACCTTACTTCACAATCAGAGAAACAGGTACAGAGATTCACACATAATTAAGCAGTGCCTAGTTGCCCCATGGCACTCCCCTGGTGGGTGAGCACCATAGTGGGAGCCAAAGGTCAAGCCCAATCTAGGAGTGAAGCTCTCCATTAGTTAAGGTCCTCTGGCCAGACTCACTCCTGAGGTCCCCTAAGTGCTCAGAGCAATCAGCAGCCTGGAGAACTCTGTATCCATTCCTTGGCTTCCAGGGAGGCAGGAGAGAGGCATGGTACCCAAGCCTACTTTGCAGATGAAGTGCAGAGACCTAGAAGGGAGGAGTAATAAGAGAAAGACCTGAGAAGGCTTTGCTGTCTCATGACCACTTGGCCAGCCCCTGTAGTAACACTGGGAAGACCCTAGGTGGCTGAGCTGCACATGGAGCCTGGAGGTCCTGAAGAGGGCCTCCCCAAGAGCTGGAGCTTAGGTGAGACTTAACCAGCCTCCTGCCCAGTGTAACCTAGCCCAGTATAGGGTCCCAGGAGAACATCAGAGCCTCAGCCCTCGCCTGGCTGTCTACATCTATATTTATCCCTATAATGGCCTGGTTGCCTGGCAGAGTGTGGTGTCTTTTAAGCACAGCACCCGGTGCCATAGCTAAAGTAGAAAGTGGTTTGTGTGCAGAGCTCCCCGACTCTATCACCTTAGCCAGAGTGTCAGCCTACTCCTGGGGCTACATGCCACTTGGCAGGAGCCACACAGCCACAGCATGCAGGAAGAGCCCCTGGGAGTATGAGTCTTGGCTCTGAACCTCTCCTTCTCCAACAAGCAGGAATGTTGAGGTGGTGGGATTGGGGTTGAGGTTCCTATATGGCTGGAAGGTGAGAAGCGCTGCGGCCTTCTAGCCCAGAATGTCAAAGGACTAGCTACTCTAAAATCCCTGAGTTCAGCTAGGTGGGTGGTGCACACCTTTGATCCCAGGTCTCAGGAGGCAGAAGCAGGATGAATCTCTGGGGTTTCAGGTCAGCATGGTCTACATACATCCAAGTTAGACCAGCTAGAGCTTCATGGTGAGACTGTCTCAAAAGACCAAAAGCAGGGCTAGAGAGATGGCTCTGAAGTTAAGAGCACTTGTTACTCTTGCAGAGGACCTGGGTTCAGTTCCCAGCAGCTCACAACCATCCACAGTTCTAGTTCTACAGGATCTGATACCCTTACCTGACTTCTGTGGGCACCAGACACACACATTGTACACATGTATACATGCAGCCAAAACACTCATACACATAATGAAGAAGGAATTCCAAGAATTTCCAGGCCTGGGAACTTTGTGAATCTGTGATCCTGGGCTTCTGTAATTCTCTTTTCCTCTCCCAACCATGTTCTTTAATTTGCTCAGCTCCCATTCTGTGCATGTCAATGTTGGGTACACAGAGATGCAAATGAGGCTGAGCATGGAAGCACATGCTGTATCCCAGCACTCAGGAGGCTGGAGCAAGAGGATTGCTGAAAGCTTTCAGCCAGCCTGTCTACATATCAAGACCTACAGCAAAACTCCAAAACAGAGAGGAAAATGATATCACTGGGCTGTCAAGCCAGTGGTTTCAACTTGGTGGTATTGGACTTGTTCTCTTTAGTGACCAGGAGAGAAGCAAGGGCTTTGTGGAGGAGTATGTGGGTGGGTTACTGTGTCAGTCTCCCTATCTCCCCAAACCTGCTTAAACATTGTATTGTGAGTTCATAGTCATCCATAGTCATCCTATATATACCAAGACCATCTCAAAATCAAGAGGGCTGAGTGTGTGTGGCTTGGTCTCAATGCACAGGGCCCTCACTTCAGTCCCCGGCAACTCGAAAAAGAAAGAGAATCACCCCCAACATAGTATACCATGACAAAGCTGTGCATCTGGGAACCAGATGGGTCCAGAAATGGAAACAACCAGCCGAAGCCTCTTGGTACCCCTTCTCATCAGTCTCATGCTGCTTGCTTCCTGTCAAACCATTATCATCACTTCCAACAGCATAGGTTTCTTTTGTCCACACTTACCCTCATGTAAGGAGGGTAGTGTATATGTGGTGGGGGTGGTCATATGCTCTTTCATGCTCCTTCATTTACTACAGTGAGTGGTCCTTCCCCATTACTGACACACCGATCTCTGATCCTGGATCAGGGTGGCAACTCATACAGTGCTGCTGTGGGCATCCTCCCCTGTGTCTTTTGGTGAACGTATGTGTCAGAAGTTAGCTTGCAGGCCCTGCCACATATTTTTGCCTGAGTGGTTTGCCTCAAGCCCCACTGCCTCTGTCAAACTGTAAAAGTTCCAATCACTCTGAATTCTTGCCAACCTGCAATGTGTCAGCTTTCTATAATTTTGACCATCCTAAGGATCGTGATGGGCCTGGTACATGGCGATGTCACATTTGGTTTTACTGAGCTGAATGTGAAGAATAAAAGGAGTCAAGTGGAGAAAAAGACAGTGCATTCCAGGCAGCTGGAACAGTAGGTGCAAAATTAGAGATACACAAGAAAGTATTGTTGGAACTCCACATAGTGAAGAGCATAGTCAGAGCCATGAGGGGGAGGGAGAGGACCAAGGGAGCCCTAGTTGGGGGACTAGGTGTGGTCCTGAAAAGGGGAGGGGACCTCTGAGGAACTTGTCATTGTGATACAGAGCTCTCAATGTGTCCTGGAATTTCTGAGCATAAGTAAGCAGATGCAGGGGACTGGGGAGATGGTTCAGTCAATACAGTGCTTACATGGCAAGAACCAGGACCCAAGCCGGGCGTTGGTGGCACAGGCCTTTAATTCCAGCACTTGGGAAGCAGAGGCAGGTGGAAATCTGTGAGTTCCAGGCCAGCCTGGTCTACAGAGCGAGTGAGTGCCAGGACAGGCTCCAAAGCTACACAGAGAAACCCTGTCTAAGAAAAACCAAAATAAATAAAGAAAAGAAAAGAACCAGGACCCGAGTTCAGTTCCTAGAACTCATGTAACAGTAACCCCAGCTGGGAAGACAGATAGGTGAGTCCATCCTTGGGGCTCAAGGACAGCCAGCCTAATCTTACATGGGAAGTTTCAGGCCAATAAGAAACCCTTGTGATCTGTGTGGTAGTTGTGCATGCCTTAATCTCAGTACTCATAAAGCAGAGGCAGATGGATCTCTGTGAGTTCCAGGCCAGCCTGGTCTACAGAGTGAGTTCCAGGGCAACCAGAGCTGCTGTTACACAAAGAAACCCTGTCTTGAATCGCAAAAAAAAAAAAAAAAAAAAAAAAAGGAAAGAAAAAGAAAAGAATGAATGACATCTGAGGTTGTCATTACTCTACACACACACACACACACACACACACACACACACACACACACACATCCTTTCTGGGACCCAGAGAGTAGTATCAAAAGCACTTAGCCTAGGAGCCAGATGGCAAGAAGGCAGCCAACCTCTACTCAGTGGGTGTGGTCACATGGTCACAAGGCCATGATCAGGAGTGTCTGGAAGCTAAAGCTCATGGTACACTCAGAATGGGACTGGGCCTTGCTGTGACTCTCCTTTATTCCAGCTTTGTCTCTGTTGGGGTGGCCACGTCCACCTTCCCCTTACCTTTCAGCTGACAGGTGGCCTGGAGCTCCCACAAGTGAGAAGTCAGATCCCCATACTGGTACCCCATCTCCTGCCCCTCAAAGCTCAAGGTTGCTTGGATGGCTTACTATCTCTGTAAACTTGGCTAGGCTATGGTAACCAGTTGTTTGACCAAATACCAGTCTAGATGTTTCTGTGAAGGTGTTTAAGATGTGACTAATATTAAGTCAGGCTTTGGGCAAAGCCGATTATCCTCCATGCATTGGCTCAATCCAGCCAAAGACTGAGTTTCCTACAAGATGAGATCTTGGACCTCAAGACCACAACAAGAAAAATCCTTCCTCTTTCCAGCCCATGCTGTCCTCCAAACTTCAGGTGTACCTGTCATTATCCTATGAACAGATCCTTTTATTTTTTAACACTTTTTAAAAATTTATTTTTATTTTATGTACACTAGTGTTTTGCCTGCATGTATGTCTGTGTGAAGGTATCAGAAGCCCTGGAACTGGAGTTACAGACAGATGTGAGCTGCTATGTAGGTGCTGGGAGTTGAACCTGGGTCCTCTGGAACATCAGCCGGTGCTCTTAACCACTGAGCTGTCTCTATCCCCCAGTACCCCACCAACAGATTCTTTAAAACCAGCCTCTTGCTGTGCGAAGGCAGACACGCTACTATCTGGGTTTCTCTGGAGAATCCTGGTGATGTGTTTGCTCTCTGTGTTCTTGGGCTTTGTCACCTAGTCAGTGGGTGACAATGCCCTTCAAGACCCATCCCTGAGAGCAGACTTACCAGCCCTCAGGGCCATTGGGTAAGGGGTAACTGAGTGGTTGGTTGAGGGTTCTAGTTAGCAGAGAATTACTATCTAACTAGGCATGATAGGGCTTGTACGGAAACAAGTGTCACATCTGCTTAACTAGGCTACTTGCAGGCCAACCTAGAGCCATCCCCAAGGCGTGGTTCTGGCCTCAGGTGTCTGCCTCCTTGCTCCTATCATGGTTGCAGGTGGGCAGCTTCAAGCTCCCTCTGGGGAGCCTGTTAGAAACCACACCTGCCTGCCAAACCTGTGGTTTGTGTGTACTTGGCTTCCTCCACCTTGCCTGCAGGGCTTGTTCATACATGGGTTGTTAGGTGCCTCCCTAGGGCTTCTGATGGAGCAGGTCTGGGTGGGGCCAGATGGTAAACTTCTGATGCTTTCTGGAACCATGCTTGGAGCAGGAAAGCCCCAAGATTAAAGCTACACCCCATTTGAAAGGTGGTACCCACTCAGGTCCTGTGGCTTCTGTGACCCTTAGGGGGGCGTCTCAAGGTTAGAGTTGGCTGGAAACCTCAAGGACTATCATCATGTCCCAGTTCTGGGCTCAGTCCCTGGCCCCATCCTCCACCCTTGGCCTAACAGACATGGTGCATTGTGCCCACAGCAGAAAAAGGTAATAGAGAACCATGTGTCTCCTCCCATTTTAGTCCCTTGTCCCCTTTGTTTGGCCACACATTCTCCTGATTTTTGGTCTGCTGTTTCCACCCCAGAGATTAAGAACGACTGTTAATAACAAGTTTGCTTTACCTTAATCCCCACAACAACCCAGGAACATACTTTATTGCCTTCTTTTACAGAGTGCAAAACTGAGAGAGAGGGGGTGGGGGTTAAATAAGTAATATGCCTGAGGTCACACAATAGAAAAATAAATGGCAGAACCAGAGGTTCATGTTACAGGATACTACATCTAGAGTCTGTGCATTTAACTGCCACTCAGTACTGGCCGGAGGACCTAGGGTCTATGCAACTGCCACTAATAAGGCTTTGTAACACTGCTCCTTGTAGTTTGCATTGGAAACAGATTTTTTTTTCATCTTCCAAATATCAAGTTGGACACACTGTTGTGAGGAGGTCAGAGGACAGTTTCAAGTGTTGGTCCTTCCTTCTGCCTTGCTGGAGGCAGGGTCTCTCTCTTGTTTGCTGCTGTGTAGCCAGGCTAGCTGATCTTTGAGCTTCTGAAGGTGGCTCCAGACTCTGCCCACCATCTCACCACAGAAGCTCTTGGCTTACCAGCCACATACTGCCACACCTGACTTCATATAGGCTCTGGTGATTCAGACTCCAGTCCTCATGCTTATAGAGTGAGCCCTGTACCCACTGAGCCCTCTCCCCAGCTTTGCGAATGCTGTTTTGACAGTATCTACTGCCTCCTACTACGAGTCCTTATTGACAGTCCCACAGGCCCTAGAGTGGTACAGCTGAGGCTCTTGGGGCTGAGCTGCTGCTGGTGGGCCACCTTAGATCTACCCTCGCCCACCTTCCACTTTTGTCTCTGTCTGGGTCCCCAAGGCTATCGTCTTCTGGGCCTGCTTCACTTGGCATCTCCTGTCACTACCACCTCAAATTCGGGGTCCTACCATCTGGCTCAGCTCCAGGGTCCCCTCAAACGCATCAAGCTCCTATACCCAAAGTTAATGGACCTTGGCTCCATCTATCCCTTGCCCTTCTTGGGCCTCAGCTTCCTCCTTGTTAAGTAGGACCCTTGCTTCTCTTTCTGATCCTTCGGAAGAGTTACGACAGTCCAAGGTTGGAGAAGTGGCTTTCTCTCCTGAGCCATGCTGGATTCCTGGCTCCTCATGCATTTACTGCATTTCTGCATTCATTGGTAGGTCACTACATGGGCCTCCATTGGGAACTCACATTATGGGCACTTATGGGGAGTGTGTAAAATGGTTGTAAGATACAGTGAAGACGGAAAGAAATTGTGTGGAGTAGACACAGATCACACTGGATCAAGCCACTGGGGAAGGTCTCTGAGAATGCTGACCACTGGGATCCTTCAAGAGACAAAAAGCATATTCAGCAAATGGGACAGCAGGTGTAGAGAGCATTAGCGCAGGTGACGGGTGGGCATGTTTGAGATCGGAGGGGAAGCCTGTGAAGCTTGGAGAACTGAGAAAGATGGCATGAAAAGGCTCAGCTCAGCCTAGCTTCCTCAGCCTGGGGTGGTGTAGGGAGTTGTGTGATCTGGAAGGGGAAGACGTTAGAAGACTCTGGTAGCATTTGACTTATACGACTGAAGAGTCCCTCTGACAGGGTAGGGGAGAGCTGTGTGGGCAAGGCCTTGCTGAGCAGGAGAGTTTGCAGCTTGCCAGCCATGGCAGGGGAATTGGAGACATGAGGCTGATGCTGACTACAGGTGGACGCTTCCCCAGGGGACATGGGCGAGGGATGGCAGGAAGTCACTGTCATGAATTACTAGAGTTCCAGCCCAAGCCACAGTACTCTATGCGTGTAGCTTGGTTTTAATGTCATCAGAGTCCATCTTTCTACCTGGTCCTTGTGGCAGTGGCCTCGATTCTATATCATTTTCTACGTTGTAGACAGCGTCTTATCATATAGCCTGGTCTGAACTTGAACTCATGATCCTCTTGCTTCTGCTTCCTGAGTGCTTCTCTTCAGCCTTGTTACTACTGCAGCCCTAGGATATACAAGGAATGTTTGAATGAATGTGTGATCAGTGACGGGTCATTTCCAAGTCATTTCTGTTTGCCTCCACTAGTTCATCTATAAACAGGACTACTGGTTTTGCATCCCTGACTCCAAGCTCTTTCCCAGGGGCCTGTGCCCACCTGTGACAGGAGTTGAGCTCAACTTTGGAGCAGGCTCTTGCTGCCTGCAGCCCCTCTTCCAGTCCCAAACCCCAAATTACCTGCAGATGGTGCTGTCCTGGAGCTTTTCCATCTTGCCCAATGCGCACACAGACCCAACCCCCCCTTAATGACACCTTGCTGCCTTCTGCTGCGGGAGGGGAGGGGGCTGGCCCAACCAGGCTGTGGTTTCTTTTTCCATTGCGTCAGGCCTCAGGGTCCGGATCCCTGCCCCGCTGTGGGGCTGGCACCAAGGGCCACTCTGATCCCCTGCCTGTTCCAACCTCAGACACCATGTGCTCCCCATTTCGGGGATCCAGGAGCTTCCTGCCAGAGGGTAAGTTGGAGATGGGAGCCCTGCCCCTGGTTGGGGAGGAGTCCACTTCCCCGCCCACCATTCATAGAGTTCTGTTTTTCTTCAGCTGGAGCCAAAGCTGGCCCAGGTAGAGTTGTAGTCGACTTCCCTGGACCAGGCTCTCTTGTCTATGCTCTCAGTTAGAGATGGGATGTTAGTTTAGTACAATAACAAAGACCAGATTCTGGGTACGTGGACAGGATGGTGACTACCATGAGGGTGTGTCCTCAGGGTGGTCATGTGAGCTTAGGCCTTTGTATTTGTCTGAGTGTGTGTGTGTGTGTGTGTGTGTGTGTGTGTAGTATGTACGTGTGACCACATTGTGCTGCACCAGAAACTGTGCTTTACCCCTTCCAGGTAGGAACAGAACTCTGGGCTCTAGGAGTCCATGCCTAGGATGCATGAAATCCACTGTAGAGGGTCCAGTGTTGAAATAGGAGTTGGGTGAAGCCCATATGTCAGTGATGGGGGTGTGAATAGGGTGATATCAGAGGAGCTGAGGGCTTAGTTTCTGTGTCCTTGTTAAAATGTGGAGTGGAGCCAACCCATGAGTGCAAGCTTGCTATCCCACCTACTAGTCAGGAGGCAGCAAGTTCAAGGCCTGCTGGGCTACAGAGTAAGTTCAAGGCCAGCCTGGGTAACTTAGGGAGCCCACTCTCTCAAAATTTATTTATTTATTTATTTATTTATTTATTTATTTATTTATATTTTTCAAGACAAGGTTTCTCTGTGTATCCCTGGCTGTCTTGGTACTTGCTCTGTAGACCAGGCTGGCCTCCAACTCAGAGATCTACCTGCCTCTGCCTCTTGAGTCTGTCTCCAAATATATATATATATATATATATGTATGTATGTATGTATGTATGTGTATATATATATATATATATGTATGTATGTATGTTAAAAGAAAAAGGGGGGAAGCTGGGGGATGTAGTTCAGTAGAACACTTAGCTCGAATGTAGGGAGCCCCAGTTTCAAGCCTCCATCATTACAAAATACAGACAGACAGACAGACAGACAGACATAAAACAGGCTTGTCCTTGTCTCTCCTGCTCTGCAGCCCTTGTTATAAGCTTGCCTCTCGGGCTCCCTGGTTTTGTGGGTTCCCAGGCTGTCCCTACTTCCCCTACTCTTCCTGGGGTGAGAAGGCCTGGCACTTTTCAGCCTCTGCTACTTCCTGGATGGTGGCCCTGGGCAGTGCCTGATTGGCTTTCACTCCTTGTTCCTCCTTCTTCTGTCCGTAAAGTAGGGTGATGATCCTCCCCATGTCCACCCCAGGCAGAACAGGGACTGTGTGGACACCTTTGATGCCCACTGGCCAGCTGAGGCTTTGCACTCCATCCCCAGCCACTTGCACATCAAGCATGGCTCCTTAGCCCTTTCTACAGAAACTGATTTTTACCGACAAGAATAAATACTGACGGCAAATTGGAGAGCTGTCCTACTGCTTTGGGAAGTGTGATTATAATGAGGTTCAAGGGACAGCCTGTAGGAGGGGGGAGCTGAGGACTGGCTTCTTCACTCTCCATATCCCCTCCCTGCCAGGAGTTCCTATCTGCAGTGTCCCTTGGAAAGCTGGCATTGGGAGGAGCTGTGGTCTTTCCTGGCCTGCTGTGGGACAGCAGCTGCTGCTCCTTAACATGGCAGTCAGCTGTCTCAGGCAAAATGAATGTTTGAGAGGACCAGAAGACAAATGTGTTGGTATATGTCATCCCAGCATACAGTAGACAGAAACAAGGATTATAAATGTAAGGACAGCCTGGGCTACATAGTGAGATCCTACCTCACACAGGGAGGTGAGGGTGATGGCTCAGTGGCTGAAGTTACCACTAGGCCTAACCAACTCCCTTCATCCCTGGGCTTCTCTCCTTCCAGGAAGGAGGGTACTGATTTACAAGTTGTCCTCTGACCTCCATGTACACAAGGATGAATGCCCACCCATTCTCCACAATAAACAAACAGATATAAAAATTTTAAAGGGCTAGGAGGCAGCCCGTGTGCAAGCTTGAGGACCAAAGTTCAGTTCCCCAGCAACCTTGTAAAAGGCAGGCCTGGTGATGTGCACATATAATCCCAGTGCTGTGGGGGCCAGAACATGTAGGTCCCTGCAACTGGCTGGCCAGCCAGTCTATCCAGATAGGTGAGTTCCAGCGTCAACAAGAGACCCTGTTTCAAAAATCAGGGAGGTGGCTCAGTAGGTAAGGATGCTTGTTCTGTAAACACGAGGCTCCGAGGACTTGAGTTCAAAGGCCCAGAGTCTGGGTAAAAAGTCAGACATGACTGTGGGTGCCTATAACCCCAATATAGAGGGGTAGAGACAGGAAGAATTCCAGAGCTCACTGGCCATCCAGCATAGCCAAAAAGGTAAACTCGAGTTCAATCAGAGACCTTATCCCAAGGGAGTAAGACAGAGAGCAATAGAAGAAAACACCTGGCATCTTGTTCTGGCCCCTGCCTGTGTGGTCACTATATACTCACTCTCACATTCATACACACAGCAAAGTGGAGAGCTATTGAGGAAGATACCAGTGTCAGCCCCTGGCCCTCACAAATGTACACACAAGTGAATGCACACATGTAAGGGCAAGGAGATTATGCCAACCCTGCTTCTGGCTTGCCATTACTGTCACTATGAAGTCCCAACTATCTGTAGTGAGCTAGGCTTATACAGTCCCTGTCCTACACCTTCACTGTGTTTCAGCTAGATCAGGCTGGGGGATCCATAGGATCTCTATCCCCAGAAGTGACCAGAATTAGAATGTGCTCAGTTTGCTATTGGTAGGTCTTGAGATGAGTTAGGTACTCAACAAAAATAGAAGAAATATATGAGCCTCAGTTTCCTTCCCTGGAAAATGGGATAATACTACTATGTACCCCACAAGATTAAAGTAGAAAACAGGGGGTCCCACCATGCTCTAAGGTATAGGGGTATAAGCCCCCTCCTGAGGGAGATACAGGTAAGGTGAGCAGTGAGGGAACCAAATATTAGTGAAGCCCTTTGAGGTGTTTGGGAACTAGGCTCATCAATCATGTTAATGCATTTGTGAGATAGGCACTGCCCCTGGGAATCTCAAAGAACCAAGTTAAGACAGTGTGTTGACAGAGAGGAAATGGGCACAGAGAACTTCAGGCTTGTCTGCATGGCCATTGACAAAGGGGTCCCACAACCCCCTCACCCCATGGAGAGGGTGGACACCTTGTCCTCTGAGGAAAACAGAGCCACTGACAGATAACGATATGTGCAGCCTAGGTAGAGGTGCACTGGTCCGAGGAGAGATTGGAGAAGTCAAGGATGCCTGGGAATGTCAGTTTTGTGCTGAAGACCAGGATCAACTCGGGCAGGACCAGAGTTGGGGGTAGGAGGGTGTTTGTTCACTTTATTTGGGCAACCCTTCATATTTGCTCTAAGGCCTTCTGTATTCCACCCATGAGCTTGGGCTAGAGCTGTACGAGGAACACAACAGGCAGTGAAGGAGGTCTGGTTTTGAGTAAGTTACCAGAAGTTCACTTCCTAGTGGCCAAAGCAACAAGGAAAACCCAAGCCACCGTACACTCCACTGATGCTAACCCATGCTTTGCTCATGAGAAGCCCAGGTTTTCTGCCACAATGTATGTAGGAAACTCATGTCCACTATGATGTCCTGGGAAGCCCAGGTCTGTGTTTATCCCATGGGTAAGGACTGACCAAGGCAGAGGACAGGCACAAGGCAAACCATAAACCTATCAGAGACTCCTCATTCCCTCCAGGTTTCTTGCATTCTCCCTCGACAAACCTTTGCCCATGTCTTACACACACATCATCTGCCATCTCATGGCCTACTTTGTTTTATTTCAAAACGGAATCTTGCCCTATAGCCCAGGCTAGCCTTGAACTCAAGAGCCTTCTGCTTTAGCCTCCTGCATGCTGGGATTACAGGCTTGTCCCAGTGTTCCCAGCCTATACCCAGTTATTGAAGGTCAAGTGCTGAGGTCTCCCTGTGATGTGGTAGCATGTGAAGAGTATCTGTCCCCTCCTGATGCTCACTCCTGTTCTCCAGACTGCCAAGAACTGCTGCTGCTGCCACCACCAACCCCCATGGCCTACATTCCAGATGGGGGTGCCCCCGCCACAGGGGCCATCCCCTTGGCCTCTCAGTGCTGTGTGTGCAAAGTGGAACTGTCAGTGAGTGGCCAGAACCTGCTGGACCGAGACGTCACCTCCAAGTCTGACCCTTTCTGTGTCCTCTTTACAGAGGACAATGGCAGGTGGATGGAGGTGAGGATAGCCACAGTGTCTGTCTGGATGAGCAAGGGCTGGCCGGGCTGTGGAGGGACTCCCTCTGGATCCAGGGAATGCCCTTGGGCTTGTGGTGGAAGATCACTTAGAAAACGGTCACTTTTTACAATTAAACCTTAAGTGTACTTAAAATATTGCTTAAGTGTGGTGGTACACACCTGTAATCCCAGTACTGAGGCAGGAGAATCACAAGTTCCAGGTTAATCAGGACTACATAATAAGTAAGTCCTGGTCTCAAAAAAACTAAAATAATATATGCAGAAATAAAATGATTAATTTAAAATATATTTCTGGCTGGGTGTGGTAGTGTGGGGACACACGCCTTTAGTACCAATACAAGCAGAGATGGGTGGTTCTCTGTGAGTTTCAGGCCAGCCAAGGCTACATAACAAGACCTTGGCCAAAAAAAAAAAAAAAAAAAAAAAAAAAAAAAAAAATCCCAAAACCAACCCATCCATACATAGATACAAATTTAAAGCTTCTTTCTAAATTAACACCCACAGATATATAATTATCATATTTATTATATCCTAATAGTTTATATGGCTATAGTTAGGCAAAGCTTCTATAGGTTTGTACAGACTTGCTTCCTGCAAGGACCTTTCCTGATTTGTTTCTAACAATCACCCTGTTGGCCAGAAGCAAAGAGAAATAAGTAGCTCAAACTTGAGAGATGGACTCATGCCCAGCAATGCTACTCCCTGCTGTGTGATCTCAGGTGAACCCCTGTCCCTTTCTGGCCCTGTCTCTTTATTGAAATAGGGCTTTTATTTCCCCTCACCTATAGTAACTAACTTTAGCACTGGGGCCTTATGAGCTGGAAGACTCTGGCCTGAGGGTTGGGAAGGGCATGGTTTAGGAAGGTTACCAAGAAACCTGAACTGTTCAGGTTGGCAGCCTTCAATACTAGCTTTGATTCCTATTATAAAGGAAGCTATGTTTGTTGTTTATCACGTTCAGATTAACTTGAGGAAGATAATCTAGAAGATTGTAGACCTTCCTACCAAGGAGAATCCCTAATTGTGGTTCAATGTCTCATCTTCCAGATCATTCTACATGCATGTATATTTCCAAAATTATGATTAGCATTTTGTTTTATGTAGCAGAAAATAACCTAGAACTCGTGGTTCTTCCTCTCCCACCTGAGTGCTGGGATGACAGGTGTGCAACCACACTGAGTTCCTGTTTGAACCTGGCAGTGGTAGGTGCTCACTCAGTTTACAGTCTTCACAGATGTTGGCTTCTTATGATGAAAATACTTCTTTTTTAAAAGAGCTGGGGTTGTTGACCACTTTACAGAGGGGGAAAGTGGGACCTGGAGTATGTTGGTTTCTGTATCATCTGTTGTGTTGGTGGTATAGTCAACAGGGGGAGGTATGACCCTAGGTCAGCCTAGGAGTCTGGGGACAGTCCAGGCCTGTAGGTACTGATCACCTCTGAGATGTCTCCAGAACCCCACCCCCATGCTCCTCAGGGAATAGTTTCTCCCTAACTCATGACACCACCCCCCAATCTCCGCTACCCCCAGATTGTCCACACAGACTAAAAATAGTCTAGGTCAAGGCATCTTCCGATCCCTGCTGCTCCTGCCCTTGGAAGCCTGGGTGGAAGGAAAAACCAACAGAACCCAGGTCTCAAAATAGACTGTCACTCGGGCTCTGGTCTTTGTGTTCTGAGGCCAGGAGGTGATTGCTACCTAGATTACCATGTACCCACAATGCCCAACCCTGGCCCACCCAGGCTTTGGTGTCCTAAGCAGGTGGACATGCTAGACTGGACAAATCCAGAATTCTGTCCAAGACACGAATACCCACCCAAGCCCTGGACCCCACCCCCTGTGCGACTCATCTTCTCTCTTAGCATCATGTACATGATTTTTGCCTGGGCTTCAGCCTGAGCTCTTACCCTGGTCCCTGGGAATGAAAAGGTTTTGTATAGTTAAGAGTGAGGTTTCTGGAATCAGGACTGGGCTCATATCCTCTCCTGCCTCCCTCTGATTTAAAGTCTCAGACCTGTGGTGTCTTCATGGGCTAATGCTGGTGGGAGATGCTTGTAGAAAGGTTGCCAGAAGCTAGCTAGAGGGGGAACCTGGCCACCATGACTCTGCCTTACCATGTCTCCCGCCAGTATGACAGAACAGAAACAGCTATCAACAACCTCAACCCAGCCTTCTCCAAGAAGTTCGTGCTGGACTACCACTTCGAAGAGGTGCAGAAACTCAAGTTCGCCCTATTTGATCAGGACAAGTCCAGTGCACAGCTGGATGAACATGACTTCCTGGGTCAGTTCTCCTGCAGCCTTGGCACGGTGAGCCTGGGGCTCCCAAGTGGAGTGGGGTACACACAGGCTTTGGAGTCAACCTCTGCTCTTGGGATCAGGCAGCCCTCAGACAGGATTTCCCATCCCCTCCTTTCTCTATCTGATCCTCTTGGCAGACTCCTCATCTGCCATGCAGACACCTCAGGAGCCAACAGGCCCAAAAGTGGTGTAGCTCAGTGAGTTTGGGACCAGGCAGAAAACTTCCCAGAAAGAGCAAACAAACCCAGTGCCAGCCACCCGCTACCGCAGAGAAGAGGGAGCAGTGTGATACATGGTGCTGTCACCCAGTCCTGTTGTTGACCTATCCCCAAGAGCCTCTGCTGTCTCCCTAAACTCTCCTTTCTGTCTCTCCCACCCCAGATTGTCTCCAGCAAGAAGATCACTAGGCCTCTGCTGCTGATGAATGACAAGCCTGCAGGGAAGGGCTTGATCACGGTACCTGCCCCCTCCCTGCCCTTCACATCCCTTCTCTGTCTCCACCGCCCTCCCCCATCAATGGACTGCTTCTCCAGCAGATAATCACCAGCTTTGTTGGGAGTAAAAAGGCCCAACTTACAACTTAGCAACAGGTCTCTTAGCAACGGGCTTCTGGCTCTACAGATGATGCACTGGGGGCTGGCTGGCTGGGGGACTATCAGAAAGGCCCTAGATGATGCGATGCAATGCAGCTCAGGACCAGGGGCCTCCTTATCATTGGGGGAAGGGTGTCCAGAACCCTCACAGTATCCCCCACCAATTCTAGCCCCTGTAGTTTCCCCGCTGGGGAGCATTTCACAAGCTCCAGATGCACATAACACTGCCTCTCAGTGATTCCAGCAACTGCAATGGTTCCCCCTGCAACTTGCAGTGATTCCAGCTATGTGCAGGTTCTTCCTGTGGATGGGCTCATTGGTCCTCAGAGGCCTAGAAGGCAGGGCAAACCCCATCTTATAGACGAAGAAAATGAGGCCCAAGAGGAGCAAGCGTTCCTCTAGTGAGATTCCCCATACAGCCAGTGATGTGCTTGTTGCTGAAAGCAGTTCATACTTCTCTGTGCTCTTGGGCCCCTTCACTCCCTCCCATGACTCCCTCCTGCTGTGGAGTCTTTCCTGCAAGCTGTGAGAACTATCAGCACCTGCTTTGCTTCCCCACCTCAATCATTTCTCCTTTCTCTCTGTGGTCCACATTCAGGGCAAGCCAAATCCACGGCATGTCTAAAAACTCCCAAGATGTTTTCCAGGCTGTTGCTGCAGCCTGGAAGGCACCTCCCAACCCTCCCCACCCCCCTCAGAGTTCACAGTCAGCTCTCAGGGCAGCTTCCTTGCACTCAGATCCCAGCAGGGCACCCCACTCAGTGTTTGTCCAGGATGCCATGTCTCCACTGTAGACCTGGGTTCCTTTCTCTGGGAGATGGGATGATAGGCACCATCCTATAGTCTAGCTGAAGAACAAGGAAGAAGAAAGGGCACCAGGGCCTTGGTCTGTGGTTCAGGGGAAGAGGGCTGGCCAGTCTCAAGCAAGACTGTTTGCAGGTAAGCCCACCTCGGTTAAGCGGCAGAGCTATGAGTCCATCAGTGTGGAGAGGTCACAGTGGACTTTTGCAGTTGTGCTGAGGTCTGAGGGCTGTGGCTATGGGGAAGACATGAATAGATGACTGCGTGTGAAGCCCCCATCTTTCCATGGACTTCAGTTTACTCTGCTTTTTGCAACTGGCAGTTAAGAGCTCCCAGGTTGGAGAGAAAGCTTGAGGCCTATGCTCCCTGAGGAGACCTATGCTTCCTGGTGCAGAGCCTCTACCTTTGCCTCATGACCACCTCCTCTGACTAGTCCCCATATTATCTCACCCCCAGTGTCCTACAGCCCCTTTCCTGAGCAATGGGACTCACTTTCTGATTCTTCATAACCAGTCTCGTCATTACTCCATTTTCCAGAAAATGGAAACCAAGGTGTAGAAGTCAAGAGGCTGGTCTAGGCTCACCTGCCACTCACTCTCCCCTTTGCCCTGCACTTAGCCCTGGAGAGTTGGGTCCTGGCAGAGTGGGGAAGGGGAGGAGTAGACCCCCACCCCTCACAGTCCCAACCTTTCAGATCGCAGCCCAGGAGCTGTCAGACAACCGTGTCATCACACTGAGCCTGGCGGGCAGGAAGCTGGATAAGAAGGTAAGCCAGACAGGGAGGGCTTCCATCAACAACAGATTCTTCCCCAGCCTGGGCCTGCCCTCTCTGGCTACACCATTTCCTTTCCCACGAGGGACAGGCTAAGCACTGAACCACTGATGAGAGAGGCAGATTGTGTGTGGAAACTGTCTTGTGGGCCCTTCTCAAACTCCCTGTGTTCCTCCAGGGTCCGAATTCTTGCCCTTCCCCCTCCTCTCCTGGTTAGACCAGATCCTTCTGCTTTCCTCAGCTTTATCAGTTCTCTCATTTTCCTGAGGATGGAACCCAAGAACTCACATCCCCTAGGCTAGAGCTCTGCCATGGAGCCACAGTGCTGGATGCCCAGGTTAAACCAGAATCCTTCCAATCCCAGGCCCAGTGTACTCTGTTCTCTCTGCCTGAGACCCTCCTCTGTGAACATGATCGTGGTGCTCTTTCCACATGCTAACTGTCCTTCTGTAACCCCCCCCCCCAGCCCTCCTGGGGACAGAAGTGACAGTGGCCTTCAGTTGCCTGCATCACTCACTTTGCCTGTCTCCCTGACGCACACCGTTGTCCTATACATTCTTACTTGATTCACTCCGTCTCCTTCACTTCCACGTGACTTCTTTAGAGTGCCTTTTTAAAACTTATATAAATGGATTTCTAGATGCCTTCAGGCCCTTTGGTGACAGGCATCATAGGTTTATTTATTTATTACATTTGGATGGGTCCATAATGCTATGGAACATACTGTCAGAGATCAGCTTCTTCCTTCCACCATGTAGTTTAGAGGGCAGATTCAAATCACCGAGCTTGATGGCAAGCGCCCTTTGCTAAGCCATGCCTCTGGCCTGCACTGTAGTTTTAGGGTTGTGGTCTCTCTGAAGTCCTTGGGCCTGGCCTTATGACAAGCATGGCCCTCTTGGAGCCTTGTGCTGCTGCAGCTTCTTCACCCAAGGCATAGGTCTCTAGAACACAGAACCCTGCCTCACTGTGGGGGTTTCTCATTTCTCAGGCCTCAGCCAGGCCTCTGGCTGAACCTCGAGGAGGTTGGGGAGAAGAGAAGGGACTGGCTGCACTGTAGCTCCCACTAATTCCTAATGAGGGAGGTGGCTGGGGTACATTTCAGCCCCCGTGAGTCTGGTAGGGCCATGCCCTCTCACACATGTCCTGCCTCCCTCTAGGACCTCTTTGGGAAATCAGACCCGTTTCTTGAGTTTTATAAGCCAGGGGATGATGGCAAATGGATGCTAGTCCATAGAACTGAGGTATGTAGAAGGGACCTTGGCGGGGTGGGGGGGGTGTTAGGGTCTCACCACTTTTTGGTCCATTAAAATGACAGCAGGGGACGGCCTGTGCTGCCCCAGCCATGTAGACCACACTGGAAGGGCCACAGCTGGAAGCATGGCTATGGGTTTGCCAATCTCTTCACACTCATCTCTAATGGGGCTGAGCATTCTGCTCTTCCCTGTCCCCCAGGTGATCAAGTACACTCTGGACCCTGTGTGGAAGCCATTCACTGTGCCATTGGTGTCCTTGTGTGATGGGGACCTGGAGAAGCCCGTTCAGGTTAGTGACCCTGGGACCATGTTCCCCACCCTGACCACTCTACCTCCTAGTCCACACCAGTGAGGCTCCTGGTATACATGCTTGAAACTCCTCTTATTAAAATGGGAAGAACCCCTTCTTATGAGAAGGCAGGGGCCCTAGGTTCAAGGGCCTCACTCCCAAGAACCCTGCTGTAAACACCTGCAAAGACTGCAGATAGGATTACAGAGGGTCTGGGCTGGCCAGAGGAGGAACAGATGCCAGGTGGGTAGAGTAAGCAGCATAGCTTTCACCCTCCTTGGGTAGCTTCAACCTGCTTTTCCAGCAGTCATTGAAAAGCTTCCTTCAGGAGGCAACTCAGGAACTCCAAGGCTAGACAGACCAGGCCATGGGAGGGAATGCCCACACAATAGATAAGAGGTTTGCTCAGGTGTGAACAGGCTGAGAGCACCTCCTGGGGACAGCTCTGGGGTGACCATGCTGAACCTGTCCCAGGTTATGTGCTACGACTACGACAGTAATGGAGGCCATGACTTCATTGGCGAGTTCCAGACCTCTGTGTTGCAGATGAGTGAGGCTCGGGATGGTGTCCCGGTAAGATGGGCGTATGTGCTGTGACCCTGGGGCTCAGCAGTGACTGCATAGAAATCCAGGAGTTTGACCCAGGCAGACAGGCGTCCAACCACACCTCTTCTGCCTATATGACCTCGAGCAAGACAGTCTCCCTCGAGTTTTTCCCTCTGTATATGGGGTAGAGGTTCAGGGTGTGGATAAAATGAATGCAACCCTGAAAGCCTGGGTACCTGGAGAGTGGTCTGGAGGAGGCCACCAGGGAACCTCTCTGGGGGAGGCATCTGCCCCTGGGTCTAGGTTGTAAAAGGGATTCTGGGGCCCTGGGAGGATGGGGTCTTGAGATACCTCAACTGAGCTTCCCTTCCTTCCATGGCGCTAGCTGGAGATGGAGTGCATCAACCCCAAGAAGCAAAGGAAGAAGAAGAGCTACAAGAACTCGGGCATCATTATCCTGAGATCATGCAAGGTGAGCTGAGGGCACACAGAAGCCTTGGTCTCCTTGTCTGTAGAATGGGTATATCAAAAAGGAGAGCATTCTACGGCTTAGCCTCCTATTCCCTTTCTGTGCAGAGCCAAGAAGGGTGTGAGCTGATTTCCCAGGTGATTTTTGTAGCTGGAGGATCATAGGGAATCATTTCTGCCCACCCAGGAGGCTTACTCTGTACACTGGGGGCAGAGGCTGTGGGACTGAGCACCCTGGCTTCTGGCATCAGCCAGGACCCAGGCAGCTATGGTTTCCCTGGTAGAAGTGAGGCCACCAGGGCTCAGAACACTGTGGTCAAGCCATGTTGGCGGACAGGACAGTAAGGAAAGTAGCATGAGTAGACAAGTGCCCCTGGCTCAGGCTGGGGTGCAGGAGAGCATGGCATTGCTCCCTGCTGAGGCCTCCCCATCCTAGCCTAGAGCCCAGATTGTCACAGGGTCACAGAGACCTTCAGTGGCAATGCTCCAGACAGTGCTCTGTGAATGTCGAGCGTGATTTTGGACCTATTTCTGAAACACCTGCTACTCAACATATTTTGGCACCTGCCTGGCTGTTTCTTCCATTCCATCCCGATTCTAAGATAATCTGACTGTGCAGTCCAGGCTGGCCCCAAACTTGTCATCTTTCCAAGCTTGGGCATAACAGGCGTGAAAGAGGGTTGTCCCTTTAAAATTTTGCTTCATTACATTTATCTTGGAGAGCCCTGATGCCACTGGCCTGGAAAGGCGAACACACTGTGCTGAGAGGAGGCAGAGGCCTTGACAGCAGACATGGCATCTCCCAGCTTTGTTAACCTGCTCAGGAGGCCTTGGACCGGCATCTGCACTTTGTGTGTGTTAGCTAGGGAGGCATTTAGGACTCAGGAAGGTGGCTGCCCAGCACCCAGTGAGTGGTGAATGGAGACTTCCTCTGTTAGACACTAATTGGCAGATGTGACTGGCTGTGGGAAGCTGGTCCCTGCCTAGAGTGGTACTTGTGCTCTGGGGTCCTACTCCACTCATGGCCTTTGCTAGAGAGCTTTGGAGTCTGTTGTAATAAGATTAGGCCCAGCTGCTGCCTCTGGCCTCCTCCTGAGGCTCCAGGACACAAGCACCAACTCCTACAGGGACATTTGTAGCCAAACCAGGACCTACTGACTCAACAATTCTTCCAGATACACCGAAACTACTCATTCCTGGACTACATCCTGGGAGGCTGCCAGCTCATGTTCACCGTAAGGCCCCTGCCATCACCAGCCTATCATCCATGGTCTTCGTTCAGGGTTCAGGCCTCTGCCACAGCAGCAGGGACTTGTAATAGACTTTAGCAAGGACTTCCTTGGGGCAAGGGATGCAACTGGCCTCAGAGGAGAGGGGACAGGGAGTTTGTCCTGGTAAGCAGGCTGAGTCAGTCTGGGCTGGGGGCAGAGCAGGGCTACACAGGCTCTCCCACTCCCCTGACCAACTCCCTCTACAGAGAAAGGTCAGTTCTTCCCACTGGCCAGGAGGGCTCCACTGTCCAGTTGTTCCTGCCTTCTCTTCCATTCACTTGAGCCACACCTCTGTTCCTGGCAGTTCTCTGGCCACCCAAGAGCCCTGCACTGTTCCCTCTGCCACCTTCTCAGAGACCCTCCCCTGATGCTTTGTGTCCTCTGACACATCTGGCATTCATTGTCTTGTCTGAAAGCTTAGAATTTTCCACTCATCTGCACTTGTCCCTCCCCTGGTCTGGGAGTACCATGAACTCTCTATTTTCTTTCTCCTCCTTCCTCAGTTTATCACATAGCCCCTGGCACATAGTGAGTACTGGACTGTCACTTGTTTACAAGATGAACAGCCCCTTTGCCTGTGGCTGTAGTGTAAGCTCCAAATGGCCTCAGAGCCTTATTCTTGATCCTCATCCCAGGGGGCTGCAAGCCATCCCTACCATGGGTGGCATTGGAGCAGAAGAGTAACACAATCAGTTTTCAGGTTCCAGTTGTTATCATGACTACTGGGGCTGGGATGTTGGACTTCCTATGTCCACAGGCCTTTCTAGTCCCTGAGGCTGTGCTGGAGATCTGGGGTGGGTGGCTGCACTGCTTGGCATTTTCCCTCCTTCTGCAGGTTGGAATAGACTTCACAGCCTCCAACGGGAATCCCATGGACCCTTCTTCTCTACACTATATCAATCCCATGGGCACCAACGAATACTTGTCAGCCATTTGGGCAGTGGGACAGATCATTCAGGACTATGACAGGTATACTTGGAGATGATTCTGAAGGTCAACTGGTGTCCCTTCAGACTGGGAAGCTCAGCTTGTCAGAGCTAGAAGGGACCCAGGGATCTGCAAGCCTAGGAATGGTGAGCCAGTGGCATATACAGTTATTGTCCCTTCTGTTCCCCGTAGCAGACATTGCTAATCAATTCCTGGACTCTTACTTGCCAAGCCTGGTTCAACTGGAATCTTTCTATACATGGTGTACCAATCATCCAGAAAAAAAAAAAAAAAATGAGTTAGGATGGAAGACAAAGCTCGGTTGCTACAGTGCAGTCTCTGCTCTCACAGCTGGAGACAGTCCTGGGCAGGACTTGATTAACTGTCTGGCCATTGCTCAGTACTTGAGAGGCAGAGGTACTCAGGTCTATGTAAATCCAAGGTCAACCTGGTCGGCAGTGTTTTAGGCCAGCCAGGGCTACATAGTGAGTCCCTGTTTTGGGTTTGTTTTTGTTCGTTTGTTTTTGTTTTTAAGAATGTGTCTGAATGTACACAGCTGAGGACTAGGGCCTAGATGGCCCAGTTAAAGGGAATCAGGCCTAAAGGGTGGCTGTGCTTCCTGGCCACAGTAAGATACACACAACATGCAGAGCAAGGACTGCTTCATGTAAGACTCTGATCTCCACCAGGTCACCCAAGCCCTTCATTGCCATTCAGGCTGAGCAGAACCCCAATGAGCTCAGACACCAAGCTGGAGCCTCTGCCTCTTGCCCATCTCCTTTAACTGGTCTCCCACTCTGTCCTAGGTTCTGACAGTTCGTGTTCTCCACACTAGCCAGATTGTCTTTAATATAAATGTTGAATGAGTAACAAATGAGACATTGTCCTTGCCTTTAGGAAGCTCTCATTAGAAGTCATTGGGATTCGGAGTCACCTGTTTAATGTGAGGCAGAAGTCATAGGAACACCAAAGAGAGGCCTATGGGGGTGTCAGGGACCCATCAATGGCCATAGAGAGAAGTAACCATTTTGTTTTGGGCCTTGGAGGATGAGTAGGAGTTTGTTAAGGAAAACAGATTTGGAGAGGGCTATTTCAAATGGAGCATAGTGGCTGAAGTTGAAATAAGGGCCTCTAATGTTTAAGGAACTGGGAGAAGCCGGACTGGGTGTGGCTTTCAGGGACGGGAAGAAGGTGAAACCAGGCTCTGGGGCTGATGAAGGCAGGTCATGGTTATTTTAGGACTTTTTTATTTTAGGTTATTTTTATTTTTATTTTATTAAAAACCTATATTTAGGTTTTTAACAGGCAGTTGGGATCCTGGAAGCAGTCCATTTGCTTCCACTGTCACCTTGCC
The DNA here is from genome assembly GCF_003668045.3 of Cricetulus griseus. Taxonomy (NCBI): domain Eukaryota; kingdom Metazoa; phylum Chordata; class Mammalia; order Rodentia; family Cricetidae; genus Cricetulus; species Cricetulus griseus. The sequence goes on from NC_048596.1 coordinate 170,790,117, forward strand.
TCCAAGAGAAGGATCTATAGAGTGCTTCCAGGTCCATTGGTCAAAATTAAGCAAGTGTCTGCCACGGGCACAAATGTGTCAAGCCATGTTCAGCTGCCACCCACAGGTGGGCTTAGGCTTGGGCTTAGGGGGGAATAACTCTAGAAGGGTGAAATCCTGCTCTCTGTCCTTGGAAGTACACAAGCCTGTGGACCAGGAGAGGAGAGTGTGGTGGGTGGGGGGAGGTGTCCAAATGTCTCACGTGTTCTCTCTGTCTGGTCAGTGATAAGATGTTTCCTGCTCTGGGGTTCGGGGCCCAGTTACCGCCAGACTGGAAGGTGAGTGAAATGGTGGGGGGCTCTGGGCTTCTGTCTGCTGTGCACTCAGCCAAGACTACACTTGTGTCTTTGAGTTTTGTACCTCTGTGAGTGAGGCCAAGAGACCAACAGAAGATGGTCTGGAACTCAGGGCAGAGGGATAGACACCTGCAACAGGGCCAAGATCCACTCTGGGTGGGATGGACAGGCAAGGCACACAGAGCTGGCCAGAGATGCAGGGCTGAGCCAGGGGGGCGGAGAACAGATCAGGGAGAAGTCACAGCATGGAAATCGGGAATGGCAAAAGGTCAGGAAGCAGTGCTTTCGGCTCCTGGAGCACTCTGCATGCAACTCCTCCTGGTGTTCAGCGTCATTTCATTCTTACCACAGCTGCAGAGGTCAGCTGTGGCCCCTCTTTCACAGTGGAAGAAGCTGTCAAAGGGACTCAGGGAGGATAGAGTACCCAGAGCCCTGAGGCATGGGGCAGGGAGAAGGGACCCTTAGCCTCCCCGACTCCAGTGGATGGAAATAGAGGGAGACCTGGTTGGACATGGAGTGGACAATAGAGATGAAGTACTGGGGCGGGAGGGAGCCAGGGCAAGCAGGTCTCAGATGTTGGGAAGGAGACAGGAGGAGAAAGAGACCCTAGACACCTATGGGGTGGCCTTAGTGGAGGGGAGGTAAGGACCTCACATATGGCAAGAGGAAATTCTGGATGGCCCAGCTTGGGAAGTCACCAAGAACACAGGCCAAAGAGCTGGAGAGCTTCCACAGCCAAAGCCATAAAACATTATCCCATTTTACAGATGGAACAGCCAAGGGTCAGGGCTTCAATGTGGCTTGCCTGAGGCATCTTCACCCTAGGGGTCTGGGCCTCGGGTGGGCAGATGGACTCTAGGATCATATCCAAATCTGTTGCTTCCTAGAGGAGGAGCCTGTGGGGATGGTATGCCCAGCTCAGTTCCCCCTCTAGTCTGCCCTGCTGTGCTGCATACCTCTAGAACGAGTACGGTGTCCCATCCTCTCAGCTCACCTCAGGGCTCACCTGGAGCATGCGAGTGGCTCTGGGTCTCACACAGGAACAGTGGGCATCCTGGCCTTGCATAGTGTGAGACAGGACTCTGTGGGGCCCAGGCTGGGACTATGGACAAGCATAGATGCAATGGTGGAGGCAGGGGAGCCAGTGGCCAGGCCCAGCAAGAGCTTGTTGCTAGGACAACAGCCAGCTTCCAAAGAACTCAGCTGAAAGAGATGTTTTCTTGAGCGAAAGCCTTGGAAATGTCACAGGGTAATGCTGGGGTGCTGGGGCTCAGCCAGGCTAAAGCACCCAGTGGTGCTAAAGCAGTGTACTGTAAGAGGCCAGGAGAGCACAGATGTTCCGTCCCCCAGTGTATACCAGGCCTGGCCCTCCTGGGCCTTCATTCTGTCGTTCTGCCACTTTACCCTGTCCTACGAGCCTGCCTTTCTCTCCCTTTCCACCTCAGGGCTTCTCCATGTGCCTTTGACTCTTCCTTCCACCATGTCCCAGCCTGGTGCTCCTGCTCCCTGGGAGCCCCGGCCTACATTGCCCACACTCACATGGGGGCTGGCTCTCTGCCTTGGCGTTGTCTTCACGGCACCCAGGGATTTTCTTGTGCTGTCTGTGGGGAGGGATTTGCTTTTCTCCTGCTGTGATAGTACCTGGCATACAGGTGGTATGAGGTCCTCGTTTGTGACAGAGTGGATCTGGGACCCAGCCTAGTGGCTCAGCAGGTGCTGGAGCAGACATGGCTTGGCAGTGGAGCTTGAGAGGCCATCTTTTATTTTTTTTAAATTTGCTTTATTTTTGATTGTGTGTGTGTGTGTGTGTGTGTGTGTGTGTGAGAGGAGAGAGAGAGAGAGAGAGAGAGAGAGAGAGAGAGAGAGAGAGAGAGAGAGAAGTGTGGCTGTAGGTGCTGGTAGAGGCTAGAGACATTAGTTCATCTACAGCTGGAGTCACAGGTGGTTGCGAGCCACTAGATCTAAATGCTGGGACCTGAACTCAGGTCCTCTACGAGAGCAACATGTGCTCTTTCCCACTGAGCCCACCCTTCAGCCCCAGAATGGGAGCCAGGACTTGTGACAGGAACATAGGATCAGGCCTTGGGTTGCTGCACAGCTTGAATTTGACCCACTCAGCCCCATTGCAAGGTCTGATCCCTAGTTTAGCAATTAGCGGTGGTCAGGCCATCCCAGTTGTATGAGGTGTGAGGTAGATGTCTATTCAGCACCCTGCCTGGTGCTAAGATTGGAAAAGCCTTCAAGGCCCAGACAAGTGGCTCCACAAATGGGAAGAGTGAATGGGGCATTCCTCGTGTTCCAGGGCCCCACGGCCCTTGGGGCTATCTCTGTTCCATTCAGGAGGTCTCTTGGTAAGGGAGGTACACAGCAACCTGGACCCCCACCCCCATGCCCTCTGGGGAGAGGGCAGTGGACTGGTTTACAAGGTCTCAGTTTCCTATTACGAAGCGAGGGAGGCAGATGTGGGATCAATAACCCATATGCCAAAGCCTCTGCTAGCCTAATAAAGCCTCAGAGGGGGCTGGCCTCAGTATGGTCAGGATGCTGCCTCTCAGCCTATCTTCTGCTTTCTAGGTGTCCCATGAGTTTGCCATCAACTTCAACCCCACCAACCCTTTCTGCTCAGGTGAGTGTGGATTTGCCTACAGAAGAAGCAGGCAGAGGGAGGGGACAGGATTCCAGTTTCCATCCCTCCCTTCTCATCCCTGTCATACTTACTCAGAGGGAGAGGTGAGAGGAATGGAGTGTGGAATCCTACCGTCCTGAGTTCAAGGATAACTGGCTGTGAAGCAGTGACGTCACTGCACCTCTCTGGGCCCCAGGGAGGTGTGATACCTGCTTAGCTCATTTCCCCGGGTGGATGGGAATAAAGATGAGAGTTGTTGGGGGGTCAAGGGACAGAGCAGTGTGTGGCATGAAGGTGTCATCACACACCTGCTCTCACCTCCTGTCTGCCCCTCTCCCTTGATGGAAAGCCTTGATGGCCTAGGATGGATGGTGACCTGGCAGGGAAGGGACAGGAGGCAGTGGCAGTAAGTTCAGATCCACCCCTTCCCCACGTGTACCTCAAGGCAGTTCAGAAACTGAGAGGAGAGAGGATGCTTCGGGGGAATGAAAAGGGCATCCAGTCCCTTTGGGGGATCCCGATACTGGACCAGGATGAACTCCACAGAGAAGCAAGTCCCTAACGTCACTGTAGGGCTGTGGATTTGGAATTAGAGTTTATTCCTTGGCCATAAATGAGGTCTGGTGCCCCTTGGGCTCTGGTTTAGTACAGGTCCTCAAAGACGTGTGTAAATGTAGGTTGGTTCATGCCAGCCCTGGCCAGAGGCCATCTAGCCAGGAGCATAGCATTGTGACCATTGGCTGGTCAGGATAGCAGCTACTTGCAGAGCACCTGGTATGTAAAGAACGGTTCAAGCCCTGCCCCCACCAGCGCAGCTGCCAGAATGTCCAGAATGGATCTCCAGATAGTTCCCTATGTTACCTACTTGTCTGGCTCCTTTGTCATTCACCCACTAGGAGAGGCTCAGAAACCTTAAACAGGTCACCCCAGGCCTAAACTCGGGCCTGTCTGTTTCACAGTCAGGCTTCCCACTACTGCCTTCCCCCTGCCCTTGAGAGCTTGCTGTTTCAAAGCCACACTGACAATGGCAGGGACATTCTAGGGGTAGGTATTTTGTCAGCAGCAGGATAAGGACAGGAGCCCAGAGGCACTGGGTTGATCCAGGTCGTCTTCTGCAGGTGTGGATGGCATCGCCCAGGCATACTCAGCCTGCCTGCCCCACATCCGCTTCTATGGTCCCACAAACTTCTCCCCCATCGTTAACCATGTGGCCCGGTTTGCAGCCCAGGCCACACAGCAGCAGACGGCAACGGTAAGTAGGCAGCAAGGGCATGTGCATGCTGGGATGAGGCTAGCAGTGGCTGGCACCCTGCCCAAAGGAGGGAAATCCGATTGGGATGTGTGCTCTTATCTTCCTGCCAGTATGGGGCTAGAAGAGTGTTTCCCCTGTCTCGATTCCCTGTCCAGGTGAGATGCAGGCTCTCTCTAGGCTGCTTTCCTGGATCTGAGCCTGGAAAAGCCCAGTAATGAGCCTTGCTTCCTGGAGCCCTACTTGGGAAAGCAATGCCATTGGAGCATTGCAGGAAGTGAGACTTGTGACCCTGAAAGTCTCATAGGGAAGGGCTTGCTACTATCTGGTCCCTGTGGCTTAGACGCTGGCCCTTTGGAATACTTTGGTCCAGAGCCATACGGGGAAAGTTACAGACTGTCTAAGCCTGGCCTGAAGCTCAGTAGCAAGACTGCAGTGTGGGGTATATGTATATGATGTGGCAGGTGACCAGCCTGGGCTTCCACATGGGCTTTTCCCCACACTGCATGGTGACTCGCTGGCCCTGCAAGCCCATCTCCTTGTGGTCCTATGCCATTCATGCCGTTCTAGCCTCTGTTGCAACTTAACAGCCTCTTGGCCACAGGTTCTGCACCTGTTGGTTCTAGATTCAGCCCCATGGGCCAGGGCTCTCTGCACTCACTTTCCTGTAGGCTCTAAGCCTGGCACAGTGCCTGGTGGGTGACAGGTTCACAGTACTCTGTAGATAGATGGAATTAGGTCAGCGAGACCATGCCACTAGCCTATCCCAAAGGGAAGGCTCTACTCCATGAATAAAAGGACCAATGTGGGACTCTTCAGAAAGAGGGAGATACCTGGTCACTGAGGAAGTGGAGGTTGGCTTTCCTGAAGTAGTAGCAGAGAGAAGGGGCTGAGGTAAGGAGTAGAGATGAGGTGATAGGGCTGGCTCTGGGAAGAACCGAGCCTTCTGTGCATCAGAGGAGTCCCTCAGTTTAGTATCCCAACTGTGGCAGCTGAGAACCCAGATTCTTGCTTTTCTTTAAGCCCATTTCCTCTGATGCAGTAGGAGTGTTCACCCCTGTGGTGATATAAGATGGGTGACCCAAATAGGCAGTAACTCTGTGAGGCCTGGCAGGGATCGTGTTTTGTTGTGGTTTTCTCTAGTTCCTGAGGGTTCTGAGATACAGTAGCTTGGATAGAGCAGAGTAAGGGGCAGCCATCAGCTTCACTACCCTCTTGTGAGGGTGCCAAGTTCGGTGCCAACAAGGCTGTTGGCTACATGTGTCTTACAAAGGTATGAAAACAGGCCTGCTTTCTTCTTCAGGAAAAATCATCTGGGCAGGGAACATGAGCACATTCCAGCAGTGTGCCAGGCCTTTGCCTCCTGCTGTACCTCCTGCCAGCCAGTGAGTTCCTGGCTGGCAGGACGTGGGGTTTGGAAATCAATGGCTTCATGACTGAGGGACTCCAGGTCTGCTAGGGTCTTGTCCATCCCTCTTCACTAGTGAGAGCCTCACCTTTGTTTTGAGCAAAAGGACTTGAGACCTGTGCTCAGACACCTGCTCTAACCCCCTCTGGAATCAACCTTGTTTTGCTCTTACTTGCTACTGCAAGCCACCCTTGGCTGTCTGGGATAAGCTGTTGTCTCTAAGGCCTTGTGACTTCAAATGATGCCTAAGCGTCACTAGCCATGAGACTAGGGTCCGGAGTATCTACTGCCCCTCCCACTCTGAGGCCCAAGAGTAGATTCCGACTTCTCTACCACTTGCCTCCACCCTCTTTACCAAAGGAGGTGAGTAGGTCTGTGGGGTGGCTCAACCTCAAGGGGAAAGAACCTAGTTCAAGCGCAGTTTAAGGTCTCTGAGGTTTGGTTTCTAACTCAGCACTTTCCTTCTGTATGTGCCTTGCTGTAGGGATTCAACCAAATGCTCATGTGCATAGTTCAGCCTAGAGCCTGGTGCGTGACATGTTGGCTGTGGGACCATCTGAGGGCACCGCCCAGGCTAGCATTTGGTAATGCTGTGCATAGTGAGGCCCACAGCAAATGGGAGTGATTGGATTAGCTGATGCTTCTGTTTAGCCATGTTTTGGTGTTGGGGAATCTGATGTGACTTCACTCTTCCTGTCCCCTCACATTTGCACACACAGCACACCCACATGGTGTGGTATCTCTAGCGGGTGTCACTCTTCCGTTCATTTGTTCCAGGTGTCTTTTCTGAGCATTTCTGTGTAACCTCCAGGACACCTGGACAAGTGGGAGTTATCTGGGAGGCCACAGCAACAGTGCAGGATGACTAAGCCTGTGGTGGTTGCAGTAGAGGACCAAACAGGTGGTACCTAACTGACAGCGAACACAAGGAAAGGTTGATGGTTAGAAGGGGATGTCTGAGCTTAGACTTGAGAGATTCCTAAGAGTTAGCTTCATAGGTGTGTGTGCGTGCATGCGTGTATGTGTGTGTGCTGTTAGACTGGGCCAGCAGGGGAACAGCATGTGCAAAGGCCTGACGTGTGAGTATAATGGGTAGAAGGTAGGTGTAAGGAGACTGTAACAGCGTAGGCAAGGTTGAGAAGGCTGGCCATCTCCCATAGGACCTTGGAAGCCATCAAGCACTCTGTGTTTCCTCCTGAGGGCAATGGGGAGCCACTGGAGGGTAATGAGCAGGTTTGAGTGGCCTGAAAGTGTCCTCTGCTTTGGTCAGTAAGGTCTTGTATTTTGTGGCCCAATCCTGGGTGGTGGCCTAGGCATCCAACCTAGACATCCTAGATGGAGTACAGGCAGCATCCAGCCCCCTAGAAAGGTCTCTTACTCCCATCCCAGGGCCCTTGGCAGCCAATTTTTCAGAAACTACAGCTTCCCCAGACCCTGCCTGGAACTGTTGTGGTCAGGTCAGTTCATTATGAATCCAGTCGTAATGCATTAGGAGAAGCAGCTGTGCAGTCCTAGAAACCCAAGGCATGCCTGGAATCAGAAGAGATGCTCTTGTCTCTGAATGTGCTGGGAGTTGGTTCAGGGACTCTATTTGATGATGTGGCTGTTTCTAGAGCCTGAATTGAATGTGCTGGGTTGTCAGGGGCACCAAGGGTACAGGGAAGGAATGTGTGGAGGAACCTCCCATGGAATCATCACTGGCAATGCAAGCAGAGGGCACATTTGCTTGGGACAGAGGGTTCAACACTCAGCAATTTGTGAACTCTGGTTAGGAAGGGTATCAGAAGGGACCAGCACAGTAGGGGGGACATCAGGACTGTAGAGTCCCTTTCCATCCCTCCTACTCCGATCTCTCCCTCCACAGCCCTTTTCATTTGTTCTGGGAGCCTCTGGAGGTAGTGATAGATCTTTGAAGCTCCGATTTATGATGACCCTGGCTTTGTCCAGGTTGGCCGTGGCACCCAGGAGTGAGGGTTTATAGCCTGGATTCTGGACTCTGCCCTAGGCCACTGTCCCAGTCATTCAGACTGTTCAATCCTAGGTTAATGGGTAACAAGAGAACTTTCTCCAGGCAGACTCACAGTCCTCAGCTACCAATACATGGGTGGCAGCAGACAGCATGGAAAGAGCCCCAGCTGTGTAGTCAGGCAGGTTTGGGCATGAACCTAAAACCTGTCAGTTACCTGTTAGGGGGCCTTGTAACCCCCCAGAGCCTTCTGGTGCTCTGAGCCAGGCTCACAGTTAGGTTGTCTGCTAAAGGTCCTATGTTGTCAGGAACCCCTTGCCCAGCCTACTGTACCCACAGTCTGGCAGGAACCAGGCCCTGCTTTTCTGCACTTAGATTCTTGGGAAGGAAGACAGCAGACTACAATAGAGAGCAAGAGGACCACAGGGAGGTGGGAACACATGTCTGAGCTGGACAGGGCTTGAAGACAAGTGCTACCTTTGACTGACCAGCCAATTAGACCTTTCTTTCCTCAATGTCAGGCCTCTTCCTGCCCTCCTTTCTGCCAGCCTAAGTATCCCAAGAATATTGTCCTGAACTGCCTGGTAGGTGAGGTTAATGTGGATAAAAAGTCAGCCAGGGAAGGGACCCTCAAACAGCAATTGGCAACGGCAGGGAAAGGGTCTAGATGGACTGATAAAACCAGGACTAGGGGCTGGCAGCAGCAGCTCTCTACTGCTGGGTTCAGGCTACTATCTCCATGGCAACAACTATCCCCAGCCAGGGGATTGGTCTCTTAAAGGCACAGTGTTGGAGCTGGGGGGAAGAGGGCAGGGCTAGTGTCTGCACCAGCCCACCACACCCTGACCTGTGGTTTGTACTATGGAACAGAAGAAGCAGCAGGTTTGTATCATCCACAAGCTACACAGCTTTGCTAGGTGAGAAGGTGGCTCCATGCCCCCCTGGGTCACCTCTGTCCTCCTTGAGCTTCAGGGCTTTCCCTTCTGGCAACTAGGAGTCAAATTACAGGTCAGAGGCCCCCAACCTGAATCAGGATGCAGCTCATCTGTTTGTCTCATGGGTAGGGCAGAACACTGAATTCCTCTGAACAGGGCTACAAGATGGCTAGGACAGTGCTGAGTTGAAAGTTAAGGTACCAGCCAACTCCAAGTCTGAGTCCTGTTTGTTGGATTGTCCTGTGAATTTCCAGATGTCATGTATCCTCTTCATACCAGGTCATCCTGTGTGGACTTTATACTCACATTACCCATGTTCACTATTCAATATATTCTAAGTGAAATCATTTATAAAAACACACCTTGCTATATGAAAGTTTGGTGTCACTTGCCATAAATAGAGGGTAGCAGGGAGACACAGAGCAAACTGTATATTGGTGTTAGGGTCTAGTGGGAGCCCATGCTGTCTAAGCCCCGAGCTTCCTACCTTCTGTTAATGAAGAGGGTCCATGAAAGCCAGAGGCCTAAGACATCAGTCTGCACCAAGACACTGTGTATAGAACAGGGTGACCACTGTACACCTACTCCTCCTGCCCCAATTCTGACAACACTACAACCTAGACATGACCCTGACCCACATCCCCTGTGCTTAGCCCCGGCAGGTGTCTGTCTGTGCTAAGTATTGAGCTAACAGAAGACAGGTATTCCTGCCCACAAAGACAGAGGAGGTAGGCCAACCCCAGAGGCTTGTAGGCTAGAATGTTTTCCTGTGCAAGCCTGGGCCTGTCAGGCAGCTGACATAACAGTTCTGAGCAGTGATTCTCAGCTTAGAGATGATGAAACTCAAGTGCAGCAGATTAAGTCTTAGTGGCCCAGAGCTGTACTGCATAGCAAGTGGCAGAGCCAGCCTTGAGCCCATGGCCCAGACCCAGAGTGGGGAATGTCCCACTGTGTGGGCAGTTTGCCTCCTTCAGGCCTTGGAGATTCAGAGAGGGGTGTCAGGGCCTCACTCTCGCTCATCACCTGGCTGACTCTTCCCTTACAGCAATACTTCATCCTCCTCATCATCACTGACGGGGTCATCAGTGACATGGAGGAGACACGGCACGCCGTAGTGCAGGCCTCTAAACTGCCCATGTCCATTATCATTGTGGGTGTGGGCAATGCTGACTTTGCAGCCATGGAGTTTCTGGATGGGGACAACCGGAGACTACGCTCACACACAGGCGAGGAGGCAGCCCGCGACATTGTGCAGTTTGTGCCCTTCCGAGAGTTCCGAAATGTGAGTGTGGGCCCAGGCTGGGAGGGGCAGCTGCAGGGTCTGCAACAGAACTCATAGTCCATGATGGGTATCTGGTCAGTCTCAGGTTCCTCCCCCTATACTGTTGGCTTCTGAGGGCCCACGATGAGCCAGATGCCCAGCGAGCCTTGCCCAAGACAAGGCCATTGTGACATTGTGGACTTATTTCCACAAACCAGAGGAACCCAGGAGTGGGACCTAATCTAGATTATGGCAGCATCCTGGGTAAGAACTATCCCGATGAACAGAACAGAGGCAGGATGAGGAAGGAACCAAGGCTCAAAGCTGCGCTTTGTTCCTGCACTTTCCTCAACCAGCCCCTTGTTCTGCAGCTGGGAAGATGGAAGCTGAGAAGCCCCTCCTCCTGTTAGTTTGGCTTTCTTTCCCAAAATAGGGGAGAGGTTTGGTGGTGGTGGTGGTAGTCAGCCTCTTCCTGGAAGTGGCTCTGGCCTTATTCAGATGACCCGTGAGGAGACCAGGGCTGGCAGGAGGCTCTTGAGATGCTGTCTTTTGGATGGATCTGGGTCTTTGGGTGGCATCACACAAGGCCAGCCTAGGTTCTCACTGGGGTCAGTAATGCATCGCATGGCCTTAGGTAAGCCATGGCCTTCCTGAGCCTCAGTTGTCTTAGCTGAAACCTGTGTGTGGGAACACCAGGGCTTAAATCCTGGGAACCAGGCTCAGCAATTGGTGACCCAGTGGTCATATATCTGCCTAGGATGATTTTGTGCCTTTTTCTGGCATCCTAGGGCAAATGTGGGGCATTAGTCATCTGTTGCTATATGGCTTGACACTTTGCTGCGCCTGGCTGCTCAGTAGTGACCTTTCACTGTTGCTTCTCATAGCCAAATTGTCGGCTGGCAAGTGTTTCCAGCTGAGTAAGCTAAATGGCCACTTTGTACCCCAAGTTCATCTTAAGTCTTTTCCCCAAACACCTCCAGCCGATGAGGGAAGACAGTTGGTAGTGGGGTTAGGGTTTGGGCTGGGATGAGGGCCACATTTCAGATGGCCCTGACTCTCTTGCCCTGAAGTCCTCCACGGCCACCTGCTATCACAGCTCTGCAACAGCAAATCTCCCAACTTCTGCTCATTTTAATCCTCTTCTTTCCTTTTTCTCCCCACCTGGACCTACAGGCAGCAAAAGAAACTCTGGCCAAAGCGGTGTTGGCGGAGCTGCCTCAGCAAGTAGTGCAGTATTTCAAACATAAAAACCTACCCCCCACCAACTCAGAGCCTGCCTGAGCCCATGCCCAGCAGCAGCATGCCAGCTGAGCCCCCAGCACCCCCTCCCCCCCAGGAACATGCACGTTCACCCTGCTTCCTCGTGGGTGGCCTTTTTTACCAGTCCACATTTTTATTTTTTACAACCGGACCTCCACCCCCAACTTCCCCCAGCCCAGCTGGGCTTCCTTTGTCAGAGTCAACTGATGATGCTTCCAGGACAAACCGGCTTCCTCTCCCCACCCTCCTGCCACTCTAAGTATTGAATGTACTTTGTATAATTTTAGTGGAATTATTGTTATTAAAGAGAATAAAATTTTTACAATCACAACTGGCTTTTCCTAAGTAACTAGCCGCGAGAAGGAATGTACCCTTGGTGCAAACTTTGTATGGTGTCCTCCTCTGGTTTTTAACTGTGATGGTGTTCTACTTGTTATATTCAGGGTAATAAAGGATTAACAGATGTTGCCTGTCACCTCCTTCCATATTGAGGATCAATGGACACTCACCGATCTGGAAAAGGGAACAAATAGACTTTTACCCCACCCCTACTCTTGAAGAGTCAGTGTGATCACTTCTACATGGGGACATGCAATCCCTGTCAGCAGCAGCAATCCCTGTGAAGCTGGCACAGGACATGGCACCCTGCTCACACTGTATAGACATGAAGAGACACCTGGGCCCAGCCAACACTTCGTGCTCCTTCTTACTCTTTGCCTAGACTGTCTGCTTGCTCTTCACTGCAGCTAGACAGCAGTTGCTGCCATCCACTTTCTGCTCTGGATGTCCTAAGCAAGGTCTTTGGCTTCAGGTCTTTGTAACCCTAAACAAGGTTACATCTGTCCCTGCTGTTTCTGCAGCATGCCCCTCTTAGCACACACCCCACTTCTTCATGAGTCTGGCCCCAGCCTTCCTCCCTGTTCCTTATTCTCTTCCACATAATCCCTGTCCTCTTGCCACTAGGCCTTTTGACAGGCTGACATGGGACTGTAACAGTGAATGTTTCTACTGAGCACCATGTTTCTAGCTTCCTGTACCATCACTGTTCATGAACCTGCCACAGCCCATGACCCTGCAGAAATAGAAACACACCATGCCTACTGACAGGCACAATGTGGATGCAAGTGTGGCTGACCCTTGTGCTCGTACGTTCTACTACACCGAGCATCTCCCTTAGCTCTGCAAGGGGCTTTCCCACTCAAGCTAATGGCCTTACACTGACTCATAAGCTAAATATCTCTCTCTGCCTTCTTCCCCAGGCTAGTCCTTCCTACCTGCTGGAATTGGGCAGCACTAGGCAGGTCCCAATCTCAGGAGCCATGGTGTATATGGTGGGAGTGAGGACTAAAGATGTGGGCCATCACACCCAGCTACTAACCCATTTACCCCTGGCTTGGCCAACTAGGGTGTCTAGTGAATATAGCTCCAAGGTAGGTGATTGTGTACTGATGGAGTTCAAGTCTCAAGAAAAAGGCAAAAAGCCAGCCTTTGGGCATAAATAAAAATTCTCGTCATGTAGCAGGGCAACCCAGGCAAATCATTGGGCTTCTGGGAGTCTGGGGTTCCTCTATAGAATGTATAGAAGGGCTGGCTTCAGAATGCCTTTCCGGAATGAAAAACATAAGTCTAGCAGGCCTCAGTGGTGTCATAGAAGCAGACGACTAGCCTGTCTCCCATGGGCCTTTCTGTGTCTCCTCTGCAGCTCTCTGTTAATGCTGTTCCAATTTCCTCTGAAACTATTCCTCTAGCAGGTAAGGGAACAATGTCAGCCCACGACAGAGTCCTTAAAGCGTGACTGTGCAACCTGTGACTACAAGTGTTGACAAGATTCCAGCCAAGCATCGAGCACCAAGAAGTACTTGCATTCCATGCTAACGTGTATAAAGTAGGTTGGCCATGCTAGGATGCCAGGAAGCCACCCAAGTCCAACCAAATGGTTGTGTTGCCACTGAGCTCAACTTGTTTTTCTGAAGGGGCCTAAGATGACAGCTGAGTCACATACCCACAGCAAGGACATTCGAGCCAAGGAACCCAGTGTGCCTAAGCAATTAACATTTAGCTAACTGGAGCTAACACAGAAAGAAGCTGGTAGAGCTGGCAACCAGCTCTGACCCTCCCAACATGTTATTGTTCGAGCTACAACTGGGGAATGCCAGTGCCATACGAACCTATTTATGCACTCTGGACACCCTGCCTAGGCAAGGGAGCCATCTAATATAGGCAATCAGTTATCCTGTAAGAAGCTGGTGTCATTCCTCTTTCCTAGGGGACAGGGCATGTCTGCCTGCATGCTGATCACTATGGCTTATCTTCACAGGGTGGAAAGAAGCTGGAACAGCAGGCCTGGTCCAGGCAAACCAAGCTTTTCCCTTAGGTGAGAAGGGGGAACCCAAAAGGGAAGAATTTAGGAGCTGGGAAGCAAAAGCAGAGGAAAAAAAAAAAAAGTAAGGATTAAAGGCACTTCTGTTAAGAGTGGGCAGGGAGGGGGTAGAGGTGGGGTCTTACCTCAGTCTGAGGAATAAACTTTCTACTGGGCCCTAAGACCTCTGGAAGTTGTACAGGTAGGAAGTCAGCTATCTGTCTAGGTCAGTCACATCAGCCTGCCTGCTGTTTAGAGGGAAAATAAGTGACTAGAATTCCAAGTCTCTTTTCTCCAAGTGGGCAGTAGGCCTCAGGTAGACAAATGGCAGGAAGTGACTGCAATAGGTCGTACAGTCGTACAGTCCCTTGCCTCCCAGATAGAGCTGGCAACTGAACACTGCTGGCTCTCTGCAAGTGGTCTCAGAGCTGTAAGAATTCTGCCATCTGAGACAATGTACAAGGCTTAGAGAAACAAACCCCAACCATCCTTTTTACTTTTTCTTTTGAGACAGGGTTTCCTCTGTGTAACCGCCCTGGCTGTCCTGGAACTCACTCTGTAGACCAGGCTGGCCTCAAACTCATGGAGCCTCCATCTGCCTCTGCCTCCTGAGTGCTGGGATTAAAGAGGTTATGTGCCACCACCACCCAGCTCCTTTACTTTCTCACTTAACTGTAAAATTCCAGTTACTCAGGCAGGAGTACATCTGGTGGGATTAGACCCTAGACCCTCCTCAGAGGTCAACACCTGCAGATGCTCAAGTCCTGGCTGCAAAATGTCCTGCTTGCACAGAACCTACTCATGCCTTCCTGTATACTTTCAGTCGTTCCTAGCTCACTTATTCCATTTACATCAACTTATGCCCCCTACAGCAATGTGATATCCTAGAAGTTGTTACATTGTCTTGTTTAGGGAATGAGAAAGGTATATCCATGTTGAGTACAGAGGAAAGGCTGACTGTGTCCTGAAGGTTAAAGTGGGGTTTCCTTCCATTTCTGCTCACTCTATTCTTCTGTGGTAGGAACTGTAGGTCTGTCCTGGCTGCTTCCCCTGTTGGTTGGCCTGCTTTGCACAGAACTGGTGTTTCAATTACAGGCCTCTACACCATTTGACACAATGAACTATGGTTAAAGGGCTACCAGTGTGACTCAAGCTTTCCTGAGACACCAAAAGCAGAGACCAGGCTAAAGTTGGGTATAGTGGCACTCATCAGTAATCCTAGGACTCAGGAAGCTGAAGCAAAAGGATAAGCTTGTAAGCCACCCTGGGGTACACAGCAGACTCTGTCAAGAGGAAAAGAAACTTGGGTCTGAAGACTGTTCAGCCCAATCAGCTGCAAATAACTGGCAAGCTAGAAGCCTGAGATGTGGCACAGAGCAAGAGCTTGCTCTAACAATTTCAAACCCCACAACCCTGTCACCTGTTTTCAAAATCAACAGAGGTACACTAGTGGCCTCTGAAAAATCAAGCTACATGAAACTGATGACTGATGTCTTGGTCTGCCTCCTGAAATGGTTCAGGGTTGCTTTGGATACAGGAACATGCTGCAGGAATGACAGCACAGTCACAGGAACAATGACACAAAGAGGCAGAAGGTGCTTGCAGTTTTACCTAAATGTCTTGTCAGGATGGGGCTGACACGCCTGCACTGCCAGTCAGACAAGATTAGCACAGGGAGGCTCTGCAAAGGCAAAGATGGCAGCACTTACAGGAATCCACGATGGGTGAAGGAAAACTACCATCTGCTGGTGGGCACCAGTGTCAATACACTACAAGGGGAAAGGAAGGGCTGGATGAGATCCAAGGCCCTCTCTACCCACGTTAAAACAGAGGAACTTCCTCTGCCTGCCAGTATGTCAGTGCCAACACATTCGGTGTGTGTCTCACTCGTCTCACACCCATAGGAAGGAAAAAAACAATGGCTACTGGAACCAGGAGTGAGAACTCAGGCTCATTCTGCAGCAGGAACACACAGACTGTCAGATAGATGTCTCCCAACTGGAGTCCTGCACACCTGCTCCCTCCCTCCTCCATGAGACAGAAACAGGCAAGACCTGCTGCTCACGGCCCAGGAGCTGTTGTCTGGGAAGTGCAGGGACAGTGTAGGTGTGAGTGTGGGTGTGGGTGGTGGATAAAGGAAAATACTGAGGCAACACCTTAGACTGGAAATTCCTTCACAGTCAAAAGCTACAACTCTATGTACAAACAGCAGTGCCTTGGAGGAGTAGAGTATAGCCATAACAGGCATGTCCCACTAGTTTGCAGTCTGAGGATTCCAGAAACTGCTAAGCATTAGTCATCTCTTTAACATAGCTATCAGCAGTTACAGCTTCTGGCTATGATTCAATAAATTTGCTTCTCTGATGTTTAGAATCTTAAACTATTTTTTTTATTTCAAAAACAAAATCAAAAACAATTTTCCATGGAGAAAAGGTGGGCAGAAGATGGACATGTCATTACCAGGTCCTTCCTACCTCCTCAGGCTTACCAGGTCCTTCCTACCTCCTCAGGCTGGGTGGAGGGAGGAGAACATGGAAGGGCATCACCTCAAGGGCTGTGGGTGGCACATAGCCTTGTGGGTATGGTTTGCAATCTTTAGTCACACAACATCCAGGAAGGGTTAATTCTAGGACAGTGCTCATGGCATCAGCTAGTCAGCCCCTTTCTCTCTGCCCACACACAACATGGTAGAACCAAGCAGCCCCTTCCCCTGTAACAGAGTATTGAGATAATGTCTGTCCTTGCTTCCTGTGCTACTGGGAAAGGAGAAAAACAAGAAAGCAACAAGGTCCAGTGAACTCTTGCAAGCCAGCTGGTACCTGTCCTTGCACAGGTACATTTCTGAGGGCATTTCTGAGACTTGCCTGCACCCTAACCCCTCATATCAGTGGGACAGGTTCAGTCATCTGCACTGGAGTTTACAGAAAAATCAAGCAGAGTTTGAGCCACAAGTGGACTGTGGCACATTTCTGAGTTAGGTTAAAATGTTACATGTGCACAGGAAGCAGATGAAGTTTTTTGAGGGAGATGATGTCGAGGCAGGACAGACATCTAACCCTCTGGGGAGATGCTCCCTGTGGTAATGTCAGGAGCTAGGGTGCTTCGAGGAAGGTGTTGGTTCGGAAGATGGAAGAGACTATCTTCCCTGTAGCATTGATGGTGCCTTCGCTGTCTGAACTGGACTCGGAGTCACTGCTCCCAGAGTAGGCACCCAAGCCAGGGAGGATGCCGATGCAGACAGCAGCAGACGGACAATGGATGGAGGGTCCGCTCAGAGAAGAGCTTCCAAGAGTCATGCAGGATGGAGCCTCTGCCAAAGGGAAGACAGGAAGTCAGTTATCACACTTCCTAATGCTGAAGGGTCATCCCCAGGTCCTGGACACCATGCCAAGGCTTTCTACAGAAAACAGCCCCAGTGCTGCAGAACAAACTCTATGAGTTACTGGAGGCTCTGGACATCTTCGTGTTACAGGTGAGGAAGCTGACAGAGAAGAGAAAACACAGAGTTGAGACTCAGAGTCTGCCCACTCTCTTGCCACCCACCAGTTCTGAGGAGTAACAAACCTCATAGAGTCACCTATCATAGTTTGATTCCCTGTCTTCACAAGTCATGATATTATAGCAAGTGTGAATCAAGTCTGATGTCTTCCTTAGCTACTGCTGTGGCCCTCAACTGGAGGCTAGATCAAGAGACCAACTGTGAGTGATACTAACAATTCTATGATGCCATACTTAGAGACCAGTGTATCGACTAGCAGAGATTATCCATACAGTTATGCTCTTTATGAGGCATTTTCCCATGATGGGGAGATGGGCACCTCAGAAACTCATTTATCACTTTCGCTTTTTAGTCCTTTTATGCTGAGAGCCACTGAAGGAAACATTTAAAACCATGTACACTGTCACAATATATCGGAGCTCTTCTTTCTAGGATACGCACAGGGATTCTGTTACTCCAATGACAAAGGCCTCAATCTACAAAATGCAGAACTTGATGATGAAAGGAAAAGTTAGGGGCATGGAGAGATAGCTGAGATTAAAGCATATACTGTGCTCTCGAAGAAGACCTGAGTTGAGTTCCCAGCACACACAGCCTGTTCACAACCTATAATTTGGGACCCAGAAGCCCTCTGATGGCCTCCATGGCATGGCATTCATGCATATACACCCAGACATATACGTATACACGTAATTAAAAACCAAAATCTCTTTTAAAAAAATTCAAACAAACCTAAATTGAGAATGGTACTTCATTCTTTCTTCCCTCTGAATGTTTCTAGCCTCATTTAGTCACTGTAACAACTTATATGTAGGTGTTCTCCCTGCTTACTGATGAGGGAAGTCAAATAAGTTGCTAAGTACACAGGTTAGAGTATAAAACACTAAAGTAAACCTTTGCCAGAAGATGCTGCACTAAAGTGATGCCAAAGCTCAACGGAGCAGAGAAGGTTCAGTTCCTAAGTCACCGCCTGGGGCTGACAAGGACATCCCTTTTGGTGTTTGCCTTCTATAAATCTACATCTCACTTGTGCAGATACCTCAAGAGAATGCAAGAGACACTGACTCCAAGGCTATATTGAGAAGAGCCATCAGCTGTTGGACACAGAATGCAGCTCAGGGTGTCTGTTCCTTTCCAGTAAGCAACAGAGAAGCTGCTGGGGATAAGCAAAGCTCAAACATCTCAGAAAGCACAAGAGCAGTGACTGGGAGGCAATGGCAATGCTTACAACAAATATCACAAAAGCTAGCAAGTTTAAAGATATAAAGAGCTTTTCTAATCTGTTAAAAAACAAACAAGCTGTGGGGGTACCGGGGAAACGAATTCAGTGGTAGGCGCTTTCATTTGTCTAGCATGTACTAGGGCTCTGAGTTTTTTGATCCCTAGCACTGCAAAAAAAAAAAAAAAAAAAAGAAAGGAAAAAAATCAAGAAGCCATCCATCAACAACCAAAAAGCACAAAGAGCAGCAGGATATAGCAGTACATACCTATCATCCCAACACTTGGGAGGCTGGGACAGGAAGGCTATTGCAAGTTCAACACCAGCCAGGGCTATAAATAATAATGATGATGGTGGTGATGACAATAAAAAAATAATGGGTACCCTGGGATATAATCAGTTAGTAGCATTCTTGTCTAGCATGGTATGAAGTCCTGGCTTTGATCCCCAACATTGCAAAAACTTGGCATGGCAATTGTGCTAGATCATTTCATGTCAACTTAACACAAACTAGAGTTACTTGGAAGGAGGGAAACCTCAACTGAGAAAATGCCTCCATAAGATCTGGCTATAGGGTAGTTTCTTAATTGGTTATTGATGGGGGAGGGTCCAACCCATTGTGGGTGGTGCCATCCTTGGGTTGGCGTTCCTGGGTTCTGTAAGAAAGCAGGCTGAGAGATTTGCGATGTGATCCTCCAGCAAGGGAGTTCGCCTGATAAGAGAAAATGAAAAGCTGTGGATTCCTTCCAGACTAATATGGTTTGATCAAGCAAGACCCCTTGAAGCAGTGACCCAACTGATCCTACATCCAAAACAGCTGAGAAGATACAGCCTTACAGACTACAAAAACAAGGACTTGGTCAGATTTCTGTGTTTTATCATGATCCCCATGTTTATATGGTGGATTACATTGATGGATTTTCGTATGGTGAGCCATCCTTGCATCCCTGGAATGAAGCCTACTTGATCATAGTGGATGATTTTTCTGATGTGTTCTTGGATTCGCCAATATTTTCAAGAACTTCAAATACAATATTGAAGAGATATGGAGAGAGTGGGCAACCTTGTCTTATACCTGATTTTAGAGAAATCACATTGAAAGACAAACATGAGCCTTCATCCAGTAGCTGATGGAAGCAGAAGTAGAGATCCACAGCTAAACACTGAGCCAAACTCCTGGAATCCAATTTCAGAGAGGGAGGAGTGACCAACAAAGGGATCAAGACCATGCTGGGAAAACCCACAGAAACAGCTGACCTGAACAAGTGGGAGCTCATGGACCCCAGTCTGACAGCTGGGGAACCAACATAGGACCAAACCAGGACCCCTGAATTGTGGGTGTCAGTTAGGAGCACTGGGCAGTCTATGGGGCCTCTGGCAGTGGAACCAGGATATATCCCTAGTGCACAAATGGACTTCAGGAGCCCATTTCCCATGGAGGGACACTCTCTTAGCCTAGATACACAGGGGAGAGCCTAGGTCCTGCTCCAAATGACTTGACAGATTTTGATAATCCCCTCATGGAAGGCCTCACCTTTCCTGTGGAGTGGATGGGGGGGTGGGATGGGGGATTGGTGGGGGACATGGGAGGAGGGAGGGAGAGGGAACTGGGATTGATATGTAAAATAAGATTGTTTCTAATTTGAATAAAATTTACAAAAAAAAAAGAAAGAAAGAAAGAAAGAAAGAAAGAAAGAAAGAAAGAAAGAAAGAAAGCAGGCTGAGCAAGCCATAAGGAGCAATCCAGTAAGTAGCACCCCTCCATGGCCTCTGCATTAGCTGTTGCCTCCAGGTTCTTCCCTCACTGATTTTGATGAACTGTTATATAGAAGTGCAAGTGAAATAAACCCTTTCCTCCCCAAGTTGCTTTTGATCATGGTGTTTCATCATGGCAATAAAAACCCTAAGACAGTAATGCATGCCTATTATTCCAGTACTTGGGAAATAGAGGCAGGAAGATTAGAAGCTGAAGATTACCCTTGGCTCTATAGTGTGAGGCCAGCATGGCCACCTTGCCTAGCCAAAAAAAAAAAAGACCCATAACAAGCAATTCACAGAATAATGAAGCCTGAGTTCTAAACACAGGAAAAGAAACAATTATTAGGAAGGAATGTGTGAGTTACAGGCTCAAGAAAATTTGGCAATGACCTCCAAACTTAACCAACTGTTGTGGACTGTGGTTCTCTGAGCAAAATAACCACCATCTTCATCAGACCAGCTGTAGCTACTTGCAAGAGACCATCCCAATCAGGCCTGCTGACTGTTGACATTCCCTTAGAGGAGGAGAGGATAGAGAGGGTCACTAGACCACCCTTTCTAAAGGTGAAGGCTCATTCTATGTCCTGGGCACAGTGCCTAGGCTTTCCCTGAAAAAGCCCTAGCACAACAAAACAACCCAGATAACTAGAAGACGACTGTGGTCATCCTTGTGTTATAAAAGGAGACTCCTGTCACCCCTCTCAGCCATCTATTACTCTGCCCTAATTACACCTGAGGTGGAGTGTAGGGGTATCTTGGAAGGTGGTAGAGTACACAGGCTGGGAAAGGTTAGCTGACTCCATCTATGTAACTAAGGGAAGCAAGCCGTTATCCATGCAGGGTGAAGACTCCCCAGTATGGCTACTTTGGGATCTCCCATGCTCCTGCAGTAACCTCTCATCCATGCTCTGTAAGTGAGCCCAATAATGTCTTATTCTCCAGGGTGAATTCTGGTGGACTCTTCCTTTGGTTGGTTGTTGAGGCTTTATGAGAAGGGGGCAGATGTGTACGTCTCTGTCGGGAAGGAGTCTTCACTACATTAGTGACGTTCCTGAGAACTGTTTACAGAAGCAAAAGGGAGGTATCTATAGAGGCTGTGCTGGTCAGTGTCTGCCAACCTGGGACAAACTTAATCACCTGAGAAGAGGGAACCTCAACTGAGGAATTGTCCTCATCAGACTGACCTGTGGGCATGTCTGTGGGGCATTTTCTTAATTAATGACAGATGTAGGAGGGCCAAGTCCACTGTAGGCAGTGCCACCCCTGGGCAGGTGGTCCTAGGTTGTATAAGAAAACAAGCAGAGCTAGCCACGGCCATCAAGCCAGTAAGCAGCGTTCCTCCATGGCTCCTGAGTTCCTGCCCTGACTTCCTATATTGATAGGTTGTGAACTAAAGAGCACAATAAACCTTTTCCTCCTCCAAGTTGATTTGGTCAGGGGTTTATTAAAGCAACAGAGAAGCAAACTAGGCCAGCAGGTAAGAGGCTAAGAATAAAGACTCTTGAGCTGGGGCTGCAACTCGGTGTAGTCAGAGCAGAGTGCAACCCAAGTGCGCAAGATTCTGGGTTCCATCAACAGGACTGTGGGGGAAGAGGGAAGGAAACAAGTCTATCTTCAATGGACATGAATGGTCTCTAAGATGTGCTAAATGAAAAAGGTGAGAAGCAGAACAACATGCATCATTTGGAGAGAATCAGAAACATGCCCATGCACATATATGACAAAGCCCAAAAAACCAAAAACATGAAAAACTGTTAGCAGTGTGTGGTCTGGGAAGAAACTGGTGACTAGTGAGCAGGGGAGACTTACTTTTCTACTGTGTTCTTTTTAACCCCCTTTCTAAGTTATTATGTACATATATTACTTATTTAGACATTGATTTAAAAAGGCAAATAAAAAATTCAAAGAGCATCCTGGCCATTTCAATCAGAGCAGAATGGCTAATTTTGGGGGAGGGTGGGGTGATGGTAAAAATCTGATGGTTTTAATATTTGAGACATGACAGTAAGTTATATAATTCATTCCCTTGTTGTATTATTATGCACCACACAGAGTGCTTACATAGCTGAGAATAAAAGACTCAAGTTCAGAGTGCCTAGGAGGGCCATTGGAAGGATGGAGCTAAGTACAGAGTGGCAACAGGAATTTGGACTATTGTGACACTGGAATTGCTTAAGTGAAAGGACCAGAACCTCCAATTATCCAGGAAGTTTAAAGAGAGAAAAGAGACTGCAACTCTGACAAATTTCATTCCAAAAGCAGTTAACTGCCCAAAGAGAACAAATTGGTGCCCTCTGATCTCACCATTTGGGATGTTTCCTGCCAACGCCTGCCTTTGCCCAGCCACACTGTCGTATCAAGTTAGCAGAGAAAATCATGAATAGAGAATGTTCATGGAATGCAGGCAGATGGAGAGCACACAGGCCACCTTGCATATTTGTTGGCTCTGCTCAAGACAGTTTTCTGTGGGGTAGCTCAATTTCTGTCAGGGTTGAGGTTACCTTCTGGAGGACCAAGGCAAAGCCTTCCCCCACAAAGCCCAAAAGTGAAGCAAGCTTCAAGGATGGCTGGTTGATTCTAGGTCTTTTCTCCTAGCAAAGGAAGGTACTTCTTGTCTAGCTTATACAAGAATGCAGGGCTAGGAAGGCGGCAGCATTTTGAATGACAAATATAAACCTCTTACACATATGTAAGATAGGCCTGGATGGAGACAGAAGGAATGTACAATGGTGTTTCTCTGTGGAAATGAAAGTGGATGGAAGAGGGTGTGGGAGGAACAGACTCTTCACTGATGACCCTTTTAAAAGATACAGGTACTTGGTACTATGGAGAAGCAACTGAAAAAGTATCCTCTACTTGTTTAAGAAAGAAATAAATGTAATCCCTGTTTTATAAATGACCAACTGAGTTGGATTTAGATCCGCAGTTCCACAGGTGGAACAAAAAACAGACTCTTGAATTTTTCATTTGGCCCAAGAACATTCCCCTTTACTTACAGTTTCATGCTACCTAATACAGAGGCAGATAAAACGTCACCACCTTCAAGGAAAAAAGACTCCTGAATACCATTAGACTCTAGGCTCAATCCAATCCAACCACTAGCAGGAGCTGGGCATTCTGTCTCCCACAAGTGAAATCAAGAAACCTGACATTTGGCAAGACATAGAAAAACCTTTTGTGAGCAGAGGCCACCTGACTAGGGCTTATAAACACTCCTGGGAGAACACAATTGTTATTTATCAGCTCTACTGGTTCATAACACACTACTTTTGTAGGGCAGCTGACACATTCATGGTAGGAATTTCTGCTTAGTATAAAACAGTTTGGCAAATTAGATTTAAGGCAGGCTTATTTGAAGAGAAACAATGCACCCGTTTATACAAGATGCAGTGAGTCCTGTCTTTTCTACAGTTCTCGTCCATCATGAGTAAAAGGAAGAAATGAAGGGACCACACCCACCTTGAGCCTTGTCATCTGGGTCGGGGTCTGGTTTCAGTCTTTTCACACTATTGCCACTCTCTGAGCTGTAACAAAAAAACATGGTGATTTGAGCTATGTTGACTCTTTGAGATCAACACTGAGGGAATTGGAGCAGCAGAGACATTTATGAGAGTCTGGGGCAGTCTCAACAGCTGGGATGACTGAAATGAAAAGCTGTCATTTCACTTCCAAACTTCTGCCCAAATATAAAATCTACCTCCTGACAAACACAAGGACACAGAATGCCAACTTTGGCTTTCTGTTATCTTTGTCATTCAACTTGGGTATAACCACTGATGGATTTCAAGAGCATTATACATTTTCACAATGGCAAAAATTTAAATTATTAAAGGAAGTATTTTTGATGATATGCAGAGTCACTCAAAAGATTTTCACTAAAATAGTATCTAAAAAAATATGTTTCAATAGTGAAAGACATCATACCAGAGCAAGAGATGGTGACACAGTCTAAACAGGTATCTCATATATATGAGCCATAGTCTAATTTGTGGCATGAAACACAAGTAGTAGTGCATAGAAGAGAGCGAATATAGCACAAGATCTGAAGGTCTCTTTTGTGGGAGGGGTGTGGTGCTAGGGAGATTGTATCCACAGCTTCTCAAGAGAAGGCAAGTGCTTTAGCACAGAGCTGCAGCCCCAGTCCTAGGTCTTCTGTTTGCATAATTTTTAAGGAGGTAAGATAGCTATTTATATGCCTGCCTGGTAAATTTCAAGAACTATTACTAAAAGAATAGAAACAAAGTATATATAATGGAAAGAAAAAATATTTTAAGGTCTTATTCATTCCCCACCCCAAAAGAATATAAGAAAAAGTATTTTAAAAAGTGAAAGGAAGAATGGGAATGTAGCTCAGTCAGGTAGACTGTGGCCAATGCCCTGGAAAAGGTGTGGGTTCAGTCCCCAAAACAGCATAAACTGGGCACACTGGCACATTCCTGTAATCCCAGTACTTAGGTGGAGCAGGAGGATGAGAAGTCCAAGGCCATCTTTGGCTGTACATGGAGTTTGAGACCAGATTGGTATACACATACCCTGCTCTTTAAATAAATAATAAATAAATATAAATGAAACAAAGAGCAAAAGTAAAAAAGACAACACTAAGATGATAGACATTTTAAAATCTGAATATAGACCACACAAACTCGGGGAAAAAAAAAAAAAAAACAGATGAAGTGAATACATTTTAAATCAATCATGTAAAGGTGCATATCTAAAAACAAAAGAAAAACAAACCCCCAAAACTCAATACCCAGAAAGATTAAAAGTGGAAGCATGGCTGGGCATTGGTGGTGCATGCCTTTAATCCCAGCACTCGGGAGGCAGAGGCAGGTGGATTTCTGTGAGTTCCAGGCCAGACTGGTCTCCAGAGCGAGTGCCAGGATAGGCTCCAAAGCTACACAGAGAAACCCTGTCTCAAAAAACAAAAACAAACAAAACAAACAAACAAAAAATGTGAAAGCATGGATCAAAAGAGAATCAAGGCAAATACTAATAAGAAAAAGCCTAGGTACTATGGTGCTATTCTTCACGGTCAACTTGACTGCATCTGGGATTAACAGGGTGTCTTATCTCTGTTCTAGTCCTGTGAAGAGACACCATGACTAAAGCAACTCTCATAAGAAAACATTTTATTCGGGAACTGGGATTGACATGTAAAACAATCTTGCTTACAGTTTCAGAGGTTTAGTTCATTATCATCATGGCAGGGAGTGTAAGAGAGACAGACAGATAAGAGACAGATAAAGATTTTCCTCAAAATCACTTAAAACATCAACTGAAGGAACAAGTAGCACAGTCTAAAGCCCTACCAAAAGAATTAGGATTGGGAGGCATGGTGGAGTACACTTGTAATACTAGCACTTGGGAGGCTGAGGCAAGTATAGAGAATAGCCTGGTCTATACAAGTTCCAAGCCAGTCTGGGCTACACAGTGAAACACTGTCTTAAGGAAAAAAAAAAAAAAAATAGAGGGAGATTTTATAGGTTTAAAGAGAAATCAGGCGCTAGGGAAATGTCTGGAGATCTACAAAGATAACACCAACTAACAATCTAAGCAACAGTGGAGAGGCTACCTTAAATGCCCTCCCCTGATAATGAGATTGATGACTAACTTATATGCCATCCTATAGCCTTCATCCAGCAGCTGATGGAAGTAGAAGCAGACACCTACAGATAAACTCTGAACTGAACTAGAATCCAGTTGCAGAGAAGAAGTGATGAGCAAAGGGGTCAAGACCAAGCTGGTGAAACCCACAGAAACAGCTGACCTGAACAAGGGAGAGCTCTTGGTCCCCAGACTGATAGCTGGGAAACCAGCATAGGACTGATCAAGACCCCATGAATGTGGGTGTCAGTGAGGAGACCTCAGAAATCTATGGGGCCTCTTCTAGTAGATCAGTATTTATCCCTAGCATTGGTGTGGATTTTTGAGAGTCCATTCCACATAGAGGGATACTCCCTGAGCCAAGACACACAGGGGTGGGCCTAGGCCCTATCACAAAGAATATAACAGACTCTGAAGACACCCCCCCCATGGAAGGCCTCATTCTCCCTGGGGAGCAGAAAGGGTATGGGATAGGTAGGGTGTTAGTTGGGGGGGGGGAGCAGGAGAGAAGGGGAGGGAGAGGGAACTGGGATTGACATGTAAAACAATCTTGTTTCTAATTCAAATAAAAAAATGAAGAAAAAACCCCACAAGTTATGATATATAAACCACAATATCACAACCCAATTAAGTTAGAAATTATTAAAGGAAAAATAAATATTGAATTTCATAGCCTGTAAGATACTATGATTATAATGTGTTAGTAATGTGGGTGGGGGGTAATATTAGAACTGAGTGAAGTATGGACACATTATCTCAATATTGAAAATTTAAGATGTATTTCAATATTATTTCTGAGACAAAGAAGAAATCACAGTGGTAATTTTAAAAACATAGTAGGAAATATAAAGCTGTATTTGAGAGCTGAAAGACTATCAATGAGTGCCTCTAATTGAAAAGACTGAAAATGAGTGAGTATGGATATCCCACAGGAGTTCATAACAATAAATACAAGAATAAACTTGAAAAAAGCGAAGGTGATCACTTTAAAGATATGAAACAGGTTGTTTTGATGCTTCATACACACCCTGGGGGCTTCCAGACTTTCACAGGAGATCTGAATCGTTCATGCAACTTTGATAACGAAGATTCCCACACTTTAAGTTTACTAAACCAGAATTAGTATGAAGCCCAGGAGTCCATATTATAAACAAACTCTCAGGTTATTTTGAATAAACTAGGGCGAGGGGGGGGGAGATCAGAAACTACTGCCCCAAGAGGCTAATGTGTCACCTTGCTACAAAAGCAACATTAAATGATATAGTTTGAAAACCCAAGAGAGCCTCTATACAGACCAACAAGAAAGCTAACAGAGCCCTTCCTAAGTATGATATAAAGACTAATCAAGGGAGACAGTTGAAATACCCACGTGGTAACAGCAAGAGTACCCAGGAGTACCAACTGGAGAGCTCATGAAACTGGCCCAGGTCTGATTCCTAACAGCAATGAACTTTGGGAAGCTTACACGGATGGTAAAAGATCCATGGCTTTTTAAAGTTCCTCCTCAGACCACTGATCCTCCCCATGCGCTGCTGTACCATGATGACATTTTTACATGTGCTCAGTGTTCCTAGGAACATCTGCAGCAGACAGATGTTGTGCCAAACTGCAAGACTGCATCAATACACTCTATTCAAAACATGTGGCTGGTTGCCAACACACCATATTGATTTTCCTAATAGACTGCACTTAACATCATTTCGCCCACGGGCTGGTTGGTCAAGCTGATTCAATCACTCTGGTGCCATTTCAGGATTTGAAAAGAGAAGAGCAAACATGACAAAGAACTTATCAGAATCTGTGGTAGTGCTTCTACCCCCACATCAGTCAAAATGAGCTGTAGCCAGGCCTATAACCCTGTCACAGCTGCGGTATTCTCTCAGTGCCTTTATAGCAGCTGTCCTCTTGGTTGTTTTCTCCCTTGCCTGCCTGTCAGAGAGCCCTGGTGCCCTACCCCATCAACATCTTTCTAAGCCCCTCTCTAACTTTCCAGCAGAGCTGTGCTCCTCCTTCATGCTGTCACGGCTCACCAGCAACAATCCTGAAGCACCTGCTGCCTCATTTGCCTAGAGATACAAAAGCTCAAACACTGAACTACTGCTTTATTACTTTATGACCTTGGACAAAAGTTCTTCATCTGTCAAGTTGTCCTTCCATCTGTAAAACAGGGGTCATAATAAATGATACACTATGGAACTGGTGAGAGGAATTTGTGAGATCATTAGAGGAAATCTGACACACTGTAGGCACTCAATGAAGAAGAGCTACACGTCAGGTGAATAGTGATCCAGTCAGTCTAGGGTCAAAGGCTACAGGGACACTAAATCTGGCAGGAAAGAGAAAGGCAAGCGCACTAAGAGCTTTGTCATAGCAACATGCTGAATAACCATTTGCACTGGGTAGCATTACAAGTGGCCAGAGAGACATGGCCAAAGAGAGATTTACACCGTGTGCACACTGGCTGACCTCTTATGCTTCACAGCTCCTGCCAGCAGCTTTGCCTGGGAGAACTTGTTCTTGGTTTCTATGGGTTTCACAGCCAGCTTCTTCTCGACTTCCTTATTTTCTGTAGAAATTCCAACCTTGTTGAGATTACTGTGAGTTACAGGTTAAGGGTCAGATTAAGCAAAAGGAAGAAATGCTACAAAGCAAAAGGTAAATCCAGTGGATAACAAATAGAGCCCACAAGCCCCCTTGGCAGAACTTCACAAGAACCTTCCTGCTTTGGCTTCCCATGTGGTTGGGATATAGGCTTAAACCACCAGATCCTGTGTGTATGTGCATATATGTATTTGAGTGCAGGCATGTCTGTGACTGTGTGCATGTGTGGATGTCAGGACAACCTCAGGATTTGTTTTTGAGACTTGTTTCATTAAGTAACCTCCTGCTTCAAACTCCTGAATGTGCCCTGCCCTGCTTATGATTTTTAAAATGGCCTTTGGACTCTTATGTCTGCAGACATCTCATCTAAAATCTTCTTAGTGGAAGTAATCTGAGGTACTGCACCAGCAGGACAAGCTGCTCCTCACGGTTGACAACTGAATGTCACTAATAGTCATGAGGACATTCTGCAAAACTCAATTTCACCCTTGGGAGGTGAGACTTATCTAAGGAAGTCATATATAATTTTTCAATTTCCTTTATATTCCTTAAGATCTTTGTTTTGTGGCTGGAATGATGATTCAGGGAGTAAACGGCCCTTGACACAGTGCTTGAGTTCAATATCTAGAACTCACATGGTTCTAGATATTGTTGTCCTCTGACTTTCCACACACACACACACACACACACACACACACACACACACACACACACACACACACACATACACATATATACTGGGGGTGGGGTTGTGGGAGGTAGGCTGACAGGCTGGACCTGATGACACAGGCCTATATTCCAGCTACCTGAGAGGGTAAGGCTACCTGAGAGGGTAAGGCAGGAGGATCTTAGAGTTAAGCTCTTCCCTGAGTTACAGACTGATCATGCCAGCCTGAGAAAGTTAAAAAGATCCTGTCTCACACTAAAAAGTAGAAAAGGGCTGGGAATGTTGGTTAGTGGTAGAGAGGTTGCCAAGCATATGCAAGGTCCTAGGTTCACTCCCTAGTATCATAAAAAGGGAGAGAAGCCCTAAGCAGAGCACTTGTCACATCATGTTCACCGCTAGCATCAGGTTTGTCACTCCTGCTGTTCTCCCCATTAGCTCCTTCCCTTCTATGCTCTTCTTCACAACTTACTGAGCACATAAATATTCCGACGTCGTCAGGATGCAATAATGCCTTCCTGCACAACAGTGACATCTAGTGCCCAAGAAATCTAAGAAGCAGCCTTTGAAAAACAGAAATCTAGTTACCAGACATAGGTCATCAGGCTTGGTGACAAATGTCTTTACCGACTGAGCCATCTTGCCAGTCCTAAATCTTCATTTTCTTAAAATCATGTTTAAGCCTGTGGGGACCTCACCATTCCCACCCCACAACCCCTGAGACACACACACACACACACACACACACACACAATGCACATTTCCAGGCAAATGTATAGAAGTCAGAAGATAACTTTCAGGAGTCAGTCTTTCTTTCTACTATATGGATCTCAGGAATCAAACTCAGGCCATCAGGTTCTAACTGCTGAGCCACCTTTTTAGCCTTAAGCAATAATTTTTCATTTTTATGAATGAAAGAGAGAAGAGACTTAATTTTCCTAGGGAAAAATGTCAAGATCATCAGCACCTTGTGGTTTTTATCTATAATTGTCACTAAGGCACAGAAACTCAAAAAGAAAAAAACAAATCTACTTATAAGTAGCAAAACATGAAAATAAGCACACCAAAACATACAAGTATTTATAACAAGACACAGATTTTAGAAAACCATTTAACTTTTCTTTAGGTTTTGTGAGACAGGGTTTCT
Organism: Cricetulus griseus; assembly: GCF_003668045.3. Taxonomy (NCBI): domain Eukaryota; kingdom Metazoa; phylum Chordata; class Mammalia; order Rodentia; family Cricetidae; genus Cricetulus; species Cricetulus griseus. Next base: position 170,820,008 of record NC_048596.1, read on the forward strand.
CTGTGTGGACCTGGCTATTCCCAAACTCAGAGATCCACCTGCCTCTGCCTCCCAAGTGGTGGGATTAAACATGTGTGCCGGCACTGACCCACTAGCTTTTCATTTTTTAAAGCAGAGAAAAGACCATCAAGATGGTCCAGCAGGTAAAGGCAGCTGCTGCCAAGCCTGCCGACCTGAGTGTGAGTCTACATGGTGGAAGGAGTGAACTGACTCCTACAAGTTGTCCTTTGACCCACCTTCATATGCATGCTCCTATTCTTCAACTAATAAATGGTTTTTAGCACTCAAGGAAAAGTTCTAACCTTTGACAGGAAGCGGGTACTAAATTTTTTATTCACATTCAAAGCAGGGTTTTTTTTCCTCCTTAAACTCTCTCACTCTGAAACAAACACATCTCAAAATTTTGGGGCTTTACTGTGTGTGTGTGTGTGTGTGTGTGTGTGTGTGTGTGTGTGTGTGTGTCTGTGTGTGTGTGTGTGTGTGTGTTGGGGGACATACACCTATATGTAGAGGCCATAGGAGAAAACATCAGGTATCTTTCCTCTATCATTTTCCACCTTATTCCTTTGAGATAGGGTCTCTCACTGAATGCTGTTTCATTCCAAAGCTAGTAACAGCCAGACCAGCTGGCCATCAAGCCCAAGAATATTCTGGTCTCACTGTCCCAAGCCAGCCATACCTGGTTTTTTCACATGGGTGTTGGGGAGTAGAACTCAAGTCTTCATGCCTGTACAGAGAGCACTTGGTACACCATCCACTGAACCATTTCCCCAGACGAACTTTTTTTTAAGTTTATTTTATGTGCATGAGTGTTTGTCTGCATATTTGTAGGTACACCATATGTGTGCAGCCATCTGTGGAGGTCAGAAGAAGGGCATAAGATCCCCTGGCACTGGAAACAGATGATTGTGCACTGTCAAATGGGTGCAAGAGCTAGTCAAAGACTGAGCCATCTCTTCATGCTCCAGATAAGGCATTTTTAATTATACAATTTTGGATATGTGTAATTTTGCTAAATATTAGCATAATCTGAATGAGTACTACTGTTACATGACACATCATAGCTCATTTGTATTCACAAGTATTGCATTATAGAATACACCGTGTCAAAGAGCAAAGCTAAGAGTCAGCATCTAATCTAGAGTGCCCATAAATAAATATCCAATCCCTCCAGTCCTGTCTCCACATATCTGGCTACTTGGATGTTTGGAATCAGTATTATATATCTGCAGCAAAGGACCTGCTTTCCTTCAGTCTTGCAAGACATCTTATCAGAGCTTTCCTAGTTTCCAACTAAAGCCAACACCTTGAAGCCTTTCCAATCCTCTACTACGGTGCCACCAAGCAGAAGGTTTCTTGTCCTTTCCTTCAAGTTAAAAAGGGAAGAGCATTTTACATTCCTAGCACTACTCTCTAGAATGTCCCTCTGGTGGACATTTATTTGTTAATCTGCCAACCTAAAATAAAACAATTTATATGAAAAGTATAATATATTTTCTTAGAGGAGAAAAGCCTGGTGTCTGAAACATGACACAGAAAGATCTGCCTATCTCCACAAATAGGCTCATAATAGTATTCTGGAACCCTTAGGGCAGAAGTGGAGGTTTAGAAGAGCCAATCTTGGGGCTGGAGAGATGACTCAAAGGTTAAGAGCACAGGCTGTTCTTCCAAAGATCCTGAGTTCAATTCCCAGCAACCACATGGTGGCTCACAGCCATCTGTAATGAGATTGGGTGCCCTCTTCTGGCCTGCAGACATACATACATACACTGTATACATAATAAATCTTAAAAAAAGAAAAGTCAATCTTAAATTTACAGTTGAAACTGAGGGTAACTTTGCATCAACTCCCAGCCTAGACTGTACCCAAATGCCACTAATGGAACCAAGACGGGCAGCCAGTACTTATCCTTCCAGTCCTGACATTAAGTTCCAGAGCATCTGCCCACATTTCCTCCCATGCAACTCTGTAGTGGATCTACTGTACACTCTCCGCAGGAAAACGCAAGCTAGCATAAATATAATCCTACCATCAAGCTGGGCATAGTGGCATATACCTTTAAGCCCTGGGGAGGCAGAGACAGATAGATTTCTGTATGTTAGGCGCCAGTGTGGTCTACATAGTGAATTCCAAGCCAAATAGGGATGCACACTGACTCTGTCCTACCACCAATTATCAATTCACAGATAAAGCCTGTTCAAATAGAACAGTGAGTTTACTCAACTTTTGACCCTGAAATATCCAAATAAGCTTCCTCACACCAGGGGAAAGTTACGATGGCCTATGGGTTATTCACTCATTTATATATTTATTGAAAATTTACTACGTTCCAGACACTGGGAAAAATTAGTCATTCTGGTTGTTACAGAACTTATTTTACATTCCAGCAGTAAAGAGAGAAAATGAGCCAAAGCAAACAAATGAAAATTTCCCCTATTTAAAACAAAATTATGGGGCTTTGGGTAGAGCTCAGTAGTAGAGCGTATGCTTAGAATGTGTAAGTCCCTGGATGCCACTCCAAGTACCACCAAATGGGATTACAGACAGCAATCAGGAGCTGCAACTACACAGGTGCTTAGGGAAAGGAGTGCAGAGCTGAGACCCTAAGCCATGAAACGCTAGCCTTGGGAAATCTGAGGGAAGAACACTCAGGTTGAGGAATCTATGAATTTGAGGACTTGAAATGGAATCCATGTGATGAGACAGGAACATAAAGGCCAGAGGCTAGAGTACAGTGGACATGAAGAAGAGTGTCTACAGATCTGCTCCAAGTCATGTAGAATCCAATTAAAGAATGCCGATATAAGCCAGGTATGGAGGTGCACGTCTTTAGTCCCAGCACTCAGGAGGCAAGGCATATATATCTCTGTGAGTTCAAGGCTAGCCTGGTCTACAAAGTGAGTTCTAGGCCAGTCAGAACTACATAGTGAGATCCTGTCTCAAAAGAAAAAAGCTGGGGATAAGAATAGAAATGGATACCAATTAGTAGTAACTCTAGCAATACAGAGAGTCCAGAGTGGCAAGACAGATTTAGATAGGTCTGGAGTGCCCTTGGTAAGCCATTTTGGCAGAGGCAAAGTAGAGAAGACCAAGAAGATGAGAAAAAGACTACACTATGGCATGAACTGAGAGTTCTTCATCAGCTACGTTAGATTTGGAGGTGCCTGTTAAGACATTCAAAGACATATGGTATACGTCTGTAATTCCAGCACTCAAGACACAGGAGGATCACAAGTTTCAGGCCAACCTGGTCTATGCAGTGAGACCATCTCAGGAATAGAGGGGAAAAGTTAGACGAGTAGATGCCTCCAACAAGGCAATATTAAGTCAAAGCAAAATGATCTTCTTCTCTCTCTGAGCCCACTGCAGGAATAGTTCTCAGGGTATGGGAAGACTGTCTACTCTTGCTAAAAACAAAAAGAAGAATGTTTCTCAACATGCCTTTTGAGGTCTGGTTAGATGGCTTAATGAATAAAAGCACTGTCTGGCAAGCACAAGGAGCCAAGTTCAAATCCCCAGCACTTGTGTAAAATCCAGGCATGGTACAGATAGGCAGACCCTAGGAGTTTACTGGCCAGCCAGCTTAGCCCAGCTTAGCTAGTGCAGCAGGACTTAGGTTCAGTGAGAAGTCCCATCTCAAGGGAATAGAGCAGGAAGTGAATGAGCAGGACACTGGACGTGATCATCTTTGATTTCAATAGGCATGTACTGTGCACACACATGCATACAAAAGACAATTCATGCCCTTTTAAATCTCAGGAGCCAATTTCTCCCCAGTGAGGTTGGCTTGCATTGCACATCTAAGTCTAACACTACAAGGCAAGAATATCCTGCTAGAAACTATGAGAATTTATGCCTGGAAAATGTAGTCTTCTGAACAACAAACTGAACATGCAGCACACCCCACTGATCACAGCCAGTCACTCACTCAGAGTCATGGGGACATTGGTGTCGACAGACTGAAAGGACTACAGGGACATTGGTGCTGAAAGACTGAAAGGACTATTGCCAACAGACCGTAAGGACTAGGTAGAAGGCTGCTTTCTATCCATGAGAAAAGCGTGTCACTTCTATCCAAGCACAAAGGATATTCTGTACTCCTTCAGCTCCTCCAGCTCTTCTTCTCGTCGCTGCTTTTCTAGGAGTTCCTGCTGCCGAGAAACCTCATCAAGGAAGTTGGTCTCATCTTCGTCTAAACCTCTTACCATGTTTTCTGAGAAAGTAATTGAACAAGGGATACAAAGAAGACTAAGAAAAAAAAAGTCTTCTCTGACTTTTCCTTTCCTACATTAAAAAAAAAATTATTATGATGTGTGTATACATGAGTACCATGGCACACACTTAAAAGCCAGGGGACAGCCCTCTGGAGTCAATTCTCTCCTTCCAACTGTGGGATCTGGGGATCAACTCATGTTGTCAGCTGGCACAGCAAGCCCTTGTACCACTGAGCCACACTGCTGGCCCTTTTCCTTTTAAATAAGCAGCAGATTCTTCAGGCAATTAAAAGAAAGAACCATTAAACACCATTGCTCTTTTATAAATAGCATGGCATAAAGTCAAAGTATTCCCCCTATTACTAGATATTAGCATAGAACTCAAATGGTATCTGAAGCAAGAAGTAAAAATGTCCACTGTGTCTTAGAAAGCAGAAGACTGTCTTTTTTCTACCAGCCTACCTTCTGGAGGCTGGATAATCAAGACAATTCTATTGCTAGTAACAAAGATGGTTTCATGAAGCCAAAGTGCATCAAAAGGCTCAGTGAATCCCTCAAATGTGAACTTTCCGGGGCTTACTGAATTTGAACTGCTCCTCATATTCCTGCTGCTTCCTGTCTTTTTGTTCCTGTAGCCGTTCATACAGAGACCGGGGGTCATAAGCCTCCTCTGGACATTCTAAAAGGAAGACAAGATAAAGGAGACACAGAATTTAGGTTGTTTTATATTATTTTGGAATCACAAAGAGCTGGAAAAATATTTAAGTCTATACACATGGTCCAAGGATGAAAATATCAAAAATAGCACAAAATCCATAGCTTCCCTTTGCACCTCAGTCAGAAAGAGGCAGGTCATTTTCAAAGGCAACTATTAATGCCACGGTGCTAACCAGATGAGCAGCCAGTGCAAACCTATTAGCAGCATCCTCAGTTCAAACTGTGCCTCCTCCACCTGTAACAACGGAAGAAACTAGCAGAGTCTCCTGGAAGGCACTGGTGCAGAGAAGAGGGCAAATATAGAGTACTCCGGTTCTGCTGTGGAAACTTCAGATAGGTTACTTCACCCTGTGAGCCCCAGTTCCTAAACTTGAGAGGACAATTAGCACATTCTTGGCAGGATTTTTACCAGGATTAAAGAGTTAAAGAGTGGCTGGAGAGTTGGTTCAGTGGTTAAGAGCACTGGCGGCTCTTCCAGAAGACCCAAGTTCAATTCCCAGCATCCACATGGCTTACAACTGCTAACTCCAGTTCCAGAGACCTGACAACACCTTCACACAGACATTCATGTAGGCAAAACAACAACATACATAAAAGCAAACAAGTAAATCATTAGGAAAAAAGAGTTAAATGAGTGAGTGTACAACTCTAGGTCTATATACCTTGTGGATCTTCTGGTTTTCGGACTTTCTCCCACTCTTCTTGCCTCCTTTTGCGCCGTTCATCTAGTTCTGCCTCAGACACAAACCTCTTTTTGATGACGAGGTTACCATCATCCCCTCCATCCATAATGGATAGTCTACAGGGGGAAAAAAACTATACTGTTTTGAAGAATTACAATTAAAATTCTGAAGAGAAGGGCTGGGGATGTAGCTCAGTTGGTAAAGTGTTTGCCTATCATGCATGAAGCCCTGGGCTCTGTAACATGCCTGCACTCCTCATGCACTGGTGTAAAAGTACACATCTGTACTCCTCATGCACTGGGTGCAGTAGTACACTTCTATACTCCTTGAACATGAGAAGTGGAGCCTTTCAGGTGGAGGCTATCCTGGCTTATCAGCCAGTAACATCTGTGTTTTCCAGTCCTCGAGAGGTTCTGGAATCATCCTTTTGACACAGTGTTCCATAGTATGTCACACTGAAGGCATTTCTCTGTCCCAGCACTCTAGACAAACTGGCCTTCTGGGCACCCCACTTTGTAGCTGTAGTATTTGTCAGTGCACCTTCTTTCAGTTATTTCAAGAGCACGACACTATCCTGATTTACCTGTTCTTGTTTCCAAAGCAGATTTTAATGGAGAATCTCAGGTACTCAAGGAGTCTTAGTCAAGTCCAGTCTGTACAGCAGGGATGTGATAGACCTAGGTACACAAAACATGAGTGTAAGGAGCCAGACTCCCCAAACTTGAGCTCAACACTCTGATATTAGCCAGCTGCTGCTATCTACACTGCCCTTCTTCCCTGTGAAGCAATAGCCATATCTGCCACCCAGGACTCTGACTCCTTTCCTTCTTTCTGTTTTTGGTTTCTGAGAGGGTTTCTCTGTGTATCCCAGGCTGTCCTGGAACTTGCTCTGTAGACCAGGCTGGCCTCAAACTCAACAGATCTGATGGCCTCTGCCTCCTGAGTGTTGGGATTAAAAACTTGTGCCAAACAGGTGACTGCAAGTCTTTCTTATTCCTACAATTCAAGCCTGTTATTCACATGCTGATGTAGAAGATATCAAACCTCCTTTCTACTCATTCTTTCCTGAACTCTTCAGAGAAGTAAGTAGAAAGAAATAAAGATAGGAAGGACTTATTCCTTTTCAAAGTTAACATTTTGGAGCTGGAGCTGAGGATGTAGCAATGGTATACCAACTGCCTCGCATGAGCAAGCCTTGGGTTGCTGGCTTTTTTTTTCCCCTGAAGAATTATGGAATTAAACATCTACTCTGGCATTTTTTGTGCTATCTACAACATTACTACCTACCAAAGAGACACAAGCTCAACCTAATGTCTATTCCAAGATGACCTTTAACAACCCAAATAGTAGTTGATTAGAAAATAAGTCTGGGGCTAAAGACATGACTCAGTGATTAACAGCACTGACTCCTCTTCCAGAGGTTCAGGGTTCAATTCCCAGTCCCTACATTTTGGTTTACAACTGTCTGTAATACTAGTCCCAGGGGATCTGACACCTTTTTATGGCTTCTTTGGGAACCAGGCATACATGTGTTACATAGACATACATGTAGGCAAAACACCCATACACGTAAAATAAAAAAAATTAAAGTCTACATCTCAAAAAAAGCAACAATTCTGAAGCTTTTACCATGTGTTATATACTTCTGATGTCCATTATCAAATTTATATGCAAACAGAACCTATGAGAAATACTCTATAGATGAAGTTGAAGCCCAGTTGTTCAAAGTATCTACATACCAAATGATAAAGCTGAGAATCAAATCCAAGTCTGACATCTATTTTTTTGTATTCTCAGCTAGATGTGGTGGCACATGATTGTAATCCCAACACTCAAGAAGACTGAGACTGAGGCAGGAAGATCATGAGTTTAAGATGAGCCTGGAAAACACAGCAAGTTAAGGCTAGCCTGAGCTATATAATCACACACACACACACACACACACACACACACACACACCCTCATTCTTACCTACTTCATCATATTCCTCCCCAGAAGCCACATAATCTCAGTTAAAACAAAGACATGGCTGGACATGGTGACCAATACCTGTAATCTCAGCACTCGAGATAAGGGCAGAAAGATGGGTTAGAGGTTAATCTGTACTATACAGTGAGACCTTGTTTCAAAAGACTAAGGGCTGATGTCTATTCTATTGCTATGAAAAATACTATTCTATTGCTATGAAAAAAAAACCCAGCATGATCAAGGCAAGTGATAGAAGGTTTTGATTTGGGGCACAGGGCTCATGAAGGTTAGAGCCCATGACCATCAGGGCAGGAAGCATGGCAACAGACAGGCAGGCATGGTGCTAAGGCAGTAGCTAGAGAACCTACATCTTGATCCACAAGCACAAGGCGGAAAGAGAGCTAACTGGGAATGGAGAAGGGCTTTTAAAACCTCAAATCTCACCCCCAGTGACACACCTCCTAATCCTTTCCAAACAGTTCTATCAACTGTTGGAAACCAAGCATTCAAATATATGAGCCTGTGGAAACCATTCTCATTGTAACCACCACAGTTGGGAATGTAGCTCAGTGTACTAGGCTCTGGCTTCATTGCCCAGCATGGGGGGAGACACATGAGAAAAGAAGGGCATGTCAATTTCAGCTATTTTTTCTATATCAAATTTGAGTGCTGAGAAGGCAATGTTTTTGTTTAGTAAAGATCAAAAATGGAATCTGGGCAATAAACCCAAACATTCGAAACAGGATCTCAGCTTGAATCCTACTGTTGAGGTTTAGTTCAATGTAAGAAATGAGAATTGTGAAAATTACTAGAAAGAAAACTAAGTCAGCTGAGGGAAGCTTTTACCCCCACCCTGGCCCACACTGCAGCTTTTTCTGATGTAGCAGCACCCAATGCCTCCAGCAAGATGCTAGGACACAAGCAGGACTGCTCCGCCTCTGTGATTCTGCAAAATTCCTCAAGCTCTTCAGAGCAATCTCTTAGGAAACAAGAGCCAACAGCTTACAAAATGTCCCCAGCAGAGAATGTGAGCTACGCAGGCTCTGGTGGAATGGGAGACCCTTGCTTCTCCCTGCTTCCCCGTTTCTATTATCTGCTGAAGCACTCCCTTCCCAGCCTGTATATCCTTCCCCTACTCCTATTTCATAGTGAATAACTCACAACAGGACAGGTCCTTACAGCCACCACCTGGCATCAGAATCCATCACATACACCAAGGAGAGAAGCAACAATTTCTATTTTAGACCTTCAAGATGGGTCACTGCATGCCCTTTCCAGGCAGCCAACTCTCAAACTTACACTTCTTGCTCTTAAGTCTGTTCTATGAATGCCACACATAAATCTAATCCATCAAGATGAATCTTTTCCAAGAGGATAGTGCTTCAATTATAGGAAGGTAACTCGTAACTTGCTACTTTCCCAAGGCACACATCCAGTATTTTAATTCTACAAGATGGACAGAAATGTATTTCCAAGCAGTGAACTTGCCTGGTTTGATGGCACATGTATGTCTGTAATTCCAGCACTTGAGGTAGATACAGGAGGATCAAGAGTTTAAGGCCAGCCTAGGACATATGAGACATACCTCAACCAGGCCAGCCAAATGCCTCAGACGGTAAACGTGTCTGCGGCCAAGTCTGATGACCCGAGAATCCACATGGTGGAAGGAAAAAAGAACTCCTGCAAACGGTTCTCTGTACATATGAGTGCATCTACAAAGACACACATTTTAAAAAGCAATAATGAATGAGTAGCTAATTTCTCTGTATTCTGTATAATATTCAGACTATTTCCTCTCCAAAAAACATTCAGATCTTTCAAAGATTACAATCCTCTTTTACAGTCAGTAACTACAAACATGGGTGTGGTAGCTCACACCTGTAATCCCAGCACTAGGGAGGCTGAAGTGGAAAGACCTTAAGTTCCAGGTTTCAAAATAAATAAATAAGAATGCAAAGCAAGCTTGTTTAATTTTAGATATCTTTCAATATAATCTACTCAATTTCAACTGATCAACAGCAAGTATCTTCTGTTGTGCTCTTCTTATTAAAGTGGCACAGGCAATGATAAAGACTATGGACTCTGACAGCAAGAGAAATAAGTTCAAAAGTTGGTTCTACCAGGGTAAGAACTTGGTATGACACTGGGCAAATCACTTCATTCCTCTGAGCCTTGATGTCTTTATCCATGGGTCACACACACCAAAAGTGATCAAGACAGCACTGTACAACATAAAGTCTTTGTGTAGGAAAACAGGACAATTCATGCAGAGAACCTGGCACAGTCTTTGGCACATCTCAAGATGCTTTGAAAGGCTTCCTGCTACCACCTAGGCAGGGTCAGCAGTGAGAGAAATGTGTATACTCAAGAATGGGAAGAAATCAGTCATAAACAAATATGACCTTTAAATGGAAAAGGCACCACATCAAACTGAGAAGTTAGAAAATACATATAACTTTAAGGTGCACATATCTAATTCTCTCTACATGTAAGTTGTTAATTTACTATTTGTCCAACACTGTACTAGACTTTATGAAGTACACAAGAAAATGCAAGGTCAATAATATTGCACTTAAACTAGATAGTATGATAGATACATAATAAACCACTAAAGTGAACAGTACAGGCAGATTAGGTACTGCAGGACACACGTATGAATGGATGGTTTCCCAGGATCAAGCCTTGAATGTGCACATAGGTTCTTTTTCATTCTTTATACCTTTATATCCCACCTGTCACCTAATTCTGTTGTTTTTGTTTGTTTGTTTGTTTGTTTTTTACCTCACAATGACCTATTCTTAATCTATTCTTTTTGTGGGAGGTGGGCCCCTTTCTTTCTAATTCTTTTTCAGGGTTCCATCTTGCATGGGATACTTTACAAGTATTCTACAGGTAGTTTCTATTCTAGCCTCCTTTCAATTCATTCTTCCCATTATCAATCTAATGGTCCTTCTAAAAGGTAAATCTGCCTGTTACTGTCCACTTAAAATGCCAGTTTATCATTAACACACACACACACACACACACACACACACACACACACACACACACACTCTAGAATGAAAATCAAAATGTTAAATGACATTGACACAAATAGCTCTTGTGGGTGAAATTACCCTGGGGTAGAAAAACACTTCTGTCAGAGTAAAGTCAATTTTCACTGTGTGATCCTCTCGACTGTCTCACACCCCCACCCCCCCGTCTCCCTAACTTAATTTACAATAATCCCAACACATATGGCACTGCAGAGCCACATTGTATATCTCACAACCTGTCTCATTCGATGCAGACCTTGGCCAGGTTGTTGCCTCTACCTTGCTTCATCTTTGAACCTCATGTGAACTTCTCCTCTGAAATGAAGATCCCCATCTCTAAGAAGCTCCCATGTCCTAGAGTAGTGGATGTGTATTTCTTTCCTGTGTCCCTTTAAAACATTTAAAACTCTAGATATCACCCATTAACTATGCTTAACCACTGCTGAATGTTCCAACAGCCCTTTACCAACACTGCCTGTCAGCACAGTGAGGAGCATATGTCAGTGTTTACTGAATAAACCAACCACTAGGAGGAACTAGAGTCTGAGCAGGGAAAAATGAATTCATTAAATATTCCCAAATACTGTTCAATGTTAAGTTAGGCAACAGTGGCCATGACTCAAGGGCTTACTGCAGTTTCAGTGTTTCAAGGAATTTTGTTCAAATATCAGACAACTTTGGGCAACAGGAAACACAGAACCAATATTGAAACAACTTTCTTTGCTATACAATTGAAACCATCTTTCAAAAAACAACTCTTGCTATGTTCCTTTTATTCAGTGGTTCTCAACCTGTGGGTTATGACCCCTTTGACAAAGTACTGTCTCCAAAAATATTTAATTACAATTCATAACAGTAGCAAAACTACAGTTATAAAGCAAATAACAAAAGTAATTTTAGGGTTGGGAGTCACCAGAACATGAGGGGAAAAAAAAATGTGTGTGTGTGTGTGTGTGTGTGTGTGTGTGTGTGTGTGTGTGTGTGTGTGTTTCAAGGCAGGGTTTCTCTGTATAGCCTTGGCTGTCCTAGAACTCACTCTGTAGATCAGGCAGGCCTCAAACTTACAGAGATCCACTTGCCTCTGCCTCCCCAGTGCTGGGATTAAAGGTGTGAGCCAACACCACTTGGCGAGGAACTGTTTTAAAGGGCTGCAGCATTAGGAAGGTTGAGAACTACTGCAACTGATTAAAAATACTTGTATTGGGTCCCCACCGAGATGGCTTAGTGGGTAAAAGAGCTTGGCGTGCAAGCCTGACCACCTGAGCTTGATTTTTTAGAATTCAGAGGGAAAGAAAACCAAACTCCTGGAGTTGTCCTCTGACTTCCACATGTGTTCAATGGCATCTGCACCCTTACACTCACACATACATACCCCCCACAACTAAATGACAATATTTAAAGTTTTTTAATAAAAAACTTGCATTGAGAAATGGACATTCTTCTTCAGAGTCCACACTAGCTGTTTATTCTGCAGTACCCACAATGTACTAACCCTCTTCTGAACTACAAAATTTAGGGATTTAGACTACACTGACTTCCAATTCCTATTGCTTAGCCAAATTTTCACAAATTATACTTCCCCTCCCCTTTTGTTTGCTAAAATAATGATAGAGCCCAAGGTTATGGAGATCTAACTATCGATATCAACAAAGAACACAAAGGATTTATTGGAAGGCTTCTTTGGTTGAACCTTCCTGGTTCAATTTTAGGAAGACTAAATAAACCAGGTGTGGTGGCACACACCTTTATTGCCAGATGCATTCAGGAGGCAGAGGCAGAGGCAGAAGCAGAAGGATCTCTGTGAGTTCCAGGTTAGCCTTGTCTGCATGATGAATTCTTGAATTCTAGGAAAGCCAAGGCTAAGCAGAGAGACTGGATCAAGGAAGAGAGGAAGAAGGAGGGAGGGAGGGAAGGGAAAAGAAGAGAGAGAGAGGGAGAGAGAGATTAAATAAGGTCAACTTTCATTTACTTACCCAGGTTTTGTTTTTTAAGGTCCTTAAGTTCAACTATGAAACCAAATACTTTCTCCCCCAGTGCTGATCAAACCTAGAGCAACTTACAAGCTAGGTAGGCAAGCGCACTATGGCTGAACTACATACCCAGCCCAACATATTTTTTAAAGAAATACTAAATATTCTTCTATATGGATTTTGTAGAAAACCAAAGTCACTTTGTTTAAACTCTAAAAAGTTTAAAGGATTGAAACGTTTGAGGCCAACCTGGTTTGTTATATAATGAGACTTCTGTCTCCAAAAACAGCCATGGCTTACAAATTTGTTTAACAGCCAAAAAACAAAGATGTTTCAAGGCATAGTAACTGTTATACACTGCACTACTGTGTTCTACTGGAGACTGTATTTAACTTCCAGGCTGGTGAAACAAAATAGGTGGTGTCTTAAATAGAATATTCTGCAAATTCTAAAATACACAACTTACAAAGTAATTGCTACCCTAGAATTGAAAAATTAGTCTACTTAACTAGTGCCATGATGCAAGTTAATGGGATTTGTTTTCATATGGAGTTGAATTTTGTGATGGCAGACTAAGTTTACATCATGCTGGCTATCCTAGCCTTCTAAAATTAGACCCTATATGTAGAAATATACTCAGGGAATCAGATTTCTATGTTATAAGAGTTTGTTTAGGATAGCAAAAATAAGCCAACCCATTTTGTTTTGTCAGTTGACTGATTTTCAATATTTTTGCCCTAGGATGTAAGTCTCCCTGTACTTCAAAACATAAAAATGGAGAGATGACACAGTAGCTAAGAGCATTTGCTGTGCAGTCACAGTTTGGATCCCATGTTTCAAGTAACAAGCATACTTCTATAACCCAAGCTCTGACAGGATGGAGACAAGAGGCTAGCTGAGACTTGCTAGCTGGCAACCAATCTGCAAAAACCCAAGTCCCAGGTTCAGAGAGAGACTCTGTAGCAAAGGAATAGACAACAGAGCAATAGACTATACCCAGCACCCTCATGCACCCTTCATGTTAACACACAGACAAGTATGAGCAAGGGCGTGGGCAAGTGCATGTGTGCACGAACACACACCCCTAGATTCTTTTTTTTTTTTAAAGAAAAACACAAGATAGAACTTAGAGCAAGTTACCTGCAAGATAGCCCAACTAAACTTCCGAAAAGAAAAGACTACTTTCTGGTCAAAAGGCACTGCTACCAAGCAATAGTAATTTAGATCTAAGCCAACTTTTCCTTATTATAAAACTTCTTCAGAGAAAGACAATTAATTAACAAAGAACTCTGCTAATACTTATTACCAGTTAAAGCAATCAGTGGGCAAAGTAAAATCAATCTTCTAACACTGAAGCTTATTAATAATGTACTACAGTAGCAAGAGATCCAATGAATCAAAATGAGATTACAGCATAAGCATCTTAATCTATATTTAAGACGTGTATTAGAAAGGGCAGTTTTCTAATAAATTTTGAAGCATCAAAGAAACATGTAAACATTCACTTCTATATCAAATATTTAATTATTTAATGTATTTACACACACACACACACACACACTTTTTCACAGTACAAGGTAGAAATCTCTTCTTATACACATCTAATTCATCTCCTTACACTAAAGGGAAAAGGAAAACTAATTTAAATATTTGCTCCTTTAGCTGGTATTCCGCTCTCTATTTCACACTTTAACTCTCAGAATATAAACAATCCCTCACTGTGTGTGATTCTAATTTTACTTGTATTTTGCTACATACTGTAACAAGTGAATGCAAAGCAACTACTTTATCTGGAACTCAGGGAAATCAAAACAGCAGTATCTTTTGATCCTGTCACTACAGTCCAAGGCCCTCCCCCAAATCAGGAAGACGACACAATTACATTAAAATTTTCCGAATTAGTCTTCAGCATGGTATCTTTCTGAGAAATGTTCAAGGGTAGCTTTTTTCTAAACAATTTTAGCATTTGGGTTGCCTTTAGACCCAACCCACACACCAAATCCTATCCCATCTTCTGCACACCCATCCTTAACACTACAATCAAACTGAAAAAAGGAATGGGCCTGGTTGATACTAGTGGCAAAAAGCTAACCAAGCCAACTTTTAAAAGTTGTTTTATGTTTTATTTTGTTTTTTTTTGAAATAGAATCTCACTATGTAACCTTGGCTGGCCTGGAATTTGATAAACATACCAGAGTGGCTTCAAACTCAGGGATCTCCCTACCTCTAAATAAAGGCCCATCACTTCCCACCCAAGCCAGCCAGTTTGTTTGTTTGTTTGTTTGTTTGTTTTGTTTTGTTTTTTTAGGCAAATCTTCTCAAGGCACAGTGCTAGGTACTAAATAGGAGCAGTGCTAGGTACTAAATAGTCATGCAATAAGGTAATGAGTGTGGCACACAGCAATTTAAGGAGAAGTAGGACACAGTTAATGCCGTAAGAGTAGGAGCTAAGCACTAAGTACCCACTCATCCTTTTGGTGTTTTTGAGACAGGGTTTCTCTGTGTATAACTCGATCTGTAGACCAGGCTGGCCTCAAACTCTGAGACCCGCCTGCCACTGCCCCCCCCCCCAGTGCTGGGATCAAAGGTGTGCATCACCACACCCAGCTTAAACACTAATTCTTGTAGGCAGACTAGTACAAGGCACCAGGCAGGGAAGTCTAATTTTTATAGTTGCTGTGACACTGAATAATGAAAATATTGGACATTTTATGTAGAAATATCATCTTTCACTTAAGTGTACAGTAAATCATAAACTTCACATTCCAATATGAGAATCAAGGGGCAAGAGGCTTTCTTCTCTAGAGAAGATGGACTAAATATTATAACCTGTCCTCTACTTTTATGCTTAAAAAGCTGGAAATGTAATAATAGTAACAATAATATGGGCTGAAAGATGAATCAATGAATAAAATGTCTGTCAACTAAGCATGAAAATCTCAGTTTGAAGCTCCAGAACCCACATAAACACAGGACACTGGAGCTGTTTCAGTGTTCCCTCCTAGATATAGGAGGCAGAGACAGGAAAATCCCCAGAAGCTATGGGCAGCTAGCCAGACAAATGTGATGTTAAACAACTAGAGTCCCTGTCTCAAACAAGATGAAAGTCAAGGTCAGGAGAGATGGCTCAGCAGTTAAGAGGACATGCTGCTTTTCCACAGGATGAATTCAGTTCCAGGCCGAATACAGGCTCATGATTGCTGTAACTCGACCACCAGGGGTCTGGTGCCCTCTTCTTGCTTCCTTGTGCACCTGTATACACATGGTACACACACACACACACACACACACACACACACACACACACACACACAAAATAAATCTTAGAATAAAAATAAAGGTAAGAGGATCAATACCCAAAGTTGTTCTGATACAGCATGCAATGTAGTGTATAAATCTACACATACACATCAAACACATCACAAGCAAAAGTAAACTAATAGTTAAATCAAAAAGCCAAAAAGATGGCAAAGACTTTGCACAAAATCTAGAAGGTGAAAACCTAAAATTAAACCCAAGATTCAAGTAGATTTCTTTCAATCTAAGGATTTCTCTGACCACAAAGATTTACTATAGTAATTCTATAATGAGGCAACAGAACTGTCAAAGCTGCTCACAGGGTGTGTTGATAACCATTTCCATACCCATCTTAATCTGGTACCCAAAGAACTACCTTGAAAGGAAAGGGAAGATAGCAAGAGAAACAGATCCATGGATATTAAATACATGGACCACAAGACAAATATGCTTATAATGTTTAAAATAAAAACCAAGCCTTGAAAATAACAGCAAAAAAAAATATGAAACTTTCTTTAAAGTGACAAGAGAAAACAAAAACTTCAGGAACTAAAACTACAATAACTGAATTTAAGATGTCTGTGTTTAAGAGGGGCACAGTGGTACACTCATTTATTCCTAGCACTGGGGATGCAAAAGCAGATGGCTCTCTGGCCAGCTTGATTTATATAGCCAGTTCCAGGATAGCCTGGACTAAATAGGAAGACCCTGTTTCAAAAAAACAAAACGAAATGAAAAAGATGTGTTTAATAACAATGTAGGAACAGAAGAGAATTAATGAAGAAATTACCAAGTCTGGAAGGATGAGGCAGAAAGATCTTGAGTTCTAGGCCAGCTTGGGCCACAAAGCAATATCCTATCTCAAAAAAAGGACAAAAGCAAGCAAACAAACAAAAACAGCCTAATGGAGATACAGGGTGAAAATGTCTATGGAAGTCAGTAAAGAAACAGTATCGCCTGGCGTTGGTGGCACATGCCTTTAATCCCAGCACTCGGGAGGCAGAGGTAGGTGGATCTCTGTGAGTTCAAGACCAGCCTGGTTTACAAGAGCTAGTTCCAGGACAGCCTCCAAAGCCACAGAGAAACCCTCTCTCAAAAAGCCAAAAAAAAAAAAAGAAAGAAAGAAAGAAAGAAAAGAAAAAAGAAACAGTATCAAAGAAGCAATATAGAAAATATAAGTGACTATAACTTTACAGGTCAAAAGTCTACTTAACATTGACAAATATAGTAGCATACACCTATAATTTCAACGCTGGACAGAAAAAAAAAAAACCACAGGGGCCCAAGGTTATTTTTCAGTACATATCAAATCCAAGGCCAGCCTGGCCACAAGACCATCTAAAAACAACAATCAAAACAGTTAAATACCAAGACAATTGAAAGAAAACAACTCGAAGTTTGAAGCATTATACCTGAAAACACAAAACAAAGCTGAAACACTCTTAAAAGCACTTCTGGGTGAAAGTGGTCATATTTAAGAATGAAGAAAAGGGACTGGAGGGATGGCTCAATGGTAAAGAACACTAGCTGGTCTTCCAAGGGTCCTGAGTTCAATTCCCAGCAACCACATGGATGGTTCACAACCATCTGTAATGAGATCTGGTGACCTTTTCTGGCCTGCAGGGATACATGCAGACAGAACACTGTATACATAATAAATCTTAAAAAATAAATAAATGAAGACAAGTATGTCAAAAAGGTGAACATACTAAAACTGCTTAAGCTTGCTGTCCTAAAGGCATTTTACACTATAACCAAACTTAAAATTGAACCATGCTGTTCAATTACTTCACTGTCAAAATATGGATGGCTTTCAATTTCTGAAGCAGAAGATTGCCTCTAAGCAAACGTTCACATCCTTGGATGGTGACAATGAAGGGTGACAACCAGGTAAATGTTTTTTGCATAATTCTTCCTTTTTAAAATCCAGTTTTTCCTCTTAAATGCATTAAGACTTCAACTTCAAAAGGTAACTGGGCCGTCCTACTTTCAAACTCCTTAAGATATTATTCATAGCTTATCTTAGGACCTAATCGAAATACACAAGCTGTCTTTTTTTTTTCAACTCAATTCCTTCTATCAAAGAGAACTCTACAGATGCCTTTCAAACATTTCAGAAACAGTACCCTCCAAACCACTTTTGTTTATCCTGCTTTGTTTTCTGACAGAGTCTTGCTATGAAGGTCAGGCTGGTCTCCAACTGACCCCCCTCCCCTGACCCCTCCCCAGCCTCCATGGACCTAGAATTTCAGGATCACTAAGTTCGTCCAAATCATTTTATGGTGTCTCTGGGGACACATCAATAAATCAATTAACCAATAAAACCTGTTTTACGGGTTTACACACAAGAAGTCTCCGTAAATCCTAAGCAACAGGTTCATATCAGCCTTTGTGGCCCCACTCTAGACTTAACCAGTCAGACTACCTAAGAGGTGAGGTACAAGATCTGAATTTGAAAACCTTGTTTTCCTCTAAGAAGCCCTTACTTCTACGTGGATTGACATTCCAAGAGGCACCAACTCTCAAATAAGACATTTCAACTATCAGTCTTACTTCTAATGGGTACACCGTTGTGTTTCCTATTAGAAGAGAACGACAGGGGCACAGCGACTGGAACATGGTACGTAACAAATGTGTTTCCCATCCTGCAATTACACTCTGGTATTCAACGATTCTCAAAATCAGGCATGCCACGTTTTCTAAGGAGCGTAGTGTTGTTCCGAGTGGAACAGAGGCGGCTGCTTACTTGAGGCCTGGATGGTTCCAGTTAGCAGAAAAGTGCTGAAAGCAGTAAGAGGCCCGACAGTTCTGGCGAGCAAGAAGGGGTCGGAACCTCCCACCGCGACCGCACGCCGTCCCGCAGGCTCCCGCGGCTCCGGAGGCTCAGGGTGGCCACCACAAACTCCCAGCCCAGGACACTCAGGACACCGGGCACGGGCAAGGACGTAGACTGAAGACAAGCCTGGGCCCTAACCCTAACTCCGGCCGTAGTTCACCCACGCCTCGGCCACGAAGAAGCCTGGTTTCGCCTACCGGCGCGGACCCAGGCCGCACTCACCTACCAGAGCGCGGGAGGCGAGCCTCCCTCACCCCCGCGGCGTCTAAGTCAAACCGCCGCCGCCGCCGCCAAGGCCACTCGCTCTTAAAAAAATAGGAAAGAAAGAGAGAAAGAACAACGGCTTCAAGCAAGCAACCAGACTTTGCTTTTGTATTCCTTTTGACCCTTCGGGGCTTCCTGTTCCTCACCGCCACAACAAATTCCCACCCCGCTTCCGGCAGCGTAGACCAATCAACAGCTCCCTCCCTCCCGGAGCGCCTCGTGGAAATCCGGTGCTCCAACACCGGATGGAGAGATTTGATTGGGCCCTTCGCCCTTCGGCAAGGGGATTAGCCAGTTCATTCCAGGGTGGCGGGCCGAACCGCGGGTTCACGTGACACAAGCTTCGGCATATGATTGGCTGCTGGGGAGAGGGATTGCCACCGAGGAAGGGGCGTTTCCTAGGGGACTGAGGGAGGAGGGCCCGGGCGGTGCGAAGCGGGGGTGGGCCCCTGCGCGTAATGGCAGTGCCGTGTCCTCGCGTCCATCTTTACCGCTCTCCTGGACCTGTCACAAAGGAGTCGCGCCGCTGTCGGTGTCCCCTCCCTCCGGTGGGCCCGGTAGCTAGTGAAAGTCAGTGCCACAGCCCAACCTCGCTGCTCTGGGAAGCCCCTTGGAGACGTGGCCCGGGAGGGAGCCTACGGGCTAGGGACGTCTATGAGGGAAGGGAACAGCCGCTAGAGCCTGGGTCGGAGAGACCGGACTGGGGCCGCGGCCGGCTCCGGGCAGGGGTCTGGGAGAAGGTGGCGCTGGGCAGAGCCTGGGAAGCAGCCGGAACGTTCTCCTCCGAGGCCCGCGCTGGAGGCGCCTGAAGCGGTTCCTGGAAGAGGGTGTTCCCCTTTGAGAAATCTTGACTGGAGGAGGTCCTGGGGTCACCCTTCCGAGGAGACTGCGGCTAACCGGGCCCAGGTGAGAGGCAGGTACCCCCTGGGGAGGCTCCGGCTGTGGAGGGTCGTCGGTCCTGGCTGCTCGGAGCAAGAGGGGTCGAGGGGCGCCCGCCGTGGGCGGGGGAGGGGGGCTTTCTTTCAGGGAGTTTGAGTTTCAGTGGGAAGCAGACTTCCCCTGGGGAGGTCTGGTGGTATCTTGGGGTGGAGAGTTCTACGTGGTGGAGAGAGGCTGTGGAGAGTTCTATGCCGTAGAGAGAGGCTGGAGGCGGGAGCCAGACCTAGCGGATTCTCCTACTCTCGAGGCCTGAGCTAAA
Organism: Cricetulus griseus; assembly: GCF_003668045.3. Taxonomy (NCBI): domain Eukaryota; kingdom Metazoa; phylum Chordata; class Mammalia; order Rodentia; family Cricetidae; genus Cricetulus; species Cricetulus griseus. Next base: position 170,840,191 of record NC_048596.1, read on the forward strand.
ATTTGGGTAAAACCCTAGGGAGGGAAGATTTCTGGGCAGCTCTTTCCATTGGAAAGCCTGAGTTCGGGATAGTAAGCGGAAACGGGAATAGCCAGGGTTCTTCCCTCTCTCTGGAGATTGACCAGGTGTCCTAGACGAATGATTCTGCTGCCTCTGGGCTCAGCGCCAGAGTGGGACGCGGGAGTCGTCCCACCAGCAACCCCTGCGAGCCTCCAAATTTGGCATTACTTCCTGCCTGCTGTCTGCCTCGCTTTCCCTCTCCTTACAGGAGACCTAGGTAGAGCTGCTGGGCTGAAACGCTTAGATTCCGTATTTTGTAGATGTCTTGAGTGAGGCTGCATCCCCTGGAGTGTTGTACTTTGAACTTTGAAAAGTTGGCAGTTGCCTGAGTAGCGTCCTGAAGTCTCCCAGGCCCCTCACTTACCATCTGCTTGTCCTTAGTTGAAGTGATTTAACAGCCTAATAATCAATGCTATGTGTGAAAGTAAGGTAGTGTAATGAATTGCTGTTGAGACATAGTGTTTTCTGATCTGTGAAACAGTTGATGTAAGAGATGAGCATAAATATAGGTGTTGATTACCTATTGCGATCTGAGAACCACACCTTACTTAGTGCTTCAAGGTTTACAGCTTTTTAGGTGATGTTACAGTCTAAACTCTGATTTCAAACCCTGCTTCCTTGACATGAAGAGGTTTCCAGTTTTTGTTTGCAGAGTTTTAATTTGCTTTCAACTTCTAATGGTGCTGGTAGGAGTCAGCACTTGCTTCGGGAAATATTTCTCCAAGAAATTTGTTCTCAATATTGTAGGCTCACTTCTATGTACTTCTGGCGTTTGGATGGCTGCAGGTAGTGAACACTATGCTGCCTCCCTCAGTTGTAATTTGTAAATAAGCCTGCGTTTTTCCATCCATAATTCTACCTTGTGGTACCCCCAGAATATAGATTACAAGGCACTTCTTTTGATTTTTCATTTTCTGTTGAGTTTGCATTTCTTGGAGTGATAACTTGCTTTGTAGATCCCTGTTATTATGAGGTTATAATAATAATACAAGAACCTATGTCATGGCTGGAGAGATGGCTCAGCAGTTAAGAGCACTGGCAGCCTTTCCAGAGGACCTGGGTTCAATTCCCAGCACCCACATGGCAGCTCACAACTGTCTGAAACTCCAGTTCCAGGGAATCTAATACCTTCACACCAATGCACATAAAATAAAGTTAAATAAGTTATTAAAAAAAGAAGAACCTATGTCAGTTTGTGACCTTTGCTTAGTGGTACCTGTTAGAGCTGTTTTGTTAGGGCTGGTGTCCCAAAATTTTAGGGATTCACTTGTGGAGTTTTTTGTTGTCGTTGTCTTTTTAAGATAGAGGGTTTTTTTGTTTTTTTTTTTTTTTGTTTTGTTTTGTTTTTTAGTTGACCTGAACTTTCTGTTTTTAATCTTACATTTCATGATTGTTGTTACTTTATTTTATTGGCTGTGGTGATTTTTGTGAGCATCTTGATTTCCGTACCCTGGGTTTCTGCTTAATTTAATATCTTTGTAAGTTCTGCTTTTTGCTATTTTTACAAGACCTTCATTTTTTCTAGACTCAATATTTCTAAGCTATTGATTACATAAAGTAGTCCATCATCACCTCTGTAGATTTTTATGCTTAGTTAGCTAAATAACTTCTTTTAGTAAGCATCAAGGGGAACGAAAAGCTTAGCATTTATGTTTTTATGTACTGAATAGGGAATAAACCATTCTGTCAGCTCTGAAGTGTGGTTAGCAAGGTTAGTAACAGTAACTGTGTTTCTGAAATATACTTGAAACAATCTGTTTAAACTCATGAGATTAAATTATTATTCAAGGAGTATATAATGTTTTTTTCTTCTAATAATGAAGTAAATTTCTTTTTGAGACAAGGTCTAACTATGTTTTCCTAAACTGACCTGCAACTGGTGGGTCCTCTTGCCTCAGCCTCTTGAGTGCTGGGACTGCAGGTGTGTACCATACCTAGCCTTGTTATTTACTTATTTGTTTATCTATTTATTTTTGAGACAAGGTCTCCTTTTGTAACCCTGGCTGGCCTAGAGCTCACCAGGATCGCATGCCTTTGCATCCAGAGTGCTGGGATTAAAGATGTACACCATCATATCCAGTGAAGTCACTTTTTATGATGGAGAATCATCTTGAAGGTTTTAGAATACAGCTTTCTCTGATACTCTAAATCTGTGTAGCTTTAAAAAAAACTATTAGGAATTCTTTTTTCAAAAATTGGCAAGCAAATTTTAAAAGGATTTTATTTTTATTATTTTTAATTATGTGAGTGTGGAAGGGAAATATGGTACATGTGTGCAGGTGTCTCTGGAGCTAGAGGTATCAATCCACTGGAGCTGGAGTGTTATGCAGTTGTGAGCCTGTCATACTCATAACAGAACTTGGATGCTTTTAACCACTGAGCCATCTCTCCAACCCTTATAGGAATTCTTGAAGATGGTAATCTCTATTACAGAACATTACATGGGAATTTTTCTGTATTTTCAGGTTAGATCTTTGTAAAGTAAAACTTAATATTCATCAGGAGAGTCTAAGTGTAAGGGGGAAGTAGGCAGGCACCACAAATGACCAACTGAATCAGTAGTCAATTTCAACCATTGTTTTGTTTGATTGATTGGTTGATTATTTCTTCTTCTTCTTCTTCTTCTTCTTCTTCTTCTTCTTCTTCTTCTTCTTCTTCTTCTTCTTCCCCTCCCTCTCCCCCTCCTCCTTCCTCCCTCCTACTTTCTTCTTCTAGTTTTTGGCATTTTCAAGGCATCCACCATTAAATTGGATGGATTTTTTTTTCTGGTATTCAAATTTTAAAACTGGAAAACTGAATAGTCAGGAAGTAATGAATGCCAAAACCTGGGCCACAGCCCTTAGGAAACTTTTACAACTTTTAGTGGGGCAAAAGAATGAGTATTTTCTTCCTGGAGCTGGAGTTACAGGCACTGGTGAGCCTTGCAACATGGCTGCTGGGTCTTCTGCAAGAGCAGTGTGTGTTCTGCTGCTGAGCCACCGCTCCAAATCCTGCTTACCTGCCTGCCATTTTGTCTGAGCTTTTGAGGACTAGAAAATATTTGAATAGCAAGAAGTTGATGTATTCCCAGAGTTTGGCAAGGACTGACCTCAGCTTGCAGCTTGCCTCCTGCTTGAAATGATAGTATAAGTAGCATAAGTCCATAGGTCCTGTACACTTCAATTAGAAGGTTTGAAATTTCTTACTCAGCAAGTGTATTATTACTCTGTAGTTTATGTTTCAGAGTTGGTTTTTTCTTACTTCTCCCTCCTAAAGAATTAAGTTTCCTCTTCTTTGTTCACTGAATGCAGTATTCTCAAAATATGACTCTTACTCCACCCTTCCTCGTGGGAAATGCATCTCCTTTATTTAGTTCTTGTTGCTTCATCATTGTTCATAGTTACAGATGCCTATGAACTACATATTAATAACTTTCCATGTCAACTTTTAAGGCTTGCTAAGATACTGTATTTGCTACTTCAGACTAAAGCAATTAGAATTTACTGCAATTGGACTGGGGAGATGATTCAGTGGGCAAAAGCATTTGCCATAGAAGCTTGGGGACCTGAGTTCAACTCTCCATAACCCATGTAAAGCCATGGGGTGAATGAATAACCCCAGTGCTCTTACATGGAGATGGGAGGCAGTATTCGTAGGATTTCCAGAAGCTGGCAAGCCTGGTGTTCACAGCAAAACAAGAGACTGCCTCAGACAAGATAGGAAGGAAGGACCAATGCCTGAGGTTATCCTGACCTCCACATATATTCTGTGGCACATATGCCTCTAATCACATGTGAACATGAACATGCAAGATTTTTTTTTTCCAAGAGAATTTGTTATAGTCTTTGGTACCTTTTTCCTCAGGTGGTCTGTCCTAGGACACTTGGCACCAATGCAAAACTTCTCGCCTATCAAGTACAGAATGTGGATTCCTACAGTGGTTTAATTTGGGGTAAAACATCCATCTTGTCTTTTTTTTTTTTTTTTTTTGATTTTGGTCTTTGTTGTTGTTTTCATTAAACTTACTCTTTAGCCTTAGCTTTATCAGTTTAATTTTTAAACTCTGTTAACCTTTCACTGTGTGGTTTTTAAATATCTGAATTTTTAGAAATTTATTTTTGTTCTCTGTATGTGCATATGTGTGTGGAGATCAGAGAGCAACTTTATTTACTCTTTCTACCCTTACATGGATTCCAGGATTCAAGGTGATAAGGCTTGTGTGGGACCACTAAGCTATCTCACTGATCTGTGCTGTGATAATTTGATAGTGTGTTGTAGTGAGTGGCTAGTGCTAATTTATAGTCTTCTAAGAACTTGCCCATACAGAGACACTTCAGTGTGATCAAGTTCCTTTTCAACTAGAACACTGGTGGGGCCAGAAGTCTCCTTCTAGTGGCCCTCATGTTTTATCCATAGGCTTTTTTTAGGGACTTAAGTGTATTGACTATAGCTGTCCTTCATCCCTAACCCCAGCTCCTTTTGCCAAGAGTACATGGACATTTTCTCATCTTTGTTCAGTACCTGATATACATTAAAGATTTAAACATTTTGTAAATATTTTGTTTTTTAGATATTTTACAGATTTTAGAATAAATCCACCTAGGTATTTGTGACTCCACCTATTGGATCTGATGGGTATACAACTGTGTGTACAGTCAGGTATTTTAGACACCATTTTAAACAGATATTAAGGAAATCTTTGCCATTTGTGCCACTTACATATTTGTTTACTTTTCCTAATAGCATAGTTTTTTTCAAAAGAAAAAGTATTTTCCTTAAAACATATGTGTATTTGGATAATGTAGTAGCAACATGCTTCCTGTTACTGGGTCTTCTGGAATGAAATCTTCAAGTAACCAAGAATATTGAATTTGTTTTTCTTCCCTCTTCTGCAGCCATCATTAACACTTACCTCAGTTCTTACTTGGAATTCCCCCCCCCCTTTTTTTTTTCATACTTACAACTTAATCGAAGGCTATTTTCTATTTGTTTTTCTATATTATTCACTTCTGAAAATTCCTTGCTCTAATCAAGGCCTAAATTTCATTTTTATTATTTACTTAAATGTTTTTTGCCTGTGTATATGTGTGTAGTATATGTGTGTAGTGTGTGTGCGTGTGTGTGCGTGTGTGTGTGCGTGTGTGTGTGTGTGTGTGTGTGTGTGTGTGTGTGTGTGTGTGTGTGTATGTATCTCCATGTGTGTTTGCACATGGATGTGGAAACCAGAGGTTGACATTGTTTTCCTTAATCACTTAAGGCAGGATCTCTGGCTGGGCCCAGAGTACATCTGTTCAGCTAATCTAGCTAGGCAGCTTGCTGTAGGGATCCTTCTGCCTCCCAAGTGCTGGGATTGATTGTGGGTGATCCGCCATGCTTGCCCAGCTTTTATGTGGTCTTCAGGATCCACATTCCGGTCCTTACACTTCTGCAACAAGCACTCTATCCATTGAGCCACCTTCCCAGCCACAGTTTGTTGTTGTTTTATCTCCTCCCCACCCCACCCCAAGACAGGGTTTCTCTTTGTAGCCCTAGCTGACCTGGAACTCACTCTATAAACCAAACTGCAGCTTGAACTCAGATCTGTCCACCTTTGCCTCCCAAATTCTAGAACTAAAGGCATGTGCCACTACACCCAGCCAGTTTTATTTTTTAACTCATGTTTTGAACGCTAAAAGGTTTTGTGTTTTCTCCTTTGTGATGGGTCAGGTCAGGATCTATTCTGTCATTCTTTCTGCCATAGTTTCACCTTTAAAAAAAAAAAGATTTAATTATTATGTATGCAACATTCTGCTTCCATGTATATCTGCACATCAGAAGAGGGCACTAGATCTCATAAGGGATGGTTGTAAGCCACCATGTGGTTGCTGGGAATTGAACTCAGGACCTCTGGAAGAGCAGTCAGTGCTCTTAACCTCTGAGCCATCTCTCCAGCCCTAGTTTCACCTTCTTATGTAAGTTTTTGACTCCAAATGTTACTGCCATTGGATTAGAAACTTTAAATATTTTAAGTGAAATTTTTTCCAGGTACTCCTTCAGTTCAACCAGAGAAATGACCTGATTTTCTTTTAAAAAAAAAAAAAAGAAAAATGTCCTTTCTTACACCAACCTCAGCACACAGGAAGGGAATCATCTAGTACTTGTCCCAGTCAACTTGAAGGTTACAGTTTGTGGGATAATAGTCCCCTGTATAACCTAAATCTCAGGTGTTCATCAGCACTACTGCTGACATAGTTTTGGACATTTGAGTGACATATAAAAATAATTATCAAGACTGCCCTTCCCTTTGGGGTAAAGTAAAATTCCAACCAAATCCAATCTGTACCTCTTGCTGTATGATGTTTGCATATAATCTACATGCATCCTCTGCACTTTAAGCCATTTCCACATTACTTACAATACCTAATAAAATATAAATGCTTCATAAATAGTTGTTAATAGCGTATTATTTAGGGAATAATAACCCAAGAACGACCTGTACATGTTTAGCACATTTAATTGTTAGTTTTACTTATCAATTTGACACAACCTAGAACCACTCCAGTGCCAATGAGAGATTGCTCAGATCAAGTAGGCCAGTGGTCATGAGTGTGGGGTAGTGACTTTATTATGTTAATTTATGTGGAAAAACCCAGCCTAAAAGTGGGTGGCACCATTCCCTGGGCTTGGGAGGTCAGCTGACCATGCATTCATGCATTCACTACTCTGTGTTCCTGGTTATTGATATGATGGATCAGTTCCCTCAAGTTCCTGTCTCTGTGACATCCTTATTATGATGGACTCCAGCCTGGAACTGTGAGCTGAAAGACATCTTTTCTCCCCCAGTTTGCTTTTGTTGGGGTCTTTTTTATCACGGCAACAGAAAGGAAATCCAATCTTTTGTTGTTGTTGTTGTTCAAATATCTTTTGTCTATAGTTAGTGAAACCTATGGATGCAGGACCCATGGAGATAGAGGACTATTTCAGACTTTCCCTTTTCTCCTCCAACAAAATAACAATGCTTTAGAACTTAAATACTTTATATAATTTTAAAAAATCTTTAGGAGGCCTGGAGAGATAGCTCAGTGATTAAGAGCATTGGCAGCTCTTTCAGAAGACATGGGTTCAATTCCCAGAACTCACATAGTGACTCACAGCCATCTGGAACTCCAGTTCTGAGGGATCTTGCTTCTGACCTCCTCTGGCACAGACACATGTGGGCAAAACACCCATAAACATAAAGTTCAGGTATTTTGTATTTCAACTGGCATGTATGCTCTCAAAATATATCTGCATTTATCTTATTGCAGTACTAAACAGTCAGTCTTGTTTTCCTCCATCTAACCTCAATAATTAAAGAAATTATGCTCTTTGGGTATCCTATAAAATATTTTCAAAGAAAACTTACTTCTGTGTAATGTATCCTGTATTTTTCTTTTCTTCCTCTGTGGTTACTGCAAGTGCCCTGCTGGAAATGTACCTATCTTGATAGGGGTTGCAGACACAGATACATGGGTTCAACAAAGCTCACATGTAAATACTTAAAGGTTGCATGATACATTTAAATTTAACTTCTAAAAACATTGAGGTCTAACTGGTGATAGGTATGCTGAGTTATTGGGGGTGTTCTAAAGCTTGCAGTTTACTTCAAAACATTTTTTAAAATGTAGATGGCTTGATGATGGATCTAATGATGGACAATTTTGTGATAAAGCAAATACAAAATGTTAATGGCAGACTAAGTGACAAGTATATAGATACTGTTTTCAGTGAATTAGTTCATCTTTGCTATATGCTTGAAAGTGTTCATCATAAAATGTTGGCTGAGGACAATAAGAGATGTTGCTAGAAGCCATTTCGTGAGACACACTATTTCTAGTGAGAGAAAATCACTGAAGCAGTATATAATATGGCCTTTCATGCTGTTTGGTTTAGCCTTGAGAGGTGAAGGGCTAGAAAACATCCTGTATATTGTAACACTGTTTTGGATTGATGTGGTAAAGATCACATTAGTTGGCATTTTGGACCCATTGATTTGTTTTCTGTCCTTATGATCATTCATTTAACCAGCTTCTCCATTCTTGACAGCATTAGAAAAGGAAGTTCTTTCTATCATGTGCTTAATAACTAAATGCAAGCAAATATTTGAAGAGATGAATCACTAATTCCTGGACCATTTGCTAGCGAGGGTTAGACCAGCTGGCCAAAACCTCTGTGGTGAGTTGGCTTTGAGGGTAGAGGCTTACGTTTCTTACTGACGGTGAAACACAGTGCGTCCCAGAACCTTCTACTAAGATCTACTGAGCTTGTTGGGTTTTTTTTTCCCCTCTCAGGAATTTTGAAAACTTTAAATGTACAAATGTAATAAAAATGCCTTACTTCAAAGATAATGTATTTGCAAATATTTATAATTATCATCTTGCAGCAAAATAGTTAATGGTTTTAATTGTCATTAAGATAGTGAGAAAAATATACTAATCATTGATACTCAGTGATAAGAACTCTCTTTGACTCAGTTGAGGATTGCCCCAGTCACAGATATAATGGTTGTATATACTTAAATGACCAGGGCTTTGTTCTTGTTTATGTTTATGTTTGGTCTTAAAATTGGCTTCATGAGTTAATAATGAAAAGATAATGTTGAATTTTATAGGTGTTAAAAGCGTATTGCCTTTTTCTAGTCTTCTCAAACTCTGGATAATAGTACCCAAAAGCAGGATGCTAGCTACTTTCTTTATGATTCTTCACAGGGTAGATCTTATGGAAAATACTATATGGAGCTATTTTTATTGGTTTTCACTAATTAAAGTGTTTCATTATAAAATTTTCATACATGCAGATTGAAGCCCTCCCCTACCCCAACAATTTTGTAGATATGACTGTTTTCTAATGGCTATTTTGGCTGTCATCTCCAAACATTCAAAAACAATCTGTTTATTTTTCTGGAAGGAATATTGACATATTTGACCTCACAAGAATCACCATTTAGTGTTTCAGTTTGTCCCATAATTCATTCAGTAGGTGCCAGCTTCTGTGCCAGGTACTAATAGTAATTTCCAGACTTGGCTGCCATCAAAATTACCTAGGGAGCTTTTAAATAGTCACAGGTTTGGGCCACATCCTAGAAATGTGGATTCTTGACTCTTTGAAGTTAGTATGAGGTAATAATTGTTACTGTCTTCCCTTTTGTAAAGTGTCTCAAGGTCAGATTCATTAGAGTTCAAGCCAGTGAATAGAGCAGAGCTGGGACTTGTAGCCAAGTCTGTCTGACTATGACGTCCATGCACTGCGCTTGTGCTGTAGGTGGCCTCCTGTGCAAAAATTGTAGCTGGGGTACTGTCTTGAAACATGGTCCCTGGCAGATGGAGCACATAATGCCTCTTTAGAGACAAAACAAAGTTGTTTGGAGTATAATTGTTTTAGCCTTATCACCCATATAACCAGTAGTCACAGCTTCCTTGGTGTGAAAACATGTCATGGATGGCTCCCATTTCTAAGTAAGAACTTTCTTTGTAGAACTGAATGAATCCAAAGGAGTTTATACTTTGCACATGTATGTGACAAGGCTGTAAGCCTAAAGAATATGGCCAATTCATAAATTCTTTAAAGATGACTGCTCTAGTTTTTTCTTTGTATGTAAAATTCCATGGCTTTTACCACCTACATTACACCTGGTCATTATAACTTTTTGTTAAGAAAAAGTCTCTAGCCAAGCATTGTGCTACACATCCCTAATTCTAGTGCTTGGGAGGCAGAGACAGGAGGATCTCTGTGAGATTGAGGCCAGGCTGGTCTACAAAGCAGATTCCAGGATAGCCAGAGCTATTACACAGAAAAACCCTGTCTTGAAAAACCAAACAAACAAAAACCTCACAATCCTGCCTCAGCTTCCTGAGTGCTAGAATTTCCGGCATGTGCTAATAGGCCTAGCTTAGAGCATGTGTTTTTAAATGTCACTTGGTCTTTTTCAGAAATCAGCATAATTTATAAAGCCCCTTTAACTGTGTCAAGTTATTTCTGGTTTCTTTTTCTTCTGTCCTTTTAAGCACTGAAAACTCTTTGATTATCTACTCTCCAGAAGGAATTGTGTGCTGGACTTCACAGTAATAGGAATGTCATGTGACTTTTTGTGAGCCTCGTATGTGTTTTATGTTAAAAACCTATTTCCAGCTGAGTCCTAGCATCATGTTCTTACCTATATATTCTGGTACATCCTTTCAAGTATAAGCTTCAAATTTTAAAGGTAGTCTTACTGGTTGCCTTACTGGGGAAACCAAGGACATCTGTGCTATTACTTGGTTAAGCCTCTGCTGCTCTGGTAGTCTGGGGTAGATAATATCTGTCTATTCCCATACTTCCATTCTCCTCTCTGGTACTAGGTAAAATTATGTACACCAGTATATAAATGGTGTGTGTGTGTGTGTGTGTGTGTGTGTGTGTGTGTGTGTGTGTCTGTGTGTGTGTGTGTGTACATGTATGTATGTAAACATTTTATTTGGGCGTTCTCTACAGGCTGCCATGAGATTCTGTTGAGTCTGCCTACCTTTTTGAAAGGTACAGCTCTTCTTTTTTCTGACTTTTTCTTCTGGATGCTGGCCAGAGCCCAAGTGTGCTTTTCTGATACTTTAGGCTTTCTAACTCTTTCTCAAAGACCCTCCCCCCTCCTACCGTGTTTTTTTATATGCCAGTATAATTCAAATGACATGGGTCTTTTTCTTTCTCCATTCTTTTCCCCAAAGTAGCCACTGAGATTTACAGGTTGCCTGCCCTAGGTTTTTTTCTTTTAAACTCTAATAAAATTTTCCTCAAACCTTAAAGAAAAAATAATTCTCATCTCCATTTTTTTGGGGGGGTACTGTTGTTTTATTTTGGGGGTTTTGTTTGTTTGTTTGTTTGTTTTTTGGAGACAGACTTTCTCTGTGTAGTCCTGGCTGTCCTGGAACTATTTTAAGGCTGGCCTCAAACTCAGCAATCCACCGGCCTCTGCCTCCTGAGTGCTGGAATTAAAGACAATGCTCTACCACATCTGGCCTATTGTTGGGGGTTTTTAGATACCATCCTTTTTTGTATCTCCTACTTCCAAGGCTTCTTTCCAGAACCTAATCAGATGTTTTCAGATCACCATTTATGATGATGAGCACCTTGTGTGGATGAGACCAATCATCCATGGATTCATGGAGTGCAGAAACTGTGCTGCCCTTGTTTTTACCATCCTAGGCTCAGCCTGGTGCTTGTCAGAGAGTGCTTAGGGTGTTCCAGGCGGAGATAATCAGTACATTTTATCCTAACTTTGTAGCAACAGACTAATCATCATGAGGAACATAACTTTTCAACATGAATTCACATTTTTCTAAACTTCTTCCTTTTATAACAGAAAAACTTTGTGTATAACCACTTGCATGATTTCTATAAATTCTTCCCCTTCAGAGAGAGAGAGAGAGAGAGGGTGTGTGTGGGGGGGTACGTGTGCATATGCATATGTCCTCTGTAGGTCAGAGCAGAATGTCTTCCTCTGTTGTTGTCTGTCTTACTATCTTGAGAGAGAATCTTTTACTGAACTGGAGACTAGCTGCTTGGGATCTACCAGGATCTGGCTCCAAAGCTAGGTTTACAAGCACATATTGCCATACCCAATCTGGGATTTGAACTTGGGTCCTCATGATTGTAGAGCAAGTATTCTTATCCACTGAGTCATTTCCCCAGCCTGTTTGTGTAAATTCTTAAGTGATTCTCCTTTCGAAAATCAGTGTAGTTTCCTTCATTTAAGAAAAACATTTCATCTTGGTGGTGGTGGTGGTGGTGGTGGTGGTGGTGGTGGTGGTGGTGGTGCACGCCCTTGATCCCAGTGCTCAGCAGGCAGAGACAGGTGGATCTCTGTGAGTTCAAGGCCAGACTATTCTACAGAGCAAGTTCCAGGGCACTCCAAAGCAACAGAGAAACCCTGTCTTGAAAAACCAAAAAGAAAAAAATATAAAGAAAAAGAAAAACATTCCTTTATTGTTAGATAGAAGCTATGATATTTGTATCATAACTTTTTCAACAACAGACATTTGTAATTAGATATTTTATTTGAAAAATAAGTTGTTCCATGTTTAAATAAAGGATGTGTTTCATTTTTTATCACAGAAGGAGCCTTTGAAAATAACTGCACAAATTTGTTAAATGTATTTCTGTAGAGATAAGAACTACATATATGGTTTTTAAACATTGATTAGAACTCCTGTGGCTTACAAGGATATGGTTTAGCAGTCAATCAACTTTAAATTTAATGAGTGATAAAAAGGAATTATTGGTGCTGGTGAGGTGACTTTCTGTGCAAGCCTAATGACCTGGATTCAGTCCCCAGGACCCACATGGTAGGAAAGAACTGATTTCTGAATGTTGTCCTATGGCCTCCTTATGTGTGCTGTGACATGCACTTGTTCACACTCATACACATACAAAACAAGCATGTTTATTTTTTTAATTTAAATTGAATTGTTGATTGTTAGTCCTGTTATCCAAAGATGTCTTTATGGTGGGAACCTATAAAAATAACCAAGGTGACTTTTCATTGTAATATAAATGCTCTTAAAGCCACTCTAGAAAAATTTGAGTAATTGAGTGGCCTAGATCTTCTGTTAATTTCCTTTCTCTTTTCCTCTCTTTTAGAACTGCCAGTGCATGGCCAGCATTCCTGGTGGTTGATAATGTTGGAAACCAGCTGTTCAACTTTCTCCAGCATTCAATTGTTAAAAATGAATAGAATGCAAGTTCAACTCCACATTATGAAAACAGCACTCGGAAAATTGAAAACTATCTAAATGATTGTCTTTGGTTGGGCTGTGTTCTTAGCAAGCAGAAGCCTTGGTCAGGGTCTGCTGGTGACTCTCGAGGAGCACATAGCCCACCTTTTGGGGACTACAGGTGCCACTACTACTATGGGTAATTCCTGTATCTGCCGAGATGACAGTGGAGCAGAAGACAGTGTTGACACCCACCAGCAACAGGCTGAAAACAGTGCAGTCCCAACTGCTGACACTAGGAGCCAACCTCGGGACCCTGTTCGGCCTCCAAGGAGAGGCCGAGGACCTCATGAACCAAGGAGAAAGAAACAAAATGTGGATGGGTTAGTGCTGGACACACTGGCGGTAATACGGACTCTTGTAGATAAGTAAGTATCTGACTTACTGTCGCCACCAGTGTCGTGGAAAGTGTTCTGCCAGGAACCACCACTTTTGGACTCCTTCCATTCACTTAGGATATATTTGCCAAGCCTTGTGCTCCTAGGCCAAGAGAGAATACTTATTTCTCCTCTGATGGTAGAATAAATAAGGCCGGATGTTTTTACTTGCTATCATCTACTCGTGTCTGGAAAAGTTTTAATGTTTTGTACAGAAAACTCTTATTGAAAATATGATCTTAAAAAAAAAAAAAGAAAGAAAGAAAGAAAGAAAGGAAATACGATCTTTATGAGGGAGTACAGTAACCTTGGAGTGAGTTTGTGTTACTTGCTGAAGTAGGAAATGAGGAAATGCTTTCTTGAAGATTGATTGCTGTGCTTGACAGTTTGTTCTGCTGACCATGTATTCAAGATGAGTAGATTACCAAGAGTGTGGCTGCACAAAACTTCTGTGCAAAGAGAATTTTACCTCTCTCTCCTATTTTTTTATTTCTTACTTAGCCTGTTAGATCCATTTGGGGAAATTGTAAGTTGAAACTGCAGGGTACACCTGGGCCTGTGATCTCTTTCTTCTGCTTTGCCTGAAAACAAATCCTCAGTTTAAATGACAGTGAAATTAAAGGATTTGTTCAGACTGGAAAAAAGTTCAGTTTAAGGTTGTTTAGTAAGTGCCTAAGTTTTAGACCATGAAGGACCTAGATTCATATTCTAGCTCATTACTAAGTTTATGACATTGAGCAAGATACTTCTCTAATTCTTTTTTTTTTTTTAAATAAGAATTGTTATTGTTGGAGCTGGAGTGATGACTCAGCAGCACTGGCTGCTCTTTTCAAGGACCCAGGTTCAATACCCAGCACCCACATGGCAGCTCACAGCTGTCTGAGACTGCATTTCCAGAGGATCTGGCACCTTCACACAGACATACATGCAGACAGAATACCAATGCACATAAAATAAGTAAATCTTCTTTTACATACGTAGTAACTTTAAAAAAAAAAAAAGAGTTATTGCCAGGTGATGGTGGTGTATGCCTTTAATCCCAGTACTTGGGAGGCAGAGGCAGGCGGATCTTAGTGAGTTCGAGGCCAGCCTGGTCTACAGAGTGAGTTTCAGGATAGCAGGGATACACAAAGAAACCCTCTCTTGAGAAACAAACAAACAAAAAATTATTACTATTCTTTTATAGTTTGTGTAAATGGTCTAGTATGGTGCTTTATATTAGAAAAAAAAGAAAAAATGCTCAAAGGATAGCAGTCATTTTAAGCTCTTTTTACTTTAAGCCCTGCTAAAAAATTTCTAAGTATTTAATAATCACACTAATAAAAGCAGTTATGTTTAGTTCTTTAAAAATGATAAAGAAAAAAATCACTGTGAACTTAAAATATACAAACAAATCCTTAGAGGTAAATTAGAATCTTCCACACAATACTGAAGTATTTGTTGATCTCCAAGAATAATAATTTTGGGGATTAGGGCTATTTCCCAGTGGTTAGAGTACTTGACTAATAATAATATCCTTTAAGCTCTTAGCTAGATTCTATCTCCAGAAGCACATACACACAGAGAAGACCAGTCTTTCTTTTAAAAGTTATTCTTTGTATTATATAATCATAGTAGAAAATTATCCTTTTCAAATAAGGAAGTAAACCACAACAATGTTAATTAAACACATGGGGGGGGGAGGTGCAGAGTAGATTTTGCTGTATGTTGAAGGCAACTATCTAAAGATATAGAGCAATATAGAAGCCTAAGTTCCAGGTTCCAAGCAAATATTACAAATTTTAAGTGTCCTTGTTAATCAAGGTCTTAATTCACATAGGAGAAGCAGAGGCAGGTGAATCTCTGAGTTCAAGGCCAGCCTGGTCTACAGAGCAAGTTCCAGGACAGCCAGGGTTACACAGAGAAACTCAAAAAAAAAAAAAGAAAAGAAAAGAAACAGAGGGAGAGAGGGAGGTAAGTACTATATGCCTGATTAACAAGGTTACTTTTACTTAAACCTGTCTCCAGAATGTTAGGTATAATTTCTGAGACTGGAAAAATAGGCTTGAACTTGCAATCTCTTGTCTTGGCCTCCAAAATACCTGGATTACAAGCATGACCTAGCTTTATAGTTTAATTTTATTACTTTTTATCATTTTATGTATGACGTGCACATGCATTGTGTGTGCGCACAAAGTCATGTGTGAGTACAGGCACATGCTTCCTATAGATGGGTGTGGCGGTCAGAGAACAACTGGGATATCTGGCCCCTCTACCTGTTTGAGACCTGTCTCTTTTGTTGTCCTCACTGCAAGTGCCAGGTGAGCTGGCCTGCAGACTTGGAGGACTTCTGTCTCTGCCTGTCATCTTGCTGTAGAAGCTCGGGGATTGCTGCACCTGACTTTTATGTGGGTTCTGAAGACTGAAACCCAGGTCCTCATACTCGTGCTTTCCCTGCAGAACCATCTCCCCAGTCCTGTGGCTTGATTTCAGAAGATACCAAAGGATAATTTTGTTAACTTAGATCTTGAGGTTGTTAAGATGAAATATGAATGAGAACTATGAAGGACAGGACAAAGGGTTGTAGCAAGAATATATCTAAATCTGTTACAGATGCAGGTGTGGCAGTTACCAAATAGTCTCCTCATTGTCTTTTCTTGATTGTTTACTTAGGAAGAAATGCAACTAATAGGAGAAGATAGAAGGTGCCCAGTGCCATAGCAAAGAGGTGCTTGGGAAGAGAGTTTTTATGCTGTTGGTTTCTAGTTCTCCACAACTTTTTTTTTTTAATAAATTGCCTAATTGCAGTATGCCTTTATACCCAGGTTTATTCCTGTGGCTGTCTTCAAAGTACCATATTTTGTCCTGTATGGACAAATTTCATATGGTAATAGTTACTTAGGCAAATGCAAATTTCTTATTGCAATGCCCCGTGATAAGTAGCAAGAATATACATTTGTGTGCAAACTTATGTAAAAGTTTCTGTAAAGATGTTAGGCATATGCATATTTGACTTTATTATTGACATGCTGTTCTTTGGGAATATATGAAATAGTTATATTGTCTTTATTTTTTTTTTCTTTTGAGACAAGAGCTCCTGTTTCTCTTTGTAACCCAAGCTGGCCTTTGAACTAAGGATTTTCTTTCTCAGTCTCCTGAGTACTGAGGTTACATGCATGTGCTACCATGTTCCGTTTAAAACATCTATTTATTTTGTGTTGAGGGGCATGGGTGCTCCTGGGATATGGTATACATGTGGAAGATAGAGGATAACTTTTGGGAGTGATCTGGGGGTGGAACTCAGGATATCAGGTTTGCTCAGCAGGCATCTTCACCCTCTGAGCCATCTCACTGCCCCTAAACCATCTTTTAGGTAATAATTAACCCATCTTGGGAACAGACACAGAGGTACGCCAAACAACAAGCACCTAATGAACATCTGAGATAAATATAGTCATTTCCTTATCTCAAAGTTGTTCTAAGGGTTAAATGACATAAGACAATAGTTCCCATGTTGTTTGCTTGTTTTTTTCCATAGTAGGAAACAGAAATCCAGGGCTGAAGAGATGTCTCAGTGGGTAAACTGCTTGCTGAACAGCATGAGGACCATTACCTGGCAAGCTGAGCAACCTGAGTTCTGGATCCCCTGCACCCATGAAAAAGCTAGGTGCAGCTGTAACCCTGGCACTGGGAGAGTGGCAGCAGGTGGATCCCAGGGGTGCTCACTGGCTATCCAGTATAGATAAAATGGTGAGCTCCTGATTTACTGAGAGACACTGTCTAAAAAAATAAGGTGGAGAATAATAGAGGAGGATGACATCCATCTCTGCCCCCCCCACACACCTGTACATGTACACACCCACGTGCACAAAGAAAACAAATCTAAAACTTATAAACAAAAGGTAAGTCCTCACGCAGTTTGAATTATCATTGGTAGAAAATGTTTCAGCACTGATGCCCCCCTAAAATACTTCTTTAGAAGAATTCCTGGAATGACAGTATAAAAATCCATTAGACATTTAATTCCACTTTAGAGAAGTATCTACATTACTAAATAATTCTTGCTTTCATTTTTGGATTCTTCTGTTACTATTTTATGAAGTTTAAACAAATAGTGCTATTTTTTCAGAGTAAATCTTGTAAGTGCAGTTTATCTGTAGGCCCTTGATCCCTAAGTCCTCTGTGGAATTACCATCTCCCATCCTAATATCTGTCTAAGGTAAGTGTGAGGGAGATGTTGGCCTTCCTGGCACATGTCAGCTGGCACTGGGCCTTGAGAAATAAAGCTGAGAACTCTCATCCCTAGTTTTAGTACTGTGCTTTTATCTCAGATAACAGTGGGGTTGTGTGTGTCCCTACCTGCTCATTTTTCTTGGGAGCCATCACAGTGACTGGAAATTAGCACATATGACATACATTTGTTCTTATAGTTGTAGCTCTGGTTGTTTTCCATCTCTTTCCTTAACATACATTCATGTTGATTTCTGCTGTCTATTTTGGCCCCATACTTCCTGTTTAAATTTTATTTGGAATTAAATTCAAGTCTAATGTCTTGAATGTTTGTTTTTCAGTGATCAGGAACCTCCCTATTCAATGATTACATTACATGAAATGGCAGAAACAGGTATTTTAAAGTTTTTGTCTTTAATACTTCCTAATGAATTAAAAGTAATGAAGAATGTAAGACCACTAAAGATAAAAGATCATAAAAATGTCCATTTGTAGCATAGAAAAGGTTCTGGGTATATGGAAGTCCCCTGTAAAAAGTATAATAGGAGGGCTGGAGAGATGGCTCAGAGGTTAAGAGCACTGGCTGCTCTTCCAGAGGACCTGAGTTCAAGTCCCAGCAACCACATGGTGGCTCACAACCATCTATAATGAGATCTGGTGCCCTCTTCTGGTGTGCAGGCATACATGTAGACAGAATACTGTATACATGATAAATAAATCTTTTTTGAAGTGTAATAGGAACCTCAAAATGGAACTGCACATCTCAGTGATGGTTGTGTTTCATTTGAAATTGAGATAAAAAAAATTTATTTTATTGGTGGGTCTTTGTACTTGTCCTATAATGGTGATGATAATTGTCATTCAGCATCCTAAGTATCATTCTAAAATGGAGTCAGGCGCTGAGTTTACATATTTAAGTCCTATTCGACAAATGAGATACTTAAAAGTATTTTAATCATAATCCAAAAATCAAGGTCATAGCTTAAATTTTCTCCAATTAAAGATGCCCTTGAGTCACCAGACACCTGTAACAGGATTTTTGGCTCCATTGTGATGACTAGGGATTTATGATAGTACCCATGTCAACTTGTAGCTTCTTAAAGCCACCGCATAAAGGCCAAAAATGTTTCTTTGTTAATTTGAAGTCCTTTTGTATGTTTCCATGTTCCAAAATAGTGATTCCATTACATAATCTTCTTGGTTTACCCTTAGATGAAGGATGGTTGGATGTTGTCCAGTCTTTAATCAGAGTTATTCCATTGGAAGATCCATTGGGACCAGCTGTTATAACCTTGTTACTAGACGAATGTCCATTGCCCACTAAAGTAAGTTAAATTGATCTTCATGGAATTGTCATCTGTGTCAACTGTGCACAGGTTGAATTATCACTGAAAAATTTGATAGACTTTATATACTTGAGATCTGCATTATTGGGTAATATCAGGAAAAATTTTATCCTCTATTAATAAGTTTAGTTAGTTCAGTGGTTTTTTTTTTTTTTTAATGTTTAAAGTAGAAACATTTGTGTCTTCAAGGACAGTCTTGGCTTGAAAACTAGAAGAAAATGAGCTGATTTTATCTGTCTCTGAGCAACTTCCTCATAACAAAGATTTTTCTATTAAGAGGAAAAGTCCTCTACTGAAAGCCCTTTTGAGTCTTACTTAAGCACATTAGAGGTTTGCATGGCCAAGTTCATGATCTAACTAGGACACAAATGTTAAATTTTCTTTGTTTTGGCTTTTACCTTCTACAGGCTGTCTCCATGCACATGTTCTGTTTTGTTTTATTTGAGACAGGGTCTTACTATGCAGCCTTTACAGGCCTGGAACTCACTTTGTAGACCAGGATGGTCTCAAACTCATAGAATTCTGCCTGGGTGCTGGATTACAAGCATGTACCACCATGCCCATACATACTTTTAAAAATTTGGATTCTGATATATTTTAATTGTATGTTGAAGCCTCAGATGCTTGAACTCTCTAATAGGAAAACATGAACAGAGAGAAGTGTTTTCAGCCTGCCCATTGTCAGCTTGGTCATTACTATGCTTAGAAAGGTTTCCATTTTTAATTTGTCTCAAAAATTGGTAGGATTTGTTCTTGCCTGATACAGCTTTTTGTAAAGCAAGCATGGTTGTACATGTCTATAATTCTAGCACTCAGCAGGTAGAAGTAGAAATTCCAGGAGTCTAAGGAAAGCCTTGGTATCTTGGTTACATAGTAAGTTGGACTACATGAGACCCTGTCTTTAAAAAAATAGTCAGGGGGTGGTAGTGCACACCTTTAATCCCAGCACTCAGGAGGCAGAGGCAGGTGAATCTCTGTGAGTTCGAGGCTAGCCTAATCTACAGAGAATAGTTCTAAGACAGCTGAGGCTACACAAATCCATCTCGAAAAACTAAAATAAATAAATAAATAAATAAATAGGCAAGATGGCTCATGCCTGTAATCCCACCATTTGGAAAGCTAACATTGAGGACTGCATGATCTCAAGGGCAGCCTGGACTATATAGGGAATTACAGGCCAGCCTGAGTCCTTGTCTTGGGGGGAAAGTAGCTTTTTATTTCAATATCACTAGGTCATATTTATTTTTGGTTTTATGTTTTGGGATTTTTTTGTTTTAAGTGAGAGTCTAACTCTGTGTGTTTGGTTTCTTTTTGAGACAGTCTTGCTGTGTAACATAGGCTGGTCTTGAATAGCTCAGTTTAGCTTTGATCTTACAATCTTCATACCTCAGCCTCCTGAGTGCTGAGATTTTAGGTATGTTCCACTATGACCAAGTTACTATGGTTAATCATATTGATATTTGGATGGGTTTGATCTGTTTAATGATTCAAGAGTATATATATTATAAACTGGAAGTGATAGTACATATCTGTAATCCCAGCACTCAGAAAGCTGAAGCAGGAAAATTGCCACAAGTTCAAGACCAGCCTGGGCTACATAGTGAGTTCCAGGATGATCTTGGTATGTATGGTTATATGTATGACTGTATATACCAAGACTCCATCTCAAAAAACAAAAGTATAAAATAAGTATTGTCTATAACTAGTACATTTTGAATAAAATGAAATCTGGTATTGAGAAAACTTAAGGTTGATCAGATATTTCCATCAATAATGGAGTAATTTTATAATTTTATGTGATCATTCCAAGTTCTTTGAATACCTCTTTATAGTTTTGTTTCCAGGAATTCCCTTGGGAAAATAACCTGCAGAGTATATATTTACCAAATCTATTTGTAACTTTCTTAAAGGATGCACTCCAGAAATTGACAGAAATTCTCAATTTAAATGGAGAAGTAGCATGCCAGGACTCAGGCCACCCGGCCAAACATAGGAACACATCCGCAGTCCTGGGCTGCTTGGCTGAGAAACTAGCAGGTAACTCTAGCACACACCACCCAAAAGCCTTAATTGTTTGACATTGAGACATCTGTACTGCAGATCTTTGGGCAACTTGTTATAGCAGCAAGAAGCTGAATGTGGTGGCACACACCTATGACCAGGGCACTGTAAGAGTAGTGGGCTAAGAGTTCAAGGCCAGCCTCCCCTGCATAGTGAGTTAGAGGCCAGCCAGAACTGTGGGAGACCCTTTTTCAAAACAAGAGAAAAAATTAAAAAGGGGATGAACAGAAATGGACTAAAAGAAAGAAAATTACTCATTTAATTTAGCTTTGTTTATTTTCTCAGAGAAATTTAAGATAAATTTGTCATATTTATTTGCTTAAAACAGGGAAAAGGCTAAATTTAGTGTAACATAATTATTATATGCATTTATAGTATGAATATTACCCATTTTAGGTTCACAAATCATATGAGAATATCTCAGCCACTTACTGTACATATAGTGGAAGAAATAATGGATTGAAAATTAGATCACATGGGTGCTGGTCTAGACTATCATGGCTCCCCAACAGCCCTGGAACCACTCTCTTCATGGTGGACTCAGTTGCTAAGCTGTGAAACGGGGATGGTGGTAGGAACAGTCTGAGGGAGGAGGCCTGAGTAGTATGCATCAGAGCACAGAATTCAAGCATTTAAAATAGCGTGACACTTTTAATTATATCCAGTGTTTGCTGTGTTTGTCTAGGTCCTGCAAGCATAGGTTTACTTAGCCCAGGAATACTGGAATATTTGCTACAGTGTCTGGTAAGTAAGACATCAAAGCTGATTATTCTCATCATACAGATTGTCTATTTTTCTCAAATCATTAGCATAATCCCTGGTGCAAAGGATAGGGTGTGTTATAAATTTTATGTACAGGCATTTTCTGAGTGTTTATTTATCACTTCCTATGTTTAGAGACAGAAAGGAAAGAGAAAGGTGGGGATTTATTATAAGCAAATAACAATTGAGTTGGTCTAGTTTTAAATTTAGTCATAAGATAGCTGCTAGGACTTTTCGTGTGTTCTTACAGTCTACCAATAATAATACCTCCAATAATACCACCACCATCATCATCATCACACACACACACACACACACACACACACACACACACACCACAACACAAAATTACATGGCATTCCAATGGCAGGCCTAGTTCCCAGTGTATATAAATCTCTATTCCTGCCCACTCTTCCCTTTACAATTAAAACTGTCATTGGTGAAGTGTTTGATGTATCACCCATAAAGTTTGTGGTTGGTTGAAGCTGTGTCTTTGTATCGCTCACAGCACTTGACTGCAATCTTGATTAGCCTGTGTTTCTAAGTTATTTTTGCAAGCCTAATGAGCATTGGCCTTCTTAAAAAACAAAAACAAAAAACCTCTAGTCTAAAAGAATTCATTGTTGATGCCTACACAGTATGTGATTAAAATAACCTTTACACTGCTCTGAGTGAGCACTGGTAGATATCAAAGTCATACGAGAGCCCTTTACCTTCATAAAATTCACTTGACTATAACTTAAAGGAACCATTCAGACAACAGTTAACTTACACTTTATGACGGGATGTGATGAAGGGCAAAATTACTTCCCCCAGACCAAGTGTTGTAAGGGTTCTAAGAAAGTGAAAGGATGGGTGGGTGGGGGTGTGGTAGGGTAAAAAGGGGCCTGTGGTAATCATGAAAGACAGACTTCCTGATGTGGTCTAGCTAGCTCATGACAAGGTTAAGATTAGGAACTCACAATGAGTTTCCTGGCTAAAGAAACATGGCAGAAGCCTAATGACAGAGTTATCTGATCAGAGAAGGCAGTGTT
The DNA here is from genome assembly GCF_003668045.3 of Cricetulus griseus. Lineage (NCBI taxonomy): Eukaryota > Metazoa > Chordata > Mammalia > Rodentia > Cricetidae > Cricetulus > Cricetulus griseus. The sequence goes on from NC_048596.1 coordinate 170,862,780, forward strand.
CAGAGATAGGAAGACAACTGAAGTAGCCAGGTGGAAGGTTGGGGCTTCAAAAGCCAGGCAGAAGGATTAAGGATGTGGCAAGGATAAAGATGCTGAAGAGGCTTTACAGAGAACAGTGCTTCTGTGAGCTGTGCTGAGCTTCACAGGCACCACAGAAATGCATGGGAATACACTAGTGTTCCAGACTCTCCTAAGGCTCCCGGCATAGCTGGGAGAAAGCAAGAATGTGAGATGAGATATTAAACATGTTGGCCTCCTTTTAAGTGGGAACCGATGTGATGCAAACTCAAATGTAAGTTAAGTGCACTTCCTGTCATCATCAGCATCTGTAGAATTCCCTGCAGGAACTAGATTAAAACTAAGATGTTGCTGGGTGTGGTACACACCTTTAATTTTAGCACTGGGAGGATGAGGCAAGTGAATTCAAAGCGAGCCTGGTCTAAGAATTCCAGGACAGCCAGAGCTACATAATAGACCCTGTTTCAAACAAACAAACAAACAAACAACTAAGATGTTAATTGATAATATCATTATTTATAATTCTGGAACTGGTATTATTTCTTTGGGGGGTCCTAAAGATCATTTTTAGCTATAATTCTAGTTTTCTCTTTGGCTTGTTTTAATGAGCGTAAGCATGATCGTTATTTTAGTTAACAAAGCCCTAATGCAAATGTTACTAAGTCTAATGGCATAATGCATTTAATGAGATAGTGCTAAAATGTCCATATCTATTAATTAACTCGATGACTTTTTAAAAATAGATTAAGAGATTCTATCTTGATTCTCCATTAGTCAAATGGACAGTGGAGAGTTTGAATAAGGGAGACTTTTCTGCTTTTCCAAATACATAATCTAGCATGTATTAAGCAAGAATATGAAATTGATACCATACTGCCTCTGCAGGTGGTGACTTCTGTTTTTATCTTTTGTTGTCTTTCAGAAGTTACAGTCCCACCCCACAGTCATGCTTTTTGCACTGATTGCACTGGAAAAGTTTGCCCAGACAAGTAGGTATAGTGACTTCTTGCACTAATGATCTTTGTTGGTTGTAAAAAAGTGAGCCTACACTTTGAACTCCATGAAATGTACATACATTCTGGTTATAAGACCATCAAAGTATATCAAGAACAAAAACAAAGATTTTCTCAGCTAATATTCCAAGCATGGTGACTATAATTACTTTAATAGCTAAAACTTTAGCATTAAGGGATGGAGAGCTGGATCATCAGTTAAGAGGGCTTGCTTTGCATTCATGAAAACCTAACACTCATTAACAAGTCCAGCACAGCATGAATACCCTCGGGGCAAAGACAAGAAGATTGCTGAGGCTTGCTGGCTTCCAGCCCAGTCAAGAAAATGCTAGCCCCCAGTTCAAGGAGTGATACTGCCTCAAAAGGAATGGTGGAAAGTTATAGACAAGGATACCCAGTGCTTTCTCTCTTCTGGCATCCATGCATGCCTCACATATGAGTTCATATATTCACACAGACATAAACACACATATATATAAACCATACACATACAGAGTTTAAAATAATAATTGCAGTGACATGATGAAGCTGGAGAGATGGATCAGCAATTAAGAGCACTTGATGCTCTTCCAGAGGACTGGAGTTGGCTTCCCAGCACCAACATTGTTGGACAGCTCACAACCACCTCTAACTCTGGCTCCAGGGGAATCTGACAACCTCTTCTAGCCTCTAGACTCATGTGGCATACACATTCACAAACTCATATGCATATATATAAATAAAAAGTAAATCTTAAGGTGGGCATTATAGTGCATGCCTTTAATCTCAGCACTCAGGAGGCAGAGGCAGGTGGCTCTCTAAGTTCAAGGCCAGCCTGGTCCACATAGTGAGTTTCAGGACAGCCAGAGCTACATAGAGAGACTCTGTCTCAAAAGAACCAAAATAATAATAATAGTAATAATAATAAATAATAATGATGATGATCAATAATAAATATTTGAAAAATAGTGATGAAATTGTAGAAACTAGTCACAGCTCTTTGGCTGTGTCATCCTTAGAAGGAAGCATTAATGGAAATCTGCTCTCGTCTCCAACATCTTATTTTTTGGTTTTTTTGAGACAGGGTTTCTCTATAGCTTTGGAGCTGTCCTGGAACTCACTCTGTAGACCAGGCTGGTCTGGAACTCAACAGAGATCCACTTGCCTCTGCCGCCTGAGTGCTGGAATTAAAGGCATGTGCCATCACTGACCAGCTAGTCTCCAAATTCTGTTGTCTCCCCTCATTCCTTACCACCACTAATCTGCCCAGCACATCCTCCTCCTCCTCCTCTTCCATTATCATCTAAAGATTTCATCCTTCCAAACAGGTGAAAATAAATTGACTATCTCTGAATCCAGTATTAGTGACCGACTGGTCACCTTAGAGTTGTGGGCTGATGATCCTGATTATCTGAAGCGTCAAGTTGGCTTTTGTGCCCAGTGGAGCTTAGACAATCTCTGTAAGTAGGTGTTGTCCTTTACTAAAATGTGTTTCTGCTTCTATATATTAATACTTTTATTTATGTTGTGTTGGGTGGGGGTTGGTGTGCACATATGTAGAGGTTAGAGGATAAGTTTCAGGAGTTGGTTCTCTTTTTCCATATGGGTTCCATGTCATCAGGCAAGTGCCAGTACCTGCTGAGGAGTCTCACCAGCCAGAATTTGTTTACATTTCTAAATCCCTGTCTTCAGTAAGATCAATAGCCTTCCTTTTGCTGTAGTGAGTAGGAGTTCTTAATATGCATCTCTAGTGCAAGTTGTTTATACCCTAATAGAAAAGTGTCCTAGGCACATTTCAGATGAGAATTAAATGGAATGCTTCTAATTCCAGCCTTCTCCAGTTCATAGACCTTTACTGACACCTGCTGAATCAGATGCCTCAATTATATAGCTCTGAGAACTTGACAGCACACACTTTCCTCACTGCCCTCCAACTAGGTCCTGCTAGCTCCACCTCTGGACCTGTTCACACTTGTACTTTCTTCTTTGTCTTTTCTTTTATGTATGCATGTGTGGTGTTTTTATTGTCATGTGACAAAATGTCTTACATAAACAACCTAATGGGAAGATTTATATATTTTAGTTCCATAGTTTCAGAGCTCTCGGTTTGCCATGGCAGGATGGTAGGAAGATAGCGTGATGAGGGAGACTAGGAAAAAAAAAGTCAGAATGCCTATTTTTTAATTAAATTTTCAGTGCTAGGCATGGGGTATAGAACCTTGTTCATGCTAGTAAAGCAATCTACCTTCTCTGTACTTTTCTTAGCTCAGATGGTCTCTTCAAACCAAAATTAATTTTTATTTACACGGTGGCAGTTATTTTTAACTTTTTTTCCTCCACTGGCTACTAGAATACAAACCTAGCTGCTGTAAAATTACCTGTCTCTATTGTTAGCACTGTGCTAATGCACAGTTAAACACATAACATCCAATTCTTGCTCTAACATAGAGTAAAACCTATGTAGTGCTAGTTAAAGAGTAATTCTGAATAAATGCAATTTGGAAGCTGGGATTGAGGACAGATAGCTATAATCTTAGCATTTGAGAGGCAAAAAGTTCAAGGTCATCCTCAGCTACATAGTTTAAACTCAACCTGAGTCATGTTAGACTCTGCCCCCCCCCCAAAAAAAAAAAACCTAACCTGAGCATGGTAGCACACACTTTTAATCCTGTACTTGGGAGATAGAGACAGGTAGATTTCTGTTGGTTCTAGAATGCCTGGTCTACATGGCAAGTTTTAGGCCAGTCAGGGCTACACAGTGAGACCTGCTATTTGGATTTTATTTCATGCACTATAGTAAATACAGACACTGTGAACACCACACCCACAGTGCTGCCTTTTCTGACCTATGCTTGATCCACGTAACAGCACAGCTAAAATGTTAGGCCCTACTAGTTCTCCTTTCTTTGACAAGTGTGGCAGCTGGAGATGACAGTTTTCCCTTTTTTCCAAATCAGCACAGCATGCCCTAGGAAACATGACCACCTTTTCTTTTGCAGTTTTAAAAGAAGGCAGACAACTAACCTACGAGAAAGTGGACTTGAATAATATTAGGGCCATGCTGAACAGCAATGATGTCAGCGAGTACTTGAAGATCTCACCTCATGGCCTGGAGGTAAAGCTTTCACAGACCTTTTGAGGGCTAAAATTACTTTGTTCCATTTTTCATGCTCTGCTTTAGAACAAGCAATGTCTAACAGAATAGGTAGGAACTTTTCTTCTATCTGAACAGTAGTTAGAGGTAAAAGTGGTAGGGATGAAGAATTAATTCACTCTGTTAATTCACTCTGTTACATCCCACATTACTTTATCTATTGTAACATGACAGTGCTAGTTGAATAGTTCAAATATGTCTGAATTGTTTGTTTGTAGTACTCACAATTGCTAAATAAGTGTTCTATTACTGACTTACAGCCCTAGCTAAATAGATGTTTTGGTTTTTTTTTTGAGGGGGGGGGTTGTTTGATTGGTTGGTTGGTTTTTTTCAAGACAGGGTTTCTCTGTATTGTTTTGGAGCCTGTCCTGGAACTCACTCTGTAGACCAGGCTGGCCTCGAACTCACAGAGATCTGCCTGCCTCTGCCTCCCGAGTGCTGGGATTAAAGGTGTGCGTCACCAAAGCCCCACGTAAATAGATGTTTTTAAACATTTCAAAATACTTTATCGTATGTATATGGGTATTTTGCCTGCATGTATGTCTATGTCCTATTTTCTTGCCTGGTGCCTGCGGAGGCCAGTATGTGCATCCCCTGGATCTGGAGTTACAGAAGTTTGTGAGCTACCATGTGGGTGCTGGGACCCAAACCTACATCCTTTGTAGCCAAGGATGATCTTAACTGCTGAGACATCTCTCTTAGCTTCATACCTGTTTTTAATCTTTGCCATTTTATTCAACTAAAAGTATGAAGACAAGTGTTTCCCAAAGAAGCCTCTCCTTTTGCAAATGCCCACATAGCCAATTGTACTAGACCCCATGTTGAATATAGCCAATTTTATAGTGCAGGTTGATGTAAGAGCTACTTATATATAGGAAAGCACCACAGGACAAGGCATTTCAGTATTAAAGTACAGTTTGAACAATAGTTGACAAATCCCTTCTGCCATTTTTTTTTTTTTTTTGCTTTGAATTATATACAGGTACCCTGTTTTTACCCTTCCCTGTCTGATGAAGACATGTTTGCATTTGTAAAGATTCTGAACTCAAAGCAAGCTCTCTAAGAACTGAAAAACAAAGCCAGTAGCTTTGACTACTTGCAGTTGCAGCTATCTTTGAAATCCTAGGAGTCAAACTGAAGTAATAAAAGGGTTGCTTCACTCGGGCTTATGCTTTTTTAAATCACTGAAGATGGACAGTGGTATCCACTTTGATAAGGAAAACTCCATCCCTCCTCCCCTCTGCCAGTTACTTGGTGGTCGTCAGACACTGATGAATCCATTTGTACTCCTTGGTTCTGCCAGGCTCGCTGTGATGCCTCCTCCTTTGAGAGTGTACGCTGCACTTTTTGTGTAGATACTGGGGTGTGGTACTACGAAGTAACAGTGGTCACTTCTGGTGTCATGCAGATTGGCTGGGCTACTCGAGACAGCAAGTTTCTCAACCACGTGAGTACCAGGGGGCATGCACAGGAAGCAGCAGCAGCAGCTTGCTTTTCTGGGGGACGGGTAGAGATACTCAGATGTGTTTATTTTTCAGGTTGCTCAGTAGCTTGGTGGTGCCAGATTCCTAACAGAGGCTTGCCATGCTGATGTAGAAATAGGAAACAAGTGGAAATGCCGCTCAACCTCTGGGCTTTTTCCCTTGAGTTTTAAGTTCACTTCAGTTTACTCCCTAGAGGTGTGTTTTTATGGTTCTCCTGTAGTCCCAGCCACATTTAGGACCCAGTTCTCAAACTGTGACAAGGGATTTTTTTTTTTTTTCCATTTTGTGTTTTGTTATTTTGAGACCAGGTTTTTCTGTGCGGCCCTGGCTATCCTAGAACTTGCTGACCTTGAACTCAGAGATCCACCTGTCTCTGCCTCCCAAGTGCTAGGAGTAAAGGTGTGTGCTACCACAGCCTTGTTGGCAATGGATGATTTTTACCTTGAGATGAAGTTTTGGGAACCTTATAGGAGGCCAGAGAGATGACTCAGCAGTTGAGTGCTTCCTGCTCATCCCAGAAGACCTGAGTTTGGTTTCTAGTACCCACATGAAGCTGCTTAGAACCACTTGTAACTCCAGATCCAGAAGATCCAACAACCCTTTCTGGCCTCTGTGGGTACCCACACACATATGGCACTCACACACTAACATACACATAAGTAAAAACATTAAAATACATCTTGTAAAAAAAGGACTGTGTCAGGTGGTAATGGCACACAACTTTAATCCCAGCACCTGGAAGGCAGAGGCAAGTGACCTACCTCTGTGAGTTCAAGGCCAGCCTGGTCTACAAAGGGAAGTCTAAATCTGCTATAGTAAGCAGACCTGGGATAATCACTGATAGGGGAGTGTCATGAGTCCTTCCTTCAGATGGATACTTTTCCTTGCTTCTGTCTCTTCCTCTTCTTCCATACTTCTATTTCTCATTTTTTCTTCCCTTTAAAAAACTGTTCTTCTGTGAGCTGGAGAGATGGGTTAGTTGTTAAGAGCACTTGCTGCTCTTCCAGAGGACTGAATTTGGTTTCTAGCACCCATGTTGGATGACCTATAACCAACTATATGCAGGGGATCTGAGGCCCCATTCTGGCCTCTTTAGGTACCCATTCATACATAAAATACATACATACATACATACATACATACATACATACATACAATAAAATGAATCTTTAAAAAATATTTTATTATAATTTATTTTATTGGACAGGAACAGTATGCATGCCCCATGACATGCGTGTGAAGGTTGGAGGACAACTTGTGGGAGTCAGTTCTCTCTTCCCACCTTTTGGGTCCCAGAGATCAAACCAGTGCCTTCATTCACCTAACCATCTCCCCATCCGTACTTTGTCTGTTTCTTTGTTTCTTTGTTTGTTGGCAGTATGATCTCGATGACCACCTCCCCAACCCCCACACTCTGCAGCTAACCCTTTTGTAAGCCAATTCTGAGAACATGAGAGTAGGATAGCTGATCCTGACCTCTTCCCCTTTTGCCCCCTCCTGGGAGAGAGGACCCTATACCTCACCTGGGCAAAAGAGTTGAGCTGGCCCTGGTAGTGTGAGTGTAGGTGATCCTGACCTGAGAGCAGGAGAACTGGTCCCACTCCTTGCTGCAGACTGCATTGGGTGAGCTAGCTGAGGCAGTGCTGGAGCTCACCCAAGTAGTCACAATGAGGGAAAACTGGCAGGCTGACCAACCCAGCTACTACCCAGGCCCAGAACCAGTGCTGTGAGTTATCCCACTATATGCAGGGGATCTGAGGCCCCACTGCAACATCCACCTCTTCTGTGAACTGTTGGAACATGCGAAGGGGACAAACCTACAGATCTAAAACTGCAAGATCTCCACAACAAATGACAACAGCGGGTTATTCAAGAGGAGCCAGCCCCACTGAGAGCCCATTATCAATAGTATAGCAGAAGCCAGAGGCCTCAATCAGACCAATAACTAATAGCAATAAACACAAGTGAAGATGAATGGACTAAAGGGTAAACTGTGTGACTCACAGAGTAATATTATAGCTTCCACAATGAGATTCTTCTTTTTTATTTTGTTTTTTTGTTGTTGTTGTTTGGTTTGGTTTTTATGTTTTCTGTTAAATTTTGCTTTATTTTTGGGGGGAAGTTGCAAGGACAGAGGGTGAATGTGAGGGGCTGGGGAGATAAGTGAGATTTTATGCCTGATGTGAAATCCACAAAGAATTAATAAAAGTTAAAAGAATAGTAATAAAAGATCTCGCTCACCCCATTCATTTGTTGAGACAGGGTCTCATGAATCCTCCTCTTCCTGCCTCTGCCTCCTAAGTACTGGGATTATAGGTGTGCCTGGCTCCCATTCACCCTTGTATGTTAATAATTCTGGGCAATAATTGAAGGATAGCAAGTAATAAAAGAAATTGCTGAGAACCTATAAGATTTTCAAATTGGACTGTTCTCAAAATAGTTTTGAGCTGAGTATCCATTCATACAATCTGATGATATGGACATTTTGAATCCACCACATTCAAGAAAGTTATTTGCTTGGCCACAGGGAAGTGGCAAGGCTAAAGGTGTTGGAAGTTTAAGTCTAAACTGAAATCTGTTTTTCTTAGTACCAGTCTACAAGGAAGCTGTTTCCTTTTCTAGGAACGACAGCGGCTTCATGGTGGCATAGAACAAATGAACTGACAAGTATGGAAGGGCTGCAGCAAAGGAGCCGCTTAGATCTTCATTGGCAAAGCTAGTGTCTGTTTACTTGGAACTAGGCTTCTTTTGACTAGGGTCAAACTTTTGGTATCTTCCAAGTACCATAGGCTGTTCCTTTGTTCAAAAAAAGTTAGGATACCACCTACTAGGTGTCCCCAGGTTAGAGCAGGTAGAGTCTTGTTAATCTTGGGCCTTGTTTCTCTCCAGGAAGGATACGGCATTGGGGATGATGAGTACTCCTGTGCCTATGATGGCTGCCGGCAGCTGATTTGGTACAATGCCAGAAGTAAGCCTCATGTGCACCCGTGCTGGAAGGAAGGTATGCATTCTTCACCTTGAATTTGTCACCTGGGTTAGGACATCTAGTTATTAGCAGGCATTTACTATGGTAGGCTTTAGAATATCTTCATAGGAGACTGCCATGATTGTAAATGCTCCTCCCTGATAAACTTATCTATGGTGGCAACCCTTCTGAAGCAAAAGCATTTCAGAATATTAAATTCTTTGGTGCTGGAGAGATGGCTCACATGTAGAAACATGTGCTGCTTTTCCAGAGGATCTGAGGTCAGTTTCCAGAACCCATGTTGGGTGTCTCCCAACTGCCTCTAACTCCAGCTCCAGGGGAATCAAATACCTTCTAGCATCCATGGGCACCTGCACTCACATTAAATATGTACACTTCTGTCTTAGTCAGTGTTCTATTGCTGTGAAGAGACACCATGACCATGGCAACTCTTTGGTTTTTCGAGACAGGGTTTCTCTGTGTAGCTTTGGAGCCTATCCTGGTACTCACTCTGGAGACCAGACTGGCCTCGAACTCACAGAGATCCGCCTGCCTCTGCCTCCCAAGTGCTGGGATTAAAGGCGTGTGCCACCAATGCCCAGCTCCGTGGTAACTCTTATAAAGGAAAACATTTAATTGGGGCTGGCTTTCAGGATCTGAGGTTTAGTCTGTTGTTGTCATGGTGAGAAGCATGGTGGCACCCAGGCAGACATGGTGCTGGCGAAGAAGCAAGGAGTTCTACATCTGGTTGGACAAGCAGCAGGAAGAGAGAGGGACAGTGGGCCTGGCTTGAGCTTCTGAAACCTCAAAACCCATCCCTGGTGACATACTTCCTCTAACAAGACCACACCTATTCCAATACAGTCATCCCTACAATAATGCCATACCCTAGTATCTATGGGGGCCATTTTCATTCAAACCACCACAGTACCATTTAAAACTATAAAACTAAATCTTTTAAAAATAAAATGGCATGGTGGCACATGCATTTAATCTCAGCACTTACAAGGCAGAGACAAGTGGATCACTGAGTTCAAGCCCAGCCTGGCCTATATAGCTAGTTCCAGGCTAGTCATAGCCACATAGTGAGGTGCTGCCCCAATATAGATAGGGGGCATTTGCTGTTATTTCAGAGAAGTGAGTTCAGTTCCTAGCAACTTATAACTGCCTGTACCTCCAGCTCTGAGGGATCTGACTCCCTCTTCTGGCTTCTACTGGCACATATATTCATGTGGCATATATTTACACAAATGCACACACATACACATGAAATAACATTAAAGAATCTTCTAAAAAATAATACAAATTAGAAAAAAACAGTATGCAATTCTTACTGGAAAAAAAAATACAACAACCCTCCTACAGTCAGTTTTGAGATAGAGTTTTACTCTGTAGTGCACAAAGCCCTAGAAGTTACTTTGTACCATGATCTGGCCTCAGCCTCCCAAGTGCAAGATTATAGGTGTGAGTCACTATTCCCACCTACTCTTACAGTTACAAAAGGGTTGTTTGTAACTCAATGTAAAGCAATTGCCTACTAATCCTGAAGCTCTGTATTTGATGCCCAGTAACACACACACCACAAAATTACTGTGAAGTCTAGTTTTCTCTTTGTGTTTGTATTGTGAATTAAAGAGACCATGGATATGTTAAGGACACTGGAATTGTTGTGACACTAAAATGAGGATATTCTCAGAGATAAAATGGTTATAGAATAGGTATTTGGTAGTCAGAGGCCATGCTATAATGGTGTTATGTGGAATTATGTTCCATAAGTAAGGAATGGAACCTCTTTATTCTCAGGATTAGAGCTAGATAAGGAAAATAGCTTAGCTCTTTCTCCATGCATCCTTCTCTCATTGTCTTACACTAATCAACATTATGAACTGAATTGCTACCCATGCTAAGAAAACAGAGATTTGACCACTCACATAGAACTTAATTGATAGTGTGGAAAAGGGAATGGATGAATCTGCAAAACTAGAAGGGCGCCTAGGTTGGTTTGGTTTGGTTTGGTTTGGTTTGGTTGTTGTTTGAGACAGTCTACATGGTCCTTGCTGTCTTGGAACTCACTATGTAGACCTGGATGATATAGAACTCACAGAGATCCACCTGCCCCTGCCTCCCAAGTGCTGGAATTAAAGGTGTATACTACCATGCTCACCTTGGGCACCTAGGTTTTTGAAGGCACTTTTAGCTTATGCGTTTCATAGAGGCATCTGTCTTCAAAACATTTTTTTTTTTTTTTTTAAGGTAGGGCTGGCCTGGCCTAGAACCTGGAGCAATCCTCCTCCTTCTGCTTCCCAAATGCCAGGGTTAAAAGATTGTGCCACAATGCCTGGCTTCTTAAAGGCTGTCTTTTTTAGGGGGGAAGGAGGGGTTGATAGTCAGTTTCTATGTGAAACAGTCCTGGTTATCCTGGAACTCTGTAGACCAGACCGCCTGCTTCTGCCTCCCAAGTGTTGGGATTAAAGGATTGTGCCACCACCACCCTGACATTTTTTTTAATCAGAATTTAAGGAAATATATCTGAAGACATTTATTGTTTTAAAATTTGAAAAATAGAAAAGTGTCCGGGCGTTGGAGGCGCACGCTTTTAATCCCAGCACTCGGGAGGCAGAGGCAGGCGGATCACTGAGTTCGAGGCCAGCCTGGTCTACAAGAGCTAGTTCCAGGACAGCCTCCAAAGCCACAGAGGAACCCTGTCTCGAAAAACCAAAAGAAAAAAGAAAAAAAAAAGAAAGAAAAAAAAATAGAAAAGTGCAAAGCAATTTTAATTCCCCTATCTATCTATCTATCTATCTATCTATCTATCTATCTTCACACACACACACACACACACACACACACACACACACACAGAGGCACACATTTTAATTAGGGTTTCCATTTCTGTGATAGAATACCATGGCCAAAATCAACTTGGGGAGGAAAGGGTTTATTTCATTTTTCTAATTCTAGCTAACAATCCATCACTGAGGAGCCTTGAGGCAGGAGCTAAAGCAGAAGTCATGGAGGAATGCTGCTTACTGGCTTGCTCAGTAGCTTTCTTATACCCCACACACCCTGTGCTGTCTGCCCAGGAATGTGCCACTCACAAAGAGCTGAATCAAAGAAATGCCCAGTAGACTTGCCTACAGGCCAGTCTGATGTGGAATGCTTTCTCTAATGAGGTTCTTCTTCCCAGATAACTCCTAGTTTATGTCACATTGACAGAATATTAAACAACTAGGACATACACACACATATATATATTATGTGTCTGTGTAAATAAACATATGTAAATGTGTGTGGGTGGTTTTGCATATATGTATGTTTGTATACCATATGTGCCCATGAGAGCCATAAGGGAACTGGAGTTAGAGATGGTCATAAACTACCATGTGGGTGCTGGGATTCAAGCTCAGGTCCTCTGGAAGAACAGTCAGTGCTCTCAACTGCTGAGCTACCTCTGCAACCCTAGAGAATTTTTTTAATCATTTAAATTGGTATGTATATATTTTCCATTGTTATGCTTCATTTCCTGAACAGGTTTCTAGGTTATGAAAAATCACACTACTAGGGCTAGAGATGTAGCTCAGGTGGTAGAGTGCTTGTCTGCCACATATGGAGGCCCTAGGTTCCATCTCTAGCACTGAACAATCTGGGTATAGTGGTATAACCAGTAACCCTAGGACTCATGAGGTAGAGGCAATAGTAGTAAAAGTTCAAGGTTATCCTCAAGTACAAACCAAGTTCAAAGCCAGCCTGAGCTAGAGACACTGTCTTAAAAAAAAATGCAGAATAAAAAATAATTGGCTTGGTATGGTGGGATGTACCTATAATCCTGCTATTCAAGAGGCTGAGTGAAGTAGGCGGGTTCATCTTTGAGACCATCTTGGCCTACATATGCAGTTTGAGGCGAGCTAAAGCTGCACACAAAGATCCTGTCTCAGAAAATCCAAAAACAAACAATAAAAAATAACTTTTAGTGCTTTTCAGTATTTTATTATAAACTAAAACAAACAAAAAAAACGAGATCTCATTTTAAAAGATCAGAGAGAATGTATGTTTCAAAACAAAAAACATTTTTGTAGTTGATATCTAGGGAGTTTCATATATTGTCCAAGAGGCACATAATTTTATCTTGCCCAACATGTACATTTTTTTCACATTTTAGTATCTTGAAATTGGGGTGCATCGTATACAATTGGTGGCTTGTCACAGTCTAATGGAAGCCTTTTTCCTTTAACGATGCATGAACATATTGCTGTGTGAGGGTCAGATAAGCCGCACAGGAAACAAAGATAAGCGTGTTGAATATGTGGCTTAGCACAGGCCATTGAGTCCCTTCTGGGATCTGGGTAGCACAAGCCTAACAGTGTTTGGTTTATCTTCTAGGAGACACAGTAGGTTTTCTGTTAGACTTGAATGAAAAGCAAATGATCTTCTTTTTAAATGGCAACCAGCTGCCTCCTGAGAAGCAAGTCTTTTCATCTACCGTGTAAGTAGCTCCTTTCAGCTTAAGACCGAGTAGATTCATGGAATGCACTTTTCTCAAGAATAAAAAAATGAACACCTTTATTCATTTATCTAAACAATTATGAAAATACGTTTATTTCAGTGTCCTCGGTGTCCTAGAGTTTGATACAGAACGATAAAGGTGTCTCCCCTGGCTCACAGACCTGACTAGGTTAATATCATCTGTCCTGCTTCCCCTCTCCCAAAGTGACTGGCTCACTTTGGCTTTCTCAAAATGACTCTGTATGTGAAGTTGGTTTTATAAATTCTGATTACCTCTGTGCTCATTTTATTTGTAGATCAGGATTTTTTGCTGCAGCTAGTTTCATGTCATATCAACAGTGTGAGTTCAATTTTGGAGCAAAACCATTCAAATACCCACCATCTATGAAATTTAGCACTTTTAATGATTACGCCTTCCTGACAGCTGAAGAAAAGATCATTTTGCCAAGGTAAGAGACTGTCCAGGCTCTTTCCAGACTGTCTTGTGTATCTCATGGAAAATCATAACACCTTATGGGAGATGTTTTTCAGCATTGAACAAGTAATTTTGAACAAGTAATCTCAATAAAAAGGTTGGCTTTCTGGGAAATAGAAGTTAGTAAAACAGATCCCAGAAAGATACATACAAACCAATACTGAACAGGACATAGTGTAAAATTATTTGAAAACAGAAATTAAAAGCTTTGTCTGGCAAAAGCAGGTGTTTTCACAAGATCTCTCTATCAAATTGTGAGTGATAGTTTCATCATCATTTAAAGAAGCAGTTCTCACCCTGGGGGCCGAATGACCCCTCTCAAGTTGCCTAACGCATTCAGAAAACACAGGCATTTACATTTCAATTCATAACAGTAGCAAAATTATAGTTACAAAATAGCAGTGAAAATAATTTTATGGTTGGAAGTTACCACAACATGAAGAACTGTATTAAAGGGTTGCAGCATTAGGAATGCTGAGAACCACTGATTTAAAGTATTATAGAACCGAATGAAGGAGCATGTATACATTCTTTTTATGAGTTAAATAGTGTTGATATAAAAATCAGAAAAGGGCTTGTTGATTATTCCGAGATGTGTGCACTCAAAGATGATCCATAGTCCATAAGGCTAAGATTTCTTTAGCAAGCCAGAGTGTGCCCACAGGTCACTAGCTAGTGTGGTCAGAGAGAAGGCGTCCCACGTGTCTGCAGCACCTTAAGAACCCCCACGAGTCATCCTGAACACCCCTTGACCATGCCCTGACAGGCGTGGTTAAGCACACCTGTAGCCAGCCCTTAGGAGATGTGGTTATGGTGTCTCCCTACAAGGGCTAGTGTAGTGGCACCTACTTTAAATCCCAGCACTGAGGAGGCAGAGGTAGGACAATCATTGTGAGTTTGAAGCCACCCTGGAGTCAGAAAAGAGAGAGCCTGTCTCAAAAAAATATAATAAAAATCAGAAAAATAGCCTGACATTGGTGGCACATGCCTTTAATCCCAGCCCTAGGGAGGCAGAGGCAGGAGGATCTCTGTGAGTTCAAGGCCAGCTTTGTCTACAGAGTAAGTTCAGGACAGGCTCCAAAGCAATACAGAGAAACCCTGTCTCAAAAAACAAAAAACAAAACAAAAACAGAAAAATAGAACACATTCACACACACACATACACACACATACACACACATACACACACACACACACACACACACACAAACACACACATGCAAACTAATTTCACTGGAATATCTTTATAAATGTCCTTAATATTGGAAAATCAGTACATCTGTTAATAGACTTGATTTATTGAAACAATCTCCTTTTGGGTTTAAACTGCATAGCAAGCATGCTAACACTGTTCTACAGCCATTAACACAAGGAAAGCCATCTCAGGTAAAATTTCATTGCCCTTGTTTGACAGAAACTAACATTGGCCTTGTCTCCCTGAATGAATGCCTGTTTGACTTTCTTATAAGATGAATGTAGTCTGTTTGTTCAGCTAGGGAGAGACTCTAGCTGCTTCTTGGTAATTACTACTTGTTGAAGCCTGTTACACGTTGTGAGTCAAAGCTTATCATTTTTTAACAGGGCAGCTGCCTGGGCCAGTATGAGGCAGGGGATTCATATTACTAGTGTTATATCAATAAGATAGTCCCTCAGCAGTCGAGGAGATAATACTGGCCAGGGCATAGCTTGTGTTGAACTATATGCAATACCCATAAATGTAAGGATAATGCAGTGAAACCCTGACTTATTTGTTTTGAAGCAAAACATAGGTGTGTAAGCAGCCCTCTTTCTTTACCTTACACCCTGTCTCAGTGACTCAGCAGTTTCAGATGAATAGAACATGTCTCAGTAGGAGCAGCAGAGCCTTGGCAATAGTCTAAGACTATACACTTGGATTGTGTTCAGTCACCTGAGGTTTGTTCTTAGAGTTTCTATGCAGTTTGTCGTGGTGCTCTCTTGGTGAAAGTCTGAGGTGACACCTCCCTCCATCTGTCATACCTCAGTCCTTTGTCTGCCTGCCTTTTCCTGGAGTGAGGCTCATATTTCACGTGAAAGGCACAACTGATGCACCTATAAGTTCCCCTGCTTCAGGGTTAAAACTTTCCAGAATAGGCTTAGGAAGTCATCTTTTATGGCCAGTTTATGCTCATCACCTTGGTGACTAATATTCATGTAACACTCAGAGTTTGTCCCATCTTGAATAAGAACAACAGATTACAAGTTAAGTCTATTTCATTCTGAAGCTAGACTTTGTTTTCTCTGACAGTGACACAGGCTTTGCAGTGTAGGCCTCTAATCCCAGCTACTACAGAAGCTGAAGCAGGAGGATTGCAGCTACTACCTCGAATTTGTTGTTTATATATGTTTATTCTCTGTTCTCTTCATGTATTTTTATTAACCTCTTTATCATGCTAAATTCAAATGCACACAAAACTTTAAAAGAATCATACAGTGAAGCACAAACATCCTTAGCTACGGTAGTCAGCCACAATTGGCCACCGCTTCTCCTGTGGTCTTCCTTCATCTATCTGTTAATAACCCCATTTCCATTCCAGTTTCTCTATTGCTGCTGCCTAGAATGGTCTCTCAGAGAGTAAGGCTCAATTCCTGTATGCCTTCACATGTTTACTAAAGTTTGCTTAGTGATGCCCCCCTTGGCTGCCATCATCCTAACCCATACGCCTCTCACACATGTGAGCACTTCTGTCCCTTTTTCCCAGTTTATTTTGTGTCATGGTATTTGTCAGCATTTAACATTATCATTTTTAGTTCTGTCTCCCCCGCTGCCATGCTAGAGCATTGGCTTAATAAAAGCAGTTAACTACTTTTCCTGTTTGTGGGTTGCTATTTTTTTTTCACCCTGTTTGCTCTAGAGCACAGGCTGCTAAGGATTCATGGAGGTCCCCCTATTCTAGCTTCCTAAATGTTGATTCTCACTGTGTGCCACCATGCCTAGCTAAGGACACT
This sequence comes from Cricetulus griseus, assembly GCF_003668045.3. NCBI lineage: Eukaryota > Metazoa > Chordata > Mammalia > Rodentia > Cricetidae > Cricetulus > Cricetulus griseus. The sequence goes on from NC_048596.1 coordinate 170,879,338, forward strand.
TATTTGGTCTCCTGTTCACTACTGAATTGCCAGGGCTTGGGGTAGTGCCAGTCACTTAGCAAGCCCATAAGTGAACTTGAGGAAAACAGCCTTCCTGTCTGCTTTCCTGTCCATGCTGAATGGAAGTATAGTGGAAGAGTTCAAACCTGACGTGTCTAAACTTTCAGGGAGTCTACATGTCATAAGCCCCCTGTCCTTGTGGGAAAACTGTGAGTGTTTTCCCTGGGAAAGGCTGTGCTTTTCACCAAATTGAAATATGCTGGTAAAAGAATACTGGACTTAATAAAAGGATTTGAATTTGATTTCTGTTAAGTTTTAGGTAAATCATCTCATTGAGCTTTAGTTTCATCTATAAAGTGACAGTCAAGCTTCCTTCACTCTGCTAAGGCTGAAATGTGTGAAAACTTTACTAAACAAAGATTGTGGCGGATATTTTCCCTATGTGAGGCTTTTTGAGAGCATTTCATGTGCCCCACTACTGACTCCTTGTTGACGATATGAATTTCACACTGTTTGCTCAGGCACAGGCGCCTCGCTCTGCTGAAGCAGGTCAGTATTCGAGAGAACTGCTGTTCGCTCTGTTGTGATGAGGTAGCAGACACACAGCTGAAGCCATGTGGACACAGGTGAGAGGGGCCACTTGTTGGATCATCTTCCACACATCACATTGAGCAACATTTCATACTGCTCTTGAATGTCTTCTGGGGTATTAGATCCCAGCTATTCATGGTATAATGATCCATAGCTATTCATCAGGGTTATTAGATTATTAGGACTGTAGTAGGCTGAATGAGGAGTAAGTGGCCAAGTTGTATCTGCTATCTTCCAGAAAGTACCTGGAATAGAACAAGCTATTTGATATAGAAATCCTTGTTTTTGAATTTTTGCTTTTTGTTTAATCAGATAGGCGCGCGCTCGCACACACACACACACACACACACACACACACACACACACACACACACACACACGTTTGGAGTAGGGGTGTTCAAGACAGGGTTTCTTTATGTAGCTTTGGCTGTCCTGTAACTTGCTCTGTAGACCAGGCTGGCCTTGAACTCAAAGAGATGTGCCTGCCTCTCCCAAGTGCTGGGATTAAAGATGTGTGCCACCAAGCCTAATTTATATAATTTTGGCTTTACAAAATATGAAAGGCTTAGTGATATTTGTGAGCTTCTTGGGACGCCACTTAGAGGTAACCTCACCAGCTTTTTACACTCTAGCCATTGAAGAAGTGCAGCTTCTATATCATCTTGGCAAATCTCAGCTCTGTAAAAGGACCTTACAGGACATCCTGGATCCTGTAGGACAGTTTCTTAGCATCACCAGAGCAGCAAATAAGCCAGCCTTTCCTGAGAAAGCCATTCAGCTAATAGAAAGGTGTGAGCAGTGTAGCAGCCGTGGCCTTTTACACTTGCTGACTGTCTATGAGCAATACTCAAGCTGACAGTACAAGCTTCTTGTATCCATCACGTCCCAACACTTTATATTTCTGTGATTTTTGACAAAACTTTAGTCACCTCATTGCCCAGGTGTCTCGATCCTAGAATTATGGACCACATTTTGCCATTCCAGGAACGATTCAGCCTGTAGACGCAAGATCTTCTGAAGCAGGTTGTTACCTAGTAGGCTGTTAGAAGTGTGTGCAGTGTCTTTCTTTTCACCCTAACTATGGCAGTTTCTCTTCTGTAACCCAGAATTTCTCAGATTGAATACCTTTGCAGGATTTAGTTATCAGGACCTTACAGGCAGATACAGAATTTAAAGTAGATGCCCTTTTCCATCTTTGTTTCCAAACAGTAGGATCTGATCTTCATCTTTGAGTCCTTTGGCCCTTCCTATGGTTTTTAAAACACAATTAGGACTCATTGATGAGGGCTAATCAAGACTTAGAACTAATTTTGCTGAATATGTGGTCATAGTTTCTACAACATCCTAAACAGAGTTGGAAAGAAAATTAAAAGAATTACAAGATTTAGCTCAATCCAGTTAGATGGTATAAAGGCTGCACCTTTTCAAAACTAGGAGTGTAAAGAAGTTAAACTAAATATTCTTATATCTTAGAGTTATAGCTTAGAGTTTTTTGAGAGTGATTGTGAATAAAAGAAATGAGGAAAAAATAAATGATGAGACCTGACCCTTAGAAGAGACTGAAAATGAAATCACTCTTCTTATGGAAAGAAATGGAATGGTTATAAAGTCTGTTTTTGCCTTCCCTCCCAAAGGCACTAAGCCTGGAAAGTTTCACTGGTGAATTTTTTACAATTTTCAGAGGGAAGTAGTCCAAATCTATTTAGACTTCTCTTGATCATACCCAAAATAAATCCACAGCCCTATTTTTACAAAATCTGCATGGCAAACACACTAAAAGAAAACACATGGTGGTTCACAGCCATCTATAATTCCAAGAGATCCCATGCCTTCTGACCTCTGAGGGCACCAGGCATGCAAGTGGTACACAGAAATATGGACATACAGGCAAAACTCAGAAAAAATAAGTAAATCTAAAAAAATTTTTTAATAGATAAAAGTTTCCTTAATGATATTTTAAAATATGTTTTCATGTTATCTTTAGGCAGTGCAAGGATAGAACCCAGACCCTCACACATTCTAGACAGGTGCTATACCACTGAGCAACGTCTTTTCTTTTTTTCTTTTGAAAATTTTGTTTTTGAGATGAAGTCTTGTTATAGAGCCCAGGCTGCTCTGCCCCAGCTTCACAAGTGCTGGCATTGTAGGTATGACGACATACTAATGAGCATCTTTTTAATGGTTACATGCTGGAAACATTCTAAGATGTTGGGGATAAAACAAAGATGCTGTTGACACTGCTTTGATTTACAACATAAGTTAGCACCTCTTCTTTCTGTGTACGTAAGTACCCACCTGTTCATAGATCTGTTTGAAAGTCCTTTTTATACTGGCTTAGGAAACAAGCAGAAAACTAAGAATGCAGCCAAGAAGTATGTCGAGCTTCTATAAAGAAAAGCAAGGAGGACTGGAGAGATGGCTCACCAGTTATGAGCATTGGCTGCTCTTGCAGAGGAAAGGACCCAGGTTCAATTCCCGGGAGTTCACAATCATATGTTATTCCAGGGGAATCCAATGCCCTCTTCTGGCCTCTGCAGGTGCTGCACATAGTACACAAACACAAAACGTTTTTTAAAACTGAAAATCTAACTGTTCAGTGGTAACACACACCTTTAATCCTAGCAGTTGTGAAGCAGGGGCAGGCAGATCTCTTGAGTTTGAGGCCAACCTAGTTCCAAGACAGCCAGGGTTTTTCTGTTGCACAGAAAAACTCTGTCTCTCGCCTTGTCCAGCCTTGATATGGGGGTTAGTGCCTAGCCTTGTTGTAACTTTTTAAGCCATGTTTGGTTTGATATTCCTGGGAGGCCTGCCCTTATTTATTTATTTATTTATTTATTTATTTATTTATTTATCTATCTATCTATCTATCTATTTATTTATTTATTTATTTATTTTTGAAGGGAAATGGAGAAGTGAATCTGGGGGACAAGAGAGGTGGGGGAAGGGACTGGAGGAATGGAGAGAAGGGAAACTGCCATCAGAATGTAATATATGAAAGAATTAAAAAAAAAAAAAACTGAGCTGGGTGATGGTGGTGCCGCCTTTAATCCCAGCACTTGGGAGGCAGAGGCAGATGTATCTCTGTGAGTTCAAGACCAGCCTGGCCTACAAGAGCTACTTCCAGGACAGCCTCCAAAACTACACAAGGGGGAAAAAAAAAAAAAACCTGAAAATCTAGTATATAATAAGGGCGTTTATTAGTCACTACATATTAATTTATTAGTCACATATTATATTAGAAAGTCACATTTGTGGTTAAAGATGTATTTGGTAAATATTACTGGGATAAATGACTACCTGATAGGGGGAAAATAGCATATATCCCTGAACATACATACATACAGGTGTGTGTGTGTGTGTGTGTGTGTGTAAATGAACTTTTTATTTAACTCACAGAGAAGGAAGATTGAGAATCAAAAATAGGAGGGAGATTTTTTATTTGTAAATTTATTTACAAATTTTCTTCATGTTATTTTCCAAACCATGCATAATACATAAACTTTCTCCATCAGACTTGTTAACATTTTAGATTTGGCTGGCAGGTAAAGTGTTTCTCCTTTTAAAGCATTAATTTAACTGGCATTTGTGTCTTTTTCTTCAGCGACCTGTGCATGGATTGTGCCTTGCAACTGGAGACCTGCCCATTGTGTCGTAAAGAAATAGTGTCTAGAATCAGACAGATTTCTCATATTTCATGACACATGTTGAAGAGATATCATGGACATATTTCTACTCAATTCCAGCAATGTTGAAAAGAAAGAAAGAAAAAAAAAAAAACCACACAAACATCTCTAACCAGTTGTACTCACATTGAAACTTATAGCCATGGCCAGATTTTATGCTAAAATTGGTAGTTTGTCAGAGACAAATTCTCTTAGAATCTAATCCAACTTGCCAGCCCTGAATTCCTTTTGAGGCCAAGGAAGGCTGGATGTCAGCAGCTGGGCCTGTGGTACTTCCATGAAAAACACCAAGTGACAAGGGTCTCCTGAATGCCGAGACCACCCTGGAATTCTTCATATTGGGTTCATTTGATTGTTTAACACAAGGTGTTTTGTGTCTTAGTCTACAGTTTTTATTTTGGAGTGAAGTCATTTTGGAGAAGTAATTGACAGCGTGTGTGGGTTAAGCATCATTGGTCAGAGAAACCGGTGTGTTAAGCATGGATATTGCACTGCAAGACTTGAATCTATTAACGTAGCATCACACAGGTCATTACTGCAAGTGACTTGGAGATCCTGAAAGAAGGTGTACAGATTGTAGGGGCCGGGGGGGAAACCCAATTTTTTTTTTTTTATATATTTCAGTGACTCCAAAGAACATTCTAGTTTTTTTAAACTACAGAAAATTGGTGTTATTTTCACATTCATGGTGTTTCTATCGAGTTTTAGTACCCACGTTTTGTGAGGAAAAAATGTTTTACCAATGCAGGAAGAACTCTTGAACTGATTGCAATGTTAAACTGGAGAAAATTTGGTAGTTAGTGTATCTTTGAGGTACCATCAAATCAGGTTTTTTTTTGTTTGTTTTTATTTTTAAAAATTTTTTAATCAGTATTGTTTTTGGAAGTAATATACTTTGAAACGCTTGAATTAATAGTCTCTAGAGGACAGTCTGAGAATACATATCCTGTTGTTTTAAATAAACACATGTTTTTGAATAGCAAGTTCAATCATGAATTGTTGACTCTGTCTTCATCAAAGGTGTTTCTATCCCTCTCAGGGTCTCTGGTGAAGGCCTTCAAGAGTTCACTTTTTGCTCCCAGAAAATTGGAAGGTAGAATTGTACATTTTTAAGACTTATTTCATAATGGTGTACCTCAGCAACTGCCTTTCAATTTATGCCAAGTCCTTACTGAGTTTATACTTGAACAATGGATGTCTTCTGAGTTTTACAGTGTCTTAAACTCACTGTACATTCTTTTCCTTCTTTATTGTTTGTAGTTCATTAAACATGTCCTACCACGGAGGTGACTCCCTTCCTGGCTGTACTTGCTGGGGTGCTGGATTTTTCCATGTCTCACTAGTCTTCCATAAATTCAAATATATATATATATATATATATATATATATATATATATATATATATATTAAAGTATATATACAGATAGAGTTATGTGTTCTCTTCAGCTTGTGGTGAATGCAGTAATTTGCATTGAAGAATAAAATATCTGTTGCATTTTTTACTCTAAGACTTCACAGCTCTCATTGGTGTCTCCTACTAAAGCTCCTACTCCTCAGGGTAAGAGAGAACCAAGTATAAGAACAAAGGAAGAAAGTGGGACAGGTAATACCAGCACTCAGAAGGTTGAAACTGGAAGATTTACATGAGTTTGCAGCACTCCACTGATAGGCTGCAATAGGTGCTGGCACTGTGCTCGTATGGCTTGTCAGACATGTACTTACAGAGCAGCAGCAGGAAGAGGCAGTGTAATTCCTATGTACTGTAATAATTTGCTGGTGCCATGAAGGGAAAGAATATGCTGCCCAGAACTGAAGTATGTAGTTATGGGGAGAATGAGGCAGACTTTAGAATGAGGTTAGATATTTGGCTTACATGGATAGGGAAAGTTGTCAGGAGAAAACTAGGAAGGCATAAAGATGTAGCCAAGCAGAGGAACTTTGGACAGGCTTCTAGGACTGGGTATCTAGGTGGGCATAGCACTGTGGGCAAAGGTCCTCACTAAGGAACAAAGCTGGTGCAGGGAAGACAGGACATGGTGGGAATAGTGTGCTCTGTTGCAGAAGGTCAGGAACTGCTTGCTCATGAAGCCCATGGTAAGGAGTTTGTATTTCCTCCTAAATACAATAAAAAGGCAATGGTGTTTATTAAGCTTCAAAGTTCCTGGATAGTGTTCTTAGAGGATGATGGCTCTGCCCTCTGTGGGGTGGACCTAGGGAAGCAGAAAGTCTAATACAACAGGGGTCAAAAGACAGCAGGAACCTGCCAGCTTTCTATAAATTTCCCCTTGAACTTTGTTCCTAAGGTTGCCTGCTTTTCCAGTTTTTAACTTCAAGACTATAAAACAGAAGAGTTTTAGCAGTAAATCGATTAAACCATTCAGGGTGGAAGCAAATGTATCTTGAAGCTACTTTAAAAGGATACATACTGCACATAGAAGAGAAAAAATGGATTGGTAAGCCACATGCAGGCACAGAGAGTATAGTGAATCATAGGGGGAAAGAATTTGTTATGGCATTTCCCCAGTGGTGAGTTTCAGCCAGAAGAATTACCATCTTCTTTTGAATGATGTAAAGCAGGAAAAAAAATCATGGTGTCATTTGCAGAGTTCTAGGAAATAATGATTGAGCTACAGAAACTAAAACAGTTTTGGCAGTAGAAAATGATTTTTATAATTTCTTTTGGGGAGGTGTTTCAAGACAGGGTTTCTCCGTGGCTTTGGAGGCTGTCCTGGAACTAGCTCTCGTAGACTAGGCTGGTCTTCAACTCACAGAGATCCGCCTGCCTCTGACTCCCAAGTGCTGGGACTAAACGCGTGTGCCACTGCTGCCACCACCACCACCACCACCACCAGACTTATAATTTCTTGAAAACAAACCATTTTCTAATGTCCACACTTCATCTTGTGCTACTGCTTATTCACCTAGGAAATACGCAATTTTTGCTTATTTGTTTTTGAGGCAGGGTCTCACTGTGTAGCTCCCACTGGTCTAGCCTAAGACTGGCTACGTAGACCAGTCAAGCATGGAACTCACAGAGATCCCTCTGCCTCTGCCTCTCAGTGCTGGAATTAAAGGCTTGTGCCACCACCCTGGCAGGAACAGTGGGTTTGTTTTTTGGTTTGTTGTTGGGGTTGTTTTTGTTGTGTTTTTCAAGACAGGGTTTCTCTGTAGCTTTGGAGCCTGTCCTGGAACTCTGTCTTTAGACCAATCAGGCATGGAACTCTCAGAGATCCACCTGCCTCTGCCTCCCAAGTGCTGGGATTAAAGAAGTGTGCCACTATATCCGGAAGAAATGGTTTTGATATAGCTAATTATCTTTTTGTTTATTTGTTTGTTTGTTTTTCGAGACAGGGTTTCTCTATGGCTTTGGAGCCTATCCTGGAACTAGCTCTTGTAGACCAGGCTGGTCTCGAACTCACAGAGATCCGCCTGCCTCTGCCTCCCGAGTGCTGGGATTAAAGGCGTGAGCCACCAACGCCCGGCTTGATGTAGCTAGTTATCATGGCTTATCCCTATGATACCAGCATTCTATGAACAGGAGGTTTGCCATGAATTTGAAGATCTAATCAATTTTGAGTTCCAGGCCAACCTAGGCTACAGAGTAAGATCCCATCTCAAAAAGAATTAAAGACGGTTAGGAGAGATGAATCAGCAATTAAGAGTACTGGCTGTTCCTCAAGGGGACTCAGCTTTGATTCCCAGCATCCATATGGTGTCTCACAACCGTCTAACTCCACTTCCAGTGATCCATCCAACACCCTCTTCTGGCCTCCTCAGTCAACAGGCATGCATGTGGTACAGAGACATATATGCAAGCAAAACATCCATACACATAGAATAAATCTTCGAAAGTTTTTTTGTTTTTTTGTTTTTTTGGTTTTTTAATGAAAAAGTGCTGGCTAAATGCTCATTCAGCAGGCAAAGGCACTTGCCACCAAACCTAATGACCTGAGTTTGATCTCTGGTACCCATAATGTAGAAGGAGAACCAACTCCTGCAAGTTGTCCTGACCTCATGCACTGTGCACTGCCATGTGAATGCATGCATTATATATATATATATATATATATATATATATATATATATATATATATCTTTTTAAATTATAGGGGAAAGGGATTTTTTGGGGGTGGGGGGAGCTGGGTTTTGTTTCTTTTAGACAAAGTCTCACTATGTACCCCTGACAGGTGTTGAACTCACAGAGATCCTCCAGCCTCTGCTTCCTTCATGCTGAAATTAAAGACATGTGCCACCCTACCCATCTTTTTCTTTTTTAAAGAAGAGGATGTTGAATCCTAGAGCTAGAGTTAAAGGCAGTCAACAGAGCTGTCTAATGTGGGTGCTGAGAACTGAACTCTACAAGAGTATCAAGCATTCAACCCATGAGCCACCTCCAGCCTGGAAGGCTGGTTTGTTTGTTTTTATGCTAGAACGTGGTGGCACACGCCTTTAGTCCCAGCACTTGGAGACAGAGGCAGGTGGATCTCTGAGTTCAAGTCTATAGCTTGGTCTGCAGAATCCCAGGAGAGCCAGGACTACACAGAGAAACTTTGCCCAAAGCTTCTTTCTGACTCTTGGAATATTTGGGGTGGGGGCGGGGTGTTTTATTTTTGTTGTTGTGTTTTGTTTTTTGATGATCTCATATAGTCCTTCCTGGGTGGTCTAGAACTAGACTGGCCTCAAACAGATCTAGCTGCCTTTGCCTCCCAAGTACTAGGATTAATGGTGCACTTTACTATACTCAGCAGAAATACTTGCTCTTGAGCCCAGTTGTTGTATGAGAAAGCCCAAACGTCTCCAGAAAGCCTGTGTGGAGAGGAAACTCAGCAATCTCACTCCCGGCCCCAGTGCTCACCAACTCCTACACATGGGCCTCTCATCTGAGCTCTGTGAAAGGCTTTTCAAACTCCATTGCAACCCTATCAGATGACACCAAATGGAACAAAGGCTAATTGTCCTTGCCAAACCCTTCCCAAAACACACAGTATTTGTAAAATATTTGTTTTAGTTCTCCCATAGTTCACTACGTTTCTCATGGGAGAAGAGATTGTAAATAGCAATAGGTAATTAATAGAGGCAAATTTCATTCCTGCTTGAGTCCGTGAAACAGCAGGTAAGTTCGTGTAGCACAGAAGAAAGTGGGATTAGAGATAGTGTGTAATAGGATTTAGCAGCGTTTGCTCTGAGCTATTTGACCAGTGCTGTCCCGCCAGCCATCTCTCAAATAACAGAGACATTATTATGAAAGCTCAGCCTTAGCTTAGGCTTGTCCCACTATCTTTTAAAACTTAAATTAACCCATTTACATTAATCTACATTTTGTCTCCTGGCTTTTTACCGTATTTCTGTACTGCCCATCCTGCTTCCTCCTTGTGTCTCACCTCCAGAGCGCCTAGATTCCTCCTTTTTCTCTGCCTGGAAGTCCCACATATATATATACCTCCTGCCTAGCTATTGGCTATTCAGCTCTTTATTAAGCCAGTCACAACAATATATCTTCACACAGTGTACAAATATCCCACAAGCTTGATGGAACAATTTTTAGATGCTTGTCATCCTAGTTTGCTTATCAGAGCTGTGACAAAATACCAAATCCAATTTGAGGGAAGAGGGTTTGTTTTGCTTCCACTTCTGTGTCGTAGTCCATCATTGAATGAAGTTGGAACAGGAACTCAATGCAGGAACCTGGAGGCAGGAATTGTAGAGACAAAGAAATGCTGCTTCCTGGCTTGTTCTCTATAGCTGGCTCAGCCTTCCTTATTTAGCCCACACCTGCCCAAAGGAGGCATCACCCACAAAGGACCTGGCCCTCCCACATCAATCATTAAGTCAAGAAAAGCCAGGCAGGGATGACACACACCTTTAATCCCAGCAGTTAGAAGGCAGAGGCAGGTGGATCTCTTGTATTCAAGGCTAGCCTGATCTACAGAGCGAGTTCCAGGACAACCAGGGTGAAAAGCCCTGTCTCCAACCCAAAAAAAATGCTCAGTTGTAGTTCCCTTCTTCCCAGGTGACTCAGGTCAAGTTGACAGAAACCTGTCTTCACCAGCACACCTATCTTCACCAGCACACTTGTCTCCTGGTGCTAACCAGAATACTCTGGAGACTGATTTCCCAGTGTCTTTGAAATCATCTTGGTTCCAAATGCTGTTTAGACGCCTATTTTATGTCCATTCAAAAATGTCTACTGATTCATATTAGCCATGTGACCGTCAATTCATACCATAATTAGTTATGTACTATACACACTTGGCTGAAAGGTATCAGATCACCAAAGAGATACTTAGTGAGCCATCAAGATAAATCCGTTCCAAGCAGGGCATGGTAGTGCACACTTTTAAATCTGAGGCAGGAGGATCTCTATGAGTTTGAGGCTATCCTGGTCTACATAGTGAGCTCCTGGCCAACCAAGGCTACATACTGAGATGCTGTTTCAAAAAAAAAAAAAGTGATATTAAGAAATCAGTCCCAGGAAATCCATTTTCACCATGTGACAGTTTTTGAGGGGACTTTTCCCAGAACAAAGTTATTTAATTTATGAATACTTTGTTTCAAGTGGTTGTCAACTTTTTTGTTCTGCATAACTACCCAAGAAACGATTTACTGTCTAATAATTTGTTGTCTCTGGTTTTGTGTTTATTGAGATGAAAGTTTTACTTAACCTAGGCCGACAGACAGCACACTGTGTAGCTGAAGCAGATCTTGAATGCCTAGAACCTATTGACTCCACCTTCCAAATGCTCGGACGACATACTCATGCCACCACGCCCTGTTCTTGCTTTTGATTTGAAGGTTACAAGTTAAATTACAAGACATCCACTTAAAGCCGTGGAACCTTACATGTTTCCAAGAAATAACTTTCTGGTAAACCAGATGTCTGCATTACCTGGGACAAACTATGAGATTAGCTTTTGAGCAATTTGGCCATCTCCGGCGCTTTTTGTTTGTTTTGTTTTTTTTAGATTTATTAATTTATTTTTTACATTCCAATTCCAGTTCCCCCTCCCTCCTCTCCTCCTGATCCCCCCCCAATTCCCCACCCCCCCCTCCCATCTGCTCCTCGGAGAGGGTATAGCCTCCCCTAGGAAGTCTGTCACTTTGTCTTGTCCAGACAGGACCAAGCCACCCCCCCCGCCATGTGTAGGCTGACTCCGGTGCTCTTAAAGCGCGCTTTCAACTACATAATCTTTACTACCCCTAAGTTACAAATGAAGAAACTGAGGCTCTTGGCTCCCACTGCTTCATCTGCTAACCAGGAAAAGCAAGAGTTGACACACAGACTGCCACCATTTTGCAGTCCCCTGCCTGAGCCCCGAGAACCTGAGACTGTGATTGGCTGCTGGAGCCCCGGAGGTAACCATGGTGACGGGAGGCGGGGCTGCGGCGGACCGCGGGCCCTAACAGACCTTGGCTGGGGTGTCCCCGCGAGAGGCCGGCGGGCGCAGGGCCCAGCCCGGAGCCTCAGCTCCGGCCTCGCGCGATCGCCGGGCGGGGCGCGGGCGCGGCCTCTTGCGGGCCCTTGATGCGGTTGAGGCAGCGCGGACCAGAGCGGAGCCCGGCCCGGCGGCGGGCGCGATAGGAGGCGGTGAGGCCGCGGGCGCGGGCCGGTGACTGCGGCGCCCCCACGATGGACGCCCTGGAAGAAGAGAGCTTCGCGCTGTCCTTGTGAGTGTCGCCTGCCTGCGGGGGCCGGGCGCGGGCAGGCGGGCCGGGGCCGAGGCTCAGCTCTAGCGGGGCGTTTCCAACCCGCGGCCTCTGCGGGTCTATGTCACCGATTACCAGCGCTTCCATCACAATCCTCTAGCCTGAATCTTAGCGGTCAGCAAAACCTAGAGGCCTTGAGCTGCCCAGAGCTGGCGGCGGCCTCACCGCCCTTCTCAGGCCACTCCAGTTAGCCTCTAGGCCGGTGCTCCTTCGGTGGTCACACTCACCCGCAGATACACCCCTCTCTGGCCTAAGAGCCAGGATGCGGTGAGTAGATCCCACGGGTAGTAAAAGCGGAAGTCTGAAGGTGTGCCAGGCCAGCCTCACCTCCCCATACTGTTTGCTTCTTTTGTGATTGCCACAACTAGGGTTTGATCACTGGTATTTCCCTGCATTTAGAATTTCAAGGCCAGACAGAAATCCTTGACTGCTGAAACCAAGTGATGGGAGGTTCAGCTTGTGATTCTTTTTATGCACGTTGGAAAACTTACATTTAAAAATGTTGCGGTTATTGTTGTGATTGCCTTGTATGCGCAAGGTCTTGGGTTCAACCCCCACTCCCACAGAAAACACAAATTTAACTTCTAAAATAATTATTTGGACCAGCACCTAATCCTGATGTGTTTTTCAGCTCCTCCGCCTCTGATGCAGAATTTGATGCTGTGGTTGGGTGTCTAGAGGACATTATTATGGGTAAGTTTCCACAACACTAAGTGACCCTTCTAGTTCCTTAGGTGAGTCCCTTAATACTTATGTAGACAGACATAAAACAATTTGTATAGAAACAACTTTTAAAAATGTATTCATTTTTGTGTGAGACTGGGGGAAGGGGGTTTCCTAGGCCACTATGTACAAGTGGAGGTCAGAAGACTACATTGTGGAGTTGATTCTCTCCTTCCAGCTTTATGTGGGTTCCAAGTGTTGAACTGAAGTCACCAGGCTTGTATAGCAGTGCCTTTAGCCACTGAACCATCTCAACAATCCAAACCTTTGCTTATCAGAGCATTCGAAGTAAGAAATTTGAAGAGTTAGTTTTTACAACACAAAACATCAAGGTACACTGAAAGTTTAACACAACACAATGTAATAATAAGCAAGCCATACTAAGATCTGTTGTCTGAGAAACAAGTAGGATTGGCAAGATGGTTCAGTGAGTAGAGGCACTCACCAGCAAGCTTGGCCACCTTAGTTTAATCCTCCGTATCCACTGGGTAGAACTGGCTTCCAAAAGTTGTCTTCAGGCATTCATACACAGCCTGTAGCAGGTATGTGCCCATGCACAAACAAAATAAATAAAAAATATAATTAAAAAAGAAAGAACCCCAAAAGCTAGTATTTGGCACACCTTTGTTATCTCAACACAAAGAATCTGGGGGGTTCTGATCCTGGCTCTGCTCTATAAGATCCAGTGCTTTTTAAATAATGGCATTGATTAAAGCTTTCAGAGGAGACAAATTCAGAAAACCAGTCACCTGGTGGGTAGGAGAGAGCTCTTGGCAAGGCTTCAGGTAATGTTTGACCAATTTTATTTCACATAAAGTAAAAGCAATTTTGAGTCATTTTGAGCTTTACCATTTCCATTCAGAACAGAACATAAACCATAACCCTATGCAACACTTGTCCATGTAAAAACAAAGTGTCAAATCTCCTTGGATCTCTTCATTTTCTTTTTTTGTGCTGTTTAGTTTTTGTAGTTGTTGTTTTGAGACAGTGTTTCTCTGTGTAGCTCTAGCTGTTCTGGAACTCACTCTGTAGACTAGGCTAGCCTCCAACTCAGAGATCCATCTGCCTGGGATTAAAGGTGTGAGCCACTTGGATCTGTTTTCTTGATGAATTTTTTTGTTGGTTGGTTTTGTGTTTAGAGTTTTGTTTTTTAGTGTCTCACATGCATGCCGGCCTTGATCTTACCTTGATCTTGCCTCAGCTTCCCTAGAGCTAGGATTGCAGGCATGAACCAACATACACTCCTATTTCCTTGCATTCTTAGTTCCTATTTCTGGATCCCTCTGATCCCTCTGATTTGTCTTCAGAGTTGAAGACAAATAGGTAGGAGGAAAAAATTAAATTGAACAAAATTTTGACAGTTTACTAATTTTTCTAGTAATCAGGAAAAGATAGTGCTGTCTGATTTTGGGGTATGTGGCTTAACCCACGTTAGTCTGAAAAACCACTGACAACACTTTTTGAACCTTTCCACCCTGTCAGGATCCAAGCCTTACCTCCTGTGTCTCTCCAGAAGCTCTGTCCTAAGGAGATTTTAGTAGTTTCACCCACCATGGGTATCCTGCTTATTATGGAGAAATGAGCTTCTTCCTGTCTGGGCCTCTTTCAAAGATTTCCCTATTAGTTGTAGAAATGCTACTCAGTTCTGTTGTCAGAATTCCCTACTTCCTGACCTCGAGTGTTTTGCTGTTAATCTCTACCTGGACTCTCCTCTGAATTCTACTTAGCAAGCCCCTGGGACAGACAGACAATGGAAGAGATTGGGGTCTGCAGAAATAAGGTCACTGGTCCAAGAGTACACAAAATATATGGCTGAGGTAGGGTTTGAGTCCAAGCAGTGGCCTCTTGCAGGTCCCACCCTTTAACCCATTATGTGGTTTTCACTGTTGCTGCTAAAACAATAGTAAAATAGGAGAAGGAGGGGAGGGGGGCAGCAAGATGGCTTTCAAGCCTAACAGTCCAAGTTCAATCTGTGAGACCCACATGGTAGGAGAATCAACACCCAACCTCTAGTGGGTACTATGGCACATGCCCTCAATTCCAGTACTCAGGAGGAAAAGGCAAAAGGATCTTTGTGAGTTCCAGGCCAGTCAGGGCTACACAGTGAGACCCTGTCTCAAAATAAATGTGTAGCCAAAAAAAAAAAAAAAGGACCAATGAGATGGTTCAGTGTGTAAGTACTTGGTGCCAAGCCTGACACCCTGAGTTCAATTCCCAAGACTCGTGTGTGGGCAGTAGAAGGAAAGAAACTTCTACAGGCTTTCCTCTGACTTCCGCCCTTACACCATGGCAAGCATGTGCACATATGCACATAAATATTAATAAATAAATGTTATTTAATAATAAAACAAATTAACTAGGAGAGATGGGGCTTCTTGCCATTGAAGTCTCTCAACTGGAGAGCTGACCTTTTGTATACACAATAAATTTGTGTGAAAGAGAGGTACCAGGTACTTCTTGGTGAACAATTAATGTGAGGAGGTTCACAAGTTATCCTGTTTGGATATATTGTAGCATATACCTGGGGTTTTTTTGTTTTGGATTTCTCCAGACAGGGTTTGTATAGCCCTGGTTACCCTGGAACTCAAAGCTCTGTAGACCAGGCTGGCCTGACACTCAGAGGTGTGCCTGCCTCTGCCACCCAAGTGCTGGGATTAAAGGCGTGTGCCTCCATTATCTGGTGTGTTATATACCTGTGACCCCAGCACTCAGAGTCAGGAGAATGGCTACAATTTCAAGGCCAGCCAGGTCTACATAGTGAATTCCAGGCCAGCCAAGAATATGCATCTATGGAGACCCTATCTTAAAAAGCTAAAAAATAAAATATTGCAAAGCAATGTGAACACAGTTACTTATAAGCCAACAAACTGCATATTTTAAAAAGGTTGAACTTTTAAATTTTAGGTGTATCTTAATAAATTTTTCATTGGTTTTTGTGGTTATTATTTTATATTTATGAGTGTTTTGCCTGAATGTGTGTATGTGAACCATGTGTGTGCCTGATGTCTGTGGAAGTCAGACAGAGGCATCAGACTGCTTGGGACTGAGTTACAGAAGGTTGTGAGCTGCCTTGTAAGCTGCCATGCGGCTTCTGGGAAAGCAACACAGTAGCATTGCACCTCATTACAAAGACGGACTTCCCTTGTTTCAGATGATGAGTTCCAGCTATTGCAGAGGAACTTCATGGACAAGTACTACCAGGAGTTTGAAGACACAGAGGAGAATAAACTCACATATACCCCCATTTTTAATGAATATGTAAGTAGATCTGTTTCTCCTACCAGAAGATTAGGGTTTCTTTAAAATTTGAACTTAGATCCATTAAGTATAATTAATATATATTAATTCAAGATGTTTGAATTAGAATCAGAAGCTGTTACAAAGCTTGGTGGCACATGTAAACCAGCACTAAGGAGGCTGAGGCAAGAGGATGTCTGCAAGTTATAAGCCTCCCTAGGCTACTTAGTGAATTTTGAGTCAGCTTAGGTTGTTTAGCAAGATTAGCTGGAATTAGTTTACTTTTTATATATGCCAGCACTGCCAAGAGGAATGCTGATGAGAATCTGGTTTAGATTATTTTCTCTTGCCAGATCTTGGAGCTATTTTCTTTTCTTTCTTTCTTTTTTTATTTATTTATTTGTTTTATTTCATTTTTTTGTTTGTTGGTTTGTTTTTGTTTTTCGAGACAGGGTTTCTCTGTGTAGTTTTGGAGTCTGTCCTGGAACTCGCTCTGTAGACCAGGCTGGTCTCTAACTCAGAGAGCCACCTGCCTCTGCCTCCGGAGTGCTGGGATTAAAGGCGTGTGCCACCAACACCCTGCTCTTAGAGCTATTTTCAAAAGGGCATTCATGAAGTATTTGATGAGCTTGCAACTTCTTGTTTAACACAAAGTTGCCTTTACCGTAAGGTTGTCTTCAGTTGTGTTATTTTGCGTTTGTGTGCTGTGAAGAATAAACAGTGCCAGTAAGAAGTGGAGGGAGAGAGCCGGTTCCATAGAAGTTGTCCTTTGGCGTCCACATGCACACTGTGGTACATGCATGTCCACTCACACATACACCATACACCCAGTCATGATGAATAAAGTAATAAGCACGGGGCTGGACAGATGGCTTCCAGAGGACTGCAGGTTGGTTCTAACACCTACAGCCAGTGGCTAACAACTACCTGTAACTCTAGTTCTAGAAGATCCAGCACCCTCTTCAGGCTTCTGCAGGCATTTGCACTCACGTCATATATGCAGACAGACAGACAGACAGACAGACAGACAGACAGACACACACACACACACACACACACACACACACAGTTGATGACTACTAAAGATAGATCTAGGCTTTACAAAGAAGTCTCACTTCTTCCCAGAGGCCCACACATTAATGTCTCCACTGTTGCAGATTTCCCTGGTAGAGAAGTACATTGAAGAGCAGCTGCTGGAGCGTATCCCAGGCTTCAACATGGCTGCTTTCACAACAACACTGCAGTGAGTTGAGCTTGACTCTGCTTCTGTGCTTCCCATCTTCCTCCCCTAACTGAAGAAATCCCACTCTCTTTTTCTTCACTTAGAACTCTGGGTGGCTGGGTCCTGAGTGGGAGGCCCTCTATGCCTTTGCAAGGCATTTTATTTTATTTTTTTAATGCCAGTATTTTTCTTTTATTCATTTATTTGTTTAATTTATGTGCATTGATGTTTTTGTTTTGTTTTCCATGGGTGTTGGGACCCCTGGAACTGGAATTACAGAGAGTTGTGAACTGCCATGTGGGTGCTGGGAATTGAACTCAGGGCCTCTGGAAGAGTAGTCAGTGCTCTTAACCACTGAGCCATCTCTCCAGCCCTTTATTCTTATTTTTGAAGAGAGTTATCTATTTTTAAATTTGTGTGTATATATGTATGTATGTGTGTATCTATGTATGTGTGAGCCTGCATAAGTTTATGTGTACCATGTATGTGCAAGAGCATACAGAGGCCAGAAGAGGGTGTTAGATCTCCTATGACTGGAGTTATAGGCAGTTGTGATTGGCCACATGTATGCTGGGAACAACTCTGGGTCCTCTGTAAGAGCAGCAAGTACTCTTAACCACTGAGCCTTCTCTCCAGTCCGTATTTTTACTTATTTGGGTTTTTGTTTGTTTGTTTTGAGTCAGGGCCTCTTATAGCCAAGGCTGGCTACAAGCCTGGTCCTTCAGCCTCCACCCAGGTGCTGACAGGCATGCCCCACCATGCTTGGCTTGTACACCTTGAAGGGAGTCTGTCTTCCTGTTGATTTACAAAACCAACACTCTGTCCTTTGCAGGCACCATAAGGATGAGGTGGCTGGTGACATCTTTGACATGCTGCTCACATTCACAGATTTTCTGGCTTTCAAGGAGATGTTCCTGTACTACAGAGCAGTAAGTTATTAGCGCTCGCCTATTTAGCCTCAGCGAGCCATACAGAGAGCAAGAGGTAGAACTGCAGAGACAACCACCTGCCATGTACCCTCTATCTTTTGTTCCCCCTGAAAATGGCTAGTAGTTGTTTGTTAGCTTTTGAGGAATAAATAGAAGTTGCTGTTCCATGCTGCCCAGGACCTTTCTATGTCTTGATGAAATGAGCTCAGTGTTCCCAACAAAGAGCAAGTCTCATTCTCTCACTTTACTATGCAGGCTCATTTAAATTGAAAAAAAGAAAATGTTTCAAAAGCTAGAGCAGCTGCCTTACTTGGTTTATGTATGTATTTATTGAGACAGAGTCTTGCTTGTGTAGCCTGGAATTTGCTATGTTGACCAACCTGGCCTCAAACTCAGAGATTCTCCTGCCTCAACTCCTGA
This sequence comes from Cricetulus griseus, assembly GCF_003668045.3. NCBI lineage: Eukaryota > Metazoa > Chordata > Mammalia > Rodentia > Cricetidae > Cricetulus > Cricetulus griseus. Next base: position 170,897,847 of record NC_048596.1, read on the forward strand.
GTATTAGAATTAAAGTCATGGCACTATGTCCAGTTCCAGTATTTTGTTTGTTTGTTTTTTGTGATGGGGCTTCTCTGTGTAGTCTCTGCTATCCTGGAACTTGCTCTGTAGACCAGGCTGACCTTGAACACAGATCCACCTGCCTCTGACTCACAAGTGCTGGAATTAAAGGCGTGTGCCACCAATGCTTGGCTAGTCGTGTTTTTAAAACTTATTATTTTTTATGTGTCTGCCTGCATTTATGTCTGAGCATTACATGCATGCCTGGTGCCCATGGGACTGGACATATACACAGTTATGTGCTAGGTTGGTGGGAATCAAATCCAGGTCCTCTGGAAGAGCAGCCAGTGCTTTTTAACCACTGAGCCGTTTCTCCAGCCCCAAGAAAGTCTTGATCCCCACCCCCAGGTGTGTCTAACGCCATATTTGAGAAAAACTGGGACTACCCTGCTGCCTTGCCCCCCTCCCTGTGTGCTCCTTGGGAGCTCACAAGCCTACCCTGCTGTCCCCGCCATTCTCCAGCCCTGGTGGCTCCTGAGTTAGGAAAGCATCTTGAAGTTGTCTGCTTCCTTCTGTAGGAAAAGGAAGGCCGAGGACTGGACTTAAGCAGCGGCTTGGTGGTGACTTCTCTGTGCAAGTCGTCTTCTACACCAGCTTCCCAGAACAATCTGCGGCACTAGGTCCCACCTTCAGACATGGTGTGATCACTGTGAGGTCACCAGCCCAGCTGACTCAGAGAAGTATGGGCTAATGATGACAGATGCATCATGTCAAGTATAGATGAGTCCTGAAAACATGACTGACCCTCCTGGCCCTTGTCCAGAAACACCTTCGTGTCCATCCCTCCTCTCCCAATGCAGGCACCTCTCCCAGGTGCTTCTGAGTGACTCCTGGAGCAGGCCCATGTTGGCCACCTCCCCTGGGGGCCCTTCCCAGCAATGTGGTAGTACAGTGTGTCAGCAGTGTGGACAGCACACCACCGTGAGCCCGTCACCTGGCAGGCTTTACATGAGCTCTTGTGCGCTCACAGCTGTTTCTGCACAGGTCAGCTTCAGTCCTCAGCCTCAATGGGGTTTTGTTTGGGAGGGTATATCTAGGGAGTTACTGGGTCCAGCTGCCTGTCCTGATTTCTGAACCTCCTGAGAAAGATGTCCTCTACCCACAATCAAAAAGGAACTCCCGATCTTACATTATTTGTCCTTTCAACAGCGAATTCTGCTGGTCTTAGTTCCACTGTTCCTCTAAGACTCTAAGCATTATTTTCAAGAAACCTATTTTTATAGATGAAAACTCAGGCTAATCTAGTGAGTATGATCTTGGAACGCCCTTGATCAACCACTTAAAAGATCAAAGTATTATATGCTGTGTGCTTTTTTAGTTGTGAGAACTGCGAGTGTAAATCTGCTTTCCAATTTAGTGCCCCTCTTCTTGGGTACCAGTGCAAACAGACTGTATGCTAGAAACAGGCTGCAGCTCTGTCACAACAGCATACTAAGTGTGTTTGTGCATGCTTGTCTGCACTCCTGGCATGACAGTGTGGTGTGCTAAGTGTGTTTGTGCATGCTTGTCTGCAGTCCTGGCATGACAGTCTGCTTGTGCATGCTTGTCTACAGTCCATTGTGTAGGCCATTGAGCTGGGTTTTCTGTTGGAGTGTAGGGACTCTGCAATTTGTTCCTGTCACAATCTCTCCTTCCAAGTTGATGCTTCCCTAATCCAGCTCAGCCTGGGGAGAGGGGCAATACACAGTTTTTTGGTCATCTTTGGTGGACTGTCACCAACCAGAAAGCATGTGTGTCACATCTCTAGAAAGAAGAAAACAGTTCAATTCTTAATGTATACTTTTAACTTTAACTTTTATAGTAAAACTAAGAATCCACACCAACTTTCCATGTGACTATTCTGAGTTTACAGGATGTAAGCTAAGAGCTGTTTTTCTGTAGCAATGTGTCTCTTTGTGCTTTTGTAAAATGAGTAAAATTTGAGGTGTTTGGCAAGAATTTTACGTGCACTGTCCACGTTAATGTAACTACTGTCATTCGGTTATTGTTGCTTTCGTCTTTTGAGATCAAAGACCCCCATGGGGTCAGCTCTGTAAATGTCACCTCTTGGGCTGGCTCTGCCTTCCTGCTCCTTTTGTGAGCAGGCCTGCACACTGCAGGCAGCATGCTAAAATTTGTCAGCCTGCCTGGTTGAAAAAGGCAATTGGAAAAAATGCAGACACAATACAGAAGGAGCTGGAGAGACGCTTCAGTGGTTAAGAGTACTTGTGTTCTTGCAGACCTTGGTTGCAGAAGACCTTGGTTTGTTCCCAGCATCCACATGGCAGCTCACACTAACTCCAGCTTCAGGGCATCCAATGCCATCTTCTGGCCTCCTTAGGCACCCATATGGTGCACATGGATAAATGTAGGCAAACACTCATACATGAAATGAAATAAAAATAATAAATCTTAAAAAGTAAAAAGACCCAAAAGGCAGGCAGACTGCAAACTTGCTGGTTTTGTGTCTTGGTCCACAAACTTGGGCAGATGCCAGAGGCCAGGGCAAGAAAGCTGACAATCTGGCCCATTCTAGCCTACCATTGGAAAGCTACCTTCTCTTTCCTCATCCATAGGAAAGCAGTGTCTACCTGAGCAGCAGAATTAGGCTGTGCTGGGCAATGAGATACCTGCTAGGACAGTGAGCTCTAAGCCTCAAAATTGGCAGCTCCTCATTAAACCCAAGCTTTCCTTAGAGCTTAATCTTGAACAGGGCGATCTCATTACTTAAACCCCAGCCCTGGACAGTGAAGTGGATACTGGTGAATATTCAGAGTAACCAAGACAACAAGTGTGAGCTGGGACCAAGAGCCAGACCTGATCCCCCCTCCTCTAACACAGTAACAAAGCCCCAAGTATTTGATTCTAATTACATATTAAGTGTTGCCATTTTTTCTTAAAGGACCAGAAAGTAAAATGTTAACAAACATCTAAGACCAGGAATGATAACACCTTTCCAAATAGACACCTCCATTTTTATTTAAATTGTAAAAATAATTCCAAACAAAAGTCACCACCAACTCCACAGCAACTCACCAGGCAAGGCCCTGCTTCCTTCTCCCACTTCTTGAAGTCCCTTGTACCTCAGCAGCAGCCTGGGCGAGAACATGGCAAGGCTCGCCACCTTTGGAAACTGCTTGAAACCAACTGAAATAGTTGAGTCCAAAAATCCCAACTCTTCCTATAAAAGTCTGTCTACAGGTGACACGTTGGCTTGGGGCAGGGGAGGGTCCTGGAACAAAAATAATCTGTTGTTTGTTAGCTTTATACTGTGGCAGGAAGGAGTCTGAAGCTCTGTTAGTGCATTTAGTGCTGGAGAGAAGGTGGCCCAGCCCTGGATACTGAAGTCCTCGAACAAGGCAGAGCCATGAGAGCCCACATCCCCCGTCACCTTCTGCTGAATAAGGGGGGTGGGGAGGATGTCCCACTGCTGGTTCTAGGTAGCTCTTCTGTGCCTGCTTCAGGAGTTCCTCAGGAGGGCTGGAGAGCTTGAGTTCGTGAGATTGGGGGTGACCCTTGTTATTGTTTTGTTTAAAAAGAAGAAAAGAGAAATGCTGAGACAGACATATTGACTATAAGTTTATTACAAGGCCCGGCAGAATGGGGAGACTAAGAAGAGGAACAGGGTAAATGGCTGACCGCCATGGCCGGTCGCCATAGAGAGACAGAGCGAGAGCATAGGTGGGAGAGTAGAGCAGGGGAACAGAGAACATAGAGAGCGGGAACAGAGAGCAGGACAGAGAACGGGAACAGAGAGCGTAAATGGGCAGGGGCCTATCTTTTAAAGGGGTCCTCTGCACCTGCGTGCAGACTTAGTTCCCATGGAACCTTGGGCTGACCAGGGTTCTGCCTGAGTGGATTCCACCAGGTAATAGGGGCAGGCCAGCATAATGCCTGAAACTTTCATTCCCACCTCTACTTATTATTAAAAAAAGGTGGGGTGTTTGTTTAGACATGGCAGGTTAAGGAATAAGGGCGTCGAATTCTCAAGACTGCTTCCTGCTGACGTGGGGGGCGTTGACCATCTTTGGGGGACCCGAGAAGGTTGGGGTGCTGCCACGTCCTGGGGAAGCTGGTTGTTTCATTGCAGTCCAGGCTGTATGGAACTCCCTGGCGCCTCTTAGACATGGCAAGATGTTGGCAGAGTAGAAGACAAGGTTGAGTTTAGAAAAAAAAATTTTTTCTTAGGTCCTGTCACTTGAGGGGAAGATTGTAAGATGAGGGAGGGGTTCCCGAGGAGTCCCAAGATGAGTGAAGGGAATTTGGGACCGGGGAAAGGTTGAATATTACCTGGAGTGAATCTGACCTGTTTGGATCTGATTCGGCTCCCTGGAACTTACAAGAATCCTTAGAGTTTGTGGGAACATAAGTATTAGACACGTTAGAAGCATATTCATGTTAGAAGCAACTTGGCTAAAAGCATTAACATTTTAAAACAGATTTTTTTTTTAGGACAGTGAAAAGCATCTTAATCTTGACTTTGTAGTTATGATCCTATAGTGGTATTGGTGAACTTTATTATGAACAGTAGCATGAGAAATAGAGAAATCAGGAACATATTTTATTCTTTTTTAATGTCTCAACTTACTTCATCATCATTTAAGCCTTTTTATCCTCAGGCCTTCGTAACTACATTCTCAGACCTTCATACATCTTAGACTTTCCTATATTCACATAGATAAACCTTAAAATACCTGTTACTGGAATCTGTTTTGCTTTAAGCTGGCAAGACTACCAGTCGTCAAAAGCATCAGAGTTCTTGAGAAAGATAAGATTTTACCTGAATCAATGATTAAAGAATAACAGAGACTTGCCAGCAGGCTGCATGGACAGCCACCCCCAAGGTCCTCCATCCATAGTAGTGGGCTGCAGGACATCTGCCTTCTTGCTGATAGCATGTGACCTGTGGATTACAGACTTTGGGAAGACTCGCCTACCGTTGGCCCAAGCAACGCCGGGAAAGTCGATTCCGTTGTCCTCTTGTCCAAGGTCTGGAATACTTTGTTAGCAGTAGAGGTGAAGGGCAGGGTTTCTCAGTGACCAGCGTTGTCACTGACTCAAGATGAAGTTTCTTCAGTGCCCATCAGTCTTCTTGGAGGAAATGGGGTGGGGCCAGCAGCTGGCCTATCTCTCTGTTATAAAAAGCTTTTTAACAAAACATTTTAAATGCCATATTCTCTAGATCTCTGAGCATTTGAGGGCTGTCTAGTTTAGGATCTCAGCAGTTAAAAGTTTCTTTAGTTAGAGAAAAATCCCTTTTTGTAATAAAAGCTGTACCTTTGTAAACGGCTTATAGGATAGACTGAGTGGTATAAATATTTTGTTAATTTGAAATAGACCTTTATAATTTTAAACTTTTATAATCATTTAAAGATACATGAGTTAAATTTAAGTTGTATAGACTTGGCTTATATTTTAAGTATAGTTAAATTAGACCTTTATGACTTTGTTTACCATCATTTAAAGTTATATAGTAATTTAGAAATATGAGACTTAGTATAGTTTAATTTAAATTGTATATAGAGCTAGATAAGTATAAAATTAAATTACAGGTACAAAGACAAGTAGGACTGGATAACAGTAAAGGGGGAACCAGAATGTAATCTCTGATCCGTACATTGTAGCAAATGGACAGGAGATTTAAAGGGAGAGAGTAGATTTAAACGGAGGGCCCTGGAAAGGCACAGTATTTAGTAAACAAGCCATGGACAACAGAGCCAGTGAAGGAAGAAATCATAGACAAAAAATAAAATAAAAAGCAAAAAGATCTGGCAGAAATCAAAAATCTGGCAGACAGGTTTGCTGGCATAGGCCGCTGGAGCTGTGCATGCCTACAGGTAGGTCACATGACCAAAATGGCGGCAACCATAAGCCGCTTTTGTCTGTTTACCTGCTTGTTGGATGAAACCAAAAAGGTGGTTCTATGCATTTCCCATGGGTGAGGCAAGTGGAAAACCGGCAAAAAGCTCCTCTCCGGATGCACGTCTGCCCGTGGGAGTTGCCAGGGGGCCTGGCCCCGAAGGGGACACAGCTGTCCCGAAACTGGAAAAGGACGTTGGGCGCCAAAATGTTATTGTTTTGTTTAAAAAGAAGAAAAGAGAAATGCTGAGACAGACATATTGACTATAAGTTTATTACAAGGCCCGGCAGAATGGGGAGACTAAGAAGAGGAACAGGGTAAATGGCTGACCGCCATGGCCGGTTGCCATAGAGAGACAGAGCGAGAGCATAGGTGGGAGACATAGTAGAGCGGGGGAACAGAGAACATAGAGAGCGGGAACAGAGAGCAGGACAGAGAACGGGAACAGAGAGCGTAAATGGGCAGGGGCCTATCTTTTAAAGGGGTTCTCTGTACCTGCGTGCAGACTTAGTTCCCATGGAACCTTGGGCTGACCAGGGTTCTGCCTGAGTGGATTCCACCAGGTAATAGGGGCAGGCCAGCATAATGCCTGAACCTTTCAACCCTGTGCTCAGATAGCTTAGGCCACAGCACGGCCTACCTAAGAGTAGCCCCCAGCCATCTGACTCGTGGCTGCATTGCTGCCCACTCCTCGCCAGGCCTGGAAGCTGAAGAAAGCGCTCACTCCATAGGCAATCATCACCAGGCAAGCAAAAAACTGGCAGGGAAGAAGAGGCCAAGGTGGTCAGTCAGAGAGAGCAAGGGAACCAAATGGGACAGTGACAGCAAACCAAGTGGGTCGCCTTAGACAGACTTGGGGACAAAAGCCTGAGCAGCAGAGTTATTCAGAACCACGTGTGGAAGCCACACCCCTTATGCCCAGCCACACACACCACACAGCTGGATGTTCTGAGGGTTGGGGCAACAACCACACAGGCCAGACATGTCAAGTGGTACCAGGGGCAACCAAGAGTGTCCAACTGTTCAGTGACCATGGGTAACTTCACACACCTAGCAGGCAACATTCAGGGCTGGGGATGCAGCTCTGAGGCAGAGTAGTTGCCTAGCCTCACAAGGCCCTGTCCTGGACATAACTGTAACTCCAGCTTCCTTGTCTGAAAAAGAACCCATAGGCTGTGACTCTAGGGCAAAGTGTACATGGCCTTGTGGATGGAGTGTGTATGGCCATTTGACACAGCCCAAGTGATTAACAGCCACCGCAAGGTGACACACAGAGCAAAATGAGTATAGCTCAGTGGAGGTCCACAGTGACCCCCAGGTGTCCAGGTCCCTCGGGTTCTGCTATTCACTAAGGAAGACTGAGTGAGGCTGAGCTCACTGAGCGTCCAGGAAGTGACCACTCAGACAGGAACCTATGAGCACACAGAGGCCTGGGCTGGTGGACCCCTTGGAGAAGGCTGGAGCCCTGGGAACATACTTACAGAGGCAGCTGAGCGCTGGTTGTATGGCCGGGAGCCCTTCAGGGATGTCAGATTGACCGCCGCAGCGCAAGTGATAAAGGCAGTAATATAGAGAACGGTGGCAGCCACAAAAAAGATCATTAACTGTAGGGGGAAGGGAGAGAGGTTGTAAAACAGCCACAGGGAACATCACCACCCCCGAAGCTGAGGCAGCCCTGGCAGGAAGGCCTGAAGTGTTGGGAGAGGAGAGTGCCAAGACACCAGGCAACTCCTTTGCCATGGCAACAAGTCACTCACCTCTAGCCAGCTAAAGAAACGCAGGCCACTCTGTGTGTGGCACATGGCCATACCCAACTTCCCTGTAACTACACCAGCGCTTGGCCTTGTGGCTGGCCCTAGGATGGGCCTCACATCCCTCTCCCCACCAGTGACTCCCTTTGGCAGGGTCCTAAACTCAAGGGCAAATACCAGGGCCAGGACCCTGGGGAAACTGTATACAACACCAAGAGGACTGGATGAGAACCCTCAGTTGGCAGCTGGGCCCATTCCATACCCCCAGTTCATTGTGCTACACATCTTTTTTCTTTAATTGCCAACATTTAAAAATTAGATTTCACATAAAAACTTGAAAATTTTCATATTCATTTTTTCATATTAAAAATGTTCAAGGCTTCTGGACATGGTGGTACACTCTGGTTAACCTAATACTCAGGAGTCAAAGGCAGAGGCTACACTGATCTACAGAGCAAGTTCTAGGTCAGCCAGGGCTACAGAGAAACCCTGTCTCTAAAAACCAAACCAAATACTCAAAGCTGGGCATAGTAGCTTAGGAATGCCAATGTGTTCGGACACAGAGGCAGGAAGTCCATGAATTGCAGGGGTCAGCCCAGTCTACACATCAAAACTGTTTAAAAAAAAAATAACCAATCTCGAGGGACGTGTATCTCACTGGTAAAGCATTTGTCCCGGCCCTTGTGAGCCCCTAAGTTTGACCCCCAGGACCACCAAAAAACAAACACCTCAAGGCTTAGCACCAACGCAGCATTCCCTGGAGGTTGAAGCTGGACAGAGGCAGCTCCTCAGGGCAAGGTGCATGCAAGGTTTCTGGAACCTTCCTGGGGCCCAGCTCACTAGTCCATCTTGCCTGGCCATTTCAGGGATTGGGAGTGTCTCTCCCAGAGTTGAGGGGTCATCACCCTGCTCAGCCCTCCTGCCCTGCTGCTAAAAGTCCAGAATCACCGAAACAGAACTCAATCGGCTCCTTCATGGAGTGCTGTGTGGGAACCCCATCCTGGCCTCAGGGACAAGTCACCTGCCCTGCAGTACTCTTTAGGGGTCCAGGGATATTCAGAGGAGGTTAGACCCTCAGTCAGGAATCCAGCTGCCACCACCTCAATCCCAAATCCTGTCCCCAAGTACAGTGACCACTACACACACCCTCCCTGGCTCTAGCCAGTGATACAAGATCTAACAAACCCATTCTGTGTCAGCATGACTCACGTTTCCTCTGACTCAACAGGCATTGAATTGTAAACAATCACCGCCTAGTCCCAGCCTCGCTTGTCTTACAATCATGTGCCTCTGTGCTCACTAAAAGGCTCAGACCCAGCTGCATGGGTTTTCCGGGTTCCAGAAGAAAAAAATCCAGCCATTTTCTGTGTCTGGCCAGGGTGCTTCCTCTAGTCAGAGGAGGCTGGCCTGAAACAAACCTGAGGCACCCATCCTCTCCAGGGCTGCAAGGCCTCCTGGAGGCAGCTGGTATCCATGCTAGGCCCCAGCCAGCACTTGACAAACTCAGACCTCCTAGCTCAAATTCTGACCACCCTCAAGAAGGTACAATATCTGTAATATCTGCAAGGGCATGGTGTGGGCCCCCTCGCTGCTGGGCCCTTTCCAGGGCCAAGCCAAGCATCCACCTCAATCATTACACATCTTCCCACCCCAGCTCTTTAGGTAGCTAAGAGGCAGGAGGATCACTAACAACACCCCCTCTACTTCACAATTCCAGAAGGTCAAGGATCATTCACAGGCAAGAGCGCTCAGCCTGGAGCCACACAGTACCCCTGCCCCCAGACTTACCACCAACGGCCAGGGCACCATGTACAATTTCATGTGCAGCTGGAACAGGTAGATGATGAAGAAGACGATTGTAACCAGCCAGAGGAAGACAGCGACAAACATGACCCAGCCATAGGCAGGATACAGGTGGTACGGAGTGTCAGCAATCAAGGCCCACACCAGCAGCCCCAGCACCTTGGGGGGGGGGGGAACAGGAGTCTCTCAGCCCCACAGCTCTAGCTGGAGGCCCAGGCCTTGGCCTCCTTTCTTGCTAACTCAGCAAAACCTTGGGCTAGCAAGATGTCTCAAAGGGTAAAATGCTTGCCACAAACCTGGTTTGATGCCTAGAACTCAAGGGTGTAAAAAGAGAACTAGCTACCGAAAGTTGTCCACTGACATCTACTCAAGCATGATAAAAAAGTTTTTTGTTTTTTGTTTTTTTAAAGGAAACCTTGGCTTGCTTCCTGCTGTATACCTCCTTGCTGGGAATCTTCTCTGGCCACTCTTCTGCCTCTTCAATCTCCACTGTGCTGTACGACAAAAGGCCCTTCCCCACGTTCCCAGACACTACCACCCAAGGTGCAAACAGTGTTTCTCCTATAGAGTGTTTGCTTCTTATTCCATTACTGCCCACAACAGGACCTCTGCTTTGTTACTGATGCTGGGGAAAAAAAAAAAAAAATGGGCATGGAGGCCAATACCTGTAATCCCAACACTGGAGGAAAAAGCAGGAGATTTAGGAGTTCAAGGCCAGCATTTACCTACTGAGTTAAAGGCCAGCCTGAGCTGTGTGAACCCATCTTAAAACAAAACCCCTGTCTAGGGGCTGGAGATTGGTTCAGTGGTTAAGAGCACTGGCTGCTCTTGCAGAAGACCAAGGTTCAATTCCCAGCACCCACATGGCGGCTCACAACCACCTGTAACTCCAGTTCCAGGGGATCTGATGCCCTCTTCTGACCTCCCAAGCACTAGGCATGCATGTGGCAAACAGATACACATGCAGACAAGACATTCATACACACATAAAGTAAATAAAAATATCTTATTAAAAACCCTGTCTAAAAAAGCAGGGGTGAGGAGCTTCAAGATGGCTTGATGGGTAATAGTAGTTATTGCCCAAGCTTGAAAACCTAGATGCCTGACAACTTGAGTTGACCCCTCAGAACCCACAGTGCAAGAGGAGAGCTCACTCACAAAGTTTTTCTCTGGGGGCTGATGAAATGGCTTATCAGCTAAATTTGCCTACTGCCAAGTTTGACAGCCTAAGGCAAACCCCCAGCTTACACACACATACACACACACACACACACACACACACACTAAAATTTAAGAACTTGGGGGGTTGTTTTGTTGAGACAGGATTTCATTATGTAGCCCTGGCTAGCCTGGAACTCACAGATATCCTCCTGCTACTGCCTCCTGAATGCTGGAGCTAAAGGCATGATCTACCATGCCTGGCTTAAAAAAATTTTTGTATGAGAAGAGACTGAGAGATGACCTCGGGGATAAAGGCACTTGCAACCAAGTCTGATGACCTATGTTTGAATCCTGGGACCCACATGCTAGAGAGAGCCAGCCTCCTGCAAGCTGTCATCTGATACAAGCATGTGTACATAACAGTGTTTATGTATACATACAATAGCTAAATAGGTGTAATAAAAAAGATTAGAATCTCTTTCAGGCCCTTTCCTCCCCTCAAACCCCTGAACCATGGGACCTTTGGAGAAAGAAAAAAACCATGTTCCCAGCACATCCTCCACACAAATGGGAACATACTATGTATGCTTATTCTGGCTCAGCAGAGTCTGTGTTCAGGGCTCTGAGTCCTCCAGCCTGCCCCACCCCCCATCGCCATAACTCCCAGTTGTCTCTCCTACAGGTGTTGCCATCCTATCTCACAGAGGAAAGCCAAGAGACTGTCTGTTAAACTGTTCCTTCCCCTGTGGCAGGATGGCTGGACATCCCCGACTATGTGTGCTGAAGCTAATAGCATGAACTTTGTTGAAAACCTGTGTCTTTGGAGAAGGCATCCTTTGCTAAGGCACAGAAGGGTTGTTCCTTCTGCCTGCATACATGAAAGTCAGTGGCCCCAGGCCAAGGGTGAGGCCATGATCAGTCAGATATTAGGAGCAAAGCTGTCCTCTGGAGGCTGGTCTTTGAGAACAAGTCCCCTGCTGACAAGCCACTTGAGAGTTCCCAGGAACCTAAAGAGAGGTCCTCACCAGAGAGCTCATGACCCAAAGCTGGGGCCCTGCCAGACACCTTCTCCTGAAACACCCCACCAAAGACCCAGAGAAGTTTCTTTGGTTTAGAATATGCACCTGAAGGGTAATGACAGAGAGCCTGTAGATGAGCAGGCCAAAGTGGGCTCTGTAACTGCTCTCCCCAGTGAGGGTGAGCCCCGGCCACCCGATGTCACATAGCACCCTTCCATTTATTGTTGTCTCTGACCCTCACAAGCAGGCCCAGGTGTAGGCCTCTGTACCCACTTTACAGCAAAGAAGATGGGATAGAGTACCAGAGCCTTCCTGGCCTGTGGTCACATGCCAAACTAGGAACAAAGCTCTCGTTTAATTACAACTCAAGGGCCAGGGAGAGAGGTCAGCAGGTGGCGCTTGCCACCAAGTCTGCTGACCTGAGTTAGATCTCCAGAATGTATATGGTAGGGGAGAGCTGACTGCTGAAAGCTGTCCTCCACCCTCCATATATATACTTTGGCATGCTTATGCCTACACACACACACACACACACACACACACACACACACACACACACACACACACACACACACACACTCAGGACGTTATCTTGGAATAGGCTACACACGCACCTTCTTCCCTCCCTCCCTCCCTCCGTTTCTTCCCCCACCCTGCTTCTCTCTCTCTTGGCAAGGTCTCATTAGTCCAGACAGGCCTTGAACTCACATTTCCGCTTCTCATGTACTGATATTACAAGCATGTGGCACCACACCTGCCCCACCCCCCATCACCATGCCTGAAACAGACACACTAGAAAGGCCACAAAGCCCCAGAGCTGGGTGGGGTCACTTCTGTCAGGAGAATGAAGACTCCTTGGAAAACATCTAAGGTAGCTTCTCAGGTGAAGAGTGGGAAGGTGGGCCTGCTAGGGGCTGTGAGCTCTTGTGTGGAGTAGGTTTCGGGTCCCTCACCCTGACACTGGGTTGGCTGGTCCCTACTATCTGAAAGGAAGTAGGAAAAGGCCTCTGAGTGACCATCCAGGAAAGGTCCATGCATGTTTACACGTATGCCCACCTCTCTCCAGGCTGTCTTTCTGTGCTTCCACAAATGCTCAGGAGCCACACTGCACACTGCAGGTAAAAGGTGGGGGAGCCTGGGACCCAGATCTGCCTTGCCAAACCTGTGAGTAATGGGTTTCTGGGGGATGAATAAAGCAAAATATGTCAGCCCCTTCCAAGGGCAGGACTGTGGGAGCCCAGGTTTCCCCACCTGTCCCACTCCACCCGTTTCCCAAATCAGCAAACACGTAATAAAGATAAAGCAGTAGATAGTAGGGGAATTTGTGACCCTTCGGGCTGTCGTGCCTGGCCCTGAGCCCAGGCAGGAGACTTGGTTTCTGCCCTAAAACAAGGAAGGTCCATTCCTCTTTTAGAACCCAACAAACTGGTTTCTCTTGGCCCTCACCCCTTGACCCATGTGTGTGGTCCTGCCAGAGAGGTTCCAGAAGCTGCAGGACCCCTTGGGACTCACTGGTGCAGACCTCACACTAGCTGAAGAGCCAGAAGCCTTGACTCAGCATGGGGGCACATTCTTCAGGGGTAGCAAAGGGCAGAAGGTCACTGGGAGCAAAGAATCAGGCCTGAGTCCTCTGTCCCCAGTTCTACTCCCTAATCCTGTGACCTCTTCCCAGAACTCTGGTCCAGAGCATGTCTCTCGTAGCTCACAGGTCCCTCCAGCACAGCCTGTCCCAGGGTGCCTCTCTTCACAGCCCTTCACTGCAGTGAAGGAACCGGCTTCCCTTTCGGCAGCCATAACAGCCGAACATGTGCTTCTATGACCTTGACCTAGTCACTAGAAAGTCAGATGCCTGTCTCGTGACAAGGAACCAATCAGAAGTTAGCTGGTGGCGCTATGCTTTACGACCCTGGGTGTGCTTTACGGACTAGCGCACAGCAATGATGTAGAGAGCATAGCAACCACCCTGGGAGGGCCTATGAGCCATAACAACCAGTTGACCAATCAACACAGGGCAAGCCCTCCAAGCCTGGAGGCACACCAATTGTGAGCCTGTGCGTACCCCTAGACACTCCCCTTACGCTGCCCTATAAAGATTTATGCGCAGCGGCCGTCTTTCCTGGCCGCCATCCACCATGGCGGGTGGGTGAAAGACCCGAGCTAACATGGGGTTAGCTCGTTAAACTACAATAAAGCCTCATGCAGTTTGCATCAAGCTTTCGCCTCCATTCTGTGTTTGGGGTGGCTGCCGTCCTGGGCTAAGATTCTGGAAGCCTCAGCTTTCTGAGGGTCTTACAGCAGCACTTCTGAGCCAGGGCGCCCCACCCTCAAGGTCTCCCACACCAGCAAGTTGGGCCAGATCGGAGCATAAACTGCTCAAATACGCATGCTCAACAAGGTGGGTGCTGTGGGAACCAATTCAGGTGAGAGGGGACCAGAAGGAGCATGTCACAGGTAAAGTAACCTTCAGTAAGGATTAGAGAAGGGAAGGAGGGACTCTAGAAGAGAATGCAGTTCTACTGGCACTCGGGTCACCTTGACCTCTGTGTCCATCTACCCACTACTTTCTCGACAGTGTCAGATCGGAGTCAACTCACTGTATGGCCTTGAGTCTTCACCTAACCTTTCTGGTCTATGTCCTCATTTGGGGCACATACTGTTTTCTGTTGGGTGAGAAGTTCAGGGACAGAAATGCCTGCCTTGGTTACTGTACAGGTGTGCCAGTGGGGGTGGACCTTAGGGCCATATGGAGGGGAGTGTGGTTATGTGGTTTAGTTAAAACACAGGAAAGCAATGGCAGAGCGAGGAAGCTTCCCATAGGGGAAGCAACTAGACCTAGAGGTTGACACTGGCGTGTTGCTGGTGGAAACCCAGCCCTGGGGAGCTAAGGGCTGCTAGGTGGAAGTGTGCATGCTGGACCAGGGCTTGGTCCAGGGCCACTCCCATCAGAGCCACTAAGTCTTGAGGGGATGTTAGAAATTGCTTGTTTGTTTGTTTGTTTTTTTAATTATGTGGCATCTTCTTAGTTGCCTTGGATGTCTTATTCTAAATAACAACAGACCTGGTCTGAGGTGTGGTTACTCCTGACCCTCAAGGCCAGGTAGCAAGAAGTTGAATCTAAGGTGTGGTTAATGAACCCTTAGAGAAAAGAGGAAGAAAAGTCTGTTTGTTCCATATACATGTTACCATGTTCTCCTTTTTGGTTAAGGTATATAAGAGTGGTATTAATTGAATCTACCCTCCTGATTTTATTCTGTGTCTCTGTCTTTCCTTTACCATCTATAGCTAGCCTTTCTTTAGTTCGCACTCCCTCTCTCAGGTACGAACCTCGACTGGCTCTGACTGCAGCCCCACAAACACAGCCTCAGGACGATGATTTAGAAAGAGTGAGGGCCAGCCCTCCACAGGTAAGTAGGGGCACCAAGTCTTTCACAGATCTCAGTGACTGCTCCCAATACACTACCAGGAAACTGAGGCCCAGGGTGGCCTCATGACCCTTTCCAGGGTTCCCCCACTCAGGGCACAGCTAGGCAGCTGGGGATACGCAGAACTTGGCCTAGCCTGGCCTGGACTAGCTCAACTTCCACCCCCATCCTGACCCTTCTCCCCACACTGAAAAGGACTTTATGGGGACAAAAAGTCACCCATTGTGTCACAGGAGACAAAGGGGCAAGAGACAGGCTCCAGGCGCCTGGGCAGGCCACACCACAACCACACACCACCCGCTCTGTGCCAAAGGAGGACTGTGGGAGGAACCTTGGAATTCCTGCTCTGGATGTGAAGTGTTCTAGAACACTGGGTCCATCAAGATCTCAAGAAAGACAGGAGCCACCCAGCTGTCCCTTTCTCTGTCTGAAACAGGCACACAAGGAACCACACTGAGTCACTCAGCCAGCGCACACTCTCCCAGGGCCAGTTCTGTGCCAGGCTGTTCCAGGAACATGAAAGGCAGCAGTGTGGTGGGCAGCTGGGCCTGGCCTGCAGGAGGCCACCTGGGCCTTGACTAGCATCACAGTATTCCAGATGCAGCCTTCCCCATGCAAACGGCTATTTGCAAGTCCTAGATCCAGAAGAGTGTTTAAATTCCAGAGGTACAAGGGTAAACACACACACACACACACACACACACACACACACACACACACACACACACACCCTAATGGTTGAGTCTTATGGACCTGGAATAGCTTCAACTATGTGATCCTTGGGAGGTAGAGGCAGGAGGGTTGCCACAAGTCTGAAGCCAGCAGGGACTACATAAGACCCTATCCTGTCTCAATAATAACAATAATAAGTAACTCAACATATTAGTTATTATTATTTAATAGGAAAATGTATGCAACATGAACTCGGGCCCCTCCCTACATAACTCCAGAGGGAGCCCCATGCGCCCTCTGCTGCAGGTTATGCAGGTCTCCTCCGCTCACATCCAGGTATTCGAAGCAGGAGGAGGTTCTGTGACTTCCATCCCTCTCCTCCCCTCCCTTGGTCTCTTCTGGCTCCCCAGCAAGTGGCAATGTGCCCAAAAGAGGTTCAGAAACTCACAGCACCCAGTCTAGGGCCCACTGGTCTCTCTTCCCCAGGGGGTCCCCTTAACACCTGCCTGGGTCTTCCCTCCACTAGGAACCCCTATAGCCATGAGGGACATTTCAGGAAGTTCTTATTCTTCTTTAGAAGGTCCAGGTAAAGTCCTTTGCACTCACTGCTCCAGTCATGCTCCAGCCTCCAGCTGGCCAGGCCCCCTCACTTCCTGGGCTTTCTTCTCTCTGGATCCAACTTTTCCCCCAGAGAAGCACTCAGCCCATTTCACAGAAGGAAACTGAGGCTCTTTTAGCCGATGAGGCTCTGGCTTAGCTTGTGAGTCTACAGATCTGGCTGAGTAGCCAGGGGCAAGGCCTTCCACATTCCCCTATGGGGGTGGGGCTGGTGCCACCCCACACACCCCAGGCTGGCAGAAGAGAAGTTTATCTGGTGTCAGCTATCATCCAGCCCTGGCATAGCTTCAGAGCCGCCTGCTTTTTGGGTCCTTCCTGACCCTCAGCATAGTCCTCCCTTGGAGGTCCTGGTGTGCCACCCTGCCTCCCCTCCTTGAGCAAACAGGAGGAGCTCACCCTGCCCAGCAGCAAAAGCCAGAGCCCTGTTCTGTCAGGACCAGGGCTAGGTCAGCATTTGCCAAAGAAAACAGCACCCCTGCATAGGTTCACCACAACCATGAAGAGAATGGTCGACACAGTCCAGCCACGGCAGCCCGAGACATGGCAACTGCCCGATGCGCAGAATGGCTTCGCAAATGTGACCTGGTCCCTTCCTGAAATAGAGGTCACTTTCTGCTTACAGATGACTAGGAAAACTCCCAGGTTATGCATCGAGTAGTCCTGGACTACAGCAGTGTGACTGTGAGGAAAGTACCTTCCCCTCTTTGGTTCTGATAGGCATCCATGCCCTCACAGCTTTGGACATAGTCACAAACTATGTGTAATTCCTCACTTCCTAACATTTCTGCTTATTTGGAAATAATTCTCTTTTTTTCCTTTGGTTTTTCAAGACAAAGTTTTTCTGTGTAACAGTCCTAGCTGTCCTGGAACTTAAAGACCTGTCTGCCTCTGCCTTCCAAGTGCTGGGATTAAAGGTGTGTGCAACCATCACCCAGTGAAAAGAATTCCTTTCTTTCTTTTTTTGGTTTTTCAAGACGAAGTTTCTCTGTGTAGCTTTGGAGCCTGTCCTGGAACTCAATCTGTAGACCAGGCTGGCCTCTAACTCAGAGATCTGCCTGCCTCTGCCTCCTAAGTGCTAGGAATAAAGAGGTGTGCCACCATTGCCTGGTGAAAAGAATTCTTTTTTTTTCAAAGATTTTATTTATTTATTATGTATACAACATTCTACTTCCCTGTATGTCTGAACACCAGAAGAGGGCACCAGATCTCATAATGGATGGTTGTGAGCCACCATGTGGTTTCTGGGAATTGAACTCAGGACCCCTGGAAGAGCAGTTGGTCCTCTTAACCTCTAAGCCATCTCTCCAGCCCCAAGAAAAGAATTCTTAATGGCTGTTCATTTGTTAATTTTGGTTTTTAGAGACAGGGTCCTATTACTTAGCCCAAGATGGCTGGTATGCCCTATGTAGCCCAGGATGACCTTGAACTCACAAATCTCCTTAGCCTCCTGACGGCTGGGACCACAGGCACATGCCAACATGCTTCACTTGTTATATAATTTTGAAATAAGTATTATAGGGCTGGCAAGATGGCTCCAGGTAAAGGTGCCTGCCACCCACTCTGATGACCTGAGTTCCATACCTGAGACTCACGTGGTAAAAAGAGAACCACTTCCCACAAGTGTCCTCTGGCCTCTTTACTCAGTTAGTAGCTTGCCTATGACTTACACACACAAATAAGTAATATTTAACTTAAATAATAATTCATATTATTTAGATACTGTTTTGGTTTTTGAGACAGGGTCTCACTATGTAGTCTTGTATGGCCTGGAGATCACTATGTAGAGATCAAGCTGGCTTCAAACTCAGAGGTCTGCCTGACACTG
Organism: Cricetulus griseus; assembly: GCF_003668045.3. NCBI lineage: Eukaryota > Metazoa > Chordata > Mammalia > Rodentia > Cricetidae > Cricetulus > Cricetulus griseus. The sequence goes on from NC_048596.1 coordinate 170,916,017, forward strand.
CCTTCCAATCTCAGTGCTTTGGTCATTTAATTAACTTTAATGTTAATTAAAGTAATTAATTAAACCCAGTGGTGGTGTCACACACCTTTAATCCCAGCACTCACAAGGCAGAGGCAGGTGGATCTCTGAGTTCAAGGCCAGCCTGGTCTACAGAGCGAGTTCTAAGACAGGCTCCAAAACTACAGAGAAACCCTGTCTTGAAAAACGAAGGAAAAGAAAACAATTAATTAAAATAATTGCTCCATGCATGGCCCAATTTATAAATTTTAAAAATCTTTCATAAAAGTGTGTTGCTACAATTATTGTTAATCTCTTGCTGTGTTCAATTATAAATTAAATTTACCACAGCTTCGTATGTGTGGAACTGTACCTAGCCAGTCTCAGAATGTGTCCTCTGGAAAAAGGTGACTATAGTAGGTTAAGCCACTGGAAAAGTAGCCAAGGTTGTCTCCTTGACACGTTCCCCAGGCTGTGATTAATGCAGATGGCCAAGTTCAACACAGACCTTCTTAGTGACACTGAATTGGGGGAAAGGTCTCAACTTGCCTCAATTTCCAGAAGCCAGAAAGAAATAAAGTTGGAGGGGACAATTTCTCTTTAAAGGACGGAGACAGACTGACCCCACACACCGGCCTGCCACCTCTGCCTATCAGATTGGGGTGTGTCCAGAGTATGTCTTATCACCAACCAGGGTGACCATGGGGGCAGGTACCTATTGGAGAGAGAACACAGCTGTGACCTCCATGGAGGGCACTTGGCATTCTCCATTCCACTCCTAGATGCAGGGTGTGGTGGCCCAGGCCTGTCTTCTCAGCTACTAGAGAGGCTGAAGCCAGTTCAGGGCCAGACTGGGCTACAAAGTGAGTTCAAGGCCAGCCTGGGCAATTTAGGAACACCCTATGTCAAGTTTGAAAAGAGTAAAAAGAAGACTGGGAGTGTGTTAAAATGGAACACAACAAATCCACAACACTGTGAAAACTGCAGGTGAAGAGCCTGATCTCTACCTGTTGCAGCCTGGGCAGGGTGAGATGGAATGCACACACACTGTACATGCCCTCTTACCCTGAGATCTCTGGGATCCCACTTACAGAAACGTGTCACACAGATGTATCAGTGGCATGTGTAAAGTCACGCATGGTAGAGGAGTGTAAAATAGCAAAAGAATGGGAATTCAAGCGTGTCAGGGTGAAGCTCCACCATGAGTTGCTACTGAACCAGGAAGTATGTTCCCTGTGCTAAGTAAGACCTGGAGCTACAACTCTCAGTCGTGCTCTTACGTGGCTCCTGAGGCCCCTATTTTAAAAATGAACCCTCTAGACTGGAGAGATGGCTCAGTGGGTAAGAGCAGTGGCTGCAATTCCAGAGGTCTGGGGTTTGAACCCCAGGACCCACACGGAGGCTCTCCTCCAGTCCCAGTGAATCCAACGATCTCTTCTTCTGGCCTCCCAGGATACCAGGCACACAGGTGGCACATAGACACACATGTAGGAAAATACGCATACACATAAAATAAAAAATAATACATAATGAAATGTAAAAGCTAAAAGATCTGGGGCCTGGCCCTCAGGAAAAAAAGCAGTAGTTTAGCATCTTTAGTCTCCAACACCATAAAAATAAGGAAATGAAGGTTTGAAAAAAACCCAAAGTACATACAGCTTCCTCTGCCTGATGTAGGGCACATCTTTGTCGGATATGGGTGTGGGCAGGCATGGTCCCTGCACTGTGACACCACACTCAAGTTGTAAAGGGACTGGCCTGGTCCCACCCATTATAGGGAGGAGTAAAAGGTGTAGGAAGGTACAGTGTGGATTAGGACACAAGACAGGGCAGATGATATCAGAAGCATATGACTGGTAGTAGTAGTTCCTAAGCTCCTGGGCAACCTAGTCCTGGCCTAGCGGAGGGTAGGGAAGATGCTGGTGTTTAATGTTTGGCGTTGATGATGTCCGCAAACTCAGGCTTGAGGGAAGCACTACCCACAAGGAAGCCGTCCACATCAGGCTGGTTTGCCAGCTTTTTGCAGGTTGCTCCAGTCACAGAACCTCCATAAATGTTTCGGGTGCTTTGAGCCACTGCATCAGAGACATGGGATTCCAGCCACCCCCGCAGCTTCTCACGTACTTCCTGGGCCTGTAGAGGTGTTGCACTCTTGCCAGTACCAATGGCCCATACAGGTTCATAGGCCAGGACAACTTTGTCCCAGTCCTTCACATTATCTGCGATGACTTTGGTTTGCTGGAAAACAACCTTCTCGGTGATACCAGCTTCCCTTTCATCTAGCTTCTCCCCAATGCAGGCGATCACTCCAATACCCTCGGCTAGGGCTTGGGCCATTTTCTGTCCAGTCAACTCATCGGACTCCCCAAAGACACGCCTTCTCTCCAGAGTGCCCCAGCACTACCCAGCACTACCCATTCGGCTCCTAAGTCTTTGATCATGCCAGGGCTGATCTCCCCAGTGAAGGCCCCATTGGTCACTTTGTATCAGTTCTGTGCAGCCACGGAGATCTTGGGATCTAGCTTCTGCCTGGCAAAATCGATGTAGGCAGTGGGGGGTGCACAAACCACCTCTGTGTCTACCCGCACCTTGGCAGCGTTCAGGGTGCAAATGAGTTCTCCCAGGCACCACTTCTTCCTCCGGTTCATCTTCCAGTTGCCCCCAATGGAGAACTTCCTGGAAGGTGCAATTGAGTTCTGACAGACTCGCTGAAGGTCAGGCACACCTGTAGCCAGCTTCTAGCAGGTGTGGCTCACACTGTCCCCTACAGACTTTCAATGAGGTTGGAGTTTGTGCAGTCACACACATTCCCCTGCAGCCCTCCTGCCCCACACACTGGTGAGGACAGTTGAGGGTTGGTCAGAGATGAAGATCACATTTTATTGATTTCTTTTTGTACCATTGGGATGCTTGGCTGTAAATCTGATTTTGTTGTTGTTTTCAAAGAACAAAATGGTTTGTTTGTTTGTTTGTTTGTTTTTCTCGAGACAGGGTTTCTCTCCCTGGCTGTCCTGGAACTCACTCTGTAGACTAGGCTGACCTGGTATTCAGAGATCCGCCTGCCTCTGCTACTTGAATGTTGGGATTAAAAGCGTGAGCCCCCACCACCCAGCCGAACAAAACAATTTAAAAATGCAGTGGTTGGTCTGTAGAGAAATTGAGAAGTAGCCAAGTGAATGGGGGCTGCAAAGACTCTGTAGCCGCTCCACAGCAGCTAAAGAGGCACGTGGCACTAACAACCCACACACATCAGGCATACCATAAAACCATCACTAGGTTCTAAAGCTACACTTTTATTCATTTTATTGTGTGTGCACAAGTTATATGCTCAGGCATTCTTGTGCCATGGTGCCCTTATAGAGGTCAGAGGGCAAACTGCCAGAAACGGTCTGCTCTTCTACCACGTGGGCTGTCAGGTTTAGAAACACAAGCTTTTGCCTGCTGAGCCATCTCACACAACCCTCTACCACCATCCCATCACCCCACCCATACCATCAGTGTTCCTTAGTGCTTAGTAAAGGAACTGAAAATAGTCTAAAATAGCTGCCCTCGTTGGCTCCAGGGACAACTTTAGCACTATCAGCACATTTGTTTTTTTGGTTTGTTTTGAGATAGGGTCTATGTAGCCTATTGAGCTGCTTTGGGTTTCCACAATCTCCTGAATGCTGGGTCACACACACACACACACACACACACACACACACACACACACACACACACACCATACCTGGCTAGGATTTTTGCTTGTTTGTTTTTGGTTTTTCAAAACAGGGTTTCTCTGTGTAACAGTGTTAGCTGTCCTATAACTTGCTCTGTAGACCAGGCCTGCCTCTGTCTCCTGAGTGCTGGGATTAAAGGTGTGCATCACCATGCCTGGCCTTGTTTTAGTTTTTTTAAAGGAGAATATATCCATATGCTCATTAAGTAATTACAAATAAATTCCCACTGGGCGGTGGTGGCACACCTTTAGTGCCTTTAATCTCAGCACTAGGGAGGCAGAGGCAGGCAGATCTTTGTGAGTTTGAGGCCAGTTTGGTTCAAAAGCCAGGGCTGTTACACAGAGAAACCCTGTCTTGAAAAAAAACAAAAACAGCCAGGCAGTGGTGGTGCACTTTAATCCCAACACTCGGGAGGCAGAGGCAGGTGGATCTCTGTGAGTTTGAGACCAGCATGGTCTACAAGAGCTAGTTCTAGGACAGCCTCCAAAGACACAGAGAAACCCTTCCTTGAACCCTCCCCCCACAAAGAAATAAAGAAAAAAAACAAACAACAACAACAACAAAAACAAATTCCCATAGCTGTCACGCTCTTTGCCCACCAGTAAGTAAGAGCGTGGTAGGAATTAACCATGCAGGGCACTGTGGCTTCAGCACAGGAACCTGCAAGGCTCCACTGAGACTACAAAGAATCTCAGGTCAGTGTGAAGGAAGCCCCCAGCACCGTTACCCCAATTCCACCTGCCACTGCTCACATCTCAGCAACACAGCAGGTACTTCTCCGAAGCCAGAGCTCTTTTGGGCCTTATGTTATCCCTCCATGGAGAGAAACCAGCCTGCCTGCTGGGATGGACATAGAGCCAGAATCACCAGGAAGAACTTCCTCATGTCCCTAAGAGCAGAAGGGTGAAGGAAGCCTTAAAAACTGAGCTCCTTGTCCCCAGAAACATTCAAGCTTGCCTAAGAACCCTAGCATCTTAGGGTCCAATGAATCCTGCCTTTATCATGTGCCAGGCTAAGCCCTTGGCAGGCGTCACTTTCCACCATCACCATTTTACAGACAAGTGTACAGGGGTGGGGAATTAAGAACTTCCCTAGGACTCCAAGTTGAAGGAGGCAGAATCTGAATTTGAACCCAAGAGCTCTGCTTCCAGGCCTACAATTAGCGTTTTCAAAGATACCCAGAGCACTATGATGGAAGAGGAGGTCTCTAATCTGCTTGTTTACTTAAAAATAGAACTGTGTGGTTGCTCCCAATCCTAGAAGGAAGGCTAGGAAGTGCTCAATGCCAATGCCCCATTCCCTCAAGGTATCCATTATATAGCTTAATCCATGGACTCTCCTAAATTCCCTTTGTTTCCCCTCCCTCCCCCCAAACAGCATCTCATTATTTAGCTCAGGCTTGCCTCAAATCATCATCCTCCTGCTTCAGTTTCCCACTCACAGGAGCACCAGGGTTACAGGCCTGTGCATCACCACACCCTGCTAGAACCTTCTTCTGAAATTCCATCCATCTAGACAGACTCTTAAGAATTCACCTCTGCCAGGAAGCTCTTCCCCAAAGCCTGGGCACTCTTCTTCCTGAAGTAGTCATCCTTCTCTTGTAAAACCCTCTAGGAACCCAGACCCCAAACAGAGGCAACAGGAAACAGCTGGAGCCAGATCTGAGTGCAAATCCTACATGTGGGCAGCAGCCTTGCTGCATGCACCCCGGCCATGGTCATGTGACTTTGCTCTGTGCTGAGTCCCAGAGTCCCAGGTAAGATCAATCATTCTTTGTCCCAAAGCTGGGTGGAGGAGTAGTTTAAAATTAGCAAAAAGATGGGCACTTCATCCCCACACTCTCAGCATCCTTCCACTCCCTTGCCACACAAAGAACTGTAGTGCAAAGCACTGGTGCTTTGTGACTAGAAGAGTTGTCTCTGGGACACACTTGCCTGCCTGTTTTGAAGCTAGCTGTGAGATTCTTGTTTCTCCTTCTGCTTACGTCACTAGGAAGTTCAGCCATGAACCAACATTTTAAACCTGCAGGCTTCCTGCTAGGCAATGTCACTTCATAGGTCTCTAAAGTCAGTTTCTCTCTCCAAACTATCAGGTTTTAGAAATACACTAACTCTTCTGTTTTAAGGATTAATAGCTTCTGATATTCCTTCTGGGGCTAGAGGGGAATGGGTAAGGTTACAGAGTAGAAAGACCATCAGACATCTGAACATTGAGACAGGTTCTGCTGGCCAGCTACCATGCTAAATGAAGAACAATTAGCCCAAGCAGCTTGGACTTCTGGCTCATCCACCTTTCCAGCACTGCAGGACACTCTATACTCTGGGGTACAGAGCAACCTGGGCAGCAAGGAGCACCATCTCCTCACTTACTGCCTCCTCCAAGCAGCCTTCCCTGATTCCCAGGGGCAGGCACTAGGCAGGGAGCCTTTCCCACATCCTCTAAAGTACCATACCCATACACTGTAAGAGAAAAACCAATATAATAATAAAGAGTAGTCGCCGAGCCGTGGTGGCACATGCCTTTAATCCCAGCACTCAGGAGGCAGAGGCAGGTGGGTCTCTGTGAGTTCGAGACCAGCCTGGTCTACAATAGCTAGTTCCAGGACAGGCTGCAAAGCCACAAAGAAACCCTGTCTCGGAAATAAATAAATAAATAAATAAATAGAGAGCAGTGGCCAGAGAAGCTGGAAAAACCATTCCCAGGAAGTGAGGGAAGTGAGTGATTAGAAAGAAACTTCTAAGCCTGTTTTTTTTTCTTGTTGTTGTTAAGAGAAGAAAATTCAGTCAGGTGGTGGTGGCACACACCTTTGATCCCAGCACTTGGTAGGCAGAGGTAGGTGGATCTCTGTGAGTTCGAGGCCAACCTGGTCTACAATGGGAGTTACAGGACAGTTAGGGCTGTTAGAGAAACCCGGTTTCAAAAAACAAACAAACAAAAAGAGGCCTAGCCAAAAGGTCTAGGCTAGCTTCCAGTGTGCTTCTGTGGCTTCCCAGCAGGTATGGTGCCTGTCTGCGCCCTTCCCCCATCTTGGCCCCAGGTGAGTAGTAGGTTGCCACAGAAAAAACATCTTAGGAAACAGCATCTCAGACAAGCAGGCTGGAACAGTCTCCAAGTGAAGTCTATGGAACCAATATGGGAAAGGAACTAGGAAGTAAAAGGCACCACCACATCTCAGCTCCAAAACCTCCTAAGGCCACCAACGTCACCAAGACCCCAGCTCTGGCCCTAGACGCTTAGGGTGCAGACCAAAAACGGATGCTTCAGCTCCTGCTCAGCCTGTGGGCTACTTTCCCCACCTCCACCCACCTTCCACCATTCCCTGTACTACCCTAACCTCCCATTCCACTGAAGGCCCAGTTGGAAAGCTAGCCTTCTAGCCCCAGAGAAACCCTGTCTTAAAAAACCAAACCAAACAAACAAACAAACAAAAAACAAACAAACAATAAAACAAAAACAAACAAACAAATCTCCAAGAGCCCCACCCGATCGGGCTGACAAAGTCTACTGCTGCAGATTTAAATTGGTCCCAGAAGAGGGCATCATGCCACACACACACACCCCCAATCTCATCAAAACCAAAAGATTTTTAAAATGCAAATTTCTTGCTGAACTTCCAGAGATTCAACGAGCAATGTCACATTTTTTTCCGGGGGTGGGGCCCAAGAATCTGAATTTAAACAAACCCAGGCAGGAGGATGGTGGGGGGGGGGGCTCACGAAGGAAGATAAGAAATCCCGAAACCAAGGCAGCAGGCCCCAGGTGGAGGTGGCCGCTCCCCTGGAGAGCAGGGAAGACCTAATCTCTGCGGAGGGCCTCTCGACTCCCCAGCCTGGCCCTGGCAGCTTGGCTAGATGTGCCCATTGGAGGGATGGTGACAGAAAGGGATCTAATCTTATTTCCAGGGCCACCCTATGCCTCCACTTTTGGAGACTGCTCCCCAAGGCAGCCACAAGCCTCCAGACTCTCACAGGTGAGTACTGTGAAAAGACCGCTGACACCTCAGGATGCACCCAGTTGTTAGGGGGCAATCCTTAGGTCCTTGGCTGGGCTGGCACAGAGATCAGGGATGGCAGGCACGTGACTTCTGGTCTCCTGCGAATCTTCATAGCCCAGAGCAGGAGATTCGACCTGCGGGCCCTGAGCAGGTGCCCTGGAGGGAGCTCATGCGTCGGGGCCACCGAGGGACTGTCCTGCCCTGTCTGGTTTCGCCGCGGGAACCGCCCAGGTAGGGTGTGGAGTCTCCTCCACTTGAGTCTTACTGCGATCTCAGGGATGCCACACGGGCGTCCGGAGGTGCGAGGTTCCAGGCGATCTCGGGGACGTGCGTCCTGGGGGGTCCCTGGAGAGTCCCCCCTCCCGTCACCGAGCCACCCCGCTCACCAGCTGCAGTAGTGCGAGCACCCCGAGGGCGGATCGCACGAAGCCCAGGTCGGGGCGCAGCGCAGACACCGACGCTCCCACTCCCTGCGCGGGGCTGCTGGTCCTCGTGCTCACTTTCGACGGGAACTCGGCCATGGCGTTCGGGAGCCCACGACGCTCCGGCCGCGCTCCCGGCGCTGCTCCGGAGCTGCGACTCCGGCTCCCGCTGCGGGCTCTGCTCGGGATCCCCAGGCAGAGCCTACAGGTGCGCGACTCCCCGCCCCGCGACGCCCGAGGCCCCGCCCCTCTCTGAGGCTCCGCCCCTTAACCCTGGGCTCGCCTGGCTGCTCTGGACAGTGATCTTGAAATCCTGGTCGCAGATACCCACCGACGCGGCCTCGCTCTCTCCCACATAGTCTAGGGTGCTGTGTGTCCTTGGGGAATCCCCCGTGCCCCCCTAGGAGGAAAACGGGTCGGTGAATCAGAGTCCGGGAAAGGTCCACCCAGACTAGGGGTACAGTGGAGGTCTGTCCTTTCTAGACTGGGGCGGGGGTAGGGGTAGGGGCGTTCCTTTCTAAACAGATGCAAACCAGGGAGGTGACTCACACCGTAATCTCAACTCTCAGGAGGAGTGAAGGAGAGGGTATCACGGAAAATTCAAGGCTAACCTGGCTGTATAATGAATTCCAGGCTTGTCTAGGCTACAGAGTGAGACTCTGTCTCAAAACTAACTAACTAACTAACTGACTAACTACTAACACTACCCAAGGCAGAGAGGCATATGATCCCAGCACTGAGAGGTCAGGAGGATCAATTCAGGATTATTTGGGGCTACATAATGTATTTCAAGCAAGCCTGAGATACATGGTATCTTGTCAACAACAACTGAAGTCTAATCTAGTGGCACATACTAATCCCAGGTACTAGAGAGCTAAAGCAGGGATATATAAAATTCAGGGCTACAGAGTAAGCTCAAAACTAGACTGGGAAACTTCCTGGGCAGCTATTTCAATTTTTTTCTTTTGTTTTTTGAGACAGGGTTTTTCTATGTGGAAGAGAACTCACTCTGTAGACTAGACTGGTCTTGAACTCTGCCTCTCAAGTGCTGGGATTAAAGGAGTGTGTCAAATTTTAAAAATACAAAAAACGGTTGGAGATGGAGCTACATGGCAGAGTTCTTCCCCTCATGTGGCAGTGCAGGTACAAGTCCCTGGGTGGATCCTCAGCTCTGCATATTGTAACTGACTCTCTAGAACTTGGAGATGGCTCCTTCTCTGTCCTAGAGGGTGTGCTAGTGCTCACTATGGAGAACGGTTTGAGGAGTGCAAATAAGCTGTTCTGTGAAAACCTGGGACTGTGTCAGGGAGAGTTGACCTGGAGGTGGGAGGTGATGCTGGATTTCACTGCTGTGATGTATGCAAACTTGTTGAGTCACAGAGGTTTGCACAGACACTTTGTGCATTCCTCACCATTTCCAGCCAGAGCAGTCCTCAAGGGTCCCACTGTCTATGTGGGGCAGGCAATAAGTGACAAGCGATAGACCAAGGAGGGAAAAATAAATTCAGGTAGTGACAACTGCTGCTGTGACGTAATCTAACAGGGCTGAGACAGAGTGACCAGGAGGAGAATTTGAAACATGACTATCTTAGGGTTTCTATTGCTGTGATGAACACTATGACCAAAACAACTCAGAAAGGGTTTCTTTGGCTTATATTTCTACATCACTGTTCATCATTGAAGGAAGTCAGGACAGGAACTCAAACAAGGCAGGAACCTGCAGGCAGGAGCTGATGCAGAGGCTGTGGGTCCTGCTTACTGGCTAGGTCAGCCTGCCTTCTTATAGAATCAGGGACCACTAGCCCAGGAATGGTACCACCCACCATGGGCTGGGCCCTCCCCCATCAATCACTAAGAAAATGCCTTACAGGCTTCCCTATAGCCCAGTCCTATTCAGTCATTTTCTCAATCCAGGTTCACTCATGTCAGATAACTACAGTTTGTGTCAAGTTCACATAAAACTAACTAACATGTTGGTCAAGGAAGAGCTGTCCAAAGTAATGACACTTGAGCAGAGGCCTGAATCTGTGAGTAGGAGGAAACTTTGGAAGGATTTAGATGAAGAACTAAATCTGTGCAAAGGCCCCGTGGCAGAACCAAGCTAGGCAGCTGAAGAAATGGGGCTGGAGCAGAGCACATGAGGGTGAGACTGACATGGTAGATAGGACCCAAGGCACAGAGGCTGTGCAGGGGACTGTACTGTCCTATGGCTGCCATTACAAAGTATCACAAGATCAATGTCTTAAAGTAAAATAAAAAAAAAATCTCTTCTATCTTAGTAATGGAGGCTAGCTACACAAAAGCAGTGTCCTAGAGTCATAGTCATGGTGTCCTAGCCAGGCAGCCTCTGGGGTTTCTACTCTTTCATTTTTTGTTTTGAGACAGGGTGATTGCTCTGTAGCCCAGACTAACTTCATCATACTTTTGACCTTCCTCTTACCTCAGATCCCCACATGCTAGGATTACAGATGAGCCATAAGTGGGATTCAGGTATCCTGCTTAGCCCTGCTTTTCTGGGTATCAACTCTTCTTTCTACACACAGGACCTCTCCCCCCACCCCCGTGTGTGTGTGTGTGTGTGTGTGTGTGTGTGTGTGTGTGTGTGTGTAAGAATGTAGTCATGACCCATCAGATAATAATAAATTCAATCTCCTCAAATCAGGAAACTTAACTAATTATTCCGTCATCAGTCACTTAACAATCTGCAAGGATCCTTTTCCTTTTCTTTTGAGACAAAGTCTCATATAGCCCAGGCTAGCCCCAACTTGATATGTGGCCAAGGATGGATTTCTGGCCTGTTTGTACCTCCCAAGTGCTGGGAATACAAACACCAGTTTATACTGTGTTGAGAGTTGGACCCAAGGCCTTGAACACGCTAAACACTCTAACACCAAGCCGTTACTATGACCAACACACTACACCAGTGACTCTTTTATTTCTTGAAAGTTTGTTTGGAATAGTGGTTTGTCAACCTCCTGAATGCTGTGACCCCCTTAATTCAGTGCCCCATGTTGTGGTGACCCCCAACCATAACATTATTATTTTGTTGCTACTTCATAGCTGTAATTTTGCTACTGTTTTGAATTATAATGTAAGCATCTGCTACACAGGATATCTGATGTACAACCCCTGAAAGGGTCATGACCACAGGTTGAGAATCTGTGGTTTAGAGGTTATAGCAGCAGAATGCAGCAGCTCAGAGATCCACAAGGGAAGGGCAATCCTTCAGGGAAGGGTTGTTCTCTTCCCCTGGGTGTGCAGCAGGGGCTTCCATGGAGCCCTGAGGGAGGAAGGGGACACCTGCCCAGCCAGCTGAATCTACCCTGGTTGGCTTTTTTGAGACAGGAGCATCTTGCAAGGTTGCCCAGGTTGGCCTCAAATCTGCAGCAGATTGGATTCTCTTCTATCTCTCTAGTTCTGGGAGCTACCACACCTGAAGATTCCTTCCTTCGTTCCTTCGTTCCTTGCTTCCTTCGTTCCTTGCTTCCTTCGTTCCTTGCTTCCTTCGTTCCTTGCTTCCTTCGTTCCTTGCTTCCTTCGTTCCTTCGTTCCTTCCTTCCTTCCTTCCTTCCTTCCTTCCTTCCTTCCTTCCTTCCTCCCTCCCCTCCCTCCCTTCCTTCCCTTCCTTTTCAGACAGGGTCTAACTCTAAAGTCTAGGCTAGCTTTGAACTCACTTCATAGTTGAGAACGACCTTGAACTCCTGATATCCCTCCTCCTCCTCCTTCTTCTTCTTCTCCTCCTCCTCCTCCTCCTTTTTTTTTTTTTTTTTTTTATGAACGAGGCTATTTATTAACCCAGCATCCTTTGTTCTAATGCTTGTTGTTGGCAGCTGCATACCTGTCCGGCAATCCTGTCCAGCTCTCTCTGTCCCTGAGGTGTTAGCTTGTGGCCCCCATCTTGATTCTTTTCCACCATTTTCAGCCCCTCCAGGGCTTGGAGGACGCAGTGGGACACACTCTTGGAGCCTCTGCTCAAGTGCCTGGGTCTGACACCGTTTCTCTGCCGTCCAACCCCGGCACCACAGCGGAGGTACAGGCGCGGTGCTGTGGAAGCAGCTTGTGTGTAGAACCAGTTCTCATCACAGGAGGCAAGCTCTTTTCTGTTTGGCCAGCTTGACTGTGTCCACCCATTCGGGGACTTTCAGCTTCCCGGACTTTTTTGAGGAAGTCTGCCAGAACTCTGAGGAACTCCTGCCGGTTAACATCTTTTACAAGTAACTCCAGGCATCGTGCGGCCTCCAGGCTGCCAGCCAGGAGAAAGGATGATATCCCTACTTCTATGGTCCAAGTGATGGGTGTTATGATAATGCACATAGGGAACCTTGGCGGATTCCAAGGCAGCGAGGGTGACTGAGTCCGGGGACAAACATTCCAGGCAGACAGAGCTTATTGAGAAGTTTTATTAGAAAGGGGTAGAGGGGTGGGGAGAGGAAAGAGAAAAGAGATAAAGAGACACTAAGACAGAGAGAGGACAGAATAGAAGAGGGAAAAAGAGAGCTGAAAAAGAGCATAAGTGGGCGGGGTCTGTCTTTTTAAAGGGTCCTTTGCACCTGGTGCAGACTAGTAGTCATGGAATCCTGGGCTGACCAGGGTACTGCCTGAATGCATTCTGCCAGATGACAGGCCAGCATAATGCCTGAATTCTTACAATGGGATTATGGGTGTGTGTCATTATGCCTGGGTCTATCCTTTTTCTATTGTTTTTAATTTTTACTTTCTTTTTCTTTTTTGAGACAAGGTTTCTCTGTGTAGCCCTGGCTGTCTGGAACCAGCTCTGTAGACCAGACTCAAAGAACTACCTGCATCTGCCTCTGGAGTGCCGAGATTGAAGGTGTGCATCACCACTGCCCAACTAGTCCTTTTTTAATAAGGTAAGTCCACAAATTTTGAGAAATTTGGATATTTGGAATATCATTGGATGGCCATTATTTAGCCCTCCAAAATGATGTCTGTAGTGTTCTAAACTGCCACAGTGTTGCAAGCCTGTGGTCTCCGAATGGGACCAGGAGTTCGAGGTCATTCTCACATGCTTAGTGAGACCCTTTCTCCGAAAGACAAGACGGGAGGGTTTTTAGATCTTGGAACTTTGAGAGAATGTCTGGCTGATGGTGACTTAACCTTTTACCCACGCAAACTCTTCTCCCCTGTGCACCTGGGACCCTTGGGCATGGACACACACACACACACACACAAACACACACACACACACACACACACACACACACACACCATCGAAACACAGCTACTCTGCAAATGAAAAGTGAATTTCAGTACTGCAAAACTGTAACCCAGAGACCAGTCCAAGTTCAGCACAAAGCTGGAGTGAGCCCTTAACTTTATTATGACACAGAGAACAATAAGGGGATTGTTTTTGAGGCAGATTCTAAAACAGTAGTGTGTTTTTGTTTTGCCTTTGGTTTGCATTCTGTCGTTTTGGTTAATCCCACTTTCATTCCTTTCAAATGGCATCTTGGAGCCCTGGCTCAACTGCAGCCACCCCCATCAGAAAAAGTGGGAGGGGATCTGAGCTAGGCTGGAGCCAGCCGCCCACCCAGAGTAACACGGATGTAATGAGAGCTCAGGGACAGAGAGACAGCTGGGGGTGGAGAGAGCTCGACCCTCTTTCCAGGAATGGTCTCTGCGCACCCAGAGCACCTGTGGCCAGTCACTTGCTCCCTGTTCAGTTTTGCACAGGGCTGTATTCTGGCAAAACTCTGGGCCTGTCCGCATCGGGGAGACACTGGGATTCTTCACAGAGCAGATGGACCTTGTCATGTAAGGCCTGTAGTCCAAACTACAGTGACAGGGGGATCAACCCAAGTTCCAGGCCAGCCTGGCCTACATAGAAAGACCTTATCTCAGAAATGTCAACAGGCCCAGGAACAGTGAGTGACCCATGCCTTTAATTCCAGCACTCAGGAGGCAGAGGCAGAGGCAGGCAGACTTCTATGAGCTTGAGGCCAACCTGGTCTACATAGTGAGTTCAGCCAGTGCTACCCAGAGAGAGCCTCAGAAAACAAACGCATGACCACAACAAAACCCTAATTAATTGGTTAATTAAAATGAGAGATTGGTCTGGAGAGATGGCTCAGAGGTTAAGAGTACTGACTGCTCTTCCAAAGGTCCTGAGTTCAATTTCCAGCAACCACATGGTGACTCACAACCATCTGTAAAGAGAGCTGGTGCCCTCTTCTGGCCTGCAGGCAGAATACTGTATGCATAATAAATTAATCTTTAAAATGAGAGATGATCTTTAAAAAACTCAACAAGGGCTGGGAAAACCCTTGGGAATATGACTCAGTGGGTAAATAGCACTCACGGCTGTACAAGCCTAAGGACCAGGGTTCGAATCCCTGGTATCCAGGTAAAAAGCTGGGCAGGGCTGGTGGTAACTGTGACTTCAACACTGGTTCATGAGAGATGCTGTCTTAAAGGAACAAGGTAGAGTAATAGTAGAGGAACCAATGCCCTGCCCTGGGCTTCCACATGCCCCATGGTGGGTCCCCCTGCGCCCCTATGTGTGTGTACTACACACCACGCTCACATAACAAAAATAAGAAGACAGACTAGAGTTGAGAGATGCTGTGAAGAAAAAACAATATACAAAACAGGTCACTGAAGGATACTAACATCATTTTAATGAACAATTCTGAGAAATGTACAGGATGCTTCCTGTGGGCTTCTTGGTTTCCAGTTCACACATACTGACAGTTATCTCATTCTTGTGCTGATGCTGTGGGGCATGCTCTTTCCAGTTTAATTATTAATTAAGAATTAATTAATTAATTCACATGATTTATTCCAGTTACTGCTCCTTCTGCAGGCCCATCTCTGCCCTTTAATGAATGTCTGCCAAGACTTGGATGAATTTTCTCAGATCTTTTTCTGTGTTTAAGTTTTCACTGATGTGTATATGTGGAAATATAGAGATTGGGTGTGTTTATTTCAAGACCTTTCATTTACTTTAAAAATGGGATTATTAGTATTTTCTGCATGTGGTTGTTTTGCCTGAGAATGTTTGTGTGCACATACATGTGGTGCCCGAGGCGGCCAGACGAGGGCAGTGGATACCCAGGATCTAGAATTCCAGCTGGCATGTGAATGAATCCTGGGACTCAAACCCAGATCCTCTGCAACAGCAGCCAGTGCTCTGAGCTGCTTGTGTGCTTGTGGTGTGGGTGCGCGCATGAGTGTGTGTGTGTGTGTGTGTGTGTGTGTGTGTGTGTGTGTGGTGTGTTGTTTATTTAGTTTTTTTGCTTTTTTGAGTCTAGCTCCATAGCCCAGGCTGGTCTGGAACTCAAGGCGATTGTTCTGCTTTAGATCACCGCGTGCTAGAATTACACCGCGCCCTGCTACTGTCGGTGATTTTTAACCCTGGGTGGACGGGACTGTACAAGTCGCACAGAGAGGGAGAGACGCAGGCTGAAGGTACCAAGCAAGCTTGTGCAGAGGGTGGCGGTCGGGGGCACCTGTGGTGGCAGCGGGGGTGAGGGCAAAATGTGGATGAGAACAGGAATAAGGATGTAGAGCAGCCGGATATCACAGAGTGCCAACAACTAAAGTAAACATGAGACACAAGCTGGACATGTGTCAGGATGGCCGAGCGGTCTAAGGCGCTGCGTTCAGGTCGCAGTCTCCCCTGGAGGCGTGGGTTCGAATCCCACTTCTGACAGTACTTTCATTTTACTATTTTTGTGTATGTTTTCCTCTCCGAAAATCCGGAAGCAAATTTCGAAACGGGGTTTCACTGGCAGAAGCAGAAGGGGAGTTTTTCCCGCCCCCTTTCTTCAATTCGTTTTACAGTTTCAATTCAAAGAAGTATTAGGAAGAAGGTGGATTTGAAAGGTGTAAGACGGCACTTAAAAATACCAAAACGAGAGTGTTCTTCAGTGGTTACCTACGTAAGGTAAATTACAATGAGTAGTAATGTGCAAGAAAAATGTCAGACTTGTCAGAAGTGGGATTCGAACCCACGCCTCCAGGGGAGACTGCGACCTGAACGCAGCGCCTTAGACCGCTCGGCCATCCTGACAACCACAAATAAACTTCGTAGTCAAACCTCTTTGTAGGCTTCTCAGTATGCGCATGCGTACCGAGTAGCAGCCTATGCCTGGTCTTCCGTATGGGGCGGAGCAAGTGCCCTGTGCAGTGCGACTAAGTGGCCAGAGGAGGGCGCTCGCCTCCTGCTGGAAAACCCGAAAGGCACTAGTTCTGCGGCTGTTCTTTCGGACGAATGCAGAAAACTGTGCCTTTCGACTTTGTTTCCTGAGGATGACCAGCAACCTTGCATTTTTTATTTATTTATTTTTATTTTTTATTTTTTTGCGTGTCTTTTCACGTGACAATCTAGTGACAGCTAACAGTGCTTAGCCTCTGCTACCCAGACCCGGTGACGTCCCATCCCTGTTGCCCAGCTGTGATCAAAACAGCAGCTTTTCATTTGCATGGTTACTGGTTTGTTTCAGACTGCGGCTTGGGTGAACCTTGCGGCGACACGGTGTGATCCGGGTTCTGGCGGTGCCCCCAGTGCCCACACAGTGTCTGGAACGCAGTACGTGTGCAGGACAGACCTTCCTTCCCCCTCACCCGCGCCTGTCATTTCGTGACTCATGCCCTTCTCCCCAAACCTCAGACCTGCTCATGAGAACCAGAAAATCCTAGCCCAGAGGGTGTCGTTCCCCATGGGGTTTCTAAAGGTATAAGGGGTCTCAGACCTCTGGGGCTCTAGGCTCCTCGGAGGCCTGCCACTGATTTGCTGTGTGACGATGGCCGGCTCCGGTTCTCTCTGTGCTGAAGGTCCGAAAGAGGATCTGAAATGAGTTCTTTGAGGAGTCCGGGGGTCAAACTCAGAAGACACTATGATCACTACGATTCTACTGGTCCCTTGGAGCCCTCGCGCTTGTCTGAGATTGTGTAAAGACAGGCCTGAGGAAGAAGACAGTACCACCCACACTTGCCTCAGGATCCTCAGGGCTTGGGATGTAATCTGGTTGAGTCAACAGAGACCCTGGTTATTATTCCAGATGTGACCAGACTCCCACGCCCTTTTCCCGGTCCCCAAAGTCCCGCCACAATCGGTTTGCAATGGCCTTTCCTGAAAAGCACATCGTCCCGACTGTACAACCAAACCTAGTTAAACATCTACTGAGCCCTTGGTGTGTGCCACAATCTTCCGGGTGCCATGAGCAAAACTCAAGACTCCTTCATGGGAGGAAGGCAAGACATTAATTAGATGGACAAGCTCAAGGGCAGAAGAGGATGTTTGAGAGTCTGAAGCAGAAGAAAAGATATACTGTGTCCCCTTGGGCGTACCCATGCAACTAACATTTCCGTTAGTTTTAAATAAACTTATTTATTCAGTGTGTGTGTGTGTGTGTGTGTGTGTGTGTGTGTGTGTGTGTGTCTGTGTGTGTGTCTGTGTGTCTGTATGTCTGTGTGCTTGTGCATGTGGAGGTCACAAGACAACTCAAACTCAGGCTGTCAGGCTTACACTGCAAGCACCTTTACCCACTGATGCATCTCACTGTACCCTTCAATTTTTTTTTTCTTTTTTTTTTTTGACAGGGCCTCTCTATGCAGCTCTGGCTGGCCTTGAGACTCAGACAGAACTCTGTCTCCCAAGTGCTGTGATAGCAGGAGTTCTAATTTGCTTGTCTGTTGTCTGTAGCTATGACAAACAATCATGACCAAAAACAGCTTGGGGAGGAAAAGGTTTATTTCATCTAAATAGTCCATCATCGAGGGAAGACAGGGCAGGAGCTTGAAGCAGAAACCACAGGGGAAGGGCTTGATGGCTGGCTCCCAAGTTCTGGATCAGCTGCCTTTCTTATGCGGTTCAGGCCCACCTACCTAGGAACGGTACAGCCCTCAGTAGGCTGGGCCTTCACTGTCAAATTAGTGGTAGGCCAATCTTACTTATGTTCAATTCCTTTCACCTTTAAAGGTGAAAGGAAAGAACCAGCTCCTTTAGTAGGTCCTTACACACACACACACACACACACACACACACACACACACACACACACCAATAATAATAATAATAATGGCTGTGTGACAGAGGTAATCCTTCAACTGAGGTTCCCTCTTCCCAGGTGTGTCGGGTTAATCATCACAAGCCATGTACACCACAAGGCCCTGCGTCAGTGGCTGAGAACATGAAGGACTCCTGTCTTTCAAGCCTTTTTTGTCAATATGGAATACAACCGGTTATTGTCCTGTAGGCACCAAGCAGATTTCTATCCATTTATACATTCGTGCCAGCCTTCTCAATTGTCAGCAAGCATGTCTTCCAGTTCTTAACATTGCACTGGCTCCCACTCTGATCAATAAGATAGAAAGCCAGTTAGTTATTGTGCTGGGGATGGGGTTGAGGGTCTTGACATACTGGGTAATTATCCTACCAGAGCTATGCCACACAAAGGAGATATTTGTTTAATCATTTCTGGGTTTTGTGTTTTGTTTTGGTTTTTGGAGACAGGGTTTCTCTGTGTAGCTTTGTAGACCAGGCTGGCCTTGAACTCACAGAGATCAGCCTGCCTCTGCCTCCTAAGTGCTGGGATTAAAGGCGTGCACCACCACAGCCCAGCCCTCATTTCTGTTTCTTATGTGTGTATGATTGTGGGGTGTATGTGTGTGCACAATCATGGCAGCCGGAGAATGAGTTCAGGAGCTTCTCCTCAGGCCCTGGCCATTTGTGTTTTGAGACAGGGTCTTTCACTAGGATGTGAGATTTGCCAGTTATGCGATGGTGGCTGACCATCCCCCTCTCCCCCCATTGGATCCTCCTGTCTCCACTTCCCCAGGGCAGAGATTTATAAGCATGCCATGTAAAGGGATCACACACCTCATGCCATATAGCCACTCCCCACAATAATAATAAAAATAACAATGAATAACATTTAACAGACAAACAAGTGATTGGGAACCACACCTGGTGGTGCATGTCTTTCATCCCATCCCACTCAGGAGACAGAGGCCAATTGGTCTCTGTGTGAGTTCCAAACTTTCCAAGGTATCCAGTGAGACCCTGTACCAAACCAAAAACAAACAGAAGTAGCAATTAAGGTTGGTTAAGGGCCGGGCAGTGGTGGCGCACGCCTTTAATCCCAGCACTCCGGAGGTAGAGACCGGTGGATCTCTGTGAGTTCAAGACCAGCCTGGTCCACAAGAGCTAGTTCCAGGACAACCTCCAAGGCTTGTCAAAAAAAACCAAAAAAAAAAAAAAAAAAAAAAAAGAAAAAAAAAAGAATGGTTGGGGTTTTTACAAACAGTGGATAGAGAAGGCCTTCTAAAGCTTCAGTGAGTATCATCGGTGAGGAGGGCGGTGACATTCTAGATGGGAGACAGTGAATGCAATGGTTCTCTGGCAGAGAGGAGGAGGAGTGAGACATCCAGGTCAGTGAGACAGAATCAGGGTGCAAGGGGGGACTTAGGTTTGTGTTACACCAGGCTGGGTCTTAGGAAAAGGACTTTAGCTTTCCATTGTTTGAAATGTACTCGCCAGAGTGTTCATGTGGGATATGGTGGGTCCTGATGACCCTTAGTTGTACATGGAAAAACAGGTGGGAGTTAGAGAGGAACCAGGGAAACTTGGCTGGGAAGGTCAGACAGACTGGAGGCTGGCCTGTGGAGGACACCAAGATACAGAGAGGCTGCCTGGCCTGTGGAGGACACCAAGATACAGAGAGGCTGCCTGGCCTGTGGAGGATGAGGATACAGAGATTCTGCTTGGCCTGTGGAGGACACCAGGACCTTGAGCAATGTGGTTGAAAGTGCAACTTCAGCATCTGCCTGTAAGCACCTGCCTCAAAGTGGAATGAGAACTCTGGCCCCTCTGTGGTCTTGATGACTTCCTGTGGCAGCCTCTCTCTGTATCCTAGTGTTCTCCATAGGCCAGGCAGACTCTCTGTATCCTGGTGTCCTTCACAGGCCAGGCAGACTCTCTGTATCCTCATCCTCCACAGGCCAGGCAGACTCTCTGTATCCTGGTGTCCTCCACAGGCCAGGCAGACTCTCTGTACCCTGGTGTCCAAGGTCCCTATTGGCACTGGGGCCCAGCACTCCTGGACCACCTCATCTTGAGTATCCCCAGCTGTCCTGAGTGCAGATCACTTGAGACAGAGAAGGCAGGTTCAGAGCACAGGCTGGCCTGCTGCAGCCACCTTTCTGGCCTGTAGGGATGAACACTTGCCAGACAGCCATGTTTCCCATTGCCACCCGTTGTACCTTTTTAGGTGACCACTTTCTGGCCTGGAGGAGGCTTCTCACAGCCTCATTCCAACCTGAACTCCCCAAAGCCAACAATGTCTTCCTTCCTCTAATCCCCAGAACAGCCACAACAGCCTGAAGGAGGGACAAACCTCACCTCTCCCTCTTGGGAGAGGAAAGTCCCTGGGCTGACCTGGAAAGTCCACCAGCAGCAGGGGAAGTCCCTATGTGGCTCCTGAGGTGCTGGGCTCTGGTCACCAATGGAGCCAAGTGGCCACACGGTGACTATCCAGCCAAGGGCCCTGCGAGGTGCACTCCTAGCATTCCCGTGACACTGGCTCTTGTCACACCCTCTTCCTGGGGAAAGGGTGGCAGGAAGCCAAATTTTAGCAAGTGCCTTCTTTTCTCTACTATGGAGTTCATGGTCCTAACAGCACCACAATGATGTATATTACACTAATTTAACGGATGAAAAGAATAAATTTCAGAGAGGCAAGTAACTCGTTGATAGACAGCTAATAAATGCACCTGATTTATCTGCAACAAAACTCCCTCCTTGGAACTGGAGAGAGGGCTTGGTGCTGAAGAGTGTTTGCTGTTATTTAGGACCTGAGTTCAGTCCCCAACACCCAGGTCTACAGCTCCAGGAGATCCCACGCCCTCTTCTGGCCTCCAAGGGCACCTACACGTGCATATATACAAGCTTCTCCAGGAGTACTGTGTGCCTGCTGCTGTGCTGGGTGACTTCTAGGTAGTCTCTTCATGGTCTTGACAGCCGAGTCGTCTCTCCAGCCCATCCAGTTTTGTAATTAACACCGAGGTGGCTGAAACAGATTTTATTTAGCTTCACAATACTGACTTTAAAACTTTTTTGACAGAGATCTCATTCTATAATTATGCTGGTTCCCAATTCATGGCAATCCTCCTGCCTCAGCCCCAGTGTGCTGAGATTACATGCATGAACCACCGAGCTCAGCTTCCAAGGCAGGCCCTTGAATGAGTCATTACCCTCCAGCCCTGCAGTACCTCATGACTGCCTCCTCTTGGTCTCTTTCCCTTGCCTCCTTGAGAGGAAGAAGAAAATTTTAAGCTATGAGAGCTTGCTGAGTCAGGTGCAGGCTGGACCTGAAGGGCTGTTTTTAGCACTGTTTTCATTATTGAAGGAGACTAAAAGAACGGATAGATTTTCCCCAGCATGGCTGTCCAAGCAGTATGGCCAGGCTTTTGTGTTCCTGGCTGTGCTTTCCTTGGCTGAAGGAGGAGGGCGGACACCATCAGGCGCCAGGGAATAACTTGTGCCAAGGCTCTGGTCTGGCATCTCAGCTACTGTGGGAAAGCAGGACATCCCAAGGGGCAGGAAGTGCGACAATGAAATGGATGAGGTAGGCAGAGTCTTTAAGGCAAGAGATGAGGCCTATCAAAGACCTCCAAGGTTACCCCCCTCCAACCCACCCTCTGTGCCCCAGTTTTTCATTTTGAATAGGTCACATGGACTGTGAGTGCTTCTGTGTGACCAGAATGGTATCAAAGCCAGGAGTTTACTTTCAAGTTCTCTGGAATGCTTAGCATGGCCTGAGAAAACTTTGATCACCCTAGAAAGAGATGCCTGCAATGGAGACTCTCCTGTTTGCTACCCTGCAGAGCAGGAGCATGGGACTAAGAGTGAGAGCATGTGGGCTGGGGACACGGGGTTCACACCAACCTCTGCTATCTGCCCCAGCTCTGCGATCTTGGGGGGAAGTGACTCAGCCACAGTTTACCAACCTTCAAAGGTGGATTCTGCAATAGAATCTGTGGACAAGTTAGGACAAGCCAGGCACACAGTGCTGCCTGTGAGGGGGACTCTGGTGACACAGGCAAGACTGCATTTCTCCACCCGGTGAATGCCGTGGGGGCGGGGTCTCACTGCCAATCTGACCTCAAAAAGGGGCTTTCTATAGTGTCACCCACCCAACCCCAGGCTGTCCTGCCTGCCTCACCCGAGGTACCCTGAAACCTGCCCAGCATCTCTTCCACCTCCCCCTCATCTCCAAACCCTTCCCCTCCATCCCCTCCCCTCCCATCTCCTCTTTCTCTCCCCTTCTCGCTCCCTCCCTTCCTCCTCCTTTTTCCATCCCTTTCCTTTCCTTCCCTCTCTCCCTTCCTTCTTTCTTGGTGCTGAGGATCTAACCAGGCCTTGCTCGTGCTAGGCAAATGCTCTTCTACTGAGTTACATCTTCAGTCCCAACTACAACACACCTGTTTGTATCTCACTATTTAGCCAAGACAGCAACCAACTCATGATCCTCTTGCCTCAACCTCCCAGGCGTGTGCCACCACACTCACCTGCTTCCCGCTTTTTTGATCTCCCACACACAGTCTGTTTGCTCCTTGTGGCCTGTCCTGAGTCATCTTTCCCCAGATCACACAGGACAGGTTGTGTCTTTGTGGTGCCCTGGCTAATGTGTTCCACCCTCTTCTCATTCACTGTCCGGCTTCCCTGACTCAGGTCTAATTTATTTGTTGATTATGTTTCTTTCCCACCAGGCTCAGCTATGGGAAGGCGGATACCTGGCCATGGGCTCCTCCCTGGGAAATGCTGGTCTAGAGGTTTGGTAAGGACAAATAGATTGTGGATGGACAGATGGGTGGATAGACAGATGGATGGGTTGATGGGTGGAAAAAATGGATGGACAGACAACAGACAGACAAATGGATAGGTATAGGCCAGGAAGTTGGGGTCCCCTATACTGAGGTATCCTGGTGGTTTCCTTCCCTTAGAACTTTTATGCCTGAGCCTCACTGCCCAACCCTCCCCATTGGCACATCAGTCCTTCCCTGCCTGGGCTAGGAACTTCCAGCCTTCCTGTTGATATAGATTTTGTTTATTCATTTATTTATTTATACAAGTTCAAGGATCATTAAAAACTAACATGTTGTTTGTGAGTACTGTTTTGTTTTCCCTCCAGCCTCTTTTGAAGGCTCATTCATTCTGCCTCTCTGGTCTAGCAGATTTAATTTTTAAATTACTTTTGTGTGTGTGTGTGTGTGTGTGTGTTGTGTGTGTGTCTGGGACAGTATGCCACATGTGTGCAGTGCCTACAGTAGCAAGAAGAGGGTGTTGGATCCCCCGGAGCCTGTTGTGGGTGCTGGGAAGGAACTTGCTCTTCTGAAAGAGCAGGGAACCACCGAGCCACCTTTCTAGACCCTCTGATGGGTTTTCCTGCTCTTTTGCTACTTCAGAGCTTTCTCGGGAGGCTGTGCCCTAAGGACATGGGGACATGTCTAAGTCTAGAACACCTGGGCATTCACTTGCTACTTGTTTCCTGGGCTAAAACCATTAAAACAGGAAGCACCGCTATACAACATGGGAAAGAGCCTCCCATTCCCTGCCACCACATCCTTGCCACCCCCACCTGTTAGATTATTTAAGGCAGCTGTAGAGAGACAGAAGTTGGAAACAGAGGCTTGCCCTGACCTTAGGCAGGACCATGTGGGTGAATTCTTGTCCCCCCACATGTGCAAATGGCTAAAATGCCTACAGAAGATGGGATGCAGCCCCTCATAGGGATGGAACTGACTTCCATTGTCTGCAAGCAAAGCTGGGAAGTGTCTTTCTGCAGGAAACTGCCATCACTCCTACCCCTATCCCCATACACTGTCCTGTTCTGCTCAGTCTACTCTCAGGCTTTCCCTTGCACAAAGGCTGTGAATATCTATTTTCATTAGCACGTGCAATACTAGTCGTCTTAGCATTGCTGTTACTGTAATGAAACACCATGACCAAAAGCAAGTTGGGAAGAAAGGGTTTATTTGGCCTATTTTTCCACACCATAATCTATCACTGAAGGAAGTCAGGACAGGAACTCACACAGGGCAGGATCCTGGAGGCAGGAGCCAATGCAGAGGCCATGGAGGAACTGTGTTTACTGGCTTGTTCCTCATGGCTTACTCAGCCTGCTTTCTTACAGAACGCTAGCCCAGCGATGGCACCACCCACCATGGGTTGGGTCCTTCCCCATCAGTCACTAATTAAGAAAATGCCCTACAGTTGGATCTTATGAAGACATTTTCTCAGTTAAGGTTCCCTCCCTTCAGATGACTCTAGCTTTTGTCAAGTTGATATAAAACTAGCCAGGACACTAGTCACACCTTTTTGAAAATTCTGCCACACTATAGTACTTCACCCATTTCTACTTACATTTTTGGGTTGTCGACACTATGGCAGGTATTGTATTTCTCGTGGACAATGCTGGGCTCCCTGGCTCACCCATTTGCAATGTCAGGAAACAAGAGATTAAATCCTCCTGCTGATGGGGATCACTGAGGATGCAGAGAGGAGGGAATGGAGAAGGAGGCAGAGGAGGAAAAGTTTGCTCTGTTTGTGCTGAGAGGAAGAGAAGGCACTCTACCTGGGGACCCCAGAGTGATTGAAAGCCCTGGGTAGGACAAAGAACATGAGTGTAAGGAGACCCTTGGATGGCCACAGAAGCCTGAAAGTAGAGATGGGGCATGCACTTCCTCTAGGGAGCTGAGGTTCTGGGAATGTACAGAGACCTTATCCCTTTGCACTTTGCATGTGGATCGTGAGGTCCTAGATGGGCAGCTGCTTCCCCAGCCTTTCATGGTCAGCTTTAGATCTAAGACGTATGGGTCCAGGACCACCAGCTCTCTGAGGCCCAACCCCATCTAAGCAGGACTTCTGAGGAGAGAGAGGGGCTGTGGCTGTGAGAGGGCAAGGGAGCAGGAACCAAGCACAGCACTTTCCCATAGGCTCTGAACCACTGAGGATTTCAACATTTCCTCATTCACCCACATGGACATAGGAGGCCCTGGGCTGGCATAGAGTGGGACTTGATCCTGTGGGGAATGTTCAAAAAGCTGAATGAATAGGAGGAGGAGATCCCCTCCTCAGCAGCCAGACATTAGCTGGGGAGAGTCCAGTCCCAAGATGCAATCCCAAGAGAGGAACACAGAGACTCAGTCCTCAGCTGCAAACACACAAAAGAGTCTGAATTGGAAGTGTATTCAGTAATGAACATTCCTAGGATGCTTACAAGGTCCCAGGGGGTGGGGAAGTCCAAGCAGTCTCTGCCATGTGGAGGGAGGTCTATGGTGGGAACATCTATAGTCACAGAAACAGCCACAAGTGTGCTGAACAGCCTGGTGCATTAAGGGTACAGAACCCAGGCTAGAGGCCAGGGAAGGCTTCAGGGTGTGTGTGTGTGTGTGTGTGTGTGGTGGGGAGGCAGTAGTGGACCACTTTTAAGCTGGATATAGTGTTTCATGTCTGAGGGCCCAGTGCCCAGTTACTCAGAGGGTGAGGCGGTGAGATTGTGTTGGAGATGCTTATAAGAAGGCAGGAGGACCTCAAGCTGGAGACTTGCCTGGGTACCATACCATACCATACCATACCATACCATACCATACCATACCATTCTATTCCATTCCATTCCATATATAATACTATATTAGCAAGAACTTGTCTCAAAGAAACAAAACCAACAACAAAAGAAGCTAAAAACAACATTTGCATGTTGGAATAGCCCATTCCTTTTTTGGGATGGCTGGGGAGATGTTTGGGGTCCTAGGGAAAGAAAATCAGAACCACTGTGGCTAAGGACAAGGTGTGAGGCTAGCCACTGGCAGGACTTCAGGGCTGGGAAGGCTCCAGTGAGGCAGTTTGGGATGCCCCTGCCTGGCATGCATAAGACAAGCATGCTGCCTCCAGAAGTCCCTCGGGTTTGGACACTAGCCTGGGGCCTGGAGCCTAGCCAGTTACTGGAGAGGACAGCTACCTGCAGAAATGGCTGTCACCTGCCAAAGCTAGGGAGATGGGACTTGGCCAACTATAGCCTGTTTTCCTTTGCCTTTTTCCATTTAAGGGCACATAATTCTTCCTCCCAGTGAATTATCCAAAGCTCCCAGCTTCTGTCATATTTCCTTCCCTCTGAGGGGGTGGGGAGACAAAAAGCTTTCACTTTCCTTTTAGACCTTCATCACAATGGGACTTGAATTTCCCTTTTCTTATCTCTCTCTCTGAAATTTTAAAAGTAAAGATTCTATTTTATTTATTTATTATGTATACAACATTCTGCTTCCATGTATATCTGCACACCAGAAGAGGGCACCAGATCTCATAGCGGATGGTTGTGAGCCACCATGTGGTTGTTGGGAATTGAACTCAGGACCTCTAGAAGAGCAGTTGGTGCTCTTAACCTCTGAGCCATCTCTCCAGCCCAAAGTATTTTATTTTTAATTATGTGCATGTTTGTGTATGTGTACATGAGTGCAGGTGCCCCAGGAGGCCAGAGGTGCAGGATTTCCCTGGAGCTGAAGTTACAGGCAAATTCGAGACATCTGATTATGGGTACTTGGAACTGGACTAGGGTCCTCTACACAGGCAGCACCCGCTCTTGACTGCGGAGCCACCCCTGTAACCATCCCTTAATCCCTCCCTTCTTTCCCCTCTGGATTTTATTTTGGGAGGGGGGGTTGGTATGGTCTCACTGTGTAGCCTCTGCATAGAACTCACTATGTAGACCAGGCTAGATTCATAGACAGCCTATCTTTCTTGACATAGTGTTTCACTTTGTAGACCAGGCTAGCCTAGAACTCATGATCCTCCTGCCTCTACGTCCCAAGTACTGAAATTATAGGTGTGTGCCACCATGCCTGGCAAGGTTTGACCGTTGTAAACTTCCATGTCTTTTTTTTTTTCTCTTTTCCCCTTTCTGGATAGAGATCCTGTCCTGGGAGGTCAGAGATATGTGGAAGAGTGAACATCATTGTGTTAAAATGATGTTTAAATAAACTTTCCAAGTTGCAGAACTCAGCCAGTATCTGGCATACAATGCAGCAAGCAATGCAGAGCCCAATGTGGTGATGGTATGAGCCAGATGGTGGCCACCATTTGTCCTAGACCACAGGTTCCCCAAGTACTGAGCAGCAGCTGCATGTCCTGTGTGGCTTGCTGGCACACTGTCAAAGCATCCTGCCAGGAAAAGTGCTCTTGTTCTATCTTACAAATGAGGAAGCTAAGGCTGGGAGAGTCAGGCTCCAGCTTATTGTCCTGTGTCCCTGTCTCCCTGCCTTGGGAGGTGCATACAGTGACTGACAGGGTAAGTGTATAAACAGTGTTGATTCTTCCCAGTGGGGCAGTTAGAAGATGCCTCTGCTCAGGCCCTGGAAGGTAAAGTGGTATTTGGATACTAGCCTTTTATTACCCACAGCAGGGAAGTGACTCAAACATTCCTATAGGACAGACTTAGGATCCTGGAAAGCCCCAACTGCCCAATTAGCAGCTCCCAAGTCACTGGGTACAGAGCCATCCACTACAGGATGGTCCCAGGGGATTCCCCTGTGGGTAAAGAGGGGGCTTCCAGCCACCAGGATTGTGTTGGCTAATACTGATAGTCAATTGGACAGAGTCTACAATCACCTTGCAGACAGACCTCAGGTACATCTGTGAAGGAGTTTATAGATTACATTAATTGAGGCAGTAAGATCCATTTCAAATGTGGGTGGCACTATGCCATGCCTGAACAAAAAGGAGAAGGCTAGCCCTGCACCCCTCCCTCTGTTTCCTGACCTGGGAAACAGAATCTAACCCCATGGCTTTCCTATCAAAGGGTTGAATGGAACAAGGAAGTTTCCTCTTTAAAAGGCAAGTAGGTTTCAGAGTCAGCCCTAATCTGCTCCTTGGTGTTGTCTCAGGTCCTGGGATCACTTCCTGAGACCCACCTATGGGTTTATCTTCTCAGCAGGAGCCTACCAACTCCAAGACAGAGCTTGGCCTCCAGGTTTAAAGGGTCAGGCCCATGACCTAATATGAACTGGTAAAAGGCACTATTGGTCAAAAGAATCCCTCTTCCGGTTAGCACTTGTCCAAGATCAAAGCATGCACTCAAAGCTGCATCCTGTTCTGGGAAAATACACTCTGCTTATCAACGCCACCACTTTTACATGGGCAGATTGGGGTGGGGTGTGAAGCCAGCTCTGACCAGCCAGAGTGAGGGACAGGGCCCCTCTGCATTAGGAATACAAATCTATCGGTACTCCTCATAGGTGGGCTTGGCAGTTTCCAATGCACCTACACACACGTCTGCAGAAGTACAGCATTTTGCTTTGCTGAAGTGCTTTGGATTATACGGTCATTTTCCTAAGATGTCCCCAGACCCATTTTAAACACTGACTATGGATGTAAGGTGACCAGCTACCTCACAATCCTGCCATTATGCCTTTCTTGGCATGATGGATTGTACCCTTGAACTCTAAGTCCAAATAACCCTCCCTTCTTTGAGTTGTTTTTGTTAGCTATTTTGCCACAGCAATATGACAAGTAACAGGGACCAAGCTGAGAAAATCTCACTTCTGGAGCCCAAGGGAAGGAGAAGCAGGGGCACAAGGCCAGCATTCACCCAAAGTCTCTGCCTGCAGCTAGTCAGAGGAAGCAAGTCCCAGCCTGGGACACTGAATTCACTTGGAACTGGCTGCAACATGCTGGAGGCTAAGGTGGACCCGGCCCAAGGTCTGACTGGAAATGCTCCTGGCCTTCTGGGGAGTGAGGTCAAACTGGAGGGTACAGAGTACTCTGGGATTCTGTGTGTGTGTGTGTGTGTGTGTGTGTGTGTGTGTGTGTGTGTGTGTGTGTGTGTGTGTGTGTGTGTTCCTGGGGATACAGCAGGGAGGACTCTTGGATTGGGTCAAGAAAAAAAAATGTTTTGCTTGGAGGAGAAGGAAAGCCAGTACTATGACAGAAAGAACAAAGATGTGAGGCTCTGAGGCAGGGCTTTTCAGTCAGTGAGAGGCAGCAGAATGTCTGATGGGAGAGCCTTGCTGTTGCAAGCAGCCAGGGTTTGAATCCTGGCTTCATGTCTCAGGACTGTGGACTTTTGCAAGCATGCCAACAGTCCAGCACCTCAATTCTTTCTCTGTAAAAATAGAGAGAAGACTGGTACTCACCACTAAAGGCTTTTCGGAAAATTCAATAAACCCACAGACAGGCTTGGAGAGAGGTGGGCACGTGGCCACACAGGAGGATGACCCTGTGGCCACAACTCTGGACTCGGGTTTCATGCTCTTATGTAGTTGGCTCTGAAGAACCCTCTCTCCAACCTCAGTCAGTGTGGAAGACCCCCAGAGAGTGAGGAAAGGGGAGATTCAAGGGAACTGATGGAACTTCAGGAGAATTCTCAGGTACAAAAACAGAGGAGTTCTCCTAGGAGTGAGGACATGGTGGTGGGGGCTGCAATACACTGAGCAGAGAGAACTTCCTGCCCTACAGAGGCCCCCATGTCCTACAGAGGCTCTCATGCTCTACAGAGGCTTCCATGCTCTACACAGGCCCCCATGTTCTACAGAGGCTCCCTTGTCTTACAGAGGCCCCCATGTCCTACAGAGGCCCCCATGTCCTACAGAGGCTCCCATGTCTTACAGAGGCCCCCATGTCCTACAGAGGCCCCCATGTCCTACAGAGGCCCCCATGTCCTACAGAGGCTCCCATGTCTTACAGAGGCCCCCATGTCCTACAGAGGCCCCCATGTCCTACAGAGGCCCCCATATCTTACAGAGGCCCCCATGTCCTACAGAGGCCCCCATGTCCTACAGAGGCCCCCATATCTTACAGAGGCCCCCATGTCCTACAGAGGCCCCCATGTTCTACAGAGGCTCCCTTGTCTTACAGAGGCTCCCCTGTCCTTCAGAGGCTCCCATGTCTTACAGAGGCCTCCATGCTCTACAGAGGCCCCATGTCTTACAGAGGCCCCCATTTCTTACAGAGGCCCCCATGTTCTACAGAGGCCCCCATGTCCTTCAGAGGCCCCCATGTTCTACAGAGGCTCCCTTGTCTTACAGAGGCTCCCATGTCCTTCAGAGGCTCCCATGTCTTACAGAGGCCTCCATGCTCTACAGAGGCCCCATGTCTTACAGAGGCCCCCATTTCTTACAGAGGCCCCCATGTCTTACAGAGGCCCCCATGTTCTACAGAGGCCCCCATGTCCTTCAGAGGCTCCCATGCTCTACAGAGGCTCCCTTGTCTTACAGAGGCTCCCATGTCTTACAGAGGCCCCCATTTCTTACAGAGGCCCCCATGTCTTACAGAGGCCCCCATGTCTTACAGAGGCCCCCATGTTCTACAGAGGCCCCCATGTCCTTCAGAGGCACCCATGTTCTACAGAGGCTCCCTTGTCTTACAGAGGCTCCCATGTCTTACAGAGGCCCCCATTTCTTACAGAGGCCCTCTTGTCTAAGGCTACAGAATAACTGGCCAGTTGGCAAGGGAGGCAGAGATTTATGACCCAGAAAGAATTCCCTTGAGTCTCTAAGGAAGGACAGGGAATGCTGTGAAATGGCTGGGGTGGGATGGGGACCACAGGGTAGCCAAGAGTCACATGGGCCCCTCTGAGCCACAGTTTCCTCCTCCCGCTTGAGAAGCCTCTGTCCTCTGGGACAGAACCTCTGCTCCTACAGCACGTGCTCCGTCTCTGTGACTGGCTTCTCTGGGATGGTCTTCATCCTTCTATGACAGATGCTACCATCACTCTCTAGTCTGCCATGGCTCCCCATTGCCCACATTCTTTGTTCAGGAACATGACGTTAACAGGGAAACTTGGGGGTTCTCTTTTGGGGGCTTTTAGTATCACATATATGATGGGGGAAGTCCTTCTGTGTTTATCTCTCTCTTATTGGTTAATGAATAAAACACTGATGGCCAATAGGCAGGCAAGATAGGCGGGACTAGAAGAAGGAGAACTCTGAGAAATGAAGAAGAAGGAAGTCGACATGTGATCCCAGGAAGCGAGGACACATGAGTCTGGATATACATATATATATTATATATATAATATATATATATATATATATTTAAGACAGAGACAGTTAGCCAATAAGAAGCCCTAGACATTGGCCATCAGCACTGTAACTAATAGAGTCTCTGTGTGTTATTTGGGGGTTCTGAGTGGCAATGGGACCCAGGCAGGAGTCCCGTTACACACACACACACACACACACACACACACACACACACACACTTAAAACAGACTCAGAAGGACACTTGAGGGCAATTTTATTTGGGCTTGAGAGAAAAACAACAGTGCAGGCTATAAATCTTGGCAGCTGTTAGAAAGAGAGAATGGAGTCTTAAAATTCTTAGGTTACACTCCATCACTGAGGAGTCAAGGCAGGAACCTGGAGGCAGGACTA
Organism: Cricetulus griseus; assembly: GCF_003668045.3. NCBI lineage: Eukaryota > Metazoa > Chordata > Mammalia > Rodentia > Cricetidae > Cricetulus > Cricetulus griseus. The sequence goes on from NC_048596.1 coordinate 170,947,537, forward strand.
AAGCCATGGAGGAGTGCTGCTCACTGGCTTGTCCCTCATGACTTGCTCAGCCTGTGTTCTTAGACAACCCAGGACAACCTGCCCGGGGTGGCACCACCCACAATGGGCTGCACCCTCCCCAGTCAATCATCAATCAAGACAATACCCCCATAAACTTGCTTAAGATCAATCCTAAGGAAGCCTTTTTCTATTAAGATTCCCTCTTTCCAGACTTGCCTAGGTTTGCGTCAAGTTGAAAAATACCAACTAGCACACAAACACATAAATAATAATGATAAAATGATTTAAAATATAATTTTAATTCTAGAAACCATGGCTGAGGAAAAAAATTAAGAACATGCATACAAGATATCTTATAAATACTGTTTTTAGAATGATAACATCTAAGTACTAACAGTATAAATTATTTATTGAAAATTAAATTTATTGTAGATGTAAGATAAAAGTTTTGTTAAGCTACAAAGTTTTATATTGGCTATTTAGATTTTGATATTTGCAGATGATAGGGTTACATACATAAATGACCCCAAAAACTCCACCAAGAAATGTCTATGGCTGATAAACACTTTCAACAAAGTAGCAAGATACAAAGTTAGCACACAAAAATCATGAGCCTTTCTATGTACAAATGACAAATAGACTAAGAAAGAAATCAGGAAAGCAACACCTTTCACAGTACCTCAAATAAAAACCTTGTGGTACACTTGCTTCACTAGATTTTACTCACTGTAAATCATGTTGGTCTGAGCTACTCTGTTCTTTCTGAGAGACTATTAAGGTAAATACATAACAATAAAACTTTCTCTTCCAGAGGCAAAAAAAAATCTTGTGGTAACTCTAATGAAGCAAGTGAAAGGCTTGCATAATAAAAACCTTTAAGATATTGAAGAAAAAATTGGAGAAGATATCAGAAGATAGAAAGACCTCTCATGCTCACGGATCAGTAGGATTAACAGTAAAAATGGCCATCTACCAAAAGCCACCTACAGATTCAATACAATGCCCATCAAAATCCCAACACAATTCTTCACAGAAGTTTCCTTCCTTTCTCTCTTTCTTTTTTCCTTCCTTTCTTTTTATCTTATTTCCTTAATGAGCATTGATGTTTTTCCTGCATGTACATCCTGTGAGGGTGTTGGGTCTCCTGAAACTGAGGTTACAGACAGTTGTGAGCTGCCATGTGCATGCTGGAAATTGAGCCTGAGTTCTCTGGAAGAACAACCAGTGCTCTTAACCACTGAGCCATCTCCCCAGCACCCCAAAAAGGACAATTTTCAGCTTCATATGGAAACACAAAAAAACCAGGATAAGGAGCTGGAGAGGTGGCTCAGAGGTTAAGAGCACTGGCTGCTCTTCCAGAGGTCCTGAGTTCAATTCCCAGGAACCACATGGTGGCTCACAACCATCTATAATGAGATCTGGTGTCCTCTTCCGGCCTGCAGGCATACATGCAGGCAGAACATTGTATACATAATAAATAAAATAAAATAAAAAAACAACCCCAGGATAGCTAAAACAAGCCCAAATAAAAAAAGAACTGCTGGAGGTATCACCTTCCTAATCTCAAACTGTACTACAGAGCTATAGTAGTAAAAACAGTATGGTATTGGCATAAAAATGGACAATGGAATTGAATTTAAGATCCAGACATAAGTTCACACACCTATGGACACTTGATCTTTAATAAAGAAGCCAATAGGCTGGCCAGTGATTCATGCCTTTAATCCCAGCATTTGGGAGGCAGAGGCAGGTAGATCTTTGAGTTCCAGGCTAGCCTGATCTACAGAGTGAGTTTCAATACAGCCAGAGTTAAATAGAGAAACCCTGTCTCGAAACACCAAAATAAATAAATAAGCCAGAAATACACACTGGAAAAAAAGACAGCATCTTCCACCAATCATGCTGGTTAAACTGGATGTACATGTAGAAGTGTGCTAATAGAACCATATTTATTACCCTGTGCAAAACTCAACTCCAAATGGATTATGGTCCTCAACATAAGGCCAGATACCCTAAATCTGACAGAAGAAAAATGGGGAATAGTCTTGAATTCACTGGCACAGGAAGACCTTCTGAGCAGAACATTGATGGCACAGGCACTAAGAACAACTAATAAATGGAACCTCATGAAACCAAGAAGCTTCTGCATGAAAAAGGACACCATCATTTGGACAAAGAGGCAGACAACAGAATGGGAAATGACCTTTAGCAATTACACATCTGTTAGAGGGCTAATATCTAAAAAATATAAAGAACTCAAAAAACTAGACATCAAGAAATGACCCGTACCACAGGTCCAGTCATTCAGGGTTCTGAGGGGGGGCTGCCTGAAAGAGTCATGGGCGAGAGAAAGAAAGGAGACCAAGCAGCGAAAAAAAGGACAAGAGTCCATCTGTGCAATGTCAAGGTCTCGATTTATTGGGGCTTAGAGTGGGCTTAAATAGCCCTGCAACAATAGAATTGGGGGGAATAACAGAAGGAACATCAGGTATTTGCTGGGACTGGAACATTCTTCTTATCAGCAGGAACATCTAGTGGTCTTCCTTGGAACAGCGAACAGAAAAGCCCCAGACCCTTTCTCGGAACAGAAGCAGTTAGCAGTTCCACTTGGCCAAACCGTGTCTAATTACAGGTTACAGGAGGCTCACAGAGCTGGCTTTAAGCCGCAAACTTAAAGGTCATTAAAAGATTTACAAAGGTGGGCTTTAAGCCGCATAGTTTTGGGCCCATGGCCCCTTACAAAGAAAACAAATAACCCAATTAAAAATGGGTACAGATTTAAACAGAATTTCAAAAAATGAAACACAAATGGCTGGAAGAAACTTTCAACATCCGTAGTTATCAGGAAAATACAAATTAAAACCACTTTGAGATTTGATCTTATGCCAGTCAGAATGGCCAACATCATTAAAACAAATGGTATATCAATCTAGCAAGGAGGTGGGTAAAGAGAACATTTATCCTTTGTTTGTGGGAGTGCAAGCTTGCTCAGCCACTGTAGAAATCAGGGTGATGGTTCCTCAGGAAGCTGGGAATAGACCTACCTTAAGATCCCTACTACTCTTGGGCACAAACCCAAAGAACATGGAAATCATCCATGTTCATTGCTACTCTGTTCCTAATTGCCAGAAATTGGAAACAGCCTAGATGGCTGTCAATAGAAGAATGGATAAAGAAAATGTGGTACATTTACACAACAGAATTATTACTCAGCTGTTAAAAAATAAATCATGGTGGGTGGTATTGGCACACACCTTTAATTCCAGCACTCAGGAGGCAGATCTCTGTGAGCTTGAGGTCAGCCTGGTCTACAGGATAGTCAAGGCTACACCTCAGAGAAATTCTGTCTTTAAAAAAATCATGAAAGTTGTAGGTAAATGGGTGGAGTTACAAAAATCATCCTAAGTGAGACAACTCAGACCCAAAAAGACAAATACAGTATGTATTTGTTTCTATGTGGCTGTTAGCTTTTAAGCCTTTTTAGACATGCCACAACTTGTATAACCACAGAGTTTAGGTATAGAGTAAGGGACTGGGTAGAAAGGAAGGATTCTCTGAGGAAAGGGAAATAGAATTTATAGTTATCAAGAGATAGGTGAGGGTGGGGGGTGGGGGGATGCTGGAATAGGTGTGTTAAATGGAGAAGGTGGTAAGGGAGAAAATACAGGAGGGACTTCTGAAACTAAGGGCTATTGAGGGGTCATATGGAAACCTAGTACAGGAAAAGCTTCCTCTTATATATACATATATGAAAAAAATCTAAATGGGAGATAAAGCCCCAACTAGACATCTCTTATCCACAAATGCAACTTTCAGTGCCAGGAATGGGTTACATCTAATTAAGTTGTTGGTCAAAAGGGTCCCATGGAAACCTCCAAACAATTTAGGTTATTGCCAAGGCTACTGGTTGTTTTCCATCAAACTTATGGTAAGGCCCTACTGCTGAAGACAACACTTATACAACTCATTGAGCACAGAAAAGTCGAGCTGGTGCCCAAATAGAGCCTGCATCCCTACTGAACAGCATACACAGTACTCTGCATGCCACCAGAGGGAAAATGTAAACACCATCCCAGCTATAAACCCTTCAGTCTGCAATGGTGTCTTGCCTACATGGTACACTGGAGCAATAGTGGCACAAAGTTGTGGGCGTAATCAACTATTACTATCTGATTGAATTTAAGGCCCACTCCTTGAGATGAACCCGTCCCTGACACTGCTTGGGTGACCAAGAACCTGGAACTAGATAGGTCATGGACCTAGGGGTAAACCAAATACTTTTGTTCTGCTAAAGGAACACAACAATATGAGGATTCCTAACAACTTTCTGCCATATCTGTAGATCCGTGTCTTGCTCAGCCATCATCAGAGAACCTTTCACCCACAGGAGATGGAAACAAATAGAGATCCCAGACTGGACAATGTGCAGAGAGTGAGAGACATAGGAATACCCAGTCCTAAATGGGATGTCGCCATCAAACTCTTCCCCTCAGGGCTCAGGGAACTTTTTGGAAGAGGAGTCAGAAAGATTGCAAGAACCAGTGGGAATGGAAAACAACAACAAAACAAGGAAACAATGCCTTCCAGACACAGCAGGGCTGATGTACATGTGAACTCACAGAGACTGGCAGCATGCACAGGGTCTGCACAAGTCCAAGCCAGATGGGGGCCCCCAGCACTGACAGGGGGCAGTGGATGTGGTCTTCCATCCTCCCCGAGAAGCTATCTCCAACTGACAACTGCTCACAAAGGAAAATTCCTTCTCTCCAATGGAGTCTCACTGGGTATACAAACCATGCTCAAGGATGGATGGCCAGCTCAAAGTGAACTCAACAGTGTTTGAGGTTTTTGTTGTTGCTGCTGTTCCATATGTTTTGTCTGGGCAATCTTTTTTCATTTTATAGTCTCTTGCTTACATATTGTGGTTTCCAATTTTACTTTTTTATGGTTTGTGTGTGTGTCTGCAAGTGTATGTGCATCTCCTCATTTTCTGATTTTTCCCTCTGTTTGTTTTGTTCTATTCTGATTTATTTACTTATTTATATTTCATTTTATTCTGCCTGTTTGTTTTCTAGAGAGAAAGAAGGCATGGATAGGTGGGGACGTGGGGAGGATCTAGGAGGAGATGAGGGAGGGGAAACCATGACCAGAAAATATTATATGAAAAAATTAATTACAAAAATTTGTTTTTAACCTTCAGTTTTATTTTATGTGTATAGGTGTTTTTCCTGATATGTGCCTCTGTACTGTGTGCAGTGCCTGTGGAGCCCAGAAGATGGTGTTGAATCCCTTGACTGGAGTTCTAGAGATCTGCGGTTCTATTCCCAGCATGGACACGAAACCTCAAACCTCTGGGAAAGCAACCATTGCTCTTAAGCACTGAGACATCTCTCAAGCCCCTTTTCTCATTTGTTAAGTAGTCAAGGGTAACAAAAAAATTAGAATTTAAATATGCTTTTGTTAAATGGTCAAAAAATTCTAAATTGGACCGCGATATGGTGGTGCATACCTTTAATCAACCCCAGCACTCAGGAGGCAGAGGCAGGATGATCTCTGTGAGTTCCAGGGTGCCTTGTCTATGTTGTGTAGTGAGTAGAACTATGTTCTATGTAGAGCAACCAAGGCTACACAGAAGATACTGTCTCAAACCAAAAAGTTCTAATTTTTTTTTGCTAGGCAAACTTAAAATGTAAACTTAAAAGATTAATTATATGAGTAGCTTATATGTAGAGAAGCACTTTTATATGATATTTGGGCATTGGTATATATGAAATATGGTTAAATTTTTCAATACTGAGATTGACTGTTTTTTTTTTCTTCTTTCTTTTTTAAGGACAGAGTCTCACTATCTTGCTATGTATACATGGCTGGCCTCAAATTCAGATACCCGCTTGCCTCTGCCTTCCAAGTAGTGGATTAAAGGAATGCACCACCACACTGGTTAAGATGGTTAGTTTTGCTACTGGAATAATTGTTAGAAGGTAATATGTTTTGTTGTAAATTTCTTCTCCTTCTCCTCCTCCTTCTCCTTTTCCTCCTCCTCCTCCTCCTCTTCCTCCTCCTCCTCCTCCTCCTCCTCCTCCTCCTCCTTCTCTTCCTTCTTCTTCTTGTGTGTGTCTGCTGTGCGTTGTGTGTGCCATGGTGTATATAGGTCAGAGGATTGGTCCTTCCTCCTTTACATGGATTCTGGAGACTGACTGAATTGTTGGGGACCAAAAAAGTTCCATTATGGAATATCTTAAGATCCAACCTCTGGTTTCAGTGAACAGGAGCACCCAGTGGCTCAGTCCTACAATTGTATTGCTAATGGGAGCAAGTCTGCTATTGTATAGCATAGCCTCAGTGTAGAATGCCTCCTAGTTTGAATAGGCCTGCACCTGGGCAGGAGGTTAGGTGTGTGAGTAACAAGTGAGGAGAGGTTAGGAGCTATCTAGCAGAGAGAGGGATCAGGAGGAGAGAAATAGTCTCCTCTTGGCCGTGGAAGCATGGTTAAGAAACAGCCAAGAAGATGCTAAACAAACAAGAGACTCCAGTTTTGCAACATGGAACTGAGAGCTCTCTAAAGATGACAAGGTGCCTGTGTTTGGTCTTTATCACCGTTAGGTTACTAGGAGTTTCCAAGTCCACGCCCCCCACTCAGGCCGAACCTCATGGCTGCCATGGTTTGGGGCTGAGATGGGCCAGGCCACGACACTGCATGGCTTCAGGATTGTGCAATAAGTGCCTTTACCCACTGTGTGGTTTCACCAGTCCCAAAATTAGCCATTCTAACACATACTTTAGTGTGTATGTACACTGTAGAACTAGCAAGATAAAAATAGCTTCATTCACAGGAAGGCAATGTTAGATTTAGGGTACTGGATTATTGTCACTAAGCTCAATTTGCTTGTGGTAGAACATGTTTTTAGGACATATGCAATGTAACTCTGACAGACAAAACCAGCAAAATGTTATTAGAAATTTTGTTCCTATTTTTAGCTTTCAGACCTGTTTGAATGAAGCACAGTGGCTATAGGTATGTATATTTACAGTCTCCAGCATCAACAACGTACCAAGGAGCTTGCCCTTTCTGCTGTTGGAGAAAGAAGTCTCAATCCTTCCTTGTAGAATCGGATCTCCACACTCCCTCTCCATCCAAACACATCTTCCATTTTCCTTTTGCTATTTCCTTGGTGTGTTGAGACTTACACCCACTATTGGAACCTTGGTCTGTGACTAGACTACGTTTTTTGTATGTTGAAACTATGATGCTGTGTCCTCTCCCTCCTGGTGTGTTCTGTGTACTTCTGAAGGTCTTAGATGAACTTGAATGGAAACTCTTATTAGGAGACTAATACTTTATTTACTGATTTTTAACTTTCTGAGCTTTATTATTATTGTATGCATGTATGATGTATGTGTGTGCATGCTCACATGTACTCCATGGCACATATACAGATATCAGAAAACAGGAGTCCGTTGTCTCCTTTTACCATGTGGGTCCCAGGGAAGGCACTCAGGTCATCAGACTTGATGGCAAGCACTTTTACCCTGTAATCCATTTGTATGCATTCTGTGTTTTACCTCCATGGATGTCTGTGTACCATATGTATGCCTGGTGCTCCCAGAGGCCAGAAGAGACTGTTGGAGTCCCTAGAACTGTAATTATGGATGGCTGTGAACTACCATGTGGGTGCTGAGAGCCAAACCTGGGTCTTCTAAAAGAGCAAGTGCTCACAACCACTTGAGCCATCTCTCCAGCCCTGAGACATTTTAAAATGAAATTTCTACACTTAGAGTTTGTCTTAATTACCCATGTCCTTTCCTTTCCTTTTACTTAAAACTCTAAAGCTTAATTTAAACTCATCAGTTACCTTTTTAACTAGAGCACCCAGCAGACCTAGAAACAGCTGTAGTTCCTTCCTCCCTTTGTGCCCTGTTTCTCTTTAAGAGACGCTGCCTAGTAACTATAATGAACCATGCTGTCCAGATGCAGTTTATCTGGGCATGAGACATCTAAAAGAAAAGCAAGTATCTACAAATCCAATGTCTGTGATGCTTTTTCTGTGGTCCAAACTATCTCTCTCTCCTGTGTGTGTATATTTTAATATAGGGTCCCACTTGGATCTGGAATTATGTGCATTTGTGGAGTGCCTGGCTTGTCACCTGTGTGCTGGGATTCCAAATTCCAGTCCTAGTATTTGAAGCACAATCTTACTCACTGAGATATGTCTCTAGCCCCAGGAAAATATCTTAACAAAGTCAAAGTTCACACAAGTGACTGTTTATGTTAAAACCCTTTGAGTGGATGCTTTGTAAGCAGCTATTTTATGATGGTTTTAGTGCAGTTAATCCTTAGGCATCAGCAACTAAAAAGAGAGTAGTATGTCTGAAATTTACATATAATTAAAAAATTTATAAAGTTTAGTATATACAGAGACCAGGCCGATAACAGCAGCCAGATAACAGCAGAGTCAGCTAAGCAATGGGCCGACAGGCCAGAGAGCAGCTCTGCGCCTCCTCTGCTGTGAGGTAGGTGGAATATAGACTACCTTGAACAAACCTCACTAAGAGTGAAGAGAAATGCAGACACACCCATAGCAGCACCCCAAGAAGAGGAAGAGAGATACCTCACAGAGACTGAAGCTCAGGCCAGCTAACAAGGGAACCCCACCCCCATCCACACAGCTGTGCCTGCCTGACAGCAATCCTGAGGAAACAGTTGATACAAGCAATAGAATCTTTGCAGGCTGTGTTGGACCTTCATGTTGGATTTGCTCAGTGTCTCCTTAGCTTCTGATCCCTAAGACCAACAGCACGTGAGGTGGACAGCACGGGTGTTTAGGGACACTGCTACCCACTGTAAAAAAATTTAGAAAAACTGGAAATTTAAAAAAACTGGAAAAATGATATAAAAAAATAGTCAAGAGTTTTGTTTTGTTTTGTTTTTTAAGGGGGATCCTGCACGCAAGAGAAGAGGTGTTCCAAAAGGCATATAGTTGCTAAATTTGCCATTCAGGCAACCCCACTATTAAAAACCCTGGCCTGTATCTACTTGACCTGACTCAGATATATATATATATATATATATATATATATATATATATATATGAAACACTTGCACAAAAAGCAATAAATCTGCTTATAGTAACTATTACGACACAACTTTCTAAAACTGTACAAGGTCTAAAATTTTGATCATTTTTGCCAACACTATAGATTCATCCTACTCATTCAACAATTCTAAATTTTGCTTCAAAGGTTAAAGCTAACCATTGACATGGCTGCTTAAGCAAGATGGGAACAGCAACAACACAATAGACATACTGAAGTGGAAGGGGCAAAACTCATGAGGTCTCAACCCTGGACAGAACTACAGGCAAATAAAGAATGCTAAGGAACCCTGAGAGTGGGAAAAATAGTCTTCCCCATGGAAGAGCACAACAATTGGTTATCAAACACCACATGGTCATCCCTGAGATCATATATATATGAACAATTAAGAAAGAAATGTCATTAATTTGAGAGAGAGTAAGGTGGGCTACATTGCAGGGGTTAGAAGAAGGAAAGGGAAGGCAGGAGTGATATAAATTATAATTTAAATTTAAAAAATCATTTAAAATGTAAAAACGAAATTAATGTGTGATGGTTAAATGAGAACGGCCCCCATAGGCTAATATTTGAATACTTGGTTTCCATCTGGAACAGGGAACTGGAACAGCTCCCCAGTGGAACTGTTTGGGAAGGATGTGGCCTTTGGAAGGTATATCACTGGAGATGCTTTGAGGTTTCAAACACCTCTCTCTCTCTCTCTCTCTCTGACTGTCTTAGTTACTTTCTGTGATAGACACCATGACCAAGACAACTTACAGAAGAAAGTTTACTGGGAACTTACAGTTTCAGAGGGCTATAATCTACGACCATCATGGTAGGGAACATGGTGGCAGGTAGGTGGGCATAGCGCTCGAGCAGCAGCTGAGCATTTGAATCCTGACCCATAAGCATGAGGCAGAGAGAGAGCTAACTGGGAATGGTGGGGGCTTCACACACACACACACACACACACACACACACACACACACACACACACACACAGTGCCACACACCCTAATCCTTCCCAAACAGTTCCACCAACTAGGGAACAAGAGTTCAAATATATGAACCTATGGGGCCATTCTTATTCAAACCACCCTGCTGCATCCTTTTTTTTGGGGGGGGGTTGTTCTTTTGAGACAGGGTTTCTCTGTGTAGCTTTGGAGCCTATCCTGGACCTCACTTTGCAGACCACTTTGCAGACCTTGAACTCAGAGAGATCCACCTGCCTTTGCCTCCCAAGTGCCACCACCGCCCAGCACTTCCTCTTTTTTTTATGGATCAAGATTTAAGCTCTCAGCTGTTCCTGCCACCATGCCTTTGCTCCACCATCGTGGACTCTAACCCACTGGGGTCATTTAGCCCAAACTAAATACGTTCTTTCCTAAGTTGCCTTGGTCCCGTGTATCTTATTACAGTAGTAGAAAAGCAACAAAGATAATGTGTAAAGGGCATCTACATAGTTCTTCTGTGTAATGATTCTAATTGCTGCTAGCTCATGCATATGTATATTATGCCTGTTGGGTTACATAAGCCTTCAAAGACATAAAACTTAGAACACTTTACAAAGCTGTCCTTCAAACTAGAATTATGTATGATGCTATCCTCCTCCAGGTTTTGTTTGTGTGTGCCTAGTTGAATCTTGAGGCCAGGGTAATTAGACATGCCCTGACTGTGCCCTCCAAACTGTGCCTCCTAACAGTGAGCAGATACTGGATGTTGGCCTCCTCTTCCAACAAGGCCACACCTTCTAATCCTTCCCAAACAACTCTAGCAGTGGGGAACTTAATAGTAAAACATATGGACCTGTAGGGGTCATTCTCATTCAAACTGCCACTGCATCTTTTATTTATTTTTATTTTTTGACAGAGAACTTTATTTTAATTAATTATTATTTTTTAAATCTTATGTGTATGAGTGGTTTGCCTACATGTTTGTCTGTGCACCATGAGCATGAAGAGCACATAGAGGCCAAGAGGGCATCAGAGCTCCTGGAACTGGAATTATATAGTCAATTGTAAGATGTCATGGGGTATTAGGAATCAAACCGTGGTCTTCTAGAAGAACAACCAATATTCTTTTTTTATTGTCAAATTTATTTATTTTTTAATTTTCATTTTATTTTATTAGTTCAAATTAGGAACAAGCTTGCTTCAGATGTCAATCCCTTCTCCCGCCCCTCCCCGCCAACATCCCACCTGCCCCTAGCCATCCCCCCTCCACTCCCCAGGCAGGGTAAGGCCCTCAAAAGGGGCTCCCCAAAGGAACAACCAGTATTCTTAACTGCTGAACCATCTCTTCAGCCTGATTCTTATTTTCTTATTTATTTGCTTGTGTGTATGTGTTCATGCGTGCGTGCATGCGTGTGTGCGTGCATGAGTAGTAGTAGTAGTAGTAGTAGTAGTAGTAGTAGTAGTAGTAGTAGTAGTAGCAGCAGCAGCCCAGGCAGGTAGTGAACTCATGATCCTCCTGCCTTTCTCTTTGGCTTTGACATTTTACTGCTGACCACCACCACAGCTAGCTTCGGCAGGTTCTTATCACATTATTGCATGTTGTATATGAGATTAATAGGGGTGTGTGCTAATAAGACAGAATCTGTTCATGCAGTATCAAAGACCCACCATACACAAACTTGTCCCATATAAACCTGTCTCCCAGAGAGGAAGAACATGGCACATTGCCACACTTCCATCCTGCACCCTTAGAAAGGCGGTGTCCAGTGGCGTGGTGCTTCAGGCTCTTTGATGTGCAGGAATGGGGACATGTGCCTACAAACATGGGACCTGTCTGTTCTGAGGGAAGATGTGAGGTACACAAATCTCTCCCATGGAAAGGAGGAAGACGGCTCATTCACTGGGTTCTATATTCTTCTGTTTTACAAAGGTTCTAGCCCAGCTCCTCAGTGATTTAAAACTTCCACTGCGGTAGTGTTTTACCTCTTGGTTTGATCTATCCCTAAGTGTTCATTTACTTAGGTACTGTCAGAGGCATCATTCTGCCTGCTTTCTCTCTCCACAAGTTTGTTGGTCTATAGGAAAGATACTTTTGTGTCTTGACTTCCTAACCTGCTGCTTTGATGCAAGTTTTTACCAGATCTAAATATTTTCTTTGAAGTCCTCAGGGTATTTCCCCCATAGGATCCTGTGGGTTGCAAATAGGGACAATTTGACTTCTTCGCTTCCTATCTATAAACCCTTTTATTTCTTTCTGATTGATCCAACTAATAGTTGAAGTACTGTATTGAATAAGAGTCACAGTGGGCATTGCTGTCTGACTCCTGTCCTTCGAGAAAATGCTTCTGGGTCATGCCCTATCACACAGTGCTGGCTAAAGTTTTGTTGTATGCTGCCTTCGTCATGCTCAGTTGTGTTCCTTCTGTTCCTAGTTTATTCAGGGCTTTTTATTATGAAGAGGTGTGGGATTTTGTTGGCTTTTTCTGTACCTACAGAAATGAACATGTCACTTCTGTCCCTAAGTGTTATTTATGTGCTGTCTGACCAGGACAGTGCATACTAGGAGAGGCTATGGAAAGAACCCAGGGTCAAGGGATGAATGTCCGGGGCTTTCTTTCTTCCCCTCCTACCACGGTAGTTTAGCCTTTCTTTGCTTCCCCTTTCTGCTTCTCTTCCAGAAGGATGTCATCTAGTTTTAGGCAGCACCCCTTGTCTAGGTATTAGGAGCTGGGGCTTCCCTGAGTCCAGCATCACTGCCTCTCCAGAGTGGGTCTTTCCAAGGGTTATCCACACACTTCCAGCACCAGTGGCTATTGTGAGTCCTCGGTCCTCAGAGCAAGCTGGCAGCAGCAAGTTTCACCAGCCCACAAGCCCCACTCACTGCTAGCTGGGAGTAGGGGCAAGACAGCTGTATCTCTGGGACTTGGGACATTGGCACACAGGTCACATCCTACAGGCTCAAACATGTCATTTTTATGCTGCACTGAAAACCCAAATCAGCAATCCCTACAATGCACCAAATTGTAAAAGAGGCAGAGAGAGTGTGGAGGGCTGCTGACCTTCTGAAGCGGCTCAGACAAAAGCATTCAGAATTTTGCAGTAGATCTTACTTTAGGGACCCAGGTTGGAGCACAGTCTCCACTCTGGACAATGTCGTGAAATGTGTGTCGTTTTACTCTGGCCTCGTCACCAATCACTATGGAGACACTCTGGCCCTCACCAAACCACCTTCCTTTTTGGGCCCCCTCTTAGCCTCTTGTGCAGGGATGGAAGGTCACGTGATTGAATGTGATCAGGGTAGATGGCTTCAGCGTCAGCGTCCAGTCCTGGACCGGAAGGCCATCGTGCTCTGGAACACAACACGGCACAGACACAAAACCATGCTGTTCTCCTGCCCTGGCTCAGGAGATGCCACTGTAGACTCAGCACATGGAAGAGACTTGCGCTTGGCTGGGAGGTGGGTGGGTTGGGGGAAATGTGATAAGGATAGGAGCGGCACTTAGGATGAACGGAGGCTGTGGCCTGGACCAGCAGCTGGCACGATCAGTTCTTTCCTAGCTCTGCTCAGCGGCATAAGCGCAGGAGCAAAGCTGGTGGGGGGCGGGGCTTCACTGGGGTCCTGGATTCTCCAGGAGTCAGCAGGAAACACAAGAGTGGGAGAATCAGGGGCGCCCACTGAGGGTATAAGAGTTTAGGCAAACACTGCTTGCAGAAGGGAAGCTGCAGTAAGGACAAGATAATGAATGTGGCAGGGAGCCAAGGACAAGGGATTGATTCAGCCTCTTGGGACTGGATGGCTGGAGTTCAATGGAGGGTGAGATAGGGGTAACTGGAATGTTTGAAATAGAGATCATATTTGAACAGTTACTAGTGCTGATATGGTCAAGGGCATTACCTCGGGCAGGAGAGGCCGAGGAGGTGAGGCACAAGTTCCTTGGATGAGAGGATGAGAGGGGGCTGTGGAACCCAGAGGAACAATTACTAAAAGTTCACTATAGAGAACCCTATTGAAGAGAGTGACCATGAGCTGGCAGCTGGCAATGTCACCAAGGACGAAAGTAGGTGATAGAGGGCAGAGCATGTCGAATTCATAGCAAGCAAGCAAGAGCTTTCAGGGAGGAGATGGCTCAGAAGGAGTGGCGAAGAGAGTGGGGGTGTGACTCTCCCAGCCCCAGCCCTGTAGGGGACAGCTATGTGGGAGCAGCAGCCACCTCTCAGGCTACAGGAAATCCTTAAAGACAGCAAGTTCAGAAGCCAAAAGAATGAGAAACCAATATTAGGCTTTAATGTGGGTCTTTTAACAATGGGGAAACGATTGGTTTAAGGATATAAAACTGCAGTTGGACAAGAGGCATGGACTCTGTGAAGTCTTGAGGTCTTCTGAGAGCATGATAAATATGGTTGATAACAATATGCTATATTTTAAAAGTTGTGAGATAGTATACCTTAAGTGTTCTCAAAACAAAAATGATGAATATGTGTGATATAACATGTTAATTGGTTTAATTTAGCCATGCCATTGTGAACATACTGTATTCTGTATCATAATTGTGCATGACTTTATTTATGAACTAGATAAATGAATGAAAAGAAAAAAGACTGAGCTAACAGTTGAGAAATCCTAAAAAAAAAAAAAAAAAAAAAAAAAAAAAAAAAAAATGAGAAGCCAGATACTGAGGACTGTGCCTGTAACTCCAGCACTCAGGGAGACTAAGATGGTGGGCTTGAGGCCAACAAGAACTACATAAACCTCAAAAAGGACCAAAGAGGGAGTGGAGAAATGGAGGGAGAAGGAAAGCACACACAGGGATGCCCCAGGGTTATGGAAGAGCTGTCAGTAAAGAAAATCTGGAAACAACCTCAGCTCTGTGCTGAGGGAATTCACAGACAACAGAGAAGACCACAGAAGAAGGACTTATACCATGGAAATGTAAGTGTAGAGCCCCAGGGATCACAGCAAGAGAGCAGGTGCAAACATTCTCCACCCCCCCTAAAAAAAAAAGCTGACTAAAAAGTTATGGAACACAACACAGCAACACAAAACAATGATGTGTTTTATTTATAAAACTACAGAATTGTAAACATATACTTAGGGAAGGATCATCAGTGACTTCAGGGTCCTGGCTTTGTGGTTTCACACAGAGAAAGGGAGGGGCAAAGGGTAAGGCAGGCCAGCTTTGGTTGTATCAAAAAGAATTAACTTCCTAATGATAAAAAAAAATACATAAAGACATGACTCAAAATACAGTAAAATGTTATCTACTGCCTAACCTGGCCAGTGGACCCTAACACTTTCACCTCTAAATCTGAGAGATTCGTGAATTTAAAAGATAAGGCCAGGCTGGTTGTCAACACTTGTAGTCCCAGCACTTGAGTAAAAGGATTGTTAAATGAAAAGCTACACTGTAAAACTCTTTCTCAGAACAGAAGGAGAAACTAAATTTCAAAAAAAGGAAGGGAAGGGAGTGGACAATAGAAGGAAATAAATTGAAAGGAAAGGGAAAAAGCCAGGGAAGAGAATTGCAAAACAGCATGGTAATCAGGACAGTGTAGTCAGGGCAACTAATTTTTGACAAGTGTGCTAACACAATTTAATGGGGGAATTAGTCTTTCCAATAAGTAGTTCTGAGGCTGAAGAGATGGCTCAGCAGTTAAGAGCATTGGCTGCTCTTCCAGGGGACCTGGGTTCAGTTTCCAACACCCACATGGTGGCTAACAACCATCTGTAACTCTAGTTCCAGGGGATCCAATGCTTTCTTCTGACCTCTGTGAGCTTCTGTACATGGGAAGTACACATACATACACTCAGGCATACACATATACAAGTTAAATAAAGTAAGTAATGTTTAAAAATAAGTAGTTCTAACAGCTGGGTGTGCAGTAAGGTACACATATTATCAACCCAGATGGGTTAAAGAGCTGACCAGAGGAGCTAACATCTTAAAACTCCTAGAGGAAAACATGGAAGATGATGCTATGTGTTGTTTATAGGAAACCTGCATGGCCATGGATTTGGCAATGGTATGGTATGCCATGCAAACACAGGAACCAAATAAGTAGCAAATTAGAGGGTTTGACAGTGGGGATTCCCAGCAAGCAAAGAGAGCACAAAGAGTGGAAGGAACCGTTTATAAATCACTTGCATGATAGAGTTCTAATACCTACATCAAACACTGTTCAAACAAGCCTGACTTCAAAATGGACAAAGGACATGGACAGACTTAGTTTTTTCCAAAGAAGATGAACAAGTAAGTGTCCAATAAGCACAAGATAAGACACTCAACACCAGTAATCAAAACCACAGGACACCTCTTCACAGCCACTATGTTGTCCATAGTCAAGACAGTCAAGGAGGAGTAGTAGCAAGTTATTGAGGAACTGTAAATTAGAACTATCACGAATTACTGGAGGGGATGGAAAATAGCAGGTCTCTCTGGAGACAGTTCTGCAGGCGCTCAAAAACTCAAATATGATTAGCATATGACTTGGAAATCTCCCTCCTTCCTGTAACTAACCCCCAAAGAACCAAAGACATGGCCACATGGAAACTTGCACGCAATATTCATTCAGTATTCATTCAATAGTCCTGAAATGTAACAACCCCAGTCCACCAGCTGATGAATGAATAAAAGAAATGTGGTATGTCCATAAAATGGAACATTATCCAGCGATCAAAACAAGTAAAATGCTGATGTGAGCTCTCATATAGACGAGTTAAATCGAAGAAGATTCAAAAATCACATGTCCTATGATCCCATTTATATGAAATGCCCATGAAAGGTAAACCCACTAGACATGGTGATATGGTGGTACACATCTTTAATCCCAACATTCAGAAGTTAGAGGCAGACAGCTCTCTATGAGGTCCAAGCCAGCCTGGTCTATGTATCAAATTCTAGTCCAACCTGGGCTATGTAGTGAGATCTTGTATATTGAGTCACAGACTTTATAGAACGAATCTCTGTGTGAGTGTGTCTCTATCTGTCTCTCTCTGTCTCCTCTCTCTGTCTCTCTGTCTCTCTCTCTCTGTCTCTCTCTGTCTGTCTCTCTCTGTCTCTCTGTCTCTCTGTCTCTGTCTCTGTCTCTCTCTCTCTCTCTCTCTCTCTCTATATATATATATATATATATATATATATGGAATGACTTAAAGGCTGCAATCTAACAATGGCTAGCTGTGAATGAATGGAAAGTCCAAGAACAAGAATCCAGTAGTTGCTCAGTCCCACAAGGCCGGGTGTCTCAGCTGTCTTCTGAATATGCTGAAATCCTGAAGAAGGAGGCTCCAATACCAGTGAAGGAATGGATGTGTTGACAGAGAGAGGGCAAGCAGGCAAAGGATAAACACACCCTCTTCCTTTTTCCATTGTCCTTACACAGGCTTCCAGCAGAAGCCTATATAAGGCCCAAATTAAAGGTGTGCCTTCCCGGCTCAAGATCTAGATCACAAATGTGCCCTCCATTTCTGGATTGTAGTTCATTCCAGATATAGTCACATTGACAACCAAGAATTGCCATCATACTCTGTCTCAGGAGAAAGAAAAGCAAAAAGACAGAGGGAGAAAAGAGACTACTTGTTGCCAGGGGTTGAGAATAGAGACTACTTTTTCTTTTTGTAGTGATGAAGAATGTCTTAGAATTAGAGAGTGGTGGTAACATACCCCTCGATGCATCAAAAACTACTGATTCTTATGCTTTAAAAGGATGAACTTAGGAGTTTATAAATTAAATCTCAAGGTTGGAGAAATGGCTCAGTGGGTGAATGCACTTGCCACCAAGCCTAAGGACCTGAGTTCAATCCCCAGGACTGACACTGTGGAAGGAGAGAACTGACTCTAGGAGCTCCACACGTGTGTCATGGCTCATACATGCACACATACATACACACTCTTACACTAAACATGGTTTTTTAAAATTGTTTGGGTTTTTTGAGACAGGGTTTCTCCGTATTGTTTTGGAGCATTTGTCCTGGAACTCGCTCTGTAGACCAGGCTGGCCTCGAACTCACAGAGATCCCTCTGCCTCTGCCTCTGCCTCTGGCTCTGCCTCTGCCTCTGCCTCCTGAGTTCTGGCATTAAAGGTGTGTGCCACCACCGCCCAGCAACACTAAACATGTTTATAAAAGACCAAATACCTATGATGTGGAGAAATGGATCTAGAGTTAAGAGTACATACTATTCTTCCAAAGGGCCTGAGTTCAGTGTCCAGTTCCCTCAGGTAGCTCAAAACTACCTGTAACTCCAGTTTCAGGGGATCCAATGTTCTCTTGTTTCTGTGGGCACTTGCACAAATGTGCACATGTTTACACACAGACATGTATGCATATACATAATTAAAAATAGGAATAAGGAGGCTGGAGAGATGGCTCAGCAGTTAAGAGCACTGGCTGCTCTTCCAGAGGTCCTGAGTTCAATTCCCAGCAACCACATGGTGGCTCACAACCAGCTATAATGATATCTGTGTCCTCTTCTGGCCTGCAGGCATACATGTAGGCAAAACACTATACATAATAAATAAATAAATCTTTAAAACATAAAATTAAATCTTCAAACAAAAGACATATTGATTTAAAAAATCTGGAGTCAACCCTAGGCTTTATTAGAGTGGCCTTGGTAGATGGCTTTTCACCTCTTCCCTGAGCCTCAGTTTCTCTCGGGGGGGGGGGGGTAGGGGTGGGGGGGTGTCAGAATGGGGTACTCAGCCTTAGCTGGGTTCCACATGTGGCTTATTAATGTCACTGTCTCTGTTGTTTTAATCTGACCTCAGCCTGTGGCAGTGAACAGTTAGGAGGCAGTAGGGCCTAGTATCCAACCTATGCACTCACTTAGGCCCTGCTACTCTGAGTCTCAGTTTCTTCATCTGTGAAATGGGAACAATACCAACCTTTCAACATGTTGCTATAGGGGAAATAATGAGATAATGGTTGTAAAATAAAGATAAGCTTACTCTGGTACCAGTAAGTATCCATTTCTGTTAACCAAGCCCAGGTAACCAATTTATAAAGAAAAAAGGTTCATTTTGGCTCACTGTTTTGGATGTTTCAGCTCTGTTTGGATCTGTTGTTTTGGGCCTGTGTTGAGACAGCACATACTGGTGGGAGAGTGTGCTGCACAACCCGTCCACCTCCTGTCAATCAGGTCTTACCTCTTAAGGTTGAGACATGCCATAACAAAGTGCAAGTGGCTACGGAACCAAGTACTTGAACACGGACATTTGGAGAATATTCTAGATCCAAACTATATCACAGCTTGAATTACTATTAAATATTGTTATGGCAGTGATGTCGTCATTGGGCCAGTTAGCTTCAAAAAGCTTTCACTTCTCCATCCCAGCCCTCTCTTTATTCTAGAGTTTCCTGCCAGCTTCAGTCTCCTGGTTTGGCCCATGTGGTGCCTAGGCTCAGCCTTAAAACTCTGAAACTTGCCTCCTCACTGGCTCTTATTGCTCTTTTGCTCACAGGCCCCCTTCCCCCGGGCTTTGCCAGAACCTGGCTGTGTTCCTGTCTCTTTCCTAAGTGTGCTTTCCTTCCCTGCTCTTGGGAAGCCCATCTCCTCCTGGCCCAGGAGAGGCCTGGCACGATGGGGATGGGGAGGCTTCAGAACAGAGGGCCCTCACAGTCCCCTGCATGCATGGGGACCCCTCACTTGGGGCACCCCCTGCTCAGCTGAAAGGAGGAAGTTCCTGTGGCTGCTCAGGTCAGAGAGTTTCTTTTTGAGTCGCAATCAAAGCAAAAGCACAGACTCCCTACTTCTAGGAATTATCTACCCACATGTCTTCCCCCTGGAAATTCGCTCAAGGAACTTTGGGCATTTTTATGTAAAGGCAAAAGACTAGAAAACCCCAATTTGTCTATCACTGGGACACTGACCATGTGCCTATGTACACAGCAGAGAACCATGGACTATGAGAGACAATGGGGCACAGGGGACTTCAGCCAAGATGCATTTTAGGTGAAAAAGAGCAAGGTGTGTGTTCTTCGAGTGCCCCTCTCCCTTTCCTTTCCCTCCCTCTTTCCCTCTCCACTCCCTTCCTCTCCCATTCTTCTCTTCCTCCCCTCCTTCCGTGTTTCCTCTTTCCATCCTTCCATCCTTCCTCTCTCCCCTCTTATCCCCCTTCCTTCTTCTTTTGGTGTGTGTGTGTGTGTGTGTGTGTGTGCATGTGTGTACATGTGTGTGCATGTGTGCACATGTGTGTAACTGTGCATGTGGAGGGTACAAGCCATGTCATGTGACTTCCTCAATCACTCTCCATATAATTTTTTAAGACGTATTTTTTGTTGTTGTTTTTGTTTTTTAAGACAGGATTAAGGTTCTCTGTATAACAGTTCTGGTTGTCCTGGAACTCACTTTGTAGATCAGGCTGGCCCCACCTGCCTCTGCCTCCTGAGTGCTGGGATTAAAGGAATGTGCCACCAATGCTTGGCTGTAATTTTTATTTTTAAAGATTTTATTATTTATTTATTTATTATGTATACAACATTCTGCTTCCATGTGTATCTGCACACCAGAAGAGGGCACCAGATCTCATAACAGATGGTTGTGAGGAGCCACCATGTGGTTGCTGGGAATTGAAGCTCTTAACCTCTGAGCCATCTCTCCAGCCCCCCATAATTTTTATTTTTTAAATTCTCTCTCTCTCTCTCTCTCTCTCTCTCTCTCTCTCTGTCTCTCTGTCTCTCTGTCTCTCTGTCTCTCTGTGTATCTATGTGTGGGTAGGTGCATATGTGTGCAGTTCCTCAAAAGGCCAGAAGAGGGCATCTGATCTCCTTGACCTGGAGGTACATGTGGCTGTGAGCTGCCTGATGTGAATGCTGGGAGCTGAACTCAGATCCTCTGTAAGAGAGCTTGCACTTTTAACAGCTGAGCCATCATCTCTCTAGCCCTCACTTAGTTTTTGAGTTAAGGTCTATCACTGAACCTGGAGTTTATGGCTTTCACTAGATTGGCTTGCTGGCCAGCAAGCCCCAAGGAGCCTCCTGTTTCTACATCCCCAGTCTCTGGCTCTCTACTAGGGTATTAGGGAGCTGAACTTGGGTTTTCCTGTTTGTTCAGCAAGCACTTTGCTAAGTTATCTCCCAACTCCTTCTCCCCCATCTCTCTGGAGTTTTGCTAGATGCCCAGGCAGATCCTTAGCTCCCAGGCTTCAAGCAATCCTCCTGCCCCAGCCTCCTAAGCACCTGGGATGAGAGGTACATTCCACCGGGTTCTGCCTTATGGTTTTGATGTCATTAGACAGGATATCCCTTGCTGTCCTGGAAATTACTATGTAGATCAGATTGGCCTCAAAGTCACAAATATCCTCCTGTTGTTGTCTCTCCTGTTCTGGGGTTAAAGGTGTATGCCACCACACCCCACTCCTGCTTTATGTTTTTAATGGATAAAAATTAATTTAGAGCTTGGAATGGCGGCACATGATTATAAACCCAATACTCTGGGAGCAGAAATAGGAGAATCAATGCAAGTTTGAGGTCAGCTTCATCTACATAGTGACTAGTCTACACAGGCCAGCTGTCTCCATAGGGAGACCCTTTCTCCAAAACAAACATTGTTTTAAACAAAGCAAAAAAGGGAGTTTGAGACAAGAGGATTGTTTAGGATATTCTACACCTTGCAAGGTACAAAGTGAGACAGTGTGGCCGCCAGGAGGAGGAAAGATCAGCCCCTTGATCATCAGAGCCCCACCCTATCCTTACTGCCATTGTACGTCCCAGAGCTTCACCAATGCAGCCCCAAGTATTCCTCGTCCTTCTCTTGAAAGCTCATCCCCATGCCCTGTGCTCTGACTGGGTGTCCGGGCTCCTTTAACTCCATATCCGCCCCTCCTCCAGTCAGGGAGGCCAAGAACCCTGGTAGTGCAGGTGTGCCCAGGGCAGGCAGTTGGTGGGTAAGGCCAGCACTAAGCCCACAGGCTGGGCCAGGATGAGAGCCCTGGGGCCTGCCAAGTCCCTGGGGACCCAGGTGTTCTCCAGGGGGAGACCCCCAGGCCACCATGGAGGGTCCTGGGCCCTAAGAGGCCCTGTAGAAAGCCCCAGCATTACTTACTTACAGTGCTCTTATGATAAAGAAGTTTCACATGCAAAAAAATAATTCTTGGGCCGGTGATATGGCTCAGAGAGCAGAGGTGCTTGCTCTCAAATTTGATGACTAGAGATTAATTCTAGTCATGGAAGCATAGATCCTGCCCTCATATTCCCAATAATTATAAATAAATAAGAAAGTCTTTTAAAGAAATATTTCTTAGCTGAGGCAAGAAGACCACTTGAATTCAGAAGTTTGAGATCAGTTTAGACAATATAATGAGATTCTACTATACACACACAAACATTTGTTTTTGGTGTGAACCATGGTGATACATACCTGTAATCCCAGCACCCGGGAGACAGAGGCAGGAGAGTGGCTGCAAGCTAGAGGCCAGCCCGGCTTCACAGCAAGACCCTGCCTCAAAGCAAAGACATAAGACAGCTTTGTGTTTTTTCACTTTTGAGACCTGGTCTTACTATGTATCCCAAGCTATCTTCAAACTCTTGATCCTTCTGCCTCAGCATCCTAAGTGCTGGGACTACAGGAGCATATCACCAGACTCAATCAGATACATGTTCAATGGTCAAGTGTGCTGTTAGATTAGTTCAGCAAGTGACCAAGTCCCTTTTTAGCAACTATTTTTAGCAACTTCATCTTACCATTTAGGCTCTGTTTGCCCTCTAGACACACATCCACATATGCGTCTTATGCATATATGTACCTTACAATGCATCTATGTCAATAAAGCACATACACAATACTCTCTGTATATCAATCTATGCACATAGTATGCATTTGATACCACAGCCAAGGGTGTCACGTGCACAAATTACATTTGCCACATGTTTTTCCCCAACTCTGAAATTATGATTCGCACTCCTCAATACCTCAATGTACCTCCTTTAGGAACAAGAGCATCTCTTACACACCTTGAAGTCTTCAATGCATGAAGAAAATCTACTTTAAGATACGATAGCATCTAATACCAATCTGTATTCAAATTTCCCCAATTATTTCTAGAAGGTCTTTGGTTTTGTTTTATTTTTTGAGTCAGGATCTAAATCTAGTCCATGCTTATATAGAGTTCACTGTATAGCCCAGGCTGGCTTCAAACTCCTGACTGCCCTTTTGTCTAACACCCAGATATTGAGATTGTCAGTGAGTCACCATACCCGGCTTCTGAAGGTCTTTGTTAGAAGTTGATATGGGGCGTTGGTTTCTTGCTCATCACTTCGTGAGTCAGGTTAGCTTCCAGGGATCCTCCTGGCTCCACTTCCCAGCTCATCATGGAGCACTGGGTTGCAGTCATGTGTCTGCCCACTGTGTGTCTGGGGAACCAAAAGTCAGGTCTTCACACATGCACCACAGCCACTTTGTCCACTAAATCATATCCACAACCCCAGCTTTGTACTATAGGGTCATTACTGGACTCAATCTCACAGGGGTCCTCCTGCCTTAGTCTTCTGAGTGCTAGAATTACAGGTATAGGCCACCATGACCAGCCCTAATTTTTGAAGCATATATTTATGTGTATGCGCGCGCGCGCGCACGCGCATACACACACACACACACACTGAAATCTGGGGCAGCTGATTGAAGGTCTGAAGTCCTTTAGGGATTGGCAAATTGCTTTTGTGGGATAACTTATTTTTCTCTCAGTTTTTGTTGTTGTTTTGTTAAATACTAGGTCTCACTAGACTGCCCAGATGGTTTTGAACTCATGGCCTAAGCAACCCTTTTCTTCAGCCTCCCCAGCAGCTGAGAATACAAGTGTGAGCTATCACATCCAACGCTGTACTTTCTCTAACCAAAAATTAGTGCTGAAAGCTTGGTTTACTTGGAGAGGGCCACATTTCTGATATGCAACACACAACATGTACTTGGTGTTTCAAACCATGTGAAGTACTTTCAGCAGCATTAGGCATGCCCAGATGTTTGCAGCTGTGGCTGCCACTCATTTTGCTGAATGTTATGTGACAAGACTTTTCATGAGGAGATGCAACATACACAACTGCTCACTCCAGATAGAGTCCATAGACAGACTAAAGTATGGGTACTATGAAGGTCAATCTTGGTGAACAATAAGTGTTTGGGGGGTTACTTGCAGGAATATGGATGAGGGGTTTCTTATGGGAATAAAAATGATTCAAAGACAGCTACACCACCAAGGCCTAGTCCAGCACCAGGACAGCTCACAAAACTGGGAACCTGGAGCACATAGCAGCAGGCAGCTCAACAGGTTGGATACTGAGAACAATAAGGAATCAGCTCTCCTGTGCTTATAAGACAGTCTCCTCTGGCTCCTCTTGGGCCACATTTCAGGTTACTTGGGGAACATGAAGTCCTGAGGAGGTGGGCTTACCAAACAAGTGACATTTCAAACAGCTCCTGACGTTTGAGTAGGAGTTTCTGCAGTAGAGAAGTAGAAAGTGGAAATCTAGTCAGGTCAGGCCACAGACCTCTTTGAGGAACTGTTAGTCGTGTGGTGTGGTCTCTCTGGCTGTGGGGAATTGTTTTGAATAAGTGGCCCTGAAGGTCCTAGTCTGGAGTCTGGGTTTGACCCCCAGGTGAATGGGGAGCCCCAGTAGGAAAGGGACACAAGGCCCTCTGAGTCTGCACACTCACTCTGGCTGGCCGCATCGTGGGCAGGGGAATCTGCTGGTATCCACGTGGGCGGGCGGTGGAGGTGGACAGGTCTGGGGACAAGGGGCTGTTTCTAAACCAGGTAAGTCAGCGGGATGGTAGGAGGGGAGATGAGGCGGGTGAGGAAAGTCTGAGGAGGTTCGGACTCTGTGCAAGCTGAGGAGCAGCCCGCTTTGAGCCGGGTGAGTTTTCTGAAAAGCCCTAGAAAAGTCAGATTATGATCAGAAGCCTGACCCGCAGGGCTCATGGGCCTCCACCTTTGAAAGGAGCAGGGATGCCCGGCCTTGAGTCATGAAGAAGGCCACAACTCCATGCAGTGTGTGCTGTCCGAGCGCCGACAGTCACTGAGGTGGGCAGTGCCGGCTTTGCTCAGCTCCCCATGTCCACCAGGAGAAGTTTCTCCCCAAGACCCCTAACAACATGGCTGAGGTCATAGGGCAAGCAGCCTCTGGAGAGCACCACTGAGGGGACTTTACAAGTCTCTGGAGACCCACAGTTTGGAAGAGTGGCAGTCCCCTCTGAGTAGTTCCCCATCTGGGGAAGTAGGACTTCTTCTTTCAGGGCATGAATGTCAGGCTTGGTGATGACTAAGAGATGTCAGAACCGGTGGGTGGAGAGAGCGCTTAAGTACCAGGACTCCCTGTCCCCTGGCCATTAGACGTCTGGTGAGGATAGTACAGCATGTCTACCCTGCGGATCCGGCTTCTGGTGGCTCTCATTCTTCTTGCTGTGGCACTCCAGACATCGGATGCAGGTGAGGATGAGAGTAGGAGAATAGACACTG
Source organism: Cricetulus griseus (assembly GCF_003668045.3). Taxonomy (NCBI): domain Eukaryota; kingdom Metazoa; phylum Chordata; class Mammalia; order Rodentia; family Cricetidae; genus Cricetulus; species Cricetulus griseus. The sequence continues at coordinate 170,973,006 of NC_048596.1, forward strand.
GAGTGTCTGGAAAGAGTCCCAGAGTGATTCTGCCATTGGCTCTTGTGGCCTAAGGCTAGCTCTGGCGCTTCCCTGGGCTAGCACTATTACTTTTAAATAGGCAATACCATTCATAAACTGGTATACCCATTTATAAACTGGGTAGTCAGGGAGGCTTGGCTTTTAGGATCTGCTTCAGTTGGTTTGGGCATTATTGTATGCAAGGCCTGGGGATCCTGCTGCCCAGACAGCTCAAGCATAGAAGCTCTTGAAATGGATACAGGGCCCACAAGGTATCAGGTTTGATTTGGGGAAGAGACTCTCTTAGAAAGCTGTCCCTGCCATCCCAACACCCGAGGCTTGCTCTGGAGCCTGCAGTCCATACAGTGTCCCGACCCCTCTTTTCTTTTCTTTTCTTTTCTTTTTTTTTCTGACTTCTCTTTTCTATCATGCTATCAATACTCCTGCTTTGGGCTGGGCAGGAGAAGGGTCTCCACAGTGGAATGAGGCAACTACAATAAACCAGTTGCAGCTCACAGTATCAGGTTTCTTCTAGAGAGCCTCGATGTAGCTAAATCCTATGGAATTGGTATTCTTCCATGAGCCTTGGAGATGATAAATGATTAGAGTCACTCAGGGACAGAATGGGGCTCTAACCAGGTCTATGCTGTGACTGTCATCTGTCTGGGCCTTGATCTGACTCTGCTGCAGACTCACTGTGACCATGGATGCTTGCTCTCCTCTTTTTGCCTCATCAGGGCACAGAGAAGAGGAAGATAGTTCTAATTCTGTGTTGCGAGTATGAGGGTTGGTGGGTCTGGAGCAGGGCTAACAAGCTCCTGGGAAGCTGGACCTGTTGTCCACACTCTGACCCAATGTGAGCACTGCGGTTCCCTCTGGCTCAGAGGTGCAGGACCCCATTTAGAAGCCTGTTGGTGCTCAGTCATTCTAAATCCACTTCCTGGAGCTGATTGTCCCACAGTGTAGACCCTGGGCCCTTAGTGACATCTCTGTATGAGGTAGAGAAGATATCCATCGGTGTGGAAGAGAACCTTTCCCTATAGGCCAGTCTGAGATCAGGGCTGGGGCTGGCCTCTCTGTACTCCAGCTAATGTGCCCTGGGCACCCTCCACCAGGTCCCTATGGTGCCAACGTGGAAGACAGCATCTGCTGCCAGGACTACATCCGCTATCCCCTGCCATCACGTGTAGTGAAGGAGTTCTTCTGGACCTCAAAATCCTGCCGCAAGCCTGGCGTTGTGTGAGTGGGGAGCTGGGCCACAGGGCTTTGGAGGAGGGGCCTGACAGATGTGGCCCAAGGGTGGGCAGGATTTACTGTGCTCCAATGCAAGGAGGCGTGGCTAGATAGGATGGTTCAAGTAGGCTTGGGAGTTCTGAATCCCAAAATGATGATACCATTCAACAGATGAATGTTGAACATCCATAACATGACAGATGTGAGGATGGCAGCTAAATAGATGGGTACCACCCCAGCATGGCACGGACATGTGGGCAGTACATAGCCACAGGCTATTGGAGATGGGAAGTAGTGTGGGTGTAGGGTACAAACAGCATGCCTAGAGTCACTCCCTGTTGAGACATTCGGGGTCCTCCCAGTCCCCTGGATTTCTTCCGGGTAGCTATTTTGGTCTATGCTAATGCCTATAGATGGTTGCCCATGTGCCAGGCTATTCTAAGCACTAACTGTGTGACTTATTCAGTCTTTGAAGCAATTCTACAAAGATGTTAGCCCGTTTCATAGGTGAGGCCCAAGCTTACCAAAGGGAAGGGACCCAGGCTCAGCAAAGGGAAAAGGTCCCAGGTTCAAGGAAGACAAGAGGTCTTAGACTTAGCAAAGGGATGGGAACCTACGCTCATCAGGAGAATGGAAGCAGGCTCAGTAAAGAAGAGCCTGGGGCAAGGTTTCCCAGGCTGCAGCAGGAGCTTCTGTGTTCCTGGGAGGAGTTTTCTCTTGTGATTCTTCCCTCTGCACCCCAGAATTCTCCACCTGGTGGGAAGACTCCTCTTTTTCTGTGGTAGCCCATCCAGCTGCTTCTAACCCCTTAGAGTCTGTTTCCAGCACATCACAGGGAGGGACCAGCCTTGTGTAAGATGTCCTAGAAGCCTCACTCAGGCTGGCTTCTTTAATCCCAGCACTCTGGAGGCAGATACAGGTGGACCTGTGTGAGTTCAAGGCTAGCTTGGTCCACAGAGTAAGTTCCAGGACAACCAGGGAGAGACCCTGTCTTAAAAAAATAAAAAAAGCCAAGCTTGGTGTTGCTGTTGTCCTCAGGCTCTGTTCATTAATACTTTGTGGGACAAGGAAAGGCCAGGGTTGTGGGGCATCAGCAGCTCCCAGATGTATAGCCGGACTATTGGGATGCAGCTATGGAACTGGAGCAGAGGCCCCACCATCAGGCAGTCTGTACCCACCTCACCAACCACAGCTTCAGTGTCTACACCTGGTACTCACTGCAGCTGTTCAGGGCAGGAGCCTTGGGCCACACTTGTTGGGTGTCTGAGTTTCTTTGCCAATTGCTGTGATAAAATAATCTGACAAGCACAGTTTAGGGGAGAAAGGGTGTGTTTTAACTCAGAGTTTAAGGTGCAGGCTGTCGGGGCAGGGAAATCCAAGTGATTGGAGCCAGAAGCAGCTGGTCATATCTTATCCACAGTCAGGAAACCGAGGGATGAATGCAAATACTCAGCTTGTGTCTCCACGATACCCAGGGTCTGCTGCCCAGGGGATACCCCACCCACAATTTAGATGGGTCTTCTCTCATGGCTTAAAATAAGATATCCCCACAGGCATAATACCCAGAGGTCTCCGAAGTGATCCTACATGCTGACAATTGGTGGCTAACTCTTCCATCACCACAGGGAAAACCTATTTCTCCACCAGATGCTCTAGGACTCTAGAAGAGGCCTGGGAGGGATGTTCTTTAAGGTCACAGTCCAGCCCCCACCTCACATATATTTTACTCCTTCTACTATTAATCCAAATTTCTTTACATCTGTAGGTAGAGCAGGGACACATGGAGTTGTTGCAAGAGTTAAGGAAACCATTATACAAGGGGATGAGGAAATTGCTCAGCTAGGAAAGTAAGCAGAGGACCCAAGTTCGGATCCTTAGCACTTATGCAAAAAAGCCAGATGAAAGGGCATGTGCCTGTAACCCAGTTTTGGAGAGGTGAGGAATATCCTGGCTAGCCAGTCTAGCTGAATCGGAACTTCAAGTTCAGTGAACTTTATTTAAAAATAAGATGGAGAGCAAGTGAGGGAGACACTCTATGTTAACCTCTGGCCTCTACGTGCCTGTGCACAGGCATCCATCACACACACACACACACACACACACACACACACACACACAGAGAGAGAGAGAGAGAGAGAGAGAGAGAGAGAGAGAGAGAGAGAGAGAGAGAGAGAGAAACCAATGTAAAAAGTTGAGGCCATCTTCTGACAATCATATAGTGCTATAGCTCTTGCAGGTCAGAATATATAATCACAGCTTCATCAAAATCTCACGCAGCTGGGCAAGACTGCCACCCCATTTTACAGATATGGGAACCAGGGCTCAGAGAAGTTACCTAACTTATTAACAAGGAGCAAAGCTAGAATCCAATCCGATAGGCCAGCTCCAGAGTCCTTGTGGCTACTAGCCTACTAATGCTTACTTACTCCCTGGCATCTCTTTCAGTTTGATAACCATCAAGAACCGGGATATCTGTGCTGACCCCAGACTGCCCTGGGTGAAGAGGATTATCCATAAGCTGGCCTACTGAAGAGAGCCTGATGGCCATGGGCGTGGTCTCTCCAGGAAGGCTCAGCAAGCCCTATCCCATTGCCATCCCAGCAAGAGCCTTGCCAACAATGCTGCCTTCGCTCACCACCATGCCCTGGGCTGTCACTCTGTCAGGCCTCTTGTCCCTCCACCTCCCCTCCAACCTCTCTAACCCATCCTCTTCCAATATGGCAGCTGAGGGAGCACATTCAGGCCCACCCTTTCCCAGAATCCCCTCCTCACTGCTTTAGATGAGGCCGCAGCCCTTGCTTTGGTGTCCTGGTCCTGCAGATCTGGTATCTTCCCTCTCCCCAGTCTAGGGAAGACCAAAATGTTTCAAGTCTGTGCTACTCAATTCCACTTCCCTGGAGGTTGTTGATACTCAAATGTTATTCATGCTACTTGCACTGGTCCAGTGCCCCTCAACTCGCAGGCTTCAGTCAATCCCAGTGGGCACCCACCTAGCCTCTACCGTCTCTCAGTAGAATCCTCAGGGATTCATGCTGGCCCACCAGGCCCTGCGGTTAGGCCAAGGTCCCCACCAGAGCTCCTCCTATCTCTTGGCCTCCAGTGTAGGGCAGGGGACACAGGGGCATGGGGTAGGGAGCACAGGAGCAAGGGGCAGAATCAGAATTCCGAAAGGAGCTGCAGACTCCATCAATAAAAGTAATATTTCCCCCATCCCTGGATACAGGACCGTTTATTGTTAACACAGAGACTCGGGTTGTTAGAAAGGGGCTATATAAGTCAACTGTGAAACCCTAAATTTATGAGAATCACCTTCTATCCCTCTTTAACCATATGTTGGGGTCTTTTACTTTTTCTTCCTCACTCTACTTCTCCTGACTACTTGACTGAATTGCTGATAATCAAATTCACACTATGGTGTCAGTGACTACCATGGCTTGGTATTATAAGCTATAGTTATATTTATAGAGGAAAAGAGGATAAATATGTAGCAGGCCAAACAGATGAACTGGAGAGTTTTGGGGACTGGGGTCAGGGAGGGCCATACATTCTTGTCCTCAGAAAACAGTTGATTGTGGTAATGTCAGTGGGCGGCATAGTTAAGTTAAAGAGCTTGGTTGGGAATTATTCTTGGGTGGTTGGGACCAGGCCAAAGATTTAAGATCCATTTGTGCTGGGGACAGCAGTGTCCTGGGGGTGGGGGAATAAAGCTGCTTGCTCCTCTGGAGTGACTGAATTGTGTGACCCTGAGGACAATGTTTTACCTCTCTGAGCCTCAGCTGACAGAAGATGGGACTAAGGAGGGCTCAATCCAAGCCATCGGAACTGACACTGGCAGCCACAGCTGTGTCCAGGGCTCATGTCCTTCCAGAACCCAGGAGGAACATCTGCCAACCAGGAGCACCATCAGTCTACCCATTCTCTATGCACAGAGCCTCAAGTGCCCTGAGACCCACCTCCTCTCCTACTTCTGGGAAAATAAATGTTCACCAACAGTGTCTGTCTTGGTTCCTTGTCATTTGTGCCGCTGTAAAATAGGATGGGTCACCATAACCTGTGCCATTTGCTGGAGAAGGTTTGACATTTAAATATAAAGAGACTTGTATGAGGTCACCCTATGGGTGGATACAAGGCTTGATGGGGGGGGCAGCTACACAAATACGAACAGAAAAGCTGGGAATTTGTCCCCAGTCCCCCACTGACCTGGTTGGCCATGCATAAGATCATTGCTTGCCCCCAGGTCCAGAGCTAGGCACAGAATGTTCATTCAATAGAAGAGTTCTTTCTCATATAGGCACATCCAACATTTTGATCAATAGACAGCCTCCCAGGGACATAGAGCCTTCCTTCTCCTGGTTGTGCCCTCCTCCAGGGTCTGAACTTCTCCATGGAAGGGAAGGGAGGCTTGTGGGATGGTGGGAGAGAGTGTGCACCCATTGTGCCATGTGTCCTTAGTAGGACTCAGTCACATGGGTGTCCTGACTGCACGGGAAGCTGGGAAACAGAGTCAGGTAATATGGGGGCTCCCTGGGGTTGGGCTCCTCAATTCTTCACAGGTCCAAACCCTTTTTTGGGTCCTCATACTGTCTTGGGGTTTCTTTTGCTGTGAAGAGACACCATGACCACAGCAACTCTTACAAGGAAACACTTAATTGGGGCTGGCTTATGGTTCAGAAGTTCAGTCCATTATTGTCATGGAGGAAAGTAGAGTAGCATGCAGGCAGACATGGTGTTGGAAAGGTAGCTGAGAGTTCTACATCTGGATAAGCAGGCAGCAGGAAAAGAGCAAAACACTGGGCACGGCTTGAACATCTGAAACATCAAAGCCTACCTAAGGTTGGCAAACATGGCTCTAGCAGATCTTACCCTCCCCCATTCCCTCTTCCTTCCTAAAGCTGGCCACCAAGTTCTATTCCCTTATTTAGCCATTCCCTTCTCCTGAGGATGACCACCAAAGTCCAGCTACCAAAGTATTAAAGTCCTTCAATCAAAAGCCTATTTTGACTCACCTAATTAACATGGTCAATTAAAACATAGAGTCTCCCCTTTTCTCTTTATAAACTGCCATTTATTGCCTATGGCCCAATGTCTGTCTCCTCTCTATCCAGAGGCAGTCCTTTGTCCCTCTAGGTCAAATATCCTGTAACTCTTCCCCTGTTCCTTTTCCCTTCTTCTTGGTCCTCTGTCTCCTGTCTTTGTCTCTTATTACCCGCCCTTGTCCTTCTGGGACAAATAAATCTCCTTTGTGTTGAGAACTTGGTCTTGAGGTAACCTGTACTGACTGCTGTCTTCTTGAATCCTGTCAACAAGGGTTCCCTTCATGTCTGCTTCATGACTCTCCAGGCAGTAGCTGCAGATGCAGAGCACTTGCCACAATGATGTATCTGGAAGGATTCAGGCAGGTGTAAGTCTTCTGAGGGTGTACCAAGATGCTCTGCCCCAGAGCCTCAGTTCTCTCTGTGTGAGCAAGGAGGAAAACAGTATGCATCAGTGAGAAACTGACAAGACAAGAAAATTCCAGCCACCAACCCAATAACAAAATAGACAAGGTGTCCGCGGTGGCAGGCATGGAGACACAGCTCAGCCAGAGTTTAAAGAGGAGAATTCTGACACATGCTATCACATGCATGACCTTTGAGGACATTATACTAAGGGAAATACAATTATCCAGTCACAAAGGAATAACTATTCTATTTTTGTTTGTAGGGGGATTTTTTTGCTGTTGTTCATCCTTTTTTTGACAGCCCTCACCCACCCCTACCCCTGTTGGTGATTGAACCAAGGGCTTAATTCTTGCAAGGTTTGTGCTCTACCACAGACCTAGAAGGCCCTAAGAGGAGTCAAAAGCTCAGGGTGTGATTAATATCAGGTGAGAAACTAATGAAGCAAATATAAGGAATCAATGAAGCAGAGAGTTGGTTCTTTAAAAAGGCAAGACCGGCCAACCCTCAGCCAATTAACCAGAAGAAAGGTGGGAAGCCCCAAATGTACAAAGTCAGAGATGAGAAAGGAGACACCACATGACAGAGGAGATCAGAAAATCATTAGGGTGTGTTTTAATGAGTAAAACTCATTTAAACTGGAAGATCTAACAGAAGTGTATGACTCTCTAGAGCAGTGGTTCTCAAACTGCCTAACACTAAGACCCTTTAATACAGTTCCTCATGTGGTAACAACCCGCCATAGAATTATTATGTTGCTACTTCATAACTGTAATTATGTTACTATTATGACTCACAATGAATATATCTGATATGCAGGATATCTGATATGCGAGCCTTGTGAAAAGGTTGCTTGAACCCCAAAGAGGTCACAACTCATAGGTTGAAAACCACTGTTCTAGATTATTATGATTGTGGTGTTTTGAAAGAAAATGGCCCTCATAGGCCCATAGGGAGTGGCACTATTAGGAGTTATGGCTTTGTTGGAGTAGGTGTGGCTTTGTTGGAGAAAGTGTGTCACTGTTGTGGTAGGCTTTGAGGTCTCATATGCTCAAGCTAGGCCCAGGGTGGCACTCAGTCTCCTTCTGCTACCTTCAGATCAAAACGTAGAGCTCTCAACTCCTTCTCTAGCACCATGTCTGCCTGCATGCTGCCATGCTCTCTGCCATGATGACAATGGACTGAACCTCTAAAACTGTAAGTGAGCCCCAATTAAATGTTTTCCTTATAAGAGTTGTCACTGTCTCTTCACAGCAAAAGAAACTCTAAGACAATTACCTACCAAAGTTAAATAGATGCATGACAAGCAACATGATTGTAGTAATATTTTTTTAAAAATCTCCCAACTGAAAAAAGGCCTGGGCTAGGTGAATCCAATATAGAATCCTACCATGTCTTCAAAAAGAAGAATGAATAACAATATGAAGTTATGTCACAAAACTGAAAGGAAGGGTGCCAGTAAATGACTCACCAGCTATAGGTCCTTGCTACAGGTCCTGGAATCTACAGAAAGGTGGTAAGAGAGAACCTAAAAAGTTGTCCCCTTGTTTTTATGTTCACCCACACCCCATGCTAATAAATAAGCAAAATTTTAAAATTAGGAAAGAAACACTTTCAAATTCTTTTTAGGATGCCAGTTTTATTTAAGTACAAAAACCAGATAAATACACAACAAACAGAAAATTATAGGCCCAATCTCCCCAATGACGATAGACGCAAAAAATCTCAATAAAGTACAAACCCAATTCAATGTCACATCAAAAAGATCACACACTCTGATCAAGGTGGCTCCATTCCAAGCATGCAAGAGTGATTCCACACACAGCAATCAATAAATACAATTCATCACATAAATGGACTAAAGATGAGAATCATATGGTTACCTCAATAGATCCTGAAAAGGCCTTTCATAAACTCCAACATCCCTTCAAAATAAAAGCCCTGAAGGGACTAGGAATAGAGAAAACATGTTTTAAAATGATAGGCTCTATATAACACACCACCCAAAGCATTCCCCACTAAGATCAGGAACAAGACAAAGGTGTCCACACTCTCTTCTATCCAATATAGAACTTGAAGTCTAACTACAGCAATAAGACAAGAGAAAGAAATAAAAGGGACACAAATAGGAAAGAAAAAGTCAAAGTATCCATATTTACAGATGATATATGATTCTGTGTATGAGAGACCCCAAAGATGCCACAGAAAATGCTTAGATCTTACAAACATTTTCAACAAAATGGCAGGTTACAAAATTAACATGCCCCAAATCACTAAATATCAAAGACAGACATACTGAACAATCAGGCTAACAATTCCATCCACAATCGCCTTTAAGAGGGAGGAGGGGGAGCTGGAGAGATGGCCTATAGGTTAAGAGCACTGGCTGTGTTTGCAGAGGATCAGAGTTTGAGTCCTGAAAGGGCTCTAGCAGGCCAGAGCATGGCAAACATGGAGGGCTTTGCCCTTCCCCCATCCTTTCTTCCTTGCTAACCATTAGATTACATTCCTAATAGCCACCAAGGTCTATTCCCTTATTTGGCCACTTTCTCCTCCTGAGGCTGACCACCAAGGTTTAGCTATCAAAATATTGAAATCCACAATCAAAAGACCCCCTTTGACTTCCCTAATTAACATGCCCAATCAAAATTAAACACCTCATCCTAACACAGGGCTTCCCCTTTTTCCTGTATAAACTGCCACTTGCCTACAGGTCACATCTGTCTCCTCTCTGTCCAGAGGTAGTCCTTTGTCCCTCCAGGGCAAGTATTCTGTCCCCCACCTCCCTTGTTCCTTTTCCCTTCTCCTTTGTCTTCTATCTCATATCTGAGTTATTCCTTCTCCTTTGTCCTTCTGGGACAAGTAAATCTCCTTTATGCTGAGAAGTTGGTCTTGGTATGTCTTGTGCTGACTTCAAGGTATTTTGGGTCCCAGTACCTATGTAGGGTGGCTAAGCCACCTGTAACTCTAATTCCTGGGGATCTGATGCCCTCTTTGGGCTTCCGAGGGTACAGGCACACATGCATTTACCTACACAGAGACTTGATTTTTTAAAAAAAGTTAAACATCAAGAAACCATCAACCTCAGCTTGGTGTGGTGGTCCATGAACTTAATTCCAGCACTCAGGAGGTGTAGGCAGGTGGATCTCTGAGTTTAAGGCCAGCCTGATCTACAAAGTAATTTCCAAGGTAGACAAATCTACACAGAGAACATTGAACTGAAAAATCAAATAAAAACAAACAACTGCCAGGCATGGTGGTGCATTGCCTTTAATCTCAGCACTCAGGAGACAAAGGCAGGTAGGTTTCTATGAGTTTGAGGCCAGCCTGGACTACATTGTGAGTTCCAAGCAACACACTGCTGCATAATATGACCCTGCCTTGAGGTCTGCCCTCTCTGCCTGCTGCCTGAGAGCCTTCATCCAGTAGCTGTTTGAAGCAGAAACAGGCACCCACAGCTGAGCACTGAACCATACTCCTGGAATCCAGGTGTGGAGAGGGAGGAGGGATGAGCAAAGGAGCCAAGATGGTGCTACAGAAACCACAGAAACAGTTGACCTAGTGAGAGCATGGAGACCCTAGTCATAAAGCTGCAGAAACAACATTGGACTGAACCAAGCCATCTGAATGTGGGTGCCAGCTAGGAGGTCAAGACAGTCTATGGGACCTCTAACAGTGGCGCCAGTCTTTATCCCTAGAGCACAAATGGACTTTGGGAGCCCATCCCCTATGGAGGGATACTATTGCAGCCCAGATACAGCAAGGAGGGCCTAGGCCCTCCCCCAAATGATATGATGGACCTTGAAGGTCCCCTGTGGAGGGCCTTACTATCCCTGGGGAGGAGTTGGGGGATGAGTTGGGGGGGTTGGTGGGGAACATGGGAGGATGGGAGGGCGAGGGAATGGGGGGATGGATATGTAAATATGAATAGTAATTAAAACATAAAAAAAATTAAAAAGCAATCTGAAATGCATTTCAGGTGAAATCACTTTTAGCAAAGTGCAGATCACTTCATTTATCCTAAAGAAAAAAAGAAAAAGACCCTACTTTGAAATAGATAAGTAAAGACAAAGAATGAACAAAGTTAGAAAGAGGGTTATGGAAATGATTAGCGTTTCCAAAAGAACTGCAAATGGTAAAGGAGGGCCAGAAAGATGGCTCAGAAGGCAAAGGTGCTTGCTGCATAAGCTTAGTGACCTGAATTCAAACCCTGGAACCTATGTAAAGGTGGAAGATAACTGGGTCCACAGAACTGTCCTCTGACCTCCACATACACGCTGGGGCACATGGGCATCTCCACCAAGCACACACAGTTGCAACAGCAACAAATTATCAATTTTTAAAAAATTATGAAAAATGCCTAGGAAATACTTTTTGAAGATTTATTATTTTATTTAGATGTATGTGCATGTAATGGAGCTAAGCTCAGGGTTCAATGAGATACAAAATTTAAAGAAAAGTTAAATGCTAAATGGGATAAAGAGAGGGATGACTTCAGGGCAAGATCCCATCCATCAAAGCTTCCCACTTGTGAAAAGGAATTAAGGAAAAGCTTTAGCAGTGATGGAAACCATCAAAGCCAAAGATGGTGAAAGTATTTGAACAAGGGAGCCAAGTTCTAGCACCAATCAGCAAAAGAGCTTGACAGCTTCAGCCTCATGGTTCTGGCTTTAGAGTCAAGAATACAAGAAAGGGCTTATGGACTCTCCTTCTGTGGCTAAGGAAAGCTGCTGAGGCCAGGCATGTATCAGGGGTGTCCCTGTATGGAGGCCCAGAAAGGACATTGCACGAAGCTGTGAAGGTGAAACCTGGATGGCCTCAGAGATCCCAAGATGTTGGAGATACCTGAGTTGTGAGATACCTGCCCAGGAGAGCTGCTAAGAGAGAGTGGAGCCAGCCCACAAGAGAGGTGTGCTGTGGTCAACAGAACAGATAGGAGTTGGAGACCTGAAGAGCACTTTAACAACATACACGAAGCTCCAGAGTTTGGAGTTTGTCTGCCTGACTTTAGGTCTTTCTTTGGTCCAGTACTTTCTCACTATGCTCCTTTTTCCTCCTTTTGGACTGTAAAATATATTTGGTGCCATTGTACGTTGGAAGTATGTAATCTGCTTTTTTGATTTTACAGGGGGTTACATTTAAACTGCCATAAAAAGTCTCTCAGAAGAGACTTTGAACTTTGGGCTTTTAACAATGTTGAGACTGTTATAGGCTATGGGAACGTTTGAAGTTGAACTGAATACATCTTTTTCATTGTGATATGCTTGCAAGCCTATCTGATCTGGTGTCTCACACATGTAAGCCTATCTCACTCTCGGCTGTCCTGGCACTCCTTCTGTCTTGGTCTTAGCACTCCTGGACTGTGGGCAGGACCCAGCAAGCAGGTCAGTCTGGGTCGAGGCTGTTCCAGTCCAGGTCCCCTACCTGAGCCCACAATTGCCATCCTCCAGAAGTGGGTCCGGGAAGTGGAATGTGGTTATTTGAATAAGGATGGTCTCCCATAGGTTCATATATTTGAATGCTTAGTCATCAGGGAATGGGACTACTTGGGAAGGATTAGGAGGAGTGACCTTGTTGGAGGACGTGTTTCACTGCAGGTGAGCTTTGGGGTTTCAAAAGCCCAAGCCAGGCCCAGTGTCCCCCCCTTCCTTCTGCCTGTGGGTCTAGATGTAGAACTCTCAGCTCCTTCTCCAGCTCCATGTCTGCCTGCATGCCACCATGTCCCACCATGACGACAATGGACTAAACCTCTGAAACCATTAGCAAGCTTTAATTAATGTTTTCTTTTATAAGAGATGCTGTAGTCATGCTCTCTCTTCACAATAATAGCACACTGGCTAAGACAAAGAATTTTAGCAGGGGTGGAAGTGTGGGGATGAGAGAAGGTAATAGGGGATAAAAATAACTAAAATACAACACACTTTTTAAAAAAAATCTCAAAGGCAAAAAGTAAAATGGAAAAGAGACGGAAAACAAAACAAAGCAAAAAGTGAAATAGTGGTTACTTGGGGCAGAGGGAAGCCAGTCATCTTTTGATGGTTTCAGTGAGGGAAGGTGAGAGTTCCAGAGACGGACTGCTATGGTCAGCCAGTGTAATGTGCTGGAAGCCTCCGAAAGAACCAGTTAAGGGGGCATTGGGGTGCACCCAAGGAGAGCCTGTGTAGGGGCAATGTGGGTCAAATGTGCCACTTCTGGAGGATGGCAATTGTGGGCTCAGGTAGGGGACCTGGACTGGAACAGCCTCTACCCAGACTGACCTGCTTGCTGGGTCCTGCCCGCAGTCCAGGAGTGCTAAGACCAAGACAGAAGGAGTGCCAGGACAGCCGAGAGTGAGATAGGCTTACATGTGTGAGACACCAGATCAGAAACTCTTCTGAGTTAAGATCACGGATTCTATAGCGTGGAAAGCACTGAGACCTAAAGATGAATGGGCCTGGCCAGGCACTGCAGGAGGCTGAGCAGCTGAAGAAGCAGATCATAGATGCTCATAAAGCATATGCAGATGCAACTCTCTTGCAGATCACAAACAGCATGGATGCAGTGGGAATAATCCAGATGTGAACCAGGAGAATGCTGGGGTCATCTGGCCAAGATTTATGCCATACACTGAGGCACAGACTCCGGGCTCCTTGTCAGTTCCTTCATGATGGAAAACACATCAGCTGGGACAGCTACATCACAAACAAGACCCATGCCATCTCTCTTCACTCCTCCTGGGTCATGACTTATGCAGACATTCTTTCTGGGAATTATATGTCCTGTGGTGGCCTGTATAACATCTTCTCCATTTACAATCTGGAAACTTCTTGAGGGAATGTGTGTGACAGTTGCAATCTGGAAGAATACACAGATTATCTGTCCTGTTGCTGGTTCCTGGACAGCAATCAGATAGTCACCAGCTCTGGAGATACCACATGTGCCTTGTGGGACATCAAGAAGACAGGCCAGCTGACAACCACATTAACTGGACACTCTGAGATGCTGTGACCCTTTCCTCACATCACCAGACTGTTTGTCTCTGGTGCTTGTGATGGTTCAGCCAAGCTCTGGGATGTTCCAGAAGGGATGTGCCAGCAGACCTTGACAGGACATGAGTCTCACATTGAAGCTATCTGCTTCTTTCCCAATGGCAATGCCTTTGCCACTGGCTCAGATGATGCTACGTGCTATTTACCATCCATGCAAACCAGGAGCTCATGACATCATCTGTGGGATCACATCTGTATTCTTCTCCAAGAGTGGCCACTGCCTCCTCCTCCCTGGGTACAATGATGTCTTCAACAGTGACACCTGGGATGCACTCAAAGCCAACAGAGCAGGTATCTTAGCTGGATACCACAACTGCATCAGCTGCTTGGGGATGACTGAAGATGGCATGGCTGTAACAACAGGGTCCTGGGACAGCTTTCTCAAGATCTGGAACTAAGGCCACAAGTGGATGCCACAGTGACTGGATGACCATTTCAACCTTGAAGAATTATATAGCAATAGCATCTCATATCCAACCATATTGACTTAGACACCTCAGAGCTTCAAAGGGGCAAGATCTTTTCCCTTTTACTTATTGCTGAAGCCAAGAACACAGTTCCCATTAAAGAAGGATCTCTGTGCTATAAACTAAACCACATTGTGCACTTCTTCTGGGTCATTGTCTCTGTTTTCTTTTTCATCCTGAACGAATTTTAAAAGGAAATACTACAGTAAAAATGTTATCAGAAGATAACCCTGAGTGCAATCATGAAACAGATACCTTTTGATTAGATCATTCACAGAAGGCACATCCCTTCTGGAACATCCCAGAGCTTGGCTGAACCATCACAAGCACCAGAGACAGAGACAAACAGTCTGGTGATGTGAGGAAAGGGTCACAGCATCTCAGAGTGTCCAGTTATGTGGTTGTCCGCTGGCCTGTCTTCTTGATATCCCACAAGGCACATGTGGTGTCTCCAGAGCTGGTGACTATCTGATCACATAGTGATCCTGTTTTGTGGCTTCATCAAAAACTAGTTGAAGACTTGGTTTATATATAATTGTTTTTAAATATCAAGTCATTTGTAGCAAGGTTTTGGGAACATTCCCATTTCCTTCTTTAAATATATCCCTTTATGTTCAATAGTTAAGAGAACCAGAGCTCACAATCTGTAGAACCACAGAGCATAGGTATAGAGTGAGACTAGAGGGAACAGAAAGATCTTATCAGGAAAGGGAAGTAGAATAGATACTTATGGGCGGGCTGGGGGGATTAGAATGGGAGGATCGAGAGGGGAGGGGGAGGGAAGAGGGAATTGAAGGAGGGAATACAAGGAGAAACAACTAAAATTAAAGGGCATTTGAGAGGTAGTATGGAAACCTAATACAGTAGAAACTTCCTAAAATATATACATAGATGAAGGCAATCTAAGTGAAATTTCCAAATAATGGGGAAGACAGAATCCTAACTGTCTATCTCTTGTCTCTGAATGAAGCTTCCAGGACCAGGACTGGGTTACATCTAATTGAGTTGTTGGCCAAAGGGGTCTTATGGGAATCCCCAAACAACCCAGGCTTTTGCCAAGACAATAGGTTGTTCTCCATAAACTGACAGCAAGTCCCCATTTCTGAAGACAACACCTACACAACTCACTGAAGCTGGTGCCTACATAGAGCCTTCATCCCTATGTGCTAGTGTCTTTGGTACAGGAAGGTACTGTACAGGCTACCGTAAGAGAAATGTTAACACCATGGCAGCCATAAACCCTTTGATCTACAATGGTGTCCTGCCTGCAAGATATGCTAGGGCAATGGTGGCATAAAGCTTGAGGAGGTAACCAACCAACACTTACTTGATTTAAGGCCCATTCCATGAGATGGAACCCATACCTGACACTGCTCGATTTACTAAGAACCAGAGACTAAATAGCCCGGGGACCTAGCATAAAACCAAATACTATTAGTCAAAAGGGGGTAGGAATAAAACCAGTGCCTTGTTCAGCCATCATCAGAGAAGCTTCCTCCTGCAGCAGACAGAACAAACACAGAGACCCACAACCACACATTAAACAGAGAGTGACAGATCTTGGAACAATCAGCCCTAAATGAGATGTCTCCATCAAATCCCTCCCCGCAGAGGTCAATGAGCCCAGAGGAAGGGGAGGTGGAAAGAGTGTAAGAACCAGAGGGGATGGAGGACACTAAGGAAACAAGACCCTCCTCAACATGGACAAAACCCATGAGAACTCACAGAGACCAAAGCAGCATGCACAGGGCCACACCAGCTCCTCTGTGTATATCTTATGGCTTTCAGTTCAGTGTGTTCATGAGACTCCTGCATGTGCAAATGAGTCTCTGATTCCTATGCCTTTGCTTGGGCTCTTTTCCTTCTGTTGGCTTGTCCTGCCCAAATTTGATGTGATAGTTTTCATCTTATCATTTTGTGTTATATTTTAATATTATCTCTTAGAAGCCTGATCTTTTCTAATAAGAGACAGAAAGAGAGTGGATCCTGGTAGGAGTGGAGGTGGGGAAGAGCTGGGAGGAGTACAGGGAGTGAAAACCATATCTGGATATAATATATGAGAAAATCTATTTCCAATAAAAGGGGAGGGGGAAGCTGAGAAATCCAGAGGAAGCAAGTCAGAAAGCAGCCCTCCATGGCCTCTGCATCAGCTCCCACCTCCAGGTTCCTGCCCTGTTTGAGTTCCTGTTCTGGCTTCCTTCAGGGATTGACTACAGATGTGGAAGTGTATGCCAAATAAACCCTTTCCTCCATGCCTCGCCTCCAAAAGAGAGAGAGAGAGCACCAGAGCTGATGGCAGTCCCCAACTTGTCAGTGATGCAGTTTTATCCCTGGTTTTTGTTTTTTGTTCTGTCTCATGTCATAGATGGCTGCTCCACACAACACAGCAGAGTGGCAGGAAAAAGATTCAGAAGCAAAGTAGCCATGCACAGGTTGCAATGGCCGTGAATGTGTGATCGGAACCCTTCCCCTTTGCTGTTCAGTGAACCCGTTCCAACACCTTCCCTCCTCACCTCACTGTCTAGTTTCTGCCCGTACCTTGGGTTTCCTGGGAAGTTGGAGGGAAGTTTGTAGTCATGTGACAATAGCCATCCTGCCCCTCCTGTCAGAAAGTTGTCCAGAGAGGAGCCTGCCCTGTGCTTGGACAGTCAGTTGGTTATTTGTGTGTGACACAGTGTACAAATCAGTATTTTGAAAATAATGATCTCAGATTTTCTAAGTTAAATTTTAAACAACTTGATTTATTTTTTTGCCGTATTGGGTAGGTTTATTTTTAGAACTGCTGTAGAAAATGCTCTTTAGTGAATACAGGACTCAGTCCTTAGATGTTTGTTTTCTTTGAATTTTAACAGTGGTGGTTCTGCCCATTCCTGCTGTTACTCTGCAAACATATTGGGATTAGCAAGGGCTTTACGAGTTTGAGTAATGGGATAAGCCACTGTTTTTCTTTACTTAAAACAAAACAAAACAACAAAAAAAGGACACAGTTCTATTGGGAATGATTGCTGTTGGACTCTCGGAGGCAGGGCAGGAAAGACACCTGATACCTTTGTCACCTCCTAGAAGCCGGTCTCCACGGAATAACATTTTTCATCTGAGGAAGACCACTTTTACACCATGCAGATCTCTGTGGTTTTCATCTTGAGCCATGTTCAGCAGCAGCATTTGGAGCACAGTGTTCTGTGAACCTTCCCATTTCCCTGTATCTTACACACACACACACACACACACACACACACACACACACCCCATAACCCTGTAGTAGTGGTAGTGGCTTCCTCATTCTGTTTCCTATAGCAGAAATCATGGTTTTTGTTGTTTTCTTGTTTTCTAAAGCGGTATCCTGTACAAAACTGTGCTGTGACTGTGCTGTAGGCCTGGACCTGGGAGACAGAACACAGTGAAGCCCCTTCTCTTTCCACCAAAGGACTGCAGAACTCTCCATGTCTGCACCCTTTTCAGCTTTTGTATTTAATTTTAAAGTCAGTATACTGCAAGGAATCTGGAGGCTGGATGCAAGACAGATATTATATTAAACTATACTGCTATTTAAGATGTAATAAAGCAGTTTGACATAAGAAAAGAAAAAAGTGCCATTTCTTAGACTGATGATGTGACTTTGTTGTATTTAGCCACACATTTACTGGGAGGCAACCATTTGTGGGTTGGGGGGTACTAAAAACAAAAATTCTAAGAAGTTCCCTGTGGTCTTCTGAGCAAAAGAAGGATTATTTTTTCTTTCCAAATTACAGGGTTTGGATGGGCACCTAGGGGCCTAAAATATGCTTTCTATTTTTGTATACCACAGGTCTTCCTATACATCTAAGGCTGGTCTTGAACTCCCCATCCTCCTGATGCAGCGCCCTTAGGGCTGAGGTTATTGGTGTGAACCACCACACACCACACTTTACCTCCTGTGGTCTTTTGTTTAGAATTCTGTAGACACTAAGTGTTTTGTCCTGAGTTTTTCCATGAGCTGAGACTCAGTATCCTGTATGTCTGTGTTCCCTGAAGCCAGGAACTTGAACCAGCTCTGAGAGATGGCATTTAGTGTAGGTTTCCAGTCTTCCCAGCTTTCTGTGTTGATAAAGGATTAGGGAAGGTACTTCATAGAACTATTGATGAAAAGCATTAATTATATGGTGCTGGGGATGTGATTTTAAAGAGAAAAATGTGTAAGACTATGGTCTGTGGATTAAAAGCAGTTTTACCTAAGAATATAGCAAACCTGATGCCTCAGATTCAATTTTATATTTATGCTTGAGTTTATCTGTACTTGCTTGGTGGCAGAGAAGGGTGGACTATGTATAGTGTATGTTGTTTCATTTCCCTAGATCTCAGATATGCTTTCCTACCTTGAAGTGCCACATAAGCATAAAATATGAATGAGAAAGCTGCCCTTCTTATGCAAGCTCACACAGTGAGGGTGAATACCACACCCCTCCAGGGTTTTCAAATCTGACTGTTTGCTCTTACCAGGGAGGCTGTTAGATAATTTCCATGCCTAAGATTGCACAGATAATGATTTTGGAGACCTTCAGAGAATTCTAGTGTCTTGTTCAAGTTTTTTGGCAGGAGACTCCATCCCCTCTATCTGCAAATCCAGTTTCTCTCTGGATCCTCAGCCACTGGTTTCCCTGAAAATTCAGTAGTAGTAGATACTGACCTCAGTATCCCTCACACTCGCCATCTCGTCCCCTTTCTCCAACTCCACAGCCTCACTACCCAACTTGTTGTCTATGGCTAACATATGAGCCACACAGACATCCCTTAAACATCTCTGAAATTGCATGACAATTTAACTAACCCATCTTCATGCTCAATATGTCAATAACATTCAACATCTGGAATGAAACAGTAACAACAACCCACTCTATTGCCTGTTGTTTGGGGTTATACCGCATCGTCCTGGGTTTCAGTTCAATTGGTAGAGTGCATGCCCAGCATGTCCACAGCCCTGGCTTCTACCTCTTTCACATAAAAACCTGGGGCCTGGTGGAATATGCCTGGCATCTCAACACTCATGAGATAGAGGCAGGAGGCTCCAGAGTCCAAAGACAGCCTGGGCTACATAAGAATCTGCTCCCCCACTCAGAAAATACCCACTATATAATGATATGAAATGAAATGCACATTTTATACAAATAAACTAACAAATGAGGTGAAAATAAGAACAGAAGAACAGGTGAGGCATGGACAGTCAACAGCCCCTTGAACATATAAGTCTATGGGTTGGAGCTGGAGGAAGAGAGAGCAGAAATGTGGCTGTGCCATCCTGATTGGCCAGAGTGAAATGAGAAGAGCTGGGGGGCACTGAAAAGGCTATGACCCCCCAGGTGACCTCAGAGTCACCCTCAATGTGGCTATAGGAAGCCCCCCTTCCTCATGCTGCACAATTTAAAATTGCTTCCCTGGTCATTCCTTAGATCAAAGTCTCTCCCCCCATCCCTAGTTTTTCTCTGTCATTACTTGGCTGTGGTCCAGCTGCAGCTTCCCCAGAGCCCCTTCCTCAGAGCCACTGGCATAGACATCCCCCTTGTTATGAAGGGGCCAGCACCTTCATCTGGAACAGGCTCTTCCTTGCCTGGAGAGTTGGTTTGAACACTGCCTGTAAGCCTGGTATCACTGCACACTTGGGAAGTGCAGGCAGGGGATTCCAAACTCAAGGTTAGTCTGGATTATATAGTGAGTTCTTGACCAGCCTGGACTACACCAGAGAAAGATAAATGGATGAATGAAGAAATAAACCAATAAACAACCCTGCCAGTATGCACATTCTAGGGCTAGGGCATGCCCCCAAAGTTTGTGAGTCACTAGACAATAGTAGTTACACATGAAGTAAACTCATTCACCCGCCAATCCATCTATTCCATTAAAAGGAAAAGTGTGAGCATCTTGGGCATACGAGCCTCACACTAGTGTCTTGCCTTGAATGTGTACTCTGGGTCTCATCCAACACGTCGGTTAAAGTTCTGGTTTATAGGAAGCACACAGGATAAGGGGAAATTGGATGACTCATAAGGAAGTAACTAGATAAGTTAGAATGAGAACATTGTACAAACATAGTCTTGACTCTGAAAGGTCGATGTCATAAAAATAAGAACATTTAAATGATCTACCGGGGCTAACAGAAAAATAACTGTGCACAACACACATACCTAGTTTTAGCCTAATTCAAGAAATAAAAGCAGGAGTTGCTAACTGTGACTCAAGCCTGGATATTCCAGCACTAGTGAATCTGAGGCAGGTGGATCTTGAGTTAAAGGCCTTCTTGGGCTATGTATTAAGACCTTGTGAAAGAGAGGTGGAAGGGGAAGGAAAGACAAAGAAGGGCTGGAGAGATGGTTCAGCAGTTAAATCATTTACTGCTCCTGCAGAGGACCTGGGTTCAGTTCCCAGCAACCAATTTCACCATTGCCTGTCACCCTTCTCCAGAGGATCTCATACTCTTTTTTTGACCTTAATAGGCACTTGCACACAGGTGGCACACACACACACACACACACACACACACACACACACACACACACACACGCACGCACGCACGCACGCACGTCCTGAAGTAAAGAAAGAAAAAAGATCAAAACAGAAAGCAAGAAAAGGATTTGAGGTAGGGAAAGAGAAAGAATACATCTGAATGTGAACTGGGTATTGGATGACATAGAAGAGTTACTACTAATTCTGTGAGATGAAACAATTATAATTGTATCATACTTATGAGTGAAAATGGAGGTACACACTGGTTTACTAGAGGCAAAATGTCAAGCATCCAGAATTTACTTTGCAATGGTTTGGCCAAGAAAAAAAAAGTTGAAACAAATATGAAAAATGTTGACTGTTGAATCTTGAGGTTAAAATATGAAAACCCTTTGTGTCACTCTTCTATTTTGTTTGAAATTTTTCAAAAAATGGTTGAAGAACCACATCTCCTTTGCTTATATTTGAGCTAAGAATTCATCTCCCTCTCCTTCCTTTCTCTTTTCCTCCTCCTTCTCCTCCTCCTCCTCCTCCTCCTCCTCCTCCTCCTCCTCTTCTTCCTGGGTCTCATATATTGAAGGCTAGGTAGCTGATGATCTTGAATTCTGATCCTCCTGACTCCACCTCCCAAGTACTGGGGTTAGGGGTATGAGCCAACAACCCGGTTTTATGTGGTTCTGGTGATGAAACCCAAGGCTTTGTAAAGGTAGAAAAGCACTTTACCAAATGAACCACTCTCCCAGTGCCATCCTTTCCTCCCTTTCTTATTTATTTATTTTTACAGTCTAAGAATGGAACCCAGGCCCTCACTTATGCCAACCAAATACCCTACCACTGAGCTACACTTCCAGCTTACTGCTTTCTTGCTTCCTGCCTCAGCCCCACAGCCTGAGAGCCCTTGGGAGGCTTTGTATCTCCCTCCTAGTATTGAACTGGGGCTCATGGAGGCCAAGGGTTATGGTTTAGTTGCTTGCCCCTGGGTCTTTTTGTCTTACCACAGTCCCAGACACACACATGGGCTTTGTAAACTGCCACTCTTTCATGCCAGGCACCAAGAAAGCCATTAGTTTTATTCACTCCCCAGAGACTTGCTGAGGTGGCCATTAGCATTTCATTGTATAGATGGGGATACTGCACCCTGCCTAGTGAGAACTTTAGGAGTGGCAGAGTTGTGTTTGTACTGGATCCAGTGGGTCTGAAAGCCTGGCTGCTGTGTCCAAACTACACCTCAACAGTTACTTCTTGATACCTGGGTGAGATGGGTGGCAACAACCTTCTGTAAGTGAGAAGTTGAACCCATGGGGAGCATAGGCTGTCTCTGGAACTGAGCAAGTTAGAATAAAGCTGTTTTTTGTCTTTTTCACCTGCCGTGTTGGCATTTGGACACTTGCATGTCAAATGGTTCCTTGCCAAAGGATGGAGACTCAAACTCAAAAGACAGCTAGCTGGGTCAAGCCATCCTTCTTCACTTCCTGTCTTCAGCTACCACAGTGATAGGTATTAATCTTATACCCTGGGTTTGTGGTCATGACTACATGGGCCAGTCGTGGAAACCCTCTTGAGTTTTGTTTTGTGGTATTGGAGATAGACTCCAAGCTTTCTTCATGCTAGTTGAGCTACGACTCCAGCACCTTGGGAAGCCTTCTTAGAGAATACCTGGCTCATAGCAACTTAGTACCTCCTTCCCGGTTTTACAGAATCCAAACATTGTCCAACAACTCCAGAATCAGGCTTGCGTCCTGTCTCTCCTCTCTCCCCTCCCTCCAGATTCTCCTCTGGAGCACACCACTAAGTCAGAGATTCCAGGTTTTTAATTCTACATCCTTCTCCTTTAAAAATGCAAGTGCTGCCGGATGTCAATGAGGAGGCCTCAGCACTCTAGGGGTCCCCTGGTAGTGGATTAGTATTTTTCCCTGGTGTCAGAAGGGACTTTGAGAGCCCATCCCACGTGAAGGGATGCACTCTTGGCCTGGACACATGCGAAGGGCCTACACCCGGCCCAGGATGATGTGGTGGACTTTGGGGAGCCCCCATGGAGGGCCCTACCCTCCCTGGGGAGCAGAGGGGGGATGGGTGGGGGCTTGGGGGGTTGGGGAGGAGGAGAGGGAGAGGAAGAAGGGATTGACATGTGAAGCAAGCTTGTTCCTAATTTGAACTAATAATTTTTTTTTTAAATGCAAGTGCTGTTTTCCCACAATATTCCCTGGTTTTCCCCACCCTCCCTTTTCTTCTCTCTCTCCCTTTCCCTCTGCTCTCTCTCCTCCTGCCTTCTCTTATCCTACCTTCTGCTCTTACATAGCACAGCATAGAGAAGGCTGGGCCTCTGGATTTCTGTATTTGTTTAGCCAGGCTGACCTGGAAGTAACTATGTTGCTCAGGCTAGCCTGGAACTTCAGGCAATCCTCCCTCAGCCTCTTCAGAGCTGGGATTCCAAGTATGAGGTACCATACTTGACCGGGGGTCTCCATTTTTTTTTTTTTATCATCCCTTGTTAAGTCTCTCCAGCTGTAAAATGAGGCTTCCCAGCTTATCTGGCCAGGTAAGGGCAGGTCATCTGGGCCCCAGCTGAACCTTGACCTCTGCCAGGGGAGCCGCCCCCAACTCTATAAGTATCCAGCTGCCCCACACCCACGACAGGTGCCAGCTCTGCTTTAGTGGGTACCAGGGGAGAACAGAGATCCTCTGGTGTGGCAGCTGCAACCTCGATGCCTGGCCAAGTCTGGACCAGGTTGGCTATGATCCAGCTGGCTCCATAGCCAGGGACACTTTTCTAGACAAACTGGTTTTTCCCGCTGGCTGGCAGCCCAAAAGAGTAGCGCAATTCACTTGTGGCCCAAGACTGGAGAGGCTCTAGCTGATTTTTCTAGACTCCCAGGATTGTGCCCCTTCCCTCTGTTTTCAGGAAAGCCCGCTGTGAAAGCAGGTTATGTGCAGTACCTCAAGCCTTGCTGCTAGTTTTTGCCTGGTCTCAGCTTCTAGAAGATCAGACCCTTCTCTTACAGCAACAGAGCTGTCCTGATGGGAGGCAGGACCTCTCCAAGGCTCTTCGTTAGGGTTCAGGGAGAGCCAAGAGACCCATGGCTCCGACAATAAGTTCGTGGTTGTGCTGTTCTGGGTGCTGGCAGGAGGCAGAGCTGACAGAACATAGGGCAAAGGCTACCAGGCTTCCAGGACAAAACAACAGCAAAGGAGGCCTGAAGGCCCGGGTTCCCTCCATGTTCTAGGCAGTCCCCGACTCTGCTGTCTATTCCTCTATAGTCCTGATAAGTTTATTCTACACAGTGAAGCTCTGTATGGTTTAGAATGGTCCCTCCTTCTCCGGGACTCAGTTTCCCCATCTGTCCATAGGCGAGAGGACTGGGTCATTCTTTGAGCAAACTGTTTGCCGGGCTGTGTGCTGAGCCCCGCAGATGCATTGGAGGAAAGGTACTTGGAGGTTCTAAGGAGTGAAGGCTGGGGGTTTTGCATCACATGTGCGGAAGACCCCGACTGCCCCCAGATAAGAAAGGGCTTGGCAGATTCGGAATGGTAGGGTCTAGCGCTCTGCATGTCCTTGATTCAGTGTCCACTTAGACCAGACTTAGGCTCTCCAGGGAAGGTGGCCCAGTTTGTCCCCGGATTCTCGCTGCGCCGCTCTGCTCCGGGAGCAGAGCTCTGCGCGGGAATGGTTCCTTGGCAACCTGGGAGGAATCTAGCCGCAGCCACAGGCTCTTCCTCTCTCCTCCCACCGCCTCCTACTGCGGGCGCTGGGGGCGGAGGCTGCCAGCCCATTATAAAAAGCAACCGAGGCTGGTGACGGAGGCACTAATCGGAGCTGCGACGCGGCCCAGCCTTCTAACCCACCGGATTCCTGCACTCCAGCCATGGCTCCCTCGCCGCTCGCGTGGCTGCTGTGCCTGGCCGCGTTCTGCCATCTATGCACCCTGCTGGAGGGTGAGTGGGTCTTGGGGTAGAAGGGAGGAGTGTGTTGGGGTGCAGATAGCATTTCCCTGGGGGAACTCCCCCTCCACCCCGCGCTAGTCCAGGCCATCCCAGTGGGGCAGGAGCAGGGGGCGAAAGCTTGGAGGGTCTGTGGGAGGCACAAGGTGTGTGGGGAGGAGAGTGAGGGCTGGGAGAACCTGAGCAGGCTCCTGTCTGGTGGACTGGTCTAGTTCTTCCTACCGAGGTTAACTATAACCTGTGTAAGCCCGAGGCCAGAAAAGAGTGAAGACTTTGCTCTGCCCTGATTTTCAAGGCCCCCAGGAGTAGTTAAGGTCAAGGTCACTGCAGCTTATGGATGGGGCTTGTCTTTGTACTGTCGTGCAGCTTGTCCCTCTCTCTGTCTGTGTCTCCCCCATCATCCTGGCCACCTCCTCCAAACCCAGCTTAGAAAATATTTTATCTCCACGGACTTGCTTTCTGGACTCCACTACCTGGTAGTACAAGGTGTAGACATTCCTAGTGACATAGGAAAGATGGAGACCCAGAGACGGTTAAGGATCTGAAGATGCTCAGTCAGTACTCAGGACTGGAGAGGGTGATGCTGACTGCCCCACCTCAGCGAACCTCTAGAGTTAGCCCCATCTCTGGGAGGACCCAGGCCATTTGGCAGGTTGATGCTCAGAGAAGGTTGCACTTTGCCTTAGGACACACAGTGAAACTGGGAGAATAAGAACCAACCCCCAGTTTCCAGGATATCTCCATGGAACTAAATCACCACAGGGAGCTGGTGATGAGTGGGTGGGGAGTGGGGGTGGTGGAATAAAATTGTGCCTGGCTTTCTGCTGTCTGAGCTCTGGCTGCAGGCCTGGGAATATCTGGGGACAGTGAGCACTGGAAAATGGAAATCAGATGAAGGATGCTTTGCCATCACTTGCTGTGTGCCCCTGAGCTGGGTCTTGATGTCTCTGGTCTTGGCTGCTATGCCTGTCAATATAGCCATTGCTTGCTGGTAAGAAGGCTCTAGTGTCTAGGGAGGCATTTTGGAAGGTGTGTATGGTGGCAGAGGGGTATCACTTTTACTAAGCTTGTGGGAAAATCCCAGGCCAGACTGGAAAGGAGACCCTGAATGTTTGAGGTCTGAGGACCCTAATCATAGTTGCTGTCTTTGCTAAGCATGATGCAACCCTCAGTTTCTTCTTCCCCTAAATGAGGTATTCAGCTAGGTCCACCCTGGCGCTCCCCAGCAGGGGTCTCAGGCTTTAGTGCTTCTGGAGGCAGGTGCATGGATGGTGCAGGGCATCTGCGTCAGTCCCCAAATGTGGGTTTGCGGGGCTGTCTCAGGCGATAGCTCAGTGCTTTATGTAACAAACCTGCAAATGCAAGTTAGAGCAGGGAAGACTGCTCCCCAGCACTGACGCATTCACTCCCACTCAAGTCTCAGCAAGAAAGAAAAGAGAAAATTCTGCTTTAGGCTCTTAGAGCCTGCTTCCCCCACCCTCAGTGGGGGTGGAGGGGGGTAGGGACGGACAGCTTCGGTGTCAGATCCAGGGCCCTGTGGATTTAATTAAAAGCTCCCCCACTTCTCTGTTGGTCAAGGTTTTATATGCCGGTAAGCAGTTCCCAATTCATCTTGTCCATTCTTCTTGTGTTTGGCAAACACAAGAAGGACACCTGCTGTGTGACAAGCACAAGTCTGGGTGCTGGGACCTTAGCAGTGAATAAAGGGCCCAAGGAGCCCAGCTGAAATTTGACTGCAGTACACAAAATAAACCCTAAGTAAGCCCTTTGGTCTATTGGGAGGAAGGAGCATTGCAACTTGTGTGGTTTGCTTGGCTTTTGTTGTGTTTCTGAGACAGGGTCTTTCCATGTATTCCGGCAGGCCTCAAATTCATGCTCATCCTGTCTCAGCCTCCTGGGAGAGGACTGGGGTGGGAAATGTACTGGCCCTGGCCTACTATGTTGGCATTATCTACGGACGAATGTTAGGGAACCAATGAGCTCTCTCTCTAGGGTGATGGTCCTCACAATCCCCAGAGACATTTTTTATTATTACAGATGTCCCAATATTTTTGGCTCCTGGCATAGAGTCCACAGCATCAGCCTCCACAACAAAGAATGTGCAGGTCCAAAGTGTGAACAGTATGGCCATTGAGAAAAGCTGCCCCAAGGGCAGAATGCTCCAACCATTACAAAACATCTAGTCTCTAGCCATTGCATACTGTCACGTCCATTTTGAAGGTGAGAAAATTAAGACCCAGATGAGTAAAGGCTCAAGCCCTCTCTGCTAGTGCACCCAGGACCAAGTGTGTCTTCACAGTCCTTAAGGGACAACCTAAAGCACACTTCTTCCAGGAAGCCTCCCCTAGTTACTCATATTTGAAAGTTATCTCACATTCCTGTAAATCCTAGTATGTTTGTGTATGCCCAGAACATTTTAACCCTTTCCTAGGATTAAACCAGCTCTGCCACAAAGTAGACTGGTTCTGTGATCTGAACCTCTCAGATCTTCAGCTTCTGCATCTGTAAGAAGAGGGTAACAATGTATCCTTTGCAGGGACTGGGGGCAGATTGCACAGGAGCTGATGCCCAGTAGGTGCTAGCAGAGAGGTTCTCATCCCCATTATCTTGCCTGCCTGTAAATCTGGGACCCTTCTGAAGAAAGAGACAGGCCCTGTTTACCCTCCTCCATGCCCCACAGCACAGGACCTGACAAGAGAGAGGAGCCAGCATTTGTCCGTTGCCTCAATAAACAGTGATCACCACAAACAACATCAGCATCTGCAGGAGGAAGCTCTCAGTGTTAAAGACAAGAATGTTCCTGGCTGTGTATAGACTCGGAAGTAATTCAAGCCAATGCTGGCTGATTAAGGAAATGGATGGATGGATGGATGGATGGATGGATGGATGGATGGATGGATGACTGGTGAGTGGATTGGTGACAGGCAGTAGGTGAAAAGAAATTGATGGGAAAGGTGGGACTTTGAAAGAATGACAGATGGGCAGGTGGGTGAGTTGTGTGGGTAGATAGATGGATGGGGATGAGTAGAAGGTAGCTAGGAGGACGGAGGAAGTAAGAGGGTACAAAGATTGGTGGATGACGGATGGATAAGTAAATGGATGGATTAGTGGGTGGATTTGTCTAAAGGAGGGACAAGTAGACTGAAATATTACTTTATTTTATGAAACTGACCCATGTTGTGGTCAGTGCAGAGATACACGGTGACAGTGAGACAGACACAATGCCATCTCTGGCACATTTGTCCCTGACTCATTTGGTGGACAGTAGACGGCTGGCTGCACAGAAGCTCTGCCTCCCTTTCTAAAAATGGGAACTTTGTTCTAAAGAAGGGAAAGGCCTCCCCTAGTCAGTGACATAGCTGTCCTAGTAGGGCCAAGTTCTGATCCCAGCCAAGGGGCTCATACCAGAGGTTGGCTTTTTGGTTCTGCACTGCTCTGCAGGTGACAGTGGTCTTCTCTGTCCTAGTCTGGGTTCTTCCCTGGCACACAAACTCCTTTTCCTCCTCCTATCGGAGGTCATCCCTGGGCTTTCTCAGGAAGGTATCTGCCAGACCCAGGCAGGAGTGGCCACCAAGCTACTGCTACCAGGGACTGGGCGGGGAGGGGGAGTACAGCAAAGTTACTGTTAGGTCCACTGGGGATGGAGGATGGTGACAAGTCTGTGCTATAGTGTGTGTGTGTGTGTGTGTGTGTGTGTGTGTGTGTTTGTGTTTGTGTGTGTGTGTGTGTGTGTGTGTAGGCCAGGGATCAACCCCAAAGTTGTTCCTCAGGAACTATCCACTATCCACCTTGATTTTGAGACAGTCTCTTCCTTGGGATCTGGAGCTCATTGATTCATCTCTACCGGCTGGCCAGTGAGCCCCAACAATCTGCCCGTCTCTGCTCCTCCAGTGCTGGGATTACAAGCACACACCACCATGCCTGTTTTTTTTTTTTTTTTTTTTTGGTTTCTGGGGCGTCAAACCAGGTTCTCAAGTTGTGTGGCAAACACTTTACCTACTGAACCACCTCCCTAGCCCTGAACTGTGACTTTCATATCCTGGTTCTTGGGGGGGAGAGGACAGCACTGTGATTCAACCAATGAGTTCAGGAGCTACTAGTGCTGGCTTTTGATAACCCAGCTCAGACCCGAAGCCCAAGCTTCCATTCCCACAATGTGGAGTGGCCCATGGCCCAGGAGCAATGGGGAGGCGAGTTGGTTTGGAAGTCTGGGTGTGTGCTTGCCTTTGGCTAGTTCTTTTTTAGGGGTTGTACTGAGAACAGCCAGCCTCATGCATACCAGGCAAGCACTGTATCCCTGAGCTGCACCTCCAGCCTCTTGTGTCATTCTTGGCAAGGTGTGCTTGCATATCCGTATATGTGTAAGTGTTATGCACAAGCAATGTGTTTCAGTGAGGGCTGCAGAGCATCTAGGCTCCTAGGTCCTAAAGACTGAGCCAAATCAGCTCAGCCTCTCCACACTACTTCCTGGAGTGTCTCAGGTTCTAGATGTTCAACAATGGCCTTTACCCAGGTCCAGAACCCGAGCTCCTCTTCATTTTTTTCCTCCCCATATTCCATGAGTATACATTAGTTAGATGACAGGGCACTCTGCTGGAAATTTAGAACAGTGGCTCTCAACTGCCGGCTGTGACCCTTTTGGGAACTGTCGAATAACCTTTCACAGGGGTCTCATGAGACCATCTGCCTATCAGATGTTTACATTATGATTCATAACAGTAGCAAAATTACAGTTATGAAGTAGCAGTGAAAAGGATTTTATGGTTGGGGGGTCACCACTACATGAGGAACTGTATTAAGGGGTTGCAGCATTAGGAAAGTTGAGAACCACTGATTTAGAAAGGGGTTGACAGGCCAGGCTTTGGTGGCGCACGCCTTTAATCCCAGCACTGGGGAGGTAGAGGCAGGCGGATCTCTGTGAGTTCGAGGCCAGCCTGGTCTCCAGAGCGAGTGCCAGGATAGGCTCCAAAGCTACATACACAGAGAAACCCTGTCTCGAAAAACAAAAAAAAACAACAACAAAAAAAAAAAAAAAAAAAAAAGAAAGAAAGGGATTGACAGAAATAGAATGCTAAAAAATGCAAAAAGTGTCAAATGTTTATATCAGATAACTGGGTTTCTCCACTCACAGAAACCCCTGCCCAGGGGCTTTTGCAACATAGCTATCTGGATGCCATTGCACCCTATTCTGCCTGCCTTTTCTTCTGAACTTATCTCACTCATTCTGCAGAACACAGGGGCAACCTGCTCAGCAGATTCCCCGCCCCCATTTCCAGGCAGGAAAGCTTACCTGTTCCACGTGTGAGGAGCAGGAGGAGGGTTCAGGTGTAGGTTGATGACTAAGTACATGACTTACTGTGCCAAAGACAGAGCTGGGCAGGGCAGGTAAGACCACAGGCCAGGGAATGGGACTGAGCAGAGTCACTCCCTCACCATGCAGGCTAGGGGACCATAGGCAGGTCCTTGTCTCCCTTAAATTCCTTTCCCCTGCTATGACTTCATTTTAAAAATTAAACCCTTCCTGGCTGGGCCGTGCCAGGAAGGCCCAGTCCAAAACACCTTTAATCCCAGTACTCGTAAGACAGAGGCAAGTCGATGTTGGAGAGTTCGAGGCCAGCCATAGCTACATAGAAAGATCCTGTCTTGAAAACAACAAAATTGCCGGGCATTGGTGGCGCACGCCTTTAATCCCAGCACTTGGGAGGAAGAGGCAGGGGCAGGCGGATCTCTGTGAGTTCGAGACCATCCTGGTCTACAAGAGCTAGCCTCCAAAGCCACAGAGAAACCTTGTCTCAAAAAACAAAAACAAAAACAAACCAACAAAAACAACAACAACAACAAAAAATAAAACAACAAAATTAAATGCCTCCTAGGTGCCAGGCAAAGGGAGCTTTATAGATAAAGGTTTACCAGTCCAAAACAACTCCAGAGGCAGACTCCTGATGTCTGGCAGGCTGTCAAGGAGTGATATGGATGTGTGTCAAGGGCTCTGACTTGGGAGTGTAGCCAGAAGAGGCTGAGATGGGGATGGGACACTAGATGCCCAGGGGTCCTACTGACTGGGGGCCTCTGTGGACTCAGGTCAACACCTCGGCGTGACGAAATGCAACATCACCTGCCACAAGATGACCTCTCAAATCCCAGTGACTTTGCTCATCCACTATCGGCCGAACCAGGAATCATGCGGCAGGCGCGCAATTGTGTAGGTATCACTCGGGCCTCAGAAGGCCCTGGGACATCCCAACCCTCTCCTTCCTGCCTCACCCTGGGCTTCCTGCCAAAGGCTTTGGCAAGTACCCCCTTGTTCCAGGCCCACAAGCTATCTCACTGACCTTAAGATCAGTGGTTAGCCACAAAGGTGAGGAATGGCTTCCTGGATGGCCCAAAGTGGTCCAGGGGAACACCCAGGATGGTGCTTTCTCCCAGGATAAAGTCCTGTTTACACAGCCCTGAGCCCACTAGACCCCATGGGGAGGTTGAATGAGGTGGCCTACCAGAGCAGGATCCAGACTCCAGCAAGTCAGCCGGGGGCCCTGATCACTTCTTACCTCTATACCTTGGTTTCCTTACCTGGGAGATGGGTAGCAGGAGGGTGAGAGGACATGGAGGAACTAAAGTGATTGGCTAAGCACTTGGAAGGCACGAGGATGGCTGTCACCAAGTGACAGAGGAGCAGAGCCCTCAGAGTGTCTGAGGCGGAAACAGGCTCAGTCAGTCATTTTCTACCTGGCCAGTTTGGTCCCTTGCTCTGTCTGGGGCACATGGTGAGTATTGCCCATTTCCTCAGTCTGAGTCTGCTCCCCAGGACTGACGGTGGGCCCCCGAGCACCTCAGCCATGCAGGAAATGACCAGAGTCCTTTTTAACTCAGGCTCTGCTAGCGGAAGTCCAGTGCTTCCTGTCCCCTAGACAGCTCCCCCAAGGGGTGAGATTCAAAATGTATTCCTGCCTGCCCTCTCTATTTCTCAACCATGGATTGCTTCTTCCAGACTCCCCCAAATAGTTCCTTCTGTCTTCTAAGGAAAGTGGAAGAGGGGAACATGGCAGCCTTGGGAGTGCAGTGGCTTCCCAGGATATCCCTGTTGGGCACACTCATCTGTCAACTTCATCTTCCCACCGGTTAAATGGGGTTAGCATGGTAGCTGCAATGCAGACTGTATATGATCTGCAGAGGCTGTAGCATGGAATGGTAATCAGCTCTGAGCTGCTGTCGGGAGAAGCAGCCATGCACAGCCTCATGGGAGGCTCTAGATTTAGACTACACTCGGGATGCCAGTGAAGAGACCATCAAGCTTTGGCTCTGAGAAGCTGCTTTAGTCTGGACAAAACCTAGAGGAGGAAGTTGGGGTCCAGAGGGAAGCCATCACCATGGGACAGGGAGCTTATGTACAGGATCCTTCCAGAGTGAGGAAACCTGCCTTGTCTCATTCCTGGTATCAGAGAAAACCTATGGCATCCCCAGGCATCCCCAGAGAACTATAGCATCCCCAGGAGACCTGAGTCCAGAGCTGCTTGCCTGGATGCTAGTGATGTAGTTATTAACACTATAATTATTCCTGAATTTTATGATGCCTGCTCTGACTCCATCATTTCTCTAGGTCTTTATTTTGCTTAACAATAACAAGGAGTAGGGTTCCCATTTGCCTGGGACTTTCCTGGTTTTGAAAGGGGAAGTCCCTCAGGCTGAGAATGCCTACTCTGAGGTGGTGGATTCCCTCCCAGATCACATTCATGTCTCAGCCAAGGGCTATGAGACATAGGGGATGGAGTGACCCAACGTCTCATGCAGTAAGTCAGGACAGCTTGCCCGCAGGACATGTGGGCAGTGCCCCCACCACCACCCCAGTCTGGCTGTCTAGAATCTGGCCTCACCAGCCCCCTATCTTCCTTATAGCTTGGAGACAAGACAGCACAGACACTTCTGTGCTGACCCAAACGAGAAATGGGTCCAAGACGCCATGAAGTATCTGGACCGCCAGGCCGCTGCCCCGGCTCAGAACGGTGGCAAGTTTGAGAAGTTAGTCAATGTGACATCTGGGATCACCGTGGCCACCAAGGGACTGTCACCATCTGTACTGACAGAGCCTGAAACCACAGTGACTTTGGAGCTGACTACTATTTCCCAGGAGTCCCAGAGGCCTATGGGAACTTCCCAGGAGCCAGCAGCCCCAGTAACTGGGTCATCTCCCTCCACTTCCGAGGCTCAGGATACAGAGCTTGCTGCTAGGCCTCAAGCCACTGAGATTTTTGAGAAGGCTGTCATCTCGACCACCATCTGGCAGAGTTCTGCTGCCTACCAATCTAAATCTAGGCTCCAACCTGAGGAAAAGGCTACTGAGTCCCCATCCACTTCAGCCCCATCTACCCAGGCACCCACAACTTCACATTCAACCCCAGGGAATGCTGGGTCTAAAGGTCAGACCCCCAGTCTAGAGATGTCTCTAGGGTCTGAGGAGACAAATCAAGCTCATACTGATAATTTCCAGAACAGGGAGCCTGGCAACACAGTCCATCCCTCAGTGGCCCCCATTTCCTCTGAAGGGACCCCCAGCCCGGACCTGGTGGCTTCAGGCAGTTGGCCTCCCAAGGCAGAGGAGCCTATCCATGCTACTGCAGATCCCCAGAAGCTGAGTGTATTTATCACTCCTGTCCCTGACTCCCAGGCAGCCACCCGGAGGCAGGCAGTGGGGCTGCTGGCCTTCCTGGGCCTACTCTTCTGCCTGGGGGTGGCCATGTTTGCCTACCAGAGCCTCCAGGGCTGTCCCCGCAAAATGGCAGGGGAGATGGTAGAAGGCCTCCGCTATGTCCCCCGCAGCTGTGGCAGTAACTCATATGTCCTGGTGCCAGTGTGAGCTATCTGACTGCTGGTGTTCATAGTTTGATTCAGACAGCTGTCTGGGGACCCCCATCCGCATACCCACCTTCACCCAAGCTGGGGCAATGGGAATGGGGAGGCTGGGTCCTCCAGGAGCCGTGTGCTCCAGGCCCCTAGTTGTGGCCCTGGAGGCCACCTTTTACCATTATCCACTTATCAGAGATAGCAGGTGACCTTCCAACTCACCAATATTTGAGAGACTCCTCTGCTGCTGGCTGGTTGGAGGGGCCCTTGACACCCCAACCCTAGTGAACAGTTATTTATTGAGTCCCCAGCCCCCATGACACCTGTTTCCTGTGAGCACCGTGGTCCACCCATCTCACAAGCAGCAGGTCAGGCCATCTGCCTGTGCCCCCTGACCTCCTCGTTGTCTCCTGGGTTTGCTGCAGTCGCCAGTCCTTCCTCCTCCCTGGCCAGCTGCGGTGCTATCTCTCTTATCTCTCT
Organism: Cricetulus griseus; assembly: GCF_003668045.3. Classification (NCBI taxonomy): domain Eukaryota; kingdom Metazoa; phylum Chordata; class Mammalia; order Rodentia; family Cricetidae; genus Cricetulus; species Cricetulus griseus. The sequence goes on from NC_048596.1 coordinate 171,006,906, forward strand.
CTGCCCCTTGTACAGAGCACACACCACTACCACCACCACCATCACCATCAACACCGTGTTGTGTCCTTTTTTGCATGAGGTTAACGCTGTGTTTCCTGGAGCTCTCTGGGAAGGGAGATGAGCTAGTGTGGGGCTTTGATGCATTTCTCCCCAGACTGCTGTGAAGGCATGCTGCATCTGAAGGCAGGGCCTAGTCCCACTAAGCTACCTGCACAGTAAGGTGCCCTGTCTGTAAAAGAAAAGAAGCGTGGCCCAGAGATGGCAATAACCCATGGCCCTGATATCATCACTTTCTCTGAGATCCTTGTCCGCATTCCTGGACGCAGCTCCCAGCCCTTATCAACACTGATAGTCACTGTCATCCCACTGGACTGACACGTTTGTACCCTGTGACTCCAAGGGCTGGCAAGCGATGACTTGAGAGTTCAGGTCCTACCCTGTGGGCTCCCAAATGGAGGCTGAATTGGGGACTTGCAGGAACAAAGGCCAACTCAGAAGGCCCCTCTGTGTCCTCACTGGGCACCCTTACCCTGCTCACCAAGATTACAGCCACAGCTCTACTCTGCCTGAAGGACAAGCCACAGAAGGAAGGGGATGACAAGCCCCTGGGAGGCAGAGGATCCAGGGTAGGCACCTGGAGTGGCCACACACCTGATTTAAGTTTAGGAACTTGTGCTTGTACTTGCACAGCCCAGATGGTTAGGAGGCTGGATCTTCACTCAACTCTGAAAGCACTGTTCACGCCAAGGTCTCACCTTTGCCCCACTACAGGCAGGGCCAGAACTCTCATAACATTCTCATAACATTCCAAGAGCCCTATGGAAATTCCTGGAATGGACTCTGACCTGGGCACAAAGTGACTGCTACAGCCTCTAGTGTGCCCAGCAGGGGACAGTTGGGTATTACCCTAGTGGAGCTGTACCTGCAGACCTCACCCCTCAGGGCCCTTGGTGGCAGCTCTCCCCACCCTGCTCCTAATAGCCCCAACCCTTCACCTTCAGAGCCTCCCATAGGTAAGCTTCGCCCAGTGACTCACTCCTTGACAGGTGGAAGCTCAGAAGAGTCGGCTCTGTCCCAGAGTGAGGAAGCCAGCCCCTTGGTGACCCTCCCTTCTGGGAAGCTTGTGGGAGGCTCTGGTCCAGCTCCTGGGTACTCACTGTGGGCTGGAGGAGCAGCAGCCTGAGTGCACTTTGCCCTGGCTCCTTCAGTAGGGAGCCTTCAAGGGTTGGGATGCCCCCTTCCCTGTTGAGAAAGCTGCTGGGGCATGTGGTCCCCTTGATGGACTTTGTGGGTTCTCCCCAGCAGGATGTGGGCCAAGATGATCTGGGGAGGCCTTTGGAGGGAGTTGGTCAATCCTTTGGCTTTTTCAAGCATCATTATCAATGTCTGTGCCATTTTGTATTTTACTAATAAAATTTAAAAGTCTTGTGAACCAAATAAGGGTGCTTTTCTCTGGGGCAGGCCTGGGCAGGGGCAGGAGAGGGGGCAATGGGGTGGAATAGGAGACAGAGGCAATGGGGGGGATGGGACAGGAGAGGGGGCAAATTCCGAGACCCTGTCCTTAGCTCATTTGCACCAGGGACAGGGATTCTAGAGAAGGCACTGCAGATGGGAATAGGGAGGACTGGGCCCTGGGCTGGCCTCAGTGCTGCCTTGCTGCGCAATGGTAAGCCAGTGCCTTCACCTCTCTGGGCCTCTATGCATGTGGGTGTGACTGGTCTCTTGGTCTGGCAAGACTCAGGATCCCTGCGGGTCCTCCTCAGTGTCCCAGATATCACGACCTAGGTACCCCGATCTTGCTGTCACTTGTCTGGTGTCCACATTTTCCTCTACAGTGTCTACAGAGGGGCTAGATCTTCTCAAGAGACCAGGAAGTTCAAAGGCATGACCCATGTGTGAGCTGTTGTACTGGTTGAGAACAGCATAACGGTGTCAAAGGTCAAGTCTAGCCTATTAGTATCTTTCGTGAATTCTAAGATGGACATTTTTTAAAAGCAGGTCCTTCCTCTCTTCATTTTATATACTTATTTACTTATTTTTATTCTTTTGGAGTAATACTAAGACCCAAAGCCTCCAGCATGCTAAGAAAGTGCTGTACTCCTGACCTGCACCCTCAGCTCTTTTCAATGTTTTTTTGTGAGACATTGTCTGAATTGCTCAGACTGGCCTTGAACTCATTCTGTAGCCCAAGCAGGGCTTACAATCCTCCTGCTTCAACCTCTTGAGAAGCTAAGATTACATATTCTGTAATTATTAAATATTGTTGTTATTAAATATCAGAACATCTTTCTATCAATAGCATCTTAGATTCAGTGTCTATATCAGAGTCTTAAAATTAGAGGCAACATGGGGCTGGAGAGGTAGTTAAGCAATTATGGGTGCTTGCTGCTTGCAGAAGGCACAGGTTTGGTTCCCAGCATGCACATCAAGCAGCTCACAGGGGATCTGATGCTCTCTTCTGGCCTCCACAGGCACCTAACATACACATGCAGACACCCACACATAACACATAAAATAAAAATAAGTTGTTCTTTGAAAGTAAAATTAGAGACAGCATTTAAAATCGGGGGGGGGGCACATACATTCATCTTTCTATATTCTCTCAGTGACTCTGAAAGATCCAACCCCATGGGCCTGTGTTCCCTCAAGGTGACATGTAGGGGTTGAGAGAGGGAGTTAGAGCCTTGTATCAGCTGACCTTTGCATCTCAGTCACTCCTGGTGCTCCAGGCTCACAGTCGCCATTTGTCATCATCATCATCCTAGCTTTCCTATGGTAAGAATATTTTTCTTGGTGCTCCTGTCTTTATCAAAAACACATCAATGAAAGGCAGACCATGATTTCACTCCCCTCACTTCTGGGGCCTTCCTTACTCCAGTGTTTCCTACCCATTTGCATCAAGAGCAGGGACTTGCAGTTCCTGAAGGATGGGGCTACCTCTCCACCTCCGCGCAAGCAGCAGCAGCCAGCCCTCCCTCTGTGGTGGGAGCGCTTCAGGTCTGCATCCTACTGACCTGATTCCCACATCCAAGAAGGAACCACTGCAGCCTGTTTTCCCAGGCTCTTCCTACTCTGCAGGACTTGGCTTTTGGCTGGCATTTCTGGAGGTGTGAGCAACATCCTACGAAAGTTCAGGAAGAGGAAGGGAGTGGGGAAACCTGGTCTCAGTTCAGGGCTCCCCAGGGACCTTGCAGCACTGTGGCCTCCCATTTTCTCTTTCACTTAGCAAGCTAGACTTAGCCAAAGCAATTCCTACCACCAATGTCGAGTTTGAAAGGGCAGTCATTCTGAAACCCCATGCAATCATACTGGTAGGTGCCATTCTTTCTTCATGGTTTCCACATGCCAGCCTGTGTGGCAAACTCTTCCAGCAGTGAGCTTTACCGTGCAAGTTTGCCAAGGATATGTGAACTGGGCTGAGAGTGCAGCTCAGTGGTAGAGCACCTGATCCATCCCCAGGGCAAGATATAGACATGTGTGACTTGCTCCAGTCCACAGGTACTGCAGAGCTGGGACGTGACCAAGTCTTTCTCCAGAGTTCAAATCTTAGGGAATGTGTCATTAGGCTTTGAGGGCTTTCATTTTGGCTCATGAGACCAGCTCCCCCTGTGTGACCCAGGCTGGCTTTGATGCTCTTTCTCCTGACCTTTCTCTACTTACTACATTGCAAGGAGTCCAGCAGGCATAGAGGAGCTGAGCTACCTGCCAAATGAAGCCTAGATGGTCTACCCTCCCATCTTACCCCTCCAAGTTCATGGATGTGTGCCACCATGCCCAACGAAGCCCTGTTTCTGCAAGCATGAGCCCTGAATTTTTAAATGTGCAGACCCCTGAGCCCCCTGATACCTCCTGCACACAGCCCCTAGGAGTGTGGGCCTGGCCTCTCACCAAGCTGCAGCCCCTCTTCCTCTCCCATTGCCTCCATCTCACATTTAGACTTTGCCATGTGGCCAGAGTCTTAGATGCCTCCCCCCAGGGCATCAGGGACCCTAGGCAGTAGCCAGCCTCAGCTCTCCCACCTTAGGCCTTTTGCCCTTAGATCCCTTCCATCTGTGGCTCCAATGTGCATTCCCCAGAAGGGTGAGGCCAGACAAAAAAACATACAAATGAATGACTGGGAAATTCCAGCTTTGAGCTGAATAATAGATGTTTTGGAGTGTGTGTGTGTGTGTGTGTGTGTGTGTGTGTGTGTGTGTGTGTGTAAATATGTGTGAGAGTGAGTATGTAGAATGTGTGTGTGTGTGAATGTAATTGTGTGTGTGTGAATGTGTGTGTGAGTTTATGTGAATGTGTATTGTGAGTGTGTGAATGTGTATGTGTGAGTGTGTATTAGTGTGTGTGTGTGTGTGTGTGTGTGTGTGCACATGCATGTAGAGTATGTATGTTCAAGTGTATGAGCTGCTCTGAATGGTGGGGAGAACTCAAGGGCCTCAAGGGACCATGCACATGTGCTCAGTAAATAATGTTTCAACTCCAAGGACTTGAAAACCAAGTTCCAGGCTGGCTTGCCTGAACCAGCAGCCAAGTTCAGCAGCTAGGACCCCAGAGGGACCTCTGTAATGTCAACACTTTGCAGTCAGTGTTGCCTCCACAGCCAGGAGAATTCCAGAGCAGATGTCCTTCCTTAACCTCCAGGGGACTCTGCTGTCCCTAGGGGGCAGAACAGAACTGTTCAGGATGAGTGCCTTGTCTCTAGCAATACAGGGACGGTGTGACTTTAACCAAGTTACTTAACCTCCCTGGATCTTGTTTTTCTCCTATATAAAAGAGGAATAATAACTAATCTCAGAGTAAAGAAGTCATAACATAATCCTTTCCAAACTTTTAAGAAAAGTGATGTGCCCCATGGGTTCCCAGGAGGTAAACAGAACCCATGATCCATGTTTCCAAATGGTTTGATACCCCCACCAAACACACACACACACACTTCTAAGACATGATCTTGAGGCCGAAGAGATGGCTCAGAGGTTAAAAATCACTCGCTGCTCTCCCACCCACAGCAGGCAGCTCAGATAATAGTAGTTCTAGGGGATCCGATGCCCTCTTCTGACTCCAAAGTCACCATATCATGTACACATACTCACACACAGACACACACATATACATAACAAATAAATAATGAAAAAAGACAAGGTCTCACATAGGCCAGACCGGCCTTGAGCTCACCGTGTAGCTAAGAGTGATTATGAATTCCTGAACTTCCTGCCTCTTCCTCCCAAGTGCTGGGATTGCCACCACGCCTAATGGGGGGGTGCAAGTAGGGGGGCAGGATATCACATGCTGCCCAGGCTGACCTCAAACTATTGGGCACAGGATCCTCTCAACCTCAGCCTCCCAGGTATCTGGGAATAAATGGTGTTTCTGGGCATTCTAATAAGAGCATCGAATCATAGGTGACCATAAATAAATATCGTCTTCCCAGTCTTCAGTGAAGTAAAGAAATATCATATCTGGCGTCAGAGTTCGCTTGTGCTTGAAATCCCATCACTAGAGCGGCAGAGGCAGGAGGATTGCTGACAGTCAAGGCCAGTCAGGGCTATAGTGTAAGACCTATTTCAAAAACCAAGGCAGAGGAGGAGGAAAAGGAGAGGTGAGAGAGGGAGGGAGACAGGAGGAAAAGGGCATTAAACAAATAAGAATAATCTGTAATTTGGTACTGGAGAGATGGCTCAGTGGTTAAGAGCGCTGGCTGCTCCCCCAGAGGACCCAGGTTCAGTTACCAGCACTCACATGGTGCTTCCTAAGCATCTCCAACTCCAACCCAGATTCTCAAGGAATCTGATGCCATCTTCTGGCCTCCTCAGGCACTACAGACACATGGACACATCCATAAACATAAAACAAAAATACATAACATATAAAAAAAAATGCACTATTTCCCCCTAAGCTGTTTCTTGCTATTTAAGTTGATAGGGATTTTTTCCTATCTATTGTTTTGGACTTTAAAGTAAAATTATTGAATCACAAATGACTCAAACCAGACAATCAAGAAGCTTGGAAGGAAAGGGAAGTTTTTAAATTTTCAAGTCCTTAGAGACTGGGATTGTTATTGATGTTCCTGGCTTGTTGCCTCTCAGGCACATGACCTGGCACTTCTGTTGAGCTTGTGGGGGTTGAGCCAGCAGCTCTGGTGAGTGAAATGGGAAGTGTGTAGACCTCAACTTGGCAGAGTTTGTAGTGGCTGATTAGATGGACCCCCATCAGAACCTCGGTACTGCAGGGAGTAAGTGGAGTCTGAAGTGAATTCATGCTGTTGACACGTCTGTGGCCTTGTCAAGGACCCAAATGCCTCAGCCCCATGGACTGCCAAGTGAAAGTATTGGCAGCGTGTGCAGAAAATGTCCCCCAAAGCTTCCTCTCCCCCCACTCCCATGTTTGTGGTCTAAGGACTGCTTCTCTGCAGAGCATGCTCCCACCGAGATTAGAGAAACCTGCCTCCTTGCTCATCTGTGAGCACTCACCCTGCTTCTTCATTTATCTGTATGTAACAACCTCCCCGCTCAACAGTATATATAAGAAACCCAGTTTCTGGGGTGCTGGGGTTCTCCATCAGATGTTTGTACCATTTCTTCATCAGCTCTAGTTAGGGTTCTGGGACTGAGGCTGGCAGAAAGAGGCATGGTACTACTGGCTCAGCCTCTACTACGTTCCAGGAAGTGCCTGGGTCCCAGGACACATGTGACTTGGAGCTTCTGGCTGTGGAGAGAGCCCAACTGTTCAACATAAACATGCAGGGTTAGAACAAATAAGCCTTTGTGGTTTTAATCTGGGAGGGTTGGAGGTTACTTATGAGTCAGCATTACCAGCACATCCCATTGGCTCTGACACCATCAAGAAAAGACAGGCTCTGCTTGAAGGGTGACTAGGCAGGATGCCATTCTACGGCATCTTCTGATTTGGACACAGGTCTTGTATGGAAAGCATCCCAGGCTGGCCTTGAATTTTCTATGTAGCAGAGGATGACTTTTAACTCCTGATCTTCCTATCTCCAGGTTCCAAGTGCCAGGATTACAAGCATGCACCACCATACCCAGGTAAACACTGTCTCTTAATGGACATAAATGTGCTGCCCACATGCTGACTCTTTCCTCATTACTCACACTCGATGAAGAGGGCACAGGCAACTGCATGGGCCTTTGGCTGCCATTGACTCTCATCAAATGGGTTCTAATGACCTGGATGAGCACACAAGGGAGTAAACAGAGAGAATGCTAACACCATCAGGCATAGCTCTGCCAAGTTCCCTGGTCAATCTAATGCTTTTCAAGTATATTCTCTAAGTCCAGAAGTGGGCTCGCTGGATCTCAGGGTGCATTGTCACAGTTATGACAAAGGACTGACAAAGAAACTTTCTGTATCAGTGTCCTACAAAGATTCCCACTGGTAGGCTGAGCCCCAGCTTTGTTCACCTGTTGTGGTTACTGAATCTTTGTCCCCTACCATGATGGCTATTCTTAGTTGTCAACCTGACTACATCTGGGATTTACTAAAAATCCAAAATGGGACACCTGGGAGGGATTTTTCTTGACTGGATCATCTGAGGTCGGAAGGCCTGCCCTCAATCTGGGCCACACCAGGCATGGCAGACAAACTTTTGAAAGACAGGCTAATTGTTCTTGTTAACGAAGTGTGAACCCAGAACATGATTTTTGTGCTTACAAGCTCACCCTGAGAAAGCCTGGGAGCTACACTGAGATCCAAAACACCCAGCTAATAAATGCTTTCTATTGGCTTAAACCCATGTCCAAGCAGTCTTTGTGGTGAATACCCACAACATTGATGAAGGGATTTTAAGGCTCTGTGTAAAACCTAATCCTCCACAATGGGAAGGCCCAGAAGACATGCCCCTCATTAATCCTATAAGATGCAAAATGGTAATAGGGTAATATCTGAAGAGCTTTGTAGTTGCCCTTTCCTATTGGTTGATTGAATTCAATGGGTTTAATTGAGCCCAAAGTAGCAGAGGCCAGTGGCAGCACTGAATGCCAAAGGCAAGGTGATTGTAGTTATTGTAATGGGCAGTATAGGCAAAACAATGTCCACGATGGCCTGACCTGTACTAAGTAGCACAGGCAAAGTGATATGTGACCTTTATAGACCTTTGGTAGCAGATAATTAGCCATGGTGTTTCCAAGCATGAAATAGATAAGAAGCTTACTGCATTTTTGCTTGAAAAAAAAAACTTAAACAAATGAGAGAAAGGCTACATTGGATCATGGCAAAAGGGAATCTTGGCCCTGGAATTGATTTTCAGATTTGAGCCAGTTATTCAGACCTTTGAATGAAGGAAAGCCGGATTCCCTTGAGGAAGGACCTTGATAAAATACCTAAGAGATTTACTGTCAGCCTTTCCCCAGACATTCAGGACTGATGGCCTTTTGTTTGTTTTTGTTTGTTTGTTTGTTTGGTTTTGGTTTTGGTTTTTTTAAGACAGGGTTTTTCTATAGCTTTGGAGCCTGTCCTGGACCTCCCTCTGTAGACCAGGTTGGCCTCCAACTCACAGAAATCCTCCTGCATCTGCCTCCCAAGTGCTGGGATTAAAGGAGTGTGCCACCATTGCCCATCGACTGTTGATTCCTTTCCCAAAGTGTACAGTTACCTGACTGATGGCCTTTTACACAGTCAGGTAACTGTACTTGTTGAAAAGGAAACAATCAGACTTTCTGGTCTATTAGATCCTGGTGCTGAATATATTCTAATTCCAGGAAATCCCAAGAAACATTTTGACCCTTCAGTTAAAGTAGGAGCTTATGGAGGTCAGGTGATTAACTGAGTTTTGGCTAAAGTCTGACGAACAGTAGGTCCAGTGGGTCACTCATCCTGTGATTGTTTCCCCATCACAGAATGTATAATTGGGATGGATATATTTAGAAATTAGCAGAATTTCCACTCTGGTTTCCTGACCTGTGGAGTGAGGGTTATTGTGGTTAGAAAGGCTAAATGGAAGCTTTTGGAGTTATCTTTACCAGGGAAAATAGCAAACCAAAATCAGTATGGCATCCTGGAGGAATTGCAGAAATTAGTGCCACATTCAAGACTTGAAAGGTTCAAGGGTGAAAGATGGACAACATCTCCCTCTAACTTTCCTATTTTACCTGAGAGAAGACAAACAGAAGATGAAAGATGACAGCTGACTATCGCAAATTTTACTCAAGGCTGGGAAGGGGTTCCACTCACTATCACGCCTAGTGACCCACTAGGAAAAGTTTGGCTTCCTGTTCCAGAGATCTCAAATTCTGCTAAGTTTTGGTTCCAGAGTGGGGAATGCTTCTGCCTAGAGACACAAGAAGCATTCCACTGAACTGGAAGCTCAGACTTTCATATGGCCACTTTGGGGTTCTAATGCCCTTAAGCCAACAGTGTTAGGAAGGGCGATTGATCCAAATTACCATGGGGAAATTGGTTCTCAATGGGGATAAGGAAAATTTCATCTGGAGTGCAGGGGATGCTTTAGGGTATCTCTTGAAGTTATTACACCCTATGATTAAAACTACAACAACCCAATACAGTCAGGATGACAGAGGGCATGGGCTCTTCAGAAATGAAGGTATGGATCGCTCCTCTAGGAAAAGGGCCAAGACATACAGAATGGGTAGTAGAGGAAGGTAGTTACAAACACCAGCTAAGGCCACGTGACCAGTTGCAGAAATGAGGAGTATAATTGACATGAATGTTTCTGTTGAATTTTGTTAAGAATGTGTTTGTGTGATGTCTGTTTTCTTTCCTGGATTTCTTTATCATGTGATGTAACATCAATTGAGGCTCTATCAGTGTTTATCATATTTGACTTATGAGACACTACAAGAATGACCCTCAAGCAATATTGCCACCTGTTCTAAGATGCATAAAGTGTTTGAAGTTGTACGTGGGATAGTTATATTCTGTCAGGCATAATTATGGCCTAGCTATTGTTTTCATTTGGAAATTAGGCATGACATAAGGAGATAGGAGTGTGTGGGTCAAGGGGTGGACTTGTGATGGCTATTCATGGTTGTCAATTTGACTACATCTTGAACTAACCAGAAACCCACACAGCTGGGCATGCCAGTGAGGGATTTTTCTTGGTTGGATCATTTGAGATAGGAAGACTCACCCTAAATCTGGGCCACAGCTCCTCGTGGCACCCAATATATAGGACATAGAAGAAAGAAGCACTTCTCTTTGCCTGCTTGCCCTTGCTATCACTAGCAAGTCCATTCCTTCACTGACATTAGAACTTACTTCTTGGGGATTGCAACATATACTGAAGACCAACTGAGACTTCTAGCCTTGTGACTTGAAAAACTACTGGATGCTTGGACCTTCTGTGGAGAGACAACCATTGTTGGACCAGCTGGACCACAGCCTGTAAGTCTTTTTTTCCTTCAAGACAGGGTTTCTCTGTGAAACAGTCCTGGCTATCTTGGAACTCACTCTGTAGACCAGGCTGGCCTGGAACTCACAGAGATCAACCTGCTTCTGCCTTCCGATTAAAGGTATGCACCACTACTGCCTGGCTGTAAGTTTTCTTTGTAAGCCTTCTTTTTTAGTATTTATTTATTTATTTATTTATTTATTTATTTATTTATTTATTTATTATGTATACAGTGTTCTGCCTGCATGTCTGCCTGCACTACAGAAGAGGGCACCAGATCTCATTACAGGTGTTTGCAAGCCACCATGTGGTTGCTGGGAATTGAACTCAGGGCCTCTGGAAGAGCATCAGTGCTCTTAACCTCTGAGCCATCTTTCCAGCCCCCCAAGCCAGCCTGCAGAGGAGGCAAGGGATGAGGGGTGAGGAGTGAGCCCTCTCCCAATCCACCTCATCAAAGGCCTTTTCTTAGTTTAATGATAGTCTTCCTCTGTGTTTCCAGCTGTAGCTGCTGCTTCCCTGTGAAGGAAAAAATAAATAAAAAGTAAAGGAAAGGAACATGACTGGTCCTGTGTAGGGAGGAGGAGAGAGTTTATTATAGATGTGTGGGAGAGCATAGCCAGAAGCAGAGATATCCGGGGAGTCCTAGCATGACTAGGCTGAGCTGTGCCATATGAGGAGTGTGAGAAGGGGGGCATGGGAAGGAAGAGGAGAAAGAGGGGAACCAAGAACAACAACCAGAAGGCCCAAAAGAGAGGAGATGAAAGGGCCAGGTAACCGAAATGATTTGTATTATATAGGGAAGGGCAGTCCAGCCCCTGGACTGGAGAAGTTTAGGGGAAGGGGATGGGGTAGAATGCCAACCAGGAGGGCCCTGTAACTGCTAGGGACTGAAGGATGCAGGGAAAACCTGGCAGCCAGGTCCACTTTGGTATGTTAAATAGGCCCCTCAGCCATTTGTCTTAGGTTTGAAACCTAACACACTGTGATTCTTATAAGCTTCCTGGGGGAGGGGTCCCTGCTCCCCTCTCTGTGACAGTGCCTTCATGGATACGGGAAGTAATGACAAGAGAAAGGGACAAAGCCACCTTTTATGCACAAGGCCCTGAGTTCTGTCTCCATGAAGAATTATATCTCTGTTGAGCACGTAGGACTTCTTTCATTATCATTTATTATCCCCCAGCGGTCCTGCGTAGACATCATTCATGTAATGCTTACATAACAGCAGACAGTGCAAGTGGTCACCTAGAGATGAGTGTGTAGGAGGATGAGCAGAGAGGCTAGGCAAATACTATGTCATTTCACAGTAGGGACTCAAGCATCCTTAGAGGTTGGTCTCCTCAGTGAGGCCTGGACCCATCCCCCTGAGGTACTGAGAAACAACTGTATATTAAGGGTGTACACATTGCTTAGAAAATACAGAGGAACATGTGGGACCAGCAGGTGCCCTGCTCGGCTCTCCCTAGTACAGGAGGCTGTGACCGGAGAACATGAGCCTTTGGGGACATAGCTAACACATCTGAGTGCCTGGGGGTGGGGGGGGACGCATGGCCATGGCTCACGGTGCTGGTACCTGACTGGGGGCTCCCTTTGATTGGTCTGACTTCTCCCACCCCTGAGCAACCTGGGGCAGCATGCTGAAGTTAGTCTTCTGTTTGTTAAGTCACTCCACCACTTCCTTCTTACTCCCTCACCACCCCCTTCCCCACCAAATGCTGGTTTTTGTTTTGTACTTGAGGTTGAGCCCAAAGCCTCATATGTATCCAGACAAAGTTTATTCTACTCATTCCCATTCCCACCTCTCTTTTACAAATATTTCAATTATTTATTTTATGGATATGGATACTTTGCCTGCATGTATGTCTGTGTACCACTAGTGTGCCTGCAGCATCCAGAAGAGGGCGTCAGATCCCTTGGAACTGGAGTTACAGACAGCTGTAACATGGGTACAGGCACTTGAACTCAGGTCCTCTGAAAGGACAGCCAGTGTTCTTAACCCCTGAGCCATCACGCCAGCAGCAGCACTCCAGTCTTATTTGTATTTTTGTATTTTGAGACAGGGTTTCACTAAGTAGCTCTGGCTGGCCTTAAACTTGTGATTCTTCTTCTTCAGCCACCCAAATAGCTGGATGACAGGCCTGTGCCACCAGGATTTGCCTACACATCCTTAAAGACCCACCTAAGAGCCGGGTGGTGGTGGTGGTGCACACCTTTAATCCCAACACTCAGGAAGCAAAGGCAGGCAAATCTCTGACTTCAAGGCCAGCCTGGTCTACAGAGCGAGTTCCAGGATGGCCAGGGTTACACAGAGAGGAAGGAGCCCCTCCGCCTGCTCCGGGGGAGAGAAAAGGTAGAATATCGGGTGAGGAGGACAAGGGGAGTAGAGACGATGAATGGGACACATGTCCATCCTCCCTAAGTAATCCGTAAAGTCAATGCAACTCCAGTTGTCTGTGGAGGTGGATTGGGCTCTGCTGGTATCATTTAAAAATAGAAGCAGCAGCACTCAGCTGAGAGCTGGAAGGAATCCAGTGAGGCAGGGAGGCGGGGATGTGCAGCAAGCAAGACAGGGAGGAAGCTGCTGCCCCTTCTGGCTGGAGCAGAGGCTGTGGAGTGTCAGCTTCTCTCTGGGATCTCCAGGGTCTGGGCCCTGCTCAGACGGAGCCACACCCCTTCCCAATCCTACCTGCTAGGGAAAGGTCTAAAGTGGCTGGGAGGTCAAATCACCACGTGCTGATGGGGCTTGACCTCTCCCTGATGGCCTTTGGCTCTGACTGGGATTGGATATAGTTATAGGGGGATCCTTCAACACAAACCTTTCAAACAGGCTGGATCCAGTAGGTTCCTTAGAATCTAGACTTCACCTCTTAGACCTGGGTGCCTAGCGCTGGCCCTGGTGCTGAACCAAAAGGGTCTGAATGGGCAGGAAGAGCCCCTAGCAGCCCAAACAAGTTGTCACCCTGTGAACAGCAGACAGCTGACGTCTTTGTTTTTTTAATTTATTATGTATACATCATTCTGCTTCCATGTATATATCTGCACACCAGAAGAGGGCACCAGGTCTCATAACGGATGGTTGTGAGCCACCATGTGGTTGCTGGGAATTGAACTCAGGACCTCTGGAATAGCAGCCAGTGTTCTTAACCTCTGAGCCATCTCTCCAGCCCAACATCTGACTTCTTAATGGTTTCTTCCATTGCACCCACCAATCGGGCCTTGAACTGCTCCAGTTCAAGGACCAAGGACCTGCCTTTGATATAACCTGGCAGCTGGAATAAGTGCTTTTGGGGAAGAGCTGGCCCTGAGAAATGGGCAAAAGGAACTGACTTATATGCTGGAGGGGAGTTCATTGTCCTGAGGCCTAGACATTAGAGATGGGCAGACAGGTTCATTATCATGAGTGAGAGCTTGGGCAAAAGCTTAAGCACTCTGCCTCAGGAATGGCACCAAGCTGGTGCGCTCTCTCTCTCTCTCTCTCTCTCTCTCTCTCTCTCTCTCTCTCTCTCTCTGTCATCTGACTTTGGGCCATAGGATAAACTGCACTGGACAAAAGACACATTTGACCCAGTGGGAATGTGGTTGGGGTACAGCTGGGAAACAAGTGACAAGCAGCAGACCTGAGAAGGAGTGTGCTGCAGAATGCCAGCAGAAAAAGGGCAAAGCGGTGCCAAGGAGGTGTGGGATGCCAGCTGAAACAGGGCACCTCGTGGGACATCCAAACAAGGATCTTGATGTTGTGAAGATGTCTTCAGACAGTTCTTCCAGGAGAGAGAGTGTTGGCATATGAGGTCAGTGTGGAGGCCAGAGTAGGGAAGACTCGAGAAGGCTGGGAGTGTCGCAGGGGGACGATGGACTTGCTCCCTTAGTGGACATAGAGCCTCTGGGAATTCCTAAGCACAGCAGATCTGTGACTTTTGGGCTACTATGCTGGGGACAGAGTGCAGAGCGAGTGTGGCAGAGTGGCCAGGAGGTGGAAGGAGAGATCTGGAGGAGAGAGGATGGATGGTGAGGCTCTGAAGGCTCCACTGGGAGTTCTCCAGCAGATGGAATGTAGAGAGAGAGGAAGAGGCAGTAAGACAGCACGCAGGCTTCTGGCCTGTTCAACCGGAAGGAAGGGGCTGGTGGAGAATGGGGGTGGCAGTGGAACAGGAGTGGGGGCGAGGGAATCGGGAATCAGCTTTGGACGTGGGGTTTGAAGATGCCTATTTGGTGTGTTGAGTAGGAAGCTGGATGTTTGATTCTGCAGTTTGTGAAAGTAGAGATGGCATTTAAAACAGGGACACGCTCAATTTGCCAGCTATAGTCACAAAAGGCACCGTCGACTTCTGATGTCATTGCTATTATTATTTTCATCTTGCAGATGTAGAAACAAAGGCTCAAAGGGAGGTGACTTTGAACCCCAAGTGCCACCACCCATTAATGGTAGACTGGAGTCCCAGCCTGGCACCCAGCTTACCATTTGCTCCCAACTCCACTGCTGCGAGGAACTCTGGCTGTGCATCTTCCAGGATATCGTGCTCAAGGAGTAGACAGATTTGGAGACATACTCCAGGACTGAAAGGGACAGCCCCAGCCACATAGAGCTGGAAGGGCATAGGGAGCCTGTGTTGTCAGCTTTTCTAACCCTGTGACGAATGCCTAGGGGAAGCAGGTTAAAGGAGGAAGGACTTAGTGTGTCGTGTGTTTTTAGTGTGTTCACTCAGGTCTGTGTTGAGTCAGAAAAGCATGACAGGGAGGGACATGGTGGAGCAAGGTTGCTTGTCTCAAGGAGGCCAGGATACAGAGGAAATGATCTAAGATATTTTTATAAGGCACAGCCCCCCCCCCCGACACCCACAGTAATCTACTTCCTTTATGCACATCCCATTTTCTCACAGCCCATTTAGTACAAATTCATCAGTGGATAAACCAAAGAATGACGTTAGCACCCTTGTGAGCTAATTGCATTTCTCTGTTTTATTTTTTAATTATTTTTTTAAAAAAGTATTGTATGTATGTGTTTGTGTGTGTGTGACATGGGCCACCATGTGCCTGTATAGGTCAGAGGACACCTTGCTGGAGTTGGTTCTCACCTTCTAACACATGGGTTCCTAGAATCAAACTCTTGGCAGGCTTGGCAGCAAGGGTCTTTAGCCACTGAGCCAATTTGCCATGTTTACTTATTTTATTTTATGTGTATGAATGTTTCTCCTGTATGTGTGTATGCCTGCCTGGTGCCCAGAAGGAGATGCCTGGTCTCCTGGAACTGGAGTTACAGGAGGTTGTTGTGAACTAACATGTGGGTACTGGGAACCAAACATGGGTCTTCTGGAAGAGCAGTAAATGCCTTCAACTGCTGAGCCATTCCTCTAGCATGAACATATAAGCCTTTTGGGAGACACTTCATATATTCAAACCATGCAGAACCATTTATGGTTACTTTTGGGGGGTCTCTATTTAGTCCTGGCTGTTCTGGAATTCACTATGTAGACCAGTCTAACCTCAAACTCAGAGACTCTCTTGCTTTTACTGTCTGGCTGCTGAGATTAGAGGCATGTGCCACTACCCTGAACAGTGGTTACTTTTTGAGAGGAGCAGCATCTCGCTCTGTAGCCTAAGCTAATCCCGAGTTTTCAATCCTCCTTCCTCAGCCTCCTGGATACTGGGATTATAAGCATGCATCACAGTACCTGTTCCACTGATGGAGACATTCCATGGTTAAAGTGGGTTTGTGCAAAAGTCACCCGGGGCAGGTATGCAGGCTCGGCAGCAGTAGAAGAAACTTCCCAGGAGGAAGTGGGCCCCGTGGGCTGTATTGTGTGGGTGGCAGGGAAGAGAGTGAGGTGGCGGAATGAGGAGGAGGTGAGGAAGGCTGACAGAGCAGAGCTTCTGTCTGATGAGGTGTGGGGGCTGGAGGCCAGGAATGAGTCAAGGGCATAGCTTCAGACTGGGAGATGACGACAGGGAGGTGAGAATGATGCTGGTTTGAGCAGAAAAAGGGAAGCTGGTCCTGAGGCTGAGTGAATCCAGAGAGGATGATGTTCTACCTTCCAGGAGCATATCTGTTATTGGGACAGACTTCACAGAGCTGGCAGACTGCAAGGCAAAGGGTTCAGGGAATTCAGACAGACAAGTGAATGAGCCAGAAGAAGCAGGGACTCAGTAGTCAGCTGTAGGTGTAGATTAAGGGAGTGTATGTCCAGAGGATAGAAGCTTGGAGAAGGTGACATAAGGAGGGGCAGTGGGGTGCTTTAGGTGAAAGCAAAGAACAGGCCTGGGCATGCACCTGCCACTTGCTGTCCCTGTGCCCTGGGATAAGTTTCTAAATCTCTCCGAAGGGTCCCATTTTCTCATCTGAAAATGCAGAGGATCCCGAGGCTGTCCTGAGGACTGCTTAACCACAAGCTATCATTGCTGAGTGCCAATGGCCCATTGTGGGAACACAGGGATGCTCTGGAGGAAGGAGCCCCAGGAAGCCCAGGGGAAGAATCCTGTCCAACATCCCAGAGGGGTGGAGTGTCGGGAAAGGAGTGGGTGCTCAGTGGGAGCTGGAACAAGAAACTTGACACACACTCACCTCATCTCATTCACCTACAGCACTGTGTTGGAGTGTCCAGCATCATGCCTTGTGCAGACAGAAAGGTGAGGGTCACAAAAATATCCTTGGCTATACCAAGGTGGACAGATGGAAGAGAGACAGGACCCAGGAATGGCGGATGCTGATCCCAGGATGTCTGCTGGGTGGCCACGCATCCTGGGAGGAGTAGCCTTGGAGGAATCAGGCCCACATAGAGCAGCTTCCCTCCAACTATACTTCAAGGAGCAATCACCTCACAGCTGGGTGGAGAGGAAGTATTAGTGGGAAGGGTAGACCACACGAAGGAGAAGGTGGTGCTGTCAGTGAAAGAAGAAGTAAAAAGGCATCCAGAAGGGCGTGGGTCACGCAGAGTTCTTTATGAGGCAGAGGGGCAGGTGGAGAGAGCTCCTGGTGTCCTACCATGGTCGGCATGTGTAGATCCTCATAGGTAGTAACTGTTGCTATTATTATCAGAAATTATTGTGCCATTGTTGGTTTCCCCTCACCTACTCCTGGAAGGTTCTTCTGGCAGAAGTTGAGCTGTGGGTGAGAAGGAGGCCCCTCTGGGATGAAGGAAGGTTGTGTGGTCCCAGTTACCATAGAAGCAATTCATCTTGTCAGGCATGGCCACAATCCTCAGGAAGTGGTGAACCAGATAAAGGGTCATGTCTCCACCCTAACTACCCTGAATATGCCTGACCTCCTGATGTAAGAGGCATTTAGCTCAATTCTCTGCCTCATCCAAGACAGAGAGACTCATAAGGACTGGGACACACAGCGAGGCAGTAAGTTAAACCCCATAGGGTGGCTCACACCTAGGATCCCAAGACTTGGGAAGCTAAGGCAGGAGAAATACGATTTCAAGGCTATCAGGACTACATTAGTGAAACTCGTCTATTTTAATAATAACATTAATAAAATTTGTTAAATTGGACATGGTGCTACATCCCTCTAATGCTAGTATTCAGGAAGCTAAGGCTAGATAGAGGATTATGAATTCAAGACAGCCTGCACAACACAGGAAAATAGATATTAAAGCAAAATAAACAAATTATTCTCAATTCTGCAGTTCAGAAACTAGTAAGTGGCCGAGCATATGTAGATGCATCCATGTGTGTGTTCATCTCTCAGTCCACCCGCACACCCATTCATCTGCAAAGCCACCAATCCAGTCATTGTCCCATCTGCCATTCATTCACCCATCCATCCAACCACACACCTCTTCCATTCATTAGCAGATGCATTTTACTGAGTACCTGCTAGATTCTCTAGGTGCTAAGGGATCCTTGCTTCTTGTGTGTGTGTGTGTGTGTGTGTGTGTGTGTGTGTGTGTGTGTGTGTGTGTGTGTGTGTGTATTCCACCGCCTTTTGCGTGTAAGACAGCATAAAATACAATGTGAAGATGGGCATGATAGGAGATTGATGACCTTTGAGCACACAGTAGGTTGTAGGGTCAAAGGCACAAGAAGGAGTCCCAGGAGTGATCTGAAGAAGACCAGAGTGGAAGGAAGGTGGTGGTTGGGGGAACACGAATGCTTTGGACACGAGGAACAGTCTTGGGTGTCAGACAACTAAGCTGAGCAACTGGAGGTGGTGGGCTGTAGGAAGGGCTGAGGCCAGGAAAGGAAAGAAAGAGGTGACTGCATGAGGGCCGTGGGGATGTGGGGAGTAGTAGCCTTCCTCAGATGATGTTGGGAAAAGATTCTTGGGTGTTAGAATTGAGGATTTACTGGACAAGGCCTGGGGTGACACTTCTGCCCCAAACTATTGAAGACAATGAAGAGCTTCTGGCCCAGCTACCTGCTCTGCAACCTAGGACTTCCTAATTTTGACTCAAACCTTAGGAATAGGCTTTCTCCAAGCCTAGTAAGCATCTGAGACAGGAACAGGGACATTTCCTACCTTTCAGGATAAAAGACCGAGAATTCCACCAGCCCAGCTCCTTCCGGATCAAATAGGGAGGAGGGTTCCCAATGCATTTAGCAGCTAGAGTCTAGCTGGTTTTGCTCCAAGGACTCTCTTGAGGCGGGAGCTCAGAGGTGGAGGCAGGAGAGGGAGTCAAAGCACAGGTCATGAGTCTGGCTGCCTTTAGGTGGAGGGGTCTCAATATGACATGCCCAAAGATGCTAGGGCATCCCGTTAGGAAGGTCCCCAGGGAATTCACTTCATTGCAGGGATAATGGGGCAGGTATGGTGTGGCTAATCCCTGGTGAGGAAAGCCCCCTCACAATTGTCCCTTCACATGGCTTCCCCAGCAGTGTTGAAATGAGCCTGGCCCTGTATTTACCTCTTCTTCCTTGCAGAGTGCCACGCTGTGCATTTCTGACCTAGTGGCTGGGCTGCTCCCCCAACCCAGGTCCATCCTAGTCTCCCCAGCTTACCTCTGCATTTGCTCCCCCTCTGTATCTCTGCCTATTCTATGCCCTGGGTATAAATGTCCCTTCCAGTCGCTAGGAATTCTACCTGCAAAGACCTGAGAATTGCCCCTCCTCCAAGTACCTATCTCACCTGCAGCCCCCTCCCACTTCCTGGGGAACCTCCCCAAGAGTGGGGAATGGGCTGCAGGGCCCTGAGGGCACACCCAAGTGACTGCTCCGCCCACCTCTTGTCAGGAGGTGACAGTGCAGAGCCTTTGGTTCCTGCTACCATGGCTGCTTCCCTAGAAGGATAGGGAATTTGGGTCTTTCTGGAGAAACGGTCTGAGTGTACAGTAGAACAGAGGTCTTGAAACCCACAGGGGCGGGGAGTTTCCGAAGTGGAGCTCAGGCTGTGTCCCTGGTAACAGAATTGTTGATTGCAGCAGAATCATCCCTTCTTGTGCCCTAGCACAGAGCAGCATGTGCTGGCCTCTGCAACAAGAGGCTGGGTAGGAGCCACTGGGAAGGGTGCAGAGGGCCTGGAAGGGGTGTTTAGTGTGGCTTCGAGAAACCCAAAAGGGGGAGATCAGCAGACAGCTCTCTCCCACCTTCTCCTCAAGCAGGGCTCCTGTCTCCAGGTCACAGCCTCCTGCCCCCTGGTTCTCAGACCAGCCCAGCCTTAACTGAGACACCGCTAGGTATGGACACTCCTCTCTGTGGCCATAAGGGTGTGCACCCCTCCCCCGCCGCTCTCTCTGAAACATGGGAAACCTGGCCTGGGGAGCAAGGGCCCAACCAGACAAGCTAAAGGCAAAACCACCACTCAGCTATTGCAAGCAGAGAACTGCCAGGATGAGTCCTGCCAAAGGAAGACCACATCTTTGCCAATTCTACCATCTTAAGTAGGCTCCTGGAAATGGTCTATTCTTCCCTCTACAGAGAATAAAATTGAGGCCCAGAGAGCATTTATGAGATGCCCCAGGTCACACAATGAAGCAGTGGAGGAGGACCCTGTCCCCAGGGAAGTTTGGCCAAAGTAGGGGAAAGCCCAGGGTTCAGACCTGAAGCAACACAGCTTCCTGCAATGAGGAAAGAACACCTAGACTTTCTCCTCTTGACCTCAGATGCGTTACTGCACACTGTTCCGAGGAGTCTGCTGTTCCTACCATCACTTCTAATGAAAATGTAATGGCAGTTCAGTGATTAATATGAGGCCATGCCTGACAGCATGAGAGGAGATGAGGGAGCATGGGGTGTTATTGCAAACACCCTCTGGTCACTTGCAGGCCCAAAACTCATGAAGGAATCAAAGCCGAGGCACCTGCAGGCCTCCGCCACCCTGCCCCACCAGAATAGGATGGGAGGCTTTGGCCTAGGAAGGCCTTAGTCTGGGAGACTGACCAGATTCATCGATACTGTGGTGTTGAGGCAGAAGAGAAAGAAAATGAAAGCAACACGGCAAAGGAAAAGGACTCCTCACCCTGGTTTGTTTCTTACTGGTTGAGAGCCATGAGTTCCAGCATAAATTGTGGGTGGAGCTGGGTTGTGGCTCAGTTAGCAGAGTGCCTGCTACAGTGTCCTACATGCAAAATACCTGTACACATAAAAATAAGTAAAATTTGGGGCTGGAGAGATGGCTCAGAGGCTAAGAGCACTGACTGCTCTTCCAGAGGTCCTGAGTTCAGTTCCCAGCAACCACATGGCAGCTCACAACTGTCTGTAACTCAAGTCCCTGACACCCTTATACAGGCATACACATGCAGACAAAACAGCAACACACATAAAAATTACAATGAATAATATTTTAAAAATAAGTAAAATTTAAATATTAAAAAGCAAACACCCAAACCAGCCATGGTGGCTCACATCTTATCTGTGGTATTGTGGGATATCCTAGGTTACACAGCATTGTGGGATACCCATCAAAGCAGTGCATTTGTGATAGGTTCTTGCTAACACCCATAGACTCTGGTAGTACAGGCTGACCTCAGAATTGAAACCAACCTCTCAAGTAGCCAGGGTGCCAGGCCTAAGCCACTAGGCCTGATTATTTTTCTCAATAAACCCTGACTTTGCTTCATAATGACTTGTCCTGAAACTCTTTCCTGAGCACTAATGTGACAGCCTCGGGCTATGCTGAAAGTTCCACAGAACTTTCTAAAAAGCGTGTTTGGGGCCTGAGAATACTGGTCACCATCCCAGGACAGGCTATGGTGTGAGGCTCCTGTAGGGGTGAGCATCACCATCTCCCAGCCTCTTCATTCCACTCATAGCAGAGGCAAGGTGCCCCACTGAGGGAACTGGGCTCTCTAATCCACTGAAGCACACATGTGGATCCACAGTGAATAAAGTCCCACTCCTGGGGTCAGGGTCAGGCAAGGAGGAGAGGACACAGTCTCTCAGCCCCACCTGAGCTCTGGCTTCCTCGGGACAGGATGGAGTTAGGTCTTATCTACAGATCAGCACTGTAACTGCTCACCCTCTGTGGACCTTCTGGACCTCACAGCCCTGATTGGCATAGTCCCTAAGAGCTCTGTTTGGCGCTCCATCCTGCCTCCAGGGCACCAGGCAAAAAGGAAGGTCACCAGTACTAGGGCAATGAGTTGAAGCTGAGGCCCTGGATTCTAATAGAGGAACCAAGAAATGTTCCCTTTGAAAAGAGAAGTATGTCGTTGTTGTGGCCCCAGACACAGACTCCCACCTCTGTCCTGAGTGGAGTGCCCATTCTCTGGAAAGCCACAAACATTCCCAAGCTGGACTTCTACTGAATTATCTCAAATTCTTTGAATTTCTCTAGTCTGGAAGGTTTGAAGGAGGGGACAAGAAGGCGGGAAATGGACCTCCAAGAGTTTAAATAGGTCACCTCAATGCTGGGCACCAAGACAAGCAGAGGGACCCATGAAGATCTTCACCTGCGTTTCTGGCACCATGCTGACACTTCGGACTCTGTTCCTGGCTGCCCTGCTTCTGGGGACTGCTCTGCAGTATGCCAGCACTGGTGAGAGCTGGGCACAGATAGGAGAGGGCAGGGAAGGGACCCCTCTGCCACACAGACCACAGCAGAAACACAATCTGTGCAATTTATATCCCGTCTGTTCTTAACAAGTCACAAGGGCTGGCAGCATGAGCACTGGGGGGTGAATAATGGTACTGATAGTGGTGGGGATGACGTTGGTGGTGTTAGGTGGATACCCTCCTGTGAAAAGCCACGGGCAGCACATCTTATCCTGAGATGTTGGGACATAGTGGCCTTGATGGTGTGGACTTATGATGCAGAATGAACAATTCTAAGAATTGCTATCATTAGTGTCACTAATGGGCTTCACATATCATCAGGGAACAACATAAAGACAGAAGAGAATTGGTTCCAAGAATGTTTGAAAAGAGATTTTTATATTTAGTTTAGAAAGGGAAGTTGAAATAAGGTTCCTAGACACAGACAGCTGTGCACGTAATCACACACAGATGAATGTGCAAACATGCAAACACAAAGAGCCAAAGCATGCGCAGACACCCGCCCCTGGTAACACACACAAACACACCAGGAAAAAAACAGAATATAGACAAAGAGAATATAGACATGCAGTTATCATCCATAGGTTCACACAGGCACACATGGGGACACTCCATGGGTCCTCGGGCACATGAGCAGACCTTTAGGACACCTGCTTCCTATTGCTCTTCTAGCTCGAGCCACCAATGTAGGCCGAGAGTGCTGCCTGGAGTACTTCAAGGGGGCCATTCCCATCAGGAAGCTGGTGACGTGGTACAGGACCTCAGTTGACTGTCACAGGGATGCCATCGTGTGAGTTCCCCTCTGTCCCATTCTTATACCTCTGACCCAGAGTGTTAAATGGGTGGGTCTTGGAGTGTCCAGGAAGGCCACTGAGAAAGAGGGAAAGAGATCAGAGCCTTCTCCCCTAGGCCAGCAGCTCTGGGCACTCGGGGGGAGCTCTTACACACCACACAGTTGAGAGGGGTTCAATCTCTTCATTTATTTATGGTAAAATTGAGGCCCCAAGATGGATAGATATTCCAGGTAACAGAGCCAGTAGGCAGCAATGCAGTCACCTTCTACTCTGTGTCTGAGCTGAAAAGAGGATGGCACACAGTCCAAGCCTCTTTGTGTCACTTCTGCTTGTCAGGCTCAGCCCCTGGGGGGCCAGGCATGAAGTCCTGCAGCCCTGGCCCTAGGGAGGCTGGAATGGGGTCAGGACCCCAGTAGTAAAGAATTGCTAATGGCATATGTGACTTCATCTAGTTCTTTCCCAGGGACCTCCAAGTTCAGGTCAATGCAGGTATGGCTGGTTGCAGAGCTCTGGAAGGCTTTGCTGTTTTCATACTCACTGGCTTCTCCCGTGTAGGTTTGTGACTATCCAGGGCAGGTCCATCTGTTCAGATCCCAAAGACAAGCATGTGAAGAAGGCCATCAAACACCTCCAAAGGCTAAGGCATTAGCCTGTGATCGTCCCCCAGGAGCATTTGGAGACTCCAGCGTTGGTGTCCATGACCTCAACCCAAAGCTGCCTGCATCCAGCAGAGGCCTTTAGAGCCCAAGAGAAGCCACAGAGTGGGAGTCCCTGTCCCCTTTTATGGACTCAAGCTACAGGCAAAAAAACTCGGATTAAAGTCCTCCTCCTTTAGTCTGGGTCAGTGTGTTCTGTCCCCACATTGCAGAACCCCTTCCACTTTGGCTGGTCACACTAGAAAAGTCTTCATAGGACAGCTGGTCCTGCTCTGCCCAGGTCAGAAGGGTTAATTGAGGCTGAGGGAGAGACACTGTCCCATACAAGTGAGAGATGGAACTGTGGAGTTATGGGGCAGAAGAAGGGTAGACATTAGGATCCTCAGAAGTGCTCCTCCTCCCTCTGTATTCTGTGGAAAGTGTCCAAAGGAGTCCCAAGGAGAGCCTGTCTTCTCTGCACCCAAGGTCTCCCAATCACCCAAGATTAGGCCCTATTATTGCCCCAAATGAAACTGAAGCTATCCTTCCTGTACTGGACTCAGTTGCAAACACAATTGTACCCTTCTATGTGTGTTTGTCTTCCTGCAGTCCCTGTCCCTTCTTCATTTCTGAGTCCCCTCCCTGCAGCCTGTCTGGCTCTGGGAAATTGTCAACTTTTCCCTTCCCATGCCTTGGCTTCCTCTCTACCTGGAACTTAGTTCTACAGCTGAGCTGGCTTCATGGGTCCTCTGTGGATTTTCAGCAGCCCGATCACCTAAGCCCCACCCCCAGCCCACTTAATCTTCTTTGCCCCCAGGTCCAGCTGGCCCCTGTTCTCTCTTGAGTTCCCCTCTGTACATGTGGAGCATTGCTCTGATGCGAGCCTCACAGTCCCTGGGATTTCCTCTCAAGCTCTTAGGGACTGTCTTGCCACTGGCCTCTGCTGCTGGGGTTCTCCAAACTATGCCTGTGTGTGTTTGTAGACCTGGTTCAGTTATTCCATTGGGGTCTCTCTGAACTCTCTTGGACCACCCTGAGCCACTGAAGGATTGGCATAGGAGTCTATGAGACCCCTCTGTCCAAGCCTAGCTCAGAGCTGGAGAATTAGGGTTTTGGTATTTCAAGTCAACTTTGCCTATCCAGCGTGCCTTTCTTTCTGGGTCAGGTTGTAGCACAAGCAAGGGTCTTCTCTTCCCTGGACTGTGCCAAGCTGTAGGTAGCCTGTCTGTCTGGGCAGCAATAGTGAGTCACCTGGGGGAAGGTTTTTAGCCTGTTGCTGACACCCAGTGGCCAGTTTTGGCCTTGCAGAACAAATGCCAAGTGTCCTAGAAGGAGTGGGAATAAAACCAACAAACACAGGAACAATCAGGAGGCTGGTGGCCATGAAATGGCTTCTCTGTGAACTCAATGTTCCTTCCACCGCAGTGGGCTTCTCTTCCTTGAGGACCAGGAGCATCCCTCAGTCCTGAGGCAGCCTCAGCTTAGTCTTTGTGAAAGTATAGCCTCTGGATCCAGGGGCTCAAGAAAGGGTGACCAGAGGGGCCGGAGAAGGCAAAGAGGAGCCCTTATTGAAAGAGAAAGAGTGAGGACTTGGGCCTGAAGACCTGTGTCCTGTATTCCAGAGCCAGGGTGCCTTCTGAGTATGCCTGGTCCTGCTAGCTTGGCTTCTCTTTACTATTGAAGTCTTCCAGAGACTCCCCTTAGGTAAACTCAGATGGGCAGAGCAGACCACAGAGACCCGTGAGAGATGGCAGGTTTCCCATGGGCCCTGGAGGAGTCAAAGAGTTGTCTCAAGGCTATGGGCAGGGAATGTGTGGGGTCACAACTGACAACAAAAGGCAGGGTTCTGAACTCAGTAGTCAGAAGCAGGAGTGTGTGTGGGGGTGTGGTAATGTGCCACCGAATTCCTGGGGCATTTTGAGGAACTGTGGCTTGGAGACTCTCGAGACTAATGAGAGCTAGATGGGGATGGGAAGGGTGGGTGTTAAAACTTTTGCTTAAATTAGAAATAAAGAAGAAGAAGGAGCTCAAGATGAGACATATTAACCAGTGTATTATAGGCCCGGCAGAGCAGAGAGACTAAGAGAAAAGAGGAACATGGTTAATGGCTGACCGCCATGGCCAGTTGCCATAGAGAGGCAGAGAGAGCGTAAAGAGACAGAAAGAAGAGAAGAGCAACAGAGAGAAGAGGGGAGAGAGAGAGTAAAGAGAGAGCATAAATGGGCAGGGTCTGTCTTTTAAAAGCGTCCTCTGCACCTGCATGCAGACTTAGTTCCCATGGAACCCTGGACTGACCAGGGTACTGCCTGTTCCACCAGGTAACAGGGACAGGCCAGCATAATGCCTGAACCTTTCAGTGGGTGGACAGTGAGGAGGGATGCAGGGCGTATTTTGTTCCTTCTGTCTTGAAAACCCTCCATTTCTGAAATAACAGTTTCCTTTTGGTCCTTACTGCCAATACCACCCCCCCCATGGGACCTTCCAAGGTCTTCTTAGTTTTGTAGGACACTCCCATACTAGCATACACATGCCCAATCTTGGCCAAATGTCACCTGTTTATAGTCTCTGGTAACTTGGGTCATCTAACTCAGTAAATGAACGATTTATATAGTGGACATCCAATAATATATTTTGTTAACAGTGGCTTTATGGATTCCTAAAGGGAGACCTATGGGGAAAGAAATTTCTAGAGAATCACTTACTCTGGGATTTGAAGTACCACTAAAATGAGGAAATTGAAATTGGGCAGTTCTTTAATTTCCCAGTAGGGGGCGTGCCAGCACAGTAATAGAGAGCTGAGCTTGGGGAGGTAAGCACATATCCTGGTAGGAATTGGATATCTGTGATCCAACTTTTGTGAGTTTTTAAAAATCATTATAAACTAAGCATATTGGCTTAAGTTTGTAATCCCAGTACCTTGGAGGTAGAGGCAAGAGGATTGGGAATTCAAGGCCAGCTTCTGTGACATAGTAAGTCTTAGGGTAGCCTGGAGTGTATGAGAGCCTATCTCCAAAAACAAAAGAAAAAGGGCCAGGGGCAGTGGAGCATAGCAGACTGAGGCAGGAGGATTGCTTGCACTCAAGAGCAGCCCGGGAAATATATTGAGAACCCCTTTGTGTAGTTGGAACATTTCTGTCCTGCCTGGTCCTGTAGCCGTTCAGTTCCAAATAAACATATAGAGGCTTATATTAATTATAAAATGTTTGGCTGTTAGCTCAGGCTTATTACTAACTAACTCTTACAACTTCAACCAACCCATAATTCTTATCTATGTTTAGCCATGTGACTTGGTACCTTTTTTCAGTAAGGCATTCTCCTCTTGCTTCCTATGCATCTGGCTGGTGACTCCTCTTTCTTTTCCTCTTCCTAGAATTCTCCTAGTCTGGTAGCCCTGCCTATACATCCTGCCTGGCTACTTATTATTAGTATAATTATCAGCATCTTATTAAACCAATACTAGTGACAAATCTTTACAGTGAACAATCTTCCCACATCACCTTTGTCTTAGTTATTTTTCTCTGTTGCTGTGATAAAAACACGATGACTAATGCAACTTACAAGAGCTTACATCTTTTTGTTTTGTTTTTCCAGACAGGGTTTCTCTGACTAGTCCTGGCTCCTCTGAAACTCGCTCTGTAGACCAAGTTGCCCTCTAACTCAGAGATCTGCCTGCCTCTGCCTCTGCCTCTGCCTCCCAAGGGCAAGGATTAAAGGCATGTGCCACCACCACTAGGCTCTGAGATCTTTCCAAAGACCTCCATCAGGGTTAACTTTTCTATCAAAAAAGCTTTTCAGTACAAGTCAGTATGAAGCAGATTTGGTACTTATTAAGAAGTGGCTTGGTGGTTAAGAGCACTAGTTGTTCTTCCAAAGGACTCCAGTTTGATTCCCAGCACCCATAGAGCAGCCCACAGCTGTCTGTAACTCTAGTCCCAGGGGATTGGATGACTTCTGGCCTCCAAAGGTACCAGGCACGCACATGGTACACAGACATACATGTAGACAAAACATCCATACAGATAAAACACATTTTCAAAATGTATTTTAACATAGATTTAAGCATGGGAATTGGGGGGGAAGGAGCGGGAGGGAGGGCACTTAGGGAATGGGCAGGACACATTCGAGATGTGGTGTGATGTCTCCAGAGTTAGCAAGAGCCATGCAGGTTCAGCGTTAGACTTCTGAAGTCAAACCCTCAAGGGGTTTCTAGGGTTCTCCCTCTCCTCCTTTTCCATCCCTTCCTCCTTTTAGACTGGGTGTTACTCTGTAGCCCTGCTGTCCTAGAACTCAGAGATCTACTTGCCTATGTCTTTGGGGTACTGGGATTAAAGGCATGCGCCACCACGTTCAGCTAGGAAATTTTCAAAATGAGCTCATAGGGTGGTTTCTAGGGTGCACTGGAGCATAGTCCAGGCTGAGGAGACAAAGCCAAAGCCATAGATTCCCAAGGATTAAAGAAATCCTTACTATCCCAGGGCACAAGGGAGTTAAGACATGTTTTGACTACAAAAAAGAAAAATCACAATCATGTTTGTGAGATTCTCAAAGAAGATATTCCTTTCTCAGTTGTAAACCTGTAAGGACCTTCGAATTAAAAGTCACATACACTCAGGCCTTCAGCATGACTCACTGCTGTTTCAAAGGAAAAATGTCTCTGTGCAGGCAAATTTTGTGGCAAGTTTTGTTAGCCCTGTTGAAATTCTGGACTCTCAGTTGGGCAAAGTCTTCAACCAGACTCAAGTGAGGGGCTCCTTTTCTTTGATACATCCCCTCAGCATGCCCCACCCCTCTCTCCTGTCGCTGGTCTCTGCCATGACCCAGCTGTGGGCTCTCACTTACTTGCTTTCCTTCCCTCACACCTCTCCAGCAACAGTGAACTTGGACCTGGATGACCTGTTGAGGGTGGACCTAGTTAAGTCCCTGCCTTTCTGCCTCTCACACTGCCCTTACAACGGGACCTTGTGGTCCCCTTGTCATGATGTGGGCATTCCATGCCTGTTGATTGTTTTGTCAGCTTGACACAAGCTAGATTTATTTGAGAAAAGGAAGCTCAGTTGAGGAAATGCCCCCGTCAGATTAGCCTGCAGGCAGCTCTATAGGGTGTTGTGATGAGTGATTGATGTGGGAGAGCCCAGCCCATTGTGGGCACTACCCCCTTGGGCAGGTGTTCCTAGGCTGTATAAGGCTGAGCAAGCCATCAGTTGCAAGCCAGTGAGCAGTGTTTCTCTATGGCCTCTTTCATTTTCTGCCTCCAGGTTCCTTCCTGCCTTGGTTTCTCTCCATGGTGGACTATGGCTTGAGATATGTAAGCCAATAAACCCTTTACTTTCCAAGTTGATACAGTCACGGCATCTATCACAGCAATAGGAATTAGGACAGCAGCAATGCCTTTCTTCAAAGCCCACACAGCCACTGCAGGGATGAAATACTCAGGAAAGCAGAGGCATCGGGACTTTGTCTAGATGTGAGACATGCTGGCATGCTGAAGTTAGAAAGATTGCAAGCTCAAGGGCAGCCTAGACTACACCCTGAGATCCAATGGGCTCCGTTGGCATTTGTGTGCACACCTGTTCATCCATCCACAGGTGTATGGGAGGGAGGGACTTTCTGAGCGCTTTGGAGGCTGACTGACCCTCAGTGTGGTTTCTGAATGTCACAGGATCTACGGAAGTAAAGGACTCATGCTGGATGGTGGGCTTCAGGCCACCAGCTGTCAGGCCACTAGAAAGGAACACACAACATAAAGCCTGAAGTCCCTGAAGGCCAAGGGGCAGCTTCCCTGCCTGGAGTGAAGGAATCCCTGCCAAGAGAGCAGCACTGTCTCCTGCCTACATATGCCAGCCACTGTGGCAAGACAGCAAAGGAAGCAGAGAGGGTAAGGCTGTAAGCACAACCTAGACTTCTCTAGATTCAGTTTTATCTCACTCATTGTGTCCCATTGTGGGTTTGGTGGGGGTGGTTTTTTGAGGTAGTAGAGTCTCCTATGCAGTCCAGGCTCACTCTAAACTCAGTCCTGCATCAGCCTGCTGATACATGAACGCCCAGCCACGTTACTCCTTTAAGGGTTGAGTGCCCAAGCCCAGCTCCAGCAGGGTTCGAGTCCCAAAGAGGAGGTGTGGAGTCAGTGAGGGAAGGAGACTGACACAATCTGAGGGTGAATCAGGATGGCTGCCTGTTTATTGGAAATAGGCTACACCTCACTCTGTAATTGCATCATAGTTTAACCACAAGCAATACTGAAAGCAGACTTAATGATTCTGGGGTGAAAGTGGTCATCAATGTCATTGTAGCATTTTTCTTGAAGCAAAAAGCAATAAGTGCCTCTTGTCTCTGAGGTTCAGTAGTCTCGCCAGGTGCCCTCTTACACTTCCTCCTGCATGGTCTCAGCCCTTGTGGTCAGGAGGTGTCAGACCTTGAAGCAAACCCATAAGAACAGTTTTTATTCCTTGAGGGGCATGATGCAGTGTTTGTACTGTGTAGCACAAGCTTTGAGCTGTGTCCTAATTGCATTCCTTTGTGCCTCAGTCTTGTCACGTTGGCCTGTTCCCCTCAGAAGCTCCCAAGAGGGAAGGTCCTGACACCTTACTCTTTTTCCATTATACTATACCATCCTGGTTTCTTCAGTGTGTGCTCCTGTTAATGCCAGAGGGGGATCAAGCCAGTCTAACTTCTTAACAGAATCTGCTCCCCGTGGGGCAGATAAGATCTTGCAGTTCATCCAGTAAGCCACCAGTCCTGGGTAGTATTCAATACTTATTAGCTGGACTCTTGTGCTTAATGGCTCAAGCTCTGAATATGGGCCCATTGTTTCTCTTGATTGTGTTTTTCATTTCTGGGACCAGGCATACCCAGTTAATAAATCTTTAACTTCCTATTCTTGGTCTAATCACGGGAGCACAGTGGGGAGTCCTGTGTGTGGAGTAGGCAGAGTCACCACGCTATATGGTTCCATTGTGGCAGGGACTTTTTGTAAAGAATTATTTTTTTCTTAAAGAGACTGCCATTGTATATGTTCTCATCCTTCGCCAACACCCACAAAATTTCCCAAAGGAAGCCATATAAGGAACTCCCATAACACATAAAAATGAAAGTAAAATGATGGTGCAGAATTGTTAGCCACAATGTTGAAATGCTGGAATTTTGTCAACTGGCAGTGGTCACCATTTTTGTCTACACCAGTCGAGAATTGACAAGGCCTCGTAGGCAATGCACAGCACACTGTGTGCAGGGTTCCCAGGAACTATAGATGGTTTTGAATAAAACTATAATTTTCCATGTGAAACATCACCACCTTTAAAAAAAATAAAAACCTATAGATTGACCTTTTTTTTTCTATTTTCTTTTCTTTCTTTCTTTTTTTTTCTTTTTTTTTTTTTTTTGAGACAGAGTTTCTCTATGTATTCTTGGCTGTCCCAGAACTCACTATACAGACCGTATTTGCCTAGAGCTCAGAGATTCACAGGCCTCTCTGCCTCCTGAGTGCTGAGATTAAAGTCATATACCACCATGACTGCTCTCTCTCTCTCTCTCTCTCTCTCTCTCTCTCTCTCTCTCTCTCCTCATAGATGACAGTTTTCTTTGAAGATTTTTTTTTTGTATGTGTGTGTGTCAGTTTGTTTGGGCCCAAGAGGCCAGAAGGTGTCAGGTCCCCTGAGCTGGATTTACAGGCAGTTGTGAGCCATCTGACGTGGGTGCTGGGAACTGAACTCAGTCCTCTGGGAAAGCAGTAAGTTCTTAGCTTCTGAGCTATCTCTCCAGACCTATAGATCAACTCTTAATATCTGGATAATTCTTGAATTGCATCTCTAAGTAACTATTTTGATATTTTATGGGTTTTTTCTTTCCATTTCATTTTGGGCTTTTATTGCCTATTTCTGCATAGCTCTTATTGATTTCCTAAGCCCCTTTAGTTTTAAAATTTTAGGTTGGAGAGATGGCTCAGTGGTTAAGAGCACTAGCAGCTCTTCCACAGACCTAGTTTCAATTCCCAGCACTCACAAGGCCACTAATGATCATCCATAACTCCAGTTCCAGGGGATCCAACACCTCCTCTCACATGCACTCACACACAAACAAGTGAAAAAATGCAAGGTTTTTGTCAGTATTCATCTGCTCTGTGGTGACATTCTTCATATGATTGCTATTACGTGCTACCTTTATTTCTTAAACTTTCATCTTTCAGATAGAATCTTGCTATGTAGTCCAGACAGGCCTTGACCCCTCTGCCTCCTGCTTTTGCTTCCTGAATGCTAGGGTTTACAGGCTATGTGGACTCTATGTATCTGCTGTGTTATTCCATATATGGAATAGTCCCTGAAGGTCTGTGACAGGAGGTTCAGGACTTTGTCCAGGCCTAGTGGATCTTTTCTTAAGGCCCAGCATTTACATTTCCTTAGTTTTATAAGTGAAGTATCCCCAAAACACTTGCATGTGTAAGGTACATAAATCATAATAAAATTCCTCATCCCTCCCACCCAGCTCCAGAGAGAGAAGCATCTGTGGGCTGGAGAAGTAGCTCAGTGATTAAGCATGCTGAGCATGTGTGAGAGAACTTTGGTTGAATCCCACCACTGCAAAAGTAAACAACCTTGCTGGTGGACGGGGTGCCTCGTGCCTAATACTCAGGAGGCTGAGACAGAAGCACTACCTTTTAGGTTAGCCTGGGCTATAAGGCGAGTTCTAGGCCATCCTAGGCTACTGTATGAGACCCAGTCTCTCTCCAAACCTTCAAAGAAAACCCTGTCTCAAAAACAAAACAAACAAACAAAAAAGAGACCCAGTCTCCCTCCAACCAAATTTTCCTGCTGCCTGGAAGCCTGCTTCCCATCTCATCTCCACTCCAGAATGTGCCCTGGTCCTGAGTGTGCTCATCAGTTTTCTAGAACTTCTTTGTCACATGTGTATATCCTTTAGATATTTTAAATTTTCCTCTCACTCCATTCCCTCTTTCTCTCTCCCCTGTTCTGTTGTTCTTCCACAGCTATAGCTTACCCCTACTGCTGTGGCCCATACCTTGCTCCTTCATTCTCTTAATGGTTACCTGAATCCATCCGAGGTTCTTGCTTTTCAAATACAGCTGCTTGGGATTTTGGATTTTGTTTGTTTGGGCTGGTTGGTTGGCTGGTTGTTTTTTCGAGACAGGGTTTCTCTGTGTATCCCTGGCTATCTTGGAACTCAGTTTGTAGACCAGGATGGCCTTGAACTCACAGAGATCCACCTGTCTCTGCCTCCCAAGTGCTGGGATTAAAGGCATGCGCCACCACTGGCACAGGGCTCCTTTTTTGACATAGTCTTATCATGTAGCCTAGCCTGATCTAGAACTTTTGCCTAGGCTAGCTTCAAACTTCCAATTTTTGTGCCTCAGCCTCCGGAGTGCTGGGATTGCAGGTATGCACTGCAATGCCCGACTGGGGTATTTTTTAGCTTGTTTTCTGCTGTGCGAAAAATTTTCTCTAGCACAGAATACACTTTAGAATCATGGGGGAAAGCTTGGCAAAGCATGGCTGCCCCAGGCCCACTCTAGAAGACTCTGATTTAACTGGTCTTTGTAAATAAAACTCAGGCACAGGAGGTTGCTTTTTATTTTGGGGAGCTGCTGGTGTTGAACTGTCTAAACGAATCCTGCTGCGTTCCATCTAGCCACACCCCCACCCTTAGCATCTGCAGTGCTCGAGTTCCTTTACCTTTGCAGCCTGCCTCACTTACTCCCCCTCACACTTCAGCTCCAAGCCCCCTTTAGCTCCCTAAGTCCCAGCTGTCTCCAAAGCCCAGGGAAGATGTGGCTTGTCTTTGCTGCCTATACCAAGTAAGTGATTTCAGAACAAGGGGAGACTTGATGCCACACTACCAGATTCCAAGGCAAAGACTGTAGAGAGTTAAGTCTGGTGTCAATGAGTACTACACTAACATGGTGCACAGCCATACATAAAATAAAATTAAAAAATTAAAGCCAAGTTTGGCATGATGGCACATTCTTATAATACCAATATTTGGGAGGCTGAGGATCACTGAGTTCTAGGCTAGTTTGGGCTACACAGTGAGATTCAGGCTAGGGCAGTCAAATCTTGTTTCACACAGGGGGAAAAGAGGAGGGGAGAAAGATGGAGGACAGCTTGGCCTACATGCAACCTAGTCTAAAAAAAAAAAAAAAGGCCAGTGAGATGGCTCAGTGGGTAAAGGTAATGACTGTCAAGTCTGATGACCTGAGTTTGATCCCGGGGACCCACATGGTGGAAGGAGAACCAGCCCCTGTGACCCCCACGTGTGCCCCATGACATGCATGCCCTCACACACATAAACACAAAGAAATCATTACAAAGGCTCCCAGGCCCACACCTGTATTCATGTAAACTTGGGCTGAATTGAGTAATAGCTGACACTGTTCCTGGGTTCCATACTGTAAGCTTACAGCTAAAACTTCCTCTGCTCAGAGAAATAGGACCATCCTTCCTCAATGTACAGCTATGCTTTGGGCAAGGGCTCTCTCCACCATCCCAGGACCCTGACTGAGCCGACTGCCTTGCCTCTGGAAAAATAGAGCGACTGCCACCAGGACCCCATTAATCATGTCAACTGCACTATCATCCTTTGTGCCAGCCATAGCTGGAAATCAGCAGGCAGGTCTGGGGGACTTGTGGCATTTACTAAACCCACAGGAAGCTCTGGCCCAGGAGCTGCTCCTCAACCCAGAGGCCAAAATGTTTGTCTCTCACCTTGGCAACTGCAGAAAGTGTTAATAGGTCTGTGGCTGGGCCAGTTGGTCAGAGTTAAACCTAAACACATCTGGGAACTGTTAGTTTTTGTTGCTGTGACAAAGCAGTCAGCTACACACCCATTTATTATCTTGGCTTCTCAGTTATTTGCTCTGGCTTGAGAAAACCTTTTTTGGTTTTGGTACGGGAAATCAAAAACAAGGCCTTGTGCATAGGCAGGTACTCTATCCACAGATTGCAGCTGTTACCTCAGGCACAGGCTGTGTTCTCATTTGAAACTGTAAGTCCTTTTCCAAGATGACAGAGCTAGCAGAACCCAGCTCCTTGTAGTTGTGGGGCTGTAGCCCCACTTTCTTGGTGGCTGTGCATTGGGGCATGCTGTATTGTGGCGATATATTATTTATGACTTATTAAAGCCTGCCGGAGGATACAGAAAGCAGTCAACATCAAGCTATAGAGGTCAGGCAGTGATGATACACTCCTTTAATCCCAGTAGCTGGAAGCTAGGAGGTGGTGGCACACACCTTTAATCCTAGGACTCAGGATCAAGAGGTATACGTATTTCTGCAAGTTCAAGGCCGCTCAGATCTACACATAATTGAAAGAGTGATCCAGTCCTAAAGAGAAACAGCTCACACAAAGATGATCTCAGCACCTGAAATCACATGCCTTTAATCCCAGCACTAGAGGGATACATATAAAAGATAGGAACAAGGTCTTCAGTAGTCAATACAGGGCACTCAGTATCAGGGATTCCCAAGCCACATTGAGTATAGGAAGACACTGAATTTTCAGTATTTTCCAGTCACGCTGAGGAGAGGTTACAGTCCGAGGTTTGGTGGAGTCAGGATCACCTTTCATTCTGAGGTAGAGGAAGAGCTAGTGACTGGCTGCTTTGCTTTTCTGATCTTCAACTTAAAGCTTGAACCCCAACATCAGTCTCTGGGTCTTTTATTTTTCATGCTACATTGTATACTTCTCAAAACTTCACTGCTAGAGGCTGAAGAGATGGTTTAGCAGTTAAGAGCACTGGCTGCTCTTTCAGAGGACCCCAGTTCAATTCCCAGCACCCACATGGCAGCTCACAGCTGTCCATAACTCCAGTTTCAGGGAATCTGAAACACTTATGCCAATAAAATTGACAGCAAGCAAAACCTTCACAACTAACTTCTGCATGGGCAGCAAGACAAATGCTTTGTTTTTTTCTAGCTCTTTTAAAGGATCAACAGAGTGGGCCAGGCTCACTCAGGATAATCTCCCTTGTAATTAACTGAGTCCATCTGCAAATCCTTTCCCTTTATTGGAGCTTCTCCACTCAGGCCCAGAAGAGAAACCCCAATGTCATTCAGGTCTTGCTGTAATTGGAGGTGAGGTGACACAAGGTGAGGGTCACTGGGAATTCTGCTTCTCAATGGCTTTTCACTACACCCACAGCCTAACTTCAGCAGCGGGGACAAGCGGGAAGCAAGCCAGGAGAATCAGGTTTCAAGGACAGGTAACAGTGGATACTTTTATTTGAAACAAAAGATCAGGCACGATGGATTGATTATAGGCGGGTGGACAGGCAACAGGGAGAATGAGAGTCCCCTGTACTGACACTGCTGCTGCTGGCCCAGCCTTCCTTGCCCCTCCCCCCATTCTCAACCTGGACTCTCCTACAGGAGA
Source organism: Cricetulus griseus (assembly GCF_003668045.3). Taxonomy (NCBI): domain Eukaryota; kingdom Metazoa; phylum Chordata; class Mammalia; order Rodentia; family Cricetidae; genus Cricetulus; species Cricetulus griseus. Next base: position 171,042,991 of record NC_048596.1, read on the forward strand.
TGGAGACAGGTCCTAATCTGTAAGAAGTCACTGTGACATCAGTGACACTGACTTCTTCAAAAACAAGTTTCATAGTCCAAGTTGAATGTGGATGACTGTGACAGACTGCCACACATATACACACATGACAAGGGATACATAGAAACATGAAAGTTTAATATCTATTGTTTAACAGAAATGACAACAGGACACAGATACAACACTACAGCAAAATGGGATGAGGTGGGAAGGGCAGAGGGACACAAGATGGATCACAGCAACTGGGGAGTGACTTCTTTGGTGCCCGAGGCCCTTTCACAGCTGACCACGGCTCCAAGAATTACACACTGAGGAAGACCAGTAGGTGGCAGCATCACTGAGCAGAGCCTGGAGCTTGTACAGCATTAATATTCCAGGTCTAGACTCAAGGGTGGAAAGGTCAGCACTGTCACATCAGAAGGGGACCCTTATGTACAACCCCTTCTCCTAACACTATAAGAGGAAGGCCCCTTCACACCTTGGTCTTTCAAGACACAGCAGCACCACACACCACTGCACCACAGCAGCTTCCCTCTGCTACAATCCAGAGGTGGGAGGAGGCAGTGGTGGGCTGAGGGAAGGAGTTGGCTGGAGGAGCAGGTGTGTGTGCTTGAGGTTCCTCCTAGGCATCCTGAAGATTGCTATTGCTCAGGAGCACCTGTTCTCCAGGCTTGAAGGCTGGCATCCCAAGGTAGGGGCAGTTGGCGCAGCGGAAAGCATCCCCCAGGTAGCACTGCGGAGAGAACAGGAGTCACATAGAGAGGCCAACAACCAAAGGAAAGGACATCTTAGAAAGACCACAGTTCTTTCTTGTTTTATGAAGTCAGCCAGTAAGAGTTCCAGCCAGGTGAGGCGATACATACTTGGAACTGCTGTGCTTGGGAGGCTGAGGCAAGTTTACAACCTGACTGAACTACACAGCAAGCCCCGTCAGAAGGAGACAAGAGGGCTGGTATCTCAGGCAGTGTCTACTATAGGATCACAGCAAGGTCAGCCAAATGGCTAAGTAAACCACATCCCACACAAGGAAGAGACAAAAAGGCTAACAAAATTTAAAACAAAACAAAACGAAACGATAGGCACCTCAGCACGGACACAAGAATGCTGACACCTCACCCACCCCCACCCCTCAGGATAACCTCTTCTCATCATGCTGGCCTACTATGAGAAAACCTAATGACAAATCCCTTAGGTTCAGCTAGCTTATGTCCCGATGTCACCAGGAGTGGGCACACATGGTGTGGTGCAGGTACATACATTTCCACAGGCAGACTTGGGCTGAGTACCCTGCTCCTTTGACTTCTCTCTTTCCAGTTCTTCTGCAAGGCCACAAGTGCTAGGGAGAAACCAACAGCTGATGAATCAGACTTCAAACCCAGAAACTTCAAATCTCTAACAGTGCTAATAGACATTTGAAGACTTTTCTCTTTTTACCAAGCATCAAGTCAATGCTACGGAACCATTAGGCTAGGGGTGAGGCTGCTGGGGAAGACAGCAGAGTCACCATAGTTTCCAAATTCAAGAACAGAAGGACCGAGATGCAGCTCAGTGGTAGAGCACTTGCCTAGCATGTGCAGGACCCTGGGCTTACTCCCCAACACCATGAACATACAAAAATAAAAATAATAAATAAATAAAAATCTGGAATGTTACTTGGAATCCTCTCATTTGTAAATGTTAGAAATTGGAACACCTAAAGCCTGACAAGGGCTGCACGTGGCAGTCAGGCCTGAAATCCCAGAGCCAGGGAGTTAAAGAACAACTCCAAGTTCAAGGTCAGCCTGAACTATATTGTGAGATTTTCTCAAAATAAATAATAAATAAATATAATAAAAACAACCAGGCTGGGTGGTGGTGGTGCATGCCTTTAATCCCAGCACTTGGGAGGCAGAGGCAGATGGATCTCTGTGAATTCGAGACCAGCCTGGTCTACAAGAGCTAGTTGCAGGACAGCCTCCAAAGCCATACAGAGAGACCCTGTCTCGGAAAACCAAAACCAAAACCAACAATAACAACAACAAAAAACCCAAAAAAACAAAAACAACAACAATAAAAAAAAAACCAAACAGTGGGTGAATAAGTAAGCCAAGCCTGCCTGACACTAGTACAAGCACCAATGCAAGGCTTCCATGTTAGGACAGACTGACACAGGTGAAATTTCACCTCTCAAACCCCCACCAGAACTATAGAAAGAGTAATGTACTGTTAGGGAATCTTAGCTTAACAGATAAACTAGCACTCCTGCCACAGTCTGAAACCTTAAGATGCCAAAGGGCTGGTAGCATACATTGGAAGACTTCTCCTGAGCAATCCAGCCAGTCTGAGTATACAGGGCTCTGGGATTTGGAGCCTCCCCATCCCCAACATCCACCTAAGTTCCCTTCAATAAAAGTGAACAGATCAATTCACCTAGATGCTCGGTTAACATAATCAGCTTGTTTTCACTTATTTTAAGAAGTTTTTTGAGTCAGTCTTGCTATACAGTCCAAGCTAGCTATGAATTTGCAATCCTGCCTCAACCACCTGCACGCTGGGATTTAAGTATGCACCACCACACCTGACTCTGTCCCTCCACTTTTAAATTAGGAAGACCATGACCACCAAGGATCCTAATAAATCCTCTAACCAAGGAATCAGAGGCCAACTAAAAGAAAATGGCAGCTTGGAAGAAACAGACTAAGGATAAAAAGGGCTGAAGAGACCAATCAGCAGTTAACAGTGCATATTGCTCTTGCAGAGTGCTTGGGTTTGGTTCCCTATAAAAAACAGTCGGTTGGTGGTAGTGCATGCCTTTAATCTCAGTACTTGGGAGCAGAGGCAAGTCAATCTCTGAGTTTGAGGCCAGTCTACAGAGCTAGTTCCAGGACAGCCAAGGCTACACAGTGAAACCCTGTTTTGAAAAACCAAAAAATAAAATTAATAAACAAACAAAGAAAAAAAAGTAACATAAAAGCAGGGTAGGGCATGGTGGCATATCTTTAATCCTAGGACTGGAGAGGCAGTAGCAAAAGGAGCTCAGTCAGTTCAGAGGCCAGTCTGGTCTACACAGTGAGCTCCAGGCCAGCCAGGGATATAGAGACTCTGCCTCAGAAAGTCTGGGGAGGGTATTAGTTTCTTTATATCCACTTGAAAAAGGGTACCCAACATATGGGGGGGGGACTAGCAAAGAGGAAACTATAAACTACAATCAAGATAGGAGGAATAAAGTAATAACAAAAGTTTTAGAAAATTGATAATCTCCCAGAAAGGGACAAAGGGGAAAAAAATGATACCAAGGAACAAGGGCCCCAAGGATTTCTTTCCAAAATGGGGAAAGATCAAGGCTTTAGGGAAGAGTTAAAGCCAGCTGGCTTCAGGCTTATTATCAGGGTCACCGGAGACAGAAGATAGCAGGACTGTCTGAGAGCTTAAACCATACAGAAAAATGACTTCTGACCTCGGAACTATGACTACTATGATACTTTCATTTCCTTTCTTTTTTCTTTGGTTGTTCTGAGGTGGGGGTCTCACTGTCCTGGAACACTTGCTGTCCTGGAACACTCTAAGTAAACCAGGTTAACTGCCTACTTCTGCCTCCTGAGTGCTGGAATACCCAACCACAATACTTCCATTTCTTACTTTAGACCATGGTATGTGGGTCTTTTTTTTTTTTTTTTTTTTTTTTGGTTTTTCAAGACAGGGTTTCTCCGTGTAGCTTTGGAGCCTATCTCTGGAGACCAGGCTGGCCTTGAACTCACAGAGATCCGCCTGCCTCTGCCTCTACCTCCCAAGTGCTGGGATTAAAGGCGTGCACCACCAATGCCTGGCCATTTTCTTTAAGGTTTACTTGTTTGGTTTACCGATCTATACACCTCACAGAAAAAACCATTCTCACCAGTGTGGGTGGGGGTGGGGGAGGAGATACAGAGATGAGTCTGGAGAAGAAGCTGCAGTCCAGACCTGCTCCCTCAGCACTCACCAGTTCTTACAGGCCTTCCTCTTTTTCCCTTCCCCACATGAAGGAGCCTTCAGGGAGGCTGGATCGGGCTTCTTCAAATCTTCTGGATCTAGCAGTTCATCTGAGTCAATGAGATCCTGGAGAGTGATCAAAACAATTAACACCACAGCCATGGTTTTTGATGAAGTAATCACAGGTTAAGAGCATGCATACACAAGGCAATGGCAAAGCTACACCCGCTGTGCAACTCTGCCATAGGCTGAAGAGAGCAATGGTCCATGGAAGACTCTGTGCGTGTGTGTGCTCATGTGTGTTCATGGTGAGGGTGGCAGCACGTGAAATGAAGAAAAGTGCTGTATTTATTTCAACATGTGAATAATCATGGGAATAAAGTCAAAGGAAGTAAAATATTTTCCATAAAATTCTAGAGGAATAAAAGTAAATAATTATAAATATAAAATAAGTATACATATATTTGAACTTTTTGGCAAATGTGAAAGCAGCTATACCTATAAATTCTGAGAGCAAGTGACTCTGCTTCTGACTCCTGAGTGCTACAACTAAAGGTGTTTGCCACAGCCCAGTTTAATTTTCTTATAGATATAGCAGATCAAAGGTGCAAACACTGAGTTTAAGACAGTGAGCATTCAATGACTTGCACTGAATTTCATTCAGTGAACATTCAAGTGCCTAGACAGAGGCCTTATCTCAGCTGACAAATTCTTTTCTGGTTTATGTCTACAAGAATCTACTATTTCATGTAAGGGGAAGACAAGAAAATCTGTAGAGGGGAAGAAAGATACTTTTTAAAAAATGCAAAATGCTACTAATATGGAATGTCCTAATAAAAGACACCAAAGTCAGGCACTGCTACATGCTGGGCCTTAAACTCACTCACACCTACAAACCTAAAAGGCCACTGTCAGGGAGCTGGAGACATGGCTCAGTGTTAAAAGTACTTTCTGCTCTTGCAGAGGATATGGGATTGGTTTCTAGTACCCACTCAGCTGCTGATAACTACCTGCAACTAGACTCCAGTTCCTAGGGATCCAACACCCTCTTCTGGGCTCCGAAGGCACCAGACATGCATATAGAGCACAAACAGACAGACACTCATACACATAAAATTAAACAAAACAAAACAAAACAAAAACTTTAAGGCCATTTCTCACTATAGCTGTTTACACTTAATTCTAGGTCTGAGAGGAACAGTCAAGTGACTACACAGCCAACTCACCATGCTGTCATCCTCCATGTCATTGGCTGAGAGGGTCCAGAGCTTGGCAGCAGCAGGATCCACAACAGGCTTCACTGAGTCCAACCATAAAAGAAAAAGAACTCTTTAAGCAGTCGGAAGCAAACCACAAGCAAGTCCCAGCAAGTGTGGAGACTAGAAGAGAATGACTGGACAGACTGAGAGGGTAGGCTCAACACTCAGCTCCACTATGAACAAAAGGCATAGCTCCACACAGTAAAATAGTCTGCATGCATCACATGTTTGCTTTGTGCTAGGCCTCCACCAGCGCTTCCATCATCTCACCTAGCCCTGCTAAGAACCCTGTGAGGTGCCTGCCATTCTAGTTTTATAGCTGTGGGTATATGAGGCTACAACCTCCATTCCTTGCCGCCTTTTCCTTGCTACCTGAGTTTACACCTCTGTAACATGGGTTATAGCACTCCCTCTGCCTACTGCAGGTATTTTAAGAATTAAATGAGAGAAGTAACAACAACTTCAAAAAAAACAACAAAGATTTAGCCTCACTTAAGCCTGTAATGTAAGAAAACAGACTCCAATGCTGTTGGTGGCCAGGTAAGTCAGTGACAGAACATTTTCCATCTGGGTCAGGACACCAGAAAGAAATCTATGAGCCTCAGGGCTGGGGATTTAGAGGGGCAAATCCTCAGTAAGGCCTTTTAGGTAAGCTCACAACCAGGATCATCACTGCCACAGCTGATGCTCAGAATGTCCACAAGGTCAACTGCTGATCTAAGCTGTCCCAACCCTCCAGGAACTGTGAAAACCAAGGTCCAAGTATTTTCTGAGGCCAGGGTTGAGAACATGGGCTTCTAATTACTGCCACTCAGAGGGCAGAGAAGTGAGGACCAGAAATTGAAGTCAAAGTACTTCAAGATTGAGGCTAGCCAGGTGGTAGTGGTGGCACACACCTTTAATCCCAGCACCTGAGAGGCAGAGGAAGGAGGATCTCTGTGAGTTCGAGGCCAGACTGGTCTATAGAATTAGTTCCAGGACAGCCAGGACTAAACAGAGAAACCCTGTCTTGAGAAATCAGAAGAAAAAGACTGAGGCTAGACAGCAAAAGAATGCAGTATAGATATGCCAGCAAACATCCGTTGAATCTATGCATTCCTCACAGCCAAGAAACAATTGGGACAAGAGAAAACTTTAATAGGAAGGATGAGAGATGAGTAACGTGTGCGTGCACACAAACATGCACACAATTTTTTGAGCAGAAGAAACACAGGTTTTGTTTTTAAGCATTTCAACAGGACGTATTCTGGAGGATGTCCATCAAAATCAATCCAACAAAGCTGTAATTACAGCTTTGACAGAAACATTAAAATAGCATCTGCAGCGGATTGTAGCAGCAAGGTACAATGATGCTTATGAAAGTGTCATGACAAAAACCACTTTTCTGTATCAATAAGTTGTGTATGAAAATGTTAATTTAAAAAGGTATGCTAAAATGGCCATAGCACATATAAAAAATTAAACACTAATTACATTTTTAAAATTCTGAAATATACAAAACATGCACAAATCAAACTAGCAAGCAATCATTAGAAATAAGTTTTGTGACTTTATAAGCATAGAGCCTGGCAGGGGTGGCACATGCCTTTAATCCTAGCACTCGGGAGGCAGAGGTGGGCAGATCTCTTTGAGTGACTTCAAGCCCAGCCTGGTCTACAAAGTAAGTTCCTGGGCAGCCAGGGCTACACAGAGAAACCCTATCTCAAAAAAAGGAGAGGAGAGAGAGTGGGAGAGAGAGAGGGAAAGAGGGAAGGCGGGAAGGGGAGAGGGAGAAGATAGACAGACAGACAGACAGACCCACCAACCCACCCCTACCCTCTGGAAACTGAACAAGGGAACCTGTGCACCATTACCACCATTGAAAGGTCTTCTGAGGATAAACCCATCCTCTCAGGGCCTGAAGAGACTTCATCAACTAAACAAGTGACTCAGGCATCCAAAACCTCAGTGCACTAGGAAATATCTACATATTGTTTCAGGTTTGGATACTAATATGTAAGCACTCTGCAATTTGCAAATGACAGAAATTAAGGGACTAGTTTAAGAATATTTAGATCATGGTTCAATTTCTTTTTAAAAAAAAAATACTTTATTTAACTTTATTTTATGTGCATTGGTGTAAGGATACTAGATTCCCTGGAACTGGAGTTACAGACAGTTGTGAGCTGCCATGTGGTTGCTGGGAATAGAACCCAGGTCCTCTGGAAGAGCAGCCAGTGCTCTTAACCAATGAGCTATCTCTCCAGCCCCCATGGTTCAATTTCTAACATGCTCCTCAGGCCCACCCACATAGAATGTCCCTAGGCTAGTCTTACCTGAAGACTTCTTGTTGCTGAAAATCTTAAGTTGGCTGGAAGAGCCCACTTCAAAGTTAGGCTTCTTGCCGGTGATACGAACTGAGAGCAGGCTGTCACTGTGGTAGCCCAGGTGTTCCTGGACAGATTGCACCTCCTCGGGGCTTAAGGACTCCCGCTGCAACTGCAATTGAAGATATCCAGCGCATCAGTCCACACTTCCCCATTCACTGTTTCACCAAGCCAGCCTGTGGCCAGCCTGGACAACATCCAACAGAGTCTCTGTCTCAAAAAAGAATTTAAGGTCTTGAATCACATTAAAAAAAAAAAAAAATCAGAAATATAACAATACAGTTATCATGGAATAACACCTCTCCAAAAACAAGAAAATGCTAATATTTTTAAATTTTGTTTCTGGAGAATATGGAACTATAAATGCCTCTGCTTAATTGAACATCTCTACTTATAAATACATAGCCCCCATCCTTAGTCTAGACTCCCACCAAAAGGACTAAGGGACAGTATTCCATCTAGGCCCAAGAGTTGTGTACACTGAGATGGACAAAGCAGAAACTTCCTGTCTCCTGCAGTACAGCCATCACAGGAAGACCAGTATCAGCTACTCAGTCTTCAGAAGGGATCTGCTCCCAAGGGTTTCTTCTTTACGGCATCTTGTATTTATCTCTTGAACAGCAAGTTTCAAATTGCTTCCTAATTCTGTAGAGCACCTCTAACCTCACTTACCCCCAGCTACACAGACATACTCTCTGGGTTTGAGTCACCCAAGGTTTACATACCTAACAAGGAAGGCTATCTCTACGAACCTACCTCTTTTACTTCCACAAGGCCAGAAAGAGTCAGGGCCGAACACAGTTTAGAGGCCGTCTTCATTTTGTCATCATTAACTGTGAAGGAAAACTCTCCAATTAGTGGCTTCATATGGTAAAGCTGGGGAAAACTATAAAGGCTCACTCCTATGTGAGTTAGCAGGCTCTCAAACAGTAAAAACTTACTTTGTTTAATGAGCATATATAGTTTAGTGACAACATCTTTTTTTTTTTTTTTTTTTGGTTTTTCAAGACAGGGTTTCTCTGTGGCTTTGGAGACTGTCCTGGAACTAGCTCTTGTAGACCAGGCTGGCCTTGAACTCACAGAGATCCGCCTGCCTCTGCCTCCTGAGTGCTGGGACTAAAGGCGTGCACCACCACTGCCCAGCTAGTGACAGCATCTTAACCATTCTTTCTTAGGCTAGTACAGGTCATAATTACATTATTATGTATTATTCTGCTTCTCGGAAACCCAGAGAATGTTGGGTAATTAATAAAGTTATAAACTGTGAAGTACATAGAAACCTGTTTGTCTCTGTAAAGCTCTATCATAGACAGCATTCAGTGACCTAAGGTTTAAATTTCCAGCAAGGGGCTGGAGGGCAGATCTCTGTGAGTTTGAGGCCAGCCTGATCTACACAACAAATTCCAGGATAGGCTCCAAAGCTACAGAAAAACCCTGTCTTGAAAAACTGGGGAAAAAAAAGAAAGAAAAAAAAAAAAAAAAAAGGCTGGAGAGATGGTTCAGTGGTTCCAAGCACATACTGCTCTTGCAGAGGATGGGAATTTGGTTTCCAGACTCACACTGCAAGGCTCACAACAACCTTAACTCTAGCTCCAGAGGGTCCAATACCTCTGGTCTCCTGTACTCATGTTCATATGCAGACAGAAGGACTAACAAGAGTTCAAGGCCAACCTGGACTACATAGTGAATTCCACTTAGCCACAGAGTAAGATCTTGGGGTAATAACTATCCCTGAAAAGGTACTACACAGGAATACTAATCTCCAAGTGGTACTTCTGGCTCAGGAGAGACAGCATGCACGTGCAAAGACTCAGCTATGTAAAATGTTCATCTTCTGAGCAAAGATATCCTTACTTACCTACAGCTGTCTCCACTGGTTCCTTCAGAAAAAGACATCCCCCTGGCCGAAGGATTCTGGCCATCTCAGCCAGAACCTCAGCATTGTGCAGAGAGGCGCTTCCTGGGACTACACCCGACAGAATAACATCGAAGCTGGATTCTTTATGGGCAGCTGAAAGGAATAATCAACAATTGTTTACCCAGGGATCATCTCCCAACCTTCCCACAGACCTCCCACAGAGGATACAGTATTACCCCAGGGGATGAGCCTACATAGCAAATATGAAGCTCCCGATACTAGCAAAAGGGTGTTAAGATTCTGCTCTGTTCCGTATCTCACTAACCTTAGTAAGACTGGAAACAAAGTAAAAAAGGACCCTTTTAGAAAAAGGAATAGCCACCAAAGAAAAGAACATGCAGAAATTAACAACAACATGACCAAGTGTGTGAAGAAAATGTGGTGGCCCCAAACAAAACTCAAGTATCAGGAACTACAGACAAACAGCACCTCCATGGAAAACTCTTCTCACCCTGAGAAGAGAATGGTAGGTAGGCACTTACACTGCAACAGTTGGCTGATGTTTTCCGTGAATATTTGGCCCTCACTGCCAGTTAACCCTTGAAGACTATCTACCAGTTTTTTTAGGGCCTCCTCAGGAGATGACTTGTCCCAGAACACTGCCACAAGCTGGCCAGGAGAGATCCCAAACTCTGCCATTTCTGCAGTGCTGCCGGACCTAAAAGCTACTGACAAAAGAAATGAAGACAACAGTGAAATTTAATCCATGGGTTATCATCAAGTATGATTAGAATCATTACCTACTTCCAACAACCTCCCACTAAGGATGCATTTCAGCTTGGGTAGATCCTAAGAGTCTGACTAATGAATCTACAGCCTTAAGGCTTCATAATCCCAACATTCCCTGACATGAAAGGTAGACCAGACAGATATGGCAAAGTCAATAAAAGGGATTAGAATCAAGAAAAAAGGCTAGAGAGCTTAGGCTGACTATAAAACAAACAGGGCATTCATCAGCAGAAGTGATTCAGAGAGAAAGGCAATAAATTGACAGCTATCCTAACCATAAAAATTCAGTTGCACTGAATCTGCAGTGACCAACACTGTTTTCAACATTTAGCATTAGCCAGCGTCTTTGAAGCACCTTATACATACATTACCTCAATATTGGGTTATTCCCAATGTACAGTTAAAGATCTGGGTCAGCCAGCACTATACAAACCAGTATTATGTGGGTAAAACAAAAGCTGGGACAAGAATCCAAACCTGTGTAACTATGAAAACTTCCCACCTCGGGTTAGTTTTCTCTTCCACTTGATATGCAGGACTGTATACAAGACACTTACTGTGAAGGAGGCCAAGGGATACCTCTGTTCAGCTCCTCCTTCCTTAAACATTAATGCTACCAAGTTTCTAGCTTCAAATATGTGAAACAAAGAAGCAGTGGTAGGAGGTTCATGCCACACACTTCTGACTGGATAGCCAACTCTGTGACAGTGATACCACCACACTCCCAGGCTGAATTGAAGTCACATGCATTACACTTTCCTTCTATAAAAACATTCACTTCTGGGGTCAGCAGATGCATCAGCCAGTAAGGGCACTTGTTGTCAAGCTTGGTGACCTGAGTTTAGTCTTCATGTACCCACATGTGGCAAGAGAACTCACTTGTATAGATGGCCTATGACCTCAATTTGTGCAGCTGTGGCACAGGTGGGCATACACACACACAAATAAATAAAATGTAACTTATTTCATTCTTCTGTCACTTTTTTGGGGGAGGAATCAGGGTCTCATATAGCCCAGGCTAGCCTTGAACTTCTGATCCTGCCTCCTCTAATTCACAAGTACTGGGATTACAGGTATGCAATATCATGCTTGGCTTGAAAAATGTTAACCTCAAATAACTTTCCTTTGTGTCTAAAAACTATGACCTTTAGCCAGAGTCACCCTTGATTACACAGTGCTTTGTCATTTTAGAAATAAGTTACTAATGGTTTTAATTTCTACAGCAAAACTGAAGTCCTTGGCTGGCTAGCTTCAAAATCTGACTTCCATTCCAAAGGGACTCTCTCCTTATTGCATTTTCTCTCAACCACATCTTTTTGCCTAATTTCTCCATGTGAACACCAGCTCTCTGCTATCCTGACTCAGCAAAAAGCCCAAGAGGCTCCCACGTGGTTATCGGGCAGGCAGGAGTCTATGGCTGTTGAGTTTGGGATTTTAAATCCCTAAAAAGCATACCCTCAAGAAAGAGAACTTCCAAGCTTTTAATTGTCACATGATTTTGAGAAAGAATCCTTGTAAATCTTGGGTAACTTGGGATCAATCTCACATTTAAGAGCCTGCCAGAGGAAGACAAGTGTGGACAGAAGTACTTACTGCTGGGTAGTAAGTTATTAAAAAGGAGTAGCCTGTAGATCTACTACTTTGTTTCATCAGGTTCAGGACTATGGCAACTCAGCTTTTCTGAGTCTCCTTGTCAACAAACAAGAGCAGTAAATAACCTATTTTTAAGACCAATAAACCCTGGAACAGTAAGTTATGTAAAGTGTTCAGCAGATGTTGGTACATAGAGTTCAATCCAATAATGTTCAGTTTGTCTTTGTTTCCAACAGTCCTGGCAAAACCTCTCTCCTTACAGATGCCTTGGAACCTCACAGGAGAGCCTCACCTTTGACATCCAGTACCAGTGGGATTGTGTCAGGAAATCAAGAGTGTAAACAAACCATTCTTCTTCCCAAACAAGATGGACCTCATGAGTAGATTAAACTGTAAACCTCCTCCTCCACCAACACATACAGTCAGGAGTTCCTGAATAGACAATGTTCTTCTAAGCTCTAAGAGCCAAAGTGTAACAATTTTCATCGGCCTTTTTGTTACTGTGGCAAATCTGTTTAAAAACAACAAGACCAAAACTGAAAAAATGCAGTGCCTAAGCCAGCATACTCAGAGCTGTGACTCAGGGCTGCTTCACAGCTTCAAAGAGGTAAAGTGGAAGTCAATGTCACATAACTGACCTTGTTTGTTAGACACTTCTCCAACGGACAATAACAGCTTTTCAAAAATGTCACCAGCAGCCATGGGTGGCATTTGCTTTTAAAACCACAATTTCCAAGACAAAGGCAGGCAGATCTGGTCTACACATCAAGTTCCAAGGAAGTAGGGGCAAAAGCAAACATCTGAGAACAACTTCTGGAGATGGGTTTATTTATGGTTAAACACCTAACAAGCAGATTCTTAGGCTTGTGGTCCCATTCGAGGTGGCTGAGGGTCTGGAGATGACTGGCTGCATTATTGCAGGTGTTGCTGATTAGGGATAAGGGGCACAGTTCTGTGATGTGTGCTTAGCTAGCATGTATAATAAGGTCCTGGATTCAGACTTCCAACACCACAAAACCAAACACCAATTTAATAGCCAAGAATGATGGAGCTTGCCTGTAAATCTAGCTCTCTTAGGAAACTGAAGAAAACTCATGAGTTCTGAGGACAGTTTGGGCCCCTCAAACTCTTGTCTCAAAACCATTATCAGGGTTCTGGGGCTGGGGGTAAAGCCCAGGCTTTTCAAGCACAAGGCCTGGAGTTTGAGCCCCAGAACCCCCCAGGAAAAAAGCAGGACGTGTGGGCCATCGAGGTGATTCAATGGGTACAGGTGCTTTCTACACAAGCCTGACAACCTGAGTTCAATCCTCAGAACCCCAAGTGGAAGTCGACAATCGACTCCTGAAAGTTGTCCTCGGACTTCCACTCTGCACATGCCATACCCCCACAAAATAATACAAAATAGAATGTATGGATTTTTTAAAAAGCTTATGTGGCCGGGTATGTAATCCTGCACTGGGGAGCTGGAGGAGGGCAGACTGGCCAGTCAGTTCAGCCTTAACTGGTGAGCTTCAGGCCACCAGGGACCCTGTCACAAGGGAGGTGGACACAGTCTGATGAAAAACAAAGTTGTCCTCTGGCATCCACACACATACATGCTCCCTCCATGATCTTAACAAGTACACTTTACTTCTTCCCTGGTGGAGGAGCAGCGAGGCGCTCCGCTCCACTCTGAAGATCGCAGCTGGGACTCAGGCTCGACAGACGCTAAGAAGCAAGCCTCTTCCTAACTTACAAATGGCTTGTTAATGCTAGATCCCTGGACCACACTCTGGCACAGGGTCAACTCTCAGGACATAAGCCTGGGTTCGTTATTTATAAGCAAGCATCCTAGGTAAGGCGGAAATAAGTGCCAGGCTCAAATGGACAACCTGTGACTCCAGGATCTCCCCAGCTTTCGTGCTTTCCGCCAGGTGCCCTGAAGGAGACCCAAGGTCACCACAGATGGCTAAGAGTAAACTAGCGATCCCGATGCCAGCTCCGGGTTTCACGAGGAAAGAGGCGGCAGACGAGCCCCGGCATCAGGAATGCCGCCGCATGCAGGGCCCTGGCCGCCGTGATCCCTCATACCGGCTTCCCCCGGCAAGCCAATGACGGCGCCGGGAGCCGAAACCAGAGGACGGAGGATGAGAGTGGGCGCGAGGAGGGCCGTTAGGCCCTCGGTCGGGTGCTCGAGACTCCCCTGAACGAGCTCACCTTCCTTCTAGCCTGAATACCCGCTCCGCAGACGCCGGTTTCTCGTCTCCGGTCTCTCGCGATAAGAGGCGGCGCAGCACCTAGTCCTACAAGGTACACGCCGCCCCAGTGACGGCGCGACGCTGCCCGGCGCGACGCCGCCGTCAGCGTGCGTGCCCACTTCCAAGATGGCGGCGACGGCAGCAGTGTCTGGCGTCCTCGGCCGGGTGGGCTGGAGGCTCCTGCAGCTGCGGTGCCTGCCCGGTGAGGTGACGGCCGAGGCCGGGCGCGGGGGAGAGCGGGGGAAGGAGGAACGGCGCGGGCCCGGGCTTGGCGTAGGGCGAGAAAGGCTGTGGTGGGGGATAGCAAGGTACAGATGAAGGGCATCGGCGTGGAGCTCGCTGAAGTCGCGAGCTGGAAAAAAAAAAAAAAATCACTTGGTGGGATTCGATTTCAAGACTAGAGCTGTGAGGGGCAAAAGCAGCGGGGCAGGCCTGTCACCCCGGCTCCCCAGAGGTAGTGGAGCTTCAGAGAGGGCACAGTGTGCCCAAGGTCACAGAGCTCGTCCGCTGCAGAAGCGTTCTCTACTCCGTTGCCATGGGCGCTGGGCCAGCCTTGCTGGAGGGACAGAGGGAACCGCCAGAGAGCCGGTGTTTCCCCAGAGTCAGTCATTACCACACCCATTCTCTTACCGTCATTGCTGCCATATGCTCAGTATTTTTATTTCCACATTAAGACAGACATTTACTTAAAGAAAAAAAAAAAGTTGTACAGTGCCATTAAGTGGAAAAGCAAAAAATTACAGTCCATAAATAGAATATTTCTGCATTGACACTTTGACATAAATATGCAACTAAAATTTCTGAGCTGCAGAGATTTCACAGCCATACATACTTTGGGGACCCCTTCACTGCAAGTTTTTGGGTATTTGTTCCATTTTCTGTGCATATACCAAAATGCTGATGTTTTTACACATGGTGTTCTGTGTTTCCTTTTTGTACATTTTATCTAAAGTTTCAGACAAGATATGTGTATTAAAAATAATACCAGGGCCCAACAAATCCACTGTTAGGTATTTAATCAAGAAATCGTGTCCATAAAAAGTTGAAGTGTATTTACAGCTACTTTATAATGGCTGGACCCTAAAGGGAAGCCGGTATGAGGGATCACGGCGGCCAGGGCCCTGCATGCGGCGGCATTCCTGATGCCGGGGCTCGTCTGCCGCCTCTTTCCTCGTGAAACCCGGAGCTGGCATCGGGATCGCTAGTTTACTCTTAGCCATCTGTGGTGACCTTGGGTCTCCTTCAGGGCACCTGGCGGAAAGCACGAAAGCTGGGGAGATCCTGGAGTCACAGGTTGTCCATTTGAGCCTGGCACTTATTTCCGCCTTACCTAGGATGCTTGCTTATAAATAACGAACCCAGGCTTATGTCCTGAGAGTTGACCCTGTGCCAGAGTGTGGTCCAGGGATCTAGCATTAACAAGCCATTTGTAAGTTAGGAAGAGGCTTGCTTCTTAGCGTCTGTCGAGCCTGAGTCCCAGCTGCGATCTTCAGAGTGGAGCGGAGCGCCTCGCTGCTCCTCCACCAGGGAAGAAGTAAAGTGTACTTGTTAAGATCATGGAGGGAGCATGTATGTGTGTGGATGCCAGAGGACAACTTTGTTTTTCATCAGACTGTGTCCACCTCCCTTGTGACAGGGTCCCTGGTGGCCTGAAGCTCACCAGTTAAGGCTGAACTGACTGGCCAGTCTGCCCTCCTCCAGCTCCCCAGTGCAGGATTACATACCCGGCCACATAAGCTTTTTAAAAAATCCATACATTCTATTTTGTATTATTTTGTGGGGGTATGGCATGTGCAGAGTGGAAGTCCGAGGACAACTTTCAGGAGTCGATTGTCGACTTCCACTTGGGGTTCTGAGGATTGAACTCAGGTTGTCAGGCTTGTGTAGAAAGCACCTGTACCCATTGAATCACCTCGATGGCCCACACGTCCTGCTTTTTTCCTGGGGGGTTCTGGGGCTCAAACTCCAGGCCTTGTGCTTGAAAAGCCTGGGCTTTACCCCCAGCCCCAGAACCCTGATAATGGTTTTGAGACAAGAGTTTGAGGGGCCCAAACTGTCCTCAGAACTCATGAGTTTTCTTCAGTTTCCTAAGAGAGCTAGATTTACAGGCAAGCTCCATCATTCTTGGCTATTAAATTGGTGTTTGGTTTTGTGGTGTTGGAAGTCTGAATCCAGGACCTTATTATACATGCTAGCTAAGCACACATCACAGAACTGTGCCCCTTATCCCTAATCAGCAACACCTGCAATAATGCAGCCAGTCATCTCCAGACCCTCAGCCACCTCGAATGGGACCACAAGCCTAAGAATCTGCTTGTTAGGTGTTTAACCATAAATAAACCCATCTCCAGAAGTTGTTCTCAGATGTTTGCTTTTGCCCCTACTTCCTTGGAACTTGATGTGTAGACCAGATCTGCCTGCCTTTGTCTTGGAAATTGTGGTTTTAAAAGCAAATGCCACCCATGGCTGCTGGTGACATTTTTGAAAAGCTGTTATTGTCCGTTGGAGAAGTGTCTAACAAACAAGGTCAGTTATGTGACATTGACTTCCACTTTACCTCTTTGAAGCTGTGAAGCAGCCCTGAGTCACAGCTCTGAGTATGCTGGCTTAGGCACTGCATTTTTTCAGTTTTGGTCTTGTTGTTTTTAAACAGATTTGCCACAGTAACAAAAAGGCCGATGAAAATTGTTACACTTTGGCTCTTAGAGCTTAGAAGAACATTGTCTATTCAGGAACTCCTGACTGTATGTGTTGGTGGAGGAGGAGGTTTACAGTTTAATCTACTCATGAGGTCCATCTTGTTTGGGAAGAAGAATGGTTTGTTTACACTCTTGATTTCCTGACACAATCCCACTGGTACTGGATGTCAAAGGTGAGGCTCTCCTGTGAGGTTCCAAGGCATCTGTAAGGAGAGAGGTTTTGCCAGGACTGTTGGAAACAAAGACAAACTGAACATTATTGGATTGAACTCTATGTACCAACATCTGCTGAACACTTTACATAACTTACTGTTCCAGGGTTTATTGGTCTTAAAAATAGGTTATTTACTGCTCTTGTTTGTTGACAAGGAGACTCAGAAAAGCTGAGTTGCCATAGTCCTGAACCTGATGAAACAAAGTAGTAGATCTACAGGCTACTCCTTTTTAATAACTTACTACCCAGCAGTAAGTACTTCTGTCCACACTTGTCTTCCTCTGGCAGGCTCTTAAATGTGAGATTGATCCCAAGTTACCCAAGATTTACAAGGATTCTTTCTCAAAATCATGTGACAATTAAAAGCTTGGAAGTTCTCTTTCTTGAGGGTATGCTTTTTAGGGATTTAAAATCCCAAACTCAACAGCCATAGACTCCTGCCTGCCCGATAACCACGTGGGAGCCTCTTGGGCTTTTTGCTGAGTCAGGATAGCAGAGAGCTGGTGTTCACATGGAGAAATTAGGCAAAAAGATGTGGTTGAGAGAAAATGCAATAAGGAGAGAGTCCCTTTGGAATGGAAGTCAGATTTTGAAGCTAGCCAGCCAAGGACTTCAGTTTTGCTGTAGAAATTAAAACCATTAGTAACTTATTTCTAAAATGACAAAGCACTGTGTAATCAAGGGTGACTCTGGCTAAAGGTCATAGTTTTTAGACACAAAGGAAAGTTATTTGAGGTTAACATTTTTCAAGCCAAGCATGATATTGCATACCTGTAATCCCAGTACTTGTGAATTAGAGGAGGCAGGATCAGAAGTTCAAGGCTAGCCTGGGCTATATGAGACCCTGATTCCTCCCCCAAAAAAGTGACAGAAGAATGAAATAAGTTACATTTTATTTATTTGTGTGTGTGTATGCCCACCTGTGCCACAGCTGCACAAATTGAGGTCATAGGCCATCTATACAAGTGAGTTCTCTTGCCACATGTGGGTACATGAAGACTAAACTCAGGTCACCAAGCTTGACAACAAGTGCCCTTACTGGCTGATGCATCTGCTGACCCCAGAAGTGAATGTTTTTATAGAAGGAAAGTGTAATGCATGTGACTTCAATTCAGCCTGGGAGTGTGGTGGTATCACTGTCACAGAGTTGGCTATCCAGTCAGAAGTGTGTGGCATGAACCTCCTACCACTGCTTCTTTGTTTCACATATTTGAAGCTAGAAACTTGGTAGCATTAATGTTTAAGGAAGGAGGAGCTGAACAGAGGTATCCCTTGGCCTCCTTCACAGTAAGTGTCTTGTATACAGTCCTGCATATCAAGTGGAAGAGAAAACTAACCCGAGGTGGGAAGTTTTCATAGTTACACAGGTTTGGATTCTTGTCCCAGCTTTTGTTTTACCCACATAATACTGGTTTGTATAGTGCTGGCTGACCCAGATCTTTAACTGTACATTGGGAATAACCCAATATTGAGGTAATGTATGTATAAGGTGCTTCAAAGACGCTGGCTAATGCTAAATGTTGAAAACAGTGTTGGTCACTGCAGATTCAGTGCAACTGAATTTTTATGGTTAGGATAGCTGTCAATTTATTGCCTTTCTCTCTGAATCACTTCTGCTGATGAATGCCCTGTTTGTTTTATAGTCAGCCTAAGCTCTCTAGCCTTTTTTCTTGATTCTAATCCCTTTTATTGACTTTGCCATATCTGTCTGGTCTACCTTTCATGTCAGGGAATGTTGGGATTATGAAGCCTTAAGGCTGTAGATTCATTAGTCAGACTCTTAGGATCTACCCAAGCTGAAATGCATCCTTAGTGGGAGGTTGTTGGAAGTAGGTAATGATTCTAATCATACTTGATGATAACCCATATATTAAATTTCACTGTTGTCTTCATTTCTTTTGTCAGTAGCTTTTAGGTCCGGCAGCACTGCAGAAATTAACCAGATTAATCTCTCTGTCTGGCCATGGTCTGAGTGTTCTGACAACCTCTCTCCTGCTCCCTCCCAGCTAAACTGGCAGATCTCTCTTCAAGGGTTATCTGGCATCTTTGTCTGTCTATTCTCTCTCTCTCATCTCTCTCTCTGTTCTGTGTGTGTATACCTCCATTCTCTTCTCTGTGTGTAGTCTTCCTTTGTGCTGTTTGTCTGTCTTCCTCTGTCTTGTGTTTTGTTTGTCTGGTCCACTCACTTTTCTTTCTCTCTTGTGTCTGTCTGTTTGTTAATTTCTGCTCTGTTCTTTTCTGTTGTGGCTATTCCTTTTTCTCTCTCTCTCCTTTTTTCTTTGTGTGTATCTCTTCTCTTTTCTGTCTCTCTCTCTCTTTCTTTCTCTTTCCCCTTTTGTATATACTTTCAATATTTGCTATGTAGGCTCATGTACTGGGTAATAGTCTGAGTTCAGTGGGAGGTCAGTGGGCCTGTTGGGCCCTGCCCTGGGTACACCACCTGATTATTGGGCCAGGGCCATCAGAAGAATCCATTTACAATTTACTTCTGTCTGGGAGGGTCGGTGGAAGGAGAGGTTGACAATGTGAAGGGTCTGGAGATGGAGGCCAGAATCCTTGAACCAGGGGGATGTTGCTTCTACAGGTGTTGCTGCAGAGCTCAGGACCAAGAAGGACCAAGAAAAGAGGGAACAGATGAGCAGCTGGAGAAGGGAAAGCTGCACTGCAAATGTGTAAAACATTTAGCCACAAGCACCAGGAGGATTTAGTTAAAGGAGGAATGAGCCAGGGATAGTGCTAGCAGAATGAGAGTGCTCTGTGAATGGGCACTGGCAGTCCTTCACCTTTGCCCAGTGATCCCATCCACACCATGGCCTGACACATTGAACAGAAGGATACCACAGACTTAGAGAGGGAAGGAAACTTATCTAAGATCATGGAGCTGGACAAGCTAGCATCTGAACTGAACTCAGGTCCCCACCCCCTCCTCCTCTTCCCAGAATTCTTTCTCTGGTAGCCCCGCCTCTCTCCTGCCTGGGTATTTTTTTTTCAGCATTTTTTTTCAACCAATAAGAGAAACAGGGTATATTCACAGCATACTGGAAGGACATTCCCCATCAGGCTGGCCTCAAACTCACAGAGATCCTCCTGCCTCTGCCCCTCTGCTGAGAAAAGGTGTGTGCCAACCTTAGCAGATCTTCTTTTCTGAATTCTGTCTACTAGATTGAACTTCTCACAATAGAAGATTAGGTTTCATGTTTTTCACAGTTTTGTTTGCTTATTTACCCAAGGTCTCACTGTCTGGCTGGGCTGGAACTCTCCATGTAGAAGGTGTCCTAAAACTCACAGAGACTTGCTGACCTCTGACTCCCTAGTGCTGAATTAAAGGTAGGTATGTCCATGCCTAACCCAGTCTTTCTAGTGGTCCAGTGGTGGTGCACACAATTTAATCCCAGCACTCAGGAGGCAGAGGCAGGCAGATCTCTGTGGTTCAAGGCCAGCCTGGTCTGGTGTTCAAGAATGAGTTCCAGGACAGTCAGGGATACACAGTGACCCTGTCTCAAAAAAAAAAAAAAAAAAAGATGTTGTCACTAAACTATATATGCTCATTAAACAAAGTAAGTTTTTACTGTTTGAGAGCCTGCTAACTCACATAGGAGTGAGCCTTTATAGTTTTCCCCAGCTTTACCATATGAAGCCACTAATTGGAGAGTTTTCCTTCACAGTTAATGATGACAAAATGAAGACGGCCTCTAAACTGTGTTCGGCCCTGACTCTTTCTGGCCTTGTGGAAGTAAAAGAGGTAGGTTCGTAGAGATAGCCTTCCTTGTTAGGTATGTAAACCTTGGGTGACTCAAACCCAGAGAGTATGTCTGTGTAGCTGGGGGTAAGTGAGGTTAGAGGTGCTCTACAGAATTAGGAAGCAATTTGAAACTTGCTGTTCAAGAGATAAATACAAGATGCCGTAAAGAAGAAACCCTTGGGAGCAGATCCCTTCTGAAGACTGAGTAGCTGATACTGGTCTTCCTGTGATGGCTGTACTGCAGGAGACAGGAAGTTTCTGCTTTGTCCATCTCAGTGTACACAACTCTTGGGCCTAGATGGAATACTGTCCCTTAGTCCTTTTGGTGGGAGTCTAGACTAAGGATGGGGGCTATGTATTTATAAGTAGAGATGTTCAATTAAGCAGAGGCATTTATAGTTCCATATTCTCCAGAAACAAAATTTAAAAATATTAGCATTTTCTTGTTTTTGGAGAGTAGACAGTCAGGTGATAACTGTATTGTTATATTTCTGATTTTTTTTTTTTTTTAATGTGATTCAAGACCTTAAATTCTTTTTTGAGAGCAGTTGCTGTTCGCATTTGACAGGCTGGCCACAGGCTGGCTTGGTGAAACAGTGAATGGGGAAGTGTGGACTGATGCGCTGGATATCTTCAATTGCAGTTGCAGCGGGAGTCCTTAAGCCCCGAGGAGGTGCAATCTGTCCAGGAACACCTGGGCTACCACAGTGACAGCCTGCTCTCAGTTCGTATCACCGGCAAGAAGCCTAACTTTGAAGTGGGCTCTTCCAGCCAACTTAAGATTTTCAGCAACAAGAAGTCTTCAGGTAAGACTAGCCTAGGGACATTCTATGTCCTGAAACCACTGGAGCAAACCAGAAATTGAACCATGGGGGCTGGAGAGACTACTCATTGCCGCTCAGACTGGTCTCTACAGAGCCCTGGCTGTCCTGAAACTCACTGTGTAAACCAGTATAGCGTCCAATTCACAGAGAACTTCTCCTCTGCCGCCAATGCACTAAAGGCATGTGCCACCATGCCCAGCTATTTTTTTTTAATATTAAACAGTCTCTCTGTGTTGTCCTCACTGTACCCAAGCTTCTATGCAGACTGGCTGGCCAGAAGTCACAGAGTTAGAGGTTAGAGGAGGAGGCTCTCATCTTCTGTCATGTGGGCCTCAGGGATTGAATTCAGGTGCTTTCCTTCACAACCTTGGTTCTTTCTCTCTCTAAGCCATCCTTGATAGGATCATACTCTCCTCTTTCTTTTTTTTTAAATGCTAGACAGAGTCTTACTATGTAGCCTGGGCCAGTCTGGAACTCACTATGTAGATGGGGCTGGCCTCAAACTGCAGTGGCCCTGCCTGACTCTGCCTCCCAAATACTCTTTTACAGTCACATGCCCACTCTGCCCACACCTTTCAACGTCCAAACAGGGTTTCTCTGTGTAGCCCTGGCTGACCTGGAACTTGCTCTGTAGTCCAGGCTAGCCTTGAATTAAGAGATCCACATGTCTCTGACTCCTGCTCAGTATTGAAGGCGTGCCCTAAACTGCTCAGAACCTATTCTTCTAATGTGAAATTAATTTAAGAACTGTTAGTCATTCTTTAAGTATTTGTTGAGCAGTGATATGTACCAGCCACTGTGCTGGGACAGTGTCAGTGTTTTTTGACAAGGTTCCTTTCCTTGTTGGACTTGTCTAACAATATTTTTCCTTGTATTTAGGGGTTTATTTATTTTTCACGTATGTATGTATGTATGTATGTACCCCATGTGTACCTGTGCCTGAGGAACCAGAAGGGGGTGTTGAATCTTTTGGAACAAATAGGAAGATGGCTCTGAGATGCCTGTTGTGTTAGGAACTGAGTCCAGGTTCTGTATAAGAGCAGCAGGTGTTCTAAACTGCTGAATGTCCTCTCAGTTGCCCTCATCTAGCACCCTCCTGTTGTGTTGCTGAGATTAAATTAGCACCTCATGCTGCTAGTTAAGCACTCTGCACAGAACAGTTGCCCACAGGTCTCTTTTTTACTTCTTTTTTGTTTGTTTGTTTGTTTGCTTATTCTATCTTTTTTGAGACAGGGTTTCTGTGTGTAGCTTTGGAGCCTGTCCTGGAACTTGCTTTATAGACCAGGCTGGCCTCGAACTCACAGAAACCCACCTGTCTCTGCCTCCCGAATGCTGGGATTAAAGGTGTGTGCCACCACTGCCCAGCTTATTTTATTTTTTAATGAATTTTAAAATTACTTTTGTTTCCATGTGTATGGGTTTTATGAGTCTGTGTCTTTGCACTCCATGTCTTTATGCCTGGTGCCTATAGAGGCTGGAAGAAGTTGTCGTTTCTCCTGGAATTGGAGTTACAGATAGATGGTTGAAAGCTGCCATGTAGGTGCTGGGAATTGAACCCCTCTGTCCTCTGAAAGAGCAGCCAGTGCTCTTAACCGCTAAATCCTATCTCCAGTTCCTATCCTTTGTTTTAAGATGGGGTTTTCTCTTGCTAAGTTACCCAGACTGCCTTACACTCACTCCAGCCCAGGCAAGTCTTATTGTGTGTTGAGAATGGGAACTTCACCTAAAGAATACTAAGCAAGTGTTTCATCTCTGAGTGTTTACCATCCATTACGTTTGGGAGCTCGCATAAAAAGAAATGGGTTTCATTATGACTTTCGTACCTATATAGTGTTACTCTTTGTGTTCCATGTGTCTCCCCGCTTTCTGTCCTCTTTCTCTCTTGTCGATCTCCTTTCTTCCTGCACCCCAAATACTTTCCCATCTGCTTTCATGACATAATTCAATTGCACTTCCTCGCTCCCTTCCGATTTTAGATCCCTTCCTCCCTTAAAGTCCCCTTTCTACATGTTACATACACACTTAATCTAAATTTTGCCCATGAGAAAAAACTGTCAAGTGTTTGTCCTTTTGAATCTGAATCAGTTTTCCTGTGAATACCTTCATTTCCTGTAGCAGGCTTTTTCTTTTGGGCCACCAACCAGCTCCCAAATCATGACACTGAGACTTCTTATTAGTTATGAATGCTCAGCCTTAGCTGAGGCTCGTTTCTTGCTAACTCTTATAACTTGACCTGCTTCTCTTCATCTATGTTTTGCCTCTGGGCTTTTTACCTTTCTTTCATCCTACTTTTGTACTTCTCGAGTCTGACTGGTGGCCTGGCTCCTAGCCCTGGGTGCATCCCTCTCTTTCTCCCTCGTTCTCTCCTCCTCCTCCTCTTCTCCCACCCTTCCTGAGCCTAGATTTCTCCTCCTATTTACTCTCTCTGCCCACCAGCGCCCCATCCTTTCCTGCCTAGCTATTGGCCATTCAGCTTTTTATGGAACCAATCAGGTGCCTTAGGCAGGCAAGATGAAACAAATACAATACATCTCTACATAATTAGACAATGCAGCGTAAACAAATGTAGCACACCTTCACACAGTTAGTAATGTTCTGCAGCATAAGCAAATGTAACATATCTTTGCCCAGTTAAAATAATACTTCACAACAATTTCCTTCTTTACATCTGAATACAATTCTTTTGTGTATATTTAACACATTTTCTTTATCCTTTCATCTGTTAGTGGACAGGATCCATATCTTGACTATTGAGAGTAGTGCATCAATAAACATGAATGTACAAGTGTCTCTGAAAACACTAACTTAGACTCCTTGAGGTATACACCAAGGTGTGGTATAGCTAGATGGCATGGCAGTTCTTTTTTTAGTTTTTTGAGAACTTCCATACTGATTTCCCCAGTGCCTATACTAGTTTACATTGCCACCAGCAGTGTCTAAATCACCACCTTCTTTATCAACAGGCACAGTGGCTCATGCCTGTAATCCCAGTACTTGAGAGGCATAGGCAGAAATATCACAACAAGTTTGAGGCCAGTGAACTACACAGTTCCAGGCCAGCCAGAGCTTCGTAATGAAGTCCTCCCCAAATTCCTCTTTTCTCATATCCTTGGCATCGTTTCTTGTCATTTGTTTTCTTGAACCTAGCCATTTTGACCAGGGTGGAGTGGAATCCCAAAGCAATTTTTTAAGATAGTCTGATACTAGCTAGACTGCCCTCAGATTTGTATATATCTGAGGTTGGCCTTGAACTCCAAATTACTGATCCTCCTACTTTTACCTTCCAACAACTGGGGTTCTAGGTTTGTGTCACCATGCCCTGCCCTCAAAGCAATTTTTTTTAAATAATAATAATAATTATTATTACTATTAGAGAGAAAGAAAGTGTGTGTGTGTTTGTGTGTGTGTGTGTATGCCAATGCTACTTGGAGGCTTTGGATCCCCTGCAGCTGGAGTTAGAGGAGGTTGTGAGCCACCCAGTGTGGGTGCTGGGAGAAAAGAATAAGTACTCTGAACTACTGGGCCACCTCTCCAGCCCTCAAAGCAATTTTAATTTATGCTTCTCTGATAGTTAAGGATATTTTTCAAATATTCATTGTCTATTTTTTTCTCATGAGGACTTTGTATTCAGTTCATTAATGTATTCGTTGATTACATGATTTGCTTTTTGTTTAATTTTTGAAGGTTTGTTTCATTTTGTTCTTGTTTGTACCAGCTTTGTGTTTATTGCCACAGCTACACTCAGTCCTTGCTGGAGGTTCTGTGGACTTGATATCTGTCTCCAGCTTGTTTTGCTTGGGAGCCTTGGTGCGTGGTGCTTTCTTTCTGCTCCAGCTTCTTATGTGTGCAAGCCTTAGAGCACAGAGTATGGCCCCTATCTCCTCGAGCCCAGCTCCAGAGGCTTGCCCTTGTAGGGTTGCTTGAGGTTTTCTTTCACCTCCTTGAGTTCTGCAATTGAATGTCTGTGTGACCACACCCAGACATCCTGACTGTAGTTAATGACTATGGAAACATGAGTGACAGATCTGCAGGCAACTTCGGGTTTGAAGAGCCAGGATTTTGTGCTGTTGGTCACTTTAGTAACACGTAGCTAGGACAGCTCCACCTTTGATGTCCCAGCATTTCATCAGTTCATCTTTGCCAAGAAGGCAACAGTCCTTTATCTTAGCCCTGACTGAACTGTGGTGGTAGTGTTCCTGTCTGCTCTGAGTGAGAGCTGGAGTTCTTTAGGGTTACTAAATTAGTTTCTGTCATATGTACTTAGAAAAGAGTTTTCTCCCAGACTGTCTCCCCACTCTGATTGTTTCCTTTGCTATGCAAAGGCTCTTTAATTTGATATAATCCTGTTTCCTGTGCAACAGTCCTTTTCGGAAAGTCCTTGACTATGCCTGTGTCTTGAGGTGCTTTGTCTGTCTTCAATACCCACTAAACATTATTCACTGTGCTGGACAGATGAGGCTGTGTAGTGGTGAACCTTAAGACTCCAGAGGTTGGTCCATCCACTCACCTTAGGCTTAAGGTTGTTAAGTTTGAGAGCTGTTCTCATCTATTCTCTGCTACCCGAAACTAGGGGTGGGGATACTAGTTGTCTTTACATGCTACACTGTCTGGGCCTGGCATTTTGTCTTCTGAACTTTTTGATGTGTTAACATCTGGCCCTCCTCCAAGCTGGAGGTGTCAAGCATGTGTAGTGAGTCTGAATGAGAGGAGCTAGTAGGACTATGGCTGGCTATTTGAGTATTCTAGCATGTGTCTGGATGTGAGCATAAGGCAAGAGTATAAAGTGGAGAGAATCCCAGTTATATGGGGTGGCTCACACCTCTAATCCCAGCACTTGGGAATTTGAAGCAAGAGGACTGCTGTAAATTTAAGAGCAACCTGGGCTACGTATATCAAGAGCCTATCAAGAGAAGGGCTGGGAAGGAGGAAGAGTCTAGTAGTAGGTCGGGGTTAGAGCATCTTGATACTGGAGAGAGAACAAAAGATGTCTTCCACAGCTAGCTTTTGGTTATTGTAACAGTAGCTATTGGAGTACTGGTCAGAAGTCAGGAGGAGGGTCTGTGGCATGGAAGAAGTAAAGAATCATTAGGCTGAGAAGACTTTGCCAAGCTGGGGAAATGGGATGGAGGTTGAATGGTTGAATACTTGTGGGGAAAAAAGCAAAACACAAGTAAAGGTGGAGATAATAGAAGAAGGCAGGCAAAATAAAAAGATCAAAACCATGAGATTCCTACGGTAAGAGTTGCAAGATCTGAAAAACAGGTGGAAGGACTGGCCTTAGACATATTGGAGAAGACAACTTTGGGCTTAGATTCTTTCTTTCTTTCTTTCTTCTTTCTTCCTTTTCTTTCTTTCTTTTTTTTGGGGGGGACATGGTCTCTCTATATAGCCTTGGCTGTCCTGGAATTCACTGTGTAGACCAGGCTGGCCTCAAACTCACTGGGCTTGGTTTCTAAACATTAAGGGAATTCCCATAGGGTGGCTTTTGATTTCTAAGTGCATGAAATAGTTTGGGGAATCTAAGGTTAGTAAGAAGGAGGAGGAAACAGAAATTTGTGGGAGAGGGAAAAAAAATGATGGAGATTTCACAAATATGAGAGAAATTAATAGGATTGTTTGGAAAAATGAAATGGAATACTGTGCTAACTGGCTTTCATCTTAGCCTCTTTGTTTTGTTTTTCGAGACATGGTTTCTCTGTGTAGCTTTGGAGTCTGTCCTCAAAGTTGCTCTGTAGACCAAGGTGGCCTTGAACTCACATAGATCTGCCTGCCTCTGCCTCCTGAGCTCTGGGATTAAAGGTGTGCACCACCACCACCACCACACACCACCACCGACCACACCACACCACCACCACGCACCACGCCACCAAAACCCACCACCCACCACCACCACCACCACCACCACCACCACCCCCCCCCCCCACCACCAACCACCACCCCGGCCCACCACCACCACGCACCAGCCACCAACCACGCGCGCCCACCACCCCACCACCACCACCCCTACCACCACCAGCCACCACCACACCACCCACCACCCCACCACCTACCACCAACCACCACCACCGCCCACACCACCACCACGCACCACCCCCACCCCAACCACCACCACGCACCCACCACCACCACCACCACACCACTACCACCCCCCCCATCCCACCACCGACCACACCACCACCCACCACCACCACCAACGCACCCCCCACCACCACTCACCACCACACCACCCACCACCCACCAGCACCACGCACCACCACCACCACCACCAAACCACCACCGAACCACCACCACCACGCGCCCCACGCACCACCCGCCCACCACCACCACCACCCCCCCCGCACCTAACCCACCACCCACCACCACCACCACACCACCACCACTCACCCCACCCACACCCACACCACCCACCACCACCAACCACCACCAACCACCACCCACCACCCACCACCCCCACCGACCACCACCAACCACCACGCCACCACCCAACACCACCACCACCGCCTCCCCACCACCACCACCACCACCCCCCACCCAGCCCCCCCCCACCAACCACCACCAACACCACCACCCCCACCACCACCACCACCACCACCACCCCCCACCACCACCAACCACCACCCACCCACCACCACAACCACCACCCCCCCCACCACCACCACTCAACCAACCACCACCACCACCACACCACCCACCACCCCGCCACCACCACCACCAACGCACACACACCCAGCACCACCACCACCACCAACCCACCACCACACCACCACCACCCCCCCACGCTACCTACCACACCACCCCCCCCCAACCCTCCCCCCACCACCACCACCACCACCACACACCCACCCCACCACCACGCACCACCACCACCACCACCACCCACCACCACCACCACCACCACCACCACCACCCAGCCCCTCTTACCTTCTTTCATACTGGATGCATGACATCTATAGACTTCTGACCCAGTTTGTGGGTGAGAGCTGTAAGTCTCAGTTTCCTGATTTGTAAAATATAACCACAATGTGCCCACTGACTAGAGCTAGTGTGTGGTGCAGTGAGCTCGTAGTGAGGTGGTGTCTGTGATGTACGAAGTGGCCTGCAGTGACCGCGTAGCTTCCATCCATCTCAGGGCTGCTGTGCTCTCCTTAATGGCCTTGCTCTCCCACAGAAGAGAGGCAGTTCTCCTGCCCTGCAGTAGGACGTCATATTAATGTATTTTTGTTCCTTTCCTGCTGTCTGTTACTGTTACCATCAAGGTTCTGCCTCCAGTAGATGCTCAACAATCGATATAGATTAGGAAAACGAAGGCTGTCTCTGGCTTGTTTAACTCCTGAGTGGCTCTAATGAAAAAAAGTATGTTTAAACAGCTGACAGAAACTTGGGCTGTGGCTCATTGA
Organism: Cricetulus griseus; assembly: GCF_003668045.3. NCBI lineage: Eukaryota > Metazoa > Chordata > Mammalia > Rodentia > Cricetidae > Cricetulus > Cricetulus griseus. The sequence goes on from NC_048596.1 coordinate 171,071,935, forward strand.
TAGAATGCTTGCTTAGGTTTGATCCCCTTACTTCAAAAGTAATTGAATGATTGAAAGACAGACTCCGGGCAGACCCCCTTTGCTGGAGCTCTGGGTGAAAGGAGCGTGTCCGAAAGGGCATGTTCTCTCCAAGCCCCTGCAGTGTTGGTTAGAGCCCCAGGTTTCAGTGCTACAGCTCTGCTCTAACTGGCCTATGTTAGAAAGGGGTATTTTCACCCCTTTAATGATGGGAAGTCTGGAAGGAGCCTGGTCCAGTGTCATAGTCAGTGTAGCTAGAATGTGTTCACCAGGAGGATCATAGCACAGTCCTCTTTGAGCTCCTTTGCAGCAGGCTCCCATGCTAGGCTGAAATGCAGCAGCAGTCCAGCAGAAAGAGGACTGTCCCTTCCCATGATGTTTAGTTTTTAGTTGCCAATTTCCCACAACCTAGAGTCACCTGAGAATCCTTGAGAAATTGATCTAAATCAGGCTGTCCTGTGAGCATGCCTCTGGGGGATTGTCTGGATTGAGGTGAATGTGGGTGACACTATTTCATGAGATGAGTTCTTCTTGAGTGTATGAGCAGAGAAAGCTATCTGAGCACTGAGCAGCAACAGATAAGCAGCTAGGGTAGGTGAACCTGTTTCTCTCTGCTGCTTGAGTTCACCAAAATGATAGCATATGAAACCTGGAATTGGAAGCCAAATGAACTCTTTCTTTCCCATGTTGCTTTAGTTTTGTTGGTTTTGTTTTTGCTTTTGGGGTTTTTGTTTTTGTTTTTGTTTTTGTTTTTTTTTTGGAGACAGAGTTTCTCTGTGTTGCCCTGGCTGTCCTGGAACTCAATCTGTAGACCAGTCTGGCCTCGAAATGAGAGACCCACCTACCTCTGCCTCCAAAGTGCTGGGTATTGCCACAGCAACAAAAATGAAACTACAACCTTTCCATACTAAGCAAAATTCCTAAGGTACACTCCTGAGTTCTATATTTGGTCTTGTGATGACAAGCCCGCCACTGAACTCCAACATGCATACCTGGAGCCATGCTCTGCATAAACTAAGGGGCTTGATGGACCATTGGTGGTCCCTGAAATCACATGAGCTCAGAGTGAAGGGTCAGGGGTCTCCGCTGAAAATCTAGCCCCTGTTTAGGACAGACATATTTGTGATAATCGGGCTTTTGGCCCCAATGTGCTTACTCACTTTTCTGCTGTCTTTCCTATAGTCCTTGGGTCTGTCCAGCGCAGCAGCCGGCATGTTTGGGAATGATGGCAGTGAGCTGATTCTGCACTTTGTTACCCAGTGCAATGCTCGCCTCACCCATGTACTGGAAGAGGAGCAGAAGCTGGTACAACTGGGCCAGGCAGAGTAAGTTGCATGTCTTTATAGCTTCGGGTGGCAGCAAGGGATGGGCCACTTGCCCTACCAGCTGCCCTCAGGCAGCTGATACAAGAAGGGCCAAGAGAACAGTACTAATAGCCTACAGCGTAGATGGGTCTAAAATCAGTAGGCTGTGCTGACGGTTTTCCTCAGGGGCTGGCAGCATTTTCCTCCTGGGGCTGAGTAGGCAGTGTGGTCCCTGCTTTTGAACTAGAGACACACTGTTTTCTTTTCCCTCTTCCAGGAAGAGGAAGACAGACCAGTTCCTGAGGGATGCAGTGGAAACCAGACTGAGAATGCTGATCCCCTACATTGAGCACTGGCCCCGGGTACAGAATCCATGTTAAGCTCCAGAGCAGCAGTAGTGATATCCCACCCCCAGCACTGTGTACTGGGGAGGACGGAGCACACTGTTGAGAAGTTAGCTCCTGAGTCTTTACTGTAGGGCCAGGAAAGAAAGCCTCCAACACTTGGCAGAGCTAGGTTCTTGCTAGGGTGTGCCATAGGGAACAACTCCAAGCCATATGAGTCAAGTCCTGCATACTAGTTCATATCACAGGTGGACCCAGTAGCTTGGGTGTGCCTCCAGGCCTTCAAGGAGAAGCAGTCCTCCCTGAGAAAGGTCAGAATAGTCAGAAGCTTGTATCAGCCATCTTTACTCAATGAATTCCCTGTTGTGTTTTAGGTCTTGAGGGCTGGGTTTCTTGTTGTATTGCTAGGGTAATGCTTGCTGAAAGAGTATTCATCACAAGGACTGCCTCCATTTTCTGAGGCTTCTTTTTCTCCTTTCTGAAGCATGTCACATCAAAAATGAGAGTGACTCAAGCACCCAGTATCCTCTGTCCAGCTGGAAGACCTGAGTGTGTGGCCTTGGTCGGCCACCTGATGGACTTTGATCACCTATGGTGCATAAAGCCTGGGCAGTGCAGGATTGGGTTTCAGCTGCCTGCCTAGGTCAGGACAGTGCTGCCTTCTGGGCCACTTTGCAGCTAGTGAAGGAACTCTCTGCCAGCCCCACAGCCAAGAGGATTATAGAGTTGGTAAAGTGTCAAGAGCTTGTTCAGTTGGGCCTGGAGAAGCTGGTATTTGCTAAAGGAGGCTCTCAGATTGGTTCTAGTATCAACTGGGAGAATTTTGTTTTTTTGAAGGGAACAGGAATCATCTTGAGTCAAGCAAGGCAACAGAAATTTATTGTGACAGAGTGGGGTGCTCTTCCCATCCTTACTTCCAGGACTCTTAGACAGGAGTGACCCCTTACGCTGTCAGTATTCCCAATTTCAGATGTTGGCCTGGAGACTCTGATTAGGTCATCTTAGGACAAAACCATGCTTGCTCCTGATCCTACCACTTCTAGTCAGGGTTTCTTGCTGCTACCTCCACCTATGATTGGTTTCAAAGAACAAGAACTAAGCTATCCCTGTGACAACTGCCCCCCACACCCATGTAAGCCCTGTGTGCTGCTGTTAGCTGCATGTGGTACCCTCCTTTGTCATTTGTTCTTCAGGCCCTCAGCATCCTCCTGCTTCCTCACAACATCCCGCCCAGCCTGAGCTTGCTCACCAGCATGGTGGATGACATGTGGCATTATGCTGGGGACCAGTCCACTGATGTGAGTATTTTCTATAGGCACATAGCTTACTAGCAAAGGCTTGGGTCAGGAATTTATTGAAGTTTGTGAAATATCTTTGATTTTCACAAAGGGCAGCAGTGTCATTCCCATCTCAAGAGGAAAAGGTCCTTGATGAGCCAGAGTGGCATATGGATCATTGTCTTACAGGGACCAGCATTTGAGCATGAGTCAGTGACTACCCCTCCCACTTGTGGAGGTGGCACGGACCTTGGGGCCTAATGACAGGGCTCATAACCATCTCCCCTCAATCTCCTAAGACAGAGATTCTGAAGCAGATTCCTCTATGTCTGAGACTGACTTTGAGACATTGCTTTAAAAAGAAACTCCTCCCCCATCTTGACCCATTTTTCTAGGAGATTAATAAGCACCAGGAAAAATATGACTTGTTAAATGCTACCATATTTCTTGTAGGGTATTAATATTAATATACATATATATAATATACATATATATACATATATATATATATATATTAATACACACACACACACACCTTTGTAAAGGAAATTAAAATGTGATAGTACTTTGTGGTCCCCAGGATGGGAAGTTACACAGATACATGCTCAAACCATACTTGTAACAAAGTGTTTTAATAAACTTTCTCTGTGTGGGAATGTACCACCAACAGAGATGGTAGGAAAACACAATTAGAGAGCAAAGAAATTAAAGGAATAAAACACTGAATAGCTGAGCTGGTCCTCTGAAGAGCAATTACCAGGGCTCGCAGAGGTCACCAGGGACTTGAACTCTCAGCTTCACCCAGATGTTATAACCTGTCCCTGTTCCTGTGTCAGCCCTCCCAATATGGCTTAGTCATGACTGTTGGATTGTAGAACCTCCCCAGGACTCAGGGCATCGCACCAGTCAAATCACCTCAGCTGCTTGTTAAACCCCCTGGTCCTAGTACTTAATTCAGACCCTCTGACTCTCAACCTAAGAGGTTGGGGCCATGAGCTTACAGTTTTAATCTCACAGGCAGCTCGGATGCCCAGCCAAGTTCAGGAAAGTGGTGGTATCCAGAGGGCCATATGTGTCAGTGAGAGAAGAAATGAGGAGGAAACCTGGGAGTCCCTCAGGTCTTGAGTGGGAAAAACCCAGACTCCCTAATACACAGAGCAGTGATTCCACACCTGCCGAATGGGTCTCTCTACAGTTTAATTGGTACACCCGCCGTGCGGTGCTGGCTGGCATCTACAACACAACAGAGTTGGTGATGATGCAGGACTCTTCCCCAGACTTTGAAGATACTTGGCGTTTCCTGGAAAACCGGATTAATGATGCCATGAACATGGGCCATACAGCTAAGCAGGTAGTTGGGGACTGACCATTTGGAAATGCTTTTCAGTAGGCACACCTGTCTGCCTCAAGCCAAGTGTGATCACCTGTTGTCCTTCCCAAGGAGGCTGGCTGTTTCTTCCTCATACTAGACCTTCCTTAAAAGTCTGCTTTGTCTGTCAGTGCCTGTGTTGTCTATAGTCTCTTTTCCAGTACATTAAACCATCTTGACTCCACTGTGGGGCTCATAGGCTTCCTGAATTGACCTACCTGTTTCACCTTTGAGCTCACTCTGGGGGCTTAGCAGAATCTGACCCAGACCCCTCTTAGGTGAAGTCCACTGGAGAAGCACTGGTACAAGGCCTGATGGGAGCAGCAGTCACGGTAAGTACTGCCCAGTTCACCACTGCCTGCCTCCTGTTCCACTCTGGCCCCATGCTGTTTGTAACATGTCACCAACCCAGATAGCTTTGGACTGCACACTGAATAAAGTTGATCTTGGTTTAGCCTTACTAGCTTATTCTCAAATGAATACCCCACCTTTTCTTTGCTGGCATCAAGAAACAATTGCTAGAGCTGGGGAGGAGAGGCAATGTATACCTGTATTCCATCACTCATTCATGCTGAGGCAGAAGGATAAAAAGTTCCAGGCCAGCCTGGCCACATGGCAAACTTTCTCAAAACAAACAAACAAACAAAAAACCAACAACCTCAAAAACCAAAACCACTTCTGCCTCTGGGCCCCCAGTATGCTTGAATCTGTGTCATAGCTGTACCTGTTGCCTTGAAAAATCCAGGGTTTCCCATTGTAGTCTTGGAGGTAAGGCAAGCCTCACCACTCTCTCTGCTTCTATCCCTGTGTTAGCTCAAGAACCTGACAGGTCTAAACCAGCGCCGGTGAGAGAAAGGGGGAGCCCATGTACCTGGAAGGAGCTTTGACAACATGCACCGTCCATCGAACAGCATGTTAATGAGAACACCGTGAAGAAGAAGTTGGAGTTACTATGACAGCCATGAGGCTGGAAACCACAATGCACTTGCTACTTTTCTGATCTCAAATTGGGCCACTTCTTCAGTTCCTCATACCAGGCCTGACCTCCTGATGCCTTTCTGCATTGCAGCTGTGTGACTGAAAAATGAGACTTACATCCAAGCTTTCAAGCCACAGGAACTTGGCATGACTGCCATGGTCTCACGGGAATCTTGATCATGTCTTGACCTTAGAACTACTCTCTGGGAGCTAGGCATGGTAACCTGTATTCTCAGAAGACTGCCACAGGAGGATTGACAGTTCAAAGCCAGGCTTGTCTATGTAAAGAATTACAAGCCTGCTTGAGCTACATAGTATGACCCTGTCTCAAACAAAATCTCCAAATAATCTTAGGAGCTCACACCAAGGTCAGAAACCACCACGCAGTGGCAGCTCCTTCTCCAGCACAGAGGTATTTGCCACTGGCCATTGTTCCTCTGGGTCCCCTCAGAAAGCTGCCTTCCCTGAGACAGGTGCCTTCTGGACAGTCATGCTGAGCCTGGCCAGAAATGTGATCCCAGTCCTCACATCACAGACACCAGCATGCATTGCAAGGTCACTAGTGTATTTAGAATCTGTAAAAATAATAAATATGTTTGAAACAATTTCCTGTTGTACAGTTTCCATCTAGACAATGTCGAGTATCCTAGATCCCAGCAGTAGTAGACAGTAGTACATGGAAGGGGCCTGAGTTCTGGCTTTTTCACTGCCTCATACCTACAGGGTCACTATGACAGCTCTGCATTCTGGGCCCAGGTATTCTGTCAGTCACATGACGATAAGAACTTTCCAGAGGCCATGAGCTCCCTTGTCTTTGCTTAGTCTCTGACTACTTGAAGGCAGTCCTCAGCTTTCATGGTCCTCCAGACCATATGCTGGCTGGGCTTCCCTTGAAGCCCATGGTGAGCACTGTCTTCTGTGCTACTCTCCTGTTTCAATCAGATCTTGTCTTTGGGTTTTCTATCGGACTCTTTCTGTAACTCTGACTTTTTTATGCCTCTTGCCATCCCATAAAGTTACTGCCGTGGTTATTACACTTTATCCTTTGTAGCATTCCTGTCACTCTGCAGACGAGCATGATTTATAATTCACTGGGATGGTGTATGCTTTGGAGCAGCCCCCCCCCCCATGTCAATGCCTTCCTCTACCTCAGGAAGAAATGTCACCCCTGTTACAGCAAACTCTTTATTCTCTGGTAACTTCTGCCTTCTGAGTGCATTTCTTTCAGGGTTCTGTTTAAGGGCCTCTTTTCTCTGTGTGAGCCACTTTTTTGAGGCCCATTTAAATGCTTCAGGTGCAACTACACAGATCTGTAGAAGTGGAGAGCATTATATCTTTACTTCAGAAGTACATTGAAAGTGTATCATTCAACACATGGGCATTGTTGAAGTATACTTTGGGGACCTTTGAGGCAGCTCAGTGGTAAGAGCACTTGCAGTCAGGCCTGCCATCCTAAGTTCAGTCCCAGGGGGTCACATGGTGGAAGGAGAGAATTGATTCCAACATTGTTCTTTGACTTCACACACATGTGTCGACAACCATTGTGTACATACACACATGTAATAAAAGACATGTGTTTTGTTTTTCGTGTGCGTGTTTCAGCACTTGCTGAAGTGTGTGTGTGTGTGTGTTAGCACTCTTGCTAAAGTTAGCTCAGGTGTGGGTTTTTTGTTGTTTGTGTCGAGGTACATTATCTAACTGGCCTGAGAACTTTTCTTTGTACATCATCTAACTGGCTGAGAACTTCCACCTTCCAACTGAAAGGAGCACTAAGATTACAGAGCTGCATTGCCATGCCCTGCTTTACATGAGATCTGAGGATTTGAACTTGGCCCCTCATTTTAGAATATAAATCATCTTAACACACTTAGTCACTTTCTTCAGCCCTCTTGTTCATCTATAGATGCACACCTCATCCTTTTTTTTTTTTTAATTTTTTTTTCCGAGACAGCGTTTCTCTGTGGCTTTGGAGGCTGTCCTGGGACTAGCTCTTGCAGACCAGGCTGGTCTTGAACTCACAGAGATCTGCCTGCCTCTGCCTCCTTAGTGCTGGGACTAAAGGTGTGCGCCACCAACGCCACCACCACCCAGCCACAACCTCATTCTTTTAAAAGGTTTCGTTGTATTCTGTGTTTTTAAATTATTCTTATGTTTTTTATTTTTAAAATGATAATATAACTACATCATTTCCCCTTTCCCTTTCTTCCCTCCTGCCCCTTCCTTATACCTCTCAAATCCATGTCCCAGTTTTTTGTTAATTATTGTTACACACACATTCCTAATACATGAATACAACCTGTTCAATTCTTGTAATGTTACCTGTATTTATATGATCCTGGGGCTTTTGATATTATATTGGATAACCCATTGCAGGGCTCTTCCCTGAGGAAGGTTATTTCTACCACTTTCAGCATCCCCCGGTTCTTTGTGTAGGGTTGAGATCCCTCTCCCTTCCATGTTAACATGTCCATTGGCGTCGTTGTTCAAGCCTCATTTAGGCAGTAATGTTGGTGAGACTTGATGTGTGTAGCCTTTGTAACATTTCTAGGAGACACAATCTCACGGCAAACGTAACGTTCCTCTGGTTCTTACAGTCATTCCACTCCTCCTTCCTCAAGGATCCCTGAGCCTTGGGTGTTGAATTAGCTGCAGATGTATCAGTTGAGACTGAGCACACAACAGTCTCTTGTTCTCTGCAATTTTAACTGGTTGTGGGTTTTTTTGTTGTTGTTGTTCTTGATGTTTTGTTTTTGTAATGGTCTCCATCCTTTGCAAAGAAAAATTTCTTTGATGAGAGGTAAGAACTGTATTATCTTCACATGGTTCCCCTGAGAATCTTTAGAACCTTGATCCTTCTTCCAGAAACCAGCAGATGCCCCCTCAAACAAATGTGTCAAATTGCCATCTCTCTTTCACATTAGTAAGAGAAGCCCTCTTACTACTGGTCAAATGTCTCCTTGCTTCATATAGTTTCAGAGGCTTAGTTCATTATCATCATGGCAGCATGGAGCATGGCAGCATGCATGGTGCTGGAGAAGTAGCTGAGAGCTGTTTACATCCAGATCCAAGAATAACAGGCATAGAATATTTTTTAAATTATTTATGTATACGGGTGTCTTGCTTGCATGTATGTCTGTGCACCATGTGCATACCTCGTGCCTTCATGCCAGGAGAGGGCATCAGATCCCCAGAAACTGGGGTTAAAGGCATTAGTCGCCATTCGGGCGCTGGGAATCCAATCCAAGTCTTACAGAAAAGCAGCCGGTGCTCTTAACCATTGAGCCCCATATGTATGTATGTTTAACCAAGTCTCCATCCATCATTACCTAATGAGTTATTCTTAGCAATTACAAGTAAGTAGCACTGGTATGAATAACCCTGTACATGTACCTTTGACCTTTGTGCTATATATCTTGGGGATTCCAAGAGTGTAGGGCCTGGTGCTTTTTGGAAGCAGAAATTTTGGAGAGTGTGGTTAGAAAACGCAGACCAGGAGAGTTTCGGCCTCCGGTCAGCAGGTGGCGCTGCGCGCACGCCTAGCCGGAAGCGCCAGGGACCCCGCCGACAAATTGCTGGTGGCGGCGCAGGCGCGCTGCGGGACTGGCTCGGGAGACTGGCTGCGGGTCGCAATGCCGTACGCCAACCAGCCAACCGTGCGGATCACGGAACTCACCGAAGAGAACGTCAAATTCATCATCGAGAACACGGACCTGGCGTAAGGCGGCGGGAAAGAGGCGGGCGGGCGGGTCCTCTGGCCCCCTGCGGGGCTGTGGCTTCGGGGCCGCTCACACGGTCTGGCTTTCCTCCTGTAGGGTGGCCAATTCCATTCGGAGGGTCTTCATCGCCGAGGTGCCCATAATAGGTATGCGACCCTCCCCCGGGGCCCCTGCCGCTGCCCCTCGGCCCCAGGCGGGGGGCTGAGAACACTGCGGTGCTGCACGCTGGGCTGGGGCCGCCGGGGCCAGCAAGCCTTGGTGCGCGCCTTGCTCGGCAGTGTGGATCCCAGCACAGTTCTGACTACCCGAAAGCAACAGATAAATTAAGACTAAGCACTACCAAAGAGCTGAGAGCTGCGGCCTCCTTATCCATAGGATGTAGACGCTAGGACTCGTTAACAGATGATACCCGGGATTACCGAAGTCGTGTAGATATCGCGCCTTTACTTTTAAGTCAGTGTTGGATTTGGGTGTCTTTTGAAAACGTATGTTAATTGTACATAATAACGGGCTTCGTTAGGACATTTTCACGGACCCCCCCCCCCCCAGTACTTGAATTGTATTCATTTCCCCATCCTTTCCTTTTATTCCCCTACTACTGTTGTCTCCCGGCCTTCTTGATAGTACCCTGCAATATTTTCTTGTCTCTGACTCTCTCTTCTCTAAAACATATTTATTTACGTATATATGCATGTGTGGAGGTTGTACAGCTTGTGGGAGGGATTGAACTCAAGTCTTGACAAGTAAGTGCCTTTACCCTGCTGATCCATCTCGCAGCCTGGAACTCTATTTAAAAGACTTATTTATTATGTATACAGTGTCCTGCCTGCAGGCCTTAAGAGGGCACCAGATCTCATTATAGATGGTTGTGAGCCACCATGTAGTTGCTAGGAATTGAACTCAGGATCTCTGGAAGAACAACCAGTGCTCTTAACCTATGAGCCATCTCTCCAGCCCCGAATTCTCCCTTCTTAAAAGTTGAGATTCAAAAAATAAATAAAAATAAAAATTTAAAAAAGTTGAGATTCCGCATGAGAGAAAGCATGTTTATTTTTATGACTTCTTCCTGCAAATGACATACTTTTGTTTTTTTATGGTTGAATAATACTCTGTGTGTGTTTGTAATACCACTTTTTAAAAAGTCTCTTTTTAAAAAATGGATCTCTTACTTCCTCTGCATGTGTAGATCATGTACATTCCAAGCTAGGTGTAGAGACAAGACATGGGCAAACACAAGGCAAAAAATGACAGGTGTCTTGGGGGGTTTTCATCAGGTTTTCTTTTTTCTTTTTTTTTTTTTTGTTTTTTTTTTTTTTTGAGAGAGACAGACAGACAGTGGAAGGAAGGAAGGAAGGAAGGAAGGAAGGAAGGGAGGGAGGGAGCTCAAAAGGAGGGAGTGGCAGCATCTGTAGACACACAAGGTTTTTAGAGGCTAGGAGTTTTCACCTGCCAGGGTGTGGGAGGGTGGGGAGGTAGAATAAAGGCATGGGAAAGCTTGGATGTGTGCCCTTGCTTGGGTTGAGGAAGTACTGCAGGGCAGAGCAGGTTGAGCCTATCATTGTCTGGTCTTCTGACCTCTTTTCCATGTGTCCATGCCGGTTATTTGAGAACTGGGCTCTAACACCATTTGGTTTCTGAATTTCATTGTTTACATGCAGGTGTTTGCTTATGAATGACTAGGTACATATTTAAGTGAAGCCTCTGTAAGCACATAGTCTTATTCTGCGAGCAATGAAATGGGAGGGATTGGGTTTTATTGTTAGTATTTGCTTCCTATTGAAGATGTTCAGTGAACAGCCACTGATGAGAGTAACACTGAAATTCTAAGGGGTGATCTGGTTATTTCATAAAATGAGATGTGGATCACAGCAGTGTTGCTTCTATGATGTTTTCCCTAACTTTAAATTTTTAAATTATTTTTAATTATGTCTCTGTGTGTGGGTCTGTGCAGGTGGAGGCAGGTGCTAGAGGAGACTAGGGGGTCTCAGATTCCCCTGGAGCTGGAGTTCCAAGCAGTTGTGAGCCACCTGCCATGGGTGCTGGGAACCTCTTAACCACTGAGCCATCCCTCCAACCCATGTTTCCCCCAACTTCTAAGTGCCCAAATAGCTTTTGTTCTTGGATATGATAGTAACAGAATATAGCAGATTTAAAGTGCTCTTTGGGGAAATATTCAATTCCCTAATTATTACACTCCTAAAATACTCTCTAAGTGAATGTTTATTTTTATGGTACCAGTAAGCCCTATACCCAATTCACTGGAGGCAGCACGGTGTTAGGTATGGTGTGTATGTGTGTGTGGTTTGTTTAAATTGGCTGCCTGAACCTCGAGCTAGCCCTGTGGAGGCAGTCTGTGGCAGCCTGGCCTGGATACCATCAACCCTAAAAACAGTGATTCTTTTCTTTCTTTTATAAATTTGGTTGGTTGGTTGGGTTGGTTTTTTTTGGGGGGGTGGGGTGGGGTGTTTGGTTGGTTGGCTGGTTGGTTGGTTGGTTAGTTGGTTTTTTTTTTTTCAGGACAAGGTTTCTCTTGTAGCCCTGGTTGTCCTAGAATTCACAGAGTTCTGCCTGACTCTGCCTTCCAAGTGCTGATCACTAAGTAATACTTAAGTCTTGAGAACAGGGCTGTATGTCTGGAGATGCTGGAGGATGTCAGATTCTCAGATGGTGGTTGGTCTCACTTGTGCTGTTTGATTGCCTTTTCCAGCCATTGACTGGGTTCAGATTGATGCCAATTCCTCAGTCCTTCATGATGAATTCATTGCTCACAGGCTTGGTAAGTTTGGGCAGGGCATTGAGAAGTGGAAGGGATTAAAGGGGGGGTACCTCCTTTCCCAGCCTGAGGGACTTACTTGTAGGTTCTTGTGATGGCTTAGCTGTACTACAAAACAACTTTTCTGTGTCTTGCAGGATTGATCCCCCTCACTAGTGATGACATTGTGGACAAGCTGCAGTACTCCCGGGTATGTGTGTTGATGGGTAGATTGGAGGCACAGGAAGGGGGGTTCAGGAGGGACTGACTAGTTCTCCCAGAAATCTTTCTTCCTACGTTCTGACTATAGCATAGTTTAGAAAGCCATTGTGGAAGTGATATCTTAATACTGTGATCTTTGGTTCTGATGTGTTTTCAGCACATCCAGGCATCTTATCAGTGTGCCTCACAGAAGGGGACACACCCTGGAATGCCAATAATTCTCGTTTTAAAGATAGCTTTTTCACTTTTATGTGTGTATATGTCTGCTTCTGTATTGTGTGTGCAGATGGGTTAGGGTACTGGAAAAGGTCAAAAGAGGCCAGCAGAGCCCCTGGAGGAGCCCCTGGAGCTAGAGTTACAGGCAATTGTGAGTTGCTAGATGTAGATTCAGGGAACTGAGCTCAGGTCCTCTGCAAGAGCAGCAAGTGCTCCAGACCTGCCTCCCCAAACACATTTGTTTTTGGAGGGTGGGTTTTTGTTGTTGTTATTTTGTTTTGTTTTTCTATATCTTTTTTAAAGATTTATTTATTACAGTGTTCCACCTGCATGTATCCCTGCAGGCCAGAAGAGGGCACCAGATCTCATTGCAGATGGTTGTGAGTCACCATGTGGTTGCTGGGAATTGAACTCAGGACCTCTGGAAAAGCAGTCAGTGCTCTTTAACCTCTGAGCCATCTCTCCAACCCTGTTTATTTATTTATTATTTTTTTTAAGACAGGGTCTCACTATGTAGCCCTGGCTGGCCTTGAACTCCCAGAGATCTGCCTGCTTTGCCTCCTGAGTGCTGGGATTAAAGACATGTACTACCATGTCTGGCTGAGAAACGTTAATAAAATGCCCCCTTTTTTCCCCTCTGTAGTTACCAAATGCTAATGTTTTATTACATTTGCCTCATTTCTTATATAGTGTTATCTTCCCCTAACCTTTTAGAAAATAAGTTAGAAGCATCCTGAGCTTTCTCCTGTAAATACTTGAGCACATGTCAATGTGCTGTAATCCTATATGCCTGTATCCCACTATTTAGGAGACTACCTAGTGAGATATACCCTGTCTAGGAATGTACAAAACACCCCAAAGAATGGCAGATGTTGATAATTAAGAGGCTGGAAGGTGGGTATGTGATAAGTGGCAATCAGTCCTCTATGTTTTTGTATATGGGTGAAATTTTCTGTAAGAGGTTTTGAAGTAAAGATTAGCTGAATGCCTGTATAACCCTAGCACTTGGGAAGTAGTAATGGGGGGATCTGTAGTTTAAGGTTCATCTTCAGCTATGTAGTGTATTCCAGGCCAGCCTGGGCCACATGAGGACTCCCCACTCCGGGTAATCTAGAATTTGAAAGGTTCTTGCTCGTTGTAATTCCCAAGTTGGTCTGAGTATCACTGCAGGTAGAAACTATAGTCCCATAACCACCTTGGTCATCTGTGGCAGTGTGCCCCCTAGTGGTAGCCTATAGCCATGGCCATGGCAAGGAAGTGTAGTTGTCAGTGAGTAGATGGCATGTCCATAAGCTTGAGCAACCATGAGGATGGTGTACCAGATGTCACAGCCCAGAAGAGGCCTGAGACTGTGGTCGGCCCCTTATTGCCAAGAAGAAACTGAAAGGAGCTGGTCAGTAGAAGCAGGGAGTCTGGTCTGTTTATTCCTACTGCCCATCCTTCAGGACTGCACGTGCGAAGAGTTCTGCCCTGAATGTTCTGTGGAATTCACCCTTGACGTGAGGTGCAATGAAGATCAGACTCGTCATGTTACCTCTCGAGATCTCATCTCCAACAGCCCCCGGGTTATTCCGGTAAGTGCCTTTGCTTCTCCCTTTCTGGCTTCAAGTGGGACAGATTGGAGTGGATCTTTATGAGATGTCATAAAGTCACCTGTCCAGTGACCATCTACTTTAACTGCCACCTGGAAATGCTGGTTCCTGAGTGCTTGAACAGAGCCATATTGGTGCTAGGTGCCCTATGTTGTTCTAGACCCTCTTAAAGGCCATCAGGCTGTTTGGACAACTCTGCCACCTCCGTCTCAGGCTTCCTTTCCCTGGCTTGACAGACTACAGCCAGAATTTACTGGGAGACAGTTGCCAGAGGGGACTGAGAGGTTTGTTTGGACTTCCTACAGGTGACATCCCGGAACCGGGATAATGACCCCAATGACTACGTGGAGCAGGATGGTAAGAGGATGGGGCAGGGTAGTAAGGAGGTTGGGTGAACATGCTTGTGGCCAGAGAGTGCAGAGGCCAGATGCACCCTCTTGAGCTGCCTGGTCTCTGTCGCTCATCTTTAGACTGTTTACCCAGATGTGGGCTATCTTCATCTAGGACTGCAGGTCAGAAGTTGGAGGACTGGCTGCTTTTTGTTTCCTGGCTCATTCTCACCTTTCCCTGCAGACATCCTTATTGTCAAGCTGAGGAAGGGCCAGGAGCTGAGACTTCGAGCCTATGCCAAGAAGGGCTTTGGCAAGGAGCATGCCAAGTGGAACCCCACTGCAGGGGTAGCTTTTGAATATGATCCAGACAACGCACTTAGGCACACGGTGTATCCCAAGCCTGAGGAATGGTATGCTCTGTGGGGGAAGGGGCACTAGCACTGGCTGTAATGAGGGGTAGGGAGGTGCTCCGAGGGCCTTGCTAAAAGCAGAAGTCACCACTTGTGCTTCACCCATGCTTACCCTCAGGCCAAAGAGTGAGTACTCCGAACTGGATGAGGACGAGTCACAGGCTCCCTATGACCCCAACGGCAAGCCAGAGAGGTAAGAACCCGGTCCTGCTTGGGACTATAATTGTAAGAATATAGGTCTGGGAAGCTGTTAGGCAATCACAGCTGTTATCCAACCCCCCTCCTTGCCTCCCATGTGACAGGAGAACTGTCAAATTCATATATACATTCTGAGTTGGTCTTCATCCCTCTCTGGTCACCATGAAGAAAGGGGCCTTTTTATTGCCTCATGCTGTTTCTGGCCTGCCTGTTGGGGCTCACACCAGAGCAGAACTGACTGTGCGTAGCCCTGCCCTGAAGAACTGAGAGCTGAAGAGCTGCAGCCAGTGTCATGTGTGATTTCTTTTCTTTTCCTGCTGTCTCTCTCTGGTGTAGAATTGCACATACACAGTCATTTTAGAGTTTTTCAACAATGCCCTCTTTTGCGGGGAGGGGTTCAAGACAGGATTTCCTCTGGGTAACAACCCTGGCTATCATTGAACTCGCTCTGTAGTCCAGGCTGACCTTGAACTCATAGAGATCCGCCTGCCTCTGCCTCCCAAGTGCTGGGATTAAAGGCGTGCGACGCCACCACTCAGCTTAACAATGCTCTTTTGAAGTAGCTGTAGCTTCCTTGAGGAACTTCAAAGTGGATCTGGACCACTCTGCATAAGACCTTTTAGGTAAAGGGAAGTCAGCCTTGTCCCAAGATAAGTGCCTCATAGAAATGAAATCACATCTCACAGGATAGAAGGGAAGCCTGCCTTGAGACAGCTCTCACCCTACTCTTGTCTCTCAGGTTTTACTACAATGTGGAGTCCTGTGGCTCACTGCGCCCTGAAACCATTGTCCTCTCTGCCCTCTCTGGGTTAAAGAAGAAGCTGAGTGATTTACAGACTCAGTTAAGCCATGAGATCCAGAGTGATGTGCTTACTATAAACTAACCATAGCTCACCCGCTGCAGAAGACTGGGTTCAAGGTCTACGGTCTTGGGAGCCCTTCTGGTTTCTAGGCTCTGGACTACAGCTGCTCAAGCTGCCTGGAACGTCACCGGAGAGATTGCCAGGGGTTCACTGGTGTTAGACAGAGCAGTTTTTCACTAGGCATTTAGCATTCTGGAACCTACCTTGTTGATCACCATGGTATTCCTTAGAACACTAGTTACCCCTTCCATCCCGTTTCCTAGCTCACTTTTAGGGAGCCTTATTGCTTCCTAGTTGAGAACCACTTGACCTAGACATCTGGTCACTCCAGCTTTTTAAATCTCTACCCAAGGAAGGAGTTTACAGCTGTAACTTAGGCTTCTGGTGTTGGATCTGAGTATTAGGACTTTCATAGAAGCAGCCTGTGACCTTTCAAGTCCTTCCCAGGGTCAGGGCCAAGTTACTGGTACTTGAAGTTTCAGGTGACCCTAAGCTAAAATGTCACTTTTTAGGACTAGTATTAGACCCTTGCTATACTCTGTCCATGGGTAAACTTGCTGTTTGACACTCTGGCCTGACTCTGGGGGTGGGGGTGGGAGGCAGACAACTTTTCTTTCTCTTTAGTGACGTTCAGGCCTTTCCCTTAGCACGTCTCCAGGTAGGAACAGACCTGCCCATAGTGGTTTTCAGGCAGCCTGGGGAAAAGCACACACCAGCACAGAAAGGAAGGGATATTTATTGATCAACAATAGTTGTCTTTTTACAAGTTTTTATTTTTGGCAATAAAGAGCACAACATAATCTCCTTCATGCGTCATCGTGCTGCTAACTGAGCCAGCTCTGCCTCCCTCTCGATCTGGGCCCATTTCTTTTACAGACTAGCTGACCTCTGGGTGCTCATTGCTTAGGTCAGTCAGAGCTGGGCTGGCCGAGTCACCTCCCTGGCTCTTGGGCCCCTCTGGGAGGGAGCCTC
Source organism: Cricetulus griseus (assembly GCF_003668045.3). Classification (NCBI taxonomy): domain Eukaryota; kingdom Metazoa; phylum Chordata; class Mammalia; order Rodentia; family Cricetidae; genus Cricetulus; species Cricetulus griseus. The sequence goes on from NC_048596.1 coordinate 171,088,498, forward strand.
CTTATCATCCTGCCACAAATGTCAACAGTGGTTATTTACAAGGTCTGTTCCCACAAATCAGAACCCTAAAGTATTAAAAAACAGAAACACGAAACAAAAGGTTTGATGTGAATAGAAAGATAGCCCTTCTGCACGGTAGTCAATAAATACCAGCACTAAAAAATCAATTGCTTTAATTGCATTTCAGCAGGGAGCCTCAGCACCTTGTGGGAAGAGGGGAAGGTCTTGGTTTTAGAATCTGGCCTGGGGTGGCTGGCCCAGGGCAAGTGACTCCCCTTATGGAGCACTGTACCCCCGCTCAGTAAAAGGGAGCAGCAAGGTGCTCCCCACAGCAATCCTGCTGCAGCCTTCTGGGCTGGCCCAGCCATCCTCTACTGCTGAGGTAATGGGTGCCCCGCCCGAAGACATCTTCAGCCTATTGAGCAGGAAGGAGCCAGTGCAGAAAGTGCATTTTAAAACCAGCTGCCACCTCTGCTTAAAACTCCTAAGGGCAAGGCTACCAAATGGTACAGTGACATTTGGGTCCTTCCTGTGTCTCTGTTGGCCCAGAAGACAGAAGCTACCTGCTATCTTGGCCCTTAGACTTCTGAGGAAGAGCCCGCAGACAGCACCAGGCTGATTGTCCTCCTCTGACCCTGGCAGCTCAAACAGTCTTGGCAGCAGGAGAGTTGTATCACTGAGGACAGGAACGGCTGCCCTCTTACTCAAAAACAGCCTTGACCATGCCTGGTCATGGAATTAAAAATGGGTATGTGTTAGGGAGGGATAAAGGGAAGCCTCATTAATACAGAATGTCATAAGCAATATATATTAAAACCATCAACAGTATATAGTCCCACGGTGGCTCCAGCCCCTCATGCTCAGGTGGTGTGGCCAGCCATGTGCTGAGGTCCAGCCTCACCCTTGAGGGCAAGGAGGGACAGCTTGCTCTCTTCAGGCTTGTGGCCAACAGCTCCTTAAGGCTGTCCATGGGCTGCTGCAGTTAGCCTTCCAACAGGTGGCCCAGCAATCATCTGCACCCACCAGTCCAGCTGTCACTGAGAAGGAGTCTTGGTCTCACTGCTGTCCTCCTGGCTGGGCTGTGGCTTAAGTAGGATGAATCTGTTCAGGAGGTCTGTTTCTGAGCTGGCCTGGGCTGCCCCATACCCTTCACCTGTGGACAGAGATGCAGGCTCAGAATTTGAATCCAGGACCAAAGACCCTTGACCAAGAGGCCTTCACAGGGATGGGACTCAACAACTCACCATAGCTGGAGGCTTCAGCAATGTTCTGAGACCCTGTGATATGGTGCCAGTATGCACTGCGGGGCAGCATTGTGGTGGGTGTGCAAGGATATGAGTAGTGTTCGGTGCCCTTGTTCAGCAGCTGTGGCACAGAGAAGGGTCCCAAGTGTTAGTTCTGGGGACACTGCTGCTAGCCCAAGGTCCTGCCTGACTCACCTGCGAACATGCTGGTGGAGACTTAGCTGGCATGTCTGCCCCACCTCCCAGTGCCCTGGAGCAGCAGCCACTGCCTCACCCTCACGTTCTTCTCCATTTCCAGCAGGACCCGCTTGTGTTGCTCAGCAATTGCCAGGGTGGCACTGTGAACCCGCTGGTAAATCTGCTCCCCCTCCTGTGTCTGAAAGGTGTAGAGTCCTTCCCCAGCGTCACACATCCTAAGGACACAGGTAGCAAGGAGGACAAGGTGTCAGAAATTTCACTGTGCGGTTATGCAAGTTGTATATGCCAGCTATGGTTGTACCACGGCCTTCAGAGATGGCCTGGGTCCAGAGGCTTGGCCATAGTAATCATGGGCTGAGTAGTTACTACATACCCAGCAGAGGTTTGAAAGCTTCGCACAAGTTTACCAAGAGCTTTTCTGGTTTGCACACTGAACAGTTTCCTCACACATTTTACAGGAGAGGAAACTAAAGCATCCAGTATGAGTAGCTCAGCCAAGGTTACACAGAGGGTGGTCAGAGCTGAAGTCTAAGCAGGCTAGTTGAGTCCCAGCAAGGGCCTTCCCTATCAGGCTGGGCGCTTTTTAAATCCCCTATAGGAAATTGGTACTGAGGCCTCCGTCACAAAGGCAGCAGTGGCTGAGCCAGGGAGCTGTGCTTCACTCTACCTGCCTGTTACAAGATAATTACTTCTTCGGGCCTTGAGTTCTGTAAAACTGACGCATTATATCCTCCCCCCCCCCCCCCCCGTTACAGTGCTGATGAGTGAGTATGCCTAATGCCATGCAGAGAGCAGTCTCCATAGTGGCCGTGTGGGATAGGATGGGAGGAAAGAGGGTACTACCTGCCCGCCTCAAAGGTAAAGCGTGTGGCATCTCGGCCATAACGGCGCAAGGAGCAGAGAGGCCACGAGACGAGCTTCACGCGGGGGTTGTGTATGTCCCAGAGGTAGATGTTCTCGTGGGTGATCTGCAGCTTGCACTCGCCATATACGTCCAGGTTGGGGCAGGGCAACAGGAAGACGTTGAAGCGATCTGTAGCAGCACAGGATGACAGCAGGGCTAACTGAGGGCCCTGCCTTCCCCTCCCCCTCCCCCTCCCCCTTCCCCTCCCCCACCAGGAGACCCAGCATCAGCCTCACCTGTCTGCTCGCACTGTACTCCTGGGGCCAGGAGGTCAGGCTCTCCCAGACTGATGTCATTGAGCCGTGACCCTAGACATTCCACTGACAGTGTCTTGTACCACTCCTCTGCCTCCAGTTCTAGAGAGAAATTGTACTTCATAGTTCTCCCAACTCAAGAGTCCCCAGCAGCCCACCCAGTCTACCTTGGCTTAAGTCATTGCACCTTGTAGGGAGGGCAAGGCCTTACTGCCTGCCTGCCCACCTCAGTCTGGGGACCTATTCCACCAGGGACATATCTCTCCCACCCTTCCTAACAGGGTTGGCCCTGCTGTTACCCCGTTGCTTGGACCACTGACTGTTACCAGCCTGAGGAGACCAGTTAGAGCCTGCAGCCCTGGGGCCTCACCTGAGTCACAGGTGAAAGTACGAGCCGAGTCGTCCGTGAATATGATAGCCACTGCCTGCCTCTTGGTTTCCTTGGGAAGCCGTGTGACACACTTGACATTGCTGATCTCAGTCACCTGGGAGGACATCCCAAGAGGCTTAGCCCGGCTGGGGCACTTCTCCCTACCTCCCATAGCTATGCCCCGCCCCCCCAGGAAGGTACTCTCAGACCTCAGAACTCAGCAAGTCATCTTTGCTCACAGGTGGGGGGAGCTAGGGCCCAAGCCCCTAACCTTCGGGCAGCCTCGGAGGCACACTGATTTCTCATCGGGATACTTCTCCAGCCGCTGGGGCCCCTTGCTGGAAGATTTCCGAAACACCAGCCAGCACCTCCGGTATATCTGTGGGTCAAGAACAGAGGTCAGGTTGCTGCTGGACCCCAGGCTCCTGGGGGAGCAGTGCTACATCCTTCCCTGGAACCCAGCCTAGAGAAAAGCTGGAGATGGTAACTGCCCTACAGCAGTCACCAGAGGGGCAGCCTTCCTCAAATGGCCAAGGCAGGTGTTCATGATCCTCTGTTAAGCTGTTCTGTGATCCTCCGTGCGCTGAACGTGATGCGTAATGGAAGGAGCATCTGTGGAGTGCTTCCTAGCAAGTCAGTGTCAGGGCTGAAGCCAGTTCTATTGCTGCCTCCATTTCAATGGCAAGTGGGCCATGAAAAAGGCAAAGAGGAAGGACCTAACAGGTGGAGCTCCTGTTAAGACAGAGACACACCCATCACCCCAGGACAGACCGATCTGGCCACCACACAGGGTCTCCCAGGGACAGGAAGTGGCCCCTTGCATTCAGCCAGCTTTGCATTACCATGGCTCTGGCATGAGGGGCATCACTCTTGCTCCCAGGCTTTCCCTCACCAACAGTGTGCCACAGGGGGGTCCCTCTGTGGACCAGAGGCCTACAGAGGGTAAAGGGGCAGAGCTTAGAACTAGCTGTAACCACACAGCACAATCCCTTCCCTTAGCAGTCTCTTGCCTGTCCCAACCAATGCCCTGTGCTCCAGGCCACTGAGATTTCTCCAGAGCTTCATAAACTCCTAAGGAGGTGACTATTCTCCAGAGACAAGCTGGCCTATCAGACACCATGAAAGGCTCCTCCATAAACCGTAAGGCTCCTCTCTCCTACTGGCTTTCTTTAGCCGGTCTGTGATGGATTTACCAGCTCCTGCCAGCAGGCTTCAAGCCTGGCAGGCCTATTCCCCAGGCATTGCAAACAGGAGGGTCCTAAAGGGGGTCTGGGCTGAGCAGAGGAGGGGAGGAGGCCACTGGGCCACAGTCCCAAGGGCTGGCCACCAACTCAGCTACCTCCTCTGTCTATGCCATAGGTACACCAAGCTTTTGGCAGGCAAGTCACAGAGCAAAATGGACATAGACAGTCCCCCTCCCTGGAACTCCTAGCTAGAGCTGGGCCACTTCCAGCTCCTATCTGGAACCCTGGGAAGCGTGTCTGCCCCTGCACCCCTGTCCCTCGCTCAGCCCTGGTCTGTCCACTTGAACTTTTTTAAGCAGAAACCATGTATACCATATTCTCACACTCTTTGCTTAGACCTGCTAGCAATTACTGACAGCTATGCTGAGCAGGAGAGTGGCCATGTGAAGGACAAGGTGGACAGGAAGATGGGCAGATGGATGAATGGATATATAAATGAATGGGAGGGAGCTACCCAAGCACCCCAGCCCCCAGCAGGCAGCAACATGGGAGTAGAGGCCTGCCCCCCTCCCCAGCACTCTGGTTGCCTGGTTACAAGATACACACTCACACAACCCCAGGGAGCCATGCACTCAAGAGCTCTCCTCACTTCTCACAGGTCTTTGATCAGCTCTTCCTAAGCACTCTGCCAGGCTCTACTCTGCTGAGGGAGGGAGGGAGGGAGGCCCTGGCAGGTAGAAGGGGAGGGCAGGCTCTATCTCTTTTCCATTCCTTTCAGCACCCCCACCCCTGCTCTCTGGAGACAGACAAGAACACTGCCTGGGGCAGCTGCAAACTGCAGCCCCTCATGATAGCAGGGTAAGCTCAGGTCTGTGGAGAGTAGAAGTCCCTGGATAGAGTAGACACCAGTCTGGGCCAGGCCACACCCCACCTGCCAGTTCATTCCCCTGGTCTGTCCACTCTCCACTTGGGGTCTGGGAATCTCCTGGGAACAGGACTGACACTGTCCCCTACATGACTGCCCTATAGCCAGTGCTTTCTTGGCAAGCCCTGTCCTGGACAGAGCCTCAGCTCTGCCAGCCCCTGGGGACTTGTTGGATCTAAGCATGGCAATAAGGAATGGTGGCAGAAGCAAGGTCCTTGTTCTCCCAGCCTCTGGGCCTGGCCTCACCCTTGCTCTTTGTTCTGTCTCAGATAGAGCAGGGTCTCTACCAGGCTTGGGCCAGTGAGACGCCAAACAGGCCCAGCAGCCCTACCTCAATCCACTGATGGCCCAGCTGATGGCAGTGAGCTGCTGGCCCTTTTCTGGAAACAAGACATCCCCAGAAAGGCAGGAGGAACAAGAATCACCGCCCTCGAAGGTGGTCCTGAAGAAGCCAGGTGATCCCTGGGCATCTCCTCACCTTCAGGCTAGCCCAGGAAGCCTGGAGCCTAACCCATCAAGGTAGCAGGGAGGGACAGGAGGCCTGGGTAAAACAGATTTGAGTCACCTGTCACCAGGGCTTGCTTTCCTGCTGGGAAAAGCCTCTCTTTGGAAGTAGGGGATGGGCAAGGGAACATAGGTGTCAGAGGGACCCTGGGGTCCTACTCAGCCTCCAGGGGATTTTCCTCAGCTGGAAACCTGTATGGGCTGAGTAGGGGTATGTGTCCCTCCAAGCCCCAGCTCAGGGCAACAATGCCAGCAACTCCAAAGAAAGCAGCCTATCCCAGAGCAAGGGCCATTTCACCCACACATCAGGGGAAGTGTCAGCTTCTGCCCCGCCCCCATCCCTTACCCCTACCTCCAAACAAGCTACTCTCCTCCTCTAACACACTTCTCTAGCACCCAAAACAACCACCTAAAATATGTAAGTCCAGGCACAGAACATGTTGAGAGGTGGGTGCACGGTGGTGGTGGTGGTGGTGGTGGCGGGGGGGGGGGGTAGGAGGGAGGTCACTTCAAAGAAAAGAGGACAGAAGAGGTGGGGAGCAAGGCAAGAAAGGGAGGAAAAAGGGGTGGGAGCAAGGGGAGGAGGCCCAGGAGCCAAAGCTTCTCTCTCTGACAGCCTCACTCTCCAGTCATCCCTGCTACCCTGCTACCCAGTGGTTGCTGGCACCTCCTCCGCTGCTGCCACTGCCGTGGCCACAACTTCAACAATAGCAGGGATGCCTCTGCCAGACTGTCAGCTACCACTACTGGTCCAGTGGCTGGGATGCCAGCCAGCCCAGCTGGGGCAAGGGATGCAGTAGGCAGAGGCTGGCTGGGCACATGCCGGCCAGCCAGTGTTGAGAAGCCTTGAACCACAACCACACAGTACCCAGTGCTGGCGGGCCCTCACACACCCGCACCTCCAGACCCATCCTCAGTACTGTTTATTGACAAGGGTCCCCGCCAGGGTAGCTCACCCCGAGCTTCCTGCTCTTCATCTTCACATAGCCTTGCTTGACGATGTCGTTGAAATTGGTCGCCATGGTTGCCCCTCTGTCTTTGGAGTGCCGGCTGGGCTGAGGCCGGGAGGGGTGCCCAGGTGATAAGCCCAGGTGTCTTGGTCTTCCCTGATCACCTGTTCAAGACACTCCTCACCTCCCCCGCCTCAGCATTGTTCTAGCAGCTCCTCTGCCCAGCTCCTGCTAGAAACCCAAATGACAGGGAGATTAGAGCCAGTGACATCTTTCTCTCCCCCTGGCTGTCTCGGTCTTTTTTCCTTCCTCTTCCCACACTCCTCCCTCCCTCTGCCTGCCCGCCCTTCCTCCTTCCCTTCCTCCCCACCCCAGGACGGCAGAACCATTCAGGAAAAGCGAGGTGGAGGCAGAGCAGGAAAATGGTCCAGCCCAGTCCCCTCCCTCAAGGCTGGGGCTGGCAGTTAACCCCTTCCTGGGCTGGCTGGCTGGCTGGCTTCCGTTCTGCTTGCTATGGAGGTAATGGTTTAAAAAAAGGAGGGGGGGACCAGAGGTAGCTGGCTCTGGAGGAGCCTGGCCCCTCAGCTTGGCAGAGCCTGGCCATCCTGTTATAACTTTGGGGCAGACTTAAAGCAACTTGCCAGAGCAACCAGATCCTGGGTACTGGAATCTCAGTGAAGAACTTCCAGGATTGAAATGGCCCAGGGTCCTGTATCTACAGAAGCCAGCACTTCCAGGTTAAAGACAATGCACTCTTGGTTTCACAGCCCCCAAGCCCTGCTCTGCCCACCACACTATACCTGGTTCTCTCCAGCCCTGATGAGAGGCTGGGAGTCACCAGCTCAAGCCATTCAGAACCTGCCCCTGGCCCCTGAACTCTTGGATAGCTCTTCTGGGTGCTAGTGTTTCCTAGGTAGGAGGGCAGAGTCCAGGGGGTGGGGCCCCTAGATAAGTCTGAGGAATGTGTGGGACTGTAGGCTGTGGCCTCTGAGGAAGTAGACACTTACCCTGGCCCTGAGCTAGGAGGAGTAGCCCAGCCTGAGGGTGGGGCCATGGCCCCAACAGGCCATTTGGTTTAGCCAAGGCAAGCAATGTCATGTCCTGAGCATGGTCAGGTATTAATTATAGGAAGGATGACCCAGGGCATGGGATATAGCCTAAGCAATGCAGGAAAAATGGAGATAGCAGGAGGAGATTTGGGATCTGTTAACACAGACCCAGGCAATCTCAGCAGTGACCCAATCTTACACCTTCATACTCTAGTACACTGGAAAAGAAAGTTGCCCAGAGAGAGTAAGTTACCAGCCTAAGGTCACACAGCAAGCCCAGGATACAGAGAACGAGGAATGAGAAGCTCCTGAGTGGAACGTTGTCCTGTAGTCCCCTTTGGCTGCCTACTACCACCTAAGCTTTCTCTGCTATGAAGCCTCACTCAGGAGTCAAGGCTGTGCTAGCAACATGGCTCCCCACATCTCCAGGAACATTGGGTAGCAATGCAATAGCATTTCTGGAGTCAGCTGGACATCTGTGTTTCCAGGATGGGGCCCTAGGGCAAGCACAAATCTCAGTACGTCAGCATCTTGGCATTAATTAATCTCTTGGAGGCCTGTCTGTTGAGTCCCTAACAAGGAACAGATGGGACACCCCAGTGGGCACATGCAAACAAGAGGTGGGGCAGAGCAGTTACCTCTCTCCTGTGTACAGTGATAGTCCCATTGGCCCTTTATATTATCTCTTCCAGCTCCCATGTCTAGGATGTTCCCCACAGCAAGTGCAGCCAAGTGCTCTGCCTCTCCCAGGTCTTGTCCTCACCAATCCTGTCACACCTGGGCTCTGGCAGCCAGAGAGGGGTCATTTTCCCATCTCTGTCTCCACTGCCCGCCTCTGGGGTTGTTTTGTCCCAAGACCAAGTACTGGCTCCATGAAGTACCCTCCTAAAAGGACTAGCAAGTTGACCCCTGGCAGTCAGTCCACAGCACTGAAGGCCAGTTTCCTAACCTGCCTACCAGAAGCCACTAGGCTCAGGGTTCATCTAAGGTGGCCCAGACAGTATGACTCTAGGAAACTGTGTAATCCCTCAGTTTTCACATTAGGTGCCCCCCCACCCCCGCTAAAAGACCTGGGTAGGATGTGGTGATATATGCCTGTAATCCCAACACTAGGGAGAAAGAGGAGGAGGAAAAACACAAGTTCAAGGCCAATCTTTCTACTTTAAACGAGGAAGTGAGGCCAGAAGTAAGTACATGCTCCAGACCCTCCTGCCAGGCATAAACCCACAGCCTCCATATGCCCAGTGCAGGCCACTCCTTGTTGGCTCCATCAGCCATCTCCCCTGTGCAACCCATGGGCCAATGGGTTGCCAAGATCTCAGAGCTTCCTGCTGTGTCTGTCCACAGAATATCCAGCCCTAGGACCACTGAAAATCAACATTTATGGGGGAGCCCAAGACCTGGCAGCCTGCTCTGGCCTCTGGTCTCATTCACTTTCCAGTTAGGTTGTAGGAGCAAATACTGACCCAGGGCCCAAACGGAGTGTAAAGAGGGTTGGGAAGGTGAGGATGGAGAAGGGAGCACCGAGAAAGGGATCCATGTCCACCCCTCCCCCTGCCAAGAGGGAGTACAGTCTTAAATAGCCATCTCCAACCTGCCCCAAGAAGGTCTTTCAAAGGTTCACTAGGCAAGAACTAGGGGAAGTGAGAAAGCCCTTGTCCCTCCATGGCCACCACCAGCCTCTCATAGGCCTGCAAGGGACAGACACCTCCAAATGTGACAGGACCTGAGATGTAGCACCCTTAGCTTTGGGCATAAAGCCCTTGAGCACTGGATGGCTACCTAGATGGCTAGAGGAGTTTCCAGTAGACATTTTCATGGTTCTAGGGATAAGCCCACACATACACCTCTCCTCTATCTTGGTACCAATGTCCCAAGGGTGGGACAGTAACTGCCCATGCCAGGCCACCAAAAAGAGCCAAACTGGACAACACATTACTGCCCTCCCCAAGAAGGACAGCATCCCATAAGGAGGATGCTGGGGGCCTCCTGGGACCCCTCCTACCCACCTGCCCCATGGGCAGCACTGAGTGCTCCCTCCCAGAATCTGTCCTGGAGACTTTGGCTCTAGAACAAACACAGGGGGCTTCCTCCACCAGTGGCAGAGCCTGAGTGTTGCCTGCCTGGCCATGCTGCCCCACCTGACAGATCAGGGCTGCAGATCAGCCATCAGACCATCTCACTGTCACTCATCTGTTTCCACCTCACAGCACAGATCTGGTTGCAGGTGGGTTGTCTCCTGCATGAAGAACTCTCCCCATTACTTACCTGCTGCCCCCATCCTTCTGTGGTTGCTGTCTAGGGCCAGCAGGGTGTGTTCCCACAGATTCCCATGCCCCAGAAAGGTCCTGTCCAACGAGAGCCACAAAGACAGGCCAAATACTAAACTGGGCAGAGGAGCATCAGGGAGGCAGGACATCTGAACACTCATGGTGCCCAGGAATATGGCCCAATGCCCTACACCACTGCTACCTTGCCACTTCTCAATATGTAAATGCCTCCTCAGGGAAGCTCACTGCACTTGCTTTTTTCTGCCTCTAACACAATTTCCTCCCATGGTCTCAAGTATATTCCACTGCTTCATTCAGATCTCAGCTGAAGGTCTGCCTCCTCCTAAAGGCCCTCCTGACACCCTGGACTTGCTAATTAGCTGTCTCACAACATCCATTGTTACGGTCACAATGAGATTTTCCTGTTCTATCACTTGGTCATGAAGAGACACCTACAATGACCCTGATGTCCAAGCCTCTTCAGTCTAGCTATAGCTCCATCCCAATGACGACGACACTGACAGAGGACAGAGTAGGTGCCCAATCTAGGGAGGGACACTAATTTTATCTAGGATTGTCCCCATCCTTTACCCCCCCCCTCACTACCTCTATCTAGCTCTGCTTCCAGAGTGTGCAAGCAGCAGCAGGCTCTCACTTCTCTGTATCTCAGTGCCAACTGGCAGGACCAGCTAAGTCCAAGAGACCTGGAGAACCAGTGGGGTCCACGATCCACAGTTTGGTTCAAAGCTGCCTCTGGGAACTAGTGCTGCTATTGACACTGTCTCTGAGCTTGGCTAGAGTCCCCACCTTAGCTGGGGTTGTTGGATGAGGTCACGCTCAGCCTGTTGCCCTGCCCAGGAATACCCAGCACCCGGGGAACAGAGAAAAGCAAGAGTGAGAGGGACACGGCTTCCAGGATCCACCTGGGATGCCTACACAGCAGCCACATTTCCCTCGAAAAGGGCCGGCAAGGAATGTGCAGGAAGCACAGCCCCTGGCGGCTGTTGGAATGTGCTGGAGCTGACACCCGGCCCCTAGCTGTCCTGGCTTATCAAAGCCCTCCACCCCAGCCCTCCATCCAAGTGCTTGGCAACTGTTCTGCTCCCACAGCTCCAGGCAGGCAGGCTGCACAGAGCCCCAAGGCTCTGCTCCTGTCCCTTTGCAGTGACAGAAACCAGTTAGCTGTCTCCAAGGGAGGAAGGTGGACAGAATCCCAGAGCCAGAGGAGAAAGATTTTTAGTTCTGGCCCGGGAGACTGCAATGAATAAGAAAACCACTTGCAAGTCCGGTAGGCTTTAAGGGTTAGTCTCTTGGAATTTGGGGAGCAGGAAGGCGAGGAAGGCTGCTTCCGGAAAGAGGCTAAGGGAACCGGGGATCTGGGTTGCTCTGATGGGATACGTGGAGGTGCAAGTTGAGTTAAGGTCCAGACCTGGGCTTCCTAGAGATAGGAGCTGGGTGGGGGACGGCTCAGGGAGTTTCGGGGTCCCGTTGGCTTCGAGGGGCGCATCTGAGCCCTCCTCCTTTAAAGCAAGACACTCTCGTGGTGGGAGAGTCCGCAGGTTCCCGAGGTGACCGAGGGCGCCGCAGGGCGAGCGTCGCTGGGATCTCAAAGCTTGGTGCGGCCTAGGGACCCCCTCCCCGCCTCACACTCCCCTATTTACCTGAGCGCCGAGGCCCGGGCCGGGGACGCTGGCTCCGCGAGTCACAGGGCGGGCTCATGCCCGCGTCTCGGCGCAGCCTGGAGGTGGCGGCGGGGTGGCGGCTCACGGCTCGGGCTGGAGACTGGAGCGAGGCGCAGCGGTCAGGTCGGGATCCAGCGGAGTCTCGGGAGATAGCCGGTTCTGCTGAGCCCTGAACGCCACGCCCCTTGAGGCCACGCCCTGCGCCGCCCTGGCGCCATGCCACGCCCTCGACACGCCCCCACCCATCGCAGGCGCTGTCACGCCCCTCCCCGGAGACACGCCCCACCAGGGAGATCCGCCCGGTCCCGGAGCTCCGCCAACGCCGTATTCCTCCGAACTGTAGGACAGAAGTTTCCACCTGGCAACCCAACCCTCCTCTCACTGCTAGTACCCACTCAGTCACACCAACTCTTCCTTGTGCTCCAAAACTCAAACTCACGTTGCCTTGTATCTTCTGGAGGTGAACCCCATATCAACTCCCAGCCTTTGAGCCTCACCTCCCCACTTCAAGAGTCAATACCAAGTTACCTTGTCTTCCTGTGACACCCTTTGCCACTGCCCAGGTCTGCCCAGACCTGGCTCCACTTCACCAACCACACACTCAGCTGCTCTCACCTGTTCCCCCCTCAAGCTCGGGCAGACTACATCATCACACTTTATTTTTACTTACTTTTTATTATTTACTTTTATCTATTTAATTAGATTTTTATTTGTTTTTCTCTGTGTAGTTTTGGAGTCTGTCCTGGAACTCGCTCTGTAGACCAGGCTGGCCTTGAACTCACAAGGATCCCGAGCCTCTGATTCCCGAGTGCTGGGATTAAAGGCGTGTGCCACCAACATCCCGGCTATTTATTTAGATTTTTTGAAACTAGGTTGTGTGTGTGTGCATGCAGGCGTGAGTGCCTGTGTGTGTGTAGTGTATTGCAGGGCAGTGTATTCATGAGTAGAGGCCAGAGTCTGATAGTGTGCGTCTTCCAGACAGCTAGTTCTCCACCTTGCATTTTGAGATAGGGAGCTTTGCAATTTAGTTTGCATTGGTTGTCCATGAAGCCCTGGGATCTATCTCAGGCCCACAGTGCTGGGTTACAAACATATACCCCTCTGTACTTTGCTTTAACTCATATTGAGCCCTCTCCCCAGCCCAGGGTCCTCCTGCCTCCATCCTCTGGATACTGGGCTTACTGCTGCCACCATGCCAGGCTACATCTGCACACTTCTGCATCCGTAGATTTAAAAGCATGGTCTCTCAACCAGGAGTTTGGATGCTCTCAAGAAACAAGTTCCATACCCCACTCCAAATGTGTGAAATCAGAATTTGTGGGAGTTGCTTGCAAAATCTGTTCAATATCTCTCCAGGTGCTTCGGTCAAATGCTGACATGCTAGGACCCTTACTTTAAGCCATAAGTACAAGACAAAACAAAAGGCTATCCCTAATTGACTGAAATCCTGAGAAATGAAAATGCCCAAGTTTAACCCTTGTCTATGAGGGATTAGCCTAGTTTGTGAAGGAACCAGGAACCCAGCACCAATGCATGGATGCCTCCAGGACATCAGAGATTCAGCCCTGTACCCTGAATATGCCCCAGGGTTGTCACTGAAATGCATTATGTGCAAGGTAGGCCATGGGGCTACAGGACAAGGAAGTGGCTTTCCCCTTCCTCACTGCTAAGCTGGACCTCCTGACCTTCCCATGACCTCATGACCTTCCCATGCATCTTCCAAACTTGACCCCATCTGCTTTACTTCAAACAGCAGCTCATAAAGTCCTCGGCACTCGAGTCATCATAGTGAACTTCTTTCATCCCCAGACACTTGGAGTTGTGCAGCCACAAAGAAAAAAATGAGTTTCTACAATAAAGAGACCTCTTAGCCTAGGCTGGTGGCACATGCCTATAATCGCAGGCTGAGGCAGGAGGCTGATGCGTTCAAGGCCGGTCTGGATGACTTTTTTGAGACCCTACCTCAAAAAAAAAGAAGAAGAAGAAAAAGGAGGAGGAGGAGGAGGAGAAAAGAAAGAGAATTGACTTATCCTAGGTTCAATCCCTTCAGTTTCAAAATTAATCTTCATAATAATATAATGAATTTTAAGAAACATCTTCTCTAACTGGAATTCCTGAACTTCATTCTCTCACTCTCAAAATTTTTACCCAATCTATCCTCTACCTTCTGTGCTACCATCTAATTGCCTTTTATCTTTTTTTTTTTTCTTGTTTTCAAGACAGGGTTTCTTTGTGTAGCCCTGCTTGTCCTGGAACTCAATCTGCAGAGCAGGCTGGACTTGAACTCAGAGAGACCTACCTTCTTTTTTGTTTGTTTGAGACAGGGTTTCTCTGCATAGCTTTGGAGCCTGCCCTGGAACTAGCTCTTGTAGACCAAGGCTGGTCTCGAACTTGTAGAGATCCACCTGCCTCTGCCTTTCGAGTGCTGGGATTAAACACATGAACCACCACCAGCAGCCTGAGATCTGCCTTCTTCTACCGCTCAAGTGCTATCAAACCCAGATTTTTATTAAACTTTCGAATTTACACTTATTTAGCTGTTTGTAGATTTACATGCAGGTAGATGGTTTAATGCAGAAATGATCCGAGTCCCTTGCAAAGCACAGTACAAGATACTGGCAACTCGAAGTCACCATGGGGAATGTTTCTATCCCTGCAAAAGTATCCTCCTGCCCCCATCCCTTTTCTAGCTATACCCAATTCTTTTCTCTCCTCTGTAACCCCTGGCAGAAGCCTCAATGTTCTCCATTTCTACACTTGTTAGAAGGCTTCACACTTGACAGTTTTTCACTCAGTACCTTTTTAAAAGGTGGCACTGGAGACTGAACTAGGGTCTCTGTCTGGTAGGCAAGTGTCCTATCACTGAGCTACAACTCAGCCCTATTTTTACTTCTTATTTCAAGACATGATCTTGAAAGTTAACCAGACAGGACTTGAACTTATGTTATAGCTCAGGCCAGCCTTAAATTCACCATCCAGCCTCAGCCTCCAGAATACTTGGATTTATCAGCTATGTGTCCAAAAAGCCCATCCTTCTCAGTAATGTTTGGCAATTTATCCAAGTCATAGCATGAATTAACAGTTTGTTCTTTTGCTGGTTGTATAGTATTCCTAGCATTCTGTTGTATGTACCACCATCTGTTTATTCATGTACCCATTCAAAGACATCTGGGTTGTTTCCAGGTTTTTTGCTATGGATGTTGTATATTAGTTTCTATGTAAACCCATGTCATCCCTCTGGGGTAAATGCTGCAGACATAATCGCTGAACTGTGTAGTTATATGTTATCACCACTTTTTAATTGACAAACTTTTCTCTAGAACGGATATGTTCTTTAATTTTCCCAATAGCAATGAAGAAATGATATTCCTCATGCTTTCCAGCATTTGATATATCACTATGTTTCACTTTGGGTGGCTTTCTGCTAAATGTGAAGTGATATTTCATTGTGGCTTTAATTTGTATTTCCCTCAGGGCTTTGGTACTGAATACATTTTCATGTGATAACTTGCTAGTTGAGTTCTTTCTTCAGTGAAATATTTCTTGCTGTCTTTTCTAAGTTCTAATCTGACTATTTACTTTTTGTTGTTGGTTTTTAAGTTTTTAAAAAACATATTGTAAATACTGGACCTCTTTTGAATATGTAGTTACAAATATTTTCTCTGCACCCATAGTTTCTCTTTTCTTCTATTTAACGTATTCCCTTTCTTCTTTACTTTTTTGTCTTTTGGAAGAATTTGTTATTTTTTTCTCATGTATGTGTATTGTCTGTATGAGTGAACAGCACAAGTGTAGGTGTCTACAAAGACAAAAAAAAAAAGGGGTGTTGAATCCCTTAGAGTTGGAGTTACAAGGGGTTGTGGGTCACTTATTGAAGATGTTGGGAACCAAATTCAGGTCCTCTGGAGGACCAACAAGAACTCTTAACCACTGAGCTACCTTTCAGTCCCTCCTTCCCTTCTTTCCTCTCTTCATTCATTCATTTCTGTGCTAGGGACCAAACCCAGGGATTCTTACCATCCACATAGAGTCTTACAACTATAACTCCAGTTCCAGGGGATCTAACACCCTCTTTTGGCCTCTGAAGGGCACTTTATACACATGGTGCATGTGGTGGTTTGAAAGAAAATGTCCTTCAAAGGAAGTGGCACTATTATGAGATATGGCCTTGTTGGAGCGGTGTAGTCTTGTTGGAGGCAGGCTTTGAGGGCTCATACATGCTCAAGCCATGCCCAGTGAGACAGATCACCTCCCGCTGCCTTCAGGATCAATATGTAGCTCTTTCTCTAGCACCACACCTGCCTGCATGACGACATGTTATGCAGTTAATATGATAATGAACTAAACCTCTGAAACTGTAAGCCATCCCAATTAAATATTTTCCTTTATAAGAATTGCTGTGGTCATGCTGTCTCTTCACAGCAATAGAAACCGAAGTAAGACAGTGCACATACACACATATAGGTTAAACACACACAGACATAAAATAAAATTAAGTAAGTCTTTTAAAGTGATTATATTGGAAATAAGTCCTTGAAGATAGCATATAGTTTCACCATATTTTTAACCTGAATATATTGGTCTCTTTTAATTGACATGTTTAAATCATTTGTATTTAATGTAATGATTGATGTGATAAGGCTTTAGCTTACTGTTTGTTATATTGTTTATTTTTGTTTTTATCTCTGTTTTTCATGTCTGTGCTTCCTTTTATTGCTTCCCTCTGGGTTACTAGAATTTTTCTTTTCTATTTGATTTGCCCTTCTTCTTCTTCTTCTTCTTCTTCTTCTTCTTCTTCTTCTTCTTCTTCTTCTTCTTCTTCTTCTTCTTCTTCTTCTTCTTCTTCTTCTTCTTCTTCTTCTTTCTGGGAATCTAACCCAGAGCCTTGTAGATGCCAGGAAGGTACTCTGTGTTTAGAGTTATAGCCCCAGTCTTACTTATTTTATGTGTGTGGTGTATGTATGTGTGTATGTGTGTTCATGTGTGTTTGTATGTGCTTATGGAAGCCTGAGGTCTACACTGGATATCTTTCTCAGTTACTTCTATCTTGTGTTTTAAGACAGGGCCTCTCACTGAACCCAGAGCTCCTGTTCAGCTAGTCTTGCTAACCAGCTTGTCCTGCAGATGCTGTCTCTGCCTACTGCACGATGGGATTAGAGAAGGAAGGGCTGGCACTCCCAGCAGGCTTTTTACATCGATTCTGTCAACTCGATTGCATCTGGAACCAGCTACAATGCAAGTCACTCTGCACTCCTGTGAAGGATTTTCTCAGTCAGATTATTGGGAGCAGGAAGACCCACCTTCAATGTGGGCAGCACCTTCTTGTAGCATCCCAGATAAAAGGACACAGAAGAAGGACACTGCTATTTGCCTGCTTGCCCTCACTCTCACTGGCAAGTTCATATATCCTGTTGCTGAGGCATTCTTTCTCTGATATTAAAATCAACTTCTTAGAGATTCCAATACACACTGAAGATCAGTAGCTCTTAAAGAAACCTCCAGAACTCAGACATATAAAATAAATCTTTTAAAAAGTGTGTGTGTGTGTGTGTGTGTGTGTGTGTGTGTGTGTGTGTGTGTGTGTGTTTGAAGTAATGAAATTTGGGGTTGCAGAGATGGCTCAGTGGTTAAGAGCACTGGCGGTTCTTCCAGAGAACACAGGTTCAATCCTAACACCCACATGACAGCTCGCAATAGTCTTTAACTTCAGTTCCAGGGGATCTGACACTCTGATGCAGACATACATACAGGCAGAAACATTAATGCTCTTGAAATAAAAATAAATGAAATTAAAAAAGAGTGCTTGCTGCTTTTCCTAAGGATAAGAGTTCAGTTCCTGACATGCACATCAGGTGGCTTACAACTCCAGCTCCAGGGGATCCAATGTCCCCCTTTGGCCTCTTGACACCTCCATCAGCACCTGCACACCTGTACAAATGAGAATCTGTACATACACACACAAAAAAAAAATAAAAATAAAGCCAGGCAGTGGTGGCACACACATTTAATCCCAGCACTCAGGAGGCTAAGGCAGGAGGATCTCTGTGAGTTCAAAGCCAGCCTGGTCTACAGAGTGAGTTTTAAGACAGCCAGGACTACACAGAGAAATCCTGTTGAAAAACAAACAAATAAATAAATAAGTAGTCTGGGAATAATGGTGCATACCTTTAATCCCAGCACTTCAGAGGGGGAGGCAGGTGGATCTCTGTGAGTGTTCAGCCAGCCTGGCCTATAGAGTGAGTTCCATGCCACCTAGGCTACATAGTGAGACACCTTCTAAAATAAAATAAATAAGTAGGAAGTATTAATATATTATTTTATATTAACATATTAATATAACATATAGTTGTGTATTAATATATTTATATTAATATGCTGATATTATTGCATGTGGTTATATATTAATATATACTACGTAAGAGTAGGAAAGCCATTCCTTTTTCCATTCACCCTATGCTCTATACCATGCCCCCTGGTTGTCTAAGGTGCCCGCTTCTGTTTGGAGAATGCTAACAGTGGGTAGAAACTGTTAGTTTGCCTTTATGGTAAAAATATTATATTTGCTTTCTTCTAAAGTATCAGTCCCCCTGGACACAGAATTGTGGGTTGACAGCTCTTTTCTTCCTGCATGTCGGAACTATTATTCCATTTCTTTCTGGCCACCGTGGTTTCTGGTAAGAAATCTTCTGTCACCAGCAACGTGTTCCCCATAGGTAATATGTCCATCTCCCCCCCCATCCCACCCCACCCCACCCCACCCCCCCAAGCAGTCTTCAAAATTTTCTTGTTTAGTTTTCAGTCATCTAATTCTGGGGAGTGTTAGGTTTTGTGCTGTCCCACTTGAGGTTCACTTAGCCTCCTAAATCTGCAGGTTTGTGTCCTTTAGAGGATCAAGGGATTCCAGCAATTGTCCTCTTTGCATTTTCCAGTTCTTATTCCTTTCCTTTTTCAGGGGACTCTGATGACACAGATATCAGATCTTTGCTCTCCTAAAGACCTCTGAAGCTGTGTTCACTTTTATTTTTTTTTACTTTATTATTTTTTTATTATTTTATGTCAAGTTCCGCTGCTCTCTTTCCAGCCCAGAGTTCCTGATTTCTGCTGTTGAGCCAGCTATCAATTGTAGTTATTGTGTCTTCTCAGTTCTGCAATTTCCATTTGGATCTCTTTGTTTCTTCTGTTTCTTAACTGCTGAGCCATCTCTCCTGCCCCTAGTTTCTTCTATTTCTCTAAAAGATTTTTTTATGTGGATGGTGTTTCACCTGCATGTATGTCTGTGGACCACATGTGTGCCTGGTGCTTCCAGAGGCCAGAGTGAATATCAGATCCCTAGAATGAGAGTTACAGTTGTGAGCCACCATGTGGGTGCTGGGAAATGAACCTACGTCCTCCAAAAGAGCAGACAGTGCCTTTGACCACCGAGTCACCCATCCAGCTCCCTCCTGGTCTTTGCTGAGACGCTCTACTTTTGCATTTGTTTCCAGCACCTTTGTAGTTGCTCACTGGAGCATTTTATGATGGCCACTTCAGCTTCCTTCCCTGTTAGAGGATTCTGACAATTCTGGAATCTCAGCGTTGGAGTTTATTGATTGCATTTTAAAAACTCAGTTTGGGGCTCTTTGATTCTCTTCATAGGTTCTACATAGGGAGCCTGAATGTTTGGTCCTATGAGATTCCAGGTCTCATTTAAGCCTTCTGTGTCAGCTGACCTTCCCTGCTGTGCTCTGGCAGGGCAACCATGTATGGGTGGAGGTGGGAACAGAAGCACAGCTTCTTCGCTTGCCTATGCGGACACTGCGGATTCTTGTTACTCCTCACTGTAGGGCAGGAGTGGCAGAGTTCCACTGACACCACTGTGGGGGATGCCTTCTTATCCTGGGTCATATGAAAGTCTCCACTATTACTATACTTCCTCTGATTACGGCTCCAGAGGGGAGGGGTTGGGACAGTTCATAACTGCCACTGCTAGGTTGGACAGCTCCATGTGGTCTGCAGCAGGAAGACCTCTTTATTAGCTGGCAAAAGTTTGGGGTGCTTCAGGATGCCTCACAAGTATGGAAAACTATAGAGTCTCACACTAATAAGAGTGGAGATTTGACTACAAGTTTTTGTTTGTTTGTTTGTTTTTCTGTGCTTTTTGGCCAGAGTAAGATGATATTAACTGAAACATTTTGTCTAGTAAGGATGCCTCTTTCCTGGGACTTAGATTAGAGATAAAGGTTTTATGTGTTTGCTGTCTGTTTGTTGTTGCTCTTATCTGTGCTCACAGCACTGCCGGCTGTTGCTATCTTCAGCTCCACGTGCAGTACAGAGGACAGAAGGAAAAGCCAGGGATTCCTGGTTGAGCTGGTCCCCAGCCTGTGAGCCTTCTCTCTGCCTCCAGCATCTTCTTGGGTGTGTTCACAGGTCACTTCTGGTGTTATTAGTTGCACTTAGTAGAAGGCGTAATGGAAACACTGGGCTGTTCACTTTCCCAGAAATAGTGTGCGCATACACACACACACACACACACACACACACACACACACACACACTCACACACTCACACACTCACACGTCTAACACGAATGCCATTCCTGATGTTCCCTGAATCAAGCAATTAGTATCTATTAAATCATGAGTCTGATGGTGCTAGTTTGAGTGTATGTGTGCATGAACACATGGAGCAACAGCAGTCATTGATGTATAACTGACATGTAATAAACTTCATGCATTTCAAATGTGTTGAATTTTGACAGGTATACACACACTCATGAAACTATCAACATTCAACACAGTGAAATCTTCCCTTCCTCAGTTCCCTCCTTCAGCACAACCCTTGCCTTGCCAAGCCCCCAGCATCCACATGTTAGTTTGTAATATTGATAAACTGGAGCGGTGATGCATGGTTTTAGCCAGGAGTTAAAGGCCAGCCCCAACTGTGTAGCAATGACAAGGTTGATCTGAGTTCCTGGTGAATTCAACAACATCACTCCACATCATTATGTGGAGTGAACATGAAAGAAGCCAGTCCAAAAAAAAAAAAAAAAAAAAAAAAAAAAAGGATAAACCAAATAATTCCATACACATACATACATACATGCACAGAGGCACATATACATATGTGTCACAGTATAACCTATATGGTATATACGTGTACATAGCATATCTCCATAAGGAACTGTTTTGTTCCTATACTATCTAAAATTCAGTATTCATAAATAACTCTTCTGAGAACTCTTCCCAGAGGGCAAGTGAGATGGCTTAGGAAGTAAAAGCACTTGTCAAGGCTGATGGCCTGAGTTCTCTGCCCAGGACCCACACAGTAGAAGGAGAAAATGATCCTGTAAATAGTTCTCCGACCTGTACATATATGCTGTGGCATAGCTCCCCTCCCCCAAGAAAATAAATAAATAAACCTTATCCAGATGTGGTAGTGCACGCCTTTAATCCTAGCACTAGGGAAGCAGAGGCAGGTTCATTTCTGTGAATTCCAGGCCAGCCAGGGCTACATAGTGAGACCCTGTCTCAAAAGAAACGAAAACCACCTCGCCAAGGTCCACTTCCAGAATCTGAACTCTGAAGGTGCACGCCCTAAATGGCCTTTCAAGTCTTGAGGATGGAAAGGGGTTGGAGGATGGAGGGTAGTGAGGATGACTAAGGAAAGACTTCAAAGGAGACTAGAGGGTGTGTCCCAGCCTCAGCCTGATAGTCCTCTGCTTACAAAGCCATTGGCAAGTCTTTTCCTGTCTCAGAACCCCAGGTCCTCTGGTTTACAATCTTGGGTGAGATCAGGGCTGGCTCTGATTCCAGGGATAAGATTGCTAACAGCCCCAGTTCTGAGTAGAGGAGGATGGTGTCTTCTGGGAGGTAGGATAGGCACTGCTAGTTTCTGTCCAGTGTCTGTGCTGTGCTGGGGGCTAACAGTGTGCTGAGCTAAAAGACTGGGTCCTGGGAAGCTCATGGAGCCACTCATCCCCAACTGCCCTTTATGAGGGTCTATCAGCCCCCGCCCCCACTGACCAACTTTATTGTAAGATATTTTCATTCCTGCCGGGCGGTGGTGGCGCACGCCTTTAATCCCAGCACTTGGGAGGCAGAGGCAGGAGGATCTCTGTGAGTTCGAGACCAGCCTGGTCTACAAGAGCTAGTTCCAGGACAGCCTCCAAAGCCACAGAGAAACCCTGTCTTGAAAAACCAAAAAAAAAAAAAAAAAAAAAAAAAAAAGATATTTTCATTCCTGCCTCATTTCCCTTCAGGGCCCGTAGGACACTCTCCCCTCTAGCTCCCTTGGTCCTCTTTGGCTGAAAGAGACCCTAGAGCCTGTGATTAGAAAGCAGTGCCTAGGGGGACTGAGGCAGTGGGTACTGTACACCCAACTTTGTGCCTCTGCTTCCCTTTGAGTCCATGGGGAATGAGTTCTTGGGGTCTGGTGAGAAACTGTGCTTTGGAATCCAGGAGAACCCCCAGAAGACATGGGTTGTGCTCAGCACATGGAATAGGGAAGTCAGGCCATGGTTCCACCCTTGAGAGGCTTCTCTTGCCCCTCTGTACCTCAGTTTGTTGTCTGTGAGGCAGAGGGATGATAATGACCATAACAACGATGAAAATATGAAGAAAGAGTATTTTTCCCCCTTAGAATGCAGAGAAAATATACACAAAGGCCTTGGGATGGGACCTGGTAACTGTGAGGGACTTCCCCAAAATATTTATTATATTTATGTGTGAGTGAATGACGTGTGTTCACACAGGCCCACAGGTGATGTATCAGATCTTTGGCGATAGAGTTACAGGCACTGTGTACTGACTGACATGGGTTTGGGACCTGAGCTTGTGTTCTCTGCAGGAGCAGCAAGGTTCGTAATCTCTGGGCCATGCCTCCAGCCTGTGCTAACTTTTTTTTTTTTTTTTTTTTTTTTTTTTAGGATTTATTTTACTTTTTTAGAAAAATATTTTTTTTAAGTTTTTATTTTATGTGCATTGGTATTTAGCCTGCATGTATGTCTGAGGATGTTGGATTCCCTGTCATGTTGGAGTTACTGTCATGTGGGTGCTGGGAACTGAACCTGGGCCCTCTAGAAGAGAAGCCAAGGCTCTTAACTGCTGGGCCTCCTCGACAGGCCCATTTATTTTACTTTTTAATCGTGTGTGTGTGTGTGTGTGTGTGTGTGTGTGTGTGTGTGTGTGTGTGTGTGTGTGTAGGTGTAGGTGTTGGATCCCCTGGCTGAAGTAACAGGTGTTGTGAGGCCCCGATGTTGGTGCTGGGAACTGAACTCTGTTCTTCTGGAGGGGAAGGAAGAACGCTTAACCTTTGACCCATCTCCCCACCCCACTGAGTTTTTAGTTTTGTTTTGTTTAAAACAGAGTGCCATTATGTAGCCCTAGTGGGTCTAGATGCTATTTAGACCAGGGTGGCCTTCAACTTGGGTGATTTACTTGCCTTTGCTGAGTGCTGGAATTACATGTATACACCACTAAGCCCAGCTAAAATGTGTTACTTTTCCCTAACAAATGTAATTACTCCTCCTGCTTCTTGCCATGGATTATTTGGGGGTGGGTGAGGGCTTTCATACTAGATTCTGATCAGTAGGCAGCCCACACAGGGCCTAAGCCATGCTTTGTGCTGGGAGGTGTGTGTTGGGGGGTAGGTGTTCAAGCCCAACCATTGGAAGCTCAGAGGGGTTCTTGCCCTGCTGTGCTGATGTCAACAAATAGCAGCTGTTACAGGAGTGTGTGGTGCCTGGGTGTGCAGAGGGCAGCTTCATTTTTATCATTTGCAATTCTCTCTGGGCTTTTCTGACACTTTTTCCCCCTCAGGAATGCAAAGCCTTTCTCTGAAGATGACCCTTCAGGTCCCTGACTTCACTCCACATTTGTACCTCTCAGCAACTACCAAAGAGTCTTTGCCCACCTCTCAGCAGTATTGCCAAGCTCTGGACACTCCAGCCATGTACAGTTTTGCCACATTCAAGCAGCTCCCATTGTTTGCTCAGGTTCTTTCTTACTCTGTTGCTTCCTCCACCCCTCCTCCTCCTGCTCCTCCTCCTCCCTCCTCCTCTTCCTTCAGTACTTAGGCAAGCATTCTGTCATTGAGCCACATCCCCAGCCTTCTTTGCCATCTAAAAACCAATCTCTCTCTATCCCTTCCACCTCCTCTTCTCTCTCTTCTTTTCTTTCTTCTCTTCCTCCTCTTGTACTTAGGAAATATTATCTTTGTTTATGAGACAGGGTTTCTGTGTGTAGCCCTGGCTGGCCTGGAACTCACTCTGTAGCCCAAGAAGTTCTTGAAATAGTCTTCCCAATACTGGGGCGATAGACACACCAGATTTATGATTGTTGTTATTGTTACTATTATCGCTTCTTCACTTTTTATTTTATTTTAGTGAGTGTGTTCAAGTGTGTCACAGCACATGTGTGGAGGTCAGAAGAACAGTTCTCTTTTTCCTCCATGTAGGTTCCAGGATGTTCAGGCTTGATGACAAGTCCCTTTACCCACTGAGCCTGCCCCACACTGGGTTTGTTCTACTTGGTCTTTTTTGTTTTGTTAAAGGATTTTATTTATTTTAATTTTATGTGTCTGGGTGTTTTGCCTGCCTGTATGTAAGTGTATCATGTGTGTACAGTACTTGAGAAGGCCAGAAGAGAGCATTGGACCTCTGGGAACTAGAGTTACAGAGCATCCAAATGGTGTCACAACCATCTGTAACTCCAATTTCAGAGGATTTGACCCCCTCTTCTGCCTTCGGTCAGCCCCAGACATGCCTATAATGTATACATACAGGCAAAACACTCATATACATAAAATTAAAAATAAAAAGACTACAGCAAGGGCTAGAGAAGGGTGAAATTTATGCCCCATCTGCCCAGGACCTTCTCTTTGAAAACAGGAGATGGGGAGAAAAGGAAGAGGGAAAACCAGGTGTGGTGATGATGGCCTGTAACTCTGATAACAGGAAAGCTGAGGCAGGAGGATTATGAACTTGAGGCTACTCTAAGCTACATAAAGAACTGAAGACAAGCTTGTGGAACTTAGCCCAGGCCATATCTTTTTTTTTTTTTTTTTTTCTTCACTATATAGACCAGACTGGTTTCAAACTCACAGAGATCTGCTGCCTCTATCTCCTGAAGACTGGGATTAAAGGTGGGTACCACCATGCCTGGCCAGAACACATCTTACTCCCCACCCTAGCCCCCATCCTACCCTGTACCCCTTTTTATTTTTAAAGGACTAGGGCTTACAGCATAGTGACAGCACTTGTCAAGCACACTGTCCTGAATGCAAACTCCAGCACTGGAAGGGATAAAGCAAGAAATCAGCAAATATCTTGCCTGTACTCTGACCTGGTGCTGGTGGGCCATTCAGCATCCTGAGATGGATGCTGAGGCTCCCATAGTACTGTGAGTTCACCATGGAAAGATGGCCCTGGCTTCCCAGGACTCCCAGCTTCTATCCAGAATAGGCGGCACAAGTACCATTTTACCCAGAGAAACTATCCAAAGGGAAATAGCTCAGCCAGTGCTTACTGTCCAAGCATGAGGTCTTGCATGGGATCCCCAGAACCCTTGTAAAAAAGGCCAAGCTGTGTGGTGGCACAGGCTTGTAATCCTGGTGTTGGGGAGGAAAGACAGGCAGTTCCCTGGGACTCAATGACCAGCCAGACTGCTTATGGAGCTCCAGGCACATGAGGCATCCTGCCTCAACAAACAAGGTGGATAGTGTTCTTGAGGAAAGGTACCTGAGTTTGACCTCAAGCCTACAGATGTGCTCAAACTCATTTAAACCCCCGCACATGAACACACACACACACACACACACACACACACACACACACACACACACACACACACCCCTGAACTGGTGACCATGGAGACTGTTTCTTGGAGTTTTAACATAACCTAAAAGTATAGGGGTCCTTGCCCATATCACTCCCACACATGGGGCCTCTTGCAAGGTCCTTGCTCCCTCTCAACAGCCCAGCTGCACTCTTGGGCAAAGAGAAGGCTTGGCAGAGCCACACCCAAGAGATGAAACCAGGAGCCTCGGGGAATCTCCAGCTCCCAGCTGCCCAGCACAGCCACAGGCCTGATGGATTCTTTTAAGTGAAGCTGGTGATGTGGTGGGTGGCCAGTGTCTTTGAGATTCCAGGCTCCTCTGCACAGGCCCACTGAGATTCCTGTCCCTTGGCCAGTTAAGATGAAGCCCCTTGTGTTTCCCAACCCCAGCTGACAGTGATAGAAGCCAGTCTCCCCAGGAAACTTTACATCAAAGGAGAAGGACCAGGAGGGATGGAGAGGAAAGAGGTGGGCCCCTAGCTGCTTCTGTTTCCTTCCTCTAGGGATGCTGGTGAGGGGCCACTTCCTATTTCTGATGGGCCAGGAGAGCAGTCCTCAGGAAGGAGGCTCAAGACAACAGCCCAGCCCTCCTCCAGCCCACAGCTCTCACAGCCAGTTTCCTAGGTCACTGTCTTGAGCATGTGTGAGCAGAATGGCAGGTCAGACAAGCTGTTTTGGGGCAAGCACGCCCATCAGCAGTGAAGAGAGGCTCCTTGTCCTCTGGACTCACTGATACAATGAACACCTGAGCAACTGATGTAGGCCAGGTGTGATGCTGGGCACTAGTGGTCCACAAGCACAGCACATGTTCTTTCAGAGTCCGCAGTCCAGTGCAAGAAACAAGCCTTGATCTAAGCTCCCACCTTGCAGGGAGGACTCTAAGAAGGGTGGAAAAGAACAAGGGACTATGGTGCAGATAGTGATAGAGGGAGGCCAGACTTGCGGTTAGTGACCCAGGTGAAAAGGGGGAGTGTTCAGGCTTGGAAGGAACAGCACAGGCAAAGGCCCTATGCCAGCATGGCCTGCCTCATAGCATGGGAGGAAACCAGAGGGGAGCGTGGAGTTTGATGAGACTGGCCATGCTGGATCTCAAAGGATTGTTTAGGGATCAGTCTCCATCGGAAAAGTAGTAGATCACTAACCAAGGTAATCCATGGAGAAGAGGAAAAGACTGTTGCTAGCATCTTGAAAAACGCCTATGGCTGCTTGTAGAGAACACATAGAGGGGCCTGCATGCAACTGGAGAGTAAGTCAGGAAGTGAAGGCAAGCCTTTGGAAGTGAGGTATTGGGCGGGCACAGCAGGAAGACCGGAGATGCTTCAGGAAGACCAGCATCCCTGACTATAGAGGTCAGCTCCTGGAAGCCAGAGATTTTTAAAAAAAAAAGGTCAGAAAAGCAATGACCTCAAGACTCCATTGCAGTAGTGACCCCCCACCCCCACCTCAGAGAGCCCTGCTGTATGCTTTTGCAAGTCTGACTTGCTTCTCTGGACTTCCCTCTCCTTTAAAAGGCAGCTTTGTGATTGTCCGAGGGCCCCCAGGGGACACAAACACCCACTTCTCCACCCCCATGTGGTCTTTTTACGTTTGTAAACAACACTACAGTGAGTACTTGTGCGGCTGAATATTTGCACCCACGCTTATAGATTGCATGTGCTCACTCGTGTCCTGGGGGATATGCCCAAAAGTGAAAGGTCTTTGTTCTTGATGCATTTTGCTAGGCTGCCTTATTGCCATTTAAAAATAGGCACCACTGGTGAAGGAAACCTTCCCAAGGCCTCAGGTCAAAGCCCTTGCACCTTTAATATACATTCCTGAATTATAAAAAGCCCAAACACAAGTTCATCAAAGGCCACTGTGATGTCCCTGAGTCATTTAAACTGATTTGTACTCCCACTGCTCTGCCAGGGGTGTGTGTGTGAATCTGATGACCATGGGGATTCAGGAGCACCCCGTGGTGCCTGCAAGGATCTGTCCCCACTAGTTAGCAGTTAGGTGGGAGACTTAGAGGGCTGTGGTGCAGTGTGTATGTGAGATCCTGATGGGCTCTGGCAGAACATGGTGGAACCTGGAGACAAATGAGGAGAGGGTAGGGCATAAACCAGCCTTCTGTAGGGACAGTCTATGGTCAAGAAGCGGAGAACTTCCTTTGGGACCTAGCCTGTGGCCATTTTCTGAAACAGCACTGTCCCTTGACAACAAATGAGGCTATGTAATTTGTTGGGCCCTATGTAAAATGAACTTATGAGACTATCCCATTACAAACCATTGGTAATTCTGGGGTAGCAGGGATACAGCATTAAGCCACATAACAGAGCCTCTAGAAATGCAAGATGGTCCCTGCAAGGCTGTCTGTATGCCTTCCTTGGAATGTGCCTTCTCTCCCAGTGGCCATGGGTCATGGGTCATTCAGTGAAGAATGAGCCAGGGTCCAGGCTGGCCCAGTCTGGCCCTGGCCCACTACTGCCAGGCTGTGAGTAAGGATGATGAAGTGAATATATATATGGTGGTGGTGGTAGGGAACAGTAGACGTAGATGGAACCAGAGTGGGACTAGAGACCTGGAAGACAAGCGTGTGCAGAACAGGGCTGGGAAGTACATTGTGTGTGTGTGTGTGTGTGTGTGTGTGTGTGTGTGAGAGAGAGAGAGACAGAGAGAGAGAGAGAGAGAGACAGAGAGACAGAGAGGAGAGAGAGAGAGAGGGAGAGCGGGAGGGAGACAGAGAGAGAGAAGAGAGAGGGAGAGGGAGAGAGAGAAGAGAGGAGAGAGAGGGAGAGGGAGAGAGAGAGGAGAGAGAGAGAGAGAGAGAGAAGAGAGGAGAGAGAGAGGAAGAGAGAGAGGAGAGGAGAGGAGAGAGAGAGGGAGAGAGAGAGAGGGAGGGATACAGAGAGAGAGAAGAGAGAGGGAGAGAGAGAGAGGAGAGAGAGGGAGAGAGAGAGAGGAGAGGGAGAGGGAGAGACAGAGAGAGGAGAGAGGGAGAGAGAGGAGAGAGGAGAGAGAGAGAGAGGAGAGAGGAGAGAGAGGGAGAGGAAGAGACAGAGAGGAGAGGAGAGGGAGAGGGAGAGACAGAGAGAGAGACACAGAGAGAGACAGAGAGAGAGAAGAGAGAGGGAGAGGGAGAGAGAGAAGAGAGGAGAGAGAGAGGGAGGAAGGGAAGGAGAGAGGGAGAGAGAGGAGAGGAGAGAGAGAGGAAGAGAGAGAGAGGAAAGGAGAGAGAGAGGAAAGGAGAGAGAGAAAAAGAGAGAGAGAGAGAGAGAGAGAGGGAGGAAGGGAAGGAGAGAGGGAGAGAGAGACTTTCTGAGGAGCTGGCAGAAGGATGCTGGGATCAACCCAAAGCTGCTTTGCCCATTTGTTGTTCACCAGGCTCTGAGCTCAGTCCACCCTCGGTACTAGAGCAGTGCTACCCACTGGACCTATGAGAAACAGAGGTTCTGAGACGGGAAAGGGGGAGAAGTGGATAGTCTACTCCCACTCGCTCTCCTCTTTCACCTCAGTCCACCAGGCAGGGATGGCAGGGGGAGGGAGCAGGTGCCTGGAGTGGGTATGGCCCTGGCTGGTCATCAGGGTAGCTGGGAGGACCCAGGGCCCCAGTCAATCCATTCCAAGGCTGCTTTGCTCCTCCTGCCTCCATGAGGGTTGTCTAGGTCTGGGAGAGTGTGTGAGTGCAGTGTCCTGGCTTACAGGAACTTCCCACCTTCTTTGAGGGAGTAACCCCAGCTAGTATCCAGAGCCAAAGCTGGCACCATGGTCATGGCCCCCAGTTGTGCATCCTTGGCGCCTTGGCCGCTGCTTCTGAATCACTGTGTGGCAGACTTTCCACTCTACCAGGGTGTGCTCATCCATAAAAAAATTAATGGTCCCTGCAAATAAAGAGGTACAACAGCAGAGGAAGGCTTTTTAGACAATCAATTAAAAGCCTAGGAGAGAGATTATCTCATTGAAATATCAATTTTTAATAGCCTTGCATCTTTGAGTTTCCTCTAAAAAACTTTGCCCAGGCCATTAGCCTGCTTGCTTCTGACTTTGACTCCTGCTGCCTTGACAGAGTGGGCACTCCCCGTAGCTGGGCCCCGAGCAGGACACAGTGCTGGCTCACTTGTTCAATAGCTCCCTCCCCCCTCCCTCACCCGCCCACCCATCCTGTGCAGTGAGTTCAGCTGTGCCAGGGTAACCCAGTAAGCCAAGAGGAGGAAGCACAGGTGAGCAAGAGACCCGGAGGTCAGCCCCACCGGGTGACCATGTGAGCAGTCACAGAAGGTAAAACCATCTGGAAAAATAAGCATCAAGGAACAGAAGAGAGGAGCCATGGAGGAATGGCTGGCACCTCCTTCTCCTTGGGAAGTGGCATTCTAAATGAGACTAGAAGCATGTGAGGAAGGGAAGAAAGTTCCTGGTGGAAAGAATAACATGTCTGGTGGCCCCAAGGCAGGAAGGGGTTTGGGGTCCTACAGATGTGGAAAAGGGGCCCGAGGCTGGAACAAAGAACAAGAGGTTGGGGGCGGGGCAGGAAACCTGGAAAGGGATACCATGAACATCATAGCTCTGCAGTCCCAAGAAGGGGCATGTGTCCCCTGAGCCTCTGGGACAGTAGTGTGCACACATCTGCTCTGGAGAGCAGCCCCAGTTCAGGATGTGCTTCTGAGTGGCTAAGACACTCGAGGCTGCTAAAGGCCTTGACCTGAGTGGGAGAACAACTTTCCTGATTGTTCCCCCCTGGGCTGTCGGGTGTGGCAGCTGACCTAGGCAGACTGCCCCACCCAGCACCTCCTCCTCTCTTCTGCCCATTTTCTCCTGGCAGCCTCTTCAGTTTACCCCTCAGGGACTTCGGGATCAGATAAGCTCTGTCTGATGAAGGGTTCCCACCAGCCCAGTTCCCAAGCAGATAGCTACCCCCCACCCAGTTTCAATGCCTCAGCTGCCAAAAGGGGCCAGGAACAGTCCAACTGATTGCCCTGTCTCTGTGGCTGCTTCACTCCATCCCCTCATGGAACTAACCACCAGACACCTGAGTAACCATCAGGTTGGGAGTCTGAGATTGCACAGTGTGGGAGAGAGTGGGAGGGCCTGGGTGGGATGGTCTGTCTTTGCCTCTGGACAGAACTCCAGCCCCAATATGGACACATGCATCCCTTTCTGGACAACTGGCTTCCTACCAAAACAGGACATAGGTGGAGAAATAATGCACTGCTGGAGGCCTGACATGTGTCCCTTCTCATTTCCCATAGGTTATCCTCAAGGAACATGTGTGGAAACAGAGGCTCAAAGAAGTGAGGCTTCTTGCTTAGTTAGCAGCATAGGCAATCTTTATCTGCTTGGTTGCTCTCTTCCCAGTTACTTTATTCCCTCCTTCTGCTTGTCTCTGTGTGTGCACACGTGTGTGTGTGTGTGTGTGTGTGTGTGTGTGTGTGTGTGTGTGTGTTTGTGTATGGAGACCAAAGGTCAATAACATCAGGCATCATCCAATCACTCATCTTATTTTTGAGACAGCATCTCTCACTGAATTAAGAGCTCACTTCAAGCAAGCCATGAGGAACAAGCCAGTGAGAAGCACCCTTCCATGGCCTTTGCATCAGCTCCTGCTTCTGGGTTCCTGCCCTGCTTGAGTTCTTGCCTGACTTCCTTTGATGATGAACAGCAATATGGAAGTATAAGCTGAAGAAACCCTTTACTTCCCAGTTGCCTTGGTCACAGTGGTTCATCACAACAACAGCAACCCTAAGACAGTTCCTCCCTTCTTTGCAGTGTTGAGGATAGAACCCAGGGCCCTGCGCAAGCCAAGCAAGGTACTTGAATATAGGACCAGGAGGTGATTCCCGGGACGGAGCTGAAGGATCAAGGATAACCTCGACAGACCAGTTTCTAGGTAATGAAGTTCCTAACTTGATGTACCTAAATGAGAGGATGGAGTGAGTCTTGGGGTGAGAAGGGGCTCTGCAGAGGACTCAAATCCCAGTGGTGGCATCCTTAGCTCAGTCCCTGCCTCCATCCTTGCCTCCCTTCACCAACAAGTTAACCAGCAACTACTCAGAATCAGGCTTCAGAATCACCTAGATCCTAGTCCTGACCCTGCCAATCACTGGCTGGCCCCTCCCCTATGTGGTCCCAGTTTTCCTATTTTACCCACCTCCCAGGCAGTTGAGAAGATTAACATTCAACAGCACAGATGGCAAGGAGGAGCATGATCCCAAAGCCTCCCGCTCCTCTGCTGGGGTGACCAGGAGTCCATACCCCCTTCCTCAGAAGTTGAAGTCCAGTCCAGCTAGAGGCAGACAAGTAGCTCCCAAGCCTTTGTGGCATCCAGTCTCCAGACTGACCTGGCCAAGGGTGCTCTGGCCCACAGGCAAGCTCAGAGATGGTGTTTGGGAAGTCAGCAGGGGAGGGGGAAAGAGGGAGTCCCAGCAGGAGGCTTGTCTTGACTGTGGCTGAGTGCCAGGCTGCTAAAGATTCGGTGTGTGGATGGAAGCTTGTGCAGTGGTGGACAGCAGTGGATAGTTCTTGGGTGGGGAGGGAAACCTCTATGTGGGAACCAGAGGCTTCTGTTTACAGCCCTCCAGGCCCCTCCTTTTGGAGGACTAGGCACCACAAGGATTATCCAGTGCAGAGGGGGCTATGGACTGGAGGAGGGCTGGAAGGCTTTTCCAGGGAGCCCCTGCTCCCCTGAGAGGCACCTGCCTGGGGCCAGGGAGGCAGCTGGCATCTCACAACCCTGCAATTAGTAGATAAAGTCAGTAGTATTCTGCTGATAGTGGCAGTGGGGGCAGCAGGCTGAGCTGCAGCTGGCTCCTGAGTGCTAACTCTATCTCCAGTCTCCACCTGATGCCTTGGAAGGGTTGGCGGGAATGGCTGTCAGCCTCCTAGGTGGGCAAGGCATTAGGTCTTGCGTGGCTGTGCAGAGCAGTGGAGGAAGGCAGAAAGAACATGAGTGGTAGTCTTATAGGAGCTGGGCATGGCCAGCCCGTGGTTGTGGTCCCCTTTGTACAGAGAAACTAAAGCTTATCATGGGCCATGTAACTCTGGAGGGCTCCAGTGAGAATGGCTATCCCGGAGAGACAAGGCCTGATGAAGTCTCCTTGGGTTAATGATCTTGGCTAGAGAGCAAGGGCAGACTCTTGGGGTCCCCAGCCCTCAGTTACAATGCAGAGGGAGGAGCCAGACCTGGGATGCAAGCCCAGCCTGTCTGGGAACTCCAAGGCCTGGGATGAGAGACATTGAGGGTCTGGGAGGCTGCTGCACTGAATCCCTTGGCTGCCTTCTCTCTCCAGACTTGGATGCCCCCACAGACAAGCAGCTGGGGTGGGCTGGGATTTGGCATCAGCCTTCTATCACCTGGCCCTCCATTATTCCTCCACTCCTCTATCATAGCCCCCCCCCATGTGCCCTTCAAGATAGGGTCTCACTATGTAGCTCTGGCTATCTTGGAACTCACTATGTAGACCATGAACTCACAGAGGTTCGCCTGCCTCTGCTTCCGAGTGCTGAGATTAAAGGCGAGCACCACTACACCCAGTTTATTTCAGCTTTCTCTATCCCTCAGTCATTCCTCTCACCCATTATTCCAGGACACTGTGCTGCTGGCTGGTGGGGCAGGGGTAGCAGACAACCAACCATTCACACTAAGAGAGAAACGAGTAGGCTGAGGCGGTAGAGGACTGTTGGGGGAGGAATTCTGGGTGGTGGCAGGGGTTCAGCCAGGCTTGGAAAGGCCAGATATGCAAAGAAGTGGGTAAAACCATAGGCTCCTTGTCCTGGATGTGCACGGGCAGGCTCAGCATTCGGACTGCCTGGATTGGGATGGGATTATGACACTAGGCTGTGTGGTTGTGGGATAGTCACTTGCTCCCTCTGAGCTCCTGGATACCAGCATAAATGGGACAGTGATAGTGGTACCTGTCTCACTGGCTGGTGGGAAAGAGCTGCCTGTGAAACTCAGCAGTCACCCTTCAAGTGGTCACTTGGGTCCAAGCCTGTAAGTGGCATGTGTACTTGGCATGGCTGTACCTCACACTGGCTGCCTTGTCTCCACACCTTCACCCCCATCCCTGCACTGTCCAAAAGGGATCCTTGCCGTCAAATGCCTCCCAAAGTAGGCACAAGATAAGGCTGCAGGGGCTGGTGGGAACTGGGGTGCAGATTGCCTCTCACCTTCTGAGAGCAGCTGTGGCCACGTGGGAGCAGGAGCTGTGTGGTCAGAGGTGCTGATGGCCAGGAGAGGGAAACCCACATTTGGACGGGCAAGCTTCCCACGGCTAATATTAGCAGTGCATTAAAGATTTTTCTTAAGGCACTGTGTGAGCCAAAGCTAATGCTTCTGTGGGCCATGACCCCTAGGTGACTTTTGCTGAAAGTAGCAGTGACCCATGGAAGGACTGTGAGCAGGGCCCAGCCCCCATACTCCACATCTCCCCAGATGCTTCAAGCCTTGTTCCTGGGCTTCCCTTTCCCAGACCTGATCCTCTGTCCACTGCCACTCTCCAAGCAGTCTGGTGGGGAGATAGGCACTGGGAGGAGGCCCCTGCTCCATGCTATCTCTCTGAAGGTGCCAGGGAGTCTGGGGGAGCCAGGACTCTGCTCTGTGTCTGGGAATAGCAGCTGCCATTGAGGGCCTGGCTTTTAGCTCCTGGGTGTCAAAGGGCAGCACTCTCAGTCCTTCCTTGGGCCCGTTTCCTGTTTGAGAGAGGAAGAAGAAAGATCCCTGGCAGGAGAGGGTCTTTTCCTGCTGGGTTGACTCCTGAGGATGGCTTTCCAGAGTGTGTGGGGTGGAATGGAATAGCTGCCTCTTTCTCCCTTCTTCCTTCAACTGGGAGCCCAGGAGGGGACCCGAAGCCTCTGACACCCCACCAACCGTAAGTTAGGCCTGGTGAGGACAATGACTCCGAGTTCTGGCCCCCAGCTGGGGTCCCTCAGCAGCCTCACCCCTTCCTTGGTCTCCAGGGCTCCCAGCACCTCTGGATCCCAGCAGTATGGTCTCCTGGGACCTTCCTGACCAGATCACAAAGAGTTTACTGCAGCTCTCCACTCCCAGCAGGGAGCCTTTTTATGAGCTCAATTTAACTTCTCTTTGTGCTAGACTGAGCCAGAGCCTCTTGCACACACCTGAGTACAGAAAGCTCGCCACCACCTGTGAGAGCAAGCCTCACATCTACAGAGCCTGAGCCCATTGGGAGGGCAGGATCCCTGGATTCCCTCTGACTTTAGGAAATTTAAGTGTCTGCTGCAGTGACTCCAATACCCATTTTCTTCAACTTCTATATAAATCTTCTAATTAAGTTTGGAAATTAGATATCAAAAATAAAAATACCATCTGGGTGTGGTGGTACTTGGAGACTGAGGAAGTTCAAGACCAGTCTGGGCTGCATAGTTTCATGCTAGCCAGACCCTACCTCAAATAAACAACCAAAAAATTGAGGGTTTCCCATCCAGGGGGAGCAGAAAGGATTTGTGATAGGTAGGGTTTTAGTTGGGGGGTGGTGGTAGGGGAGGACGGAAGGGAGCAGGGAACTGGGATTGTCATGTAAAACAATCTTGTTTCTAATTCAAATAAAAAAAATCTGCAAAAAAAAAATAATGAGGGTTTCCTATTTCCTGTGAGTAAATCTCCATCAGTCACCTGCAGCAACCAGCTCTTCACTCTGGTGGCAAATCCTCCTGCCCAAGGTAGGCCTCCAAGAATTTTAAGTTTTTAGTTACAAAATTTATTATTGTCATTATAATTAGTGTGTGAGTGCATGCACATCTGTAGCAGTCAAAGGACTTTTTTTTTTCTTTTGGTTTTTTGAGACAAGGTTTCTCTATGTACCCGTCTGTCCTGGAATGAGCTCTGTAGACCAGACTGGCCTCAAACTCAGAGATCCACCTGCCTCTGCCTCCCAAGTGCTGGAACTAATGGCATGTGCCAGCCCCACTGGCTGAGGTCAGAGAACTTTATGGACTTCATTCTCTCCTTCCATCTTTATGTGGGCTCTAAGAATGGAGTCCAGGTTGTCGGGCTTGCATGGCAAGTGCTTTGCCCAGTGAACCATGGGACACTAACTTATAGATGGAAACCTGAGGCTCAAAGAAGGTGAGGAAAATCCCTGAGGTTGCAGTCAGTAAGGGAAAGCAGAGATTTGAGCCCAAGAGGTTCTGGAACTGAGGCCTCCTCCTGTCCACATCAGACAGACACCATACTTCTTCTTTCCCAACAGGCTGGACACCAGATGCCTCAGCCACTCAGTACTCATTCATTCATTCAACAACCCTGGGCTCTAGTTCAATGTTAGGGGCAGGCAATGCTGACTCAGCATGCCTCCTTCTCAAGTCTGCTGCAATTCCACGACTCTGCCCTGAGAGCTTGAACTCCATTTATTACAAAAGTCTGAGTTCATGGTATCTTATTATGAATAGCCCCTGCCAGACCACCAAGCCTCCCTCCATATGCTCCATCCTTGCATGAAGTCCTATGCAGATGGGGTCTTAGGAACTGGGTCCTGTGTTTATAAAATCGAATGGGTCCAAGCAACCCTGGGCATATATACATATACAAATCCAACAGGTTCCCCATCCATGGGGTATGAGTAGGTGAGAGTGCAGCCTTCCTGGGAGAGGAGGAAGTCGTCCCCAACAGTGGGATGGGACCCAAGGGAGTGCAGAGAGCATGAAGAGCTGCACAATTTGGTTTGAGTGGATGCTCATCTGGGCATCTGTGGCTTCAGGCCAGTCCTGTTCTGCCCCGGATGTTCTAGGCCACCTGGATTTGCAGGTCCTCATCCTCATCTAGGTCGCTGGCTCCATCTCCGGCTTCCTCGGTGCCAAATCGGGTACTGCGGATCTTCCCAAAAAGGGGGGCATTTTGCTGTTGCCTGCGGAGCCTGAGGGGTGGAGGTAGCAGGTCAGAGCAGGAATCATAGTGCATCTGTGCTGGTAGTGGCTCGATGCACACTGAGGCAATGTGCTCATATGGGGGGAATGCTGTTGCTACTCCAACTTATATACAAGGAAACTGAAAGTCACTCAGACAGGAGACAGTGGGGTTGTGCTCTGAGCGGGCAGTGCCAGCTCTGGTGTGGATGGAGGACTTAGAGAGGTGACTGAGATGGGGTTGGTTCCTCACAGGGATGCAGGAGACCAAGGAATAGGTCGTGGAGCACATTGCGTTCCAAGTGCCTGCTCAGCCCTAGTTCCTCACATTACAATTTTCAAAGGCAAAATGTGCTAGACAAACTTCTCCCATACGACTAGGAGGAGGTGGAGGAAATGCACTGCCCCCAACAAGGCAGTTGCTCCATGTATCTTACTGGAAGGCATGAATTATTAACGAGGCAGGGAGGGGCGAGAGTGTGGCTCCATTACTGCACAGTGATTTAGTGCGCTGTCCGGAACATTAAAGCAAGAAAAGTTACAAACTAGAATGAGGCAGCAATCCTGGGTGGCCCTGGCCGCCCCCGACAGAGGTGCTGGGGAGGCTGAGCAGAGCCAGTCTGCCCATTTTGGGAGTTTATGGCTCCCCAGGAATGTGGCTGAGACTTCTGGAAAGCCCCAGGCTGAACGAGTGGCCTGTTGAGGGGGGGAGTGTACAGGGTTGGACCGTGTGGAGCTGGGCATGCAACAAGCCTGACTCAGATCAGTGACTGGGCCCTGTATAAATTTCAGGTTTCACTCAAGGCTACAGGGAAACTGAGACTCTGTTGATTATGCCACATAATCATGAGGCCTGGAGGAGGAGGCTCCAAAGCCTCTCTGGACCACAAGCTCTCAGCACACAGTAGCACGGAGAAGATGCTCAAGAGACCAGGAGATCCCAACAGGCCAGTCACTATTAGGCAGGGCTTTCTTCTGCCTTCCAGTCCTGGGGGGAGAGACTGCCCCTTCTTTGCCTCACAGCAGGCTCTTGGCATAGTATCTATCTAGCCCACACCTCAGTCCCCTTCCAGGAGAGGCAATGAGAGTGGCCAATCAGTGCAAATAGTGACTCAGCATTTGTTGGTCCAATTGCGTCACCCATAATTCTCATGCAGCCCAGGCTAGTCTCCAATTCCCTATGTAGCCGAGGACGACCTTGAACTTCTGATTTGCCTTTACCTCTTGAGTGCCAGCATCACACCCACATAACCCCATGTTCCGTTTATGTGGTGCTGGGAATCAAATCTGGGTGTAGAATATTTGCAGCAAGCTACTGAGCTACATCTCCAATCAGGTGCAAATGACATCACAGCATCTGTTGGTTCAGGTGCTTTTTAAGATTCAATAAGCTCTCTTCACTGTCACAGCGACAGATCTCCATTTTACAAAGGGGAGAGCTGACCCACCAGGGTTCAGTGTCCTAAGGTCCTCTGGTCTTTCCCCTACCCAAGAATTCTGGCTGCAGGCCAGGTCCCTCCACCCACAGGTAAGAAGGAAGGTATGGGTGTGGCCACACTGACCACACATTCTTGGGGCTTCCCAGCTATGGCTCTGGAGGGCTCTGTCTGGTGCTTTGAGGCGTCTAGGGGGATTTGGAAGTGGGAAATGTATGGAGGAGGAGCCAGGATTTAGAGTTGGCACAGTGGGGTGGGGACAGGAGAGAGAGTGGTGTGCCAGGTAGGCGGATCTAAGCACCTCTCCACTTCCTTCAGGGGGTGAGGGTTCCTGCTACTGCTGAGGGACTGACCTGACTCTCTGCCATTCCTTGCTCTCAACCTTTCATATTCCTACTGACCCTGGGGTCACCTACCTCCAAGACCCGGGGGGGATGGTGTTGCTTCTTGCTAAGGACTCCCAGAATCACTGGGCCCTGCCCAGAGCCCTGCCTCCTTGGCAGCTGGCCGAGAGCCCGGCCTCCTTGGCAGCCCTCCATGTACTCACACCACCAGCCGGCCCATCCGAAGGAGACAATTCTAGAGCCCACAGCTGGGCTGTCTTCCTGCAGCCACTCCCTACCAGCTTCCTGGCCCTGGCCCTTCCTGTTCGAAGGGGACAGGATTCTGGCCCCAGGAGCTCTTCCTTCTTGGTCTTCCCCTTTGGCCCTCTTGAGGGTTCTTGCCCTTGCTCTGCGCACTTAGGGTCCTCCCCCAGCAGGGCACCCCTGCCCACCTGGACTGCAGGTGTTCCAGCTGCACCTGGAGGTTCTCGCTCTGCTCTGTCTGCTCGTCCAGTGACCGCTGCAGCTTCCGTGCCTGGTTGTGGGCCTCATCCAGCTGGGATGAGCAGGACAGAGAACAGGAGGATCAGCTTGGTCAGAGGCTGCCTGGCTTGGCCACGTCCCATGTTCTGCTCTGGAACTGTGCCCAGTTTCCAGCTCCTGTCGCTGAGGCTCCTTGGAGCCACTTCCATTCCACTCTCCATCCCTGAAGGCCACCAGCCTCCAAATCTACCCAGCATGCACCAGTTTACCCGGTCACATTTCCTCTCCCCCATACTCACCTGCTCCTCATCAGATGCCCTTTGTTCCCTGTCCCTTCACCCACCCAGTCATCAATCTGTTTGTACACCCATCACCATCAGCCACCTGTTGCTCTAGCTCATTCATCCACTTTGCTCTCCATTCATCCGTCTGTCTAGTCCTCTGTGCACGTGGAATCCTCCTGCCTTCTATCTCACCATCGACACCTCCATTCACCTCACTTGCTCATTTACCTCATCCACTTGCCTTCCCCTCCATCTGCTGCCACCTGCTCACTGCCTCAGGTGCCAGGCCCCAGTACACAGCAGCACAAGTGGGCATA
Organism: Cricetulus griseus; assembly: GCF_003668045.3. NCBI lineage: Eukaryota > Metazoa > Chordata > Mammalia > Rodentia > Cricetidae > Cricetulus > Cricetulus griseus. Next base: position 171,127,523 of record NC_048596.1, read on the forward strand.
TGGCCCATTCCTCTCAGGTCTGTTGGCACTTGCCTCGTCCTCCGCCTGGGCCAGTTCTTTCTTGAGCTCTTCCACCCGCAGCCGCAGCTTCTTTACCTCCGTCTCGTGCTGTTCCACACGCCGATTGGCGTGTGCCAGCTCTGCCACCTTCTCCTGAAACTGCTTCTTGAGCTTGCCATGCAAATGCTTCAGGTCTGCCAGCTCCTACAGGGATGGGAAGGCTTGGGTCACATGCTCACTCAGGGAGGCCCATGGGACAGTCAGCTAGGAGACCCTGGCATGTCCTCTACAGGGGTATCACCCCTGCTGTTGAATGTTAAAGCTTAGTGATCAGCTGGGGGCTGGCAGTGCCACCACCTAGTGAGGTGAGAAGGCTAGGTGGGTGACTCAGTGGTTCCACTTGGCTGTATAACTGTCATGATCCAGGAAGGTGTCCAGTGGGCTGTGGATCTGAGGGAAGCGATGAGCTCTACAGTCTTGGTGACAAGCACGTGGTATGCATCTTCTAAGGCTGGGGATGAGCCAGACAGTGCAGTAAGTCTCTTCCACAGCACAGGAAGAGAGCTGAGGTCAAAGTGGGACAGCCAGGAAAAGAGATGGCCACCCTACTCATTTCCCATCTACAGAGGGGGGTCAGCCCTGGCTTTACTTTCTCCTCCACCCGTTCCAGCAGGGTCTGGTTGTCTGTCACCCCTTGCAGCCTTGGGAACTGCAGTGGCTCTCTACCCTCTGAGCTACCACCGCCTTCCATCTGGCAGCTGCCCACCCCACCTCTGCTTGCTGCTCTCAACGAAGCCCACGGTTCCTGCTTCTACCACCTGGGTCGCCTTGTCACACACACCCATCCAGAGTCCTCCTTTCGTCTATGACTCCCCAGTTCTCACCCTACCCTCTGGAAAGTTTACCACCAGTCAACTTCCACTTTTCTTGGATACCTCAGCCCAAAGTCATTGCCCCCCAGGAAGCCTTTTCAGGGCTAGGCCTAACCGTATGTGATGGAGAGAGCAATCTGTCCCTCTAAGACATCAGATCAGAAGCATGGAATATGTAGACACAGCTGTTTGTTCATTGCTGTCACTATCTCACAGTAGGTGCTCAGAACATGTAGCTACTATAATTACCAACTGCTTTATCTTATAGTAGTTGAGTATCTTTTATCTGAAAGTGCCTAGGCTCAAAAGTGGTTTGGTTTTCAATTTTTTTTTTTAATGGAGTCTCATGTAGTCCAGGCTGGCACTGAATTCTCCTTGTGGGCAAGGATGACTTTGAGCTTCTGATCCTTCTGCCTCTATCTTCTAGATGCTGGGACTATAGATGTGTGACTTCACACTGTGTTACATGATGCTGGGGAAAGGACCCAAGGCTCTGAGCATACTAGGCAAGAATTCTACCAAACTTTATCTTCAGCCTAGATTCCAGAAGCTTTGGGCTTTTGAGGTACTCACATATACATCATGAGATCTCTTGGGGGCAGGACCTGGGTCTAAACATAGAATCTATTAGTTTCATGTATGTCATTAGGGTCTGATTGCAATTTCCTTTAACTTTTTTATTTGCCCTCGCATTTTGACTGGGACCTACCACACCTAAGTGTGAATTTTTCTGCTCTTTTGAGGCATCGTGTTAATGCTCAAAGTTGGGGGTTTGGGAGCCCTTTGGATGTCTAATTTGGGGATCAAGGAGGCCCAACCTATACTGCAGTTACCCACATGCAGGATATACACTAGTGTGTTGGTTAGCTAGATGGGGGCCCCGGGAATCACTTCCTGTCCCACCTTGTTCTTCTCGAAGAGAGCGGCCTGGCTGGCCCTCAGATCACAATCCAGGGCACTGGCATTCTGACGCCGTCTGCGAGCCAGGGCCTCCTCCAGGTCTCCAACCTGTGCACGCAGCTTCTTGTTCTCCCTCTCCAGGCCCAACTTCTCCGTCTCCAGCCTCTCTCTGCGGCCCCACTCAGCTGCATTCTCTGCCTGAAGCCTTTCCATCTGCAACAGCGAGGAATGCAGTGAGACTCCTGGGGGACAGGGGTGGAGAGACGAGCTAGATGCACCCCCCACCCTGAAGCCAAAAATGGCACCAGGAAGCAGATCCAGCTGCAGCAGCTATAATTATGCTGGGCTTTTTTTTTTTTTTTTTTTTCATGGTGTTCAGGATGTGGGGGCGCTTCTGGGTTTTGTGTGGGAAAGGGGATGCCTCCTGCAGACTAAACCCCTGGAGTGTGGCTGTCCGCCCTCCACCCCCACCAGCAGCACAGCCCAGGCTTCCGTCTTTTTCCCACTGATTGCTCAATAGATCCCCTGAACCCCTGAGTCTCAGGCATTGCCCCTCTCTCTTTTCAGTCACTCACCTCACCCCTCAGTTCAGCCATCTTGCGATCCATGCTGGAGCGTGCGCCCAGCTCATCCTCCAGGTCTTCAGACATGCGGCCCAGTTCATCCTGGTGTGTTTCCTTTAGGATGCTGAGCTGCAAAGACATCACCCAGCCTGATCACCAGGACCACCAGGATATATCCCAGAGGCAGTGATGGAAGTGAGCACCAGCCAGGGTAAAGGGGTCCCAGGGACCCAGAGTAGGCTGAGTCTGTCCACTCTGTGCTTCACACATCTGTCACCTCCTACCTCGTCACAATCTGGCAGCACATGACTGGGTCAGCTCACTGTCCACCATGGGAATCAAGTGTGAACCTTAACAAAGTCAGTTCACCCTCCCACCCCCACACACCAAAACCCCTTTGAGGGTTTCTTGGTGTATTTAGATAGAACCCAACTCATGCATTCTCACAAAGTCCCATGACACAATGCTCCAGTGTGCTCCTCCCATCCACCTGGCCTCATCTCACTGCCCACAACACGGCAAATGATGAGGGATGAAGAGATGGTGCAGAGGTCAAAGTATTTGCTGCTCCCCCATGGTTCCCAACACACACTGGTGGCTCTAAACACCACTGTGTATGTGTAGACATAAGAACTGCTGTGGGCGGGCGCTTCTCCAAGCTGCTGCTCCAAACAGGCACACAGTGAGCCTCTAAGACAATGCCATGGAAGGAAGCCAGGCATAAGAGGATTTTCTGCTCGACTGTATTCTGGTGCTCCATTAGTGTCCTTCCAGCAACTACACTTGGAAGTCTGGATAGTGTGGGGCCAGGTTCCTGGACCCCAAAAGAAGGGAGATTCAAGTAGGCAAGGAGGGGCCTAGGGCTCTTTTAGGAGCTTGAAGAGATAGATTCCCAGGGAAGACCAGTTCTAGGCAATTTTCCTATGCAAGTCTGGTCTTTGACCTCTGCGATCCCAGAGGATACGGCAAAGCTTTCCCAAGACGATTGCGCCCCCTGGTGGCCATAACCAATCTGTACATGAGGCAGATGCAGCAGCCAACCTCTCAACCTCCATTGCCTCATGCTAAATTGGGAACGTGAGGACACAGCTCCTTTGACTGCATGAGGCTTCAGTTTCACTCGACATACATTAGATAAATGTCACATCTGACACCTCCATTCTGGTCACAAACCCTCTGAAATGTATCCCCTCAACCCCATCTCTGACAGGATTCTCCAGCTACACTAGCCTTTTCTGTGTCCAGCATACATCAGGTGTCTGTCTGTCTATTCCAGGACTGCTGCTGAGCAACCCTATCGTCTCAAGAATGACTTCATCTAGCCCCTTTAGGTCTCACTTTAAACAGCATCTTGAAGGCAGTGGAGCAGAGATGTTGAGACAGAGTCTCACCCTATCTAAATTGGCCTTGAACTTGACAGGCAATCCTCCTATCTCAGTCTCCCAAATGCTGGGATTACAGGTGTGACCTGACACACCCGGCTTGGATGTCATCTTATGGAGACCCTCCCCAGCCTATCACCCCACCTCCTTCATGCTGTTTTTCTCCCTCCCACTTTTCCTGAGACAGGGTTTCTCTGTGTAGCTGTGGCTGTCTTGGAACTTGTTCTGTAGACCAGGCTGGCCTTGAACTCAGAGATCCGCCTGCCTCCATCTCTCGGGTGCTGGGGGATTAAAGGTGTGCGCCCCCACCACCAGGCTCTTTGGGTTATTCTGATGCCTTCTCTACACATAGACCTTACCTGCTAGGCTACCATCATCTCCCTGCCTGCCCTGGTACTCAGAACCATGGCAGTGAAGGGATTCCACCCTAACCTGTGTCCTGGGTTGGAACTCCCCAGTGTGCAGCTGCCACCAGCAGGGGCTTCCCCCCCCACACACACAGCCTCCAGCCTTACTTGCTTGAGCACCTCCTGCTTGGTCTTGCTCAGCTCCTCATACTTGATCTTCCACTGGCTAAGCTCTCCCTCCAGCTTCTCGATGCTCCTGCTCAGAGCCAGTTTATCCCTGGGGAGGGGACAGGCAAGCACGGGGACTTTATTAGACTCCTTTTGTTTTGACTCCATAATTCAGGGGGTGCAATAGCTTGATTTTGTTGTCGTAACAACAGTAGACTGCATTCTCCCACATTCTGTAACTAGAAGTCCAAGATGAGGTGTGGGCAGGGGAGGTGGTCAGAAGGAACCCATTTCATCCTCTCCCCAGCTTCTGTCAGCTACTGACCATTTTGGCTTTCCTTAGCCAAAGGTGCACCCATAGAAGCATCTCTCCAACTCATCACAGGGCATGCCTTCTTCCTCCCTTCCTCCTGTTCTCCCCCCCCCCGCCCCTGCACTGAACCCTAGGCTTTATAGATGCCAGCTAAGCCACTGAGCTCCTCTTCCCAAGCTCTTATGTTGATTTTTTTAAAAGTAAAATTGTATGCGTGAACCAAGTATGTAATCTATACACTTATTTCCTGGTCACCACAGCTGCAGAATACTCATGAACATCAGGTCATACCCTCTAAATGCCATCATCCAAGTCACTGGTGACATCCATGTTCTAAATCCATTGGTTAGCTAAGTGCTCAGTCCAGCCACCCACCCTCCTGTTAAACAGTATCTTGTTTCCTTCTCCCCGAAAATGGTCCTCCTACTTCTCTCCCCACCCCTTCCTCTAGCCGGACTCTGAGCCTGACAGAGCCAGGACTCCTGCCATAATCTCCTCCTTGCCAGTCCACTTCTGATTCTCAGATTCCTGAGTTCCAAGGTCACCTGTTCATTGATGACCCCTGCCTTTTCCCCTCTAGCCCAGATTTGTCTGAGTCTCCAGACCCACACACTCACCAACTGTTACCTTCTTGTGCCAAACACAACTCCCCTAAAACAAAACTCTCCAACCTCCTTTCCTATCCCCGCTTTCCCTAAGCCTGCTACCCTCTTTGTCATCAGAAGTAAGCTTGAGGCCACCATAGGCTACACAGGGAGCTCAGGGTCAGCCTGGGTTCACGTACTGAAGTTCTACTTTAAAAACAAATGATGAGGGATGAAGAGATGGTGCAGAGGTCAAAATATTTGCTGCTCTTATGGAGGACCCAGGCTTGGTTCCCAGCATCCACAATGGCAGTTTACAAACATCTATAATCCAGTTCCAGGGGATCCAATCCCCTCTTCTAGCCCCCATGGGCACCAGACACTCACATGGTACACATACATATACACATACCTATAAATCACTCACATACATAATTTGTTTTTTGAGACAGGGTTTCTCTGGCTGTCCTGAACTCACTCTGTAGACCATGTTGGTCTCGAACTCACAGAGACCTGCCCCTGCCTCTGCCTCCTTGGTATTGGGATTAAAGGTGTGTGCTGCTGCCACTGCCATCATCACCCAGCCAAGAAGGCACACATAAAAATAATAAAAAATTTAAAAATCTTTATAAAAAGCAAAAAAGACACTGTAGTGGGTTCACTGCTCTAAAATCTTAGATTGTAGGTTTGGAGATTTAGCTCAATGGTAGAACGCTTGCCAAGCAAGTCCAGAGCCCTAGCTGGGTTTTGTCCTCATCTGGCAGGGGTTGGGGCAGGAGAGGGGGGGTGACAAAAAAGACAAAAACAAACAAACAGAAAACCCAAACAACCCCCCCCAAAAAACCCAAGCCCCAAACCACCCAAAGATAAAGTAAAATATGAGCCTGTGCCCCAACAGCTTTCACGTGACTCACCTGCATTCTGGGGTGCCCAGCCCCAGGCCCCACCTTCCCCACAGGACTCACTCTCGTTCCTTAAGCAGCACCTTCTGGGATTCATCCAGCCGGAGCCGCAGGGCAGTCAGCTTGGAAGCATCCTCCTCTGTACTGGCTGTATCCTCCCAGGGCAGGCGGTTGCGATCCTGGCGGCCTGAGCTGGCTCGAGAGCCCCCAGCTGCCATACTGCAGGCATCCCAGCAGCCTTCAGTCTCCTCTGGTCTGCTCTTCAGCAGGCTCTCCACCAGGTCCAGCTCCTGTGGGGACCAAGGTAGGGACTGCAGCTGGCCCAGGGACTTACCCTGGCCACCATCCTCATGGTCATCTCAGGCCCTGCTCTGGAATGAGCCTGCTAAGTGACCTGGGGCAGGTGACACAGTGCTTCTTGGCCCTGGTTTCTCTTGCTGCTGCTTTATTCTCCTTCTTGGACCTCTCCCTTCACATCCTGGGAATACACTGCCAGCCACCAGGGTTTCCTATATCCTGGGCACCCAAGTATGCAAACATTGGGTGAACTACTTGGAACAGATGCTGAAGCAGGAATTCTTACTACGGCTTAGGATTCCAATTCAGGGGCAAATACAGTCACTGGGAAATTGGTGGCTCTGAGGACGTGTGAAGGACTGACCTCTCACCCTTCTGACCTCAGGTGGTCCTGGAAGGGTGCTCTGATTGCCACCTGGGACAGATGGAAACACCAGAAAGGAAGATCACAGAATATGGAGTGTCTGGGCTGGTACGCAAACTCAGACTGCAAACCTGAGGCTCCCTAAACTGTTGCTGGAGACTCCGGGGCTGTGACAACAACCAAACTAGAGGGTAAGAAGAGCATGAGGCCCAGGCCAGAGAGGAGAGTGTCTGCTAAGAGTCTCATTGCTAGGAACTGGTCTCCTGGGGACCAATGCCCAGAGCTTGCCTGTGTGGCCTGCCCTTGCACCATCATCTTGCCCCAGCCATACTATATGTTACACTCTCCCACTACCCATGCAAACACAGCAGCTGGAGAAGCAACACAGACCTTGGTTCTGAACCTCCCTGTCTCGGGGTTGCTGTAGGGACTAAGTAGATAATGTCTCTATAGGCACGGGGTGGTGGGTACAGCTACCACCGCTCCCCAGGCTCAGCAGGACTCCAGCCAGCCTACCAGCTTTTGCTACGACCATCAACTATTATGGATCATGGCACTTCCCACATGCCTCTTCTCAGCTTCAGCTTAACTAACGTCTTCAGGGGAAGTCTTTCTGACGCCCCTCCCAAAGGCCTGGCTTGGGGACCAGAGAGCCAGTTCCCTTCAGGATGAAAGAAAGAATGAAGAGTCAGCTCTACCACTCATCTAAGGCAAGTCCAAGGATTTCTCCTGTGCTTGTCGTGGAAGATTCTTTGACTTCGATGACTTCTAAGGTGTGGGAGGTGTACAGACCACCAGAATTTGGAGATCTCCAGTGTAAGGTGATCTTTACCTGGCCTCTCCACCACCTCACTAGAGACCAGATCTTTCCTAGCTGTTTTTCACTGCTCCCTCCCACCTGTACCCCTGTGCAAGCCCAGCCCGAAAGCCAGCCTTCTTCCAATCTGTGTAGCTGGGCGCACCTGGCTGCCAGGCGGCCTCTCCGCCCCGATGTCGCGCACAGGCTCATGCTCGCGCTCAGGCTCCGGGCCGTCGTGTGTCTTGTCCACCGTGCCATGCGCTCCCCGCAGCCGGGCCAGCTCACGTCCGCGCGCCTCGCACTCGCCCTGAGCCTCCTGGCGCTCGCGGCGCGCGCCAGCCAACTCCTTGGTGAGTGTGTCCAGGCGCTGGCGCAGCTGGCGCACCTCCTCGCGCGCACGGTTGCGCTCAGCGCGCACCTTGCTCCACTTCTCGCGCCAGTTCGCCGTGCAGTCGGACCACCAGCGCATTGTTTTCTCCATTTGCGCGGCTCGCGCGCGTGCCTCCTCCAGCTCCCGCAGCCGCAGCTCCTCGCGGCTCTCCCAGTCGCCGTCGGCCAGCAGGGCGGGCGCGGGCAGAGGTAGCGTGGGGGGCGGCCCCGGTGACGGCGTGCCGCTGGGCGGTGTGGGTGGCAACGAGTCGGCCGGGCCCATGCGATCCGGGGACGGGCTGCCCAGGATGGTAAGCAGGCTGCTCTTGGACAGCTGAGGAGACTCGGCCAGCCGCGGGCTCGGGCCGTGGCTCATAGTGAGGCTGGGCAGGCCCTGGGTGTGAACTCGCCTAGGCTCAAGGACGACGCCAGGGACCAGAGACCTACATGATACCACTGTGTGTGTGATGGACTCCGGGGCTCACTTACTCCTCGGATACCCGTCTGGGACAGCTCTTCAGACCTGTGGGAGAACACAACCATTATTGGGCTGTGACCACCACTGACAGTTACCCCATCAGCCAGCCCTATGCATGCTCAGGGGACGAATGGGACAGTACTGGCAGTAGTAGGAAGGGGGAGGTGTGTTCCAGGGTGGCCCCAAGGAGGCCTGCAGGGGTCTTCAGCTACTTTCTCCCTGGCTCCAACTCCCCTCATCCCTTCAAGGCCGCTGATCCGAACACTTGATTTGTTGTGTCTGAGCTTCATGTAAGCCTTTCTGGGCTTCTGCTTCTCTGCCTGTACTATGGGAGGGAGGTGCAGAGTAAGGAAGACCAGGATACCTTCATCCGGGTGTGCTTCAGGTTCACCTGGAGCCTTGCTTAATAAACAATCAGCAGTTCATGGCCTGCGGTGTTTGGCAGGTATACAGCAGAGACTACATTTCAGGGGTCCCCGTGTGGGGCTTGTTGAGTATTCAAGCAACCTCTGAGCAGGCTCAAGACTCCGAGTCTCCCCAGCTTCTCCATGGAAAACCATTAACAAGCTCTCTACTACTGAGCCCATGTCACCCTTATTGCTTACAGTTCCATACATATCTCAACTGTGTGGATAGTCACTAGACAGACACAAGGACCCAGGATCTAGTTCCTGACAGGCAGTGTGCCCTTTCTGACTCAGTGTCTCGGCCTGGGTGATGAGTTGGTAGCTTTGGCGCCCACAAGCATCTAGACATTTCTGCATACACAGACACATCTGGGAACATGCGAGCAATCCCACCCACACAAAACAGGGGTAAATGACACATACGGTCAGAGATGGACCTATGGGCACACAGCTATACAAATAGATACAGATACACTTGTATACATGCACCAGCACACTAATAGGCCCCCAAACATGCACTCCTAAGAGAATTCTGGGCACACAACACTCCCCCTTCCCCATTTTCCTGGCCCAGTTCCATCAGAACAGCCCTAAAAGAAACAACATGAGCATCTATCTATCTGCAGGGGAGAGGAGAGGAGGGGGTTGGCAGGAAGCCCAAGTTCTATGGTAGAAGTGTGGCAGGGGGGCTGCCGCCGTTACATCCACTGCCTCAGAGCTGCCAGGCCTGGCATAGGGCTCTGCTTGGCTTTGAGAGGGCTCCAACTGGCTCCTTCCAGAAATTCTAAGCCCATGGCACAGGAACAGGGCAGACATCATGCAGGCCCCTAATGGCTTCCAGGCTGGGGCCTCCAAAGTCAGCTCTGGCCCCTCTGGGGTGTAGGGTGGGGGGAAGGGTAGGAACAGTGGGGCAGGGAGGCTCTGAACACCTTTTGCCTTTCTCCTCAGACCAAGAACAGGTATGCACTTGCTTGGGGGAAGAGGTGGAACATGTCCACCCCACCCCCACAAGCACACCTGTGCAGACCCCTGTGCAGCTGGCCTCTGCCTAGCAACACATCCCCGTTCCCACCCTACTCACATAACAGCCTTGGAAACACTCAAGTATCTGTGGTAACCCAGGTACACATAGGCCCTGCTCATGCCTCCTGCTATAGATAGGCAGGCAGGGCCCCGCTGCCTGCCACTTGTCCCTTCATCCCCAGGTTCAGTGCCTTTTTCCTTTGGTGACATTGGGGGGTGGGGGGAGGCTGATTACCTAAGGCTGCCATTGTACTCCAAGGAGCAGCTGAGGGTGGGGGCAGCGCCCACAGGCCCATTGAGTAGCTGTCTCCATTCCTCCTAAAGCCAGCCAGCCCATGCTCCCAACTCAGGCACCACCATTAGGAAATGTCCTATCCCATCCCACAGCCATACCTGGCCAGGGACCTCTTACAGCACTGCCTTCCACTCTATAGAGGCATCTTGTGCTGCTTACAGCTTATAAGGCAGGCCCTGCATATAGTACTTGCCTAAAGTTGGCTAGTGTGATGGAAGACGTAGAGTTGCATCTGAGTTAAGCAGCAGAGTTGAGAAGGTCTCAGAGCTTCTGAACCCCAGCCATAACTTGGTCCCTGCCTGGTCCAGGAAACAAGGACACTTTGACTGGCCACTCATTACAGGCTACAGATTCAGTGCCGCCCGTAGAAAGTGACCAGGGTCTTCTTTTGTTCACAGACTCATTGGGAACGCCTCTCCCTCTTCCTGTCTACAGCTGTAAACTCCTGCACAACCTTCAAGACCTGCCTGCATCATCTCCTCACCCGAGAAGACCTTCTAACCTCATGCTAGTTTTTCTAAACACCAGACCCTCCTTGTTTCAGGGAATGAACATACTGTGAAGCTCTCAAAGGCTTCTTGGTCTTGTTGGCTATCTGAACAGGGCAGAGCCGGAGCAGATGCTGTATGAATGTTTCCTGAGCCCATGAAAGATGGACAAAGCTCCTATTAGGGGGTCTCCCTATGGTCAGACAGTTTGGGAAAGTTGTGTAGTCCTAAAAATCAGAAGCCAGTTTTCAGCCTGGCGTTAATACAGGTAGGTATCTAAGTCTGTCTGTGGTCAATGTCAGAGTCAGACATCTGAGCTCTTGCCTGAGGAAGTCTCTCTAATTGGGGTTGATATTCAACTTTGTATTCTGTCCTTGGTGTTTGATTGGTTCTCTCAGTATCCGTGGAGAGGCATGAGGGACACTAAGAACTGGATGGGGGCCAGCTGTGGCGATGGGGAACCCGGGACCTCCATAACTCTGACTTCTCCTATGTCCTCTTAGAATCGTTCAGGTGGACTCTGGGCTAAGCCCAGGGCCACAGGCCTAGCTGTGGGTAGGGATTAGAGCCCAGTAGGAAACCACAGGGGGACTGCCTGATTGGATAAGTGCAGGGCCCAAGGCTGGTCAGCCCGCAGACTATGGGCATCGGTTCCTCTGACCACGGATACTGAGAGAGCCCAGCATATAGCTGCTGGACCTCCAGGAGAGAAACGGAGGGTGAGAGAGGGAGGAAAGCTAGGTCTCCATGCTGGAAGAGAACCCAGGTATCCCTATATCCTAAGTCACAGATTCCAACTCTTTCCCTTACAGCTGGGTCACCTGAGCCTAGATGGACAGCTATTTGCCTGCCATGGCACAGCATGCTAGCAGTAAACAGAACTAAAATGTGGAATTGGGTGCCTCTGAAGCTGGGTCATGACTACCTGAAGAGCCCCATGCCCCTAGGAGTGCCTATTGGGGGGAGGTCATCAGACATTAGGTCCACCAAACAAATGTGACTTGGATAAGGGAAAGTGGACACCTTCCTGGGCACCGACTCCAGCACCAGGACTCTTGGGATCGCACATTCGTATAGAACAGCCGTCAATCCTAGCTTTCCTATTGCTATGCCGTGTGGTATGTGCAAGTCCCTGGTCTCTGGGCCTGTTTCCTTATGTGTAGAATCTAGAGGCACCAACAAGATTCTTAATACCTCCAGCAGGTAAGCAGACTCTGTGCCAATAAGAACCAATCCAACTCCCACAAAAGCTCAGGGAACCGGCCGAATAAGGGGCATATCTCACTTACACAGACTGAAGCCGCGGGATGGGGAAGAGGCTTGCAGACTTCACCCCAGCACTGCCAGAGCGGTGGACTGCTGAGACCCCTTTCTTAGCACCCAGCCCTTGCTCCACCTGTCCCCATTAGTTCCCGAAGTTAGTTTTCTGTTTTCTAGGGCCCAGCACAGCCTTAGTCCCTACTTGATCGCCTCTTCGTGGGCCACCAGCCCCGCTCCCCCTAGCGGCTGGCAGGATGCGGGGGTCCGGTCCTGCAACGCGGTCCCGCCCACCCCACCGCTTGGCTTCCATTGGCAGCGCCGAGGGTCTGGGCGTGAAGCCGTGCTCTGATTGGCCAGTGCCACCCGTCCGTCCGGCACTCGCCATGGTGACCACGTTGGGTCCCCCGGGAAGAGTTCCACATTCCGCCCCCGCCCGCCGCCCCTCCCGGCCCAGCAGGCATTCCAGGGGCGCCCCCTCCCCCACTGTCCCGCCGCGGGACCCGGCCTCTGCCGGGGAGGGGAAGGGCTGGGAGACCCCAAGTGGGGACCAGAAAGTTGGGCTCAAAGTTTGGTGTTCGTCGGCCCCGCCCCGGCTCCTGTCCCCGCTGCAGAGCTCTTCCCGCGCGGGAGAGGCTCCGGTCCGCAGCACCTCCCCCGCCGCCGTGACCTCTCGCCTCGCGATCCCCGCTCACCTCGGGCCGTGGCCGGGATTCGGGACGTTCGAGATGCCGCTCAGGGTGGAGAGGGCGCGGGGCTGGCTGCTGCGGCCGTCGGGAGGCCGGGGGAGGGCCGCCGAGTCTCCTCCTCCCGCCGGGGGAGGGGAAGGGGAGCGGGCGGGGGCCCCGCGTGGGGCGCGGCCTGCGGCGGGCTGGGGCCAGGCCGCGAGACCCCCGCTGGTTCACCTAATGTGGGGTGTCCCTCGCAGGTTTCTCGACCTCAGTTTTCCCGCCAACCACGAACAGGAGTGGGTACCACGGGCCCACGTGGAGCGTCCGTCACCAAGTCCTCTGGTTAACTGCATTCTTCCCAGTGCCAGCCTTGTCACCGACTGGACCTGGGCCAAAGTCCATGTCCTTAATGGGCCTCAATTTCCCTTATTTGTCCAACCAAAGCGATCTCAGTGATGGGGACCTACCCACAATGTGGAGTTTTTTACCCTCTGGTGTGCGATGGTGCTTGGCAGAGGCATGCACCCCTTGTGCACAGTCTTTTCGGGGCTAACTTTCTCCTGGGGGTAGGGTGTCTGTAGTCTTCTTAAGGGAAGAGGAAGATCAGAATGCTGTCCCCACACCACATCCTACAGCGAGGGAGGTCAGTCTTACAGACAGGACCAAAAGTCACAAAATGCCTGGGTAGCTAGGCTGCGTTGATTGGTCTCTAGAAAAGATAAAGATGATGAAGGCAAACAAATCATATCTTTTGATTAAGAATGTTTCAATTCTAATTATGGTCATGTGCTTAGTAGTTTGTGAAGAATGAACACAGTACTGAGAGTTGAAACTTTTTTTCATATGAAGTTGAACAGTAGCATCCTTCCTAGATGATTTACTCTAGAATTTTTTTTTTAAACAAAAAAATATCAGTGCTAGCCAGATCCGTGGTGGTGCACACCTTCAATCCCAACACTTGGGGTCTTTATACCAGCATTTGGGAGGCAAAAGCAGGCGGGTCTCTGAGTTCGAGGCCAGCCTGTACTACCTACAGAGTGAGTTACAAGACAGCCAGGGCTATTGTAGAGAAATCCTATCTTACAAAAGCAAACAAAAAAACCGAACAAACAAGGGCTCCCTTGGAAACAGGGGTCACTTTGAATCTTTTCCCCTTCTAAGAGCACCATGTGTGTGTCAGGAGAGGGGGTCAGATCCCCTGAAGCTGGAGTTATGGATAGTTGTGATCTACCATGTGAATGCTGGGAAGGAAACTGGGGTCCTCTGAGATAGCACCAAGTGCTCTTAAACTCTGCGCTGTCTCTTCAGCCCCCACTCTGAGTCTTCAGTGAGCTCGGCGTTTCTTTTTGAAGTCAGCCACTTCCCCACTCTGTGGTCTTCTGCTCCCTTTCCTGCCTGGCCTCCACCAATTTCGTGAAATCCCACAGATTTTGCAAGTTCTATAGTTTCACTTGTCTTTCGCTGTGTGGGTAGCTGCTCTGATCTGTGGGAGATGTGTTTGGGTGGGCACCCTTGAGATTTGGTTAGCACCTGCAGATTACCAGCCTGCAGGTGCTCCAGTGGCTGCCCTCTGCTTCCTGTACAGGGGCAACTTGTGGGATTCACACATTGAGAACTCAGGACAAAGATGTCTTCCTTTTAGAGCTGGGGAAATGAAAGTTCAGATTGGCTTTAGGCTCAGATGGGATCTCACAGCAGTGAGCTGTTCCAGTGAGACAGGATGTCCCAGGGGTGACAGCCCTGAATCAAGACATCTTTCCCTAGTGTTTGGAGTTGGTAAAGGGTAGGAGGGTGATGGAGGTCGGGTTGATGGTGTGCCTAGCCTCAGGCTGTACTACATCACAACTGAGCCCTCCCTGGTGTGTGTGTGTGTGTGTGTGTGTGTGTGTGTGTGTGTGTGTGTGTGTGTATGTTGTGTACATATGTTTTGCAAAGGGTGTGTGAAGGGAGCCACTCACTCAGAAACCTAGTACATGCTAGCAATAGGTTAGACAGCTCCCATGAGTTACTTAGCCACACAGCTATCCTGTGTACTGGGAGTCATTACCAACATGTAATGGCGAAACCAGTTAATGTTGGAAAACCACTGGTTGGCTTAAATTCACTTTGGGAAGTCTCAGAGCCCATATCTCTCAGTCTGATCACTGTCACTTCTCTAGGCCCCTCTGGTAAAATCTGGTTTTAGCTTCCCTCACCAGGAGACAGGGCATGGGGTTTTGTCTTCAGACTCAAGATACTGGAGGGTGATTGTGGCCTATACTAGTATGTACCTTCTATACCCCTGCTGTTATCTTTGCCGTCAACACATTGACAGTTTTTGAGTCGCATTACTTTTTAGAATATATATATCTATATCTAAACACACACACACACATACACACACACACACACTTGTGTTTCAAGACAGGGTTTCTGTGTAACGTTACTACTGGCTGTCCTGGTACTAGCTCTGTAGACCAGGCTGGCCTCGAACTCAGAGATCCACCTGCCTCTGCCTGCCAAGCGCTGGGATTAAAGGTGTGTACCACCACTGCCTGGCCATGATTGAATCTTGATGGTGTGCATTGTGGAATTAACTGGTCAGAGAAGGATACACACTGTGTGACCATGACTATAAGATCCTTAGAGTTGATGCATTAATAGAGACACATTAGAAGAGTAGTTACCAGGCCTTTGGGTCCAGTGAATGGGGTGTTACGTTTGGGAAATCAAAAAGGCTTGGTGATAGACAGTGGTGATGGTTGCACAACAGTGTGTGTACTTCGCGTTGTAGAACTCAATCCCTATAAATGAGTAAAATAACAAATTTTGTGATATATGCATATGTTAAAATTTTAAAATAAGATTTTTTTTTTGAGACAAGCACTCATTATATGGCTGAGGCCTCATGTGGAGCCTTTCTGAATGGGGTTACAGGAATGTGCCCACCACTATGCTCAGCTCAGGTATCTTGCTTTTTGTGTGTAATAAAAGAGTGAAGAATGGAGAGTGGGGGCATTTAGAAAACTAAATCCTGCCAGGCACAGAGGCAGCCCCAGCTACTCCAGAAGGATGTCCAGAGTCCAGAATTCCTAGGCTGTAGTGTGCTATGCTGGTTTGATGTCCCCACCAAGTACTGCATCAATATGGCTACTGCCAAGTTGCTTTAGGAAGGGGAACTGGCCCAGATCAGCAACGCAGCAGGTCAGAACTTGTGTGTTCATCAGAAGGAGGCTAGAGACATTTTGTCTCTAATTGGAGGCTTCTGGTTGCCATCAAGAGTGGGGAAGATTTGGAGTGTAAAGGACTCATTCATGGTGTTACCTACCTGCTCTAATGTCCAGTCAGCTCTCAGTCCCTCACAGAAACCTCTGTGGGGAGACCCTTGTCCAGGGATTGCAATGACCTCATTCCCACATGAAGAAGGCACTGATTTGTCTCTTCATGCTGTCGACTTCATAATGTCTTTTAGGGAGCAGGAGTGAAGTTGCAGGACTATGCTCAGTCCATGTGTGTCACAGCTGGTGCAGAGCAGACACGGGCACTAATGTGGCTGACATTTATAGAGCCAGGTAGGAACTGGTTGGATCATGAAGGCAAAAGGAAGCCGTTTCTGGCGTCTGAACATGAGAGTGTCTGAAGGTGAGTTCTAAGGCGTTGTATGCAGGGGTAACTAGCAAGAACAGTGAGGTAGGAAACAGGGGCTATGGAGGCCTGGGGACCAGAACTCTACCTAGGCTTTCAGTCCAGCTGCTCACTGGGGAGCAGGAAGGAGCTGGCAGTTCATTTCAGTCCCAGAGGCAGCCAGGAGACCCGGGATGCAAAAGGCCAGGAGGTGAATGTCTGGTTATAATGGTCAAAGCAAAACAAAAGCATGGGGGTGAGGGAGCTAGGGGTGTGGTTCAGGGTGCAGATACTTGCCATGTGTACACAAGGCCCCGGAGTTGAGGCCAAATGTCACAATAACAAGGGAGAAAAAAAATCCAAAAAGGGCAAATGCTTATCAAAGTCACACAATGGGAGTGTGGCCAAGTAGTTGAGACACAATTATACCAGGGTTCCTGAAAAATCTTTGGTGGCATCTGGGATGGTACCCACTTTCCCTCTGAGCCCCTTGCACTCACTGTGAGCTGTGCTGAGCCACCTTGAAGGAGCTGGTTTGAGTGGCAGCAGGGAGGGGACTGTGCTGGGACCTCCCTGCTTTCCCCCTTTGGCTGCATCTCTATTTCTACTGCCCCCACTCCCAGGAGTAGGAGGGCATGTTGTTGGGTCATGATTTGCCCAGGGAATTTGGACAGGCTGGGCAAGGGACAGCATCTGTGCTTTCCATCCCAGAATCACTTCCTCATTCTCTTTAGGGCTCGGTGGAGAGTGAGGCTGGTGTTACAAGGTGGGCTTGTGGGGGTTCTGGCTAAAAGAGAGGCTGGTCAGTTTTGTTTCCCTTGCTGCTTTGGCCCTACTTTCTGAGCTCTGCCCTGGGCCACCAGAGCTGGGTCCTTATCCTCTCTAGACTGTCATCTGACTATCTGTGACACTTGTTGGTCTTGCTGCTGATACATCCCACCCCAAGATGCTACTACCAGCAGCTCCATCTTACAGAAGGGACATTGAAGCTCAGTCAGTTTAAAGACATCACTCCAATTCTCTTAGCCCATGAAGGCTGGGGGTGGGGTGGAGGTGGGGGTGGGGTGGGGGTGGGGCTTGGAACTTGAACCTAGGCAACATTTCCCAGCCCCTGCCTCAGGTCTCTGGATCAATCCTGTGGATTGTCAAGTCAGTCAGAGGCCATTTTCTCTTCCTATAAATGGGGAAACTGAGACTAAAGGAAGAGCCGTAGTTTGCCCAAGGGTGCAGAGCTGCCAGCAACTTGCCCTGGACAGTACCGTGCTGCGATTCCTGACATCTCTTTGGAGGTACACACTCTGCCCCTGGAAGTGCAGGAGGGGCCCCAGAGTCAGATCAAGGAGACCTTGGTCTGGCCAACAGCTCAGAGGAAACAGAGGCTGATACCACGAAAGAAGAAGTAAGGCAGGAGCAGAAGGTGAAGTGAGACCAGAGAAGCCAGGAGACAAGGGGGCTGAGGTGAACAGAAAAGCCACAGCTCTCAGCTCCTCCCAACTTCCTTTTCTCCCTGCAGATGCTGGAGGACTGAATCGAGGAGGACGTGGCTGCAGCAGCTCCACAGGTTAGTCCCTTAGACCTCTCCAATCCCTCCCATTGGTCCCCATACACAGACCCCACAGTCCCCTTCCCAGGTGTACAGGCTTCATGAAATCCTAGGGGTACTGAGCAAGGGATCCACTACCTTCCAATTCCAAAGACACCCCTGATTTTAGTGGCTGCTAAAGTCAAGGCATGGTTATGTTTTAGGGCCTACCTTTCCTGGACCCCAGTTTCTCATATATAAAATGAGATGAGTTCTGTCATCAAGTCTTGAGTGACAGAGTGTGGATTGTTAGAGGCTCTGCATGCACAGAGCCTGTGCCCAGCAAATTGGAGCTGGTGAAGTTCCTGAGCAGCCTGGACACACAGTGTCTAAGAGAAAGTGCCTCCAGATAAGCTGGACCAGACTCCTTGGTGTTTTACTGTGGCCTTCCTGGGCCACTTGTGACACAGGCTCGTAGTGGCATCTCTCTGAGCTGTGATTTGCTGACGCACTGGCCCATTCCTCACCAGAGGCAGCTAGAAGAAGCCAGAGGCAGGGTCCCCACCTGTGGTTGGCAGCAGTAGCCATTTGAGGGACCATGTATGTATAGGAGCATTGTACTGGGCATGTCCTGCTGTTGCTGGGGTACACGATCTGTTCTGGGAAGAAAACAGGCTCTCCAGCCTCATGCACAGATGCATTCCTGCTGAAGCCCTTTGGTTAGAGGACTAGACCTAAGTAAGGCAGGGTCTGATTCCCACAAGTAAGGATTCCGGAAGGGGTTGTTTGAGTTCTTCCTGGGAAATTGGTCTCATTGGTCTCATTTTATACATGAGAAAATTGGAGAGTCAGTGAGGCCAAGTTCTTAACCTAGTGTCACACAGCCTAGGCACTGGACAGTGGAACTGTGTATTAAATCCACAACTTTCTACACTCTCCTTTGTTCACATATATGTTAATCTCCTCGTTGACCTAAAATAGGATGTTCTTGTCTACTGCCACTCGGCTCTCCAGCCACCCTTGGAAGCTGCTGCTGCTGGCTTAGAATTTGGAGCTCAGTTTGGGTCCTAGCTTGGCTACAGGGCTGCTGTTGAACCCCAAGCAAACCTTTTGCTTTCGTGGTATTAATGTTGTCTTGCAGTCTCCAGGAACCATCTGGAAAGTCAGGAAAGGAATTCCTGTTTCCCAGGGGGCTTCAAGAGATGAGCTGCAGAGTGGAGACCTGATGGCTGAGGAGACAGGGTGGTGGTGCATGCGTCCTGCTCGGCAGGGACAGGAAGGGTACCTGAAGTTTACAGGCAGAAGTAAAGGTAGTGGTTTGCTCCTGGGAGTGAGGTAGAAACCGCAGCTCCTGTCTGTTTGGGGGTAGAAGGGACTTTTGCTCCAACCTTGATTTTTATAGTGACATGTGGAGTCAGGCTGCTCCTTTTTCTGTGTCTGCTTGGGAACAGCATGGCAAAGGTCTGGGAATCAAGTCTTAGGGCCCAGACCCTCAAGGTCAAATTGTTCTGTCCACTGGATTTCAGTTTCTCCACTAATAGTTCCACCAGCTGAGGTCTTCTGTACTGCCAGGTCCTGACTGTCTCACTGGAAACAGTTCATGTTGTCCCTTCCAAAGCCTCCTCAGTCTTCCCAAAGCTTGCCCCACATCCCTTCTCTGAGTCTCAAGAAGGTAAGTGAATCATGCAATCAACAGCCCAGCTCTAGTCCTCTCTTAAGCTGTCTTATATATTAATATAGTATCCCGAAAAACTGTAGGCTAGAGAAGTAGCTCCATTTGTAGGGTGCTTTGCTGAGCATGCACAGAGGCCTGGGTTTGATCCCTAGCTCCACATAAGACCTGGTGTAGTGGTGCATGCCTGTGATCTCAGAACTTGGGAAGTGGAGGCAGGAGGATACTAAGACTGAGACCAGCCTGTTACATAATGAGGCTAGACCAGGTTACACAGTGTGACCCTGCCTCAAAATCCAAACCAAAACAAAACAAAAGATTAAAAATGATGCTTCTACATCACAAAATAAAGGATCATGTGATGTTAAAAATTGTCAAACTAGGAACTGTTTGTGCTCATGTAATAGACAGAGGTTGCTTTTCTTACTACAGAAACTTCCTAGAAAGTGATAGGTACATTGTACCCCAATGCACAAATGGTGAACCTGCCCACGTTGGAACTGATGCACACAGTGACAACTGTTTTTTGTTTCTTGCAGCACTGGGAATGGAACCCAGGGCCTGGTCATGCTCAGCAAACTCTCTGCCAATGGGCAACACCCTAGCCTTGCTGCTTGTTTGTAAGCCCAAAAGACTAGAACTGGCCAGAGGGCTTAGAATCCCTGCCCATTAGATGCTATTAACAGAGGACTGTGAGATAAATCCTGACTCTTCCCTAAGATAACATTAGCACATGCAGCTGAAGAGGTGGCATCCCTGGATACAGCTGTAGCAGACTCTCCCAGATGTGTTTTCAAGAGAAAAAGCCTAAGGCAGAACATTACAGCCCAGGCTCCACTTTGTGTATTAAATGGGAGAAGTCTCATTTGTCTATATTTGCATAAAGAAACATTAGAAGCTAGCTTGAGCAGACTCCAAGAAAGGGAGTATCCTGCAGGCCACTAACCCGGGACTGAGCAGCTGGGCTTGCAGAATGGAGGGCTGCTTTTTGTATTTATTTCTTTACTTACTGTTTATATTTGAAAGATGTAAATATCTAAGCTGTCCAAAAAGTAAATAGAAACAGAGACGTGCAAGTGTAGCATATGGGCAAACCTTAGGCACATACACGAGGGCAGCAGAGCAGTGCTGTGGTTCCCTCACCTTCCTGCTTTCGCACATGTAAGAAATGAGACTTGTTTTTTTTTGTTTTTTTGTTTTTGTTTTTTTGTTTTTTTGGAAGGATGGGATTACATTGTTTTACAGCCTTAAACTATTTTATTTTATGTGTATGGATGTTTTGCCTGCATATATGTCTATGCACCACTTGCGAGCCTGGTGCCCAGGGAGGTCGGAAGAGGGTGCTGGATCCCTTGGGGCCAGAGTTCCAGGTGGTTGTGAGCTGCCTGTGTCCTCTGGAACATCAGCCAGTGCTCTTATCTGCTTGACCGCTTGTCTCTTCAGGCCCCAGTTTTTACAACCCCCAAACCATTTTTTTTTTCTCTTCTAGTGCTGGAGATTACCAGGGCTTTGCATATGCTAGGACAGTGCTCTGCCACTGAGCCTCACCTCTGTCCGTGTGTGTGTGTGTGTGTGTGTGTGTGTGTGTGTGTGTGTGTGTGTGACTTTCAGAGTCTCAAAATGCTATGATGTGTTCACTTTTAACTTTAAAAAGTAAAATTTTAATTCACTGTACTCTCTTAACACTGGTAATCAAACCTAAGCCTGGTGCTTGCTAAGCAATTGCCACTTGAGTTATGTCTCTGGTTTTCCTTTTTAACTGTTAATTTTGGGAGAAAGTTTCAAATTCACAGGTGCTTGCCAAAAAAAAAAAAAAAAAAATCCTAAGAAAAGTTCTGTGTGCTCTTCATCCAGTGTTCTATAGTGATACCTTACACACCTATAGTGTAATCTCCAGCCCAAGAAATTCACTTTGGTGTGATTCGCAGAGATCACCAGCTTGATACATGTTTGTTTAAAGACCAGTACAGTGTGGGTGAGGATTGAGTTCTATGCACTTTATCAAATGTAAACTCCTGGAACAGCCAACACAGTCACAGCACAAATTGCTCCATCACCACATGGGTTCTCAACGTTCCCCCTTCCTAGACGCACAGGAGCCCTCCCTTGCCTGTGGCAACCGCTGATCTCATCTGTGTCTCTGTAATTATCATTTCAAGCATGTTCTGCTAGTCACATCACATTCTCTCAACATTTTGAGATTTTTTTTTTTTTGGTTTACTCAGTAGAATTCCTTTGAGATCCATCTAAGTATATAGTTTTTTGTTTGTTTGTTTGTTTGTTTGTTTGATTTTTGTTTTGGCTTTTATTGAGGCAGGCCTCACTAGGTAGACCAGACTGTCCCAGAACTCACAGAGATTCTCCTACTTCTGCCTCCCGAGTGCAGGGATTAATAACATGAGCTACCATACCTGGCAAGTATATAGATTTTTAAAAGAAACATATTTCGTTGCATTGCTGAGTTACATCTCATGGCATGGCTGTGCTACATACAGTTGCATGGTGTGTGTGTGTGTGTGTGTGTGTGTGTGTGTGTGTGTGTGTGTGTGCATATGCCATTGAAATAATGATGATGTCAAAGGTCAACTTCATGGATTTGGTTCTCTCTAGCCTGTATGTGGGCTGCAAGCACTGAACTCAGGTCACCAGGTTTTGGTGGCAAGTGCCCTTACCCACTGAAACCATCTTGCCAGCCTCCCCCCCAACTTTGGGATATTATTAATAAAGCTAATGTGAATGTTTGTATACAGATTTTTGTGTGTGTGTGTGAACACAGGTTTTTATCTCTCAGATGAACACTCAAGAGCTACTGCAAGCTCACATGGTAGATGCGTGTTTAGTTTTAGTTTCAGTTTGTGTTTGTGGTGCTGCCACGGAACCCAAGCTGCATGGGTGAGGCAAGCACTCTGCTACTGAACATCAGCCCAGTGCTGGCTGGTGCACACTCTCCCTCTTCCTCTTCCTCTTCCCCCCTCCCCCTCTGTCTCCCCCCACACCCATGTACACATACACATACATATAACACTGCCAAGCTGTTCTCCAGGAGTCATTGAACCCTATCTTTTTTTGTTTTTGTTTTGTTTTTTGGGTTTTCGAGACAGGGTTTCTCTGTGTAGCTTTGGAGCCTATCCTGGCACTCGCTCTGGAGACCAGGCTGGCCTGGAACTCACAGAGATCCGCCTGCCTCTGCCTCCTGAGTGAACCCTATCTTATTCAGCTATTCCTCTATTAATAGATATTTTAAGTCCCCCCTTTAAAAAAAGCATTTATTTATTTGTAATTTTATTTTATTTTATGTCTGTGCGTGTTTTGCCTCCAGTTATATATGTATCCCATAGTGTGCTCATTGCCTGCAGAGGCTAGAAGAAGAGAGAGCATCAGATCCCCTGGAACTAGAGTGACAGATGGTTGTGAGCTGTCATGTAGGGCTGGGAACTGAACCCAAGTCCTTTGACTTCAACTTTCCTTCTATAAAAATTATTAATATTTTTAAAAAGAGGGTCTCACTATGTAGCACTGGATGGTTTGGAACTCCCTAGGTAGACCAGGCTGGCCTAGAACTCACAGTTTCTGCCTCCACAGTGCTGAGATTAAATGTGAATAGTGTTGTGTTAGGCTTTAAACTTTTTAAAATACATTTATTTACTGTGTAGGTGTGTATAGTTCATAGTACATCTGTGGAAGTCAGAGGACAACTTGTGAGAGGTAGTTGTCTCCTTCCACCATTTGGGTCCTGAGTATTTAACCCAGGTTGGTGGGTTAAATTCAGGAATGGTGGCAAAGTGCCTTTACCCACTAAACCAGATTGCTAGAAAAAAAATTTTTTTAAATAAGAGATTTTCATTTGTCTCTGTGTGTGCGAGTTTGCATATGCATGCACATAGAGTCCAGCAATGAGTGTGGGACATCTTACATCCTCTTTAACTGTACCCCATAGGCAGGGTCTCTTGAACCTGGCTTTTATCCCTTGATTAGGCTGGGGACCAGCAAACCCCAGAAATCTCCCTGTCTCCATCCACTTAGCACTGGGGTAATAGGAGCTTGTGGGGAACATTGGCTTGTTACATGGGATCTGGGATCTGGATTCCAGTCCTCATTATTGTAGGGCAAGCACTCTTAACTTTGCAGTCATCTCTCCATCTCCAGCTAGCTTCTCTCTCTCTCTCTCTCTCTCTCTCTCTCTCTCTCTCTCTCTCTCTCTCTCTCTTCTCTCTCTCTTTCTTCCTGCCTTTCTTTCTTTCTTTCTTTCTTTCTTTCTTTCTTTCTTTCTTTCTTTCCCTTTCTCTCTTTTTCTTTTTGTGGTACTAAGGATTGAACTGAAGGCCTCACATATGCTAGACAAATGCTCTATTACTGAGCTGTATTCCCCAGCTCTTTTTATTTTTGTATTCTTTAGAATTTATTTTATTTATTGTCCTTGGGTTTCTATTGCTGTGATAAAACATCAGGACCAAAAGCAACTTGAGGAGGAAAGGGTTTATTTCAACTTACAGTTTACAGACTGTCATGAAGGGAAGTCAGGGCAGGGGCTCAAGGCAGGAACTAGGAAGTAGGAACTGAAGCAGAGGCCATGGAGGAATGTTTCTTACTGGCTTGTTCTTCATGGTTCATTCAGCCTGATTTCTTTTTTTCTTTTTAAACTTTAAAAAATTTATGTGTATTGATATTTCTCTTGCATGAATGTTTATTCTCCTTGTATGTGCCTGATGCCCAGGAAGGCCAGAAGAGGTTTAGATTCTCTGGAGCTGTAATTACAGATGGTTGTTAGCCACCATGTGGGTTCCAGGAATTGAACCCAGATCCTCTGGAAGAATGCTCAGTACTCTTAACTGCTGAGCCATATCTTCAGCCCTTAACCTGCTTTCTTTTTTTCTTTTAAAAGATTTTATTTATTTATTATGTATATAACATTCTGCCTCCATATATGCCTGCACACCAGAAGAGGGCACCAGATCTCATTATAGATGGTTATGCGCCACCATGTGGTTTCTGGGAATTGAACTCAGGTCCTCTGGAAGAGGATTCAGTGCTCTTAACCTCTGAGCCATCTCTCCAGCTCCCTTAACCTGCTTTCTTATAGTACCTAGGACCACCAACCCTGGGTGGGCACCTCCCACAGTGAGCTGGACACTCTCATATCAGTCAGCAAAGAAAATGCCACACAGGTCGATCTAGTAGGTCGATTTTCTCAGTTGAGGTTTCCTTCTTCCCAAATGACTCTAGCTTGTATCAAATTGACATAAAGCTAGCCAGCACATTAATTATAATGTTGCACATGAGTGTGCACTCACATGTATGAGTGTGGACACTTGTGTGACTTCATTTTTTTTAAACATTTATTTATTTAGTGTGTATGTGTGTGTGGGAGGGTCATGCTCCTGCACATCATGTATGTGGAAGTCAGGGGCAGCCTTTGGGAGTGGCTTCTCTCCTTCCACCATGCGTTCTGCAGAAGGAATTCAGGGAGTCAGGCCTGTGCAGAATGCTGCATAGTTGTGTTTTGTTTTATTTTGTTTTGTTGTCAACTTGACATAAGCTAGAATCATTTTAGGGAGAGGAAACATCCTTTAAGGAATTGCCCCATGGGGTATTGTCTTGATTAATGATGAGGTGGGAGGGCCCAGCCCACAATGGGTGGTGCCATTGCTGGACAGGTGGTCCTGGGTTCTGTTTACAAAGCAGGCTGAGCAGGTCACAAGCAACAAGCCAGTAAGCATGTTCCTCCATGGCCTCTGCTCCAATTCCTGCCCTGACTTCCCTTTATGGTGGAATGTGAACTGTAAGCTGAAATGTTCCCAACCAGATGCTTTTGGTCACGATGTTTATCATGCAGCACACACTCTTACCATCTGAGCCGTCTCACTGGCCCTATTTTTAAAAATTCTTTCCTTAATAGCTTTAATTAATTCCTGAAGTAATTTAATGAAAAGTAAGTCCCACTGATCAGGTTAGGCACATTCTAAACAGTCAATTACAGAAACAGACTGCGTACACTGCATACAACATGTGCAGGATTATTTTGCTTATTTTTGCTAAACTGTTTTCCTTTCCCAATTTTCATCCTTTGGGGCTCATGGTTGCATTCTGAATGAAGTCACAACACATATACACAGTTTGGGAAACATTAGGGTCTGATGCTACAATATGTCAAAAGCAGGAAACAGCACATGTGGCCAACAGTCATGGATGTCTTCATCCTACTTGCTTGGCAAAAGAACCAGGCAAAATTCTTCAGGTTCATTCAGACACAATATAAATGGAATTTTTACCATATTATTTTATTCTTCTATCAGGATTTTTATGTCAAATAGATTCTTGGCCTAAATGAATGTTGCCATATCACTAAAAAACGTTGTAAAACCAGGCATGGTAACTGTGCCTTTAATCCAAGCATTTCTGAGGCAGAGGCAGGGGACTCTCTGTGAATTTGAGTCCAACCTGATCTACATCTTGAGTTCCAGGACAGCCAGGGCTACACAGTGAGACCCTGTTTCAAAACAAAACAACCCCCACCAATTTATGTTTCTTTCTTTCTATCTATCTATCTATCTATCTATCTATCTATCTATCTATTCTCCCTCCCATCCTTATTCAATCAGGCAGTGAATCGCAATCAAACCCAGAGCTAACCAATATGGTTAATCAAGCCAACTTGCTCTGGGGATCCCCTGTCTGTCTTCTGAGGCTGGAATAACAGATGGTCACTTTGCTCACCTAGCATTTACATGGATTCTAGGGGTCCAAACTCAGGTCCTCTTGTTTACCTATTGGGTAATTTTCCTGGCCAAATCCTTGTGTTTAGCCTCGTCTTCCATCCTTCTCTTCAGAGGCCCCAATGCCTCTCATTCTCAAGTGCTTCCAAGGCCATGAGATCTCCTCCCCATTTTTCTGTCTTGTGGTGTTATGCTTATCTTTGTTTGTTTGTTTGCTTGTTTTTCCAGACAAGGGTTTCTCTGCGTAGCTATGGTTGTCTCTCTATAAACCACAAACCAGGCTGGCCTCAAATCAGACATCTGCCTGCCTCTTGCCTCTGAGTGCTGGGATTAAAGGCATGCATCACTATGCCTTCTGCTTTGTGCTTATCATATCTGTCCAGTCTCATTTTGGAAGGGTTTTGTGGGTAGACATAATCTTACTGTATTTAAGTAGAAGTTCATTCATTCATGTATCCCTCTCTTTTTCTGAGGTGCTGGGGCCTTGGACTCTCTTGGCAAGGTCTGTCAACACAGAGAAAAACTTGGGAAAGGATGTGGGAAGATCCTTATTTGTACAGTTAGTGACAGGATGGGTCAGGATTATGCCTTGTTGCTGTTAGTAATACCCACACCCCCAAAACCTAGTGTGACTGGGGAGCCCCAGGGAGACTCTCAGGCTGAGTAGCTAATGACAGCTATATTCAGTGGTCAGACTTCCTGAGGTCAGGGTTTCTTGACTTCAGCCACCTTCAAGCAAAGACAAATTCTTTGACCTCAGCCAGAGTTTCCTTATCTGAAATATGGGAGTAGTTGGGTTTGTAGACTACTTGTCTAGCACTCATGGGGCTCTGGGTTTGATCCTCAATACTGTTGGGTGCTGTGATGAACCATGCAATCTCAGCACTTTGTGGGGAAGGAGTAGGAGGACAGAAGTTCAAGGTCTCCCTCAGCTACATAGCAAGTTTGAGGCCAGCCTGAGCTACAGAAGAGCCTATCCCAACAACAACAATGAAGAAGAAGAGGGAGAGGAAGAAGAAGAAAGCTGGGGGGTTACACAAATATCTAGAAGGTAGAGGTGCTGACCATGGTATCCCCTCCCCTCTCCAAGGCCAAGAGGATACCAGCTGAGGACATGGATACACAGAGGTCCCTTTTCTTCTGTCTGTGCATTCTGGTTGCTCAAAGTATCTCACAAGGTAGGTGATGACTCCATGGGGGAGGAGTGCTGAGAAGTCAGCTCAAGGTCTTAGTCCCACTGTCCACAGAAACACTGCTACCGCTACTGTACTTGATGAAGCGCCTTGAGCGGCCCATGGGCCGGGCCTTGACTTCCAAAGTGAGGTGAGTCAGCTGTACCCTCGGCCAGACACATCCTTAGCTTGTGGTGACTGAGTACCCACTGTGTGCCTGGTCCCAGGGTCTAGAGTTTCAGAAGATGTGTGCCACAGTCTTCCCAGAGTTTATTGTCTATCGAGGATCCTTAATGAAGTGTAATGAACCAAATGGGTTCATGCATTTCCTAGGCAGGTGCTCTAAGACTTGGGATGAGGACATGGGTTACACAGGGTGGGTTGGGGGTTGGTGAGTAGAGCTGTAATAATGGGAGGGTTGGGTGGGGGTGGGAGGCCCCAACCCTAGGCTGTCTCCAGCTCCTCCTCTTCTGCTGTCCAGTCCCAGGAATATCCATCAACTGGAGCAGATGCTGCTCAACACTAGCTTCTTTGGGCACAACTTGACGCTGCAGACAAACTCTATCCAGTCTCTGGTCTTCAAGCTTGACTGTGACTTCTCCGGCCTCTCCCTGTCCAGTGCCACCATGGCAAATGTCTCCCAGGTCAGAGGCAGCCAAGGATGTCCTGTAGGGGCTTATGGTCAAGATCTTCCCCCACTGCTTGGTACCCCAGTCCCCTGTGCATGCTCTACCTGATAGCGGGGAGTTGCCTCTTTGGCTTTGCTGTGTGGAGAGCAGAAAGAGGAAGCACTCCATGACTGCTTGTGGTCAGGGTCTTCATCCTGATTTTGCTTGGAGGCAGGTGGATGGCAGGTCCCTGGGGTTGGTGGCAGCCAGGGCCATCTGTGTCCTTTTAGGACTCTGGTGTTAATAGGGCAGGAGGCTTGGTTAGTGCGAGGTGTGTGCTGGGGTGGTTCTCTTCTCAGGGAATGAAGATGGATGGGGAAGTCTGGGAGGAGGTGTCGGAGAGTAGAGGCTCAGGCAAGGCCTGGTAGTGTCTAATGGGGAGGGAGCCCAAAGGTGTTGGGACTGGATCTGTGGTCTCTGCTCATAAGGCTTCAGCCCAGCTGCTACCATCCACAGGCCTGGGCCCCACATGCTATGCAGTTTCCCGCTGAGCTGACCAAGGATTCCTGTGTGACCTCCAGGCCTGCCGAGCTTCGACTCATCTGCATCTACTTCTTCACCGCACACCTCTTCCAGGTCAGCAGAGGGTGGCCAAGGAGGCTTCTGTATCTCAGGTTGGCCTGTGAATGAGGACCAGCTTACTGTGCAGCTGTAGCTAGTCACTGCCACTCTGGGGCCCACTTTCCCTGCCTGCTCTAGGGAGAGACAAAATAACTTAAGGAAGGAAGAATTTGTTTTGGCCCATCATGGTGGGCAGGAGTGCTCAGGTCTATCCGAGCCTAACCTAATCTAGATATCCCCTCACTGACCTGCCCAGAGGCTTGACTCAAGGTGACTTGAGATATCATCAAATTGATAATATATATTGGCCCTCACAAGGAGGTAGGGTCACAATCTGCAAATGAGACCCAAGACGTTAGTGCCTCAGTGTCTGTTCCAAGATGGGAGACAGACAGAAGGCAACAGGGAGGAGGGGCTGGGATAAGGATTCTGATCTCACACAGGATCTCTCTGGCTCCCCTTTCTACTGCCCTTCCAGGATGACAGTAATTCATCCCTGCTCAATAACTATGTCCTGGGGGCCCAGCTGGATCACAGGCCGGTGAACAACCTTCAGAAGCCCATCAACATCAGCTTCTGGCACAATCAAAGTCTGGTACTGTTGGGCCTCCCTCCACCCCATGCCTAGGAACTTTTCCCATCAACCCTGGTTTGGCTAAACTGAAATTCATGGCACCATCTGGAAAACAACTTTAAATCTGTTCTTTGAAAATTTCTGTAAAGCAACGGAAAAGAACTTTGTCATGATTTTTTTTTTCCCCCAGTGGCTAGCACTAGAGAGCCAGCTTAAGCTCTAAAGGGGATTTTTGCATTCCTATCAATGGAATGTTCAGGGGAGTTCTACCTTCAGGTATGGCTGGATCCAGGAATGGACATAATATGTTAGAGTTCAGTCTTCTCTAGTCTCAGCAATGTTTTCCTACCTTGGCTTTCATTCCTATGTAAGATGCATGCTGAGGACACCGTGTTTGCATCTCTTCTTCTTGGAAGGTTCTTCCCCACCAGCGCAAACCAGGGCTCCAAGAGGTTTGACTGACTCATGTGTCTGTGGCTGAACCAGGCTGTGTCTAGGAGGCTGAGATGTGTGCATTTGCTACGCTGGGTCACCTGGGGTTAGGGGTAGTGCTGGTGCTGATGCTGGGACAGGAAAGAGTATCTGGGAGGCACAAGTCCTGATGCTGCTGCTCCCGGGTCCCCAGTCTGCCTGCCTCCCCATGAAGTCCAAGTGCTCTTTTCTGGCTCCATCTGCCTGAATCTGGGCAGGAAGGCTTGCGTTCTTAACTTCACAGCCACCTTTCCTTCCACCTTCTGAGCGTTACCATTGCCCTTCTCTTTGTAATGAGTGTCCCGTTCCACTTCCATTTAATCCATGCACCCCCTAAGGCCTCCCTTCTCCCTGTCCCTCCTCTGTTGCTTTTCATAGCATGTCTGGGTCGCACCCCTTCTCTCCATCATAGGATTTGACTGCGAGTGAGTCTCCAGTGATGATTCTGTGTCTGGGAGGAGGTAGCAAACAGTGGTTTATAGAAGATCTGTCACACAAAGAGCCAACACTGCCAACCTGCCCTCTCCAAATGCTGAATGGCCTTTTGTGCTTCTGCTAACCTTGTGACTTGGATATGTATGGTCCATTTTGCAGATGAATAAAGTGAGGCTCAGAGAAGCTTTTCCACTTGTCCAGGACACTGAGAACTTGTGGTGAAGGTGGGGCTGGCATCTAGGATTGTCAAAGCCCAGCCAGCACCCACAAAATGTCGACAGTGGTTTAGTTGAATCTCTCTTGGGCCCCAGCCCCCCAGCCCCTAATATGGGGTCTCGTCCTGCACCCCTAGACTGACCCCCACATCTCATTTCAGGAAGGATACACAGTAACCTGTGTTTTCTGGAAGGAGGGAGCCAGCAAGCACAGTTGGGGGGCCTGGAGCCCTGAGGGCTGTTATACAGAGCAGCCCTCACCCTCCCAGGTGCTCTGCCACTGCAACCACCTCACCTACTTTGCTGTTCTCATGGTATGTGGGCATTCGCCGTGAGAGAGGGGTGGGAGCTGCAGGAGCCCCAGATAGGTGGTACAGGAGCAAAGCTGAAGACGGCATAAAGGGTGGCAATTAAGTCACACAAGCCAACTTAGGGGCCTGCTTTCCTTTAAAAGTCTGTTAGGCTTCAGGCATGGCTTGATCCAGGGGCTAACTCACACAAAGACATGATTCTACCTCTATCCTTCAACTATGCTTACTCCATCCTGGCTTGGCCCTCAGCTAGGATGCCCTAGGGGATAATAACACAGCTGCCAGTGTCTTCAGGCTCAAGCCTTGCTGGCTTTCAGACTAATGGAATTCAAGAACCTCCCTTACCCAGTCTCAAGTTCAGGCTTGGTGTGCCAATCCATACAATGGGAGAAGCATGCCCTGTCTGTGTGCATGGAGTGGGGTGAGTGTGCTTTCAGGGGGTGTAGGTGACAAAAGCCACCACAGTGCATTCTATGACTTCATTCAGGGCAGGACTGGGCTGGGCTGTGGGGAAGGGACTTGGAACTGAGGTCTGGAAAACTCTTCTGGTAGAACCCAGAGAGAGTTGGGCATTTCTATGCTTCCGGCCCTTAGCCTCTTTTGCCCTGTAGCAGCTGTCTGGAGATCCAGTGCCGGCCGAGCTACAGGAGCCTCTTGAGTACATCTCCCTGGTGGGTTGCAGCATCTCCATTGTGGCCTCACTGCTCACCATGCTACTGTATGCCCACTCCAGGTAATCCCTGCCTTGCCCAGCCTGCCTGCCCTGCTGCTGCTTCGTGTCTTCCTTCTTGCTCCAGCTTCCCGAGGCAGGTGGGAAGGGTCACAGAGCATAAGCCATCCTAACAGTGTGGCAGCCACTGGGTCTCTCCCCATTAGCTTTAGTTTCCCCATTATGGTGTATCTGTGAGCCAGGCCATGGCACTATCTGTGTGATGTCCCACCCACAGGAAGCAAAGTGACTCCATCACACGCATCCACATGAACCTGCATGGCTCTGTTCTGCTCCTGAATGTCACCTTCCTTCTGAGCCCCCAGATGGCCCTGCCCACAGTGCCCAAGTCAGTCTGCATAGCGCTGGCTGCCACCCTACACTATGCACTGCTCAGCTGCCTTACCTGGATGGCCATTGAAGGCTACAACCTCTACCTTCTCCTGGGGCATGTCTACAATGTCTACATCCACCGATACTTGCTCAAGCTCTGCATGCTGGGCTGGGGTAAGGGACATCTATCTCACTTGCCACTGGAACTTCCAGTGTACAGGGTACTAACCCCAAGTCGTCCTGCCTGTCACAGTGGCCATTGCATAGCCATGAGCTACCATCCATGTCAACCCTTGCCACCATTTTCAATATTACTAAGTTCTCTCTACCGCCTCTAACTCATCTCCATCAATGGCATCAGTTCTACCATCACCCCCACCCAACACCATTGCTGCTGCTTATCATTACCTCCTGATCTGCTTTTGTTTTCAACACTATCATTACTGCTGTTGTGGCCTTCACCACCTCCCCTCTCAGCACTGCCATCGCCCCCAGTCCCCTGTCCCCACTATCACCACCACCATGTCCCCACCTCTACCATCCACAGCTGCCTTTACTCTAATTTCCACCACCCCATCTCCTTCATCCTCATCACCCTCCTTGCCCTCCCTGCACCCCACCACCACCCCCTCAGTCATCTTTTCCACAGCAGCACCACCGTGGACACCTCTACCACCTTAGTCCATCTTGTTATTGTCTCCACTTCCTCTCAGGTTTCCCAACCATCCCACCTCCTGTTAGCTCCCTGCCACCTTCCAGGTGACCACCATCTCTGTGGCCACTCAGCCCTGGAATTTCACTGACATCTTGGAGATGAGCCAAGACCGCTAGGCTGGCTCTGAAGCTGGATCTTGTGTGGGCCGGCAGTTCAGCACAGTGGGCATGCCCTCCTCTGTCAGCCGGCCCAAGGGCCAGAGCCTGCTCATCTTGGGGCCTCCTGTCTTTGTCACCCCTCAGGGTTTCCAGCCCTCTTGGTGCTTCTTCTTCTGGTGATCAAGAGCTCAGTGTACGGGCCCTATGTGATCTCTTTCTCCAATAGCCAGGACAATGGCACAGGCTTCCAGAATGTGTCCATGTGAGTTCCTGGCGGGCCTGGGCTCTCTAAGGCAAAGTGATGGCTGAGGGGCTAAGAGGGAGCCATGGTTGGGGGGTGGAATTCCAGTGGGTTCTGCCTACCCTTTCCGTGTTCCTGAGGTCTCTGCAGCGGAGGATGCCTGCTCTGTGCTCATTGACTAGGAAGCCATAGAGTTGACACCAATGCTTGCTGAACCTCCGGACCAGCTCAGTGGTTCTCAACCTTCCTAATGCTGTGACTCTTTAATACAGTTCCTCATGTTGTGGTGACCCCAACCATAAAATTACTTTTGTTACTGTTTCATAACTGTGATTTTGCTACTGTTGTGAACTGTAATGTAGACATCTGATATGTCACCCCTGTGGGGGTTCTGACCCACAGATTGAGAGCCACTGAGTTAGGAGGTCCTGGCAACACTTGGCTATATATCACATGGCCACAATGCAGGCCCCAGAGCTTCCCAGCTCAGCTGGGACCTGACTGCTGTGCCTTCAGGCCACCTTGTTTAGCTGACAGGCTCAGCTTAGCTCCTTCTTCCTTGCACAGAGCACAGGATACTGTCAGCACCCCAGCTCCCTCCCGTGCTGCTGGTGTGGGACCTGGGGGCAGGGAGAGGCAGCAGAGGTGAAGACAAGCTCTACTGTGGCTTTATGCACACAAGGACATCAATCTTATTATTACATAACACTTCCAACAGCTGGGTACAGTGTAGTAGTGTAGGAGACCCCTGTGGAGGGTGGGTGAGATAGCTCGTGGGTAAAGGCACAAACTTACAACCTAAGTTCTAGCCCCAGAATCTATGGTGGAAGGAGAAAACTAGCTCCCCAAAGCTGTCCTTTGACCCTCACATCTGTGTGTTCAATTGCATGCATCCCTACACTTGCACGCACCATGCGCATAAAACAATAATAAATAAAATAATGAATTAGACCCTCAAGAAGCCATTTAGAGAGTTGATAGTCCAGCCACCATGGCTCTTCCTGGCAGCTCAGGATGGCTGAGAGCTTGTGGGGGCAGGCTTGGTGGATGAGTATGTTCAGTGCTCACAGTGAGGGTTTAACCGCACTGTCAGCCCTGTGTCACAATAGGGCAAATGAGGCACAGACAGCTCAAGAACTCATCCATGAGATCTTAGGCTATCAACTAAGGGCTGTGACTTAGCCTACCAGCAGCTCCAGAACAGTCCTCCAGACATTGCCCAGCTCCAATTCCTGGCTGTCATCAGGAGTTTGGGGAAGAGTGGGAAATGGCATGGGTACTGCTGAGGGGTGAGCCCCTTTAGAGATGTATCCCAGTATATCATGTGCAGTGTGAACAAACATGCTTAATCGACAGGTTCCCAGACAGGAACACAGCAGTGTACAAATAGGAGCCTTCAAACTATGAACCAGCGTCCCTGTATTTCTCTCACCCTTTTCTGTCTTTCAGGAAATTGTTATCCCACGTTGGTGACTTTTGTCTTCCATTAAAACCCCATAGAACTCTATCATATATCTATCCATCTGTGTATCAACTATCTATCTATCTATCTATCTATCTATCTATCTATCTATCTATCCATTTATCTATCATCTACTTATCCGTCTGTCTGTCTATGCATCTATCCATCTATCTATCCATTTATCTATCATCTATTTATCCATCTGTCTGTCTGTCTATGCATCTATCTATCTATCTATCTATCTATCTATCTATCTATCATCTATCCATGCATGCATCCATCTATCTTTTGATCTATCATTTGTCTTAGATACTTTTTTGTTGCTGTGATAAAATACTCCGACAAAAGCAGCTTAGTAGAGAAGGTTTTATTTTGACTGCCTGTTTCGGTGTACAGTCCGTATCATGGAGGGGAAGTAGAGGTGGCAGGAGCTGAAGCAATTGGTCACATGTCTGCATGTGACATCAGAAGATGCGATGAATGTGTGCTTCTGCTTAGCTGCCTTTCTCCAGTTCTGTAGCTCAGGATCCCAGTCAAGGAGTGGCACCATTCACACCCCTCACAGTGGGAGGTATTCCCACCTCAATTAACACAAGGTAATTTCTAGATCTACACTTGGTTGATGATTAATACTAATCCACAAGGTCTATCATTATCTATCTATCTATCTTCTACTTATCTATCTACCCACCTTTCATCTATCTGCATCCCTAAACTGATATTTTAAAAAGCACTCTTCAAATGCAATCTGGCCTTGTAGCAGGGATGCTGGTGTATCAAGCAGTGGTAGAGCTGTCATGCTAGAGTACTCTGTAGCAGCAAAGAGAAGGACCCATCATGCTGGTTACCAATGTGCATGGCTCCTGCAAATAATGTTCAAGGACACTGTGACTCCAGTGTCAGCGTCCCAGGAGTGGGTATCTAGATACATGATTGCGACAGAAACCAAGACTCGGGGCCCAGACCAAGGGGCTTCAAGTTTCACCCTTGCCCCAGCCAGTGTGTGCTCCTGAGCAGAAGCCTTGGTTTCCTTAACTGTGATATGGAGATGGTTAGGTGCCTGGCCCTGGTCTGCCATGAGGATTGCCTGGGATAACCCATGCTGACTATGGGGCATGCTCTGACCTAAGCAAAGATTAGCACCTATCTTGAAGGTGTCCCAGATGGGAAAAGCCCAAGGTCTCTTGGAAGGCCTGGGTCAGGGCCCAGCAGGCGCCCCAGGTTCAGTGTCCTCTGTGGGATTTCCCCGCGGCTCATCTGCTTCCCAGTTCTTTCATTCTTGAGCATCTCCCCAACAATCTGTGGGTGACGCTTCATATACTGCTCAGTTCTAGGTGGGAAATGTCTAGGGAGTTTTGTCCCATTGCACAAGATAGTGGCAATGGTGGGTAGAATGGAAAAGGAAGCCTCCAGAGTGAGAGCCTAGGCCAGTGATCTACTAGGACATTGATCAGGTTGGCATGGAGGAGGTGAGGCAGCAGAAAGAGGAGAGGAGGCTTGAGGCACCATGGCTGAAAGGAGGCACCTCAGGAAGTGGATGGAGGTGCTGATGACCCTGTTGTGGTGACTGATGGGAAGCTGGGTGAGGGGCTCGGGCATATGAACTATCATGGAAGTTGTAATCACTGGAACAGCAAGACCAGGCCGGGGTAAGAGTCGGTCCCAAGGCTCAGGTGCACCTGGCCTCCTGCAGGTCTTGGGGCCATGCTAATCCTGGCCTTCTCCCGTCTCCTGCAGGTGCTGGGTGTGCAGTCCGGTTGTACACAGTGTCCTGGTCATGGGCTATGGTGGCCTCATGTCTCTGTTCAACCTGGTGGTTCTGACCTGGGCTCTGTGGATCTTATGCAGGCTACGGATTCGGGAGAAGGCGCTGAGCCCCTGGGCCTACCGGGACACTGTCATGGTGCTGGGTCTCACTGTGCTCCTGGGCACCACCTGGGTCCTAGCCTTCTTCTCCTTCAGTGTCTTCCGGCTACCTCAGCTCTTCCTCTTCACCATCTTCAACTCGCTCTATGGTATGGCTGCAGGAGCACGCAGGGCAGCAGGCACTGGGAGGCAGGCTAGTCACCGGGGGTCTCTTGGTCAAGGGGTGGATGATGACTGAACCTACAGCTCCATTTAAGCTGATTTGGGTACATATCTGCCCTGAGGAGAGGCTTGCCTCTGAACTGCGTGAAGGTGCCCTCTGGGTCTGTCCCTCTACCCACCTAGTGACAGGAGGTTGTTGGGTTCTGGTGACATTCTCACTAACCAGCCTGTCTTGCAGGTTTCTTCCTCTTCCTGTGGTTCTGCTTGCACAGATGTCACTCAGACGCTGAAGCCAAGGCAGAGATGGAGGCAGTCAGCTCTTCCCAGATGACACACTAACCCACTTCCCAGCCTGCAGCCTCAGCCTCTCCTACTGTTGGCAACCCACTGCGTTGGCCCATCTAGGGAAGGTGGTTGGAAGCCTACGGCCTTGGCCCATCCAGGGCAGGTGGTGGGCTGGTTGCAGGGATCCCTTTTACCTCTCAGAATTACTGAGGGCAGAGGGCAACGTGTGACTCCTCATCCTGGTCCTTCATGCCTGGGTGCAACTCCATTGGCCAGGCAATGGACAGAGCACTGGCCTGCAAGCCAGGAGTCTAAACACCCTGCTCAGCACTTACAGATACTCACAGTGTTGTGACCTATGCCTGGGGCCACTTTGCCTTTTGCCAGTCCCAACTGATGTTGACTTAAACTTTCTATCTTTCAAAAGATTAAGAAATCCAGCCCTTGCCTTTCCTTAACCCCTTTAACAGGTGGTATAGACCAGCAGCCAAGGCCAGGCCTCTGCATTTTCCCCTGAAATAGAGCCAGCTGGGCTTGAGGGATCTAGACCATTGTGTAGGACCAGATTTTCCTGGTGGACATGAGGGAGTGTGTTCAAAATCTACTGACTCTGCCCACAATGGGGGAGAATATGCAATGCCTGCCAGACCAGGTGGGAGACATCAGTGCCTTCCCCAGGATGGACAGTAGGAGGTGCCATTGGCGTGTGTGCCAAGGTATTGGCTTCAAAATTGCCCCTGGAAATGTAGCTGTTACCTGTCTGAGGACCTATCAACCAGTAGGGGAGTCTGGGACCTCCAACACTTTTGGCTTTCACAATCCATTGTCTCTGTGTGCAGCTGAGCAAGGTCACATTTGGGGGCTTGTGCCCAGGCATTCCTGGCACCAGAGCAGCTGGTTGGGGTACTCTCAGGGCCATGGAGGCCACCAGACACACCATGTATTTGAACCACAAAAAGGGAATCAGAGCTGGCTGCCATCCTCCCAGGGGGTCCTCTGCCTTTCTGGGTAATCATGTACTTCCTTAATGGCTGGTGAGTGTGGAAGCTCTGGGCCAGGCTGCCTGGGCTCAGATGCCAGGTCTGTCTGTGGCTGGGACACGTCGTCCAATCTCTTAGTGCCTTAGTTTCCCCATCTACAGCAGGGACAACAGTAGTAACTCTTTGCAAGATTCAGTAAAGAAAAAAAATCCACTTGATTCTTACTACATGAGGCCTCAATAAATGGCTATTACTATGATTAGATTTATGTTATCATTTTTATTCTTACTATTTGTGTGTTGTCTGTGGTGTATGTGCACACATGTGTGCAGGTGCAGAGTCCTTGCCCAGCCTAGAGAAGGGTGTTGGCTGTTGTGCTGTATGACTCTTTGTCTTATTTCCTTGAGACAGGGTTTCTTACTCAACATGGAGTCAGGCTGCTGAGGGCCAGCAACACCAGCAATCCTTTACTTTCACCCTAACACCTCCTGACACCACACACACACACACACACACACACACACACACACACACACACAGCGGCTCTGAGGTTACAGGCTTGTGTGACATACTTAGCTTTCACATCGGTGCTGGAATTTGAACTCAGGTCCTCATGCTTGTACACAATGCTCTTAGGTATTAAACCATCTCTTCAAAGCCCCTATTATTGTTGTTAACAGCTTCAACTGAGGCAAGATGTTCATTCAGGTCCATGCCTGGTGCTGTTTGACCCCACAGTGGGACCGGATGGGACAGAAAATTCTGTTTGCTTAGGCATATCCTTTGGTTCCTATTTTGTGGTCTCCTCTCCCACTTTTCTTGGAGGAGGATCTTGATCAGCCTTCCTGGCCCCTAATATGGCAGTGATGTTCCCTACACCACACAACTCCAGGCTGGCCATGTCTCCACTCCCGGTTTCTGAGTCCTCCATTGCTCCATTTATCTCAGCTTCCACAAACCTCCCCAGTTGCACCCCAAGGAAGGCCTCTTTCCCCACTCTGGCTCCAGGCAGGATCCTCCATCAGATAGATCCTCATGGTTAGTCCAGCATGGAGATCCATGTGTTGGGTCTCCATGCTAATGAGGGTGCTGAGGGATCTTTGGATGACTGTGTGGTCGGGGAGGTGACCCAAGTGAAGCAGGCCCTGCTTGAGCTCAGGACCTGGCCTCTCAGAACCAGTAAACCCAGAGCCACCCAAAGGAGGGTGTGGTCACAATGAGCGCTAAGCCTGTGGCTCTGAGCCCCACTGGGGTCCAGGCTCTGGGGCAGCACTTCATGTAGATACTTCAGTGAGGGTGGGGAGCTGGGTTGGGCTACCAGGTCAGCTCTAGCTGTCCTCAGTGTTCCCAATAATAGACTCGGTGGCGGACCAGTTTCTGGGCTTCCAGACTGGCAGGAAGGCAGGAGGGATAGAGTTTGGCGAGACTGCTCAGAGAAAGGATCCGAGGAGGCTCTTGATGAAGGGCTGACAGCGGGCGTGGGGTCAAGAAGACCCAGGGCTATTGGGCACTGTTATTTCATCAGGTGTGTGCGAGTGTGGGTGAATGGTGGCTGTTGAAAAGAGAATTCCAGATAATGCAAAAGAATTTGGATTTTTGAAGACATGCTTACACTAAAAAGTTAACTCGTTTATCTGAAATTCAAATTCAGCCTCATGTCCCATATATCTATTTTTATTTTTGCTAAATCCAACCCTAATTAAAAAGTATTGGCTCAGAAGTCTAGGATGTGTGCTCTTCATCTTTCAGATCACCCCCACCAATACCAGCTGAGCAGCCCCTCTGCCCATCAAATGAGCCCACTCACTCAGCCCACTCAGTGTGTACTTCCACCAGCAGGAATTCCAAGGGCCCCACTGCATCATCAGTCCTGGCTCAGAACCAGCTCCCCTCTGGACAGAGCCTTCGTACAGGCTTCTTTGCATCCCCAGAAGCCAGAGGGAACCTCCTGCCTAGCAACCTCAGCATGTTCTCTCCACAGCTGAAACCATCCCACACTCCCCTCCTCACTGCCAAACTACCAGGGTAGGGGATCTGACCTGTGACCTCTCTCCTGCCCAGTTTCCCTTCCTCAATCTTGCCACACCAAACAACTTTCATTTCCCCAGATAGCATCCTTCTCATCTTTGGGAAGGTCTTTTTCTGGAACATTCTCCCTGAAGGCTTTCATTTGTGGAGTGATGGCTACGCATCCTTAGCATCTCAGCTTGGTCGATCCCTAGCCCCCTCCAGCCCCAGCAGAGAAGGCCCTTACCTCCAGGCTGGATGGAGCTTTCCTTCCACACTCCCCTCCCCCACAGCAGAAGTCATTTCTCTGTCTTGTAACTAACTGTCCCTGTCTGGCTCAGCTGCCAGACGGAGAGCATTTGGAGACAGGTGCTGTGTCTCATTTGCTCATTCATCCATCATATAACGGTTTAGCACTTATATTTTGGGCATTGCACTAGTTGCTAAGGATATATAAATGAACAAGTCATCACATTCTAGTGCGGGGGTAGCCTACAAGAAGCAGTTTAGCAAACGGATATAAAATATGACAGCTGGTAACATGAACTGTGAAGAAACATAAAAGAAAGTGAGAAGCGGGAGCTGAAACCCTGGTTTCATCAGATGATTCCTGGGGTGTTGGGTGTTGGGGTTCAGGAGAGGGTCAGTGAGGGGCAGGATTTCTTTCTTTCTTTCTGTTATTTATTTATTTATTTGTATTTTATGTACGTTGGTGTTTTGCCTGCTTGCATGTCTGTGTGAGGGTGTTGGATCCCCTGGAACTGGAGTTACAGACAGTTGTGAGCTACCATGTGAGTACTGGGAATTGAACCAGGGTTTTCTAAAGAGTAGCCAGTGTTCTTAACTGATGAACCATCTCTCCAGCCCCAAAGGACAGGGTTTCTTAAAGCAATTCCATGTGGTAGTAGTGAACTTTGGGGAACCTAGGGGTATGGAGGATGGGAAG
The DNA here is from genome assembly GCF_003668045.3 of Cricetulus griseus. Classification (NCBI taxonomy): domain Eukaryota; kingdom Metazoa; phylum Chordata; class Mammalia; order Rodentia; family Cricetidae; genus Cricetulus; species Cricetulus griseus. The sequence continues at coordinate 171,167,723 of NC_048596.1, forward strand.
TTGCCTTTGAGATTAAGCTCCCAGGGAGCTGGGATGGTCCTGAGTTGGGAAACCCTCTGGAAGAGGGCAGCGCTCTCAACCTGGAGAAACAAGTTCCGAGGTTAGGTCAGGAGAATTTGCTCTGTGAGTAAGATCAAGCAAAAAGGCTCCAAATTCATCTTCCTAAATCACAGGTGTGAGCCACCATGAGGGGCAGGCCACAGAAAGGGAAGGAAGAGCAACAGGACACCAAGAGGCCATAGGGATGCTTAAAGAAATAAAAGCTGCCATGGCAGGATGTGCACATCAGTGAGAGAAATAAGAGTGGGGAGAGGAGAGGAAAAAGAAAAAGGAGGAAGAAGGGAAGGGATAGACAGAAGAAGAGGGGGGGAAGTAGCAACAGCGGTAAAATAAAACTTCTAGAAACAAAAATTCTAAAATCTAAAATTCAACAAACAAATCCAAGGAGAATGGAGGAGTGAGCTGGGAGATGACATGAAATACTGGAAGAATGACAGAGGCACAGAGAACAGAATCAGAAAACCCACAAGGAGTCCCAGAAGAAGAATCTAAAGGCGCGTGACAGACACAACAATTTCAGGTTTTCTGGGAACGATGAAAAGCAGACCCACAGGACCAGGGAGAACGGTGCATGTCAAGCAGGACACGTGAAAATGAAGCCGTGCTTTGCACATCTGAAGATGCTGAGGTAGAGTAGTGAGAAAGGACAGACTGCATGCAACATGAGCTTCTCCATAGCCACCACAGGCTAGGAGACTTCAATTGCATCCCTAAGAGAGGGGAACAAGGAAAGGTTAGCTAGAATTGCCTGCAGCCAATAGCCCTTTCATGAACTAAGACACAAAGGGAAATAAGTTCTGTCTAACATTTAAAGTAAATAAAAGCTGAGAGCAATCTAACAGGATTTCAGAAAGAGTGTATTTCACAAGGAAAATGATTCTAGAAGATCACCCTGGGACACAGGAAGGCATGGTGAGCATAGGAAACTGGGTGTAACAAGGCCATTTGCACATGTGTGTGAAATAGTGTCTTCATTTGTGATGTTAAAGACAGACAGAGCTGAAATACCAGAGGATAGAATGGAAGTCAAGAGAGGAGAGAGTGCTACAATGGTCAGAGGCCCTTGTTAGGTTGTCAAGACATTGATATAAATGGTTTGTGTAGGATTTAAATGTGTTCTCCCAAAGCTCACATGATAGAAGCCTGGTCCCCCGTGTGGTTGATGCTGGCAGAAGGTACTATTGGAAAGAAATGCGGAGACCTGGCCTTGACAGGGATTCATACAGTGTCTGTGGAGCCCTAATTGATTCCCTGGCACATGCTCGTCCTGGATACTCTACTTCTAGGATCCCAGCAGGACGCTCACGGTTCTGAGAGAGGCCCTAACAGCATTGTTTGCGATTGCAGAATTGTGGGACACAGCCTACCTGCCTAGGAACGTTGAGTGTGGCTGGACAAGCTGTGCCCACCACACAGTGAAATGTTTTAAACACGTGAAGGCTGATCAGCACAGGTCACTCACTTCAGGAAAGAGTCAAAGAGCCAACAGTCCTTGAGAACACAGCCTAGTGCCCTGTAAACCAGGAAGTCAATATCACAGAAGCACACAGTGCTAAGACAGCAACAGCACAGCACTCTGGGAGACAGAGGGGAGCCCCGGGAGTTTATGGTCTATTTGCAGGTGGAAGTGGAGGCTGTTGCTTTTCCTCCCCCTCTTCCTTTGTTTCTTGTGGTGCCCTGGACCCTTGTGCATGAAGTGAAAGCACTAGATCCCCAGCACTGCACAGAGTTTTTGAGAAATGGTGAGAGATAGCATGGCATAGGAGATTTCTATGTTTTTAAAAAAGGATTGTTATTAAGACTTTAAATTATTTACTTGTTGGCATGTGCATGTGAGTGCAGTTGCCTGTGGAGGCCAGAAGAGGGCATCAGACCCTCTGACTCTGGAGTTACAGGGGTTGTGAGCTCTCTGACAGGCATGCTGGGAATGAAACCGAGGTCCCTTGAAAGAGCAACAGTCACTCTTAACTGCTGCCCTAGACATCTCTACTTTCGAGAATTCAAGCTTTTTGTCCTCTGGGCTCTATTTTCATCTTTCAAAGAAAGACTTTCCATGTATCAGATAAATATTTTATCAGTTCATTTGCTTTTCACAATAGACTTGTGAAATAAATCTGTATCAGCTAGCTCACCGGAGGAAACCAACGCACACAGAGAGGCTTACCCCACACCATTTCTTACACTGATGTTGACTCTGCTTCCTTATTGGAATGGGGAGGGTGGGCGTTAGCCCCAGGCAGCCATCTCCATGGAGGTTGGTTGCAGATGTATGCTCACACCAGGATAATCAGAAGGTTCTTCTCAACAATGCTGCAGGGCTCAGAAAGTACAGGTATGAATCCCAGGCAGCCTGGGCTCATATCTAGGCTGTCACCTGCCTGCCTTGGCTTGGCAAACCTCTGTGCCTCTCGAGGACTCTGTTTTCATAGTTGCATCATTGAGGCGGTACGAGTTGATGCTTCAGGATGGTGTGAATGACCAGAGAAAGATGTGAGGCACCTGGCCCACTTCTCCATGTGGCACACCTTTGAATTTTTTGTCTAGACCGTGGGGTACCTGTCTCTGACATCCCTGGCAGCTCTCCTCAGGCATCCTCCAACAGCTCTTTGCCAAGAGAGGGTCCTTTGGGGTGTGATGGAGCAATGGGACCAGTGCCTTGTTCTGTGCAGCTGCAGTGCACTGTCTCAGAGCCTTTGATGGAGCCTCCTGTTGGGTACAGCATCAGTTCGCTCTGTAGCTCCATTACCAGCATCCAGCTAGCTGAGACGCCAGGACTGCCAAGCCAGGCTCTGGAGTGGTAATTCCCACAGTAACCACCAGGGGTCAGTGTTGGCCATTTCTGCCTTTCTTGGTGTTCCAGCAGCTTAGGGCAAAGGAAAGACACAACATCTGCCTGCTGGGGAATCTCCAGCTAGAGTGCAATTGGGTTCTGGCTTGATCTAGTTTCTGCTAAAGAGGACAAGTGAAAGGTCCATTTGTTCAGACACTTGCCCACTGCTTTGTCCATTCATGCATCTGTGTATTCATCCATCACTCTGCTATCTTCCATTCGCTCAACTGCCCACTCATTTATCTATCCACTCATTGTCTTCCACTTATCATCCAGCTACCCTCTCACCCTCTCCTGCATCCGTCTGTCTGCCCTGATGTATGTCATCTTCCTGCCCATTGTGTGACTGTATATACACATCCATTGATCCATCACACACCTGTCCAGCTGCCGTCTCTCTCTCTCTCAAAGAGACAGAGCCTCTGCTGAGCCAGGCCTTGTTCAGTCATAGGGTACCCATGAGGGAAGGAAACTTGGAAGCCAGAGTGATAAGAGGGGTCAGATGGTAGAACTTGGGTAGTGGGAGGAACTGAAGATCTTTGTCTAAGGCTTTTTTAATCTGTGTCAAAGAGCACATTCCAGGAGTGAGTGGAGACAGTACACTGGCTGCAGGCAGGGGTAACTGTCCTTGGTTGACCCTGAGTAGACAGGAGATGCTAGTGCCTCCCAGTCCCCATCTCCTGTGAGGCTGTACTACTGGCTAAGACAGCTACAGGGCAGGATTCGCTGAGATAAGTGGAGGACAGGAAAGAAAACAATGATTAGGTCATTTCTGACATTTTTAACATTGAGGCAAGGACAAGCGGTCACAACAGCCAAAGAAACCAAAGGTTGAAGACCAGAATTCACAATCCCCTTTCACTCAGCCTCAGACTTTAGCCCTGTGATGCCCCAGCCATCCTACAAGCAGCACTGAACCACTGAACTCTGGACCCTGAGAATGCCAGCCCAAGCTGTGCCTTGTGGGGTCCAGGGAGGAGGGACCTGGGAATGGTACATTGGAACTCAGTCACAGTCACTGTGGGGACAGGTTCTGACACAGAACCTTGGCTACAATCTGGGTGGCAATTACAGTATCTGCACTGACCTGCCAGACAGGGAACTACCTCAGGAATCCCAACTACTTGGAACCAGAGCCAAACAAATGCCATCAAAGAGCTTTTGGACATAGAGACATAGTCTCAGGATGGGACAGTCATTCCAGGAAGGGGTGGAGGGAGTGGGGGTGGAGCTAGCAGGATCCCATAGGCAAAGCAGTCAAGTAACACCACTGGCAGGTTGGATGGAAGACTGGTCCTTCCTTGGAGGACTGTGGATGTACCTTTGACTCTAACTGGCAAAGGATAGCAACAGGGACTTGGCTCCTCAAGGAGCTGTAAAACCTGGCCTTTCAGTGGACACAGAAGGTCCCTAACTCTGCCCCTGCCCTGCAGCCTCCTGGTCACCAGATTCTCATCTGGACTTAACAGTTCAAATGGAGATGCTGAGGTGGCTCAGTAGGTAAAGGTGCTGGATGTGTAAGACTGGTCCTTGGAAGCCACATAAAGGTGGAAGGCAAGAACAGACTCTGACCTACACACACGTGCTGAGGCGTGTCCTGACCACCCACCCCCCATACACATCATGCACATAACACACACAATATTAATAGAGCAAATATAAAAGGAACAGCAAAACACAAGACTCCAGAGCCACATGGGACAACCATGCATCTATGAATGCTTCAGCTGGGGGGTCTTCCAGACAGACAAGACCAGCCAATCTGTGGGAAAACACAAGCAAGTGACCAGATCTCCCACAACAGGCAAGAAGGAGTTTGGTTGGAGATTGACAACCAGAGGCACTGCTTGTTCCTGGAAGGGCCATTTCTATCTGGGTAAATGTCAACACCTCTCTGGTGTGATAGCCACACCCACCACAGTGCCCATCACCCAGATAGAACGGAAGGGCTGGGTAAGTGTACTCAGGATAGGAAGAAAAGAAATACAACTTAAAGAACCCTAAATGGCCCAACGTTTCTGCTTCTTTTGTAGGAATGAAAATTTGAGTATGAGAAAATATTCTATTTAAACATTTGATGGGGAAAACACTTTAGCTGTTAATGTTGAGTCACATAGAAACTCCCTAGGAGGCTGGAGAGATGGCTCTGTGGTTAAGGGTGTTTGCTGTTCTTCCAGAAGATCTGAGTTTAGTTTCTCATATCCACTGTGAGCCCATAACTCCAGCTCCAGAGGGTCTGATGCCCTCTTTTGGTTTCTGTGAGATCCTGAATTCACTGGTATACACATTCCTACAGACACATATGCACATAAAACAAAAAACAAAAACCTAAATCTAAAGGAAGAAGAAAGAAACAAGAGGATGAAATCTGCTTTAAAAGATGCGCCTTCCGTCAACTTTGTTTCCTAAGTTCGTTGTGTGACTTATGTGCCTGGGTGGACTTGACTGCTACATTTGAGGTTCCATTCAGGCATGCTCTGATCTTGGCCTGCCCCTCACACTGTGCTGTCACCAAGGAGTACAAGTGTCCCATGACCACCCATTCTGAAAAGATGCCATCAAAGGTTCTCATTGTCTCAGCTGCAGTGGAAGATTGGAGTTTATGGTCCCCAGGTCCCAGCTCAGGTTGACCTTGAACTTGCTATGAAGCTGAGGCAGGCTTTGAACTCATCCTCCAGCCTCCATCTCTCAAATGTTAGGATTACAGGCATACACTACTACACTCTGTTTACTCATTTTTTATTATTTTTCTGTTGTTTTTTTGTGGTGTTTTGTTTGTTTGTTTGGTTTGGTTGGTTGGTTTTCTGAGACAAGGCTTCTCTGTGTAGCCCTGGCTGTCCTGGAACTCACTCTGTAGACCAAGCTGGCCTCAAACTCATAGAGATCTACCTGCCTCTGTCTCCCAAGTGCTGGGAGCTGTGAGAGATTATTCAGGGTGTATATACAGTTTAACAAAAACAACCAGAAAACCTCACTTCACCCTAGTGAAGAAAGAAGCTTGGGTACCACCCCAGCAGGCTCTGTCCTCCTACCGTGATGTCCCTGCCCCAGAGTGGAGACTGCCCTGGCCTTCAGGAAAGTCCCCATGGTTTTATTTTAACTTCCCCACCTGTGTCTACATTCCTAAACCATGTAGTATGGTTTGCCTGCTGGAGAAGTCTCCTTTCCTCCCCCTCCTCCTCTCTCCCCTTCCCCCTTTCCCCCCTCCTCCCCTTCTCTTCTCCCTCCCTCCTTTTCTGCTTCACCAGGACTGAATTTTAGGGCCTTTGACACCCTAGGGATTGCTTCCACTTGGCTCTACCTTTGTTCTCTTTAGAAACTTTCTTCTTTTGAGGTTCTTTCTTCCCAGGTGTGTCAAATTGACAACCACAATTAGCCACCACACATTAAAGACAGATAGACACATTAAAAAACATGACAAAGCCAGGGTTTGGTGGCACACACCTCTAATCTCAGCACTTAGGAGGCAGAGTCAGGGGGATGTCTGAGTTCAAGGCCAGCCTGGTTTACAGATTGAGAGTTCTAGGACACAGGCTACACAGAAAAACTGTCACGGAAAAAACCAAACAAACAAACAAAAAACCGACCAATGTTCTGTATATGGGTTCTTTGTTTTTTTTTTTTTCTTTTTTCTTTTGTACTCACGTCACTGATGAGTGATGAAGCTGATTTTATCGTCCCAGTTTTTGATTGTTTTGTTTTCCCTTCCTTACTGCCCAGGTTACACCTCAGACTAGCACATGTGTGCATGCATGCTCGAACACATGTGTGTATTTGTATGTGTTTGTGTGTATGTGTGTGTGCGTGTGTGTTGGTGCTGGGGACCAAACCTGGGGCCTTGACATGCTAAGCAAGCTCTCTATCACACAGATACACCCGCAGCTCCTGGACAGTGTGACAGCTGGGGTGACAGCTGTCTTCCTTATCTCACTTCTGACCTCAAGGGAAAGTTCTTGACAGTGTCACGTGAAAGCATAATGTTTGATGAGGTGTTTTGGGTTTTCTTTCATTAAAAAATCACATTTAGGAAGTTCCCTTCTGTTTCTGATCTGCTGAGGTTTTTCGGTTTTTCAATCTTGAATGGGTTGGGTATGATTGTGAATAACCCCGGCACTTAGGAAGGAGCAGCAGAATTGTGAGTTAAGACCAGCCTGGGCTGCATAATGAGGCCCAGTCTAAGAAACAAAAAGCATGAATAGATGTCAAATTCCAACCCACACTTCTCTTGGGTATATCATAATGATTACTTTGTCACTTTGATCTGTCCCTGCCATGGCCACAGTCATTTTCCTATCTTACTTTGGTAGGATGGAACCTGATCAGACATTGTGTTTTCATTGGGACCTGGAGTTAGTTTGCTAATATTTTGTTAAGAACTTTCACATCAGAGGGGGAAGGAAGGAGAGAAAGGAGGGAGAGAGAAAGGGAACACTGTAGCTTTTTTCTATTTCTTGTTGAATTTGAAGGTTTAGATTATATTTACCTCAGAAAAAGGTTCTGAATCTTCACAAGGGTTTGGAGCAACTTGGAGCTGTTAGTTCTCTGGGGAATGTGGGGTAGAATTTGCCTGTGAAGTGGCCCGCACGTGACTTTGCTTTGTGGGAAGATTTGTGAATCCAGCTACAAGGTCTTCAGTGTATAGGATTTTCAGGTTTTCTATCTCTTCTTTAAAATTTTTTTGTTGACATTGTATTTATGCATTTTGTGTTATGTGTGTTTGTGTACAGGCGTGGGCCCTGGTATATATGTGGTATATATGTGTTATGTGTGTTTGTGTACAGGCGTGGGCCCTGGTATATATGTGGTATATATGTGTTATGTGTGTTTGTGTACAGGCGTGGACCCTGGTATATATGTGGAGGTTGGAAGACAGCTTTTGGGAGTTGGTTCTCTTTTCCACCATGTGGGTTCCAGGGACCAAACTCAGGTTGTCATGCTTAGTGGCAAGCACCGCCACCTGCTGAGATGTCTCACCAGCCCCCTAATTATTTTTTAATTGATTTCTAACTTGATGACCTCATGCCAGAGGAACAGTATGAAAATCTATTGAGATTTGCTTTATAACAAAGATTATGAGCCATGTTTGTTAATGTGATGGAAGGTCTTAAAAACTTACATCTTCAAATTGTGCCCTCTGATTTGTATTGTTCCTTCAATCTTTATTGGATCCTTCTTCTATAGTACTTTGTATTCTTTCTAACAAATTTAAAAGGTGTCTTAAAATCTATCATATCTATTGATTTTGCCACAGTCATTTATATATTTCAGGCTCATGATATAACTGTAATATTGTTATGTCCTTTTAGTAAAACTAACTTTTACTATTATCTTTTTTTAATGATCCCTTTATCTGCATTGGTGTTTGCCTACATGTGTGTCTGTATAAGGGTGTCACATCCCCTGGAACTGGAATTACAGACAGTTGTGAGCTGCCACTGGGTGCTGGGAATTGAACCCAGGTCCTCTGAAAGAGCAGCCAGTGCTCTTAACCATTGAGCCATCTTTCTAGTTCCCTTTTACTGTTGGCTTTACCTCTAGTAATGCTTTTTGGCTAATGTTTCCTCTCAATAGAAATACCTATATCAGCTTTCTTTCTAAAGGTTGATTTACTTGCTTTTTATTGATGTGTATGTGTGTGGAGGCTGGGGCCCACAGAGGACAGGGGAAGGCATCAGATCCCCTGGAGTTACAGGCTGCTGTGAACCTTCCTATATGGGTGCTGGGAACCCAACTCGAGCTCTCTGAAAGGGCTTCAAGGGCTCTTAACCACTGAGCCATTTCTCCTGCCTAGCTTTCTTTTCCTTTTCTCAAGTGTTTTTATCTTCTAGCTTTAAATTGTTTGTCTCTTTTTATGTTTTAGAACTCTGTCTCCTTTTGTAATTGTCTCTATCCAGTCAGAAATAAGTTTTCTTCAATTGGAGGATTAGGTTCATTTATATTTCATATAAATGAATATAATATACACTTACTGTGAATATTTAAAATTAACCCTGTTACCTTAAGTTGTCTTATGACTCTCACTCATCCTATTCTTTTCCTTTTCTTGGTCTCTAAACATTACTTGTGTGTATTTTATCATTGTATTTGCTTTTTGAATTTGGAACGACAGCTCTATTTCTAGTCCTTTATTATAACCTTTTCTGTCTAAAGTTTATCTAGATGATAAACTTCCCAGCTTTTCTGGCTCATGGGGTGCCCTCATGTGGAGGTTCTGCTTTACAGCTTCTCTCCCTTCCTGGTCCTGGGCTTGATGTCTGTTTTGCTCAACTAGTAAATGCCTGAACCTAAGCCCGCATGCATGCATCTGTGGTGTCCTTGGCACCAAAGGGGCTTCAGTGGTTTTGTTAAGGTCCCTCATGAGACTCAGCGTTTGGGCTCTCCAAGCCCTTCAAGCCCTTCAGCATCATTTCTAAGTCCTCAGAAAGAGGAAGCCCTCTATTTCCAGAAATGGAAATCTCAGTTTTACATTCCTGGAGCTTGAGGCTCCAGAGGGATCCATTCATTAAGTGGTTATCTTGTGTTTGCACTACTTAAGGGAAAATGATGTCAGTGTAGCACTGTTCTCTACCTACACCAAGCCAGTAGATTGTTCTCCCACTTCTGCTGGGGAATATTATTTTAAGGTGTGTGACTTTTGTTTATGCTGCATTTGCTTAATTCTGTGAAGCTGTGTTACTGTACCTGTCTAAAACACCTGGTGGTCCTAATAAAGAGCTGAACGGCCAATAGTGAGGCAGGAGCAAGGATAGGTGGGGCTGGCAGGCAGAGAGGACAAGTAGAAGGAGAACCAAGGAAAGGAGCAGCTAGAGAATAAGGAGAGGAGGATGTCCGGGAACAGACACCCAAACAGCCACCAAGAAAGAACAACTGCCACTAGGCTGGTACCAGCACGGCTAGGCTGCAAGAGCCAAAGCCTGAGGGAATTCTGTTCCTTTAGGCACTAGACTCTTTCAAAGCTACTAAAGAAAACTTATCTAAATCTCTGCCCTGCTAAAGAACTCAAGATTCAAAGGTTGAGGTAGAATCCTGCTTCCCAGAGAGGCTGAATAGCAAGCAGCTCACTCATCGCGTCTCCTGAGAAGTCCTCGTGCTTTCTCTCGCCCCTCCTTATAAACCCTTCTCTCACCTGGCTCCTCCTTACAACTTCCTGTCAGCTAGTTGCTGACCCAGACTCTTGACCACAGATGAACTTTCCTGAATCAAACACATCTTTGCATTAAACAAATGTTCCAGAGCATAAACAAAAGCCACACCCCTTCAAATAATATTCTACACCACAATTCTATGTGCCATAGCCAGCACACGGCTTCCTGAGGTGGTGTGAATGGAAGTGAGTTAACGTGGACGTGTGTTTGCATGGCAATTGGGAAGCTGAGGAGGCTCCTGGGGAGGCAGGAAGTGGACCATATATCCCAGTGACCACTTGTCTCCAGACAGGTGTTCTGATGCCCCTCCTGCCTCCTTTCCCATGGTTTGAATTGAGAGTAGTGTTTTGACAGGCTCTGAGTTTGAACTTAGAAGTCAGGTTGGCCTGGTGGTCTCAGCTTTCCTGCTTGCTGGTGGTATGATCTTCCATGCTGTCTTGTCTAGATCAGCAACAAGGAGACAATCACAGCTGGAACTAGCTCAGAAAGGTGAAAGAATGCATGAGGTGATCTGTCTATAACGAGGTGCTTCTGGGGAGTCAGTGTTACAAAACATGTATTGAAAATAAGTTTTGGGCGCTGGAGAGATGACTCAGAGGTTAAGAGCACTGGCTGCTCTTCCAAAGGTCCTGGGTTCAATTCCAAGTTACCACACGGTGGCTCACCATCTATAATGGGATCTGATGCCCTCATTTGGCATGCAGGCATACATGCAGACAGAACACTCATGGCTAAATCAATCAATGAACCAATCAATCAATCAGCTGGAATTGGGATGTGTTCCCATCATTCTTGCTGTTTTTATCTTGCAAGCTTCATTAAAAGATCAGAAACCAAGATCCAGAGAGGGCATGGATTCAGCTAAGGCCCCCTAGCAGAAATCAGGGAAGTGAGAGTCCAGGGTTTTAGTTCTGTTTCCACGATGCTGTGTAGCTGTGACCTAACCTATACTGTCCTGGGCCTCTGTTTCCCTACTGATCAACCAAGAGGAAGGGCTGGTTATCCTCCTACACCTTCTAGCTCCATCTAACCCCTGAGGTCTGGGGGGGGGGTAGGAGGGTGTTGGGGAGGCTAGTGGGATCATGGTTACCAAGGTAACCCTAGAACTTTGCAGGGCTGTGACATGTGCAGTGGACAAAGCTTGAGGGGATCCAGCCTCAGCTATGTAGCACTCATAGCACTTTATATAGATGCCACCAGCTTGCCTTGGAGCTTCTCACAGGGAGTGGACCTGGCACCTTCAGACCCGTTGTTCTGTGGGAGCTGGGTAGCCTCTGGCAGGCACACCTCCCTCTCTGGGTTTCTGGGCTCTTCCAGGTCCTGAGTTCATTAGGACACTGGGAACCGACCTTTAACTGGGTCTCCCACCCACCTCTGCCCTTCTTAGGCGTAGGATCTACTCAGGGAAATGCGACTGAGGAAGTGGAGATAACTCTCAAGATCCCCATCTAGTAAAATGCAACAGTCCTTTGAGACTGGCCCTGGTCGCCATTCCTTCTCCCATTTGGGCATGGAGATGAAGCCATATTGAGTATGGGTCCTCAGGACAAGGGTCCCCTATCTATCTAGCTATCTGACCTCTCTGGGCCTCATATTGTCAAACTCATGCCCCTTCCCACCGCAGGTAGGCATGGGGCTCCTGGAGCTTATTCACCCATAGTTTGGCCCAGGATCTGTGCTTAGCAAGGCAACAGTAACCTCCCCCTCACCATTCCTCTACCAGACTCATGGCTGAAGCCAGTTCCCAAACTAGAGGACTTTGGCTTGGGAGCTCTGGAGTAGGTTCCAAAGGCTTCTTGGGCAGGAGCTTCTACATACCCAGAGCCTGCCCTGCCTCCAGACCAAGGGTCAAATTAATTATGCAGGGTTCCCAGGCTATAGGCAGGTAATTGCTTTATTAGTAAAACACAAAGACTTTAATGAGCAATTAACTAGTAAGTGGTAATTGCTAGAACCACTCATTTCTCTCAGTGGGACCAATCTTATTAACCACCTAGGGAAGGCTGATGTCATGGGTTTGTACCCCTCAAGAGCCTATGGGAGACGAAAGGCAAAGGACTGTCATTCTAGAAGGCCTGCTGGAGACCAAGCAGTGTGCTCCATAAACCTGCCTCTCCCTGTCCATTTAGAAAGTCCATTAGAAAGGCATTGTTTCTGTGCCCAATGTCCAGATGAAGGACTAAATCTCAGAGAGTTTATCCCCTTCTCCGGGGTCATAGAACCTAGTGGAACTAGGAACTAATGGTTCCTAGTCCATCTCAATCCAAAGTTATCCCCATCTTACTGAGACTAAGTCCCATATACACTCAAACTTGCTGTGTTGCTAAGTCTGACCTTAAAATTGTGGTCCTCTTGCCTCCAACTCCTTAAGTTCCCATCTTCAGCCACAAAAGAAGCCCTTAAGACTGGGACCCATGAGTCAGCCCTGCCCCCTCAGCCCCTCTTCTCCCCCTTAGCTACTAGCTTCCATCCGAAATTTTCAGGTCCTTTTCTGGCTGCCCAGGGCAGAGTATTGAGCCACACTCATAAGACTAGCTTACTGTCTAAAAAAATTATTTCATCTGTGTAGGTGTTTTGTCTGAATGTATATCTGTGTACCACATGAGAGCCTAGTGCCTGCAGAAGCTGGAAGACGGCATTGGGTCCCTAGGACCTGGAGTTACAGATGGCTGTGGGTTTTGGGAGTCAAACCCAGATCTTCTGGAAGAGCAGCTAGTGCTCTTAACCATTGAGTCACTCTCAAGCCCCAAGAATAACTTTGAAAATGTGTTTTTATCATTTTAATCTCTCTCTCTCTCTCTCTCTCTCTGTGTGTGTGTGTGTGTGTGTGTGTGTGTGTGTGTGTGTGTGTGTGTGTGTGTGTGCAGGTGTCCTCAGAGGCCAGAAGAGGGTGTGAGTTATCCAACAAAAGTGCTGGGAACTGAACTCTGGCCCTGTGCAAGAGTAGTATTCACTCTTAAGAGATGAGCCATCTCTCCAGCCAGACCATTAATTTAAAAACATTTTTAAACTGGGCAGTGTTAGTATACTTCTTTAATCCCAGAACTTGGGAGGCAGGCAGATCTCTGTGAGTTTGAAGATAGCCTGGTCTGCAGATCGAGTTCCAGGACAGCCAGGGCTACACAGAGAAACCCTGTCTTGAAAAAATATCTTTTAAATAAATTACGTGTGTGTGTGTGTGTGTGTGTGTGTGTGTGTGTGTGTGTGTGTGTGTAGGGATGCGGGTGGGCTGATATGTTGTGTGGGTATGACATGACACACATGTGGGGTTAGAGGGCAAACTTTTAGGAGACAGTTCTCTCTTTCCACCATGCAGGTCCCAGGGACCAAACTCTGGCTGTTGGGATTGGTGGCAGGTGCTTTGTCCACTGAACCATCTCACTGGCTACAAGATTAACTTGTAATTTTAATATCATGATTAATTCCTTCTTTAATTATGACCCATGTCCCAGATCATGTAAAGTGGGGATATTGTGTTTCCTTTTAAAAGGCGATTGTTTTGAGTCAAACACAAAAAATATCAGCTAGATGTGGTGCTACACACTTTCAACTCCACACCTCAGGCGCTGAGGCAAAAGGATGGCTAGGAGTCTGAGGCCAGCCTGGGCTACATAGCACAACTCTGCCTTAAGCAAAACAAAACAAAATAGCAATAGCAGCAACAACAAAAACTGACTCAGAAGATAACAGTAGGTAAATATTTAACAGGTTTTATTCTTAGCTTTGGAAATACTGGCTAAAATGAAACTTGTTGGGGTAATCTGGAATGGGTTCTCTCTGGCCTAGAAAGTACTAGTCGGTTCCATGAGGGAAGTCCTCAAGCCTTCAGTTCCATGGGGATGTTAGTCCCTGCAGCTTTTCTGCTCCTCGGCCATTAGCCAAGAGCAGGCCCTTGAGGGAAGTTAGCTTTCCTCCCTGGCCAATGAATAGTGCTGCTTATTTCTCTGAAAAATGTTATCAAGCGTCTGCACACATACATTTAGAACAATCGCCGTTGCCTGTGGGGAAAGGGGCGGGAGACCAACTGCACAGAAAACAAAGGAACTCCTGAAAGATGGACGTATCTTGATTGGGTGAGGGTCTGGTTGCACAAGTGACACACACACCGAGTCACTGCCCTGTAGCTTGCACCAAACCAATGTAAAATGTGGAAATTTTCAGGTGGACAAATCAAGATGGTTTGAAAGTAAAAGCCAAACCAAAGCCATGGTCTCGGGCTGTGGTTCTTCTAAGTTTGGAGCTCTGTGCTCAGCTGTAATGTGGTGATGCTAGCACCTATCCAGCTGTCATTTAAGCTGTGGCCAGAGCCAGTGTTCACACAGTTCCACCATGTACCAATCTTGACAGCAGTGCCCAAGTGTCAGAGAGATGTCTGTCAAAGGATTATCATGTCAGTGGGAAAGGGTGGCTTTGTCAGTAGAGGAAACAGAGATAGCTGCTCTCTAATAGAAGCAAATAACAAAACCCTACTTCATGTGGTGTGCACAGACAGACACTCTGATGGCTGAATGTGACCAAAAATGCACCATTGCTAAAAGACTGTAAGACAGTTATTGCACCTCACTCCAGTCACCACCATTCTCTGGACCCACTCCCCTCACAGTGACATGGTAGGAGGCCCACCTGCTCTGCACACTAGGCAAAGGTGTGACAATCCCTCCTTTTCACAGTAAGTCAAGAAAACCAGGAGTCATGTAAGTATATGGCATTGTGAAATTTTTCTGTGATCAAAGACATACCAAGAAAATGGGCATAGGCCATGGGAAGATGTGTGTCTCACATCCTCTAAGGAATAAGGTTCTTATACGCAGAAGGCTCTATGAGTCAGTGGGGAAAAATTACAGAAGGCCTAATAAAAATGGGCAAAATATGCAAGTTTGTATTTCACAAAAGGAATGAACATGGATGGTGAACTTTTAAGAAGATGTTCAGTAACAGAGACCATAGTTGGAAAATGTATAGCATGAGGTGGGTGCAGTGGAGGATCAGGAGTTCAAGGTCATTCTCAGCAATGAGAGAGTTCAAGGACAGAGACCCTGTCTCAACAAAAAAAAAGAAAGAAAAAAAGGGTCCTGGAGAGATGGCTCAGAGGTTAATAGCACTGCCTGCTCTTCCAGAGGTCCTGAGTTCAATTCCCAGCAACCACATAGTGGCTCACAATCATCTGTAATAAGATCTAATGCCCTCTCTGACCTGCAGGTACACATGTAGCAGAACACTAAATACATAATAAATAAATAAATCTTAAATTTAAAAAGAAAGAAAGTGAAAGTACATGGTGTGAATATGACCCCATTAAAGCTTTCTTATGGCATTTGTGGATTCTAAATTGTTATTACTTATTAACAAAAAACTTTAGTTATATAACATTTGTGGCCTAGTTATCTCTTTTAGAATGTTTCTTTCAAAAACAGCCACTCTTCTGCCTCTAAAGACCTACCAATCATTTAGAAGTGTACACTGAGAGTTCTAATTAGTTTTGCATCCTTTATAGTCAAAGTCTTGTACCAACTAAAAAGGGTGAACTAGAATTTTCTGTATTGAACTGGAGTGACAGGCATTATAACCTGGAAAGGGCCATTATCTGCACATACTAGGAGCTTGAAATTACTATTCTGGTTCTGTAGTTGGAGAAACTTGGGCCCAGAATGATTAAGAAATTTGCCCAGAGCCATGTATCTGCTCACTGACCACCCAAAATGACTGTACAACTTGAGCACGGAACCCCAAGTGTGGCTTTCCAGACCTGAAGAGGTCTGCTAACGCAGCAACCTCACAATCAAAACTGAAGAGTATCATAACTTTTAAACAACTCTACCAAACTAATAAAAAGGGATTACAACAAAAAGTCTGGTTCTCATTCCTCCACGTGGCTTTGGCTTTTGCAGCTGCCTCTCGGCAATAAACGACTTGCTTAGCCTGCTATTTCTTGATTTATTAGCCTTGGACTTTAGCTATCGACTTCTGCAAGCCCTCAAGAAAGCCGGCTTACTTCCCCTTCCTGTTGTTGCTTTGCTTCTTCACCCACTGCTGCCCGGACCCTGGGCTGGGTATTTGCAACGGTGCTTCTGAGATTAGTTCAAGGTCAACAGCTCTGGCCTTGACGGGTTCAGTTCGGAGACAGAACCTGGTCTACCTGGCCCCTAAGCCAGACTGTTTTCTCTAAGTGACTCTCAGACTGCAGGGGCTCAGCACAGCTGTGTGGGTGTCCTAGCTGAGTGCCTACTAAAGACTGGCAAAGGTTGCTGGCCACTTGGAGGCATGGGCAGGTAAAGCTTTATTTGCCACCATGGGCCTACACATTATCTCAGGGGTTCCTGCACATCTGGCCTCCCAGATCACAGGGCCTGGGTCTCCAGAGGAAAGATGAGCCCGTGGCTGAGGTCAGTGGAAGGCTGACACCTGGCACCTGAGACTATTGGGAAGTATTGCCTTTCTATTGCCAAGCCGAGTCACCTGATAGGATCGCTTCAAATGGCAGGATCAACACTGGGTGCCAGTTCAAACATGTTAAGTCAGAGATTGTTCTGAGAGCTTGAACTAGATGGCAAGCTGCCCAGACAGGACAGTGATTGGCAGAGGCCACACACAGCTGAGGGTACAGGAGTTCCTAAAGCCCCTTTATCTTAGGGGAGAGCATAGGTCTGTGGGTCTGGGCATAGACGGGCTCTTACTCAAATTAGACTCTCCACTTCCCCAAGCCTCTGCACTCTGACAATGGGTATATGGGGAGCAGGAAGGAATCTGGTTCTGAAACTCTGAAATGCAGCTGGTTCAGGGGTAAAGTACTTGTCTAGCACACACAAGGTCCTGGGTTCTATCCCCACCATCATAAAAATTAAATAATAAATACACATAAAAAGAAACAAATAATGACAGCTGAGCAAGATTCTTGAACCCATGCTGGATGGATTGTTACTATGGCTATGCTAAGAGCAGCTGGGTAATTGTCAGTCAGGAAATGGTCTTGGCTGCTGAGTATGGCCATACAGGGCATCAGATACACATTCTTCTTTTGCTCTCCACCCCAGCATACGACCTTCATCTGGGTTTAAGGGCAATAGCATGTGTTCTATTCAGATGGACAAGTGGGGGACAGGAATCCATGGCTGGACACTTCCTTTTAAAACGTTTAAAATATTTGTTCATTTGGTGTGTGTGTGTGTGTGTGTGTGTGTGTGTGTGTGTGTGTGTGTTTGGCCATACATTCCATGGCATGTGGAGGTCAGAGGTCAGTGTATGGGAGGTGACTCTCTCCTTCCACCATGTGAGTCCTAGGGATCAAGCCAGGCCATCAGTGGTAGCAGCTGCTTTGACATGAGCCCTCTCACTGCCCAGACCTTTTCTGCTCAGAAGCAGGGAGCCCAACAGTGTAGACTTGGTTTCCAGTGGCCACCTGCTGTCCAGGGTTCAGTCACATGAACACCCTTAACTGCAAGGTGACCTAGCAAGGGATATTTTGGCCCAAATGAAACTCAGAGGCTCTGTTCCCAACAGTGGCAATGACATAGGGAAGCAGCCAGTGTCGACACAGACGCTAGAAGAGCCCAGCTGGAGGCAGGACCCGGCTCTGGCTTTGGACAGGTTTCATTTGATTTCCGATGGCTTTCAACCCTCCAACCACTACCCCACTTTTAATAATTGGGATATTTCACACAACAGTCACGTTTCTAGCTTATATGACAAAAACAGAGGGCCAGACCACACTGTCCCATATTTGTTGCAGTGAATTTTCTCAGAGCTGGTCGTGCTGCTGTGGGGCTGTGCTTTCCAGTTCATCTCCTCCCTTCCCACCTGCCCCGTTCCCCCCTGCTCTGGCCAGCTTTGTTGCCTGGCCATGAGCACTACAGTTTGTAATTCTTGCCCCAGTACAGCCGCCACCATGCAGAGACAAAGAAATTGAGGCCAGGGACCAGCCCCCTGGAAGATCACAGCACACCTCCTTACAGGATGCCCCAGGCCCAGCCAGGTGCTTCTCTGTCTGGGAGGAAGGGTGTCCTAGTGGATAACAGGTTTGGCCTGGGCTCCCACCTGGATTCTGTCACTTTCTAGAACAAATCACATCAGTTCTCCCAATCTCATCTTCAGACTATCTTTTTTGATAAGGTGGTAACAGAGTTGGCTTCCTCAGGATTCAAGGTGGGGCTCTTGACAGTGAATGTCTGCTGTGTTGGCTCTCCTAACTGTACCAGATGTTATGTGAACTCAGAACAGGTAGAAAAGCAAAGGTATTTATCCCCTGTGGGCCTGTGGCCCCCAGGTCTGTCTAGGCTGCAGTTTCTTTCCTCTGTGGCTATGGCAGCACCATCGTGCTGAAGCTTCTGTGGTGTGACGGGCGCTGTCAGGCTGAGGAGTTGAGACTGAGCATTGCTGTGCTAGGAGGCCCTGAAAACACAAATGCTCTCCTGGACATATGAGCAGGGATGCAGGCCTTCATTTCTCCAGCCCTTGGGGCTGCCTGCTGGGGTTCAGTTACGGCCTGGGTTGGTATAACTTTGGGGAGACCCAGCTCTCCTTTGAGTCAGCTGTTTCAAGGAATGACATGTTTCAGAACTGGGGTTAGCCCTCAATGCATTCCTACCACAACCCCATATCTGGTTTCCGCCTCTAGATAAGCCATATACCTAGGTACTCATGAGTTTTGTTTTAAACAAACATCATTTGCACAGCCACAATGGAAATAATTTTAAAGTGGTTTTTAAAAAGTACCCACAGTCCTAGCCCAAAGGTTCTGCATCCTGACAGCATTGCCTGAGAACTTGTGACAAGTGAGGCACTGCCATGGTAGAAGGATGAGCTTAGATGGAAAGACTGAGGCACCCAGTGGTAGGTCACCTATCAAGGTCACTTGAATCTGGTTCCAGGATCTGGCTGTTACTACTCCTCAGGTGTCTCTCCTTGACCCACACCTCTGCCTTCCTCAGGCTTGGCTCAAATATTCTAATTTCTTGTTATGTAGAGACTTTCCCTGGGTACCAGCTTGGCCTTGGAGAAGAAATACTCTTGAGACCAGTGAAGACACAGCCTTTGTGTTCTCTTTATTTCTACTGGATATTCCACTACAGTAAACATGTTGTTGTTGTGGCCACACCAATGACCATGTGACCAACTTTCTGGGTTTGCCTAGAACCAAGCAGTTTCTTAGAATGCAGAACTTTCCAGGCAAGGACAATTGGGGACAAAATGAGACAGCCTGTCACCTTCAGGGTGAAAGCTGGGGTGAGTGTTTTCCTGGCGCTGAACATGTAGACTGTAGACTATTTCTAGTTCTTTCCTTGTCTGCCTGATGGCCATGTCACACTCTTGTCATCAGAGTATCCCTTCCTTTGGGTCTAGATGAAGAGACCTCAGAGGAGACACTCAAGACTCAAACTCACATTGTGATCCAGCTGTTATCTGAGCCCAGGAGAAGCCACCTGAGGACCTAGGATAAGCTAAGGGGAAGACACCAATGGTAGGTGCTGGCGCACAGACTGTTAAATGTTTGGATCATCTGTGGCTTGGCTGTTAAACAGTCACTGTGAAATCACAGGACCTGGAGGGAGTTCAGTGGTAGAGCGATTGCCTAGCATGCTTGAGGTCCTGGTTCCAGTAGCCTACTCACACAGAATGAAAGCTGGACATGTGCCTGTGGTCCTCACTACTTGGTTGGATGAGGCAGGAGGATTGCTTGAGCCTGGAAGTTTGGAAGCTGTCTGCACACAGCAAGTCCTGAGCACAAAACAAAAACAAAAACAAAACAAAACAAAACAAAACAAAAACGAAAAAGAAGGTGGCTGAGGCGAGGGGGGAGGAGGGGGATAAAGTGGAAGGGGAGGGGAGAGGAATTAAGTTACATAAACAAAATTACAAAGTAGTAAACACTCTGAGTTCTAAACACCCCTTTTCGCTGCTTTCGAGACAGGGTCTCACCATGTAGACCCGGCTGACCAGAAATTTTCAGAGATCCACCTGCCTCTGCATTCAAAGTGCTGGGATTAAAGGTGTGTGCCAGCATGCCCCACTGATGTAGCACTTTCTAATGATCACATTTGGCTATAGTCTGTCAACATTGTCCCAACTACTGGCTCCCTTTGCTTCCTTTGTCATGGGAATCAAGGTTCACATACCTGAGCAGGAGATTTGTGACAAGTGTGCTGGGGACTTGTAGGGTCAAGCCTTATAAAACAGGGAATGTGAACCCAGATAGCTATTCAGGGAAGGTGGAGGCAGACACCTTACCAGTGCTACCCACCCAGGAATGTCAAAGACTGCCTTCATCCACCAGAAGCTGGCAAGAGTCGTGGAAAGGTTCTTGGGGCACTCAGAGGAACTAGCCCTGTTGACACCTTGATCCTTATCTTCTGGATTCCAGAACCAACAAAACATTTCTGTTCTTTAGATCACCAAGTCTTCAGTACTTTGTTACAATTCCCTGGTAGACTCACGCCTACCTCTTGAGGTTGGTGACATTTACTACATGGATATCAGGGCAATACTGTAGAATACTGAGCCTTTGCTCATCTTCCTTGGTCTGAGTCCAAGGCATGGTCTCTTCAAGCTGTCTGTGATGAGGCTGAGGTTCCAAAATCTGAAAGAGATGGAAATCAGGCTTCAGTCATTAGCTTTCAGATCATCTGGATGGATTCAAAGAAGTGGCAGAGAGAATGTTAAATAAGACACATTTGGTGACTGTCATACCTGTAGCCACCACCGTCATCATGAATGATGACAATGGAAACAATGATGCTAATCATCAAAGCAACCTAGTATCTTGAACTCTTCTTTAATTCAGAAAAAAAAAAAGTTTGTGTCACTGACAACCAAAGAAAGTTCCACCAGGTTTCATCCTACTTAATGTAAATGAAAATGCCCACATTGAGTTCAGAACAACACTCAGAGCCCTTCATTACCCTTCCCCAGTTCTGCACTGACTCGGGCAGAGTGACTGGTTCTGGCCTGCTCAGGACAGACAGGCCCACAGACGCCTGCCTTACAGCTTCTCTGAGTGACTGCAGTGGGTGTTTCTCCCCTGAGGGAGTGGTCCTCCTCCAGCTCCCACCATGCCTACCAGTTGTCAGTCTCCCTATACTTGTGCTCATGGGCCTTCTTAGTCTTCCCACGTGCTGTTTGTCCTGCCTGTGCCGGGGTCTATTTTTCTCAGGGCTGCTGTCTCCTTCCCTGCTCCAAGAGGGCTTCCCTGATTTCCTAGGTAATATGGGTTCATGATTTCATGCTCTCTTCATCACTTTTTATGTGATATGTAAATATTTGTCTTCATATTTATTGGGTTACCATTTATTCTATTTTTTAATCCCTTCCCTGACTTCTTCAAGGCACAAGAACTTTAAAAGCAGACATAGTGTCTGTCTGGTCCCACAGAGACCAGTTTGATGCTTGGAAAACGTTGAATGAACAAAGGAAATACATCAGATATGAAGCTTCATGGTGAAGATAAAGCAGGGATCAGTAGTTCATTCAGACCCTTCTGCTGGCCCTGTTTGGCAATGCAGTTACATTTTGGTCTCAGCCTTCCACAATCCCTGATGCAATCCAAGCGCAGCCTAAGACTCTGTTTGGAAGGGACCTGGCGCACAGAGGTGCTCCAGGGAGCTCATCTGAATGCTCCTTTAGGTAAAGGGACCTTGGGGGCTGCCAGGGTAAGGACCAACTTCCTACAGGAGGTTGGGGTGGGGGGAGAGGGCAGGTGGAGTTTCCCTGGCAGAGGAGGGGTGGGAAGAGTCCTCTGTGTGGGCGGAACCGTCCTCAGTGCTAACTCCCTTCTATGCTTCTCTGCTGGGGGAACAGATGTGGCATTTGGTTTCCCCCAGTTTCCTGTGTCTGTCTAGTGGGCTTACCATGAGTGCTATCTCCAGGCTGAGGTGGGGGCGGGGGCTGTAAATGTGACTCAGTCACCTCAAGAAACAGGAGCACACAAAAGCAGTGTCACAAAATATTGAGGACATGGCCTGGTAGTATTGACTCATATGGAGTGGCACATCTCCCTTGCCCACCCTCAGTGTCTCCATCTATAAAATGGGGTCAGATATTGCTCTTGGATCTGTGGGCATGGGTGTACCTTCCAGCAGCCCCACCCCCACCCCCACCCCATCTCATGTTACCCACTGGGAAACACTTCAGGATGGACCTCTTATTCTCTCCTATTGACTGAGGGTCAGAATAAGGCTCCAGCTTCAAAGCACTGAAGTACTACTAAGTGACAAACACTCAGACCACAATGAGCTTTCCTGTCTCTGGACTGGGCGCAGGTGAGTGACTCTGTATGGAAGAATCTAGAAGGCTAGACTTGAACATGACTGAAGGACACAGAGCTGAGAATGAACTCACTGAGACTTAGCCGAGTCAAGGTCTGAGGCACAGCTCAGGTTGGCCTTGAACTCTCCATCCTCTTGCCTCAGCCTCTTGCTGAGAGGACAGTCATCAGCTCTCCATCCATTTCCTTTCTGTAAAGCATGGTTTACAGAGGCTGCCCAGGATGCAGCTGGGGTGGGCTCTAGAGCAGTGGCCTTGCATACTCACATTTGCCTTGAAGAGCAACTTCTGCCATGGGTGGCCACTGGAAGCAGCAGGGGCCACCTCCATTCTACAGCAGGAATGGCACTGAGCACATGAAGGGCTGCCTGCCAAAAGCCAGTAATTCTCCTTCCACTGTGCACTGGGAATGGGGGGCATTTATGGGGCATTTAAATATGTATCAGCCATTGTCAAGAGGGCTTTAGCATCTTCCCACGAAATTGGCGCAGCATGGACAGGTGTTCCTAATACCTTCTGGGCTGAGACTGAGGGAGAACTGAACAGCAGGTGGAGCCGGGCTCCAGGCAGTATGCTCCAGGACCCTGGCTACACCATCTCCTGAGCTACCTAAGGTGTTTGTTTTCTGAAACAGAGGCCCCACATCTAGTGCTTACTTATTAGGCAATTATTAGCTCAGTGGTAAATACAGGAACTAGTGAGAAATGGCCCCAAGTCAGTTAATCTGTGACTAGGAAGTCCTGTCAGAGCTCAGGCAGTCATCACCACGGGTGAAGCAAATACCTTCTCAGTGCCCAAGCAAAGCTTAAAGGTGGCTCTCTACAGATGGGAAAGCTCACACCCTGAGTTTGTGGTCCTCACCAGCTCTGAGAGGGAATGTGGAAGCTTAGCTTGAAAGCATGGGGTACAGACCTGGGGACCCTTTCACCCCACCCCTCAAGTCCTTGGAAGGGAAGGGATCTGTATTTTCTGTTTTTCAGTGAGGGGTGGTGGATCCGTCTGCCTGGGTGTGACTTCAGGCCTGTTCATGGACCCCACTCTGCCTTATTTGGGAGTACCCTATCCCTCAGCACCAGGTGGCTACTCCCTCCAAAATGAGGGGGGAGTCAGTGTGCCCCACAGCCTGCTTTTGGCTCAGGGCTGTGGCCCGGATCACGGTGGTTACAACCATCTCTGCAGCTGACAAGTCTGAGACTTGGACACACTCTTGTTACAGCTCACTGACTTAATGGGCTATCCCAGGGAATGGGCTGGGTCATCAGGAGACCAGGCTTTCAGACTCACAAATGCTCCTCGGGCACCTACCCTGCCAGGGCACACTATACTTCCCAAGTCTTGCTGTTTCTGGAAGGTAAGCAGAGCAAAGGCAGGGTTCCCCATTTGATAGATGACCTGAGGCACAGAGAGGTTAAGCAACCTCCCCAGGTGCACCCAGCAAGAGATGGCTGAAGACTGGGACTCTAGCATCAGCCCTTGCTGTTAAGTGACAGAGAGCAGTGGTTACATCACATGCCAGGGGCCCTGGAAAGATGTAAAGCATGGGTGTCACAAGTGAGGGAGTCACCAGTGGGCATACAGGAAGTCACTGGGACTCCCCTTGTGCCCTTATCAGGGCAGATGGTATCTCTGGGGCCACGGGGAACTCTGTAGTCAGGCTTTTCCTGCGGGCCCTCTCTTAGACAGTCATCTTCCCTGGAACCCTTCATCTGCCCAGTTTAGGGGACCCAGCTTGTGCTGGGCAGAGCAGGAGTGTGTGCCCACACTGTAGCCCAGGAGTTCTCATGTAGAAGGGGTGATGGTGGGACTGAGGGCCTCAGCAGGGCCCGTGCAGAGCTGTCGCTGGCAGACAGGTGCTTACATCATCTCCCTAAAACACTTGACCACTCCTGTCCTCCCCAGATCCCGTCTGTCCATCTGGCCAACCTTCTCCTCTGTGGCCACGTCTCTACCTTTGGCTCTTTCATTCAGTCACACAGAAGTGAGCAAGCTCCTCCTCAGCCCTTCAGTCAGGCCCACCCACCTCAGGGCCTTTGCACAGGCTCTGCTCTCCACTAGAATGCCCCACTCTCGGTACCCCAAAGGCTACCTCCTGGAAGCTGTCTATACTTAAGCATCATTTCTCACTGAGAGTCTGAAAGTCTCACCCCACCCCTTTATCACTACCCCCATCTTGTCTTCTTCCCACAATTCTTAGCATAGCTCTAGATAGATTTCATATTTATTGCTTATTAATTTATGATCTGTATCCCTGCAGCTCTGAGATGGCAGAGATTTTAGTGTATGGTCTCTCTTATGCCTACCACAGTGCTTTGATCACAGTTGGCTTTCCATAAACGTGGGTGCATCCATCCATCCATCCATCCATCCACTCATCCACCCACCCATCCTCTTTTCTTTTTTTATATATTCTTTTTTAAAAAAATTTATTATGTATACAATGTATATCTGCACACCAGGAGAGGGCACCAGATAAGATTGTTGTGAGCCACCATGTGGTTGCTGGGAATTGAACTCAGGACCTCTGGAAGAGCAGTCGGAGCTCTTAACCTCTGAGCCATCTCTCCAGCCCCCATCCTCTTTTCTTATTCACTCACCAGTTACCCATCATTCTTTTAGACAAGACCCTACTCTGGGCCTGCTATGGTAACGCTAGGGTACACAGACAAGGAAAGCAGAGGGAATTCATCTTGGTGGCAGCAGGAAACACAATGGAGTTTGGAGATTCCCAAGATAAATCCTACAGGACAGACACCCTCATGGCTCTGACCCCCAACAGTGGATGATACCACGTTGTTCAAAGGATCGGTCTCTGCTTGAGTTGACTTCTTGGGGGAAGTATAGCTCAGCCAGCAGGTTTCAGTGTTGGGGGTGGGTGTACATCAGAAGGACTCCGGGGATACTGGTACCTGGTTGTAAGAATGTTGAAAAGAGGTGGGTGGCAGGGGCTGGGGAAGTGTACATGCACAGAGCTTCTCCATTGCAGGGTGGAGCTTGCCTGGACTTCTCCCCTGGAATCCTCCCAAGATACCTGGGGCAATTGCCACCACCCATGCCTAGGAAAAAGCTCTGTCTCTGCGCTCACCTCCTGCCTGCTCTGCTTCTACCTTAGTCCAGCAAGACATTTTGGGAATCCCACCCACAGCCCCAGAGGCCTCCTGCATCTAGCCTGTGTCTGCTTTGTGTTGTATAGCATGGCAGACAGGATACTCAGGACTTAGGTGGGGCCCCAGCTCAGTGGAGGCGGAGAGAAGTCACAAAGGGCTGGCAGTTTGCAGGTGTGTGGGGGCGTAGCGGCATGCCTCCCACAGCCTGGAAAGGTGTCTGAAGTCCAGAGGCAGGGTGACCCCAGCCTCGCACAGAGCAGCTCATACTGTCCAGGGTAGAGATGCCAAAAGTTAAGAAGGCTGAAGACCATTCAAACCTCGCCAGAAACTCGGAGTGTCAGAGGGCCACGGGTACCGGAAGCTAGAAGGGTAGGTGGAGCCTCACCTGGATTGAGTTTACTGTTGCCTAGACAGGCTCAGACTAGGCACTGGGCACCTAGGAGGACGAGGAGGCTGCAAATGTTGTCAACAGAAAGGCCTGCCTAGACCTGGAGGTGAGAGGCTGCTGTCCAGAGAGGGAGACAGAGGTAAGAAAGGGCAGCAGGTATGGCATGGCCATAGCCTGGCTCAGCCCACTTGACCTTGGTCTCAGGTTCAGCTCAGTGCTTGGAGGTTCTTGTGAGTGTGCCTGATCCCTGGTGTCTCTCGGGAATGAGTTAGAGGCTCAGCTGTCCGAGGCCACTCCTTGCTGCTCAGAGTGTGGCCTGGGCATGGGGGCACGGGGGCACTGGAAGTACTGCAGGGTGTGAAGCACGCCCCTCTTTGCTCAGAAGGAGCCCATCGACTCGAGGGCCAGAGAAGCTTGGAACCTGGTAGCATGAACCCCAACTTCCTCTTCGTCCCCAGTGCTCCCAGAGCAGTTTCCTTCTGAGATCCGTGGGAACCGGTTTAGCAGCAGGTTACCCTGCTTGTTTGACTTTTGAGGAGGAAGAGGAGGTAGGCAGATTTTTCTGTTGCGATAGCAAAAGGGCAGAGCTTAGTTTATGTCAGTCTCTACTGCTGCCAAACAAGGGTCCCCTTGCCTCTCAGCCCAGGTTTGTAACCCCATTTGCAAGAGTCTAGTCAAAGGTTCCCCTCTTCTACCAGCTGCTTCCTCGCATGGTGGCCCAAGATTGCACCTGGACAGGGAG